>NC_069699.1:14923419-16154274 GCF_023699985.2 Odocoileus virginianus
AGTTTCACTTCTTCTTTTCCTATCTGGATTCCTTTTACTTCTTTTTTTTTTTTTAAATAAAAAGTTTTATTGGTGAAAAATAGAACCACCACCTACACAGGGAAAAGAGCACAAAAATTCAACTGATACAGAACTGAAAGTCACAACTACCCAATGTTGTTTGCGATTACTTTTCAATTTCTTAAATGGCTTCCATCAATTTTTTAAATAGCTTTGCCAATTTTCAGCTGAAATAGAATCAAGTTTTCAAAAAATTAAGAGCCTCAGCGAAGGGACCAGCTTTTAAGATAACAAAGGTGACACCAAGAGTCTCCTAATAGGACCAATTCTACCGAAAAATTCCTGAAGTACATAACTACTGAGTCTGGTAGAACAGTAGCTCAGAGACCGTCAGGGATTAGTTAGAACACTGACTTAGATGGTCCAGTATGCAGAGAGGGCAAACAAAAAAGCTGCATTTCCCTGTCAGATGAGTTCACATAAGAAAACCAAGGAGGTGCTAAGAAAATACAGGCAATGGCTGCTCAAAATAATTAAGAAGGCATTCTAAATACCACATATTATTAGACAACAGTGTATAAAGTGATGCAATTAGAAAACAGGCAACTTAAAAAAATTATGGTCACAGGTCTTTGAGAACTCAAGAAAACAATCAATAGCAAACACAAGAGCTGAAAGTCTCAGGTGAGGGTTGAAATTGAAAGTGAAGTCGCTCCGTCATATCTGACTCTTTGCGACCCCGTGGACTGTAGCCCACCAGGCTCCTCCATCCATGGGATTCTCCAGGCAAGAATACTGGAGTGGGTTGCCATTTCCTTCTCCTAATTCCTTTTACTTCTTTTTCTGCTCTGGTTGCTGTGGCCAAAACTCCCAAAACTATGTTGAATAGTAGTGGTGAGAGTGGGCACCCTTGTCTTGTTCCTGATTTCAGGGGAAATGCTTTCAATTTCTCACCATTGAGGGTAATGCTTGCTGTGGGTTTGTCATATATAGCTTTTATTATGTATGTTCCTTCTATTCCTGCTTTCTGGAGAGTTTTAATCATAAATGCGTGTTGAATTTTGTCAAAGGCTTTCTCTGCATCTATTGAGATAGTCATATGGTTTTTATCTTTCAACTTGTTAATGTGGTGTATTACATTGATTGATTTGCGGATATTAAAGAATCCTTGCATTTCTGAGATAAAGCCCACTTGGTCATGGTGTATGATTTTTTAAATATGTTGTTGGATACTGTTTGCTAGAATTTTGTTAAGGATTTCTGCATCTATGTTCATCAGTGATATTGGCCTGTAGTTTTCTATTTTTTGGCATCTTTGTCTGGTTTTGGAATTAGGGTGATGGTGGCCTCATAGAATGAGTTTGGAAGTTTACCTTCTTCTGCAATTTTCTGGAAGAGTTTGAGTAAGATAGGTGTTAGCTCTTCTCTAAATTTTTGGTAGAATTCAGCTGTGAAGCCATCTGGTCCTGGGCTTTTGTTTGCTGGAAGATTTCTAATTACAGTTTCGATTTCCTTGCTTGTGATGGGTCTGTTAAGATCTTCTATTTCTTCCTGGTTCAGTTTTGGAAAGTTATACTTTTCTAAGAATTTGTCCATTTCTTCCAAATTGTCCATTTTATTGGCATAGAGCTGCTGGTAGTAGTCTCTTATGATCCTTTGTATTTCAGTGTTGTCTGTTGTGATCTCTCCATTTTCATTTCTAATTTTGTTAATTTGGTTCACCTCCCTTTGTTTCTTAATGAGTACTTGCTAATGGTTTGTCAATTTTGTTTATTTTTTCAAAAAACCAGCTTTTAGCTTGGTTGATTTTTGCTATGGTCTCTTTAGTTTCTTTTGCATTTTTTTCTGCCCTAATTTTTAAGATTTCTTTCCTTCTACTAACCCTGGGGTTCTTCATTTCTTCCTTCTCTAGTTGCTTTAGGTGTGGAGTTAGGTTATTTATTTGACTTTTTTTCTTGTTTCTTGTAAGCCTGTAACGCTATGAACCTTCCCCTTAGCACTACTTTTACAGTGTCCCATAGGTTTTGGGTTCTTGTGTTTTCATTTTCATTCATTTCTATGCATATTTTGATTTCTTTTTGGATTTCTTCTATGATTTGTTGGTTATTCAGAAGCGTGCTATTTAGCCTCCATATGTTTGAATTTTTAACAATTTTTTTCCTGTTATTGAGATCTAATCTTACTGCACTGTGCTCAGAAAAGATGACTGGAATGATTTCAATTTTTTTGAATTTATCAAGACTAGATTTATGGCCCAGGATGTGATCTATTCTGGAGAAGGTTCCATGTGCACTTGAGAAAAAGGTGAAGTTGATTGTTTTGGGGTGAAATGTCCTATAGATGTCAATAAGGTCTAGCTGGTCCATTGTGTCCTTTAAAGTTTGTGTTTCCTTGTTAATTTTCTGTTTAGTTGATCTGTCCATAGTTGTGAGTGGGGTATTAAAGTCTCCATTATTGTGTTACTATTAATTTCCTCTTTCATACTCGTTAGTGTTTGCCTTACATATTGTGGTGCTCCTATGTTGGGTACATATATATTTATAATTGTTATATCTTCTTCTTGGATTGATCCTTTGATCATTATGTAGTGTCCTTCTTTGTCTCTTTTCACAGCCTTTATTTGAAAGTCTATTTTATCTGATATGAGTATTGCGACTCCTGCTTTCGTTTGGTCTCCGTTTGCATGGAATATTTTTTTCCCAGCCCTTCACTTTTAGTCTGTGTGTGTCCCTTGTTTTGAGGTGGGTCTCTTGTAGACAGCATATATAGGGGTCTTGTTTTTGTATCCATTCAGACAGTCTTTGTCTTTTGGTTGGGGCATTCAACCCATTTACATTTAAGGTAATTATTGATAGGTTTGGTCCCGTTGCCATTTACTTTGTTGTTTTGGGGTCCCCTTTATACAACCTTTCTGTGTTTCCTGTCTAGAGAAGATCCTTTAGCATTTGTTGAAGAGCTGGTTTGGTGGTGCTGAATTCTCTCAGCTTTTGCTTGTCTGTAAAGCTTTTGAATTCTCCTTCATATCTGAATGAGATCCTTGCTGGGTACAGTAATCTTGGTTGTAGGTTATTCTCTTTCATTACTTTAAGTATGTCCTGCCATTCCCTTCTGGCCTGGAGGGTTTCTATTGATAGATCAGCTGTTATCCTTATGGGAATCCCTTTGTGTGTTACTTGTTGTTTCTCCCTTGCTGCCTTTAATATTTGTTCTTTGTGTTTGATCTTTGTTAATTTGATTAATATGTGTCTTGGGGTGTTTTGCCTTGGGTTTATCCTGTTTGGGACTCTCTGGGTTTCTTGGACTTGGGTGGCTATTTCCTTCCCCATTTTAGGGAAGTTTTCAGCTATTATCTCCTCGAGTATTTTCTCATGGCCTTTCTTTTTGTCTTCTTCTTCTGGGACTCCTATGATTCGAATGGTGGGGCGTTTCACATTGTCCCAGAGGTCCCGAGGTTGTCCTCATTTCTTTGGATTCTTTTTTCTTTCTTCCTCTCTGCTTCACTTATTTCCACCATTTTATCTTCTACCTCACTTATCCTATCTTCTGTCTCCGTTATTCTACTCTTGGTTCCCTCCAGAGTGTTTTTGATCTCATTTATTGCATTATTCATTTTTTAATTGACTCTTTTTTATTTCTTCTAGGTCTTTATTAAACATTTCTTGCATCTTCTCAATCTTTGTCTCCAGGCTATTTATCTGTAACTCCATTTTGTTTTCAAGATTTTGGATCATTTTTATTATCGTTATTCTAAATTCTTTTTCAGGTAGATTCCCTATCTCCTCCTCTTTTGTGTGACTTGGTGGGCATTTTTCATGTTCCTTTACCTGTTGGGTATTTCTCTGCCTTTTCATCTTTTTTAGATTGCTGTGTCTGGAGTGGGCTTTCTGTATTCTGGAGGTCTGTGTTTCCTTTTTATTGTGGAGGTTTCACCCAGTGGGTGGGGTTGGACGATTGGCTTGTCAAGGTTTCCTGGTTAGAGAAGCTTGCGTCGGTGTTCTGGTGCGTGGAACTGGATTTCTTCTCTCTGGAGTGCAATGGAGTGCCCAGTAATGAGTTTTGAGATGGGTCTATGTGTTAGGTGTGACTTTGGGCAGCCTCTAAGTTGACGCTCAGGGCTATGTTCCTGTGTTGCTGGAGAATTTGCGTGGTATGTCTTGCTCTGAAACTTACTGGCTCTTGGGTGGTGGTTGGTTTCACTGTAGGTATGGAGGCTTTTGGATGGTCTCTTATTACTTAATGTTCCCTGTAATCAAGAGGTTTCTGGTGTTCTCAGGTTTTGGGCTTAAGTCTCCTGCCTCTGGATTTCAGTTTTATTCTTCCAGTAGTCTCAAGACTTCTCCAACTATACAGCACTGATAATAAAACTTCTAGGTTAATGGTGAAAAGATTCTCTGCCATGAGGGACACCCGGAGAGGTTCACAGAGTTACATGAAAAAGAGGAGAGGGAGGAGGGAGATAGAGATGAGCAGGAGGAGAAAAAGGGGGACTCAAGAGGAGAAAGACAGATCTACACACTTGTCTGTTCCCAGTGTTCTCTGTAGCCCAGACACCCACAGAGATTCACAGAATTGGATTGGGAAGAGAAGGGGAAAGGAGGAAATAGAGGTGTTCTGAGGTAGAAAACGCAGAGTCAAAAGTGGGAGACAGTAATCAACACACTCCTGAATAAAAATGGGAACTGAATATTGGATTTTAAAATGTCCAAAATTTATATCACATACTGGAAAACAAAGATTAAAAATCTAGAGTAGAGGTTAGACTCTTAAAAATACAATATTAAAAACAAAAACAAAAAATTTTAGAAAACTATATGAAGTTTGGTTTAAAAATAGGGCTTCTCTTTTTTTTGCAAGGTTACAGTGGAATGAAAATGAAAATTAAGGAGTAGTAGAGGAGTAATAGAGGATTTTATAAGAAAATAAGAGAAAAAGAAAAAAACAAGAAAAAACCTTTCCTAATTAAAAAAAAACCCGTAAAAATATATGAAAATGAAAGTTAAGTAGTAATGGGGGAGTAATAGGGAATTTTAAACAAAATAAAAGAGAAAAAATAAAAAAGAAAAGCAAAGAAAAAAATTTTTTTTAATTTAAAAAAAAAAAGGTAAAAATATATCTAGGAATTTCTCTGGAGCTGTTGCGGTCAGTGTGGGTTGGGTTCAGTGTCAGATAGCTCCTCGTTCCAGCTTACACTTCTCAATATCTATAGGCCCCTTCCGGTATAGCCGGTGTTACCTACAGGGATTTTAATCTGTTGCACCGGTCCCTTCTGAAGCGGTTCCCTTTGTTTATTTGGCTTCTGTTTCCCACTCTCTTCAGTGCCTAATTTCCGCCCTGATACAGGCGGGCGGAGGTGGTCTCTTGTTCAGGTTCGCTAGTTCCATCGTGCTCCGGGGAGAGGGGTAGCACTGTTTTCCCCGTCTACGCTGCTCAGGCTCCCGGCCGCTCTATATGGAGCGGGCCGTGCGTTGGGTGAGGTTCCAGTTTTCGGGTACTCCACAAAAGCGCAGACTCTGTTGCGCCTGCGTTTTGTGACTTCCCTGGCCCGATCAGCTCAGGCAGCCAGGAGCTTGATGGGTGCACTCTCCCTGGGTGCGGTGCGCCCTCTCCCCTCCGCGATCCCAGCCTCAGTTTCCGCGTGCGCCTGTTGGGTGCGCCTTGTGTTTAGCCCCTTGTTAGCTGCGACCCTCCTGGCGGATGTCGACCATCCAGAATCTCAGGAAGTCTTTGGTTAGAAACTGGAGGCCCGTTTGCAGTGTGGTAGGGGATGCCACCTCTGGGGCCGAGTTTGCCCCTTTCCCCTCCCCTCTGCCTCCTGCCTTCGGTGGGGCTGGGCTGGCCCGCAGCCGGCTAGCTCCTCTGGACTTGCTCAGACCCTTTGTTCTGCGAACAGCCGGCAGTGTGTTCGGCTGGTTAATTTTCTCTCTCTCTTCTGCTGTCCCACAGTTTAAGTGGGTATCTCACAAGAGCTCCCTCCGATTGCACTCAGGACACTCAAGCCCCGTCCTTACCCTAAGCAATGCTGCCCGCTCCTCTCCGTTCCACCCCCACTTGCTGGTGGAGGATGCGCGCGTCTGAGGTACTTTTCTGCTGGGAGTTGCTTTTAGGCAAGTAATCTGTGGGTTTTATTTATTTTTCCTCCCAGTTAGATTGGCCTCCGAGATTCGAAAACATCTCCCAGACCCGCCAGTGCGAGGGTTTCCTGGCGTTTGGAAACTGCCTCTATTAAGACTCCCTTCCCGGGATGGGTCTCCATCCCTAGCTCTTTTGTCTCTCTTTTTATCTTTTATATTTTGTGCTACCTCCTTTTGAAGACAATGGGCTGCTTTTCTGGGCGCCTGATGTTCTCAGCTAGCTATCAGAAGTTGTTTTGTTAAGTTTTCTCTGCGTTGAATTGTTCTTTTGATGAATTTGTAGGGGAGAAAGTGGTCTCCCCGTCCTATTCCTCCGCCATCTTGGCTCCTCCTGCTCTGCTTTTTCTAAAACCAGCTTGAACATCTGGAAGTTTACGTTTCATGTACTGTTGAAGCCTGGCTTGGAGAGTTTTGAGCATTACTTTACTAGCATGTGAGATAAGTGCAATTGTGTGGTAGTTTGAGCACTCGTTGGCATTGCCTTTCTTTGGGATTGAAATGAAAACTGACCTTTTCCAGTCCTGTGACCACTGCTGAGTTTTCCAAGTTTGCTGGCTTATTGAGTGCAGCACTTTCACAGCATCATCTTTTAGGATTTGAAATAGCTCAACTGGAATTCCATCACCTCCACTAGCTTTGTTTGTAGTGATGCTTCCTAAGGCCCACTTGACTCCACATTCCAGGATGTCTGGCTCTAAGTGAGTGATCACACCATCATGATTATCTGGGTTGTGACGATCTTTTTTGTATAGTTCTTCTGTGTATTGTTGCCACTTCTTCTTAATATATTCTGATTCTGTTAGGCCCATACCACTTCTGTCCTTTATTGTGCCCATCTTTGCATGAAATGTTCCCTTGGTATCTCTAGTTTTCTTGAAGAGATCTCTAGACTTTCCCATTCTATTGCTTTCCTCTATTTCTTGGCACTGATGACCAAGGAAGGCTTTCTTATCTCTCCTTGCTATTCTTTGGAACACTGCATTCAAATGGATATCTTTCCTTTCCTCCTTTGCCTTTCACTTCTCTTTTTTGCACAGCTATTTGTAAGGCCTCTTCAGACAACCATTTTGCCTTTTTGCATTTCTTTTCCTTTAGGTGGTCTTGATCCCTGCCTCCTGTACAATGTCACAAACCTCCATCCATAGTTCTTCAGGCACTCTGTCTATCAGATCTAATCCCTTGAATCTATTTGTCATTTCCACTGTATAATCGTTAAGGGATTTGATTTAGGTCATACCTGAATGGTCTAGTGATTTTCCCTACTTTCTTTAATTCAGAATTTGGCAATAAGGAATTCATGATCTGTGCCACAATCAGCTCCCAATCTTATTTTTGCTGACTGTATCTTCTCCATCTTTGACTGCAGAGAATATAATCAATCTGATTTTGGTATTGACAATCTGGTGATGTCCATGTATAGAATCTTCTCTTGTGTGGTTGGAAGAGGGTGTTTGCTATGACCAGTGCATTCTCTTGGCAAAACTCTTGTTAGCCTTTGCCCTGCTTCATTCTGTACTCCAAGGCCAAATTTACCTGTTACTCCAGGTATTTCTTGACTCCCTACTTTTGCATTCCAGTCCCCTATAATAAAAAGGATATCTTTTTAGGGTGTTAGTTCTAGAAAGTCTTGCAGGTCTTCATAGGACCGTTCAACTTCAGCTTCTTCAGCATTACTGGTCGGGGCATAGGCTTGGATTACTGTGATATTGAATGGTTTGCCTTGGAAATGAACAGGGATCATTCTGTTGTTTTTGACATTGCATCCAAGTACTGCATTTTGGACTCTTTTGTTGACTATGATGGCTACTCCATTTCTTCTAAGGAACTCTTGCCCACAGTAGTACTGTTTAAAAAAATGATTAAGGGGCATTCCTTGATGGCCTAGTGCTTAGGATTCCATGTTTTCACTGCCATTGCCCAAGTTTACTCCCTAGTCTAGGAGCTGAGATCCCACAAGTTAAGCAGCAGGTCAAAAAAAAAAATTAAGGAAGAAAATGTAGGTGTTAAACATACTTTAATTCTTAATGAAGTGACCAGTGTTTTGTCCCAAGGATCTAAAAAACTGCAAGATCAGGCTGAAACTAAAGAATAAGGAACAAGAAGAGAAAAATAGAAAATGAATGAAAAACCATGAAGTAAGTATAGAGCCCAGGGCTGGCTTAGTGTTTGGGGATTGGCTGAACAGATATACTACATTTCTGGTCAAGCGGCACACTAATAGAGACACCAAAGTTACTAAGTTTTGGTTTGTTGCTCTGGCACCCTGGGCAGGAGTGGTTCCAATCTTTGTCCTACAAATTTATTTCAGTGTTAGTTGCTCAGCTGTGTCTGACTCTTTGTGACCCCATGGACTGTAGCCCGCCAGACTCCTCTGTCCATGGGATTCTCCAGGCAAGAATACTGGAGTAGGTTGCCATTCCCTTCTCCAGGAGATCTTCCTGATCCAGGGATGCAACTCGGGTTTCCTGCATTGAAGGCAGATTCTTTATCATCTGAGCCACCAGGTAAGTAATTCTCCCTTTTATCGTCCTCTTGACCATTCACAAGGTTTGATCAAAAATATCAATACTGTCTACGGCCATACCACCCTGAACGCGCCCGATCTCGTCTGATCTCGGAAAAATATCAGTGCTGGACTTCCCTGGTGGTTCAGTGGTTAAGAGTCTGCCTGCCAGTGTGGGAGACATGGGTTTGATCCCTGGTCCAAGAAGATCTTGTGTGCTGCAGGGCAACTAAGCCCACGGCCACAACTACTGAGCCCACATGCCCTAGAGCTCGTGCTTTGCAACAGGAGAAGCCACCGTGATAAGAAGCCCACGCATCACAGCTCCAGTGCAGCCCTGGTGCACTGCAACTAGAGAAAGCCCATGCATAGCAATGAAGATCCGGGGCAGTCAAAAATTAAATAAATAAGCAATTTTTTAAAAGTGCCAGTACTAACATGACCCTCAGTCACCATTGCCTCTTGTGTTCTCAGTGTAGTAGTCACAAGAGATGATGTCAAGTGATGTCTTGGAGCTGGTTCCGTTCCTCTGTTCTCTTTTCGTCCTTTCAGTCAGAGAGAAACCATCTGTTGGCTGATGAAACCATCAGCGGCTCCCTACATGCATTTAAAACTTTGGGAGACCCCACATTATTAGGGAGGCAATAATAATTACTAGAAACAAAACAATAGTCATGGTTTGGAGAGTACTCCAGAGCCAGGGTCCCCATGATCCAATCCAGCTAAAAAACTGGGGACATCTTTAAACCAGTTGACTTGTTTATATATTTTGTGTAATTATGTCCCCTTTCCCCAGAAATGTTTATGCAGTGAGCTTGTTCCAGAGAAACAGAGGTGTTGGAAACCAGAGAGAAGTTTATGATAGCCAGAAAGGACAAGATCACCAGCATCAAAGCCAGTCCAAGAGTCAGTTTACCCTTCTTTGTAATGACCTGAGACGTGTGAACAAGTATCGTTTCAGGCTAGAGCAAGGCAAAAGGTGGGGAGTAGAATCATGTAAGAATTTGAAAAAGGATGGTCAGAGAAGAAAGGAGGAATGGAAAGAAACGTTCTTGATCTAACTTCTTGGAAGAAAGCAGTCTACCTCAGTGTTGCCTGCTTCTCTCCGTAGTCAACTGGATTTTGAGGTCTCCACATTTACACAGGGCCGGGTGTTAGGTGGGGTCTTCTTCAGTTGTGAAACACTGTGCATTCAAGTTGTGACACCCTGTAATTCGACAGTGATGATAGAGGTCAAGAACCCTCCATAAGGTCCTCTCCAGGAATTTCATCTTTACAAAAGCAACAAAGTAAAAAGGTAACTGTCTATAAATGACAAAGGGCTGTAAAATGCCCATGACTGAAGATCTGATGAGTTCATTACAATGGAATAAACAAAGAAATTTGGTTATTTCTGTGACACCCAATATTTTTAAGATAATAACTGGAATTATGGCTGATAACTTTATAGAAGGCATATCAGATTTATAGAAAGTTTATAATTCCTGGAACACTTAGGCTAATAATGTACTCCTACAAAGATAAGCTAAATATCACTTGGAGTGTTTCCTTTGTAATTTAACATATCAAATAAGCCTAATTAGCTTAACATTTTTCTTTTTACAAGGACAGAGAATAAACATTCTAGGGGTTCTTTGGAAAATCCCAGAGTTGGTTTCAGGTAAAAAAAAAATTAATTTATAATTTGATTTTGGGTAAGTTTGTTGAAAATATTCATGTAACCAAAGTAACATGTAAAGACTTTGAAGGCAACCATAGAAAGTTACAGGGTTGTAAAAACCCCAAACCCTTAGTCTTTTAAGATTCAGGGTTTGTTATTTGCATATTAACTGTCTTAAAAAATATGACTAGGCTTTTGTGTGTGTCTCGGCAGCACATATACTAAAATTAAAATGATACAGAGAAGATTAGCATGGCCCTTGTGCAAGGATGATATGCAAATTCGTGAAGCATTCCATATTTTTCTTCCTGATGTTTGACAGAAAACAACAAAATTCTGTAAAGCAATTGTCCTTCAATTAAAAAACAAAGTGGCAAGCTGCCTGAAAAAAAAAAGATTTATTAAAAAAAATATGACCAGGCTTTTGAGAAAAAATAAAACTGCTAATAATCTTGAAAACCTCCACATATCAAAAGTGTTTATTTTTTGGCATTATATATAATTTTAGAGTTCTTTCTCTCCATCAAAAGCATAGTCTAAAATAATTGGCCTCTAGTGCCTATCATTCTTTAATAATTTTGCAGTGCTGTTGTTAAAAATTGTCAAATTTAAGTATGATAACTCTAGTGACTAAAATGTTATAATCTAAGTACACATTATAAATAAAACAGCATTTAGCAATAAGTTAAAATTTTTTGTACAATTGGCAAAAGGGGGGTGGATGGTATTAAGTTCCAATTACATTATAGAATAGGATAATGAATTTTTTTGTGGTTTGATAAAGAAAAGTTACTTTTTATTTTGATAACTTCATTGAATTGTCATGCAAATTGCAAAAATAAAAATCAAATGGAAAAGCCCTCTTGTAGCTGGTAAGACAGTGCTGGTTTGGTTCAATAAGCAATGGGCTCCATGTCTGATTTTATTTGAGCCTAATAAAATTTTTCATTGAAAAAAAAATTCAGAGTTTCCTTAAGATAAAGAAGTACAGTAAATTATTTTGGTAACACACAAAATCTTTGCTTTCCAGACTACTTTCCTTTTATAAAGATGTTCCTTATATTATTTCCAGTAATTTTAATTATGTATATGTTTTAGCATTCTTAATTCCTATTGAAAACTAAGAAGTAAGCAATCTATTACATTAGTATTTTGTGGACTGTAAACTTAAAAATACATTTCACATTTTCTGGAAGTTTATTCTTCCTCATGGTAAATTTTTCACTGTGGCACAAAACACATTTATTAACAGAAACAAATATCTTTAGTTCCTCTGTAAAGGAAGCCAAAGTGGATAAACCTATGTTCAGAAGTTAATGTTTCAGTATTTTATCATATTTGGAAATGATCTAGATAGTCAGTGAATATCTATAACTTATCTCAGTATAGCTTCAGGGTTTCAAATTGTAAAAAAGATTTTGGAAACTGTTTTTAAGTAGACATACCATTGCTGTTTAGTCACTAAGTCATGTCCAACTCTTTTGTGACCGTATGGACTATAGTCTTCCAGGGTACTCTGTCCATGCGACTTCCCAAGCAAGAATACTGGAGTGGGTTGCCATTCCCTTCTTCAGGGACTCTTCCATACCCAGAGATCAAACCCACATCTCCTGCAATGGCTGGAAAATTCTTTACCATTGAACCATCAAAGATGCCAAACCTACCATAAAGCATAATTATTGTTGAAAAGTTCATTTGTAGGGACTTCCCTGGCAGTCCAGTGGTTAGGACTCTCATTGCCCTGGCTGGGGTTCAATCCTTGATCAGGGAAACTAAATCCTGTAAGCGGAGCTGCACAGCCAAAAAAGAAAAAAAGAGAAAAGAAAAAGTTCATTTGTAAGCTTTTACTTACATCTATTTAATTTTCTTGTTTTTAACAATTATATTTGGATTATTCATGAAAATTTCATGAAACATTAAACTGACCATCATCTTTGGTTATCTTTTTGGCTAACAAAAGCTGTAACGGGTGACAGGCGCTTATTTGACTTTTAGTAATCCTATGTAGAATAAAAGTTGTATGTCTGAGTTGTATTTATTGCGAATAACTCTAAATACATGTCTGTTTTAAATAAACCAGCAAATTTAAACTAGCTTCCCCCGTCAGGATTACCCTAGGTCATGTGACCTTGAGAAATACTTGAATTAGTTTCTATATTTCTGAGAATATATTTTATTTATATAAATATTTAATTTCTTTAAGCCAATTAAATAGAAGTGAAGTGAAGTGACAGTCGCTCAGTTGTGTCCTACTCTTTGCAACCCCATGGACTGGGGCCTGTCCATGGGATTCTCCAGGCAAGAATACTGGAGTGGGTTGCCATTCCCTTCTCCAGGGGATCTTCCTAACCCAGGGATCAAACCCGAGTCTCCTGCATTGTAGATTGTTTACCATCTGAGCTACAAGGGAAGCCCCAATTAAATAGAACTCTTTACAAACAAATTTTGGAAATACCATCGGAAGGTAGAAAAATTATCACACACCTGTAATACACATATAAATATATACACACAGAACAGAAGCAAACTTCTATTTAAAATTTTAGCCAAGAAACAGGTGCAGATTCAAATTATGTTTCAAACAGATGAAATAAGTTAAGCTGACCTGTTCAGATGCCTTAAATTTTTTAGTAGTATTTATGAGAAAAACTCTCAAGACTTTTCATTTTTCTAGCTTCCAAATAGCCTTTCCCTTTTTCTCTCTTTCTGATAAGAATTTCCTCCTTGAAGTTTGCGTTTTGCACTCTGTTATACCAGTATTTTGTGGATTGGCAAATTTACAAATTTAATTACCTAGAAAAGAGCAGTACAACATTTAAATCTCAAAGACAAGGAGAAAGAATATAAGTTCCTCCAATGAATAGGGCAGGTTTGGGGATTGGTAAAAAGGATGGGTGAGGCTTTTTGTTCTTGTTCTAAATAAACGATGTGCGTGCTAAGTTGCTTCAGTTGTGTCTGACTCTTTGTGACCCTCTATCCATGGGATTCTCTAAGCAAGAATAGTGGAGTGGGTTGCCAGGCCCTCCTCCAGGGGATCTTCCCAACTCAGGATTGAACTCCTGCATTGCAGGCAGGTTCTTTACTACTAGCAGCACCTGGGAAGCAAAATAAAGGACAGTTGTCTTCAATTCCTCCAAAACTTGGGTTGCAACCTGAATGACATCACAGGCTGACCCACCCACCCAACTACTTTATTTGCTTCTTTATATCAGGGATAAGATGTTCAAATAATCAAGAGATTCCAACGTTTTAAATTCAGAGCTGTTTGTCGCGCCCCCCCCCCTCCCCACTGGATACATGGTTTCCTTAGGGGAGAGGGCCCAAAAAGAAGCTCCTAACCAAATCTACATGAGCTTCCAATCTGGCCAACTTCTAACCATACAGCTACTTAAAAAAAAAAAAAATCCTTTCAAATATCTTGTTAGGCTTCATTTGGGAAAAAGAGTAAGTATTCCTGGCAGTGTTGAACAACCCCATGGGTGCAAGAGGAATGCCCGGAGAGAGTGCAAAAGATACTACCTCTCCCAAGATCCAGAGCCACTCCCAAAGGTAGCCAAAGACTTAGATAATCCCCTTGAGAGCTGGTGTTGACTGAAAAAATGCACAACCTAGAAGTTGAGAATTATGATTTATTCAGTGGACTTTCTGAGGACTTAAGTCTGAAAGATAGCCTCTCAGCTGTGAGGGGCTGCTCCAAAGAGGTAAGGGAGGAGCCAGAATATATAGGAGTTTTGTAACAAAAGCCAGGTAGTGAGAACATCTGTTAATTAAAGAAAGCCATATATCTCAAGTTTATGAATTCAGTTCTTTTCTATACATGGAAGATGCAAGAGTGTGGGTTCATTGAAATCATTCCTCTGATTTGCACCTTAACTATGTAGGACCAGGATGCTACTTTTCTCCATCCTGACTCACTTCAGGGTACACAGTTGGGGTGGCTGACTTGGTGGCTGGCTTGATGGCAGCTACATCGTTTGGAACCCAAGAAAAAGAGAAAGGGCTCCAAAATCACTGTGGATGGTGACTGCAGCCATGAAATTAAAAGATGCTTACTCCTTGGAAGAAAAGCTATGACAAACCTAGACACCATATTCAAAAACAGAGACATCACTTTGCCAACAAAGGTCCATTTAGTCAGGGCTATGATTTTTCCAGGAGTCATGTATGGATGTGAGAATTGGACTACAAAGAAAGCTGAATGTGGAAGAATTCATGCTTTTTCATTGTAGTGTTGGAAAAGACTCTTGAGAGTCCCTTGGACAGCAAGGAGATCAAACCAATCCATACTAAAGGAAATCAGGAGGAGCCAAGATGGCGGAGGACTAGGACGGGGAGACCACTTTCTCCCCTACAAATTCATCGGAAGAACAATTCAACGCAGAGAAAACTTCACAAAACAACTTCTGATCGCTAGCTGAGGACATCAGGTGCCCAGAAAAGCAGCCCATTGTCTTCGAAAGGAGGTAGCACAAAATATAAAAGATAAAAAGAGAGACAAAAGAGCTAGGGATGGAGACCCATCCCGGGAAGGGAGTCTTAATAGAGGCAGTTTCCAATCACCAGGAAACCCTCGCACTGGCGGGACTGGGGGAAGTTTTCGAATCTCGGAGGCCGACCTAACTGGGAGGAAAAATAAATAAAACCCACAGATTACTTGCCTAAAAGCAACTCCCAGCAGAAAAGTACCTCAGACGCCCGCATCCTCCACCAGCAAGTGGGGGCGGAACGGAGAGGAGCGGGCAGCATTGCTTAGGGTAAGGACCGGGCCTGAGTGTCCTGAGGGCAATCGGAGGGAGCTCTTGTGAGATACCCACTTAAACTGTGGGACAGCAGAAGAGAGAGAGAAAATTAACCGGCCGAACACACTGCCGGCTGTTCGCAGAACAAAGGGTCTGAGCAAGTCCAGAGGAGCTAGCCGGCTGCGGGCCGGCCCAGCCCCACCGGAGGCAGGAGGCAGAGGGGAGGGGAAAGGGGCAAACTCGGCCCTAGAGGTGGCATCCCCTACCACACTGCAAATGGGCCTCCAGTTTCTAACCAAAGATTTCCTGAGATTCTGGATGGTCGACATCCGCCGGGAGGGTCTCAGCTAAACTCAAGGCGCACACACCTGACCTGCGCGGGCGGAAACTGAGGCTGGGGCCGTGGCGGGGAGACGGCGCACCACACCCGGGGAGAGTGCATCCGTCAAGCTCCTGGCTGCCTGAGCTGCTCAGGCCAGGGAAGGCACAAAACGCAGGCGCAACTGAGTCCTCGCTTTTGTGGAGTACCCGAAAACTGGAACCGCACCCAACGCAGGGCCCGCTCCATATAGAGCAGCCGGGAGCCTGAGCAGCGTAGACGGGGAAAACAGCGCTTACCCTCCACGCAGCGCGATGGAACTAGTGAACCTGAACAAGAGACCACCTCCGCCCGCCTGTATCAGGGCGGAAATTAGGCACTGAATAGACGGCAAACAGAAGCCAAATAAACAAAGGGAACCGCTTCAGAAAGGACCGGTGCAACAGATTAAAATCCCTGTAGGTAACACCGGCTACACTGGAAGGGCCTATAGATATTGAGAAGTGTAAGCTGGAACGAGGAGCTATCTGACACTGAATCCAACCCACACTGACCGCAACAGCTCCAGAGAAATTCCTGGATATATTTTTACCTTTTCTTTTTTAATTAAAAAAAATTTTTTTTCTTTTCTTTTTTATTTTTTTCTTTTATTTTGTTTAAAATTCCCTATTACTCCCCCATTACTACTTAACTTTCATTTTCATATATTTTGACGATTTTTTTTAATTAGGAAAAAAATTATTTTTCTTTTTTTTTTTCTTTTTCTCTTATTTTCTTATAAAGTCCTCTATTACTCCTCTACTACTCCTTAATTTTCATTTTCATTCCACTATAACCTTGCAAAAAAAAAAGAGAAGCCTTATTTTTAAACCAAACTTCATATATATTTCTAAATTTTTTGTGTTTTTGTTTTTAATATTGTATTTTTAAGAGTCTAACCTCTACTCTAGATTTTTAATCTTTGTTTTTCAGTATGTGATATAAATTTTGGACATTTTAAAATCCAATATTCAGTTCCCATTTTTATTCAGGAGTGTGTTGATTACTGTCTCTCACTTTTGACTCTGCATTTTCTACCTCAGAACACCTCTATTTCCTCCTTTCCCCTTCTCTTCCCAATCCAATTCTGTGAATCTCTGTGGGTGTCTGGGCTACGGAGAACACTTTGGGAACAGACAAATGTGTAGATCTGTCTCTCTCCTCGAGTCCCCCTTTTTCTCCTCCTGCTCACCTCTATCTCCCTCCTCCCTCTCCTCTTTTTCATGTAACTCTGTGAACCTCTCCGGGTGTCCCTCATGGCAGAGAATCTTTTCACCATTAACCTAGAAGTTTTATTATCAGTGCTGAATAGTTGGAGAAGTCTTGAGACTACTGGAAGAATAAAACTGAAATCCAGAGGCAGGAGACTTAAGCCCAAAACCTGAGAACACCAGAAACCTCCTGACTACACGGAACATTAAGTAATAAGAGACCATCCAAAAGCCTCCATACCTACACTGAAACCAACCACCACCCAAGAGCCAGTAAGCTTCAGAGCAAGACATACCATGCAAATTCTCCAGCAACACAGGAACATAGCCCTGAGCGTCAACTTAGAGGCTGCCCAAAGTCACACCTAACACATAGACCCATCTCAAAACTCATTACTGGGCACTCCATTGCACTCCAGAGAGAAGAAATCCAGTTCCACGCACCAGAACACCGACGCAAGCTTCCCTAACCAGGAAACCTTGACAAGCCAATCGTCCAACCCCACCCACTGGGTGAAACCTCCACAATAAAAAGGAAACACAGACCTCCAGAATACAGAAAGCCCACTCCAGACACAGCAATCTAAAAAAGATGAAAAGGCAGAGAAATACCCAACAGGTAAAGGAACATGAAAAATGCCCACCAAGTCAAACAAAAGAGGAGGAGATAGGGAATCTACCTGAAAAAGAATTTAGAATAACGATAATAAAAATGATCCAAAATCTTGAAAACAAAATGGAGTTACAGATAAATAGCCTGGAGACAAAGATTGAGAAGATGCAAGAAATGTTTAATAAAGACCTAGAAGAAATAAAAAAGAGTCAATTAAAAATGAATAATGCAATAAATGAGATCAAAAACACTCTGGAGGGAACCAAGAGTAGAATAACGGAGACAGAAGATAGGATAAGTGAGGTAGAAGATAAAATGGTGGAAATAAGTGAAGCAGAGAGGAAAAAAGAAAAAAGAATCAAAAGAAATGAGGACAACCTCGGGACCTCTGGGACAATGTGAAACGCCCCACCATTCGAATCATAGGAGTCCCAGAAGAAGAAGACAAAAAGAAAGGCCATGAGAAGTTACTCGAGGAGATAATAGCTGAAAACTTCCCTAAAATGGGGAAGGAAATAGCCACCCAAGTCCAAGAAACCCAGAGAGTCCCAAACAGGATAAATCCAAGGCAAAACACCCCAAGACACATATTAATCAAATTAACAAAGATCAAACACAAAGAACAAATATTAAAGGCAGCAAGGGAGAAACAACAAGTAACACACAAAGGGATTCCCATAAGGATAACAGCTGATCTATCAATAGAAACCCTCCAGGCCAGAAGGGAATGGCAGGACATACTTAAAGTAATGAAAGAGAATAACCTACAACCAAGATTACTGTACCCAGCAAGGATCTCATTCAGATATGAAGGAGAATTCAAAAGCTTTACAGACAAGCAAAAGCTGAGAGAATTCAGCACCACCAAACCAGCTCTTCAACAAATGCTAAAGGAGCTTCTCTAAGACAGGAAACACAGAAAGGTTGTATAAAGGGGACCCCAAAACAACAAAGTAAATGGCAACGGGACCATACCTATCAATAATTACCTTAAATGTAAATGGGTTGAATGCCCCAACCAAAAGACAAAGACTGGCTGAATGGATACAAAAACAAGACCCCTATATATGCTGTCTACAAGAGACCCACCTCAAAACAAGGGACACATACAGGCTAAAAGTGAAGGGCTGGAAAAAAATATTTCACGCAAACGGAGACCAAAAGAAAGCAGGAGTCGCAATACTCATATCAGATAAAATAGACTTTCAAATAAAGGCTGTGAAAAGAGACAAAGAAGGACACTACATAATGATCAAAGGATCAATCCAAGAAGAAGATATAACAATTATAAATATATATGAACCCAACATAGGAGCACCACAATATGTAAGGCAAACGCTAACGAGTATGAAAGAGGAAATTAATAGTAACACAATAATAGTGGGAGACTTTAATACCCCACTCAAAACCATGGATAGATCAACTAAACAGAAAATTAACAAGGAAACACAAACTTTAAAGGACACAATGGACCAGCTAGACCTTATTGACATCTATAGGACATTTCACCCCAAAACAATCAACTTCACCTTTTTCTCAAGTGCACATGGAACCTTCTCCAGAATAGATCACATCCTGGGCCATAAATCTAGTCTTGATAAATTCAAAAAAATTGAAATCATTCCAGTCATCTTTTCTGAGCACAGTGCAGTAAGATTAGATCTCAATAACAGGAAAAAAATTGTTAAAAATTCAAACATATGGAGGCTAAATAGCACGCTTCTGAATAACCAACAAATCATAGAAGAAATCCAAAAAGAAATCAAAATATGCATAGAAATGAATGAAAATGAAAACACAAGAACCCCAAACCTATGGGACACTGTAAAAGTAGTGCTAAGGGAAAGGTTCATAGCGTTACAGGCTTACCTCAAGAAACAAGAAAAAAAGTCAAATAAATAACCTAACTCCACACCTAAAGCAACTAGAGAAGGAAGAAATGAAGAACCCCAGGGTTAGTAGAAGGAAAGAAATCTTAAAAATTAGGGCAGAAAAAAATGCAAAAGAAACTAAAGAGACCATAGCAAAAATCAACCAAGCTAAAAGCTGGTTTTTTGAAAAAATAAACAAAATTGACAAACCATTAGCAAGACTCATTAAGAAACAAAGGGAGGTGAACCAAATTAACAAAAGTTTAGAAATGAAAATGGAGAGATCACAACAGACAACTCTGAAATACAAAGGATCATAAGAGACTACTACCAGCAGCTCTATGCCAATAAAATGGACAACTTGGAAGAAATGGACAAGTTCTTAGAAAAGTATAACTTTCCAAAACTGAACCAGGAAGAAATAGAAGATATTAACAGACCCATCACAAGCAAGGAAATCAAAACTGTAATCAGAAATCTTCCAGCAAACAAAAAGCCCAGGACCAGATGGCTTCACAGCTGAATTCTACCAAAAATTTAGAGAAGAGCTAACACCTATCTTACTCAAACTCTTCCAGAAAATTGCAGAAGAAGGTAAACTTCCAAACTCATTCTATGAGGCCACCATCACCCTAATTCCAAAACCTGACAAAGATGCCAGAATAAAAGAAAACTACAGGCCAATATCACTGATGAACATAGATGCAAAAATCCTTAACAAATTTCTAGCAAACAGAATCCAACAACATATTAAAAAAATCTTACACCATGACCAAGTGTGCTTTATCCCAGGAATGCAAGGATTCTTTAATATCCGCAAATCAATCAATGTAATACACCACATTAACAAATTGAAAGATAAAAACCATATGACTATCTCAATAGATGCAGAGAAAGCCTTTGACAAAATTCAACACGCATTTATGATTAAAACTCTCCAGAAAGCAGGAATAGAAGGAACATACCTCAACATAATAAAAGCTATATATGACAAACCCACAGGAAGCATTACCCTCAATGGTGAAAAATTGAAAGCATTTCCCCTGAAATCAGGAACAAGACAAGGGTGCCCACTCTCACCACTACTATTCAACATAGTTTTGGCCACAGCAACCAGAGCAGAAAAAGAAGTAAAAGGAATCCAGATAGGAAAAGAAGAAGTGAAACTCTCTCTGTTTGCAGATGACATGATCCTCTACATAGAAAACCCTAAAGACTCTACCAGAAAATTACTAAAGCTAATCAATGAATATAGTAAAATTGCAAGATATAAAATTAACACACAGAAATCCCTTGCATTCCTATACACTAACAATGAGAAAACAGAAAGAGAAATTAAGGAAACAATACCATTCACCATTGCAACAAAAAGAATAAAATACTTAGGAGTATATCTACCTAAAGAAACAAAAGACCTATACATAGAAAACTGTAAAACACTGATGAAAGAAATCAAAGAGGACACAAACAGATGGAGAAACATACCGTGTTCATGGATTGGACGAATCAATATTGTCAAAATGGCTATTCTACCCAAAGCAATCTATAGATTCAATGCAATCCCTATTAAGCTACCAACGGTATTTTTCCCAGAACTAGAACAAATAATTTCACAATTTGTATGGAAATACAAAAAACCTCGAATAGCCAAAGTAATATTGAGAAAGAAGAATGGAACTGGAGGAATCAACCTGCCTGACTTCAGACTATACTACAAAGCCACAGTCATCAAGACAGTATGGTACTGGCACAAAGACAGAAATATAGATCAATGGAACAGAATAGAAAGCCCAGAGATAAATCCACAAACCTATGGACACCTTATCTTCGACAAAGGAGGCAAAGATATACAGTGGAAAAAAGACAACCTCTTTAACAAGTGGTGCCGGGAAAACTGGCCAACCACTTGTAAAAGAATGAAACTAGAACACTTTCTAACACCATACACAAAAATAAACTCAAAATGGATTAAAGATCTAAATGTAAGACCAGAAACTATAAAACTCCTAGAGGAGAACATAGGCAAAACACTCTCTGACATAAATCACAGCAGGATCCTCTATGACCCACCTCCCAGAATATTGGAAATAAAAGCAAAAATAAACAAATGGGACCTAATGAAACTTAAAAGCTTTTGCACAACAAAGGAAACTATAAGCAAGTGAAAAGACAGCCCTCGGATTGGGAGAAAGTAATAGCAAACAAAGCAACAGACAAAGGATTAATCTCAAAAATATACAAGCAACTCCTGCAGCTCAATTCCAGAAAAATAAATGACCCAATCAAAAAATGGGCCAAAGAACTAAACAGACATTTCTCCAAAGAAGACATACAGATGGCTAACAAACAGATGAAAAGATGCTCAACATCACTCATTATCAGAGAAATGCAAATCAAAACCACAATGAGGTACCATTACACGCCAGTCAGGATGGCTGCTATCCAAAAGTCTACAAGCAAGAAATGCCGGAGAGGGTGTGGAGAAAAGGGAACCCTCTTACGCTGTTGGTGGGAATGCAAACTAGTACAGCTGCTATGGAGAACAGTGTGGAGATTTCTTAAAAAACTGGAAATAGAACTGCCATATGACCCAGCAATCCCACTTCTGGGCATACACACTGAGGAAACCAGATCTGAAAGAGACACATGCACCCCAATGTTCATCGAAGCACTGTTTATAATAGCCAGGACATGGAAGCAACCTAGATGCCCATCAGCAGACAGAATGGATAAGGAAGCTGTGGTACATATACACCATGGAATATTACTCAGCCATTAAAAAGAATTCATTTGAATCAGTTCTAATGAGATGGATGAAACTGGAGCCCATTATACAGAGTGAAGTAAGCCAGAAAGATAAAGAACATTACAGCATACTAACACATATATATGGAATTTAGAAAGATGGTAATGATAACCCTATATGCAAAACAAAAAGAGACACAGATGTACAGAACAGACTTTTGGACTCTGTGGGAGAAGGCGAGGGTGGGATGTTTCGAGAAAACAGCATTGAAACATGTATATTATCTATAGTGAAACAGATCACCAGCCCAGGTTGGATGCATGAGACAAGTGATCGGGCCTGGTGCCCTGGGAAGACCCAGAGGGATTGGGTAGAGAGGGAGGTGGGAGGGAGGATCGGGTTGGGGAATACATGTAAATCCATGGCTGATTCATGTCAATGTATGACAAAACCCACTACAAAATAAAATAAAATAAAACCAGTCATCCTCATTAAAAAAATAAATAAAGGAAATCAGTCCTGAATATTCATTGGAAGGACTGATGCTGAAGTTGAAACTCCAATACTTTGGCCACCTGATGCAAAGAACTGACTCACTGAAGACGGCCCTGATGCTGGGAAAGACTAAAGTTGGGAGAAGGGGACGACAGAGGATGAGGTGGTTGGAGGCATAACTGACTCAATGGACATGAGTTTTAGCAAACTCTGGGAGATAGTGAAGGACAGGGATGCCTGGTGTGCTGCAGTCCATGGGGTCACAAAGAGTCGGACAGGACTTAGCGACTGAACAAGAACATCCTTTGTTTATTCGTATGGCAGGTGACATTTGTCAAGCTCCTTGGCAACAGTCAGTAAGACCACATTTTTTGGTCCAGTCTAATTTTGGGGCCCCTAACCTATAGATGTGAGTGATGACAACCTGCATGCCCCAGGCAGGCAGAAACCTGAACCAAGATCTAAAGACACAAAACTAAACAGACAAGAAAACAATAACTGTCCCTAAGAAAGAAAGGATTGATAACCAATTGGTACCCCAAAACCAAATTCACAAGAGCGCTGTGCCTTCCTTCCTCACCCAGGCGCTACAGAGATTCAGGGAAGCTGACACTGATCTTCACCTTCCTCAGGTTTCTGCCAGTTTTCCCAGCAGGCCATGTTCAGGCTCCAGAGCAAGTGAAGTTTAGAGAGTGCATTCCAGGTATCAAAAAAAAATCTGATATGGTTTGCCATTAATTTCCAATTTAGTTTCCCCTTGGCTTTTTAAGGAAATAACGCAGCAGTTTACCAGAAAACCCGTTAGAGTCCCATCAACACTGGGAGGGGCCCAGATAGGGATTATCCTTCAAGGTTAAATGTGGGATCATTCGAGACAGTGTGGAAGGATTTGAGAAACTTTCAAGGACATTCTCCAAGTGTCCCAAATGACTGCAAAAGAGACGTTGAATTCTGGGCCAGTGCCTTGATGATAGACCTCTAAGAGGGTGCAATGGAGGATGCCCCCTGTTTCAGATTTCTGGCCTTGGAACTGTTGCAGTTATAAGGTCACCAACTTGGAAGACTCTTGTTTAGGGTCTTGTAGTCTGTTCAGAGTAGAAAGACAATTCAGATGGAGAACTAGTTGACTATGAGTACCCAGGTAAAGGAAGCTAGAGCAGAGTAGTAGGGGTCATGTCAGTCTTACAATCTTAGTGTTAATTTCTGCTTTACATTGATTCACTTACAAATAATGAAACTACTTCACATACACTATTAAATTTTCTTTTTTATATTCTTTTCCATTATGGTTTATCACAGAATATTGAAATAGTTCCCTGTGCTATACAGGAGGATCTTGCTATTTATCCTTTTTATATGTGGTAGTTTGCATGTGCCAATCCCAAATTCCTACTCCATCCCTCTCCTACCCTAAAGAACACAAATCTGTTCTGTTTGTGAGTCTGTTTTGTAGATAAGTTCATTTGTGTTATATTTTAGATTCCACATATAAATGATATATATGGTATTTGTTTTCTCCTTCTGAATTACTTCACATACTATGATAATCTATAGTTGTATCCATGTTGCTGCAAATGGTATTATTTTCTTCTTTTTTTATGCCTGAGTAGTATTCCATTCGGAGAAGGCAATGGCACCCCACTCCAGTACTCTTGCCTGGAAAATCCCATGGATGGAGGAGCCTGGTAGGCTGCAGTCCATGGGGTCGCTGAGTCAGACACGACTGAGCAACTTCACTTTCACTTTTCACTTTCATGCATTGGAGAAGGAACTGGCAACCCACTCCAGTGTTCTTGCCTGGAGAATCCCAGGGACTGCGGAGTCTGGTGGGCTGCCATCTATGGGGTTGCACAGAGTCGGACTCGACTGAGGTGACTTAGCAGCAGCAGCAGCAGGATTCAGTTATATATACACATATATTCCATTGTATGTATGGACCACAGCTTCTTTATCCATTCATCAGTTGATGGACATTATGTTGCTTCCATGTCTTCAGTTCAGTTCAGTCGCTCAGTCGTGTCTGACTCTTTGTGACCCCATGAACCACAGCATGCCAGACCTCCCTGTCCATCACCAACTCCTGGAGTCCACCCAAACCCATATCCATTGGGTAGGTGATGCCATCCAGCCATCTCATCCTCTGTCGTCCCCTTCTCCTCCTGCCCTCAATCTCTCCCAGCATCAGGGTCTTTTCCAATGAGTCAGCTCTTCACATCAGGTGGCCAGGTATTGGAGTTTCAGCTTCAACATCAGTCCTTCCAATGAACACCCAGGACTGATCTCCTTTAGGATTGACTGGCTGGATCTCCTTGCAGTCCAAGGGACTCTCAAGAGTCTTCTCCAACACCACAGTTCAAAAGCATCAATTCTTCGGTGCTCAGCTTTCTTTGTAGTCAACTCTCACATCCATACATGACCACTGGAAAAACCATAGCCTTGACTAGATGGACATTTGTTGACAAAGTAATATCTCTGCTTTTTAATATGCTATCTAGGTTGGTCATGACTTTCCTTCCAAGGAGTAAGTGTCTTTTAATTTCATGGCTGCAATCACCATCTGCAGTGATTTTGGAGCCTAGAAAAATAAAGTCAGCCACTGTTTCCACTGTTTCCCCATCAATTTGTCATGAAGCAATAGGACCGGATACCATGATCATAGTTTTCTGAATGTTGACTATTATGAATAGTCCACATCTCTGCTATGAACACAGAAGTGCATGTATCTTTCTGTTTTGTTTTGTTTTTTGCATGTATCTTTCTGAATTGTAGTTCTGTCTGAATATATGCCCAGGAGTGGGACTGCTAGTTCATATGGTAATTCTTTTTTTTTTTTTTTTGGTAATTCTATTTTTAGTTTTCTTTTTTTTTTTTTTGGCCATGCCATGCAGCAAACAGGATTTTAGTTCTCCAACCAGGGACGAAAGCTGTGCCTTCTGCAGTGGGAAGAGGGAGTATTAATCACTGGACCACCAGGGAAATCCCATATTTTCAGTTTTCTGAGGAACCTCCATACTGTTTTCCACAGTGGATGTACCAACTTACATTGCTACCAGTGGGGTAGGAGGAGAACGCTAGTACTTTGAATGACTTGTTAATCAGTCAACTAATTAACCAAGTTTGTATAGAGTGCTACTATATGTCAGGCACTGTGCAGGGTCTGAGAGTCAGTAATGGATCTTTGAGCTTTGCTATTCACTGTCCTCTAGAGAAAGTGTTAGTCGCTCAGTCAAGTCTAACTCTTTGTGACCCCATGGACTGTGCAGCCCACCAACCTTCTCTGTCCATGGAATTCTCCAGGCAAGAATACTGGGGTGGACTGCCATTCCCTTTTCCGGGGATCTTTCCAACGCAGGGATTAGAAGCCATGTCTCCTACACCGGCAGGCAGATTCTTTACTGAGGCACCAGGGAAGACAGACGCTAAAGAGCAATCCCGCAGAGTGCTGAGGAAGAGCAGTTAAGATGCTCTGGGAAAGTTTGCTCTTCTGGAATCTCCTCTGCTGAAAATCTGAACCAGGAGGCTGAGTTCCCAGTGGACCTCGCTCCCAGGACAGCTGCCTGAATCAGAGAGAGTATTAACTCTTCGTTCAGACTAACTTAAGCTCTCAATTTAATATAGCTAAATGGTATTCCCAGAGAGATTCTAGGTTAGAGTTGCTAATCAAGGACCTGTCTGGTGGATTATTTAATAACGAGTCCCACTATCATGATTTCTGACTTCAAGATGGATTTTTTTGGCCCAGAGGAAGTCTGGGAAATTCCATTTTTGAGTGTCAAATCTATCCTTACAAGTCATTGGGATGGTGAAAGAGGAGGAAGAATCCCCAAAGAAAAATGCATGGACTTTAGAGTCAGGCAGTCCTGGCTGGGCTGGCTTTCCAGGCAGTGTAACCTCAAGCAAGGCATTTTTGTTTTCTTTTTGCCACAGTGCACAGGATCTCAGTTCCTGGACTAGGGATCAAACACTGGGCCTGGCAGGGAATAGACTACCAGGAAATTCCCAAGCAAGGCACTTGTATTCTGTAAGTCTCAGTTTCCTCATCTGTAAAGTGAGGACACGAGCATCTATCACACTGGTCATCATGAAGATTAAAGGCAACGTGTGTTACAAAGACCCAACACATGGCAATCGAGAACAAATGCTTTCTTTGTTTTTTCCTGTTGCACTAAATGACATTCAAGTCAACTAGGCTTTCTAAATACGTTGGGTTTCTTGCTAGGGAGGATGGCTGGGAGGTTAGTTAAAATAGCTGGGATTCTTTTTTTATTTTTTAATTAGTAAACCAAAATTTATCTTTGTGTGTGTGTGTGTGTGTGTGTGTGTGTGTGTGTGTGTGTTTTAGTTATATAGCTCTTTGGTCCTTTTTTTCAAAACAGGATATTAGACACTTCAGAGAAAAACCAACATTGGCTGTTTATAGGGATAAGAATTATCTTTCATAGGCAAGCAGAAGAGACATTTAGAGAAGAGAAGCAGTGTGATGTCACCAAGCCCTGGGAACTCAACATAATACATTTGCTGGAAATGTCCATCTTATACATAATTAAACTATAGCTATTAAGTTTATATTGCAAATGAGAACAATAACTAGTTTGACTCCTCAATATTTCTTTAAAGTAAATTATCACTTTCTTCATAAAGTAACAGCTATAAGGAAGCTTATAGAAGTTTTGATTTTTTTGAAAAGAAGTTAATGATCTGGAAGTTTCAGCTCCCTTGAGTTAAAGACTGATTTCACTCACAGGTCAAGGTACACACCATGGTCTGTAGCAGAGGTAGTCTGCAGGAGACTCATCTGTGTGAGATGGTTGGAATTCTTATTTCAGAGTTTTAAGCCCTATTTTATTCTAATTATAAAAGTAATACTGAATTTCAGCCAATATGGTAGACTGAGTTGGTAACAAACTTTTTTTTCTCTTGGTATACACCCCTAGAAATCTTTGGGAATGTTGCCTACTGAAAAACAATTTCCAACTCTAACTTGTCCTTTCTTCACCACTGGAAGAGCTCAATTCCCAATGTAGAGAGTGGAGCATGCTCAGAGTCACTTTTGCAGCCTCTCTTGAAGATATCAGCAGGTTACTGAGTCCTGGCCAATGGGATCTGAGGGCAAGTTTGCAAAGGGACTCTGGGGAAGAGTCTCCTGCGGAGTAGAAAGAGTTGCATAAGAGGGAAAGTCTTCTTCCTCTTCTCTGGGCATGGCACTGTCTGCTGCAGCCATCTTGGGACCATAATAAAGAATATTACAAACATGGATTGCGGAGAGGAAAGATGGGAAGTTGTCAGATCCTCACTGTCATTGTTGAGTTACAAAGTTAACCTGAGAATCCTTAATTTTTGCTACAACCATTCACCATCGAGTATTATGTCAGCTATGAATTTGTCACATATGGCTTTCACTACGTTGACATATGTTTTTTCTATACAAAATCTGTTGAGAGATTTCATCATGCAATGATACTGAATTCTGTCAAGTGCTTTTTCAGTGTCTATTGAGATGATTATATGGTTTTGATCTTTCATTACATTAACATAGTATATTTATTGGTTTGCATATATTGAGCCATCTTTGCCATCTCCCAGAGATAAATACCACTTCATCATGATGTATGAGCCTTTTGATGAACTTTTGAATTCAGTTTGCTAGTATTTATTTTGTTGAGAATATTTGCATTCATATTCATCAGGGATATTGGTCTGCCATTTTCTTTTCTTGTAATATCCTTTTTAGCTTTGGTATCAGAGTAATGTCCTCATAAAATGAGTTGGGGAGTGTTCCTGCCCTTTAAATTTTTTTGGAAGAGTTTGAGGAGGATGGGCATTAGTTCTTCTTTAAATATTTGGTAGAATTAACCCATAAAGGCAACTGGTCCTGGCATTTTCTTTGTTGGAACATTTTTGATTACTTATTCAATCTTCTTATTCACTATTGGTCTGTTCAGGTCTTCTGTTTCTTCATCATTCAGTCTTGGCAGATTGTATGTTACTAGGAATTTATCCATTTTTCCAGACTGTCCAATCTGTAGACAAATAATTGTTCATAGTAGTCACTTATGACCCTTTACATTTCTGCAGTATTAGTTGTAATACCTGCTCTTTCATTTCTAATTTTATTTATTTGAGTCCTTGTTTTTTCTCTTAGTAAGTCTAGCTAATGTTTGTCAATTTTATTTTTTTTAAAACAACTCAGTGTCACTGATTTTTTTTTCTAGTGTTTGTGGAGTCTCTATTTTATTTCTGCTTTGATCTTTGCCATCTTCTTTCTGCTAACTTTGGGCTAGTTCTTGTTTTTCCAGTTTTTTGAGGTGTAAAGTTAGGTTGTTTAGAGATCTTTTGTTACTTTTAGTGTAGTCATTTATCACTGTAACTTCCTTCTTAGGACTGCTTTTGCTGGATCTAATAATTTTGGTATGTTGGATTTCCATTTTCATTTGTTCCAATATTAAAACAAAAAATTTCCCTTTTGATTTAATCTTTGATCCAATGTTCATTAAAGTCCCAACAAATCTATTAAAAAACTACTAGACTTGATAAACAATTTAGCAAGGCAACTCAATAGATGGTCAATATAAAAAGATAAGTTGTACTTATATATATATATATAGTAGCAATGAGCAATCAGAAATTGAAATGTAGTAAACAGTATCATTTACAAGAGCCTATGAAATGAGTATAAATTTAACAAAAGTTGTATAAGATTCACATGCTGAAAACTATAAAATATTGATGAAAGAAATAAAACAGAAAACACCAAAATATACCTTGTTCATGGATTAAAAGACTTAATATTATTACGATGTCAGTTATCCCTAAATAGATTTATAAATTCAAACCAATCCATTTAAAAGTTCCAGCAGGAATTTTGATAGACATCAACATTCTGATGAGAAGAATTATGTTGAAAATAAGGGAACTAATTTTCAAAAGAAGAACAAAGTTATAAGACGTGTACCACCTAATTTCAAGGCTTAATATGAAGTTACAGTAGTCAAGGTAAACTGGTATTGTTGAAAGGACAGGCACAAATTAATGGAACAGAACAGAATCCAGAAAAAGATACAAACATACATGACCAATTTGTTAAGTATCTTTATTGAGATAATTCACATACCATAAAATTTACCCATATATAATTCCATGACATTAGTATATTCACAGAGTTGTGCAAACTACCAAAATCCAAGTTTAGAATATTTTCATCTCCTCAAAATGAAAACTTTGAAAAGTTTCAAAAAGAAACTCCATACCCATTAACAGTCACTCCTCATTCTCCCATTTCTCCAGCCTTAGGCAATCATTAATCTACTTTTCTCCATAGATTTACCTATTCCGGCCATTTCATATAAACGGAGTCACATGATATGTGATCGTTTGTGACTTTTTTTTCACTTAGCATACCATTAGTGCATTTGGTTGTAGCATGTATTATTATTTCATTCCTTTTTATGGCTGAATACTATTCCATTGCATGGTTATACCACATTTTATGTATCTAGTCATTGGTTGATAGATACTTGGGTTGTTTCCACTTTCTGACTATTGTGCCAAAAATATGAATAGTGCCACTATAAACATTTGTGCACAAGTTTTTGTGAGTGTGTATGTTTTCATTTCTCTTAGGAAGGACTTGAGCTTGGAACACATGAAGAACACTCACTTGCCCCCAAATTAAGATAAACTATGTGCATTTAGGGTATACAAAGCTCCAGATGGTCAAGTTAGAGGCAGTGTGGGAATATGTTTCTATGGCATTTGCTAGTCTTTGAGAATTTCCCAGGAGGAATCACTTCTGCTTCTTATATCCTTCCTGTGTCAAGATCTAAGGCTGTGGCTTAGTCACTATTCTCCTATGTGAGGAATGGAATTGCTGGGTCATATGGTACTACAATGTTTAACATTTTGAGAAACTTCCAAACTGTTTTCCATTTTGTATTCTTACTACCCATGTATGAGGATTCTAATTTCTCCATCCTCATCAACACTTACTATCTCTCTAATTTTAGCCACCCTAGTGGTTGTGAAGAGGTATCTCAATGTGATTCAACTGATTTCTGCAAAGGTGCAAAGGCCAATCAAAGGAGAAAAGATAGTCTTTTCAATAAAAAGTGCCAGAACAATAGGATAACCATATGAAAAAGATGAACCTCAAATGAAACTGTCATCATAAACAAAAATTAACTCGAGGGCTTCCCCAGTGGTCTAGTGGTTAAGAATCTGCTTGCCAATGCAGGTCACATGGATTTGATCCCTGGTCCAGGAAGATCCCACATGCTGAGGAGCAACTAAGCCTGTGAGACACAATTACTGAGCCAGCCCTCTAGAGACCACAAGCCACAAGTACTGAGCCCATGTGCCACAACTACTGAAGCCTGCACACCTAAAGCCCATACTCCACAACAAGAGAAGCCACGGCAGTGAGAAACCTGAGCACCACAGCAAAGAGTGGTCCCTGCTCTCCGCAACTAGAGAAAGCCCAGCAATGAAGACCCAGTGCAGCCAAAAATAAATAATAAAAAACCCCTCAAAATGGATTACAGGCTTACATGTAAAGAATAAAACCATAAAGCTTCTTAAAGGAAATATAGAGGAACATGTTTATTAACTAGATCAAGGAAAAATTTCTTCAGTTTAGTCACTCAGTTGTGTTTGACTCTTTGCAACACCATGAACCGCAGCACGCCAGGCCTCCATGTCCATCACCAACTCCCAGAGTCCAGCCAAACCCATGTCCATTGAGTAGGTGATGCCATCCAGCCATCTCATCCTCTGTCGTCCCCTTCTCCTCCTGCCCTCAATCTTTCCCAGCATCAGGGTCTTTTCCAATGAGTCAGCTCTTTGCATCAGGTGGCCAAAGTTTTGGAGTTTCAGCTTCAACATCAGTCCTTCCAATGAACACCTAGGACTGATCTCCTTTAGGATGGACTGGTTGGATCTCCTTGCAGTTCAAGGGACTCTCAAGAGTCTTCTCCAACACCACAGTTCAAAACAATCAATTAAAAAAAAAATCATCAATTTTTTGGCGCTCAGCCTTCTTTATAGTCCAACTCTCACATTCATATGTGACTATTGGAAAAACCATAGCCTTGACTAGACGGACCTTTGTTGGCAAACTAATGTCTCTGCTTTTTAATATGCTGTCTAGGTTGGTCATGACTTTCCTTCCAAGGAGTAAGCTTCTTTTAATTTCATGGCTGCAGTCACCATTTGCAGTGATTTTGGAGCCTAGAAAAATAAAGTCAGCCACTGTTTCCATTGTCTCCCCCATCTATTTGCCATGAAGTGATGGGACCAGATGCCATGATCTTAGTTTTCTGAATGTTGAGCTTTAAGCCAACTTTTTCACTCTCCTCTTTCACTTTCATCAAGAGGCTCTTTAGTTCTTCTTCACTTTCTGTCATAAGGGTGGTGTCATCTGCATATCTGAGATTATTGATATTTCTCCTGGAAATCTTGATTCCAGCTTGTGCTTCCTCCAGCCCGAGCGTTTCTCATGATGTACTCTGCATATAAGTTAAATAAGCAGGGTGACAACATACAGCCTTGATGTACTCCTTTTCCTATTTGCAACCAGTCTTTTGTTCCATGTCCAGTTCTAACTGTTGCTTCCTGACCTACATACAGGTTTCTCAAGAGGTTAAAGATCCTAAGTGTAATTTTTAAAAGTCAGTTTTATTGATAAATTTTTAAAATTTTTATTTATTTTATTATTATTAGCCTTGCCATGCAGTATGTGGGATCTTAGTTCCAGGATCAAGAATAGAATCCATACCCTCTGCAGTGGAAGGGTGGAGTCTTAATCATTGGACCAATAGGGAAGTCTCAGAGGTATATTCAGAGATGATAAAATTCACTCATTTCAGTAATGACAGACACATAAAGTTGTATAACCACAGTTCAACTACTCCCCAAAATTTCTTCTGATGTTGGCTCCTCACCATACCCTGAACCACTTTTTTTCTTTTTTTTTTTTTAAATTTTATTTTATATTGGGTTATAGTTGATTTACAATGTTGTGTTAGTTTCAAGAGTACAACAAAGTAATTCAGTTATACATATACATATGTCTATTCTTTTTAAAATTATTTTCCCATTTAAATTATTATAGAATATTGAGAAGAGTTCCCTGTGCTTTACAGTGGGTCCTTGTTGGTTATCTATTTTAAATAAAATAGTGTGCATAATGCAATCCCAAACTCCCACCATTGTTTGTTTTCTTTCACTGTGGGTTTTGCTTTTTTAACAATGTCACATAAATGGAATTATGCAGTATGTACCCTTTTCAATCTTAATTCTTTAAGTTGACATAATGCATTTGCAATTCAGCTGTGTTGTTGGATGTATCAGTAGTTTGTTTCTTTCAGTTACTGAGTAGGATCCATTGTATAGATGAACCGTAGTTTATCTGTTCACCAATTGAGGGCTACTTGGATTGTTTCCATGTTGATAATTGTAAATAAAGCTACTCTAAACATTCACATACAGGCTTTTATAAGAATGTAAGTTCTCACTTTCTAATGTAAATGCCTAGAAGTGAGAACGCTGTGTCATCGGTGCTGCACTCTATATGCCTGCAGATACGGAAAACTCAGGAGTGGCCACCGCAGGACTGGGAAATGTCAGTTTTCATTCCAAACCCAAAGAAGGGCAATACAAATAATGTTCAAACTCCCATACAATTGCACTCATTTTACATGCTAGCAAGGTCATATTCAAAATCCTTCAAGCCAGGCTTCAGCAGTACATGACTCAAGAACTTTCAGATGTTCAAACTGGATTTAGAAAAGGCAGAGGAATCAGATATCAAATTGCCAACATTCACTGGATAAGAGAGAAAGCAAGGGAATTCCGGAAAAATGTCTACTTCTGCTTCATTGACTACACAAAAGTCTTTGACTGTGTGGATCACAACAAACTTTGGAAAATTCTTAAACAGATGGGAATACCAGATCACTTTATCTCTCTCCTGAGAAACCTATATGCAGGTCAAGAAGTAACAGTTAGAACCAGACATACAACAATGGACTGGTTCAAATTGGGAAAGGAATACATCAAGGCTGTATATTGTCACCCTGCTTATTTAACTTATATGGAGAGTACAATATGTGAAATGCTGGGTTGGATGAATCACTAGCTGGAATCAAGATTGCCGGGAGAAATATCAACAACCTCAGATATGCAGATGATACCACTCTAATGGCAGAAAGCAAAGAAGAACTAAAGAGTCTCTAGATGAGGGAGGAAGAGGAGAATGAAAATGCTGGCTTAAAACTCAACATTCAAAAAGCTAAGATCATGACATCTGGTCCCATAATTTCATGGCAAATAGAAGGGAGAAATGTGGAAACTAACTGATTTTCTTTTCTAGGGATCCAGTATCACTGAACACTCTGACTGCAGCCATGTAATGCAGACTCATTTGAAAAGACCCTGATGCTGGGAAAGGTTGAAGGCAGGAGGAGAAGGGGACGACAGAGGATGAGATGGTTGGGTGGCATCACCGACTCAATGCACATGGGTTTGTGTAAACTCCGGGAATTGGTGATGGACATGGAGGCCTGGTGTGCTGCAGTCCATGGGGTTGCAAAGAGTCAGACACAACTGAGCGACTGAACTGAACTGAACTGAACTAGAAGATGGGACTAAAAATATATAGGCAACAACAACAAAAATGGAAGAACATGATTCTAAGCTAAAATATTCTAATATCCATTTTGGCATAGAAGGAGTATAAAAATCTTAATTTACTTTAGATATCATGTTAAGTATTTCTGTTTACAAATGTGGGGTTACCAATAAAGGACAGAAATAAAATACAAGAATCTCTTGCTTAACATTAGTAATCTGTGTCAGAAATCAGATGTTCTGTGTGAAAGCACAGAGCAGAAGGAAGTGTGGTTCCCATTATTTTAAATGGGAAAAATTATAATGCATGATGTGTCAACACCAAACACAAACAGTTTCCTAAAACATAAATAAAATACAGTGCAACACCTGCACATAAGCGACAGTGTATTGTATTAAGATTTTATATGATTAAAACCACTATTTCCTTCAAACAGCATAGCACTACCGTAAGGATAGACATACAGACAAATAGAATTGACTATAGACTAGAAAGTCTAGAATTAAAGCCTCACATACAGGCCAACTGATTTTCAACAAGGGTGCCAAAACCACTCAATGGGGGAAAGGACAGTCTTTTCAATAAATGATGCTGGGACAACTGAATAGTTACATGCAAAACAAGGAAGTTTGACCCTCACCTTACACCATATACAAACACTAATTCAAATAGAACTAAGATCAAAAAGGTCAAAAAGACCTAAACATATGAGCTAAAACTATAAAACTGTTAGAAAAAACACAGTGAAAAAGCTTCACATCATTGTATTTGTTAATAATTTCTTGGATACAACACAAATGCACAGGCAATAAAAGAAAAAAAATGATAAATTAGAGTTCATCGAAATTTAAAACATTTGTGTATCAAAGGATACTATCCAGAGAGTGCAAAGACAAACCACTGAATGAGAGAAAATATTTACAAATCATATATCTGATAAGAGATTCATATTCTGAGAATATAAAGAACTCCTACAACTCAACAACAAACAATCATCCCAATCCAAAAATGAGAAAAGAATGTGAATAGATATTTCTCCAGAGAAGATGTATGAACCATCAATAAGCACATGAAAAGATGTTTAATATCTCTAGTCATTAGGGAAATGCAAATTAAAACCACAATGAGATACCACTTCATACCAAGTAGGATGACAATTATAATAAAACAAAACAAAACAAAACAGAAAATAACAAGTGTTGGCAAGGATGTGGAGAAATCAGAACACTTGGCATTGCTGGTTGGAATGTAAAATGGTGCAGCTGCTGTGGAAACAGTTTGGTGGTTTCTCAAGAAGATAAACATAGGCTTACCATATGATCTAGCAATTTCACTAATAGGTATACAGCCAAAAGAATTGAAAGCAGAGACTCAAATGGATATTTAAACACCAATGTTCACAGCAGTATTATTCCCAATAGTCCAAAGGTGGAAACAATACAAATGTCCGTCAACTGATAAATGGATAAAATAGTAACCTTGGAAATAGAATACAATGAAACAGTAAGCTTAGAAAGGAATACAATATTGACACATGCTACAACATGGATGAACCTTGGAAGCATCATGCTAAGAGAAATAAGTCAGATACAAAAGGACAAATATTGTATGATTCCACTTAGATAAGATACTTAGAAGAGGCCAATTAATAGACAGAAAGTAGAACAGAGGATACCAGGGCCTGGGGGACACAGGAAATAGGGAGTTATTGTTTAATAGGTACAGAGTTTGAGATGAGTAAAAAGTTCTGGAAATGGAAGTGTTGATGGCTGCACATTGTGATGTACTTGATGCCACTGAATGAACATTTAAAAATCATTAAAAGAATAAGCTTTGTTATGTATATTTTACTACACACAAAAAGCAAAATAAAAAACTCTGCTTGCGAACCACCAAACAAATGCTACCGCTGTTAGCAAACAGCTTCAACGACTTCGTGTGCAATAACCTGATACCCTGATTTCTCTCTCCGCACCAAAGACATCTGAGATACACATTCTTTTTGTGGATGTGGAGGCACAATTTACAAAGAACACTTATTTCTGATATAGTATCAATAGTGGTTTTAATATAGCTTAAGCTATTTTCAACACTGAGTTTTGTTTAGAACAGTGTGCTGAATTTTAGGGATGTAAACTTAAAATTTTCTTATGGAAATATTGGCCAGAAAATATTGTGTTGAGAGATAAGAAATCTCTATGATGTTCTGGTATTGAAAACCAAGAGGATTCTCTTGAGAAACATCTCACAAAAGTATGAATTACAGATCTTCCAAACCAGGAGAAGCAAAACCAAGAAAAAAGAAAATGAAACCATTAAAATAGAAGACTTGAAAAAAAATAGAAGGCTTGTAAGGAGAAAAAAAATACATAGAAAAAGCACAGTAAAGGTTAAACATAAAATTAGATGGTAGAAATAAGTTCAAATTGATCAATAATCATGATAAATGTAAACAGATCAATGTTTACCTATTATGAGACAGAGGCTTTCATACTAGATTTTTTTATGAAGCTTTTTGATTTTTACAAAAGACACTCCAAAAACATGATGACAGAAAGACTAAAGATAAAAGAATATACAGAAGGAAAATACTGGTCAAAAGAAAGCTATTATGCATCTAATAACTTAGTCTCAATACATATAGCAAAAAATCAATAGACTCACAAAGAGAAATTGGCAAATCAATCATAATGGCAGATTTTCTTCCCTAATATTTTTTAATTAAAAATTTCAAATGTACCACAAGCTGGAAGAATCTTAGAGCATACATCCAAATACTTACTGTCTAGTTCTACCAATAACACTTCTACTCTGCTTTTGCTTTTTCACATATCTATCAATCTCTGATTCTTTCTATCCATTTACTACACCATCTTATTTTGTATGCATTTCAAAGTAAATTCAGTTACTTTTCCCTTAAAGGCTTCATTAAGTAAGGTTGATTATCTGGTTGCAATTTTTTCTTTTGAAATGAATTTTATATACACTGAAATGCACAAATCTTAAGTGCATGTTTGTTGAATTTTGACAAATGTATGTATCTGTGTAACCTAAACTCCAGGTAAGATACAGAACATTACCATCAATCCATAAAATTTCCTCATCTCCCTTCATAGTCAATCATAATGGGAGATTTTAACATATTTTTCTAGAAATGGATGGATCAAGCAGATAGAAAAAAAAAAGAATAATGATCTAGAAAATGTGAAGAATGCAATTAATAGGCTTGAGCTAATAGACATAGAAAGAACTTCCTTCCATTAACAAGGAAATCACATTCTTTGAAAGCACATTTATGAAAATGAATCATGTACTAGGCCTCAAATGGATCTTCCACAAATTCCAAAGTCTGAGTTTCAAAGAGACCATATTCTCTGATCACAAAGACAGCAGACATATCTTGCCATGGCTTAGGAATATCTTGCCTGAGCATGGACCTAACCACAGAAGGGAAAGCAGGGTTCATAGGAAGATATGACTCCCATCACACAAACGGCTGGATCATGCTGGAACCTATTCGCTTATGCCAGTTTTTATTGGGTCTCTGTCATTTGCACCCCAAGAGTCCTGAAAAAAACACATACTTCTCAGGAGAGACACAGTACAGCTATGAAAGCATTTTATTATTGAATGAACAATTCTTTACACTTCTAGTTTGCTTCAAGTATAAAGCACATTATTTAATCATTCATGAAAGAGTATTTTTTTAATGATGACATTTTCATAGATGAAACCACTGAGATTCCAAAAGTCCAAGTGACTCATTCAAGACTCCAGCTCCAGTGAGCCCCTGCACGTGGCTCTGAAAATCTCTGAGTGAACTTCTGTCATGCTTATTCTACCCCATCTGTTTCCTAAGAGAGATTAGACAGCGAGTTCTTTCAGGGCAGGGACTGGGTCTTCCTCATCTTTGTGTCCCCATTGCCTAGCAAAGGTCCTGTTAAATAAAAGGTGCCACTGATACCATTGATACCTAGTGGCTGAAGTAATAAATGATTTTGTTAGTCAAAGAGCAAGATTTAACGTTTGAGGGATGAAAGAGAAAGAAAGGGCCTTTGCTTCGACTCTTTCAGTGATATTAGACATTCTAGCTCCCCTAATCATTGCTGTAAATATGTTGCCTCATTTAATCTTCACAATAACCCTATGAGATTGTGCTATCGGCTGAACTGTATCCCTCCTCCCTGCCCCCAAATTCAGACTATCATAAAGCAAAGAGTGGGATTCAAGAAAACCATGGAAAGACAGGTATAACTTTTGTCACAGGCTCTAAAAAGTATTGGGGCTTCCCTTGTGGCTCAGCTGGTAAAGAATTAGTCTGTGATGTGGGAGACATGGGCTCCATCCCTAGGTTGGGAAGATCCCCTAGAGAAGGGAAAGGCTACCCACTCCAGTATTCTGGTCTAGAGAATTCTAGGGACTGTATAGTCCATGGGGACACAAAGAGCTGGACACGACTGAGTGACTTTCACTCACTTCACTTAAAAGTATTAAGAATCTCTTCATCTCTCTGAGGACACACTGGCTTATCCTCTTGGGCTTTCTCATGGAACCATGAACATGACCATATATAGCCTAAAGGTTGCATCCTTACAGTGTATGATCTAAGGGATGAAAAACTGAGACTTGAAACCAGATGGTCTGATGTCAGTAACCAAACGATATGGAAATAAAAAGGAAACCCGGGTGGTTGAGAAGAATTGAACCCACTCTACAGAATTATCTATAGGGCACAGTAATTAAGAATGTGGGCGTGACATAAATCCCAGCTGTTTCACTTGCTAGAGGTGTGACTGGGGAAGTAATTTAACTTCTCTGCCCTCATCTGTAATACAGGCATACCTCACTGTCCTCATCTGTAAGATAGTACTTATTTGTATGAGTTTGCTAGGGCTGCCATTATAAAATACTACAAGCTGGGTGGCTTAAACAACAGAAATGTATCTTCTCACAGTTCTGGAGGCTAGAAGTCCATGATCAAGGCATCAGCAAGTTTGGTTTCTTCTGAAGCCCCTCAGAAGATGGCTTCTTTCTGTGTTCCCATGGTCATCATCTAGTCTGTCCTCAACTCCTCTTTTTATAAGGACAGTTGTGAGACTGGATTAGAGCCCACTCATATCATCTCACTTTACTTTAACCACCTCATTAAAGGCCCTACTTCCAAATAGCCACCTTCTGAGATACTGGAAGTTAGGACTTGAACATACGAATTTGGGGGCAGGGAGGAGGGATACAATTTAGCCGATAACATGATCTCATAGGGTTATTGTGAAGATTAAATGAGGAAATATATTTAAAGCAAAAATCAGGAGAGCTAGAATGTTTTAAGTCCTTAATAACTGTTTATTGTAACTGAATACTTACTTTAGGCATAAGGGTATCTAGGAAGTTACAGATTTTCCTCTGCTAGGATATTGGCTAGAAATGTTCTGGGGGCTTTTCTCCAGGTGAAAATGTCCAGGTGCTCAGGCCAGGTTCATCTTTTCCTTAAGGTCTATAGTTTCCAACTTCAGTCCACAACTGTTCTGCTGTCAAAGATACCCCACTCTTTGGTTGAAGCTGAAGTTCCAGCTCAACAAACTCAGTTGGAGGATAAAAACCTTTCCTGTCAACTGCAACAAATGACCTAGATATCATTCTCAACTATTTGGGTTGGTTTATGGGCCCACCCTTGAGCCAATCATTGTATCTTGAATAATGGAATATTCTCACTATCCAGGTCTGATCATTTGCCTGGCTCTAGAGAGGAGTGTGGGCTTCCCTGGTGGCTCAGATGGTAAAGCGTCTGCCTGCAATGCGGGAGACCCAGGTTCGATCCCTGGGTCAGGAAGATCCCCTGGAGAAGGAAATGGCAACCTACTCCAGTACTCTTACCTGGAAAATTCCATGGACAGAAGAGCCTGGTAGGCTACAGTCCATGGGGTCGCAAAGAGTCAGACACGACTGAGCAACTTCACTTTCACTTAAGAGAGGAGTGTGGTGGTGATAGAGGGTGAGTATCACCAAATCCAGAAACTGAGTGAGGGGAAAGGAGTTTCTTTAAAGACAAAGGCAGTATGGGTGGCAGGCAGCTCTTTCCAGGGTGGGGTCAGTGTTCTGCCGAGCTAGACTAGAGCAACCAGTGAGGAGCTGGGACCCCATTTTAGCAAGAACTCTCAGTTCTTGCCTGGATAGAGAACAGTAAGTGGACTTCTGTGATTTTTTTTTTTTTTTTTGGCCTGGAGTGCCTAGCTTGCCTCAGCAGGATAGGAAAAAAAAAAAGGCAATAATTCATGGCAGGATAAGGAGAAAAGATGGAGTTTCTGGCTCCAGTAACGTTATGTTCAGAATAGTGGCCATACCAGGAGCACCCACGGAAGAAGACTTCAAGGTGCCCTATGAGGATAACTTTCCTCCCTGCTCCTCCCAGCAGCTTCTATCTCCTCATGAAGCTGTATGCCTCAGGACGGCAGTGACCACATCTATTTTACCTGCCATCTTCTCCCCAAGGCCCAGCATAGTGCTGTGCTGGCACGCTGCAGGAGCCTATCACATATTTATTGGGTAGGTTACAAAAAGTAATGAATCAGGTTGATCAGTTTAATTGGCAGTAAAGACTCACTTTTTTGTACAAGTCAATCCTCCTCTGGGCTCTGTTCTCCATCTGTCAAGTGGGAGAAGGTATGGAATGAGGCTCTCTCCACAACCCCTTCCAGCTCAATGCTTCTGGGATCTTAGGTTCTCAGGAGACAGTCTGGATGCCTCTTCAAGGAACCAATGGAAGGGGAAACCAAATCGATTGAGCAAACTGTCTCAGGTGAAATGACTTCATGTGGGTCTGTGGTCCTCAAATTGTGGAGGACTGCACATAATTTTTTTTTCTTAATTTGGAAACAACACTGCCTATCTATTATTTTGCCAAATTTGGACATTGAAGGGAAAAAATGCCATTAACTATCAACACCATTTCTTTTAAAAAAATTCCAAGAAAGCAAGAAGTACATCATCTCAGCAAACAAACAAACAAATGAAAACCAACAACAACACAAAAACAACCAAAAGACCCACAAAAACCCACTCCCTCTCCCCATAGGAAAAAAGACAGGTAGCAATCTCACATGATGATTATTATTATTATTTTCTTTGTAGATAGTTCTAAATTTCATCAGACTGATCCCTGTGTATGGTCCAGTCCTTGGATCGTACTAACATTATTTTCACCACCCCTCAATACATGTCAAGTGGGGCTTAATCTGCCCATTTTACAGATGGGGAAACAGAGGTTCAAAGAGCAAGTGCAAGATCAGGGAGACAGTAAGTAGTAGCCAGAGTTTTCTGGATGCCAACTTAGACCACCTTGGCAGAACCTAAACCAAAAGCTATTTCACAGCAGGGAAGAAATGACCTGCACTGGCCCACCTGGAATGCCCCCTCATGTTCTCAGGTCTAATCATGAGTCTGGACTTGGATGCTTTGTCCTTTAACACACTACACGCTCATGATGTATCCACTTCATGTCAGGCACTGGGAAAGTGTAGGAAGACAAACCAGCCCAGCCTCCTTCTCTCCTGTTCCCCATACTCACCCCGGGTCCTGCTCTCCAGGCCTAACTCCTAATGCACTGGCGGCCAACGAATCCCCGCCCCGGGAATGGCTATTAACAGTTTTTGGGGGGTGGTCCCTCTCCCAGAGGTGTTGGCAGTTTCCTAGGAGCCTCTGGGAACTTTCAATGCCTCCAAGACCCAAAGAACTGGAAGTGTAATGGTGCAACTCGAGGCACTGGGATAGGCTTTACCTGAGTTAACTTGGGAGCCAGGGGTCAGTTCAAACTCTTATCAACTAATATCCTGCTCGGACCCTCCCTGGTTCCCATGAGCTTTGGGTGGGCCCCGCAACCCCACAGCTCGGGCTGGGAAAATGGGGTCCCCCAAATTAGAAGGCCTTACTGTGGAGGAGGCTTACTGCTCGGGCTTGGGGACTCCCAGGACCGTGCCTACCCCGCTCCCTGACTGGACTGCCAGAACGCGGAGCTCCCCTTTCCTGTTCCGCTCCGCCCCGCACGCCGGCTGCAGGAACGCGCCTCCGTCGGGCCGCGCCGGTGCACGAGAGCTCGCGCCTCGGCGCGGGAGCGCGCCCCGGGGAGAACCCGAGCAAGATGGAGGCCGCGCAGAGGCCGCCGCCTGGGCCCGGCAAGCCGCCTCTGGGAGCGCAGAGCCGCGGCGCCTAGGCCGTGCCAGTCCCGGACCCGCCATTCCGGACCGGGCCCAGGTTGGTCTCCCCGCACCCCCTCCCCCCGGCCGCAGCCTCCGCGCGCGTCCGGCCTGGGCGCGGGGCAGCCGCCCCCCACCCCCCACCCCCGGCCCTACTGGGGCCCGGCCGCTCCCCCGCGCCCCGGCGACGGCCCCCTGCCCCTTGCCCACTAACTCGCGGCCCAGGCTGCCCGCCGGCCCCGGTCCGTCGTCCCCTTGGCCTGGAAAACCTCTCTCCCTAGCCCTGGCGCGCCAAACCTAGGCTCCTCTCAGCCTCCATCCAGCCCTGTCTTCTGAGGGACCCTCCCAACCCCCCGCCCCGTCTTCAGACCCTGCAGTCCCGGTTCCCCGATGTTCCTCTAGCCTCATCCTGGTTCTTCCACTTCGCCCTCCCTGTCCCAGCCCCCATATCACCTTCCCAGTCCCCTAGTACTTGCCCCGTATATCCCCTTCTTACCCTCTCACGGAAGCGCCCACCTCCCTCTCCACGGACCCCTTTTAGACACCCAATGCCAGACCTCCTTTTACCCCTAATACCAACCCCCAAATTCCCTTCCGAGCTCCCTGTAAAACCCCTTAGCTAATTCTTCAGTACCGGACCCCAGCCTCCATTCCATCTCCCCACGTTCCCCTCTTACTCCGCCAATACTGGTCCCCAAGCCCCCTCCCCACCATAACCACTTTCTAGCACTCCCCCCGCTCCCGTTTTCTCATTCCAGCCCCCTCATCCCAGCCCCCCAACTTTCACATGGCCTCTTCCTAGGTCCCCGAATTGGAGATCTGTGCCAGTCTCCCCCTACCCCGACACCTCCCCAGTACTCTCATGACCCCCTCCTAGCTCCTCCATACCAGCCCCCAGGTCCGCTCAGCTCCGCCTCAGGCCCCGCCCTCGCGGGTACCTTGGCTCAGGGCCGCTTCTCGCGTGCGTCCCCAGCTCCCGCCCGGCAGCCCGGCGGTCGGTCCCGGGCCGGCGGCCCCCGCTAGCCGCCGCCGCCGCCGGCCCCGCCCCCGGGCACCATGCTGCCCTCGCAGGAGGCCTCCAAGCTCTACCACGAGCACTACATGCGGAACTCGCGGGCCATCGGCGTGCTATGGGCCATCTTCACCATCTGCTTCGCCATCATCAACGTGGTGGTCTTCATCCAGCCCTACTGGGTGGGCGACAGCGTGAGCACCCCCAAACCTGGCTACTTCGGCCTCTTCCACTACTGTGTGGGCAGCGGGCTGGCGGGCCGAGAGCTCACCTGCCGCGGCTCGTTCACCGACTTCAGCACCATCCCGTCCGGCGCCTTCAAGGCGGCCGCCTTCTTCGTGCTGCTCTCCATGGTGCTGATCCTCGGCTGCATCACCTGCTTTGCGCTTTTCTTCTTCTGCAACACGGCCACGGTCTACAAGATCTGCGCCTGGATGCAGCTCTTGGCAGGTAGGGGAGGGCCGGGGGCGGGACCCCTAGAACAGACGCCGAGGACGGGGCTCCTTTCTTCCAAGACCCCTTTTTGAAGGAATCAGAGATAGATTCTGCTCCTCTGTCTAAAGACACACCTCCTTCACTGACTCTCAGTAGCCACTGGGGAGGGGATTCTATGAGAGAGACACGTTGGGGCAGAGGGCAGGCTTAGAGCTGAGTCTATAGGTTTGTGTGCTTGGATGTGGGAAGATTGCGTTTACTGATGTGTTAAGCATTTTGTCTGAGTTTCTGAGGGTCTCTGAGAGTCTCTTTTGACTGTCTTAGGGGGAATAATTATCTGAATGACAAGTTACTCTATATGTGAGCGATTTCTGTTGCACTGAAAAAAAGCATGAGATGGGGAATCAAGAGGTCTGACTTTGACCTTTAACTTGCTTATGTTATCAACTTGGATGTTTACTTCTCTGAGGCTTGGTTTTCTCATCTGTAAAACGGTGGAGAAGACTTCAAATACTCATGAAAAAGTATTTTGTAAACTCTGAAGTGCCGTGAAAAGATGAGGGGGGTTGGAGAAGGCTGTCTATTGTGTCTATCCAGTGTTTGAAATGTGGGTGGTTAACAACACCTGGAAACATGGGTCTCTGGAGGGCAAGTCTTCAGCAGCCCCCCACCCCAAAGGCAGAAAGGGTTCTGGTGCCATGCCTAGTGAGAATGAGTCTCTGGGGACTCTCTGAAATGTTTGGCTAAGACAGACACCTTGCCCAAACGACCAGAGAAGGGCCTTTTGAGAGTAGGAACTGCTGAGATAGTTTTCCAGGATCCATTAGAGACCCCCCCTCCCCCCATCCCCGCCTACCTTTTGATCGAAGACAGATTTTGAAGATTCAGCAACTTGGGCATTTGCCTAATTGCAGGCAGGGAAGAGAGTTGGGCTGGGGAAAATGGGGCCAGGGTATGGCAGGGATATGAAGGAGGAAGACTGATGAAGATTTGGTGAAGGAAAAAGTTGAGAGCATTCCAGGGCTGAGAAAGAAGAGGGAAAATGTGATGATCATGCAGCTAAGATGGTGTTTAAAAATAAGCATCTCAGGATATTCAACAAGTGTCAGCCCCTTCAAAAGAGACCTCCTGTAGAAGGTGTTCTGTCACTTGCTGATGATTCCACTGCTTAAAACACAGTAGGGAATTATCTTTGGTTTGTGAGGTATATGCTCTTGAACATTGTCATGGAGGGAAAACCACCATCTTTTCAAGGAGGTCTCTGGGTTTTGCAAATGGCCAAGTGTAGAAAACACAGGAGGTGATCAAATTGAGAATGGTCGCTGGAGATGAAAGTCGAGGTGTGAAAGCAAAATCAGGAGACTTGCTTGCCCAGGAGGACTGTTACAAATGCTGGGAGGAATTATTGGCTCATTGGAAGAACTAATCAAGTTCTCAAAAGGACTGCCTTGCCAAAGTCAGCATTTATTCAGTATGGACATTCTGGTGGGCTTGTTTCAAGTCCGTGTCACTCCAATCAACTTAGATGGAGGTCTTTTAAGATTCTGGGGAAAATGAGAAAGGAGAATTGTAGGATGTGTGTGGGGGGGTATTTGTCAATTCCCAGAAAGTGATTTCCATTCTACTCTTATAAGATGAGCCAGAAAGAATATAAACTCAGCTGGAACTCCCATTTCCTGAATCTTACTTTGTAGTCTGCAGATGGGTTGTTGACCTCTTGGTTTTCCAATTTTCTGTAATCCATGTGGGTTTAATCTTGGGGATTTGATGAAATATGCAACAACCCCATGTAAATATAGAATTTCAGGGATCTGAGAAATCAGCTTCTTTGAACCCTGCCTTCTTCCACTCCTATCTTAGAGAGAGAAAACTGAGTCTGGGGAAGTGAAGGTCACACAGCCAGTAATAGAGTAAACTAGGTTTGACTCCTGGCCCAGTGCTCTTTCCCTTGTCTTACTGCCTCACTCCAAAGGTGGTTATCAGAGTTGAGCAGTTCATTCTATCTTACTTAGAGATTTCTGAGCTCTGGGTTAGTGATTGATTCACTTTGCTTCATAAAGGGCAGGGGCCGGAGCACTGGACTACTAGTCATGGCATTGTGCTGGGGTGTGTGTGTGTATCTTAGCTAATTCTTCCTGTGACCCACCATGCAGTGTTAAGCAACCATTTTTAGCTTAAATCTCAGTTTTCTCATCTGTACAATGGGGGACTAATCAGTCAGATTAGTGGATTTAAAATATATCTTTCAGCCATGTGGGGTTCCTAGAAAAACTTTTTCACTAGGATCATTCTACTTAGAAAGGGAGAAATCAGTCATTCTCAGAGAAACTGCAGAGAAGAAGAGGACCTTGTTTGTATCACATAAGAAGTAGAGAGCCTTCTCTGGCAGTCCAGTGGTTAAGACTCTGTGCTCCTACTGCAAGCAGCATGGGTTCAATCCCTAGATCTTGCATACCATGCAGCAAAGTAAAAAAAAAAAAAAAAAAATGAATGCCAGTTGTATAGTTTTTGTTCAAATGAACATTTACTCAGTTTTTTTGTTTGTTTTTGGCTGCACTATGAGGCATGTTGGATATTAGTTCTCCTTCTAAGGGTAAAACCCCTGCCCCCCTCCATTGGGAACATGGAGTCTTAACCACTGGCCCACCAGGGAAGTCCTTTTACTCAAGTATTTTAGAGTCTTCTGAGTGCAGAGCACTGGACCATTGGGAAAATACAAAGAGATACTTATTCCCTTGTGTATTTCTCACTTGCTCAGTGATCATCCCTCTGCTAGGTGCTGCAACACTGAGATCAACTCTGACCTCAAGGCTTCTAAGTCTATAAAGCACAATCTCTGCTCACAGGAAGCTTACCATCTAGCTGAATCACTATATTGGTCACCAGTCTCTCAGTGAAGTGACAGAACCCCAAATCAAGCTGACTTAAGTAAATTAAAATAAGGTAAAGGGGGGTAGATATTGCAGATGACACCACCCTTATGGCAGAAAGCAAAGAACTAAAGAGCCTCTTGATGAAAGAGAAAGAGGAGAGTGGAAAAGTTGGCTTAAAACTCAATTCAGAAAACTAACATCATGGCATCCAGTCCCATCGTTTCGTGGCGAATAGATGGGGAAACAATACAGTGACAGACTTTATTTTCTTGGGCTCCAAAATCACTGTAGATGGTGACTGCAGCCATGAAATTAAAAGACTCTTGCTCCTTGGAAGAAAAGCTATGACCAACCTAGATGACCAACCTAGACAGCATATTAAAAAGCAGAGATATTACTTTGCCAACAAAGGTCCATCTAGTCAAAGCTATGGTTTTTCCAGTAGTCATGTGGATGTGAGAGTTGGACTATAAAGAAAGCTGAGTGCCAAAGGATTGATGCCTTTGAACTGTGGTGCTGGAGGAGGCTTTTGAGAGTCCCTTGGACTTCAAGGAGATCCAACCAGTCAGTTCTAAAGGAAATCAGTCCTGAATATTCATTGAAAGGACTGATGCTGAAGCTGAAACTCCAATACTTTGGCCACCTGATGCAAAGAACTGACTCACTAGAAAAGACCCTGATGCTGGGAACGATTGAAGGCAGGAGGAGAAGGGGACAGTAGAGGATGAGGTGGTTGGATGGCATCACCGACTCAATGGACATGAGTTTGAGTAAGCTTCAGGAGTTGGTGATGGACAGGGAAGCCTGGTGTGCTGCAGTCCATGGGGTTGCAAAGAGTCGGACATGACTAAGCAACTGAACTGAACTGAACTGAAAGAGGGTAGTGATTTTGGCTCACATACATTAATAGTCAGGAGTGCTGGCTTCAGGCATGGATGGATCCAGATGCTCAAATAATGTCATTAAAAATAAGTCTCTCTCCACTTCCTGATTTCCCTCTGTTGGCTTATTGTTAAATTCACTTCTCTTTTGAAGGTGATAAGTATGGCTACCAGCAGCTCTGAATTTACATTGCTTCAACTTAGCAATGCCTGTGGACAAAAGAACACTTGTTATTCAGTGGTTGCAGAAAAAGTTCCAGGGCTCATTCTGATTGGCTCAGCTTTGGTCAAGTGTCTGCCTTTTAATTAATCAGTGAGACTTTGTCTGAGGTCTCGCTACATGCCCATTCCTGGGACACATGAACTGATAGGGGAGAAAGAAATTCCCATGCAGGAAAATCAGGTGTGACCACTGGAGGAGAGGTACTGTAGATTAGACAGTTGCAGACAGAAACCTCACTCTGGACAGTCTGAGCTCTAATATGTGCTCAGCCTTAGGTGCTGTGGAAACCCAGGGCAATTGAGGAGGCTGCTGGCTTATTTGTGAGGTGAAGCTTGAGTAGGGCTGGGTGTGGCCAGATGTGAGGTTTGAGAGAGCATTCTGAATGGAGAGGAAGATCATGGGTGGAGAGACAGAGGGGAGAAAGCCACATCTGGCTTGAGTGTGGACTTCACTTAGGGGAGCAGCAAGGAACAAGGCCAAGAAGGAATGATGGAGCTCTAGTGTGCGAGGCTCTGAGTACTGGGTCAGAAATTTTAGATTTTAATCAGCAGGTAGTTCAAAGCTATGACCGCTGTTATTCTTCAGGAAAAAACAGTTAACAATTTCTGAGTCTTTATTATATGCTTGACCACATGCTAAACATTTACATGCATACTATTATTGACGCCTCACACCTTCCTATGGAGTAGGTACCCTAATGAATATTTCATAGGTGAGAACACTGAGCCTTGGAAAGGAGAGTCATTTGTCCAAGGTCATACAGTGGGTAAGCGGTCAAGCCAGAATTGTAACCCTGTCTGTCTAACTTGAAAGCTCAAGGATTTATGAAGGATTTATAAAGGAACATTCAGGATGAGAATAAAGACAGGATGAATTTGCCAGAAGAGTCGAATGCTAAGTGGAAAGACTGGGAGATTCAGGTGGCTCTTTGTGGAGTGAGGCGTCAGCTTCTCAGGGCTTGTCAGAATCTCTCTGCTGTGCTTTATCTGGTCTTTCCCATTTACGAGGTGCTAGCCATTTTCACATTCATTATGTCATTTGCTCTTCATCTGTTAAAATGACTTGTCTAAAGGTCAGACAGCTAGCGAAGGGCGGAGCTGAAACTTTCTTATGAGTCTAAATGGATCTGGAACCTGCTTCTACCCCTGAACTGGAACCCAGGATGTGAATACACAGATTACAACTGTAAGGTCGGTGTACTCAGTGCCTGCCTGTGGGCTAAGTGAGGTTAGCCAGGGGAGGTTGCTGGCTGGAAGCCTGGTTCAAGGTCAGAGGGTGCAGTGTGCAGAAGTGCTGGAGGACTTAGACTTCCTGCTCTGCCACCTCCCAGTTGTGTTCCTTGGATAAATGGGGTTTCTTCTCTGATTCTCAGTTCCCTTTTCTGTAAGATGGAGATGATTATTATACCTACTTCAGAGGTCATGGAAAGAAAGGAAGCCATGGGGCTAAAATGCTGAGTGTGGTTCCTGGCGTAGAGTGATCAACCGATGCATGGTCACTCTTATTCCTGTGACGTAGTCTGCGTGAAGAGCTGCTTGTGAGGAGCCCTTGCTGCTTAGGTGAAAGACTCTGGACTTGCTGAGATGATCAGAGGCCTTGAGAAGCCAAGGACTGTTAGCTAGGAAGGGTCCTATTCATCAGCTGGCTCCACACCCTCATTGTCGAGATGAAAAAGCTGAGTTCCAGAGAGAAGAGAAAGATTCATGGTCACAAAGTGAGACTTTTGTCTACAGAAGGGAGATGATTCTGACCACATCTATTGAGTGTTGAGAGCCTACTCTGTGCAAGGCACTGACCTGTGCTAGAATCACCATGGAGAAGACAGCATGTGAGACGGAGTGGGAGCTGGGGAGACTGATGGGGACACCAGGGGCCGGGCAGTAATCCAGAGGTGAGCCTCTTCCAGCCCGAGGTGTGTGTCCTAAGTCATCAGGGGTCTCTGAGCTACAAGCAGCAATGTCACTGCAGCTTAGAATATGTATCCACATTCCTCCCCACTTCCTTGGGTTATGTTTCACACCTGGTTTGGGGTTTTCTTCATCCAGAGAGTCTTTGTTGTATGCAGTGAGACTGCTGAGCACATCTGGGGACTCTCTTTCCTCCCACCCTTTTTCCCTCCCTCCTTCTCTTTCTCCACCAACTCTCCTTCCTTCCTTCTTTCTTGCTTTCACCTTCCTTCCCTCCCTCCCTTCTTTCATTTTCTGCTTTGCTCCCTCTCTCCCTACAGCCTTCCTTTCTTTCTCACACCAGTCTTCTTACTGACAGCCTCCTCTGTGTGTTAAGCTCAGGGAAGCCTGCGTGAATCCTCTTTCCCAGGTATTTCCCACGCGGTCCAGTGGTTGAGCCTCCGAACTTCCCCTGCGCGGGTTCCATCAACGGTCAGGAAAGGTCTGCATGCCCTGTGGTTTGTGCTGTGCTGAGCTTGGCCACTCAGTCCTGTCGGACTCTGTGACCCCAGGGACTGTAGCCTGCCAGACTCCTCTGTCCATGGGGATTCTCCAGGGAAGAATACTGGAGAGGGTTGCCATGCCCTCCTCCAGGGGATCTTCCAACCCAGGGATTGAACCCAGGTCTCCTGCATTGCAGGCAGATCCTTTACTATCTGAGACACCAAGGAGGCCCAAGAATACTGGAGTGGGTAGCCTATCCCTTCTTCAGGAGATCTTCCCAACCCAGGAATTGAACCAGGGTCTCCTACATTGCAGGTGGATTCTTTACCATCCAAGCTACCAGGGAAGCCCATGGTATTGCCAAGTGGGGGGAAAAAAAGGAGTCCTTGCTCATAGTCTAATGGGAGATATAGGAAAGAAATCAGATCATCACACTGTAGGATGACACATGAAATGACTGAATCATGCAAGGGTATCTTGGGGGCACGCACTTCTGACACGTTAAGGACAGCCAGGGAAGTCTTCTAAAAAAGTAACAGCGTTTGAGCTGAATCTTACAGGATGGGGAGGAAGGAGAAGGGGAGCCAGGCACAAGAGACAGTATGATTGGAGGTGTGGGGGAAGGAAAAGCCTGGTGCATTTTGGGCACCACAAACAATTAGTGTGAGGGGAGGTGAGAGCTGAGCCTGGAAAGATGGGCTGCACTGTGGATGCCTTGTACACCACGTTGAGGAGTTTTGACTTTATAAGCAGCAGATAGTTGTTGACTTTTTAAAAAAGTGTTTAAAATTCTTTGACTTTCATTTTCTTTTTGGAAAAGTTGATACATTGCACATGAAACAAAATTCAAAAGATGAAATGACGTACAATCAGATATATGTCCTCCCAGAGGTCTCTTCCCCGGGCAAACACTTTTACCATTTCTTGACTATCCTTTCTGAGAAATAGAGTATATACAAGCAAATGCCAACAATGTATTTTTTTTCATTAATGGTATACTAGTTATCTATTGCTGCAGAGAAAATTACTCCCCAGCCCAGTGGCTTACGCATTTCTTATCTCTGTTTCTGTGAGTCACAGGAATTTGGGAGCAGCTTAGATGGGGTAGTTCTGGCTCGAGATGTCTCATGAAGTTGTATCCAAGACCTCAGTGAGGACCGGGGTCAGCTGAAGCTTGATTTGGGTTGGAGGAGACCTCAGAATGAGTGATCTGAGAGAGAGAAATAAGAAGATGCATTGCGCATCCCCCTCTTTTGGTAACAACTTTATTGGGATATAAATCACGTGCCACAAAGTTGACACGTATAAAGTGTACAATTCAGTGGTTTTTTTTAGTATATTTACAGAGTTGTGTAACCATTACCACAATTGATTTTAAGATATTTACATCACCTCAAGAAGAAGGCTTATACCCTTAGGTTGTCACCCCCTAAGCCTACCATCCCCATCCTCTCCCTCCATTAAGCAACTTTTAACCTACTCTCTTATCTAGTAAGACTGTTCTGGGCACTTTGTATAAATTGTTGTTGTTTAGTCATTAAGTCATGTCTGATTCTTTTGCAATCTCATGGGCTGTAGCCTACCAGGCTTCTCTGTCCATGGGATTTCCCAGGCAAGAACATGAGTGGCTTGCCATTTCTATCTCCGTTTGTGTGAATAGAGTCATATAATTTGTGGTCTTTGTGACTGACTTCTTTCACTTAGCTTAATGTTTTCAAGTTTCATTCATGATGCAGCATATGTCAATATTTATTTCCTTTTTTATGGCTGAATAATATTCCATTGTACGGATATACCACATTGTGTTTATCCATTTATCAGCTGATGGACATTTGGATTGTTTCTGTCTTTTGGCTATTTTGAATGCTGTTGCTGTGAATATTTGTGTACAAGTTTTTGTGGATACATGTTTTCAGTTCCCTTGGATATATATGTGGGAGTAGAATTGCTGGCTCAAGTGGCAACTTGAACATTTTGAAAAATTGCTGTATTGTTTTCCAAAGTGGCAATATCATTTTACATTCCCACCAGCAAGTGTGTGAGGGTTCTTATTCATATCCTCATCAACACTTGTGTTATTATCTTTTTTTTTTATCTGACTTTTTGATTATAGCCATCCTACTGGGTATCAACTGGTAATTCACTGTGGTTTTGGTTTGCATTTCTCTAACTATTAAACATCTTTTCACATGCTTGTTGGCTATTTGCATATCTTCTTTGGAGAAACATCTATTCAAGTTCTTTGCCCATTTTTTTCCTTTCAGTTTTATTGAGATACAGTTGACACGTAGCACTGTATAAGTTTCAGGCATACAGCATAATATGGCTTACATATATTATTAATGATTATCACAATAAGTTTAGTGAACATCCATCATCTTATGTAGATACAAAATTAAAGAAATAGAAAAAATTTTTTGTGTGATAAGAACTCTTTATGATTTACTCTTTTTTGTTTGTTTTTAGGATTTACTCTCAGCAACTTTTTATATAATATACAACAGTGGTAATTACATTTCTAATGCTGCACATTACATTCATAGTGCTTATTTATCTTATCCCTGGAAGTTTGTACCTTTTGACCACCTTCATCCTATTCTGTATCACCCCACCCCCACCACCCCTGATAACCACAAGTCATCTGATTTCTTTTTCTGATTTTTTTAAGTATAATTTACCTACTGTGCTATGTTAGTTCCTATCATACAACATAGTGATTTGATATTTCTATATATTTCAGAATGATCTCCATGATAACTCTGGTTACTCTGTTACTGTACAAAGATATTACATAGTTATTGACTATACTCCCCACACTGTACCTTACATACTCATAACTCTTTTATTTTGCAGCTGGGAGTTTGTACCTCTTAATCTCTCACTCACCTATTGCTTTCCTCCCCACATCCCCTTCCCCTTTACCTATTTTCAAATTGGGTTATTTTTCTTTTTACTATTGAGTTATAAGAGTTCTTTTTATTCTTGATGTAAGCCCCTTATCAGATATATGATTTGCATATATTTTCTAGTATTCTACAGCTATCTTTTCACCTTCTTGATAGTGTTCTTTGTAGCACTAAAGTTTTAAATTTATATAAAGTCCAATTTATCATTCTGTTGTTGTTGCTTGTGCTTTTGATGTCATATCTAAGAATCCGTTTCCAAATCCAAGGTTACAAAAAGTTACCTGTATGTTTTTTTCTAAGAGTTATATAGATTTCATGCTTATACTTAGGGCTCTGATCCATTTGAGTTAATCTTTGTATATGGTGTAAGGTCAGGGTTCAACTTCTTTCTTTTACTTGTGGCTATCCAGTTGTCCCAGCACTGTTTACTGAAAACAGAGTTCTTTCTGATTGAATGATCTTGGCACCCTTACCTAAAATCAGTTGACTATGGGTTAATTTCTGGACTTTCACTTCTGTTCTGTTGATCTGTATGTCTACCCTTATGCCAGTAACAGACTGTCTTGATTACTGTTGCTTTCTAGTGCGTTTTCCAATCAGGAAGTGTGAGTCCTCCAACTGTGTTCCTTTTTCAAGATAGTTTTGGGCATCATACTGCATTTTTTTTAAAAAAACCTGAAGTATAGTTGATTTACACAATATTTAATATTGTGTTAGTTTCATGTGTACGGCAAAGTGATTCAGTTATATATTTTTCAGATTATATTCCATTATAAGTTATTATAAGATACTGAATATAGTTCCCTGTGTTATATAGTAAATCCTTGTTGTTTATCTATTTTATGTATAGAATTTTGTATCTGTTCATCCCTTATTCTTAATTTATTCCTTTCCCCTCTCCCTTTCCCTTTTGGTAGCAATAAATTGGTTTTCTAGTTGTGAGTCTGTTTCTGTTTTGTATGATATTCTCTGAGTCTATCCATGTTGCTGCAGGTGACAGTATTTCATTATTTTTATGGCTGAATAATATTCCATTGTGTGTGTATATATATGTATTGCTTTTTTTTTGTCTTTTCTGGATATATGCCCAGGGGTGGGATAGCTGGATCATATGTTGCTTCTATTTTTAGTTTTTTAGGGAACCTGCATACTGTTCTCCATTGTGGCTGCAATAATTTACTTTCCCACCAACAGTGTAGGAGGGTTCTCTGTTCTCCACATCCTCTCCAGCATTTATTATTTGTAGACTTTTCCAGGATAGCCATTCTGACTAGTGTGAGGTGATACCTCATTGTGGTTTTTATTTGCATTTCTCTAATAGTTAGTGATGTTCAGCATCTTTTCAGATACCTATTGGCCATCTGTACGTCTTCTTCAGAGAAATGTCTTCTGCCTTGCTCATTTAAAAATTGGACTATTTGGTTCTTTTCAGTTGTATGAGCTATTTATATATTTTGGATATTAACCCCTTGTCAGTTGCACAGTTTGTAAATGTTTTCTCCCATTCTGTAGAGTGTCTTTTCATTTTGTTGATGGTTTTCTTCAGTATGCAAAAGTTTGTAAATTTGATTAGGTTCCATTTGCTGATTTTTGCTTTTATTTCTTTTGCCTTGGGAGACTGATCCAAGAAAATATTGCTACGCTTTATTTCAGAGAATGTTTTGCCTATGTTCTCTTTTAGGAGTTTTATGGTGTCATGTCTTATATTTAGGTCTTTAAGCCACTTTGAGTTTATTTTTATATATGGTGTGAGGGAATGTTCTAATTTAATTGATTTACATGTGGCTGTCCAGCTTTCCCAATACCCCTAGCTGAAGAGACTATCTTTTTTCCATTGAGCGTTCTTGCCTCCTTTGTCGTAGCAACTGCCTTTTATGTTCTAATCTCAGACATCACAGGCCACTTCTGCCACACTCTATTTTTAGAAGTGAGTTACTAAATCCAGCCCACATTCAAGGGGAGGAGAATTCAGCTCCTCCTCTTGAAAAGAGTATATTTTAAAAGTTGTGGACATATTTAAAAACCACCACAAATGGTAGGATACTAAACAGTTGGTTTGTCTTGCTTTTTAAACTCAACAACACATTTGGAAATTATACCAAATCAGTGTATAGAGAGCTACTTTTTCCTTAAGAGCTGCATAATATACTTTTCCCCCAAGATTTCTTTGGTGTGGACCATTTTTAAAGTCTTTAATGAGTTAGTTACAATATTGGTTCTGTTTTATGTTTTTGGTTTTTTGGCCACGAGGCATGTGGAGATTCTTAGTTCTCCCCGACTAAGGATTGAACTACACCCCCTGCGCTGGAAGGCAACGTCTTAACCATTGGGCTTCCGGGGAATCCCTATAATATACTCTTGTATGGATGCATCATCATTTAGAAATCAATATTTAAATTGTTTACAACATCTTGCCATAACAGTATTTCAGTGGATAATGTTGTATATAAATAATTAAGACACATACATAAGTATTAGGATAAAATAAAGACCTAGAGTGGAATTGCCAGATTAAATGCTCTCTGTGTTTACAATTTTGACAGATTCAGTCATAGGCTCCTCCATAGAAGTCACACAAAGATACACTCATAGCAACAGTATATGAGGGTACCTGTTTCCCCACATTCTTGCCAACTGAATGTGTTATCAAATATTTTATTTTTGACAACCCAGTGGGCAAAAAGTAGTCTCTTATGGTAGTAATTTGTCTTTCTCTTAGGAATGAGGCTGAGTGCCTTTTATATATACATGCAAACCTCATTTTATTGCAGTTCACTTTATTACACCTCACAGATATTGCCTTTTTTTTTTTTAAAACAATTTGAAGCTTTGTGGCAACCTTGTGTTGAGCAAGTTGATTGGTGCCATTTACCTGATAGCATTTGCTCCCTCTGTGTCTCTTTGTCACGTTTTTGGTAAGTCTTACAATATTTCAAACTTTTTCATGATTTTATTTGTTATGATTGATCTGTGATCAGTGATCTTTGTAATTGTTTTGACATTTATTTTAGCAATAAAGGATTTTAAAATTAAGTTTGTACATTTTTTAAGACATAATGCTATTGTGCACTTAATAGACTACAGTACAGTGTCAACATAACTTTTATATGTGCTGGGAAACCAAAAATAAATTTGTGTGACTTGCTTTATTATGATATTCGCTTTATTGTGGTGGTCTGGAACTAGATCCACAATATTTCCAAGGTGTTCCTGTCTTTCTTCTGTAAACTGTCAGTTCATAAATATTTTTCTACAAAGCTAATGGTATTTTCCTTCTTTGATCTGTAAGAAGTCTTTATAAGTTAAAAGTTAGCTCTTGGTGATATGAGTTGCAAATATTATCCATCAGTTTATTTTTTTACTTTCTCTATGGGTATTTTCTCCATGGTGAAATTCTATTTTTCTCAGCTTAAGCAAATTACCAGTTCCTTCCAGTATGGCTCCTTAGTGTAGTATAATACCTAGAAAGGTCTTGGAGTGTTTTGAGTGGGGGTGGGAAGCATAGATCTGGTTGTTGGTAGAGAGGATGGGCTGGAGGTGTAAAGAGGTTGAGGGCTGAACTATTCTTATTCTGACAGTCTTTTATTTTTATTTTATTCTTTTCATTTCCATTTCATCTTATCCATCATTATGAACCTTTAATCCCAGAGCTGTTTAATGGCATAATGAGAGCCCTGGATCAGGAGTCTGCCTGGCACAGAGTGTCTATTGAATAAACAGATGATGAGCTCTGAGTTAAGTCCTAGCTCCACCACCCTCTCCTTTGGAGGCAGCATATTCAGTGGTCAGCCAACCTGAACTTGAATCCTGAGTGTGGCATTACCAACTAAAGTGTCCTTTGGAAGGTTATACAATTTCTGACTCTAAGTTTCCTCCACTATAAAATGGAGACTATAATAATAACTAGCTCATATCCAATGGTTAAGACTTTGTCTTCCAATGCAGCGGGTGTGGGTTGGATCCCTGATGGAGAAGAAAAGATCCTACATGCCTTATGATGAAAAGAAACCAAGACATAAAACAGAAGCAATATTGTAATTACTTCAATAAAGACTTTAAAAATAGTCCACATCAAAAAAATCTTAAAAAAAAAAAGGGTCTCTCATCTTCTGGAACTGGAGGGAAGTTAAGGTTAGAGTGAATCTAGGTAAAATTGTCGTCAATTAAAAAAAAAAGAAAGGTTGAAAATTGAGAACTGGGAGATACACCTAGAAAAGCAGAGAACTTAGAAAGTTTGGCCTTGGAATTTGGGGTCTTATTCCTAGGTTCTGAGCAATTGCATGTAGGCATGGGATTGACCAGGGCCAGATGTGGGTTTAGCAAGGTGACTTGGGCAGCTGCTGCAGGGAACAGACTGGATGGAGGCTTGATGGGCGATCAGGAGCCTGGTGGAGGGCAGTGGCAGTGGTCCAGGTGAAAGGGACTGAGGCTGGAGGAGGGGAAGGAGGAGACCTGTTTAGGAGCCCAGCAGGTGTGTGTCTGTTGGGGCGAGGTGAAGACAGGCAGACCTTGCAGATGATTCCAGGTCCCCTCGTTGAACGATCGTGTCTTGGAATGACATGCCCAAAGGACACAGCAGGGAGATCTGCTCAGTCTGGGAAATGCTGAATTTGTCAGAGGAAGGGTCTGACAGCTGTTGGCTTTTCAGGCCTTGGCCTGAGGAGAGCGGTCTCAGCTGGAGATGCAAATGTGAGTCTGAGTGTGGGTGAAATGGCCCGGGGGAGAGGGGAGAGCGTGTGGAAGCAAAAGAGGAGACAGCCCAGAAACACCAACCTTTAAGATGCAAGGAGGAGGAGGAGCCAGAAAAGGCGGCTTGGAGAGAGGAGCCAGAGCAGCTGCTCAAATTAGCAACAGAGAAGCTGAGAAGAACAGCCCCGAGAAAGGACAGCTTCCTGGAGGAGCCAGAGGGGCCAGGGAAGGATGGGGCCACCTGGATGGGCCTGGGCCAGACTGGAGGAGTGAGGCAGGAAGTAGGGAGAGCGGCAGGAGGCTCCTGACCGAGTCCTTGAGCTGAGCCAGGGCAGCGGGGGATGCAGCAGACGGCAGATTCCAGGATTGTCCAGAGGCCACGCGAGGGCTCTGTGCAGGCTGGACCCAGGGCTGGTGCAGTAAATACTGTTCCCAAATATTATAATTACTGCACAAAGTGACGGGTATCCCATTTCTCTGTAACAGCATCTGTGACACCAGGTACAATTATTTGTGTTCCTAACAGTCCCTTGACTAAACTGTAGTCTCCTCGAGATCAGGAACCACAATCCAGGAACTGAATGGCTTGGAGGAAGTGTCCCAGGGAAAGGGAACAGTCAGTGCCAAGACCTCCAGGGCAGGGGGAGTAGGGCTGAACAAGAAAGGTAGTTAGGGTTAGTGTTAGGATGACGGTTGGAAGGAGGTGCAGTGTGGCAGGAGTGTGGGGACCGAGAGGCCGGGTGGCTTGGAGGAAAGCAGAGGGAGCCCGTGGGCCATACAGCCCGGGACCAGGCCGCAGGGATCATCCTGAGCCTAAGGGGCAACTTGGGAAGGTGTTGAGCAGGTGAGTGCACTGTCTGCTTTGGAACGCTTCCGTTGAATGCTGAGTGGAGAGCAGATGAAGCGAGGGCAAGGATGAGAGCAGAGAGTCCAGTTAGGAGCCGCCGCGGTCAGGCGGGAGGGAGACCACGCGGCCTCGACAGATGGCAGCAGTGCAGACAGAGAAAAGAGGTCAGCCCGAGGTACGTTTTGGAGGTCAAGCCAGTTGGCCCTGCAAGTGGATGGGATGTGGGGGTGAGGGAAAGGGAGGAGTCAGGGTGCTGGGGGGGCCATGGGGAGCCCCGGCACAGGATTTCCACCCCTGAGCTCCCCAGCTGACAGAGGCGCTGAGATTGGACCTGGATCTTCAAATCCAGCGGGTCGGGGTGACTGTTAAGAGAGACCCCGTCTCCCTTGTACCACAAGCCCCTGCTCTTGGGGTGCAGGACAGAGCTGGTATGAAGGACACGAGGACAACCTCTGTCCTGGGGTAGAGGGGGGTTCTTCCTACAGCCCCCTGGTGCACCGGGTCTGGGGAAGCACTCCCTTGGAAAGCTGTGGTCGCAGTGCCAACACAGACTCTTTTCCAGGCTCCTCTCAGCCCCAAAGTCGGCCTGGTTCTTTCTAGAAAAACCTTCCTAGAGTGAGGAAGGGACTCAGAGAGGATACAGGATATGGACAGCCATCCGTGCATCCTGTGCTATACTGCTCCTCCGTATCTCTCACCTACAGCTTTGTCAAATTACCATTGTTCTTTGTATGAAAACTGGAGAATATGGATAAGCAAGATTACACACGTCATCTCACTCTCCCAGAAGCAGTCATCTTAACTGTTGGTCTGCAATCGTATAGAGTACTGGTTATGAGCAGACTCTGGAGCCAGACTGTCTGGGTCTGAATCCTGGTTCTGTAAACTTACCAGCTCTGTGGTCTTAGATAACTTGGATTACCTCTCTGTGCCTCTATGTCCTCAACTGTAAAAAGAAGATAGTAACAGTGCTTATTCCATAGAGTGTTGTGGGGATTAAATGAAGTGATGTGTGTAAGATACTTAGCATAGGACCTGGTGTGGTAAACTTACATAACTATTGCTATAACCATGTAAGTATCCCCAAAATAAAATTATATTGTATGTTATTTTTCACATCCTTTGAAACCTAACGTATCATGAGTAATTTCTGTACCATTAAATCTTACTCAATATAATTTAATAGGGTATGAACGAATATTCCTGTGATGTTGGATAATTAGCTGCTTCTTTCTTTCCTTCCTTCTTTTATTATTTCTCCCTCTCTGCCTTCCTTCGCATCTCTTCCTTCTTTTCTTTCTTGCAAATAATGACGTGATAGACATCCACATAGCTAGATCTTAGAGTACATTCTTGAACATTTTCTTAAATTCCTAGAAATTGGCAAGCTCAGTCAATAGGGGTCTAGAGATTTTTGGTTTTATTTTTTGTGTGTGTGTGATTAATTCATTATTTCTGTGAGTTTCATTTGACTTGTGCATTTTGATTCTTGATTGCTTGAATTATTTCATTCTGAGTGAGTGAAAAATCTCTGGCAATAGTCACTTATTAGTGATCAACTCCCACCTACCTTATGGTTTCAGTAGGTCACTTTTTTCACGTGGTCCTGAATTCAAAAGGAACCGCAGGTTAGCAGTGCAAGGTCTCTGTCCTGTCCTGTCCTCACCCCCTCAGTTCCCTCCTTAGAAGTGACCAGGGTTATCGGTATGGATGTTATATAAGTGGATTCCGTTTTTCCCAGTGTTATGACTCTAAGATGCATCCAAATTGTTGCATGTAGCTGCAACAACAAAATACCACAGACTGGGTGGCTCGCACTTACTTTCTTTTAGTTCAGGCAATTCCAAGACCTGGGTTCTGGGGAGAGTCCTCTTCTTGGCCCGCAAACCGCTACCTCCTTCCTGCTTGCCATGTCCTCACATGGCAGGTGTGGAGAGAGAGCAGACTTTCTGGTATCTCTTTTTAAAACATTTATTTATTTTTATTTCTCTATTTTGGGCTGTGCTGGATCTTCCTTGCTGTGAGCTTTCTCTAGTTGCAGTGAGCGGTGGCCGCTCTGTTGCAATGCATGGGCATCTCATTGCTTCTCTCTTTGTAGCTTCTCTTCTCTTTCACAATAGTAGCTTCTCTTTTTGTGGAGCACAGGCTTCAGTAGTTGTGGCACATGGGCTTAGCTGCTCGGTGACATGTGGGATCCTCCCAGACCAGGGATCAAACCCGTGCTCCCTGCCTTCACAGGTGGATTCTCCACCACTGGGCCACTAGGAGAGCCCTGGTGTCTCTTCTAAGGACACTCATCCCATCATGGGGCCCCACCCTCATGACCTCATCTAACCCTGATTGCCTCCCCAAGGCCCCTTCCACAAATACTCTCACACTGGAGGTTAGGGCTTCAAAAGATGATGTTGTGGGGAGCCAGTTCAGTCCATAGCAAACCTCTTTGGAGTCTGCTCAGGAAAAGAAGGCCCTGGGGGCATCCAGTCTGACCTCCTGGTAATGGGTAGCAGCTGTGGTACATCAGGCATGGAGGGGCCAGCTGAGCATAAACAAAGGCCTCCCTCTAGGAGTGACTGGCCCCGTGGATGTCCCTTGAGGATAGTGTAATGGTATCATAATGAAACTCTGCTAAAATAGCTAAGAATAAAATGCATAATTAAAAAGCTTTAAATAAAGGCACATTTACAGCACACACACACTTTAAAGAAAACAAATATTGTTTATGTCCTCTTACTAATTCATCACTTTTTTAGTCTTATTCTGGGTTTATTCCCTAAACCCAAGGTATCGTTTTTCCTTTCAACTTTCCTTTAGTTTTTAAAATTATTCTTAAAGGCTTACACCGCTAAGAGGATTTCATGGCCAGACATAGGTGGAAAAGGATTGGGCATAATAATATTATTTTATCATCAAAGTAATCTATGCACATGTTAAACACTTCCAATAGTATGGGAGGGCAGAGAATAAACAGTGTCTCCCTCCTTTCCTCTACCATACCGGGCTGTGTTTCAGAGGTGCCCATCATTAAGTTGCTTCTTAATAGACTTGCAAGCTTATAGACTTATAGATTTGCAAGCTTATGTATGTATATATGTGTATTTTCTGAAAAACCAGTATGTTTAATTATGTTTTTTGATTTTATGAGTAATACATTCACTCCATGAAGAGCTGAAGTATTACAGACAGGGCAAAGTCCCCATCCTCTCCTTGCCCAGAGGCTACCATGGTTATAAACTTGATTTCTGTATTTCCAAGATATTTTTTGTGTGCATTTACATACACATCCATGAGGAAAATACATCATGTCATTTTCTGTGTTCCCGTTCCTCCCTTTCTTCCTCTCTCTCTTTTCTGGTAAAATACACATAACATAAAATGTACCATTTTACCACTTCCTAGGTGTCCAGTTCTGTGGCATTAAGTACATTCACACCGTTGTGCAATCATCCGTACCGTGTGTCCTCACAATTCTTTCTTCACCTGCAGAACTGAGACTCTGTCCCCATAAATGCTAACTCCCCACACCCTCCCCTGTCGTCCCTGGCGACCAGTATTCTGCCTGTAGGAATCTGACTGCTTTTGGTTCCTCATGTAAGTGGAATCATACAATATTTGACCTTTTGTGACTGACTCATTTAATTTAGCATAGTGTCCTCAAGATCCCTCCACACTGTAGCACCTGTCAGAATTTCCTTTTCTTTTTTTCTTTTTTTTAGAATTTCCTTCCTTTTCAAGGGACTCTGAGGTGGCTCAGAGCATCTGACAGGTAAAAGTGTCCAGCTTGAACCTAAGAACAATGTTTGGGTTTCACTCTACCATGGGGCCGCAGAGAGTCGGACGTGACTTAGCGACTGAGCAGATATACATACTTGTGATTATAGTTTCCTTCCATCTGTGGCAAACGATCCTGGTTTCCTTTCTTTGGTAGTGATATAAAGCTTACTTTGTAAGTAAATGCCTGTCAGTTAAAAACTAAGTCTATGGAATTCCCTGGTGGTCCAGTGGTTAGGACTTTGTGCTTTCAACACCTGGGCCCTGGGTTCAATTCCTAGTTGGGGAACTGAGATCCCACAAACTGTGTAGTGTGGCCAGAAAAAAAAAGAAGTGGGTCTGCTCAAAGAGAAACGTTAAGTAAAGACCTGTCTGGGTTTGAATACAGAGCCCACCACTTCCTAGCTGTGTGACATGGATATGATACTTAGTTCCTCTGAGCCTCAATTTCCTCATCTGTAAAATGAGGATGATCATTTTTCCCTCCTCTCGATTTGTTATCGGATTAAATAAGATCATGCATCTTAGGAGCTTAGCCCCCTAGCACATAGTTAAGCACTCAGTACTACTTGTTGGCATTATCATATTATTAATAACTTTGTGACTGACTCATTTAATTTAGCATAGTGTCACCTTAAATTTCTCACAACGCCTCCTGACTGCTTGGGAAGTCAGAGGACTCTAGGGTGACTGGACAGTCGTGCTCCATCTGAGAGCTCCTTCCCCAGACCAGTGGTTCTCAACCAGGGACAGCTTTGCCCCCCAGGGGACATTTGACAGTGTCATAAGACATTGTGGGTGGTGAGTAGAGGCCGAGGGGGATGCTATATATCCCACAATACACCCCACTTGCCCCACCCTGCACCTTGCACCTGTGTCTACCCAATTCAGCCAGCTCATTACTTCAAAAAGATACTTGAACTTGTACTCGAAAGACCTCAGTCTCAGTTTCCTCATCCAGCAAATGGGGATGTTGAAGGCTGCCTTGCCTCCAGTTATTACACTGACTGTTGAGCCTCTTGATCACCTACTGTCCCTGGAGGTCTCTTCCTGTCTTTCCCAGGTCGCAGGAAACCTGTCCGAGTGACTTTTCTCTGTGTGCTTTACCTCTGGGTGTTTCTTGTTCCCAGAGCAGGCTCTGGGGCCCCATCGCCACCACCTAGAGCACTGCAGAGCAAAGGAGGCAGAGAGCGTGAGTGAGAGACGGCGAGGTCCCAGCCCCTGCCTTCTCTGCGTGTCCCTGTAATCCTGGGTCTCTTTCCAGCCATTCCCTGACACGTATAAGTATTCTGTTTGTGTGTTGATTTGATTCCTCTCCACACACCTCTGCTCCTGAGGACAAGAAACCATGCCTGCCAGTATCCCCAGCAGCCTTCACAGTGCCTGACACATGGAAGATATTTGGAATTTATTTGTGGAATATATGGAGTCAGAGAGGGGGAAGGGTGAGGGGATAGGTGAAGAGAAGTGAGAAAAGAAAGACAGAAGAGGAGGGGTGTTGAATGAATGTCAAATGCTGAGATCTAAGGAAAAAAGAGGGTCACGACTGAGGCTGGAGCACTGTATGGACTAGCTGGAGAGAGGGCATGTGAAGAGAGAGGCAAAAAAAGATGAAAAGGGTGGAGAAGAGAAAGGAATGGAGATGCACGACTAGAGAGACACGTAAGTGATGAGGCAAGGAGACCAAGAGAACGTGCAGGCGCAGAGCCCTGGGGAAGAAAAACTCACTGAACACTGAGCTTGTGGAGGGAGGAGGACCACCCGCAGGATACTGCCGCGTTTCCATGGAGATGGGGATGCTCTGGGCGGGAGAGGAAACACTGTACACAGGAGAGGAGGCAGAGGGACGGGGTGGGTTTTCCTCACCCCTGCCTCAAGCTGAGATTCAGGACCAAGAATGGGGAGGTGGAAGTGCCCTCCCCCCCCACCCCTCAGAGCGCCCTGGGGACGCCATGACGTTAGGGTCCTTATCTGCCACTTCTTCACCCCTGGCAATTGACCTTCCTCCTCTCTCCAGGGTCCTGGAGGGTCTTGGAAAGTGTTAGGGGAATATGGGGAGATGAATGGATCAAGCCCTTTCCAGAGGCTCCTCCTCTCTTCCTGCCCCATAAATGATTAGAGTACCTCTGGGCTCAGTTCTGGGCCTTCCCTTAAGTTTCTATAATGTCTAGCCCTGGGGATTTACATGTCCACAGCACCCACATTTATATCTCCAGCCCTGATGTCTCCCTGAGTTTTCCTCCCCATTTGGGTTTCTAAAGAGCATCTTCAAAGTGTTGGAACTCTTTTAACTCACCAAGCTCATTCTTGCCTCAAGGCTTCTTGCATTTGCCATTCCCTTTGCCGCAAACTTGTTTTCCAGCCATTAAATAGAGGTGGCCTCCCCTTGAGCACTTGAACACTGTATGGACTAGCTGTTGGGAGAATTGTCTTGAAGAAGGCGAGCACAGGAGAGGGGAATGAAGGGCTGCTCCTGTGTGTGTGTAAGATCAGAGTGCTGTTGAGGCGCCCTGTGTCAGCGTGAGGAACACATCCTTGGGGGTGTGCGGAAGGACTGTCCTGTTGGAAGGTGGGGGATAGACCAGAAGAGGCAGAACTCAGGCAGGGAGGAGTCTGTGCTGTGGTAGTTGAAGGAAGGAGATGGCAAAGCCAGGTGCCTACCCACCCTGGGGACTAGCTGTGTCTCGTAGGCAGTCGGCAGAACTGACCACCACCCCCACTTTGTCCTGACTGTCATCTTAAACCCGGGTCTAGCACCCTGTGGGCCTGGCATGGGGTCAAGGGCCCCGTTGCTCCAGCCTGAACCTTTGGGAGCCTTTGTGTCTCAGACACAGTGATGCAGTCTCTCTCGGACTCTCAGACACTAAAAGGAGAACATCACTCCAGCAAATACAATCAAAAACTCTCACTGCCAGGAGGGGGAGATCCCAGCCTGGAGGTGGCCTACTGAACCTGGAAAATGATGCTGAATAAAAATTTGTTGAGTAAATGACAGAAATAAAAAAGAATGAGGGGGATGAGGGAGCGATGTGCCAAGATACTAAAGGGAGCTGAAGGAGGTGACCCTGGTTCGCTATTTTCTCCTGTCTCCAGGAGGGCTTCCTGGAGGAGTTGTTGATCTGGTGGGGCAGGCAAAGGCATTGCGTTTCTGCTCTCCAAGGCATGAGGCCTTCCTAGAGTTTAGTTTCTAGGTCGGTAGGAGATTAACAAGCTCTTGGGTTGATGGGCGGAGTGGGGGTGCGGGGTCCCAGCCTACGGGGGGCTTTTGGTGGTCCTCAGGCTCTGGGAAGTAATCAACCCCTTCTCTCTTGCTTCCTGACCCGGCGGTGGGCTTGGCCCGGCGCCCCTTCAGCTTTGTGCCTCGTGCTGGGCTGCATGATCTTCCCCGACGGCTGGGACGCCGAGACGATCCGGGACATGTGCGGGGCCAAGACTGGGAAGTACTCCCTGGGGGACTGTTCGGTGCGCTGGGCGTACATCCTGGCCATCATCGGCATCCTCAACGCTCTCATCCTCTCCTTCCTCGCCTTCGTGCTGGGTAACCGGCAGACCGACCTGCTGCAGGAGGAGCTCAAGCAGGAGAACAAAGGCGAGTGGGCGGCTGGGCGGCGGCCGGGGGCGGGCGGGACACCGTCCACGGCAAGGGAAGCCCCGGCAGGGGCCCGTAGCCAGAGGCCGGCTGCCCTGGGGACGGCTTGAGGTTATCCCTCAGATCCAAACACCTGCAGGGGCCTGACCCAGCAAACCCTACCAGGAGTGTAAACCCGGGAGAAATGTGCATAAATGCTCTCGGCAGCAGTGTCAAAATTGCAAGCAACTAAAAACAGCTTGGAGGATGGATAAATACATGGTGGTGTATTTACATCATGGAGTTGTTTACAAGTGTGGAAATGAATGAATGCCAGTTTTAGGTAACAATGAATGGCTGCATCCTGTAAACATAATATTGAGGCAGGGGGAATCAAATTCCAGAAGATGACATTTTAAAAAATTTTTAAAGCTAAAAACTAAGTAACACTATACTAAATACAGCTTAATATTGTATTTAAAACAAAAAAAGGTCAATACAAAAGGTAGGATGGTGGTTCTCTATGGTTGGAATGGAAGCAGAGAGGCAAGGATGTGAGGTGGGGGACAGGTGGATGGGTACAGATTATTGGTGAGTTAAGTTCCTACATGGTGAGCCTACAGATGTTTGGTACAGTATGCTTTATACCTAGTATAGTACACATAAACCTCCATATGTACCAGGTAACATTAATATACAGTAAAGAAAAAATTGACACCACCAAGGCCAGAGCCTTAACCACTGTTGTCAGAGGCTTACCTGTGCATCTATCTACGTACATCCCTCTATGGAATACATGGTAGGGTCACGTGCTGATACAGGCGAGGCATCATCGGAAACAAATCCCTCCTCAGATTGCTCTTAGGGCTCAGTTCTAGAGCACGTCTTTAAGATCTTTATCATTTTATGGAGGACCGTCTTGTCCTTTTCACTCAATGCTTAGTGTTACATAAGACTTCAGAATTGTAGGTTCTTAACCATTCTCCTCGTAGGGGCTGTTAGGGAGGTTCCCTTTTTTTTCCTGTTACTGGGAAGGTCATTACAAGAATGACTTACTGGGAAGGTCATTACAAGAATGACTGTCTTGGTCTTTGTCTTCTGCTTTCTCAGTGTCTTTCCCTGAAGTGGAATTGCACACTCACAGTTGTAGTGATAATTCCAGATTGTTTTCTAAAGGAAGGTCAAGCCTCTGACCCAGGGGCCCACACAGCCCCTGGAGAAGGGGGAGACACTCTGCCTGTCTGCGTGCCCGTTTTCTGCCTTGAGAAATCGGATTTCACCGTTATCCTAGTCTCAGCCTTCCTTGAGCTGTTAGCAGATGCTGATGCTGATCTATGTTCAGCACTTGCCTTTAATTACATTCACCTGAGTCTCTCATCTATAAAATGGGCATAATGATAGTGGTGGTTATTAGCACATTTGCCAGGAGGTACTCTAGTATTGTGGTGTGAGTATGCTTGGACCATGATGGCAGACTGTTGGAAGTAGGTTGAGCTAAGAAATGACTTTACCTCTTTGAGCCTCAGTTTCTTGCAGTACCTAAATGAAAATGGTGGACAAAAAAAAGTAAGACTCGGGTCTTTTTATCCCCTGAGGATCCTCAGAGACCTGATCTGTGGAGTTGTCCATAGTCGCCGTGCTCTTCTCAGCATAGTGGGACTTGGGTACAAACAGGCACACCAGATGACCATAGGGACCCTTGCTCCAGTGCTAGGCTTCGACTCCCCAGACCCCACCCAACTCACCTCACCTGAGCCCAGAAGAACCCCTCAGAGCTGTCCTCGTGAGAGGAGACAAGGGACGGGGGGGGGCACTCCAGGTTCAGAAGAGCCTTTTCATTTCATCTTCCTGAGAGGTTTCCTTCTACAAGTCAGATGTTTCTCATCTTAGAGGAATCTGAGTGATACTGACTCATGTCCCAGTCCCTGTTCTCCATGAGGCTTCCTTCTCTGAGGAGAGTGACCACCCTGCCCTCCCCCCCCATGATAGGGAAGACTCAGCCTCCTCTAACGTGTCTTAGAGGTGACTACTGGAGTAAGAGAAAGAAGAAAAGAGCAGATTTTGTCTAATGAATCAGCACTCCCCCAGCTGTGGTTTGTGTAAAAATTTCAGAATGCCAAAAAATTTTGAGGGTTTTGTAGCCTATTTCACGTAATGTAGGTTATGTAAATTTAATGTTTTATTTATTTATTTTTTTCCAGTTTGATAATTTTCCCTTTATATCATTTTTTAAAAATTAGTTGGAGGCTAATTACTTTACAGTATTGTAGTGGTTTCTGCCATACATTGACATGAATCAGCCATGGATTTACATGTGTTCCTCATCCTGAACCCCCCTCCCACCTCCCTTCCCATCCCATCCCTCTGGGTCATCCCAGTGCACCTGGGATGCTTCTAAGCTCAAGTGCTCAAGCCCTGAGCACTTGTAATGTGTTTTAAATGAAGGTCACAATATATTAAGCATTTAGTAAGTTAGAAAAAAATTAAATTGGTTGCTAATACTTTCACAGTATATAAGTCAAACCATTATGCTCTACACCTCCAACTTATACAATGCTGTATGTCAGCTATATATCTCAATAAAACTGGAAAAAGGAAAAAAAAATGACAGTGTTGAGAAAGGTACCACCTTACAGGGCTGTCCTGCAATGAAGCAAAATTGTGCCTATGAGGGGGCAGGTGGTGAATGCTCAGTGAAAGCTGTCACTTGTCACGGCTTCCCACTAGGCAGGCACCGTGACCATTTTATAAGTGGGATGGCCGAGGTCTGGAGAGGTCCAGTAACTTACCCGAGGTCACCTAAGTGGTGCAGCCAGGATTTGAGCCCAGGTCCAAGTCTGAAGGCCAAGTTCTTCCCTGCTGCCAGCCCCCTTTTCAGAGCCCTCCTGGGCTGCTGAGGCGCCTGTCTCTGGAGTCAGACGCCCGCTGCTTTCTATGGTCTTCGTGTGAGGTCGGAGCCTGCCCTCTGGTGGCCGCTTCCAGAAGTGCAGTACAAAGACAGACGCGGCCTTTCGGAGGGGGTTTGGCCATGTGGGTCCCATTCGGCGTCCTCTCCTCCTTCCCCAAAGCGCCCTAAAAAAGACATGAGGGAGCCCCAGTCTGCCTTCCTTCAGCATCTGGGATTTCCTTCCCTCACTGGGCTCTCAAGGTGAGCGAGCCTCACAGCTCAGCTCCGAGCCACAGCGCTCTGGGACAAAACTAAGCTCTACGGTGCTGGCATTTTCACTGTTTACTATGTGCAGAGTCCTCGGCAGGCATCATTCATGTCTTTAGACCCCTCAGAGTCACTCTGTGAAGGAGTAGGCTGTTATGTCCGCTGTACCGAGGAGGAAATTGGGGCTCAGGTTGAATGAGCTGGCTCGTCGGGCCTGGTGGCGTTTCTGAACCTGTGCAGCTCACCCCTCCACGCAGCTCTGCCCTGAGGAGGGGCTGAGGGAGCCCCAGTGCCGGGCGGCCTCTGACTCTCTCCAATTCTCTCTCTCTGTCTCTCTTAGATTTTGTGGGCTCTACAGTAAGCTCTGTGTTGCGGCCAGGGGGTGACGTCTCCGGATGGGGAGTCCTCCCGTGTCCCGTTGCTCACACACAGGGACCCTGAAGGCCGGAATCACAGCCCAGGAGTTGACCTGCCCTCAGCTTGTCCTGTCTCCTGCCCTCTCATCCCTCCATTCACGCTCCGAGGGAAGATCCCGATCGTGGACTGACCTCACCTGCTATCTGCCTGCGAACTCTGGGCTTTGAAGAGAGGTTGGGGCTGACATGCAGCCTGGGGGAGGGGAGAGGCCCTGCAGACCCTGGGGGTCTGCACCTCCTTCAGCTGACCTAAGGGAGCTGGCCCCCAGCCCCTGGCCGCCGCCTCCTCTCCAGCCTGGCCGGGGTCCTGCTGAGTCTCTGGGGAAAGAGGTGCTGTGGCTCCCCACCAGGCTCCCCCTGTCTGGAGGGCTGCGGCCTGGCTCCATCCTCGCCTCCTCTGGTCCCCACCTCCTGCAGAAACTCATTCAAGATACTGCTCCAGGGCAGACCGGACTCTTTCCTACCTTTTTTCTTTTTTGCCAACAACGGTTCCATCATCTCTTCACAGAGCTCCAGGCACTACCGGCCTCCCTGAGGCCCCTCTGCTCCAGCCTGCTTCCAGCTCTCCTGAAGGAATCCGAGCTGCACCGAGGGAGAAAGCACAGGGCCTCCGGGTCTGCTGCTGACTGGAGCCCTGTCAGCGCTGACTCTGAGCCAGGACAGGCCTCTCAGGAGGCCGCACTCAGACTCCTGTCTTGGTGGCGCGTGGCTGCTGCAGGCTGGGGCTGAAAGTGGCTCGGCCTGGGGCCGGCCGTCTCCTCCCTGCGCGGACGGCTCACCAGGGACTGGACCTTGACCCTGGCCTGTTTTGTACAGCATAGACTTCTTGGCCCTGTTGTCAGGGTTGGGGGTTGGGGCAGGGGCCCATGAGTGGGGATTAGGGGACGCCTCACCCCTCTGCCCCATCTCATGTTGTCCCCCCCACCCCTTCTGCCAAGGGCAGAGACTGTCTTGCCTCTTTGATACTTTTCTGCATAACTTGAACTTGCAGGTCACCTCTGAACAGGGTACCCCCTGTCCCCATCCCCAGGCCTTGTAACCCTGTCCCCACCTCTTCCTTCTCCCTGCCCACCTCTCGCCTTGTGGTTTGCCCAGGGTCTCAAACCCAGTGGCACGCTTGGAGCCGAGGCATGAGTGAATGTGTGTGAGTGTGTGTGTGTGCAAGTGTGTGTGGGGCAGATGAAGGGTCTTCTGTCCCCCCTCCCCCAACTGTGGGGCCACCCCCCCACACCCCCCACCAGGAGCACAGGATGGAGACTATAGATGTGTCTGACTTCCTGTCACTGCCTGGGGGGCCTGGTGGTAGAGCTATCTGGCCTGGGGTGTGGATGGCCCCCTCCAGCCCCCCGATGGGTGGCCGGTTAGCTTCATCTTGTGTGCCTACTTCTGTCTCCAGGTGCCTGCTGCCTGGCCCACTGTGGAGGGCCAGCGGGAGGCCCCTGCAGGCTCAGTGGGGAAGCTCGTGGTCACCATGTCGTTGGCCTCGGCCGCAGGAGGGAGGAAAGCAGCGAGTGCCATGTGTTCACAGCCCTGTGTTCATTTCCACTGGGCCTGAGAGTTAGGGCTGCCAAGAGACACCCTAGAAATCCTCTGCCCAAGTCCTCCATCTGGAATCACATGCTCTGGGAGGATTCCTGAAACCTGGAACGTGCTCAGTCCTGATCCCTGCCCTCTGCTTCCTCCTCCTGGGCAAACACCCCCCCAGCCCCTCCCCCACGTCCGGCCCCTGCACTGTGCCCCCCCTCCTGCTCCCCCCAGGGTCCCGAGCTGAGTGAGAGGGTGGGGGGAGCCTCGTGGGGAGGGGCGCGCAGAAGTGAGTTCCTTCAAGATCCTAAGCAAAACCCAATGTTGGAAGCCATCAGGAGGAGGGAGCAGGAAAAAGTGATTAGAAATGGGAAGAAGACAGAGATTGGGGAAAGAGAAGGAGGCACAGAGATGGAGCTACAGAGAAGGAGATTGAATGAGGTGTTACAAAGTAGTGAAAGAGTGACCAGAGAGGGGGATGTGATGGATGGAGAACTAGGATGTGGGAGGGGAGGTGGCCAGAGACAAGGCAGGCACAGGGATGGTAAGGAGGCAGAGGAAGAGGAGTTGTAGGCGGCCAGGTGCTGGGGAAGAAAGGAAGGGGAGGGCGATGGGGAATGGGGAGCCGCTGCCACCCATGGGAGCCACAAACCCCTGTGCGCTGCTGGCGGGAAGCTTAGGACCTAGCTCCTGAGAGGCAGAGGCAGGGCCCAGGCAGCCATGCCCCACCCTGTTGGGAAGGAATCGCATCTAGGTGATTGCCCAGCAGGTTAGCACCACTGGAGTGGGTGAGTGGTAGAAATGGAGGAGGTTTCCTTTGGAGTGGTTGGACGGTGTTTCCCGGTCACCGTCCACCCAGCCCCCTGCTGCCCTGACTAAGGGGCAGTGGGCAGTGCACCCAGGAGCTTGGGGTTAGGAGGAGACTGTTGGTGGGGCTGGAGGAACACCAGGGTACCTTAGGGAAGGGAAGGAGGCTGGAGTGGGTACCAAACCAAAGTCCTGTCCCTGAGGCTTCAGCAGAGGTGGGAACAGAGCAGGAAGGAGATGCTTCAGCCAGAGGCCCCAGGTGAGGCTGAAGCGTCAGCAAGCCAGGACCCAGATTGCTCTCCGGAGCCAGGAAGCCATCACAGCGAGGATGTTTGTGGTTTGCTCTCACCCACACCTGGCCACGTGGTTTAAGCCTTTGGGAGGAGGCTGAAGCAGAGGAGATGGTCTGTTCGCAGCTGAGTCTCTTGGTCGCTGAAAGGCTGAGCTGTGTGAGCGGCCCACTGAGGCACTCCTCTCCTCGCCTGCCCGGGCCAGAAAGGCTTTCCTCTGCCGGATGCAGGACTCTCTTAGGAGAGGCCAAGGCAGCTCCAACCTCGAGGGGGTCCAGAGCGCCGCTTGCTCACGCCCTTCCAGGTCTCAGGGTGTGAGAACTTTCCTCTTTGGGGATCAGTACCATGGGTAGGTTCAAGATCTTTTTCAGGCCTGTTAGAGCCAAGAAGTTGGGAGCTTTCAGAGAAGGCTGTGTGTGGGAAAAATTTCTGCCTGGCTGCCTCTGGAGGTTCCTGCTTGGGCACAGGGGTTCACCCTTCTGCAGCTCCCAGTGTGAACTGAGGGAAACCAAAAAACCCTCTCTTTGGAGAAGCTGGGATCTTCCTGGCACGAGAAACTTCCACAGGCCCCTGCCTGGCTCAGGGCTAGCCTTCAGGTGGGACTGGAGTTTCCTGAGAAGGGAACAAGGGAGCCACAGTCCTCCCGAGCTCTGACCGGCAGAGGGCCTGTGCTATGTGTCATTAGGATAGCTTGGTGTTGTCTACACTCCATTAGTAAGTTCCGTCTGAATGTGTCCTCGCTGTTCATTGTCCAATTTGGTAACATTGATTTGGGTCCTGACCCCTTCTGCTGCTGCTGGATTTGAGCTTCAGTGCAGGTGGAATGATGTTCAAATAAAGACACACTTTATATATCACCCATGCTAGCTTCTCCTTCTCTGAGTTGGCCCCCAGGGGATTAAGAGGGGTGAGATTCAGCCTGACCCTTTGTACTAGGTATAGCCGTGTATTAACAGACCTTACATGAAGGTGGCCAGATCACGACTGACACAGAACTCCACACCATCTTCACTCCTGGCTTTCATCCTCAAGGACACCTCAAGGCCTTGTTTGGACTTGTCACTTTGGCCCATATTTCATTTTAAGGAGACTTCCTGAGATCCCACAGGACCGAGTCACACCACACACCTAACTGGAATGTAGTCTGTTAACAACTAAAACTGGAGTTGTTTCCAGGAGAGAGAATAGCTGGCCGTCTCTGCCAGCTCCTGACTGCATGGACTGGCACACGAGGCTCCACCCTTTCCTCTTGAGTGGCTGTGGGCAAGTCCTTTCACCTCTAAACCCCCACTGAGTAAGCAGGGGTGTCGACAGCGCCCTCAGGGAACTTGGAGCAGATGAGGGAGCGCCTGTGAACTGTGCTGCGGTCTTACACGTGCCCCAGATGGCGGCTCTATTGACTACAATTTTTGCATTTGGGAATTGAGCCTTCATTCAACACATTTGGAGCACAGTACCTGCTCAGAACTTAAGAAAATCGGAGCCTTTGTCTTAATGGTCTGGTTGGGGATATTAACATGTAACAATAATGTGAAATCTGCCTTGTGCAGGGTACTGTGGGTACAGGGATACCTTACATGGCTTTAGGCGGGGTGGGTAGAGCAGGGGATGGATGGTTTTACTGTAGAATGGACAGGAGGGAGGTAGGCAGGGGCCGGGAAAGCCATTCATGAAAGAAGGCAGCTGGGGGAAAAAGGCTGAGATGAGAAACAGAATTGAACCTGTGGAGAAGAGCAGGTTAATAATGCTGAACTGTAAAATGTGAGGTAGGGAGGGTCAGAGATTCATCTGGAGAGATCAGCAAAGGCCAGATGATGACAAAGCTCTGAGACTGTTTCCAGCAGTTCAGACCTAAGAGCAACAGGGAAGGATTTTAAGCAGAAAAAGGACACAATTAGATATGCATTTCAGGTAGATCCCTTTTCTCATATATTATGGGGGTTGAGTTAGTTGGGGACAATTTAATAAAAAGGAAAGCAGAAGTCTGGCCTGAAGCAAGGTGGTGGCAGTGGTTTTGAGAGAGGTAAAAGAATTTAACATTTAGGAATCTGAATTATACTTACTGATGGGTGATGGTGGTGGTAAGGGATTAAGTGGCATTGAGGAGGAGAGTTAAATTTTTTGAAGGGAAAAATTGCCAGTACAGCAGGGGACGAGATAATCAATTTGAGACATACATGTGGGACATCCTGATGGACTGTCCAGTAGTCAGCTGACTTACATGGCTTTGGGGGCTCAAGAGAAAGATTTGGGCCATAAACATGAACATGCAGGCAACAGATGACAGGTGAAGCACAGAATGAGCTTATTCAGGGTGACTGTTGTGTGAAGAGAGAACGGAGTTGCAAAATGCTGGGAAACACTAATGCATAATGGTCAGAGGAATGGATGCCAGAAAGAGTCAGAGCTCTGATGAGAATGGTGAGAATGTGGTGTTAGGGAAACCAAGGACTTAGAATTCAAGGGGATGTTCAACTGGTCAGATGCAGTGGAGAGGTCCAGACTTGGGACTTAAAAACGGGTCCCCTAGATTTGGGAACAAGGAGTCCACTGTCAGATTTGGTAAAAGCATGTTCACAGAAGTGAGGGTAGAATCGAATTGAGGTCTGTTCAGGGAGAGAAAGGCAGGTGACTGAGTGAGCATCACTGGAGAAGTGTGTATAAGAAGGGGACATCAGTGAAATTTTTCCAGGAACTGTGAAGTAAAGTGAGCCAGCAGTGGACAAGGATCAGCATGTAATCTGGAGGAGACTATGGAATCTCTTTTTAATATGCAACAGTTCTGAGTGTTTATAGGTCATGGCTGTTAAGAGTTTAAAGATAGAGAGAATGACTAACAGCAAACCTTCTTTTGTGGGGTAAAGTACAGGGTTTAAGTACAAGGTTTAGGGAGCTCTTGCTGGCAACCTGCTCCAGTACTCTTGCTTGGGAATCCCATGGACAGAGGAGCCTGGCGGGCTACCATCCATAGGGTCACAAAGAGCCGGACATGACTGAAGCAGCTTAACATGCACGCACGCATGCATGCCTGATGGCATCCAATTCTTCAGTGAAGCAGGAGGCAAGAAAGAGAAGGGAATGAGTAAGAATTGTGAAACTTTAGAACAGTTGCTAATGGAATTGTCAAAGGATAAAAAAGGATCAATAAAAGGACTGACAGGTGACTGGGTGTGTGGTGGCAGCAACAGATGGGAGGGCAGGCACAGAAGGCAGACTACAGACTGAAAGCCAAGCGCAAGGTAAGGCGAGTCAGAGATCCACCAACAGATCAAGGCTGGGTATGGGAAACGGAGAGACCGCAGTGGGGCAGACGGATGCAGAAAATGGAGAAATGAAAGCACTGAGGTTTACACAAAAGCAGCTGGAAGGTTAGCAGACTGTAGCTAATCAGAAAGGTGGGTATTTGACCTGAATAGTCTGAGTAATTCTTGAAAAAGATTTTGAGATGCAAGGTACCCTGGCTAGGATGTCCACCCAAATGGTGACAATAATGGCAGAAATGGAGGGGCAGGAGACAAGCCAAGAATCAAAGAATCAGAGTTTGGATGGTGAAGACCACAGCAGGAAGAGGCCTGAAAGCACAATAACCAGTGCGTGAGCAGCAGAGGAAATAGATTTTAATAGAAGGTACAAGATGTATTTTGTCTGGAAACACTGAGGGAGAGCCTCCACGCGATAGGAGGAAGAGAAAGGAGCAGCCTCCACGTCAAAGGTTGCAAAGGAGAGGGTGTCCTGAGGAGGAGACCATATTCAGTTAAGGTCAAGACAATATGGAGGAGGTAAGGTTTGTTGTCTATTATAGAAAACAGCACTGCAGAAAAGACTAAAAAGAAGGGTGGGACAGAGAGAGACAGAAGGATGGGATGCTGTAAAAGCAGAAGCACTGGGCAGCCAGGTGGCATGGAGGGCTGTCATCATGGGAAGTGACTAAGGAGCGTGAAGCCTGTGGAACTTGCCAGACTCCAAGTTTACAACAGAGCTCTAGTTTAAAACCCATTCAAATCTCCTGAGGCAGGGCAGGGCTGGTGATGTCATATGCTGGCACCCATGCAGATCTGGAGGTGCTGGAAAGCTCACCTAGGTATTGAAATTCAACCTGAGTGGTTGGAGGCTTCTTCAGATTCATTTACTTATTCAACAAAACATGGGTTGAATGCCTGTTCTAGTCAGGTACTGCTCTAGGCTCTAGAAATATGCAAATAAGTCAGACAGAGGCCCTGGGCTCAAATGACCTTTGCAGGGCTGTTGGCCTGTTCATTGTGGCTATTTAAGATTCTGTTCCTTGTTTTGTTAGACACTGCAGTACAAAGCAAACATACAGGTAGATGAACTATTATACTTAATCTTCTAACCATAACCAAAGAGAATCTTGCTAACCACCCCAGAAGCCTTTCAAGTGCTCCCAAACACTATCCCCTTCTTTCTCTAAGAGTAACCACTGCCTGGAGTTTTAGTATAATCACTTCCCTTCTTTTTAACTTCTTCATCCAAGAGAGCGTCTTCAAACAAAATGGTTTCATTTTGACTATTCTTTGGATATGTCTTCACCACTTGGTTTCCTTTTTATCCCTCCTTGCAATTTGTTGAAGAAACTGGACCATTTGTTATATAGAGTTCTATAGCTGGGATTTTGCTGGCTCTATTCTTGCGGTTCAGTTAAACGAGTTTCCTCTGTTCTCTATATTTCCAGCAAATTGGATCTAGATGCTTATTCACGTTCAAGTGTGTGTTTGCACATTTTAATGACTGCTTCATAGTTGTTTTCTTCATCAAGAGATACTGTCTAATTGCTTTTGTGTAATTAGGGGTTGAAAAATAGTGATGCTCCACTTCTATCATCCTCTTATTTGTGGGAAAGGTTCTATAAAGAGAAACATCCTTTTCGACTTAGCCTATACAGTTGTATGGGAAAGGCAAAAATGCTGAACTCTTTCATTTCCTAGTTTTCAGAAAGAGTTGCTTTCCTAATATTCTCCCAACATGAACAATTATTTGTGTTTTGTTACCATGAACTCATAGATTTAAACATATTTGATTCTGACACATTTATCATAATTAATGCTCGAAATGTTGTATTATTGGTCAGCAGAAGCCTCTTTAAGTTGGTTCAACCTAACCTTAAATCGTCTTTGATAGTATCATTGCTCCCTTGATGGGTTTCCCTGGTAGCTCAGCTGGTGAAGAATCTACCTGCAATGCAGGAGGCCCCGGTTCTATTCCTGGGTTGGGAAGATCCCCTGGCGAAGGGTAGATTACCCTCTCCAGTATTCTTGGGCTTCGGTGGTGGCGCAGCTGATAAAGAATCCGCCTGCGATGCAGGAGACCTGGGTTCAACCCCTGGATTGGGAAGATGCCCTGGAGAAGGGACCATTTACCCACTCCAGTTTTCTAGCCTGGAGAATTCCATGGGCTGTATAGTCCATTGGGTTGTAAAGAGTGGGACAGGACTGAGCGACTTTCACTTTCACTCTCTGATATGACAAGATGTTTCAGGGTGCTCCGGTATGTTTCCTCCCTCAGACTAAAATCTGGTATTTCTCTAAGAAGACTTTCCAGTTGACAGAGTTAAGACAGACACATATATATGTAGATATGGGATCTATCAATCTAATCTATCTGTGACAAAATACATCAAGTTAATACTGATACAAGGAAGGTTTTGGCCTAACATCTCTAACTTTTTTTTACCTCTAAGTGAACCCTGGTTCTCACGACTGGATTCATCTCACATTAAAGCCATCAGATATGATACCACCAATGTAACTATCATTTCAAGAATATGTAAAGCCATATTCTTTCCTGTTTATTTCTTTGTAGTTGCACTGTATTTACATTCTCAGGTCACACAAACCAGCTCATGTTGCAGTCTCACCTTACATTCTGCATTCATTCTTAGTTCTAACTGCATATAATTAACTATCAGACTTCCTGCTGATGTTTCTCAAGACAGTTTGGTCACCTCAATCAGCTGTTTCTAACAGATTGCTACGAAAGAGAATTAACAGGAATAAAGCTCCCCAAGTTCTTGCATGTGGATGACAGTCTGCTACTATAACATAGTTGGTATGAAACTTTTGGTTCATAGTCTGAGTATTTTAAATGTATCATTCTCTCTCGCCATAAAGTGTTGCTGTCAGGAAGCCTGATAGAGCTTAACATTCTTCCATTAGAACTAACTTTGTTAAGGAGGGTTGGATATCCACCAAGGTTTTCATTTTTGCTTCTTCTTCTCTTTAAACTCCCAACAATTTTAGGATGTTCTGATATTGGGTTTGAATCCTGGGTTGAATTTACAAGGTATGCAATATATTCTTTCAATTTGTAGCTTGAAATATTTCAGGAAAAGTTTTCTCGAATTATAACTTTTGGTATTGTTTTGCCTGTCTTTGGAAACATCTGTTTTACATGTGCTTCCCCGCCCCCCCCCCCCCCCCCGGTCTTTTGTCACTTAAGGAAAAAAGAGACCTTTTTTAAGAGCAATTTTAAGTTTACAACGAAAGTTAGAAGGTAGAGATCTCCCATATTCTCCCTGCACCACATATGCACAGACATCCCCATTATCCACAGCCCCCATCAAATGGGACATGTTACAACTGATGGACCTACACTGACACACCATTTTCACCCAAAGTCCATAGTTTACATTAGAGTTTACCTTCTGTGGATTTGGGCAAATGTAAAACTACATGTATCTCTCATTACAGTATTATACAAAATAGTTTCACCACCGTAAAAATACTGTGTTCTGCCCACTCCTCCTCCTGTCCCTTCAACTGATTTGGTTACCGTTTCTACAATTCTGCATTATCACTGGACTCACCCAGTATGTAGCCTTTCCGGACTGGTTTTCTTTCTCTACTAGTAATACATATTAAACGTTTCTCCATTTTTTTTATGGCTTGATAATTTGTTTCATTTTAGTGCTGAGTAATAATCCACTTTTCAGAAATACCAGTTTATTTACCCATTCACCTACTGAAGGACATCTTGGTTGCTTCCAAGATTTGACAATTATCAATAAAGCTGCTATAAACATCTAGGTGCAGGCTTTTGTGTGGACATACATTTTCACCTTCATAGGGTAAACACAAAGAATCACGACTGCTGCACTGTGCAGTAGAGTACAGCATGTTTATATTTTAAGAAACTACCAGACTATTTCCTAAAGTGGTTGCATCCGTTTGCACTCCCAGCAGCAGTGAATGAGACTTCCTGTTGCCTTACATCCTCATCAACAGGTGACAGTGTCCCTGTTTTGGATTTTGGTCATTCTAATAGGTAATGACATAACACTGTTGTTTCAACCTGCAGTTTCCTAGTGACATGTGCTGCTGAACATCTTTTCACATGCTCCTTGGCCATTTGTACATTGTCTGTTCAAGGTCTTTTGCCCATTTAAAAATAAGGCTGTTTTCTTTATGATATGATAAGAAAGCATTCTCCAGGTAACCCTAAATAGAGTTTTATTTGAACTGAAGAGCTCTAGTAGACTATATACCTACTGGTGGGTATCAATACCGTTGGACCTGAAAATGTATCCACATCTTGAAATAAGAGTCTTTAAAAACCAACATGCCTGACTGACTTCCTAAGCCCTTGCAATAAATTAAACACTACTCCTTCCCTTACCACCATTTCTGTTTTCCAAGTTTCTCCAGGTAACAATTTTTCTCAAGTTATACTTCATGACCTCAACTTTGTCTACTGGATCTTCTAATTAGGAAAATCCATTTATTTCTCAAAAAAGTGCTATTCCTTCTCACTTCCCTTCTGTCAATTTCTCAAAGAGTTAAGCACAACCTGTATGCAAAACTCTATAAACATAGTAAAATCTTGACCATAAAGAAGCTAGTAGTCATATTAGTTGACATAAAAATTAATTTAAGTGAAATATAGCTAGAAGTGTAGGCTGGACCTACAATGTGAAGGCTATGTAGATTTGCCGTCATACTGTCCTCAACTTCTAATTTAAAAAAACAAAAAAAACTGAGGTTATCATCAACGTATTAGTTTCTTATAAATAACAATGTATGTATACATTATGAAATGATCACCACAATGTCTAATCAACACCCATCATCACAGCTACAAAATTGTTTTCTTGTGATAAGAACTTTTAAGATCTATTCCCTTAGTGACTGGCAAATACAGCATTATTAACTACAGTCATCACACTGTAGTTACATCCCTAAGACTGATTTAATAAAGTCTAAGATTGACCTTTTTATCACCTTCACCCATTTTACCTACTCCTATCCTCAACCTCTGGCAACCAACTACCAATCTGTTCTCTGTATTCATGACTTCATTTTAAGATTACCCATATAAAGTGAGACCATATGGTATCTGGTTTTATTTCACTTAGCATAAAGCTCTCAAGGAACATCTGTGTTGTTGCAAATGGCAAGATCTCATTTTTTGCTTATGGCTGACCTTGTCAATATACATTTTATTCATCCACTAAAGGACACATAGGTTGTTTCTGTATCTTGGCTACTGTAAATAATGCTGAAGTGAACTTGGCAGTGCAAATGTCTTTTTGGGTTACTGTTTTTGTTTTCTTCAGATAAACATCCACCAGTGGTGCTGGATTGTATGGTAGTTCTATTTTTAATTTTTTGAGGAACATCCATACTGGTTTCCATAAAGCCTGTACCAATTTACACCCCCACCAAAAGTGCACATAGGTTCACTTTTCTCCAGATCCTAAAACTGATTTGTCTTTTTGATAACAGCCATGCTAATAAGTGTGAAGTGATACATTATTGTAGTTTTTGATTTGCATTTCCCTGGTGCTTAGTAATGTGAAGCATCTTTTATGTACCTGTTTGCCATCTGTATGTCTTATTTGGAAAAATGTATTTACAGATCTTCTGGTCATTTTTTAATTTCAACTTTTTATGTTTGAGTTATGATTTGCAAATATCTTCTCCCATTCATTTTGTCCATGATTTCCTTTCTTTTGCTTGTGCAGAGGCTTTTTAGCCTGATGAGGTCTCGTTTACTCTGGCTTTTGTTGCTTTTGCTTGTGGTGTCAAATCCGAAAAACCATCACCAAGTCCAATGGCAAGGAGCATACTGCCTTAGGTTTCCTTCGAGGAGTTTTATCGTTTCAGTTCTGACATTTGAGTCTTTACTCCATTATGAGTAAATTTTTGAACATGGTGTAAGATAGCTATCCCATTTTATTCTTTTAAATGTGGCTGTCCTGGTTTCTCACTTAATGAAGAGACTCTTTTCCCTATTTATTCTGGGCCCTTCTGTCATAAATTAATGAATCATACGTGCACAGGTTTATTTTTGGGGTTCTCTGTCCCATTCCATGCATCTGTGTTTGTTTTTATGCCAGTACCACACTGCTGTAATCACCATGCCTTTGTAGTATAGTTTGAAATCAGGAAGCATGAAACTGGCCTCCAGCTTTGTTCTTTCTTGAAATTGCTTTGGCTATTCAGGGTATTCTGTGGTTCCATACGTATTTTAGGATTGTCTATTTCTGTGAAAAATGCCACTGGAATTTTGGTCAGGATTATACTGAATCTGAAGATTGTCTGCTTACTTTTTGTATGTTGGGTAACAGTCCTTTAATTAGAGGTGTCTTCTCCAAGTATTTTCTCCCAGTATGTGGCTTTTCTTCTCTTGACAGTCTTTTGCAGAACAGATGTTAATTTTAATCAAGTTCAGCTTATCAGTTACTTGTTTCAAGGATGGTGGTATTGGTGTTATGCTTTATAGACTGTTATCATCTAGGTTTGTTTAACAGTTTCCCTTTTTATGTTTAGGTCTGTGATCCATTTTGAGTTAATTTTTGTGAAGTGTGTAAGGTTTGAGTCTAGATTCACTTTTCTTGCATATGGATGTCCAGTTGTTCAAGCCCCATTAGTTGAAGCCTGTCTTTTCTCTATTGTATTGCCCTTGCTGGTCAAGTATTTGTGTGGGTTTGTTTCTGAGTGCTATATTCTGTTCCACTGACCTATTTGTCTATTCTTATTTCAATGCCAGACTGTCTTGATTAGCTTTATGCCAACTGTTTCTCTCAGGAGTTAAAAACAAAGTAAAGTTATTTAACACCTTTACAGACAATCCTAGTTTTACTCATTCAAAATACTTCATTTAACATCATCCTTCACCCCTGCAAAATTCTGTTTAGAATTTTCTTGGGCCCAGACTGCGAACGCACCTTCAGACTTAACCCCACACCCTCTGTACACACTGCAAACCCAGCCTAGGTTGCCTGCTGTCCTCACACTGCCTTGCTGAGCTTCCGAGTGAGTGTTCATTTGGAGTTCTGAGATGCAACAGACCTGCCACTGCTTCCTCTGGAAAAGAACATGGTAACAGGAAAGTCTTGTGCTTTCTTTGTTTTGTGGCTGATGGGGACATTTAGGCTTCCTATAATATAAAGTTGTCCAAGGTTCTGTTTTGCTATCATGACTGCCCTGTGTGCTTTTCTGGAGTACTTGAGAAATATTCAAACTATTATCTTCCCAGAGTTAAGTTTTGAGTGTAGGAGCAGGGAACGGCATCTCCTTCAGGAGCTATGCTTATCTCCAAGCCCTTTCCTTTACTGATCTTCAGCACAGGAACCTTTCTGTCTCAGCCTCATAGCAGGTTACGAAGGCTGTTCCAGCTCTGGTTGATAACTGATAGTTGGTGTGGTTTTGAAGTAAATACAGTCCATTTGGACAATAGTGCACTTTTTTCTTCACGGTGAGCTCTGTCAAAGAGAGAACCCTGTACCATAAAAATGATTCCTCAGAGCTAAAAAGGCTGGACTGTTATTTTTAAGGCAAGAAAAGTTAGTTAAATGATTTTTAGTTAGTTTCAAAGCATCTTTGTTTCCTGGGTAAACTGCAAAATTTCCAAGACTGTCAGTTTGAAACTGTCATTTGGATGAGAGAAATCTTAGACACATTGTATCCTCTGAAACTTATAAAAAAAAAATCATAGGAGATAATATACCTACCTTATACATTTTAAGGATCAATGAGATAGCAAATGACTTAAGTGGAAGAGCCTGGTTAACTATGAAGTTGTATACGACGTGCACGTGCTTATTTCTTTACCACAGTTCAGATTCTAACATCTGTATCACACCGAGAGCAAAGCAGCCAGGAATGGAGCAGGTGGCCGTCTGATTTTCACATTCCCAGCACCTTATATACAGTTTAGCACACAGCAACTCTGTAGTACACGATTCCTGCCTGACGTGTTTCTGGGCCATGCTGGGTCTTCGTTGCGGCACGCGGGCTCTTCACTGCAGCGTGCTGGCTTCTCTAGTGGTAGTGTGAGGGCTCGCCAGTTGACCACAGCATGCTGGATCTTAGTTCCCCAACCAGGTACTGAACTTGGGTCCTCTGCACTGGAAGGTAGATTCTTACCCACTGGACCACCAGAGAAGTCCCCCTTATTGCCTGATCTTACTCATAAAATGGTGAAGGAAGATCAATCTGTATTCCTGGCCCCATTATGGGCAACGCAACTCCACCAAGAGCACACTCCCCTGAATGTGGGTCCATCTTGCTCCCTTTAAGGATAGCTTCAGGAAAACTAAGCAAGGCAGTGTCACAGAATCGGACAAAGGAGTTCTCAACTTATGATTATTATGGTTAAGAATTTTATTATCAAAATTATTACATCTCTTGTGAAAGTTCAAATGTTACAGCAAGGTGTAAACACTCCACTTGAGAAAGAAGTGATACTTCTTCCCTTCCAAGAGCCCCCCACCCCCCGCCCCCCCGAGGTCTGGTCTTGACAGCACCCTGCCCACACAGAGGGGCTGGGGTCTCTGCGCGTGCCAGGCAGGGTGAGGGCCGCCTGCCCGCTGGCCTCCCCCCCGGCGCGCGGCCGCGGGGAGAATGCGAACCCCAGCCCAATGGAGAGACATTTACATACGTTTTATATAATATACAAAGAAACCAGCATCCCAGGCAACATGATTTCCACTCCCAACGCTCTCCCAGACTGATGGGTTTGTGGGGGAAACAACATAAAGAAAAGTATTCTGCTGACTTTTCAGCATTAAAAAAAAATCTCCCCTCATTTGAGCAAACACCTGATTTGAATTTTGAAAAAGTGAAATTCTGTAACAGTCACACACAAAGAGAGAAGACTGTGCATATGATAGTTGGAGGAGAGGGTACAAAGAAAGGGGGTGCAAGAGGCTGAGGGAAAAAAGGAGAAAACAAACTGGAGGGGAGGAAGGAGGGAGACTCACAGTATTATCTTGTCCAAAAGAAAGAAGTAAGGTCCACTGCAGCACCAGGGATTACACCTGTCAGATATTTGCTACCCCTACCATGGTTATAACTGAATACAAAAATTAGATAAATAAAAACACGCCGGATATTACAGTAAACAGTGAAAGAAATAAGCTGGCAACCGTATGGAATTTAAAAAGATTGTGTACCCCGCCTGGCCGGCTCCAGGGCGCCTCCAGGGGCGTACAACAGGCACAATGCACTGAGGGGAGAAGCCAGTCTGCGCTCATCTCTCATCCAGAACAGCTGTCATCAGGCGTGTGGGCGGCCTCACAGCACTCTCACCTGGGCCACTCTCAAATAAGCATCTCCCAAAGAAACGTGGGACATGCCCACACACAATCACAGTCCTGTCGGTGCCATTCCACAATCAAAGCTTTTCACTCTTACCCTGCAGTCACGAGTGCATGCTCTCCAATCATGGAGGCGGTCCTACTCAGGGGATCGGCAACTCCTGATTAACTGGGAGTAGAAAAAATAAAAATTCAAAGAACTCCAAAACTACTTGGGACTCTTCCTAATCAAATGCATTGCCAATGGCTGGTAAGTAGCAATGCAATTGGCCCATCTCTCTTTTCTTTGCCTACTTACTTCATGGGTTACTGAGCTGTGAAATATTCTGGGGAAGGGGAGTGGGTTGGTACCAGCTGGGGGCTCAGACAATCTACTAGGATAACCTGCTTCTGAATAATCAAGAACTGACCACGAGTACTTTTTCAGAGATCCAGGAACCCCTCAGAGCACACACCAAGCTTCACTATCCCTGCCTCTTGGTGTTTTTAAGACAAAGGTAAGGAATATTCTCAATGAACACACCTTGGCCAGATACCTGCTTTTGGAATGGTTGTTTTATATACCCACCTTTTTTTCTTAAGTGCATAAAACCCTAACACTACTCAGATGGCTTGGGGCTTTGAGATTGGCTCTTTTCACCTTTTTTTTCCTTTGAAAACCTTTTTCTTTTTTGGATTTAAAAAGATGTCCTCACTGCACAAGTGACTACAGGCTACAGGCAAGGATGGGAGATGGAGGCTTCAACACAACTCATTGCACTTAGAATCGTTACTAACCGAAACACCATTTGCTTGTCAACAATGTACCCTTAACAGCAGGGAGAAACTTCTTTATAGTCTCTGCTTCAGACAAGATTTACATCTTTCTCCAAGGCCAGAGCCAGTCGTGACCACAAGTCTTGTTTCTTGTCGACCAGACCCAATCCTCTGGCACCTTGTACCCCCTTCCCCAGCAATATGCTCGGCCTAGGTTCCAGAGGCAGCTGGAAGGAAGCAGCTATGGGCTCATTCAAGTTCTGTTTGCCCAAATCCAGAAGCCCTAGGAAAGTCCTGTCTGAGTCTTGACCCCCGACCCCTGCAGTGGCTGGAGTCGGTACTGGTGCACACCCCCACTCCCTCGATGTGGGTAGTGCTGTGAATTGGAAACCGCAGATACCCTGGAGGCCTGGTAGGCAGCTGACTGCCCAGCACTGGGCAGACTGATAGTCCGGAAGTCTGATGACAGTGACGACCTAGAGTTCTGAGGAAAGGAGGTGGAACTCAGAGTTCCTGTGCTGGACTGGGCAACCGAGTCTGAGGTCGGCGAGTCTGAGGGGCCCTGTGGGGTAGGGCTAGCAGCACTAGAAGGGCAGCTCCTCCGAGGAAGACTGCTGCCGGTGCTGTTTCCAGAATGTGGCTGGCTGCTATAATACCCTGGTGTCCCCGTAAATGGGGCCAACGAGTCTGTGGACACAGGGTGGGCGGGGCTGGAGTAGGACGTGGAAGAGAGGGAGGATTCTGAAGAACCATGAGAAGGGGGATTCCCAGGTCTCAGTGCAGTAGTTCGATAACTGTATCCCGGAGACTGGGTGGGATGTCCTCTAAAGGGGGAGGAACTCTGTTGAAGGAGGCTTTGTGATTCTGTCCGTGGACTATCACACTGCAGGAGCTAGAAAGAGTTGGGAGGAAAAGCATAAGGAGGTGAACAAGTCCCTGTTTAAGCCTTCGAGGCTTGTGAATATTTAAAAGACCCTACTTTTTCTTCTTCTTCTTCTTTATCTTCTTAAACATTTGTTCTTTTTAGGATACCAGAGACAGTAAAATGGCTGTCTTTGGTCACTTCAATTTTCTGGCATGATTTATTACCTGAAGGTGAGCCGATGATGACTTATTTCCAAGGCTGCTGAAACTATATGCAAAGACAACATCTCAACTGCAAAGGACGGCCAGGATCACAAAACATTTGGAACCCAGAACACACTCCTATGCCCAGAGATGAGCACTTTCTTGCCTCACCTGGTAGCTGTATCTGGAAGGGCTGTAAACGGCCGCTCCTTTAGAGAGTGCTGAGCTCAATGTCTCTGGGCCTTCACCATCTGCAGGGTCTGGAAGGTAATACAAAATCAACTCACTAAGAATGGATGAGAGAGAGCCATTGTTCATTCAAGTCACCAATGCCAGCACCAACCCATGATGCTCTCTGATAAATCAGGTGAGTGCAACATGCCAGAAGGGCAAAATGAGTGGTTAATTATGGGCTGTTTTAAATGCCTGATCTGATTTGTCTCCTTCTTTCTCTTCATCCTTCATCAAGGTGATTCCCAGGGCTTTGGAGAGATGAGTTACAGAAAGGTATCCTTTGGGAAAAAAGAGCAGACAGAGAGCAAGCAACGCTAGACCTTAAGAATGCTATAGGCCAAGAAAATGAAAGCAAGACTGAGCTGGACCTTTGCATGTAAGGGAGCCCAACCTCATTAAGAAATGGACTCACCTCAGCCCAGCATTTGATGTGAACTGTGTGGAACCTGGCTCATGTGTCCCTGAACCTGGCTGGCAGAAGAAGGCCATCGGCTCACCTGAGTCTTTCTCTGTGATGTTACTCTCCCACGTGGGAGAAGGCTCTCCTTTTTGGGCCACCCTCACACTGCTTCGGAGGACCTTGGGGATGCTCCCTCCTTCTCGGAGTCGTTCTACCGATGTGGGAACCATCCTGTGAAGGCAACAGGGTGTACACTTATGCCACAGGCCTTGAGAGTTAAGAGTATGGAACAGACAAGGCTCTGACAAATAGCTATACAATGTTTCTTAAAACATCCTCTTTTAAAACATTATTTTCTTCAGAACCAATTTAAAACAAAGTATTTTCTCTGCCTCAGACTATGTCAGGCACCTAAGAATAAACACTTTAAGAAAAAACAACCAAGGAGAAGGGGGATTTAGAGGTGTCTACTGCTTTTAACCTCCATCTTTAAATGCTGTTTTTCTCTTCTGTGAAGTCATGTGACTGGCAGGTAGTAGCAATGTTTCACAGATGAATGAACATTACTCGTTTGAGCCATGTCTCTTCTTTCCCAGAACTCATTTCTTCAGTTCAATTTCCCTAGAATATCTCATTCTTTATTTCACTCATCTGATACTTAGTACCTGACATTAGTATTATCTATTTATTTGTTGTCTGTCTCTCTCTTTTTTTGTTGTCTCTCTTAAACTAGACAAATCCTTTCAGGAGTGTGTCCCAACTCTCTATATATGCTAGCCGTGTGGAGCTGAGACACCTGATGTTAATTTCAGTGGAACTGAGCTCATCTCCTGACTTACCTTGCACATGAAATGAGAAAAGAGAAGCGGCAGTGTTAGTGCCCAGTGAATAAAATAGCTCCTCTGTTTCCACAACTATATGCCGTCCACCATATTGTTCTGCAGGCTCGGTGCAAATCGTTTGCTTCTGTCAAGCTCGGGGATTGTGACTGATACTATTAAATCAGCCGAATATGGTACATGGTACTGCTGGCTGGCTTTCTCAAGTGTTTCCATACATCTTAGGTAAAGAGTCTAGAGATTTATTTCCCTCCTGAATTTAATCATCAGAGCATCAAACTTAAACTTACCACCTACTGCTGATACTCTCTTGAGGTCTGCAGTGAGACGAAGTGCCTCTGGAATCTGATGGGCTTACTGCCTCCAGATGAGACATAGAGGAATGAGATGGGGAGAATTTTTTGTGAGGGGAAGATGGGGTTCGGGCTGAGGATCCCTGCACACCATGGGCACCAGTGTCAGAAAGTGAGTTACTGCCGCCTTGCCCAGCTCCTGCAGACTTGCTTTTGCTCTGTGTGGAGTCACCTCCCCCACCAGCAGAATTTTCCTTGGCTTCTTGTTTCCGTTTGCGGTACTCCAGCAGGGATACCTAGGAAGGAAAAAAGAAACAGGACTCCAGATAGACATCATTTGTGGATCACTAGCAACGGGGAAAGAACATGGAACCCCAGGAAACTGCCAGCAGGCCAGGCAAACAAAGCAGGTGACTTTTTCCAGGTGAGAGAGCGACCTGAGCACAGCTACATATTTACCTCAGTGGGACACTGGTAAGAAAAAGAGAATACACCAGGAGATGACATTTCTGAAAAATGGCATTTACCAATAGACCTCAATCTTTATTCTGCCTTCAGAAAAACCTGTGAGATCACAGTTCCATGTAACAGAAGTGTGCTATCACAGTTATTTGCAACAAAGGTAGCACCGGGAAAGGTGGGGTACCCCTGGTGGTCCAGTGGGAAAGATGCTGCGCTTCCAAGGCAGGGGCACAGGTTCAGCTCCTGGTTGGGGAACTAAGATACCAAATGCTGCGTGGCATGGCCAGAAATAAACAAGAATACATGAAAAGGGAAGGGTAAGAGCTGGGAGTTTGTGCAGTGTGAGAAAGTCTCTTCCTCAGTCCCCAGAAATCAGTATCGTTGTGCCAGCTCTAGAAAACCTGCAGCTGGAAACTTCTCCCCAACTTGCCATTTCTCTGCCTTATTCTTTCCTGACTGCACACCGAAAGCCCTCTTCCCTGCCCCACCTAGGATATCCCCTTTTGGCTGTCACAGCACACTGTGCTAACACTGGCTTTCGACCCAACACAGTGTTTTGTATACTTATAAACTGTCATGTTCTGCAAGGGCAGAGATCAAATTTATTTGGCTTTTTGTCTTTAGTGTACAGCACAGAACTTGCCTGATAGCAGGTGCTCAACAATATTTCTGAAATAACAGATCATGATTTCAATCATTTTTGTACATAATAAATGAAACCAGAAATCCAAAGACTTGTTACCATTTTTGTTCCTGCTAGTCAATACTGTTCGTGCAAGAGTAATCCTTTTTTAAAAAAATGTTTTATTTTATATTGGAGTATAGCTGATTAACAATGCTGTGACAGTTTCAGGTGCACAAAAGAGTGACTCAGCCATACATATACATGTATCCATTCTCCCCTGAAATCCCCCTCCCACCCAGGCTGCCACATTACATTGAGCAGTGTTCCCTGTGTTATATAGTCGGACCTTGTTGGTTATCCATGTTAAATACAGCAGTGTGGACATGTCGATCCCAACCTCTCTAACTGTCCCCCTTCCCCTCCAGCAACCGTTAAGTTTGTTTTCTAAATCTGTGAGTCTCATGCAACAGTATTCTAAACCTAATGCTAATTTTTTTTTGGTGGGGGGTGGGGGCAGGGTGGCCCTGCCTCCTGGCATGCAGGATCTTAGTTTCCCGACTGGGGACCCAACCCAAGCCCCCTGCAGTGGAAGCTCAGTATCTTAACCACTAGACTGCCAAGGAAGTCCCCCTAATTCTATTTTATTACAAATTATCTGCCAGTGTTTCCTCCTTTTAATCACTTAGGGCTCTCAATTTTCTGTTCAAATATAAAATATAGCAAAAATACAAAGTAAGACAATTTTGTGTATGCAATTTATATACATAATCATGGAAACGAGTTAGTGTAAGAATTCTGGTAATGTATTTCTTTGCAATGAAAAGATAAAAAGCCACCACCAGCCTACATGTGAACAAGAGTACCATAGATACTTTGCAATTATGTGAGACTGTCATGCACAGAGGACATTTAAGCATCTCTAGATTGACCAGTAATGGAAGTTGACTGGATAGCTCAAAATACTCCCGTGCATTTCCAAATAAACCTAGTTGACAATCACTGACATAAAATGCAGATTTTTGGCTTCATAATTTCTAGAACAGGCATCACCTACAAGTCAAGCCCCAAACCAGATTTCTGGGACCTGGCCCTGCAGGTGGGCCCTGCCCACCTCTATTCTCCTTACTTCTCACCTGCTACCACAGCAACATTAAACTGCAATCATATCACATCCCTGCTGCCCACTCAATGGAGTGTCACAGCTACTTGGTCTGCTCTGTTCTGTAGCATCTTCATCCCTCAATATGTTGACTGATTGGCCAGGTTTCCTCTATTAAGTTGTTCTTTTTTCTCATCATTAATATCATCATCTGCTAAGCTCAGTCTCACTTGCTATAAGCTCCATTAGGGCAACATCAAAGTGGCGATACAGCATGGCGGCAGTAAGAGCATACAATCTGGAATCAGGCAGACCTGGGGAGTGTCTGAGCTCATCCATATACTATCTGTGTGACCATGGGCAAGTTATGCAACTGGTCTTAATTTCCATCATTTGTAAAATGGGAAATTACCCATCTTATAGGACTATTTTGAGGCTAAATGCATAGAAGAGCCTAATGGTGCCCAGACATGAAAAGTAGCATAAGACATGTAAAGTAGCATTATTCTTTTTCATTGCTTTATCCTTTGAATTGCCTAGCCAACTGCATGACACATACATGAGAAGCATTTAAATTTGCTTAATATTTACAACACTCATCAAATTGTATTAATATAGTCTTTCACTGAACATGCCAAGAGACTGTGTTTTACTGATCTTCATTTTCCTCACACTGAGAACAGTGCTGAAAACACAGTGGTAATGCAGTGAGTACTTACTTATTCAGTTAATGTTCTTCAAAAACGTCTACAAAATGTGAAACACTTACCTTTTTCCTCTGTGGTGGGTTCTGGGGGGCAGATGGGACTCCTTCACAAGTCCTTTCACCACCAGGTGACATTGATCCACGAGAGAGGTCTTTCAGAAAACCATGTTCATATCTGCTGGGAAACCCTTCTGCAGGGGAACAATAGCCCCCATCCAAATGTAAAGGTTTTCTATCCCCTACCAGGGGAGACCCTCGATACAGTCCATCTGCTCGAGGCATAGCGTTCAATGGGGAGTAGGCATACATCAAGTTAAACTCTGTCCGAAATGTCTGGTCCGAGTTTCTCACAAGAGTCTGATGTCCATCTCCACTCCTGCTTGTAAAACCAGTCTCAGAGGTGGGTCCAACAGAGGGATGAGGAGCCAGGTCAGAATGACCCGAGTTGATGAGGGAAGGTCTGTCAGCACAGCTGTTAGTGTTGGAGTCAAGGTAGCCTACTTTTGTCAAGTCCAGGTCTTTTCGGTGACAAAGCTGAAAGAATAAAAATCAACGGAGACATGGGGTAGGGGAGAAAGGAAAAAGTCAAAGGGCAGAAAAGAAGGGAAATGAGGGGGCACAGGTGAACAGGGAGAGGTAAGAGGGACGAAAGTAGAATAGAGAAAGCCATTAACACCTGTAAAGGTCCCATGTAGCACCAGTGTACACATGCCAGATTACCAAAGAATCCTGGCCTTTCCCAAAGTAAATCTGATTTAAAGTCTTTGGATGAGAATACTGGGAAAATCAGAATTAGATAATTGGCCAAATGTGACTATTTTGCCTGCTTAGCCTTTCATCAGGTTTGCTGAGTCACCTTGCACTACAATCAGGGACTGGCAGTATAATCAGGGATTTACCTGAGCCCCATGGAGCCACAGAGATGAGAATGGTGTCTTAAGATAACTGGCTTCTGGTGTTATTCATTTCTAAACTAATATTGATGGAAGGTGGGAGGAGGGGAAAAGGTGAAAAAAAGTAGAAAGTAGACGAAAAGTCAAGTATTTAAGTTATTGGTTCAGGGAAGGAGAATGGTATTAGTTGAAGACATCAACCAACCAGTTCTTCACTCACTTTCACTATTAAGTATGTGTGTTTTTCATAAACTTTCTGGTCACTCAATTCTTTCTGCATCCTCTAATGTATGTCAACATACCACAAGACCTGACTAATGTTCATCACTGCAGAGCATCTGAAATGCTGAAACATACCAAAAATAAACCCATCTACTTGGTCATCATTACCTCCTAACATCAAAGATTTCCTGTCACTATGTCCACTATAGCTAACTCTCTAGAAAGAACAGAATCAGAAACCCAGATAATACAACATTGTCAGCCTCCAAATTATTCTAACTTAGAATCTTTAGCAACTGAGGAGAGAGAGCTTTATGTTCCTTACAAAATAAGACTAAAAAATACCAGTCAGAAAACCTCTAGTACACTAGAATACAATCTTTAGTTTCACACTGATCTATAAAATCCTACCGAGTCAGAATTTGGTCACCTGTCACTGAGTTTAGCACTAACGTTTTACTGGAAGGGTATGGGAATAAAAGTTCTTAATTTCTGAAAGTTTATGAGAGACTGTAACTTTCTTTTCACGAGGAGTAAGGCTCCATGTGGATTCATGGAGTTATCACTGCTACCTTTGTTGAAATCTTGTAACAAGTTAAGAAACTCTAGCACTAACATGTGAATTTAACATCTCCATAGCAGTAAGATTTGCTATTCTAAGAGATACCATCTGTACAGCAACCATTTCCCCAACCACTGTAGAATGGATGCCTGAGTCACAGAACCCATGGGCTGATTTAAGCTGAGAGGTATGACTCTGCCTTTCTAAAGAAGATGCTTAATCTATCAACCAAAGCTCAAAACATCCAGTTAAAAAGAGCTGTCAGATTAACTCTGGAATAAAGCATAAATCACTGCCTAACTTTTAAAATATAAGCTGCTCCTTCATCAAGTCCAAGATAATAAATATCAAAAGACAGCTCCTACCAACTGTTGATTTAACCTTCCTTACTTAACAAACACACTTTGTTAGACTTTAACAAGGTTCCCGCATTTTCAGCTCCTTTAAACTTGACTTCTAGATTCTATCCTACTTTAAAAGAACTCTTCAGCCATACCCACCGCCCTCCCCTCAAAAACAACAAAAACGAACCCCACCATACACACACACACACACACACACACACACACCCACACACCTCTACTTCATTTTCCTCCATCTACATTGAGAATTCTGAGTAACCACAGTCACACATGGGAAGATTCATTCACCTTACAGTGTGACCAATCGGCCACCCTCCAGCCCATCACCCCATTCACTCGGATCCCCCAAGCCCTCCCCACACACGCAGGAACACACTCATGCCCACTCACTCAGAGCCTCCAAGTGTGATTGAGATGGTGTGATAACTACCTCGGGTGACAGGGACTCGGGCCTATTCGCAGGGGAACTCTCAGGGGAGGATATGTTCTAGAGGAGGGAAAAGCATCTTGTTATTCATCTACTCAAAGAAGCAAAACAAAACAAACAAAAAATAAAGCAAAAGCAAGCATAGATGGTTAGCCACAAATTTGGGGGGGGGGGGGTGAGGTGGGGGTGGGGCAGGGAGAGGGATAAGAATGCACAAGGGAAATGCTTAAATGCAGAATCATCTCAATGGACAGAATGACTTGTTAAAATGCTTCCTGGAGTCTCTGAAAGCATTTAAGGATAAACTGGTTATGTTTCATGCTATAAGTAAACATCTCAAGCGGACAACAAGAGTTATTAAATTGGTGAGGTTTTATACTGTTACATTATGTCTTTCTGTGTTAGACAGATTTTAGTAACCTGTAGTAACTGTTACTGACAGGCACCCTATGACTCATCCCTCATGCTTCAGGGCACCTCTCCTCTTCACCCCACACCCTCCTCTGAACGCCACATTTTCTCTTTCTCTTGTGGGACTCAGGCCTGCCGTATTTACCCAGGGGAACTGCTTAGCATGCAGGGGGCTGTCAGGGCTAGGGAGATGGCCAGTTCCTCCTGAACGACAGTTGCAGGAGTTATGACTGATGGATTCTCCAGCTCACAGGCTAGATGGTTCGTAACATAATCCACTGTACTTTGAGGAACAGAGAGAAAAGGATTAAAAAAAAAAAAAAAACAACAGCAGCAGATGTGTACACTTCAAGCCTCTGGTCCTGAACAAGGGCTTATCCTTAGGACTGTTGCCTGAAGCAGCACTCCTGAGTGAAACAGTAACTGGGCAGTGGGTTCGGATAGGAAGATGTGGAGGGAAAAAGCAGGGAAAGCAGGGAATGATGGTGGTAGCTGTGACAAGGAAAGAGGAGGGTTTCTAACGCAGCCTCTGGATAGCTGTGGCCTGGGTGGCTGAACAGTTCTGTGGCAGAGGAAATGAGGCTGCTTCAGCAGGGCTACTGGCTGTTAATAATTTCATTTGGTGGGGTGTTGTATGTGTGGACTGGATAATGGGGTACGGCTCTCAAGGCAGGAAGGGAAAGGTTATTTCGGTGGAAAGAAGGGGTTCGTTAAGCTTGCCCTCCCAATGCGGCTTACTCTTTTTTTGATGCTTCCCTCTCATGATCTTATTTTTTTATTACATGTCTTTTCAACTCATCCCCTTAGCATTTCTCACTTTTCTTCTGGAAGGTTCCTTATTTTTCCTTTTAAAAATATTCTTTCCCCAATAAACTGATCTTACTTGCGCCATCTCTCTGCTATTTGTGTGTCACAGTCTTAGGTGAAAATAAGGCTCCCTACTTCCCTATACTAGAATACAGGAAAGTGTATGGCCATTAAAATGGTGATAAAGACAGCCAGGATGACGAAATCTGGGTTTTTTTTGAATCGATGAAACAGGCCAAATTTTCTTAGTTAAATCATGAGACTAAAATAGTGAAAATATACACTGAACTTTTTGAAGGGATGAGTTATTTAATATACTATAATATTTTCTTTCTTTCCTCGTGTTCTAACATCATGCTTAGACTATGCATCACTAAAATGATCTTTGAAAAAGAACAAAACAAAATAAAACCCTTACATTTGCATAGTGTTTCATAGTTATCCAAAACGCTACAAGGGGTAGGATATACACTGAGTGCTAAACCTGTCTGTTCTAGAAGGCAACTCCTCTTCTAATTTTACCTTTAATTATAATAAACTATGAAATTCTATTCTTATAATCTACTGCCCAACAGGGAGAATGTCCTCTCATGAAATTTTACCATCAAACTTCAGCTGCCAAATGAAAAGTCAGCTGCAATCAGATCCAAGTACACTTAGTAAGGCCCATATCAGATGTTTTACCATCTGGCTTGAAAGAATGTCATCGGGAATTTGGTAAAGGATAGCTTCCCCTGGGCGTCCCTGGTGGCTCAGAGGTTAAAGCGTCTGCCTGCAACGCAGGAGACCTGGGTTCGATCCCTGGGTTGGGAAGATCCCCTGGAGAAGGAAATGGCAACCCACTCTAGTATTCTTGCCTGGAGAATCCCTAGAAATCATATGTGACCAGGAAGGTTTTTTATCCCCGCTCTCAGAAAAAGGTTTGCTTCAAAAGTAAGTTAACATAGTTTAGGCACAGAATATAGCTTCCTCTTATTTTCAAGGTTGCTAGCTACCTTTCTGAGTTAGCTGTTTAATCGTTCAGGTCTTTTTAACTCCCGTCCTCTTTTAAAAACTGAATAGGTAGGATGACACTGATTAGAACATTCACCTTTATCAAACAAGACATCTGGAGAAGTCCAAGCTGTGTTTAGTCATCAATACAAATTTTTCTGAGAGGGAACAGTGTCTGTTTAATTAGAAGTCAAAGCAACATGCAGTAGTTTTTTTTTAATGCACTCACATGAATTCTATTCAATAAACCTACTATTACTCAAACTTGAACACTAACGCAATTCAGAATTGACTTTTTGAAACACGTGACCAGAGTAAGCAATAAATCTGGTTCTTATAAATAAATGCATGTTGCTAGCCTCTACTTCTCATCTCTAACACATTATTACAAGAAGGGAAAGTAACCTGGAAATGAAAATCCTAATTTGCCATAAACCATACCTCAATGCTTTCTGAATCTGTTTACTGAGGCCACAAAGAGAATGCAAAATAACAAAGACACTTCACTGATTTAAAGGCCAAGAAACGGAGGCACAACCAATCACTATAATCTGCACTCTCAGGTTGGTGTCATTTTAATGGTTACTAGGAAGCTAGAGGCCAATTTTAACCAAGGCATACAGTAAAGGTAAAGATGAAGGTCTAGCATGACTACCACCTAAAGGTATGGAGGTTGATGAACTGCATGCAAAAGATAGATGAGTGTCACCTGTGGGAGTACTCTTCCTATTTTGGTAAGTATAGAGACTGCCAAGATGAGAGGCTACCAGGTAATAGGTCACAATGACCCTGAGGTTTCCCATTCTCTTGCTAAGGTGGGCAAAGGACATGGTAAAGAAACATTTGGAATGGTATTATATTTGAAATGAGGAGGTGCCAATGATGATTTTCATATTCAGAACTCCCAACAACCAAACCCAAATCACCTCAAATTGCAGAGGAGTATTGCAGCGACTAGCAGTAGTAAGAGATGTGACTGGTGAGAACATGAGGCTGTATCCATTTCGACACTCCTCTTCAGGGTGAGATGGGCCAGGTGTGGTCAGCTGGGGGCTCTTTGAGCCTGGATTGGGAGGGGGTGGTGTGACTGGAGAAAGAGGCCGCAGTAACTTGGTGACATTCTGCTCCATCAGATAGCGAGACTTCCATTTCTTTAATGGGCTCAACAAGTCTGTGAAATACAAAGCTTGGATGAGAGGTTTGAAATTACAGCCTAAAGGGATACTTGCAGTGAAGCCATTAATCTCTAGCCCACAATGGCTCAAAACTCCACTTTTGCCTCACCCCACTGTTATCTCCTGCAATCAAACCAAAAGCCCAAAGGTTCTTTAAGTGCCACACTTAAAAATGATTCTCAAAACTCTCCAACCTCCCAAAAACTCATCGGATGAATCTGACACTTTAAATAACTAATCCCTGGAGCTAATTTAATCTCCTGTAGTGGAAAACATAAATTTATATTTTTCACATTCTAAAAAAAACCCTCAAATCTGTCTCTGTTAAAATCACTCCCTGTCGAATTGTTGGTTCACCAACTCAGTTTCAAGCTTTTATATATTTTTCCATTCTTTAGCAGCTCTTTACATAATATTCTGCTTCAGCAGGAGAGAGTTACACATGATTACCTGATCCTTACTGAGTACTTAGTTTTAGAGTGCGTCGAAGTGTGAAATCATTTTTATATAAACCTCATTTTCAAAAATTAGGCTGGTACTCTTTTTCTGATTGGAATATCCTACTTTCTACGGTAGACTTCTTAGTTCCACTTTGAAAGAAAGTTAACATGCTTTAAGTTTTAGTTACTACTCAGGGCAATGCACCCATCTCACTTTCTTAAAGGAAAAATCTATTTTTATTCGTTCACAGTTTCAAGCTATTTATTTGTTTAGTACTTCTTATGTGGAAACCACTGAACTAGGTATGTGGGGGATAATGGTTATCATATACTCTACTTTTAAAAATATATTCTATTTTAAAAGGGTTTATGAAAGCATAAGAAAAAGAAAACATACATAAAACATGTTTAATATAAATTTAAGAACCTCAACAGAGGTGGTCATACTGCTATGCATAGGGGGAAAAAAAAATTATGCTTTTAAGGGCTTATTACATACCAGGCACTATTCTATGTGCTTCATGTGAATTAGCAGGTTTAACCTGAGTAACTCTATAAATCCAGTACTAGTATTAGCATTCCTATTTTAAAGAAGGAGTAGGCAATCTGGTTCCCATCTACATTCTTAATCATTAGGTTAAATGATTAGGTTTCCTCCCAAGCTGTTGAGGAAATGTTTTGGGACAGCAGCACAGCTATGCTTCAGAACAATTCCCCTGGTAGCAATGGTTAGCATGAGAATTAACACTGGGGAACTATTTGGAGTTAATGGAGGAGTTATACAGAAAGAGTTATGAAGCACTAAACTAGGGCAATAGAGGGTGAAACAGAGAAGAAAAAAAAGCAAAAAATACTGGAGAAACGTATTTTTCCTTTCAAGTATCTAAAAAATTAAAAAAATTTTCCTAGAGTAGAAGTATGTTTGTATTTTCCTTCTGTTCCAGATAACTATGTTTTTCTTTTCTCCTTCTGATAAGTGCCTAGGTATAAAGAAAACAAACATGTGATTCATAACTTACATTTAGGTTTATATAGTTCAAGAGTCTTCAACAGCGAATCTTTTAAAAGACCACTATACTGCTAGGTCCAACACTGTAACTACTAAAAGCAATTATGTAAGTTATAAAGTTCATTGTAGAAAAGTTATAAAGTTCAGCTGAACTCTCCTATCTCCAAATCAACTTATAGGTTTACTTGTTAAAAATATATTTATTGAGTATTTATCATATTTAATGAAAGAGACCTAGCACTCATCCTTTATCAAGTTTACAGGCCAGTGGTAATGTGCCTACTTTTTTATAGGAACAATACTATATTTACAAAATTTTCTTTTAAAGTTTCATTTTTCTTCTTTTTGTCATACACAGCTATCAAATTTCCTGGTTAAATCTATCTTTTATGGTTTTGTACCTTTAACTTAAGTAATTCCCAAGATATATAAACAAACATCCACATATTGAAACACATATTTAACTTGAAATCATATTCACAAATTAATGCACTGCTAATGTCCTGGGGTATTTTCATCTCAATCTGTTTCTTTTCTTTTTTTTTCAATCTCTTTCTTAACATGGCCTTACTGATTCCTTGTCTAAATTACACTGAATAAATAACTGCTATCTTCACTCATAGTAAAAATCTTTCCATTACAGTGACAAAAATGTTATAATTATATTTTGATTTTATTAAGTCTTTTTTAGCTATACAAAGTTTATATTTGTATTTAGTCAAATGTATCAACTATTTCCTTTATTTTCTGCCTCAGACATGTCTTTGTCACCCCACCCCAAGACTATAAAAATGAACTATTTTTCCATTATCTCCATATTTAATTTTCAAATTTAACTCAGAATGTTCTAACCTTTTGAAAGGGCAAATGGCTAGCATATTCTTCCAAATTATTTTGTAATTATAGAATAATCATATTTCTATACTGATTTGAAATATGACATTTATCCTACTAGATACTAAGTTTAGTTCTGAATGTTATTCTGTACACTTTTAGTAAAATTGTTTGGACAATTCCAGTTATTCTATTCTAGCTCTCCAAATTATTTTGCCTATTCTAGCATACTTGTTCATGTCAATGAATTGTAGAAATCGTTGGTCAACTATGCTGATACTTCCCCTTCCCAAGGCTGATTGGGGCTGTATTAAATTCATGAGTAATCTGTGGAGAATTCTCACTGAGCACTGTGGCATGATCTTTCACCTACTTATGCCTTCATTCATATTGCTCATCATTATTATTAATATTTTGACAGCTTATGGGGTTGAACCCAGGCCCTCGACAGTAAGAACGTGGGGTCCTAACAACTGGACCGCCAGAGAATCCATTATACTGCTTCATTACAGATTTGCCGCATTTCTAAATTAGGTCTATTCTCCAGTGTTCTCTATTTTCCGTTACTACTGTTAAGTAGATGCACTTCTCCCTATGTCAGTTAGATGTCACTGCTAACAGGTAAGGAAATCATTCAGTATGGTACACATTTTTATATCTAGCTACCCTATTGACCTCTACTAGCTTTTCAGTTAATTCTGTTGGCTTTTCTAAGTAGAGAAGCATATTATTTGTATACAATGATAATCTATACATCCTCTTTACCAAAACTTTTAGCTCATTGTTTTTTAGGGTTTTTTTTTTTTTTTTGATAATCAGTTTGGACAACAATTCTAAATGTTGTTAAATAAGAATGGTAATACTGGGATAATCTGATAACCCATTTAGAAGGTTTACTCTATTTTTCAACATGAAGTATACCTGGCAACTGTTTTCAGATAGATGTAAAATAAGAAAATCATTCAGTATGTTATTTTATTAGATTTATCATTAAAATCACATTTACTATGCTATTACTCCCTCCTCTTCCATTTGGTTTGCTAATAAATTATTATATGAATAAAATTTCAAGTATTGAACCTCCTTTACATTCCATGGAAAATTTTTATTTGGTCATAACAATAGTATTCTTACAGAGTCAACATTCAGATGACTGAAATTTAATTCAAAAGTAGTACTGTACTGTTTTTAGGAGATTAATTTGATAAAATAAATCAACAGTAAAAATTTTAATGCTACTGTATAGTATTTCATCAAAAATATAGGCAATAGAAGGTAAACCACAAATTCTACCATTTCTTTATTCACTGACACCCAGGTCACTTTGATTCAGTATTACTGGCAATTATTAATAATTTCATGACTAAGACTGTGCAAAAGCCCATCGTCTACTTCTGTTTTTAAGTCCATACCTACTTCTCTACAATCTGTACAGTAAGTAGCTAGAAAAATTACTCCTAGGTTTTTAAAAATGCATATGATAAATCCTCTCAAATTTCTAGTAGAGATATTATTTCCCTGTCATTTTTGCAAATCCTTTCTCCCAGTACTTTTGTCCTCTATCAGTTCAGAGAGCTAAAGACATAGAAACTTTAATTAAAAAAAGAAATCAAAGCCAAACAATGAATGTACACAGAATTTACTTTGGCAAAGATCTAATTCTTTCCCATCTCCCACGTAAGTAAAACTTATAGAATAGTTTACAGAATCTTTCGCTTACATAAAGCCTGTTTCTGGCTATTCTGCTCCACACACACACACACACGCACGCGTGCTGCTGAACCTGCACTGACCTAGTCACCGACTCGCAGCCTCACGCGAGAAGCGCGCTTTATACTGCTAGGTAGGCACTTCTGCGTCATTACTTTTTCAATTGTTCTTAGTTACCTTCATGTTTGTTTATGATAAACTTCCAAGATAATTAAATCAAACCCCCAAACAAACTAGCTTGATGGAAACTGTATGAAGACAAAAAAAAAAAAAAAAACACTCATTATATTTCCTCTTTCCATTAAGGAATATGGAAGTTCCCTTTATTTCCTCAAGACAAAAAAATATTCCTCAGTAATGCTTTGTTCTACATGTCTCCACCATTATTCCTAGGCAGTTTCTTCATTTTGTTGAGCTCAGCAATGAAAATTTTCCTTCATTTATTTTCTGGGTACATAAATGCTATTAATTTTTATATATCCAGCCGTTTATTTTTTTCAATTATTTAGACTCCTAGGTATATAGCCACATCATTTACAAATAATGAACATTACACTCGCCCTTGCCTGCAGAGTTAATACTATTTCTACACAACTTTAGCTTTAAGAAACTTCATGTATCCTAGTATATGATTAATTTCTCTAAATTTTCCATAAATGTTCAACAAGAAATCTGTGTATAATAATGACAATAATAATTCCTACTGAGGGTCTGATACTGTACTTTATGTACATTACTCTCATATTAGCTCTACAAGGCAGGTATTACTATACCCGTTTTCACAGGATGAGCCTCAGAGATATTTTATAACTTGCCTGAGTTAGTAAAGGGTGTGTGTGTGTTAGTGGCTCAGTCATGTCCAACTCTACAACCCCACGGACTGTAGCCCACTAGGCTTCTCTGTCCATGGGATTCTCCAGGCAAGAATACTGGAGTGGATCGCTGTTCCCTTTTCCAGAGGATCTTTCCGACCCAGGGATCAAACCCTGGTCTCCTGCACTGCAGGCAGTTCTTTACTATCTGAGCTACAGGGAAGTCAGCACTACTAAAGGGTAGAGATGATCATTAAATTCAGGTCCGTTGGATTCTTTCTACTGTATCAATCTGTCTCGCTTTCTTGATTAATATCTCCTTGGTCTTTCTGAGATAAGAAAAACAAAATTAAAAAACTCCCAAAACCAAAGAAAGCAAAGCAACAAATAAAAATAACTCCTCAGGATTTATACTAGTAGCAATATACCAAGATGCTCATTTGAGTACTGCTTGGTTTCAATTAAATGTTTTCCAGTTTATGTTGTTGCTTAAGGGCAAGGTGTATCCTTTGAATCTTTCTCAATGCTAGAGAAGAGAGAACTTTAATATAGGTTGGTGACTGACAGTCTTAACTCCATTCCAACTAGGCACTTTCCTTATGAATCTTTGCCAGTCAAGACATGAATTGCTAATACAGCCTCCCTTTCCCAACCTCAAATACATACATACAGAACACACAGACTACACATGCATGTGTAGAAGATTCCAATTGTTATAGTCTCACTGTACCGTAAAAGCTGCCAATAAACTGATAAAATTGACAAAAATCTGTTACCAGCATTTCTTTATGTGAACCTGGTTCAAGTAAATCTTCCTAATCACTGGTGAAGAGAATAAAGTATTTTAAATATATGGTATCATTTATCTTCCAGATGTTCTACACAGGGATTTTATTATATTGAGGTTATATACGTGATAACTTACAAGGTATAATCCAGTCTAAGGATAGAAAAATAAACTAAATCAATAACTTGAAAAAAACCTATTTTTAGCAGCATTATTTTTTCCAAATACAATCTTACACAAAGTTTTAGTAAAAACTAGATATTATTAGTACATATCTCTTTATTTAATTCAAGTTCATATGTACTTAGGCAATGAACAAGAGGTTTCTATGAAAATTTGAAATATTACTATGTTAGGTACAGACTTGCATGACTTTTAGCAGTGTATTTATTTTGGTATTTTGTTTTGATTGCATAATATTCACAAAACTGATTTAGAGATAAAGAAACAGAAATCACACAGAACTTTTCAATTAAAATAATACTGGCCAAGAGAAACTTGGTAATAAAACGACCCCAAATAAGTTGGTATCAAGTCCATGCACCTGTGCTTTCAATTGCAATCAAGACCCCTGCAAGAGTTACAGCAAAACCAATGGACCAGATGACTTTTCATGACCCTCCAGTTTAAAAATTCATATGAGGACTTTAAATTGGATTCAAGGTCATGTCTTTTAAAAAACTGACACTAATTGTGCAAGCTCTTTTGAAAACAACCAATTCATAGTAATTTCTCATTTACTTTACTCACCCCGTGCCCCTTCAACAAGTCCCACCCCACTCAATCACCTACAATTTTGATTCTTTCCTGAATAGTGCCCCACATCTTTTCTTATTTCCCCTCTTATAAATATGGATATAGAGCTCCTAAACTTACTACTTTAAATGTATCTAACCTTTTAAAAAACCATTTCTGCTGTTATCTGTACACTGTCTAGTTCCTTCTTTGCCGTCCTGGGAATACTGATCCCTGACTTGAGATCTCTCTCTTCCTCTGTAAAGACAGATGTAAAGTAACTATTTAGAGAACAATGCTATTTTTTTTTATATCATACTTTTTAAAGTATTCAGTGAAATTTTTAATGCAGACCCAAAGCAATCATTGCTCATGTATTCAGAAAGGTTTGTGATACGTACCTGCATTGTCTTTGCAGATACTAGAATTACTGTTCTCATTACTTTGGTATAGGTGCTGAGTTCTAGTCTCTTGGGGTACAGATGATGTTTGGGTCATCCCTTCTTCCAAGGCTTGCTTTATCCAGCGCTAAAATGGGAAAAGAACCAGGGAATTATCAACAATCATTTAAAACTATTTGGCTCACCTATTTATTTTAAATGCATCAACTGGGTCACTATGTATAAACTGGTGATAGATATTATATTAATACAACACATTCATTCAGGTCCACAGCCAAAGTATTTTTTGTCTTGTGTTTCAGCATTTTAGGATATTGCCCCATCAATTCCTTCTATGAAGCATAACTGAGAAAGCCTGGTTTACACATAATGAAGTCCCACTTAAAAAAAAAAAACACACAATAAAAATGATTACTCTTTAACTCTTCATACTGCTTAGAATGGAATAAATGGGAAAAAGAGAAGGAAGAAATCTTAGCGTTTATATAAGAGACTCCGATGACACAGAATAAAGCTGACACATAAAGTAAGTGTGTAAAAAGAAGATAGATCTCTTAAGAGTTGTCTGTCCTGTGCTGGGGATATCTGAAGACGTAATAGAAAAGTTTCACAGGAAAACTCTGGATGAGAATAAATAGCTCTTTACTACAAGTGCCAAAATGCTTCCAAAAAGACTACTCTCAATATCCTGTGAGTTTTCCCTCCTTGTTAAGTAGTTTGGTTAAATTATGCATGAATAATGCAAATCATTACCAGAATCCTTCTGCAGAAATGAAAAAGGGAAAAAAGTCAAAAAGAGCTCTCTAATCAGTCACATTTTTTTGGTAATGAATATTGGAACCTAAAATGATGGAAACAAACTTTGTTCAGAAAGGAAGCCTACAGAGATAAGGATAGTAAGATTATGCAACCTGTGGAAGAGAGAAAATTTCTTACCTGTAATTATGTTCTCTTAAGATACACTCACACAGTTGTAGGTTGCTCACCACTCTGTGGCTCTCCTGCCCTGACACAAGACAGATCGAATTTTGATAAACATCAATTTCTGAGTCAGACCATATCCCAAATAGGAAGAGTAAAGGTGATTGTAACTTACACCTTTAGAGAACCAATATTACAGGTAAGTAAATATTCTCTTTACCAAAGACAGCAATTCTAATAGGAACTTAGGAAATAATGTGAGGAAGCCAAGAAAACATTTACATCATGTATATGGCACTGTGGTCTGCCAAATGAAAGCAAAAGTATAGACATGAAGAGATAGAGAGTGAATATCTAAAAAAGAGAGGTAACATCAACTGAATCACATTAGGATTTGATCAAGTCTCTGAAGCCAAAATAAGACCAAGAATGAACTTACTCTCCTACATACAGAATATTGACGTGAAGATGAACTGTCAGAACCATAACTCCCTACATAAAAGAGACCTCAGAGGTCACCTTGTCCAAAGCATTTCTTGTATATATAGGAAAAAATTAGGCTCAGGAGACCAAAAATGAGTGAAAACTCTTTGTTATATAGATACCTTACTACAAGTTTTTCTTATCAGAGCAGATGACAGGACTCATTTGGGGTCACTGTGCTTTTCTCCAAGGTAAGTTAATTTCATGTACTTCCAGTGTCAAATAGGTGCACATGAAAGAATTCTCTGCATCTGATGACTACAAAAAGGGAAATTAAAACCAGGACGGGGCATTCTAAGTAGTAAGATGCTGCTCTGGTTAGCTTATGGTCGAACACAGCGACTCGACCAACTCCTTCCTCCTGGCTCTACTGTGTGTCTACACAGTATTTTAGGGCCCATAACGATGGAACACCAACAGTTATTTGTATCTAACAAGTTCGAATCACTCCTATGGATAATAAATTAACTTTAGATCCTTTCCCCCAAGTTCTAGCTACAGTTATTAAGGTCAAAAGAACATTTCTTCCTTCTCTGGAACTCCTGAACTCTACTGAAGATTTCTAGGAAGCTCAGAGATGGGCAATAGAAATGTTTTAAAGGGTATCATTATGATGGGGAAAGAGAAAGAAATTAATTTGGGTTTTAGAGTCCAAAGACCTGGATTGAAACTTGGCTGCACGTCTTCCTAGATGTTTAAACTTTGGGCAAGTTACTTTCACTTCTGAGCCAAAGCTTTTGGATCTGTAGATTGAACCCAATGATCCCAAGCTCACAGGGTTATCATGAATTCTAAGTGAGACAGTGCATGTGAAGAAAGCTTGTAGCACAGTACTGGGCAAACATTGCTCAGTGAGAACTAGTTCAAATGAATTTCAGGCTATGTACAGAGTATACAAATTAATATCACTCCAGTGCACACAATAAAATATCAACGCAAAAGCATAGTGTTTCATTTTCAGTCTAAATGGGAGACTGAATGCCCCACACATATTATGCCTACAAGGTGAGTTCAGAGATTTAGAGAAAACAAGGAGAGATATTACTGAAAGGCATGTTAGCCATTCATAAATGCTTCCATTTCAAAATAACAAGTTAAGTAAAATTCAACAAGACATACTATAACATGCTAGTTAAGAGCTGTGAATTGATTTAATTTAGAAACTACAGTGACATCATAAAACATTTTGCCAAATACTCTAAAAATCTGGGTGCAAATATACACATGCAACTTTACACTCAAACTTATGAAGGTTTTATACCTCCTTTAATCAGATATGACAGAGTAAAGGCCTACTAGGAATACATGCTGTTTTAACTAATCCCATGGGGGGACGGCTGTTCTTATCTATCTGTTTAACTATATTCTTCTCTGAGTGATTTTTAGAAATGTATTACAATTTTATCATGGAAATCTTCTTAGGTTCTGCACCATGTGAGTCTTTTCTAACCAGTCTAAAAAAAATCTCCATCTCCATCTAGGATAAACCTGAGTTCAATTCTACATAGGACCCAATTTCATTAATTTTGTCCCATAAAAGGTTGTTCTTGTTTTGCAATATAATCTTGATACATTAACAGCAAATATTAAATTTGTGATTTAAACAATTTTCAAAGACTCAAGTAAGATACTTTGCTACGTGTCAACATACATAGCCTGAACTCTTCTTAAAGACTAATATGACACAAATAGATAAAAGTGTCTGAGCAGAGCCTGTATAAAACAAGACTAAAGATGGTCAGATACATGTAGAGACTATAACATGAATATGAATTAAATGGGATTTCTAACTGTTGCCAGTGGAGAGACACAAAGATGAAATATACATACAAATCTGAAACCATAACCAGGTAAAAAGGGCTCTAAGAAATATATTTTCTATCAGATTTGAAGTCATATTTCTACACATTTTGGATTTTCACAGAACTCTGCTACTTGGGAAAAAGTAAGATGGGAATAGAAGGATTACAACCTAGCATCAGAATAATAAAGGCAGCATTTCAAGAAGGCAGCCCATACTATTTACAATTCAGACTTCATTATTCTGTATTAATAATTATTAACCCTTCTTAAAGGATCAAAGAAAGAAAATCTATTATCTCACTTGATAAGATACTTCAAAAGTTAACATCCTAGGAAGCCTAGTACTATGTCCATCCAAAGACAGAACAAATGGAAGAAGTTTATTTCATATATATATTAAGCCATATTTTGACTTGTTCCTCTGAACTAAAGACAGCTTCTCTAACTGTTCAATACTACTCTGAAAATGTAGATTTTGGGCTATTACCTTTAATGAGGGACTGAGCTAAAAGTAATGGTAAGATTAGTTTTACATGCCATACAAGAGTTAATGAAATCCGCCAATTATTACAGAATAAGGTTAATCATTGTTATTGTTGTTTAGTCACTAAGTCGTGTCTGACTCTTTTGCGACCTCATGGACTGAAGCCTGCCAGACTCCTCTGCTCATGGGATTTCCTAGGCAAGAATATTTGGAGTGGGTTGCCATTTCCTTCTCCAGGGGATCTTCCTGACTCAAGTGTCCTGCAAAAGCAGGCAGATTCTTTACCACCAAGTCACCAGAGAAGCCAAGGTTAATCAATAATGGTCATTAAATGGCAAATATTTTTTTTTCCTTCTCAGATAATTTATAAGATCCAAGATAAATAACTTGGTATAGAATAAAGGATTCCCAGAGACCTAACCTTCACTTCCTTTAGTAAATTTCTTGCCTTGTTCTCTTTTTAAAGATGTTGTCACTGTTTTCTTTTCTGACACCGGGAAGTTATGTTACTCCATTACACACAAACCCTTTTGGCAAAGATCTCATGATCAAATTTCTCTTTAGGAGTTGTTCTACTTGGGAATTTCCCCTAAACAAATCAGTAAGTGACTCAAACACTCAGATTAAGATTAGGAAAAGACTTCCTTCAGCGTATGTTGCTCGCTCAGTGGTGGTGCCTTTGCTTTGTGTGCAGATCCCTGCTGCCCTCCTCCCCTCCATATCCCCCAACACTTGGGTTCATCTTTTACGCCCCTCCCCCCAAGAAACAGCATCTGCTCTTTGGGAAAAGAGAAAAGCTTTAAGTTTGAGGAGTCAGGGAAGACCTGCCTGGAGTTGGAGACTTCATCACATCAAATAATCTATATGCAGCATCCTCATGTACGTGATGCCAGTGGAGGAGGGCAATGGCAGACATTGAGGAAGGCAGCCTGAATCCAGATCTGAGGATAAGAGAAAAGGGTGTTCCAGGGAACAGACTCTACCTCAAAGGTACCAAACGAAAGGGTGTCCTATAACTTCTAGAAACATGAAAATGACATTACAGATCTGAGGGCGTGATCTATTCTTGAGAGACGCCTTTGGAAAACAGGCAGGGCTTCTGGGAATTAAGAAAGCATTCCAAAAATAAACAACCATCAAATACGACCGCCACTAGATCCAAAAACAATACATAACTACAGAAGAGAAACCAGAAAGAGAGAGAAAACTTTATGGTAGGTTCCACAGTCACTCAGGAATAAACACACCTTTGATCAAGGAACAGGAATTCTGTCAGTTGTGACAGGACCTTCCTCTACTCCCAGTCAAACGGTAACAGTGACTGAGTTAATCCAAAACAAAATCTGATCATTCTTTAACTTGTGCAACAGTGCTCTAGAGTACCTGGGGCCCAATCTTACAAAATAGTCACAAATGGACATGTTAACCAGTATCACAAGAGCACACACAAAACACCCCTCTCTACCCAGTCACCAACTGCTAAGATAACAGTGAACACAAAGACAATTTGCTAAGACAAACTGAGCACCAAAATGTAGTATACATCCCACCTTAGCCTCACTGACTCCTGATGCATCAGTATTTGTGGCTTAACAACTAACTCATTATAAACTCATTTGGGCAGAGTGTGCTTATCTACAGAATGTGTTTGATATGTCACCATTACAGGCATCCTAGGTTAAAAGTAAAAGAAATCATCACGTAAACAAAGACATACCTTTTTACAGGAGCTGAATGTGCCATCAGGCAGAAGTGGCCTTCGACGCCTCTCAGGGATAAAGGGTGAGCCAAAGCGAATGTAGTGTTTGGGGGTGGTGCAAATTAACGGGGAATGGATAAGACCAGGTAACATGTTCAGGGTCGTTGCCAGTACAGTTGGGTCCGTGGTGATACGTAAAGGGCACTCAACAGGACATTCTTGCTTCTCAGCTTTGTCATTCAACCATTCTGTAACTAGATACTAAGTTAAAAAAAAGAGACTGTCAGTTGATGATGTTGCAGATGTAAAGGCCAGAGGCAGCAGTGTTAATTCACAAAGACAATCCTCATCTAGAAACTAGGACAGAGGTAGATAAAACAGCTGCAAAGATATGATTCGCATAATCAGAGCACAAGGGCATCTTAGCTCACCCTCTCCATGATCATTACAGCTATCAGTAATTTAACCTCTGTCTAAAAACCATGGAAACAAAAGTAAAGTAGCATCATGGACGCAGCATTTTATCTCAAATCTAATAATTCATAGACCGCTTTTTGTCCCCTGAGGATTACAGACCCTTTTACTTTACAAAGGAACAACTTTTGCCAGACTACACTTAGGAAGATGGATTTGTAACTTACCTTTTTGGTTTTGGGGTATTTAGATGCAGCACGGTTGACATGGGATCCAGTAACTGATACCACCGTTGGGTCAGACCCTGTTAATTGCCTGTTTTCTCCTGAACTGTCTACATTTCCAGCTTCAGTAGGAGTTACTGAGCTGTTATTTCCCCCTTCTTCCAAGGCAGCTTGTGACAACTCTGCCTGCTGTGCAATGGCCTGCTTTTGACGCTTTAGTCTTTGGGCTGAACTGGTCCGGTACCGAGAAATTCGACTCTTCGGTCGGGGCCTAGAAGGCTTTGCTGGAGGTGGTTTGGGGACTGGTTTTTCTGCAGCAACATCCTATAACAACAGCAAAGTTAACTGCTTACTAGAAATGTCAGCAAATATTTTATCCAGCTTTCTATTCACTTTAAGCACTCTGAATGTTCATGGTGAAAAAAGTGAGCATTAACAAACATTAATTTCAAATGTAATCCTTATAAAATGTATACATTTAAACCAGCCAGAAAAGCTACAGGAAGATGTCCGCTTACTTCTTTTTCCAAAAAGTATTTATAAAATTGGTCAAAAGTCAGCTGGAAGTAGCCATCAAATTTTAGGTTCTTAGCAAGGAAGGTAAATCCTCCTCTGTTTTTCCCTCAGATACTGAGGTTTCAGCTTAAGGCTTACAATTTGTGGCTGAGATAGGAAAAGGAAGAGTGAACTGAAGATCCTGTGAAAGGTCAGGTACATAACTATACTACAGAGAAGGCCAAAGGGAAACCACAAGTTCTTTATGAATTCACCACCAACAATATCTGGCAGAAATTGTAGACAGTTCCATTCTAGTCTGAGAGTATCTATTTGTTCAAATTCTGTTTCCCTGAATTCCACAAATCAGCTTAGTGATAAGCAAATCAGCTTATTTATTGCAAAATAAGGCAAAGCTGAAAATGCTGATTCTAGCCATTCCAAAAGATAGGTAATTGATATTAGCAAGTGTTATCTAAGGCCTGGAGTCTTTTCATCTTACTCCTGCTTGGGAAGACCGCCGGGTGTTCACTCCAACACTCTGTGGGTTGCTTGTGATGGCAATATTTGAAGCAGGGTTGCTAACTTCAGGTTCAGGGGCTTCAGTTTTTGTTTCCTCTCCCAAAGGAGTCTCTGAGGTGGTGGCAGCAATCTCTATGTCAGAACTGCTTTGTTCCAAAGGCTGATCCCGCCGCTTCTTTCTTTTCTCTAAGTTTTCAAAAGCATGCATGATGGCTTCAACCTTTCTATCTTCCCGGGTCTAGAAAGCAATGACATTAGCATAGAAGGAAGCCTCTACCAGGAGAAGACAACAGCTTTTCACAAGTATTATTAATGCAAACTGATAGACATTTATTTCAAAAGAGGTCAGCTATTTTGAAACTTTTTAATACAAAAGAAAAATAGCCATCAAAACTTATTTTTCCCTGCATTTTCATAGTTTAAAAAAAAAAATCAAGCAGATTTTCTTCAACAGCTTCTCAAGGACAAAAATAAACATGACTGACTGCAGCCATAAAGTAGAACTTCTGAATCCATTATGACTGCAGGTTTTGTTGGGTTTTTAAATGTCAAGTCACACAAATGTAGGAAATTACTAAGTTAACCCAGACAAAGATAATTTGTTACCACAGGCAGTTTTTTTGAAACCAGACTGTCAATAAGAAACCTCCTAAAACCATCAACAGATAATAGTCACTAGAGAACTATATGTGTCTGTGTAAAAAAAAAAACAACAACAAACTACTTTATAGAAAAAGCCCAAATTGTGACCTAAAGGTGATGGTATAGTAACTTATTGAAGAAATGAAATGATATAAGTTCTGAAGGGGCTCACATGCCATAGGTAGCAGGAATCAGCAGGAACAAAAAGATGTTAGAAGGTACCCACCCTCCTGCTATGAGCTGAGTTCTCCTGATCATCTGCAATCTCTTCTTTCTCCTCTTCTGCTTTTTCTTCTGGATTGTCTATTTCCTTTAAGACAAGAGGCAATATTCAGATGTATTCTTAAACTCCAGGAAAAAAATCAACCCCTGGTTTTCCCCTGGGAGCTTAAAACTCTCTAGAAACAATTTCCAGTGCTTCAGTGTTACTTATATGGGGGTCACATGGTAAACACAGATGATAAACACAATTCACTGCACTGAAACCTGCTAAGTATCCAAAAGGATGCTCCTGACATTGTTTAAAAAAAAAAAAAAAAAAAAAAGACAAAACTAGAATGAATGAATGAATGAATGCATACCCACCTTGATATGAAGGGCATTAAGTGTTAACATAGATTCCCTACATAAAACAACATGTGGCAACCTGGGATCTTCTTCATATGAAGAGGATCAACACCATAGCAACATCTTCTGACCAGGGAAGATTACCTCATGGTCACTGGATACAGTTACTTTCTCAGGAACTTGCTCTGGTTGCTGGCTGTTATCCTCTTCAGGGGCCTCATTCTGCTGCTCCATCTCTAGCTCTTTCCGGCGTGCTTTTCTACGTCTTGTCTCTGCTCCGATGGTAGGTAGGCTTGGAGGAGGCGGGAGCGGTGGTTCTGCAGCATTGGGATTCCTTTTTTGGATAGGGCAATTCCGGTTCCCCTTGTGACATGCACAGTCCACTTTATAATTACTGCTCCAAAGAAACAACCAAAAGTGCCTGTCTCAGTACCCTTGAAAATCAGTTATATTATCTATTCATTATCTTGAAATCTTAGTTTAGTAATTTCCTTTGGTATTATCTTTGAACAAGTTAAATAGAGTCATTGAGAGAGTCCTATAAATATTTTCAATATTCTGTGTTTCTCTATATGACCCAAACTCACTCAGTGGACAGGAAACCAAGTCCCCACTAAATTCAATTCTCCCAATTGTCTTTATGCTATTTAAAGGCAGTGAATCCAAGAAAGGGTCTAAAGTAGTCATATTTATCTTGTGTCTACCTTCACCGTGTCCTCACTCTTACCTACTGATTCCCTATTTATTATTAATACCTTTTCTTCATGTACCTGTGCCGGACATCAATTTGCTACATAGACCCTTACTGCCTAAAAGGACCAAGGAAAAAGAAGCAGTCATTTTACAAAACCCATTACATAATCATCTATGACTTGCTATCTGTTTTTCTTCATTGTCATATATAGTTGGAGTATAGTGGATGATCTGAGTGGATGATGTGAGTGGATGAGGTGAATGTTTAGATTCTTATTCTGTATGATAGTTGGTACAACAGCTGTGTGTTTAACAGTAGATAACTACTGTAATTTCTAAGAGTGTTACATACATACTCTTTTTGTTATTCTTGCTACATAGAGGCAAAGGCCAAAACACTCTTGGTTAGAAGACTGGTAAGCAGTATCACACTATCTACCTGTCTCTCTAAAAACAAAACAAAACACCCTCATTCTGTCTTTCCCTCCACCATTTTTAGGCAGAAAATGCATTACTCATGAAAACAAAAGGTTAAAAAAAGAAAAAGGAAATGGCAAGGTACAAAATCAGACTGAACAGAAAGAACAGCTTAAAGTTTAAGACAAGGCCACTCATGTTAGGAAAGACTGTGGAGATCTTACCAGTTACTGTACTCATAATCAAATGCTATGGTGACCTCAGCATCCTTGGTGATAGCAGACACAGCATAGATACAGAGATGAATCATCCCATCTGCAATCATGTGTCGCACCTGTGTGAACAAGGCTAATGATTATGATTTATCAAAAATAACAGAAACTTTCTGTAAGAGGAAAAAAAATTCTTTTACTCAAATAATATTTCCTCACTTAGTTATGGTAGTCTGTTATTCCATTTGATACTATCATACAGTAATTGCTTGAAATTTTATGATATTTCTTGAAATAAACGAAGAAATTTTCAGATGTTAGCACTCAGAATAAGAACACTGACCTACATCTTAAAGCTGTTTTCAGCTGTACCAGAAAATTAACATTCTTGCTACATTTGATGTGGCTGCGTTCATTATGCACCAAATAATCAACTTTAGAAATGTTTAGAATCACTCCTTCAACCTGATTACCTAAAATATAAAAAATGAAACCACACACCTTAGTCTTGGCCCAATGATACATCTTTTGTATGGCTATTCTTTAATATAACCTCACTGACTTCCTATCCAGCCTAGCTCTTTCTCTTTAGCAAATGCCAACTTGCTTTTTCACATTTTTGCCTTCTCTAAAGAAAATCCACTCCTTGACCTCATCCTGTCAGAATAAATAAACCATTACTTTTGATTTTCATCTCTTACAATCAAAGATTATAACCACTATCTACAGACCTTAATCTGGATGAAGTTTCCAGACTATTTCTTCAGTTGACTTATCCTTTTGGTGGTTCCATTCAAAGAGAAGTTGCTACAGAAATCTTACCTCTGCATTTGGTGTACATGATCTTCTGATGAATCGAGCATCATTACCGAAAGTACGTGCATCCACACACATCTCTACACCATTGAATTTTGAGTAGAAGAGCACAAAGGGGTATGGTCTAGGAATATAATTAAAATTCCTGTAATTCTCAATAGAAATAAAAAGGCTACCCCGTGATTTCAAATATGAAGCACATGATGACAGAAGAGGTTAGCATTCCTCTGCAACGCCTAAACTTAGAAAACATCACATGCTTGTCTGCTTCTGATTAAAGAATAAGCACAAAGCAAGGAATGTTTTGCTAAGAAAGGAGTCATCACCACTTCATAGATTAAACAACTTGCAGATTTATTTGCACTTCTCTACAAATAGCAGAGAGGCGTGAGTTTTTCTGCAAGAGCATCCTACCCACAAGCATGGCTTTTACAGCTATCCTGCTCAGTGAGACCCACTTTAGCCCTTAATACTTAATGAGTGATGTCTTACTTTTTGAAGAAATGCCCATTGACTTCAAATTGTTGCCGTAACATGACTTTGCCTCGATACTCTATTATAAGAGTGTCCAAAGCCAAATCTCTTGCAGCCCTCAGGATCTTCCGGTGCTTCTGAACACGAGTGACTCTTCCCAGTTGTAGCTGAATAAAATCAGAGTATTAACATTAGATGATATCAACAGGAGCTAAGTAGACATTTAAATTATTTCTTAATTGCAGGAAAGGCACTACTAATACTTTTAGGTTTTACGTGTCTGTTATTTAGCTCAATGATGAGACATTTTTAAATTTGATAAAATCTTAGTATTTCTAGGAAATAGGTTCTGTATAGTGAACTTGCCACCCCCTTAACTCCAAAGAAAAGAAAAAAAAAAATCTCAGAAAAATACGACTAAAATTTTAGTGGCTCTATGTATAATATAAGAGCTTAGCTTTCCATTATTCTTAATAATTCTTACGGAGGCTACATAAATTTCCCATATCCTAATTTACCTATTTTTAATTAATAAAGATATATTTTTTTTTTTTTAATTTTTATTAGTTGGAGGCTAATTACTTTACATCATTACAGTAGTTTTTGTTATACATTGATATGAATTAGCCATGGATTTACATGTATTCCCCATCCCAGTCCCCCCTCCCACCTCCCTCTCCACCCGATCCCTCTGGGTCTTCCCAGTGCACCAGGCCCGAGCACTTGTCTCATGTACCCAACCTGAGCTGGTTATCCGTTTCACCCTAGATAATACACATGTTTCAATGCTGTTCTCCTGAAACATCCCACCCTTGCCTTCTCCCAGAGTCCACAAGTCTGTTCCATACATCTGAGTCTCTTTTTCTGTTTTGCATATAGAGTTATCGTTACCATCTTTCTAAAGACCATATATATGTGTTAGTATACTGTAATGGTCTTTATCTTTCGGGCTTACTTCGCTCTGTATAATGGGCTCCAGTTTCATCCATCTCATTAGAACTGATTCAAATGAATTCTTTTTAATGGCTGAGTAATATTCCATATATATCTTAAAGTATGTATCTGAACAGTTTTCAAGTGATCAAAACTTGCTTTTGGTTAAAGATGCTCCTCAACAGATGGCTAATTTGTTACCCTAAAGCCTTATACATTTGAAAGATAGGATAATTTCAAAATACGTCCTTTTCCTGAGTTCTTAAAATCTCAACTAATTAGGAGTCTTTAACCCTTTGATCCTTACCTGCATTTGGGACCCAATAACTGTATTATTACAGGCCAATTCAGTCTTATTAATAGTGTCTAAAATAGCAGGTTTGCCCACAAATTCCTTGTTAGAGTGTAGATGTTGTTCAAGGGCGTTCTGTACATCTGCACTGTACTGATTAGTGAAGGCTTCTTCATACTGATCAGTCCATAGTCTTATCCGATTTTCCCATCCCTCAGTTGTATTCTCATCTAAATTCTGTGCCTCAGAAGGAGAATTCTGTAGAGAACAAAGGTCAAGTAGATTAGGAGAGTCCATAAAAGGGACAGGATGGGACGGGAAGGGGTGGGGTGGGGGACTGCCAAGCTAAACATTCAGAGAAAATTAGTTTTCACTTGGCAGTTGGTGTGGCATAAGACCAATGGCCTGGGAAGTCAGGATCTGGCTTCTATCATGGTTTTATTACCAGTAAGCTGGAAGGTTCAGTTTCCTCATTTATGAAGTGACAAATCAATCTGGATTGCAATTACATCCCATCACTATGATTTTATGACCATCTTTAAATCATAAAAATCAAATTTATCAGAAGAATGACATCAAGTTTGTAAGAAAATCTTCATAAAAATGAACAACAGCGATACTTCAAAATACCCACATTGCTAAAGTTTTCAACACTTATCACACATCAGTGTGCCATTTCAAATTGGTAGTTTTACTACTATCCAGGAGTATGTTTTTGCATGGATTATACAATTAATATATGTTCACTTAAAAGCTACATGTGACCCCAATAAATATTTAACTCATAATCTTGCCTCCCACAGAAAAAGCTATCATTCAGTATATCTTTCTAGCATGCTATTTATGACACTGCAAAACAGCCACACAACAAAGAGGTACGGTGGGGCAGTGGCATGGGTAGATGCAGTGTAGGAAATGCTTATAATCTGCTACACTTCACTCAGAAAACCAGAAAACCACTGCCCTCTATGACAGTACAGTACTGAGGAAACATTTTCACATCTTGGCAACATCTTCCTAAATACTTTTATTTGTGCTTTTGCTATACAAAAGTCTGATATATGTTCTTCTCTATGGTGTTCAGGACGTAAGGTGTTCTCAGAAAACAACACAAACACTAATAGTGATGATTTCACACCAGTGATGACTAGAAGGAAGACACTAACACCAAAGCTACTTATAAATCCATGTCGACTTTAAACTTGCAAAAACAGGCATACAAAAATTAAACATGGCTTCCATGGATGAGAGAGAAAACACTTACACCCATTGTAACAATTGCTTTCTTTCATTTCTATGGCACTAGTTTTGATCGACTATTGTCTACCATCCTTCCTCCAAGGAACAGGAAAATGGAAGGAAAAATTTAATACCCCTGTTTTCCACATTACTCACTAGATTCCAAAAGGATGAACAATAAACAAAAGGATCTAACGAACACCTAAGGTCAACACGCTGAGAATAGAATACTGCCTGCTTGAGGTGGACAGCAGCAGCTGAGCAAAAGAAAAAGTACAAAACTGAAGACTTTAAGGGAGCTTATAAGACTGGGGGAGAAGGCAATGGCACCCCTCTCCAGTACTCTTGCCTGGAAAATCCCATGGATGGAGGAGCCTGGTAGGCTACAGTCCATGGTCTGCTAAGAGTTGGATACAACTGAAGCTACTTAGCAGCAGCAGCGTAAGACTGGGGGTTAGGGGTGCCCCAATAGAATTCCCAGGTTTAAGCATCCAGTATTGATCACTAAACTTCTGACTTGTTCAACAATGTATCCTGGAAGCCTGTGCCATAGTTTTAGCTATTGTTCACTAACACAACTCTTGTCTAGTCTGCTATCCTGTTCTTCTGAGTACTGGAGACGCCATCTCAGTGGGTTTAGAGCAACAGTTCTCAACCAGTGGGGATTTTGCCACCAAGAAGACTTTTGGTAATACCTGAAGTTATTTTTGATTAACATGTGGCTTTGTTGGCACTTAGTAAATGCTAGGGATGATGCTACACAGCCTACTGTAATGAAAAAGACAGCTCTGATCCCTACAAGGAATTATTTAGTTCAAAAGTTGTTGGCTCAAACAGTGTCGAGGTTATAAAGCCCTGGTTTAGACTAGTTTCCAGTAGGGAAATTCAACTTTGGGGTTAAAAAGCCAAATGATAAGATTCATCTCATTCTTATGCTATGGTTCCCACTCAGATCTTTGGTAAGGTTCTTACTAACAATTAATTCTGAGTACAGAATTTATAACTCAGAATTATGAAATGAGAATCAAAATAAACCAGTAATTTTTAATTATTTAAATTTTAACATGCTTATGGAGCTATCTGTCAACATCTCAAAAACTGCAAGCAATATTTGGGGTTAATATGTAGTTTTCTGGGAGAGCCAATCAATAGCTTTCAGAAAGTTCAAACTTCTAGAGGCAAGTTACAATAGCTGATAAAAGAGAAAAGGGTTTAACACCTGGGATCAGGGTTATGTCTGCCCCATAAATCTATTTAAGGTCCCCTCTAAGCAAAGGTCTCCTTACAGGAGAAAGATCCAGCAAAGAAACAGTAACTGTGTTCCAAGACATCCCAGGATTCTGGTGGTCTTGGGCTCCAAGTCCTCTCCCATCTTTTATATAGATATTTAGAAGTCTGTTTATGGGTATATGCAAGGTGAGGCCTTCTAATTTTATACAAAGTGCTATCTGTGATCTTTTTAAACGAGTCAATTTGGTGTTCCACATATAAATGTGTATTATATCTATATTTCCTAAGAAAGCTTATCCTCACTATAAGAGTTTAATGTTTACCCTATAATGGTCAATAAAAAAGATTCTGCTTTTATATCATTTACACATCCAGACATAAGAATACTTACAGAACTAAACTAGACCTTAATTCTAATTAAATACTTTGAAGCCGTAAGTAATGGTCTGGGAGGTACGCTGTCCTTCTACATCAACAAATAGGTAAGGGAAGATATCAGACAGTATATTCAAATTTCCTTTGGGCAAATTCTTCATCAGCTGAAAGTTCCTTTAAATACTGCACATAATTTCTCTATTATCCAACCATTATCTGAAATAATGTCTCATAAACTTTTACTTGATAACTAAAGAAAAGAAGTGCGCTAACATCACCTGAGTCCTCTATACCAAGTAGATAGGCCAGGAGAAAATAGTTCAAAAGTAAGTAATTCCAGTAAGAATAATTCTTATCAACACTACTTTCCTACTGATGAAATTTATCCTTCCAACTGGTGATTAAAGTGTACATGATGCTAGAGTGAGTGCACAAGAGATCCCCTATCACCAGAAAAACCTCACTCCTGAGATGGAGGCCAATCAGAATGATGGAAAACATCAACCTCATTTTGTTTGGCAAAATGTCACTTACCCCACACCCCAAGAAAAGCAGCTAATGAAAAACTAGTAAATGAAGCCTGATTACAGAAAGGAAAAAATATTTTAGAAAATGGCCAAGAAAATCCACTTTGGAGAAAGGCTCTATGAAATCTGAATGGCAACAATTAAAAACTAACAAAAAGCAGAGTCCAAGATTCCCAGACCATCAATGTCAGGAAAGAAGCTGACCAAAATGCAAGATCACAGTGAAGTAAAACACAGCATCAGAGAAGAAGACCCCTTACCTTCATCCGCAAGGACTTCCGGGATCCCTCTCGAAATGCCTATCCCAAAGAGGAAAACAAGTAGAACAAAACAAAACTTGGTACCAAGAATGACAGTTATACCTATCTGAGACTTAACTAAGGCAAGAACTAGTGTCCTAGTCTGTCCCCTTTATTCTAGGTAACAAATACAATGGAATTCCCCACACTATTATCAAGAATAGGGGTGGCATAAGGCCAGTGAACTCTGAGGCTAATACCAATACTTTCCACTGTGAAATTAGGTAATTATCAGGGAAGAGCATGCATCACTTAAATCCTATATGCACCCCTGACACTAAAAGAAAAAGTATATAAAAATATTAAGTAAGGCTACAGATTTACCAGTTTGAAATTAAGAAGGAAATAAAGACCAATCCCCTTAACAAGGGGTGGGCAAGTCACCTAGAAGCAACAAAGTTGCTGTGATGGGGAAGAAAGAACACAAAACAGAAGAGGTTTCTTCTGGAGACTTTTTAGTTGAGAATACAGGAAAGTGACCACAACACTGAGTAAGCCTAGACCGTTCAAGAGACGTTTCCTGAATTTTTTGAAACAAGGAAAAAAACAATCAACCAACAACATGAAGTGGGCATGTACCAGCACAAGAATTTCAGACTGGGTTTTGGGATTGAGGAGGCAGGAGATACTTTAAGGACGGTGGAAGTCTAGACTGGAGGCAGCTGTACACACAGATGTGTGCCAGGTGGGGCTGGGATTTCATACCTGGGATGTGGGGTTGGAGTAAAAGAAACTATGTGTCAGTTGTGATGGTATGGAGTGGCAGAAAGAGGTTGATCTGCATATTTGTAACACAGATTAGCTGATTTTCGCAAACAGAGCAGAAGTGGCCCATCAAACATCTGGATCAAATTTCTTAAAAGAATTTTGGTGTATTCTTCATCCAACATTTGGGCTATTTCAGACATATTTCTATTTAAGATACTTTTACCCTCCATACCTTGATTTTCTTCGTCTTTGGTGCTGCACGACCCTTTTCTGGACTCTTTTTCCGCTTCTTGGGTTTGGTTCTTCTAACAGTTAAGGTGATGCTTGTAGGTGTGTGCTGTGTTGCTGTATACAACACAGTGGAAGGAGAAAGCTCCTCATCCCAGCTTTCTGTTGCACTGCTATCCCCACCTGAAAAAAGGTCAGTTCACAGTTCACAGTGCATAAGAATCCTAAGTACATTAAAAAACAGCTCATTCCTTTAGATCTAGCCCATACTCAGGAAGTCATTACTTCTATTAACTCTATTAGAACATAAATATCACAATACATATGAAAACAAAATTCTATCTGTATCTTTCTCACTAAGCATACAAACTCTATATGTACTTCCCCCCTTGAACTCGGTCCCCAAGCTCCCTTGCCTTGATGTGTACGTAACACAGAAAAGGATCTGTTCTTAGGTGTGTGTGTGTGTGCACTCACAGGGAATATTTTGATTAGTATAGGCCTAAACTGTTGATTCTGGATACAATTAATTCATAACAACAGAATTACAACAGTTTTTGAGAAGACTTCAATGACTTTCCATGAAAAGAGCTGGGGACCATGGGAACTTTCAAGAGGGGTTCTTAGGATGAATATTAAAACCAAAAAATAATATGTGTCAAAACATGGGCCTAACCCATCTTCGGCTCACCTGATATGTTGTCCTGCTTCCGCCGATGAAGTCTAATAACCTTCCCCCTGCTCATTCCCCTAAAGAGGGAAAACAAACTTAAAGTAGTCCTTCCAACAGCACGCAGCACATCATCGCACACAAGGGAGAAGTGTCTCTGCATATACTACCCCCTTCCTCCCACCTACCAAATGTTTCCAGGACATTAAATTTCATATCAAATTCAATAGCTTTAAGATCAATCTCTCATTCCTTGTTGTCAGCAATTCTCACCTAGTGCAGAGAATTCGAGCCAAGGAGCACTAAGGAATCATCTACATTAACAAACACAAGAAAGAATACTTTGAGCTTTTCCCTACTAATAAGAAACCCTAATCCCAGTAACCCAGGGTTGGATTTAGATGGAACACGATCTTACCTGCACTTGTCACAGTTGAGAAGGAAGCCATCCTGAGAAAGACCACAAGGACACCAGGAAGGAACAGTCTCTCCTTCAGAGTTCGGGCTGTCTCCACAGCGTTCCTCTACGGGCGACGGCAGGCCATTCAGGTCAGAACGAGGGATGATCGTCTGGACAGGGGGAGAAGCAGGAGGTGTCGGAGGAGGAGGGGCTCCGTAATTATGATCCTGAAAATAAGATTTTTTAAATCAACAGTGTCCAAACACTGGCCCCTCTCTCCCCTAAAGTATGGTACATATGGAAAGAAAGAAGAAAGTAGTACCCTTCGTTTTTTGGCTTCAACCAGGAAAGTGATAAAACAAAATGCCAAGGTCAACTGGGACATAAAAACAAGAACAATGATGCAGGGCTAGACGTCCGCTGGAGGCAGGGAAGTGCAAAAGGGGCAACTTCGTCATGCTGCATATAAACATTTCAAGAAAGTCACAATGTATAAGAATGGATTACACTCCAGGAAGATCACTGCTCTGGAGAGAAATAAATGCATACTCACAGCATAAGGCAGTCCTCGACACCCATGCCTCTGAGTGGTCCCATAATTATGAGTGGAATACACGCTCTTCTCATTAACTGCTGGACTAGCCTCCACAGATTCAGGGCTGCACAAAGGCGAAAAGCAACGCATGATAGCATAACACCTAATCTTTCCTTAAACTAAGACTTAACTTCCCATTCTAACCCCTCCTCTTTCCACAACCACCAGCCACTAGAGCAAGAGAAAGAACTCAGTGGAACAATCTGATCAACATAACTAAGCCTATAAATAACAGTAGGAGTGTTATTAAATGTGGACTTGTGTGTAACATGAAGCCAGTATAGGCAGATGTCTCAAAGCAGGCACCTGGGATACAAGGTGTCCCTAATGACAAACACAAACGTACCAGCTGAGCAGGGAGTTTCCCCTAGAGAAGCCACTCTGGGCTGGTTTAGACTCAGAACTATTCTTCTTAATTGGATCTCTTAATACTTCCATGAAACCTCACATGACATTTGCAGTGAGTGAGATGATGAAAGTGCCTTCTGCACTGCCCCAGGGACCAGGCCCTCTTCCATTCACTACCAAGACAGGATACCCTGAAGAAAGTACAGGTAAAAACAATGGCATCTTATATTTATCATACCTCTCATCTTGATGAACCCCCAAACACCTTCCACATATTAAGAATAATAATTTCTCATCCACCAATGACATGCAAGCATATCAAGGACACAATTATTTAATAGCTGCATGGTAATACCACAGAACTTCAAACTAATCAAAACTGCACTCAGAAGTTTATTCTAGTGACAATAACAGTAGTACTAACTACCATTCTGAATTGTCTAATTTCCTAGAAGATTTATAGTATTAATTTGTTTACTCTGCAACTACTAAACATGGTAAAGAGCACCCCATTTTAACAGAATGTGAAATTGAGGTGGTAAGATTATATAACTTTACCAAGGTCACACAGTCAATATGTGACTCCAAAGTCTGTGCTCTTTCCACTACACCTTACTAGTTTGGAAACCAGGGTAACTTTCTTCCTTTGAAGAAAATCATGTAAGATCTTAAGTAACCAGGCTTACTGAGAAGCTTGGTTGAGTATTTTTCTGTACCGACACTGAGTGGAAAATAAACTGTTTAAGCATAATTTATTAACATAAAATAATTATAAATGTGTTTTAAGTTAAGAAATTTAATGTAAGCCCTTATTTGATAATAAAGATAGAGGTGGCTAAGGACAAAATTCCAAGTTCTGGGGCAAAAAGATCTTTAACTGATTGCTTAAGTAACTGGTTAGGTTTTGGAGAACTCTGAAAGATAATTAAGGAATGCAACTGTTTGACTTTGCAAAACTGAATAATGGATTATCTGTCATTTAACTAGCAAACTAGCACTAAGATTCACAAATTAGAAACTCCAAAGACACACATAACTCAGTCTTAGTGGTGGATCAAAGGGTCTTTTAGGGAATTGAATAATGAATACTGTTTGTTTCACCTAATAAACATTTTTCCTGCTTGGAAATATACATAATATAGGACTTGGTGGGAATAAAGTGTGCAATTCAATGTGGTGCAATGTCAGCTGAGAAGTGAGGGATAAAAGAAAATTCTGAGGTATGTATCCAACTCACCCAGTTATATGCTCCAAAACTGTGAGAAGGGATCTTATAAGTAACAGCAAAGGTAATTTCTAGGTGAAGAAGAACTTTAGACATAGGAAAGTATTCTCTGTTAATGAAGTGCATGCATTTTATTACTTAAAGAGTGTCTGCAAGATGGGAACTGGGCAGGGGTGGGGGGAATACATCAAGAATGCAGGTCAGTATTCTTGAGAAATAGATGATCTGAATATGGCTCACTGAGAGGCAATCAGCTCTGATTATTAGGAAACAGGTGGGGTTTCCTAAATGAAACCAAAGGCAAACAAGCATTAATAAAATGAAGGTAGAATTTAGTTTCTATGATGGACAGTTAAGAGAAAGTAATAACTTTATACAGCATTGTTAATTACTAGATAAAAGTATTTCAAAGAGCTGTACATATTTTATGTAAGAGATTCTGTACCACTGAACACATGGGGTGAAATATGACAGCTGTTTATTAGAAATGGATTTTTTTTTTTTTGGACGGGAAAAAAGAAAGTGGCATGAGATAAAAGATGGCCATGGAGATGGAGCTATGCTGGTTGTATCTTACCCATCTCCAAACTGGGTAAATATGAACATATGCACTTCATGTGCAAGTCTAGGGAATAAAAATAAAATGTATATTGTGTAGGTTAAAAGGCCATCCCACTGTCATAATACTTTGTAGTTAAGCATAGCATTTAATATATTATTTATGTGTGACAAATACTAAAATTTAAGCTCATATCTTTTGATGAGGAAACTTTGCAATTTCCATACTAGTTCCAGATTAAATGCATAATTACATGTTGATAGGTAACTACAGGATTTCCTAGGCTATTCCTTGACATATACACATATACCAGATCGTCTCTTTTAAAATACTGATAAAGAATTTGGAGTATTAGGTTTGCATCTCTTTATTAGCCAATTATTTTATGCAAATGTAACTGTAGCCTTTCTTCCCCTATGTTTAACCTTCTATGACAGCTGGGCACATACACAGAAGCCATGCTCACAACAGATATACTCCATCAATTGTGTTTTAAGTACAATGTGCAACCTGCTGTTGCAACACTACCTCTGAAATTCATTTATGGCAGGACAGTAAACTGAAAAGTCTTTCCTTCTATTGTTACATCTAGAGGTTTTCCTACAAATATACAAAGAAAAAAGAAAAAAACAAAAACAAACCATAATGTACACCATTGCCATCAGATTTAAAATCCCATAAAGTAAGGTCTAGGTCTTTTTACCTAGTTGAGTATATTGCCCTTAATACCAGGTTTAATCTCAGAGTGCCCAAAACAGTGGAATATGCGTGACAGTGACATACGCATAATGAAGCATTAACAAATATCATCAACAATTTAACAGAATGGTATGTAAGCTAATTGTTGACATTCTCTTGCCTTGTAGGGATACAAAATGAAAAACTGAAAAATTAGCTATGACTACAGTAGTGGAAATCTGTCTGGAAATCATAGATGAAAATGTTTCACGAGATAGAAACACTGCAGTCAAATTTTTAGGCCAGAAATATTTTTTGATTCTGTAATTATTTCTGGACTTCCTAAGCAACAGTTATGGGTAGTCACCTCTGTACCCTGGGAAAAACACATGTTTTAAGAATAATTGTTTTAGGTCTTTTTCTTAGCTACTAATCCCAATCTTGTTGAGTTAATCAACACTGAATTTTTTGTTGTTGAAATTTCTCACAAATGTTAGAGCTGTCTACCTATACAGTTTGTTAGTCATTCCATATAGGAGACTAGTGGTTGACTTTACACAAATCCATTAACATTATACAATTACCTACGGATGCAGTTAAGTTTTTAAGTACTTTGTCTGGGAAACAGTTATAAAATTGGAAGCTTCAGCTATTGGTGTAACTAAATCTCTTTGGCATGCAAAAAAATAAAAACAAAACAGGAAAAAGGGCTCTGGAAGTAACACAATCCACCCTTTTCCACCCCCCACCCTCCATCTTCTTTTTTATATGGGAATAAGGCCAAAAACTGCTTTCAATTACAGACTACCCCAGAATATAACAGATTGCCTCTTAGGGTAGTTTCATTTTAAGTCTTCCTCTTTAAGGAAGTCATCAAACAGTTATTCTAGGTGGCTTTGTGAAGAAATACACATGCTCTTTACTAATATTCTCAGTTTTTAGGAAGAAAACCACTATTATCAGGGATGCAGTTACCCAGAGTTTTGGAACAGTTTCTTTACTTTGCTGAAGGGGAAAGAATCCCCAGGGACTGTGAAAATGGCAAGAGAAACAGGGGAATTAGAGCAACACCCACCTCACTCAAGAAGTGGCTGTGGGATCAAGAGTCTGAACTGGACCTGAACATATTCAAAACACCAGGATTTTTCCAGCCCAGACCCTAATCCCTGGTACTGCCTGGAATAGACTTGGCTTCTGGGGGTGTGCTGCCCCCTAGGCCCCTTGGGTCTCTTTCGCTGGACTTTCACATCCTGGTGTAGTGCCACTTCGTCTTGAAAGGTAGGGGGCTTCCACTTCCTTTCTGTAAGCAAGGAAGATTGGGTACAAGGGAGGTAAAAGGACAAGAGGGGGAATCTGTGAGCAGGGGGAATCTCGGACAACTTAAAAGAGAAGGGATACAAAAGGCTAAAAATTTTAAAACTGTGAATAATATATAAAGTTTTATAATGAAGGCCTACCTTCATTGCCATTTGGCATTTAAATTCTTCAAGAATTGAGAGTCTATTTTAGGGATTGGACTTTTCGACAAATTCTGAATTCCTAAAGCTGCTCTTAGCTGAAAAAAAAGTTTGGTACCACTGATTTTGAAGGTCCTCTTTCTAGGCAATGAATATTATAAAAAGCAGGTGACACTACTTTCCACATTTTCTATCCCAAATATCAGAAGGTCTAAGTAACCTGCCCATACAGTAGCAGCCCCTTTACTCTAGAACAATGAGAAGTACATAGGAAGAGGCCTTCAAGGAAATCAGTAGGAAAAAACTCCTCCTTATCCTCCATTCATCAGATAATCATTAACTCTACAGAAGCAGGTAGTGACACCTACTTATTTCAATCTTCCTTACCCATCAGAACAAATGAAAATAATCACTATCTTGAAAATTTAATTCTATTAATTATTTACTTAGAAATACCTACCCCCTCCCAAATTCTTTTCCTCCCCCTTCTAATTCTTTTTTGCCTCCAGCTTCTACAGGGGAAAGGGAACAGTCTAATGTCATTTATAATGGGCTAGGCTTGGGTGTAGAAAATACTACATATTTACTATTAGATGCCCATAAGAAATTTGTCTCGATACAAACTGGTAATGTACCTACTACCTAGGAAGCAGCACTTACTCTGATCCAGCAGCCATATCTGAGTAGGATGTATCTGGTGTGGTGACTCCCAGAGGGATTGCAATGCTCATGACGTCCAACACAGCAGAGAGTGGAAATCACGGGGTCCAATTATTGGAGACTGGCCACTCTGAGAGTGGGGGTGAGCTGCAGAGCCTCAACCAACATGTTATGGACATGAGGAATCCTAGCACAGAAAACGAAAATATCTAGTAACCAGATAGTTCTTTAAATTTAATGCAAATGCTAATGAATATTTTTCTATTTTTTCTGAATGAAGTTTTTAAGGGATAGATATAAAGTGCAAGGAATCAGCATTGTCCGTGTTTACTATGCTCTGCACTAATGTTCCACAAACTGAGGTAACAAAAATTATGCTCTCTTCATTTCTATTTTCATTTTTTTATTTTCAGATAAAGGAAAAAGTTATAGTCTGCTCATCAATGAGCACATTTCTCCCATTCCACAACTGCTTATCAAACAAGATGTTCTAGGACCTAACTAATGAGTTTTAAGTCAGATAATGGTCAAAAGAATTAACACAGTTTAATGTTATTCCTTCCAAATTAAATAGGATAAAAGTGATTGATCTATTTGACTGAAAATAGCTGCTTTTTATTGCCTTCTTTTAACATAGAATACCCTTTTACTACTTTTAAACTTTTTTAATAACTGTAATTTGGGGAGAAGATGTAATGATTAATCATATTTGTAAGGTGATATCCACTGCTTATGTATGAATAAAAACATAAAACATGAAGTGTACAGTTTCATGATAAAAATTAGAAAACACTGCATGGAAAAGCAGTGAGGATACCTTGAGTTGGTGACCACAGCCAGTGGAATTTGGGAACAGAAAGACAAACTCAGTAACATAAACAAAAGTAGATTAAGAGACTTGGAAGTATGGTGCAAAGGGAAAAAAGTGTACTCTGATTTTTAATTACTGATTTTAGAGCTTTGTTAAAAAAATAAATCATTAAAAGAATGGAACAAGAAGTATTTTAAGTGTGAGGAAAGAAACTCAATGTGACTGTTAAGGTTCAGATTAACAAAGGTTTTTGCAAAAAAGAAAAAAAAACTACAGTAAGAAGTCATGATTGATATACTGATTCATGATAAGACAAATAACACAGTAGAAAATGATTATTTACACTAAAAAATTAAATCAAATGAAAAGTAACAGCATATTAATTGAGTCAATCCAGGAGATTAATACAAATTTTAAAATGATATTATCTGAGTTGCTTGACTCTTATTTTGAAATATGAAGCAAATTAATGTGTAAAAGAAAACCAATCAGGCCAAGATTTTTAAGAACACATAAAAATAATACCCCTCTTTTACATCATTATTTTAAAGTGCTAGAACAGCTGTAACTAAGTAGTCCTCCCTGGCACTGACACTTGGAAGAGCTGATCTCACCAATGGACCTAGGACTCTCCAAAATCTGGGTGTGGCAATACACTTGCTCCTACTCAACTTGGGGTGACATATTCGACTTGAGACTGAAATGAAAAAGGAAGATCTTCCTATCTATTGTCCGTATAGCTTGTAAAAAAAAAAAAAGTCACTAGCATAACTTTCTGCTTTTGGGCCCATCCTACACATAAATGTTTCTTTTCCCTAACAATATATTCAAACAGAGTAGATCTGTATACCCTCTGAGCCTCTGGGAAACTGAAATAAAATCTACAAAAAACAGAAGAGAGAATACTTATCAAATAAGCCCAAAAGGCCATTTTTGAACTTTGGGAGCTGTTGGTTACAACTCTTTCTCTATTTGATATCATGGTATAATTCTCAAATTAAACAAAAATAAAAAAATCTAAAGGCTACTTAAGTTAATAACCAGAACACAATCTAATAATAATCATACTACCCTTGACCAATACTGGAATCCAAATCACAAGTTACACTTCAGTAAAGAACCCAACCCCCAGTTACTCAACACCACTAAAAAATCCTGTGATGGCCATTACTGTTACATAACCATAAAAAAATGCAGGTGTCTAGATAAAAGAAAACTTTTTTGTAATTTTACATGATCACTTCCACTCTTTTGATGAAGGCATTTTAGATTAGCATGGTTATCTTGCTTCAAGTAATACTTTTATAGTATTGGGCCTTTTTAATAACAAAAAAGATGGCAAAACCAAATTTCTCATATAACCCTGAGCCTAGTTCCTCTTCTAAATAACATGTAAAATGTAGCTATTAAAATGTTAACTGAATAACTTTTAACATTATCTATATGCAATATGTAATTATAATTACTCTAGTTTTACGACATAAGACAACAGGCTCCTACTACGTTTACAAAGCTTAGTAGTTGTAGCAGTTACTAACTTATCACACAGTTTGGAGATATGTCCTAGAAAGAGTGATAAGAATTAACATCTCTTGGTGGGACAGTTTTAAGATTTCTTTTACTTGTTAATTTGTCTCTATTCCTACCAAAATATAAACTCAATTAGGACAAGGATTTCTGTGATTTATCCTCTGCTATAGTTCCAAAGTCTAGAACAGTATCTGAGAATATTTCCTGGCACAAAGATTTTTGAGTATTTGCTGAATAAATTATGATCACCATTATATAAAAATTAAAGTTTTAGTATTCATTAAAGTGCAAAAGTTAAAACAAAGGAATTTACTTGGCTCAATCACCTTTTTATAGACCTCTGAATATGAAGTCCCCCAAAATTATCTGCCAGTAGCTGTGAAGACCTAGAAAAAGTTGAGAAACGAATTAGTATAGATAGAAATAACAAAGATGGACACACAGCATGGAATTCTAGATAAATAATATTTTAACGGCAATTTTGTTTCACTTCTGTATTCTGCCTTGTTTACCATACTATGTTCCATTTAGTACTTTATCTTTGTCCTTTAACCTTCTTACATTATTTTTTGGTAAACCTAGAACCTACATAAAAGGTAGAAAAGGCAATTGTCTTTGAGTTAAGAAGTGGTAAGCACTGTCTCTGGGTGATCCTTTTCTTCCCATCCAATTAGAATTCCCTTCCATTTCCCAAAGGATTCATTCTTTTTCTCTGAGAAGGTGCTTCTCTCCCGACCCATTCCTAAATTCAGAGGCTTTTCTTTAATCAAGTTCATGTAATTCTCCAGTTAGGCAAGGACTCACCATCATCTATTAATGCTCCTATTACTCTTTTCTTCCCCCAACACATCTCTCCATCCTCTTATCCTACTACAGAAAGAATGACAAGAGTCAATTTCTCAACTACACAATGGAAGACATGTAGAAAATAGAGCTTTAATTTGCTTTCTACATTCTAAAAGGAAAAGGAAAACGGGTGATGACCCATGATTTTGGGGAGGGGGACAAAGTCAATTTAACAGTAGCCTGAAAAGGGTATCAATATCTGAAGTGTTAATATATCATATATGTGAAAATAGTTGTTTGAGGGATTCCAGTACCAAGCAGTAGAGTAAAAGTTCTTTATGCTGATATCTTATGGATTTCTAACTTTATTAAAAACTGGAAAATAAACTATTTCTTTAGAAACCATTTAAGAAGACCATACTCAGAACTATACAAATGAAAGGCATGAGGGTGAAGTGAAGTCGCTCAGTCATGTCCGACTCTTTGCAATCCCATGGACTGTAGTCTGTCACGCTCCTCCGTCCATGGGATTTTCTAGGCAAGAGTACTGGAGTGGGTTACCATTTCCTTCTCCAGAGGATCTTCCTGACCCAGGGATTGAACCCAGGTCTCCCACATTGTAGGCAGACGCTTTACCATCTAAGCCACCAGGGAAGTCATAAAAATGAAAGGCATAAGGGTAATAGTAAACAAAAGGAAGAAATTACATCAAGGAAGAAAAACACTCCTTTAGCAACAACAAATAAAAAAGAAAAAAAATGACAGGAGTAAAAACAGAAATAAATACATGAGTATACAGCAGGGGGAAAATGAATGCTTTGGAATTTCAATTTAACTACAATCAGAACACTCCACCAGAACCCCCAGGAACAGTAATAAATTCTTAGACTCAAACACAACCAGCTTGTCTCCCAGTCCTGAGTACTCTTTGAGAAGTCACCATTTATTAATACATACAGTTTCTAAGGAAAAGGCTATTAAGAACATGCCAGAAATGGTTTATAATTACTCCTGTCTTTTTAATTGGGTTCAGAAATGGTCAATAGTCTCTGTATTTGTCATTCTGACAGTCTCTTCTCTACATGACTTGCTGAAAGCACAAGACCCGTGTGATCTGTCAGGTCACTCTCAGAGAAGACAGACAATAAGTGTTTTAAGAACAACTCCAACAGAGATTTCAGAAAAAGAAATTGCATCAGCCAGGTGAGCCGGAAGCAGCTGGGAGACAAGAGTCCAATAAACAGCCAATCCGATGAAAGAAATTCAGAACAAGTCTGCTTCAGTAATCCTGTGAAGAGCACTGGCAGGAAGAGGAGTGCCGCTTCAGAAAAAGAACAGGCCTCATATGCTTCAGACAGTCTTTGTACTGTGGCTGTGGACCTTGGCCATTCTCCCAGAAATGATGCAATCCTGATGAACAAGATCTGCTGCCAGAGAAACAATTGTTAACAGCCTATGCAGACAGAAACTTAGCCAAGAAGCAGCCTCTGATCAGCTCTCTCCACAAACCACCAGAAAGTCAAATTTCTTCCTAAATTTTGGCCTCTGACAAAGCACGTAAATGAATATATATTTAGACATATACAAGCACGCCATTTTCTCAGTGTCCCTTTTTAATTCCTCTGGCTTTATAGTATCTATCCTCTGTCATTCGATGTGAAATAAAACATTGAGACTGCTTTTATTTTATGAATTCTCATGTTACCAGCAAGGTACTTACTTACATTGAAATTTTACACCTTTTCCCTTCATTTTCATAAATATATTTTCTGAGCTATAGTGGCTTTCCTAAGTTTTAAAATCACTCTGAAATCTAGGGCCCAATTATGAGATTTCAGAGTAAAGATAAATTATGCACAATGACTAACTAAGCGCCAGAAAGGTGTATTTTATAGGTATTTTTGAAATTGTGTTAAACTCAGTATGTTAAAAGTAGGCACATATTACAGAAAAAGAGAATCTCTTTCCGCTGAGGCTGACATAAGAGGCAGGCTGAGTTACAGCTTGCAATGCCCACTTTTCTCAAGGGCAGTGATAGTAATCTTTTAAGAGAGGGTAATGATTATTTTCACCCTACTAGCCACAACTTACTGTTCTAGAATCAACTTAAAAAAAATAGCCTCAACTTAAAAAATACTCCCTAGATCCTTCACCTCCTAGGTCTGATTTCTTTGACAGAGTTTTGGTTATCAGGCTGCTAACTGTTAACTATAAAATTATTAGGATTCTCCTCCACCAGAATACTAAATAAAAGACTGTATACAAGACAACTCTATTCTCTAAACTCTTTAAGTAGCCAGAAGCCACAATTAACCAATTTTTTTCTTTCTGAAAGCAATAACCTTTAAACTGGGGTTCACTAAAAACACAAGCTTCTAAAATACATTCTGAAACCAATATATTCAGTCAAATCTACTATCCTAATATTTAAACTATTAAATAATATTAAATTAAAAATCAACAGATGAACAGAATAACTCTGAAGCAGCAAAAGACTTTTAAGAGGCCAAAAAACCCAACTCATTTAAGAAGAAAACATGTCAGAAAAATTTTCAGTAAGGGTTACTTAAAAGGAAATAACCATTAATTTTAAGATTTAATTTCTGAATCTACTGATTATTCAAAATTTTGTTATACATATAAGCTGAATTTATTCTTTAATATTCTTTACTTAAATTTCCTACTTTGAATGACTAAACAGTAAAAAGAGAAGATGGGGAAAGTATGAGAAGACTTTTGGTGATTATTACCTTCAACTTATTTTTAAATCACAGAATAGTTAAGAATACAATAAATATACAACTTGTTGTATATAAATGACCAACTTGTTTGAGAACTAATGTGGCAGCTACATTATATGCTTACCTTCTACTTCCAACCCAAAGTGAGATATTGAGGAAAAACACTGCCGTTTTACAGCAGCATAAAAGCTTTTTATCTTGGGAGAAGAAAAAGTATGAAAAAATAGTATATTAGGAGTTAGAAAATTTGAGTTCTAACCTACAACTTATTTAATTTGGTGATCTCAGAAAAATAACTTTTTATAAATGAACCTTAATTTCCTCTAAAATCTTCACTGGGTTTCCTCATGCTCTAAATTTCTGTGAAGCCTGGCACTACAATTAAGGCAAGGTCTTAAAAGTCTGTCTTCCCATTGTACAACAGAAAGAATATCTACTCTGCTGATTCAAAGGTGCACATGGATTGGTGTTTGCAGCAAACAAGAATTTAAATGGCTCTCTGTAACTTTTAAATATATGTAAACAGAGAGGAACTGCTATTAATAATGTGAAGATGGCTGAAAATTATTTTCACTCATTTCAACTTTCCTACAGCAAAAATGTGAGCAAAGGATATGTGGGAAACATGCAAAAAACCAAAAAATCTAGGAGAGATAAGTAACAAGCATTATAATAAATAAATAAGAATTACTGGAAAATAAGACACAAACTATAAGAAAGAGAGCTCAGAGTTCTGGGGGAAAGTTCACATACTTGGGGTAGTGTAAGTATAAGTTAGGCTTACAATCTGAAGCAAGTTAATACAGGCAAAGGATCTAGAAGTGCAGGGCTGAAAGAAGAAAAGACAGACGTGTAGTGATAAACTAGAGAGACTAATCAAAGACCATGATTTAGTAATGTAGAGCCAAGATAAAGTTTTCCTTTTCTCTCACCCCTTCTCCTTCAACACTTGTTTATCCCCTGGCTCCTTTAACTAAATTTATACTCCCTCTAGGGGCAACTGGGCTTGGCACAATAAACTGATGTCTATATAAAAGCTCTAAATTTATTAGAATAGGAGGTAATTAAAACCCAGTTTAAAAAAAAAACCAAAAAACAAAAACCCTATTTCGGTCCATAGTAAAAATTTCTTTCCCCATGAAAAACTTCATTAATGGTAATAGTGTAGAAACAAAGACATACTTCATTGGACTTGGGAGGGAGAGGAGGGGGACAGGATAAGAGCGCATGCTGTGAATAATGGAACTACTGCGATCTTAAATTTTAAGATTACATTAAGGAAAAAAGTATTTTATTTATAACACATTTAACAATGGTAAACAGATATTTACTGTGAAACTAACCAAGGATTCAGACTCTTTCTATCCTTAGAAATAATCAATTAGGAAAATTTTAGGTTTCTAAGTATCAAGTACAGATGATGCCCTCAATGAACTTTGATTTCTCTCGTTAAAGAGCTTTATTCTAAAGACTTCCTAAAGGTTTTGTTCTACTCTGCAGCCTCTGATGGTGCTTTAGAGCCGTTTCTACACTAGACTGGAAAACTCTCCTACATCTATGTTTGCCTCCTCCTCTCAATCACACCTTTTCATTTCCAAATCCTGAAATGGGAACAATGTTTATTTACTCCAGACAAAGAAGGTTACAGACATTAATAAGGCATTAATTTTATACTTTCAATAGTTTAGGCAAAATTTCTCTACTTGATAAAAAATTCAGAGTTTTAAGTTTAGAGTCCAATTCATTATTCTAAATAGACGAAGAAACAGAGCTTTAAAAATATTAACTTAGAAGAAGCCACATACTCAGTAGTGGAGTAAAGAAAGAAAATTAGATACCAACATGGGAATAAAGAAAAATTTTTTTTCCCTGTAGGCTGCTAAGCGGCTTGTGGAATTTTAGTTCCCCAATCAGAGAATGAACCCAGGCCCTCTGCAGTGAGAGCATGGAGTCCAAATCACTGGATTGCCAGGGAATTTCCTAATTAAAAAAAAAAAAAAAAATTAAGTATCAGTTGTTACTGACTGGTTCTATGTTAGACAAACAAGCCCAGGTCAACATTCCTGGTTCCTGGTTCTAGATTTGTCAGGGTTTTCTTCATCCATTCATTCAATAACCATGAAGTAACTACTCATATAATTATACTATGTATAAAAATGAAGTTAAGAGCTATTTACAAATGTTGCTCTTATCTAACTAGAAAAGGGCAGGTACTCGGTAAAAACTCTTTTGGTTTGCCTGTGTGCCAAGTATTTAATTTTCACAACCATGAAGGGAATAGAAAATCCTAAAGTGTGCCTTTACAATTAATGAGTCATCTTGAAGTGAAAACAACACCCTACTCCCAAAGAAAGAAAACCCAAGCTACTCCATAGTTTAGCAGTGACACGGAGGAGTACAGAAACAGATTCTTCTGTAATAAATCTTTTAAACTGTTTAGACAAAACTTATCATTGACTGGTCTCATGAAAAATTCTATTAAGAATGAAGAAAAATGATGAACAATGGGCAGCAAGAACTTCAAAACACAAACAGAACCTGACCATACATGTCCTGTGATTATCTGGCTGACGAGGTGCCAAAATATATAGCAGTAAAGGAATTTAAAGCTTAGTAATTCTGATATGCACAATAGGGATCCTCCCTGACCAACAGCTGTATCTTAATTAACTTATAAATAAAAATATAACAACATAGATTTAAAAAAATTTATTTTATATAAACTTACAAATTATATAAAATATATTATAAAAATATACAAACATTACAAAAGCATAAAAAGTAGAAGTGAAATTCTCACACCAGTCTAGTTCCCAAAGACGAAAGTGATAACCCTATTGTTCTTTAATCTACTTGGCTCATTTAGTTTTGGACATTTATATGCATAACTACAAATTTATTTCTCTTAAATGACAACACTGTATTCTATTCTGTGGATCTACTATAATTCAAATCAATCCTCTGCAGGTGGATGTTTAGACTGTTTCTAATTTTCCACAATATATACAATGCTGCACTGAATGCATGTACATATGCTTTTCTTTATACACGTGTATAAACATTTCCTTTGGACACATTCTTAGAAGTGGAACTACTAGAAGGGCACAAGCATATTTACTAGTGATGCTGAACCACCCTGCAGAAAGTTAAAGCCATTTTACACACCCATAAACACAGTGGGAAAGTTATATTTTCTCATAAGCTTCAAAATAATTTCAACTCTAACAGTCTTCATACAGTCTTTTCCTTAGAAGAGACTCTCTACTGACTAAAAGAAAATCCTAAAATGACAGTTAACTACGAATTCCCAATAATTCAGTGATTAAGATTATTGATTGAGTGCACTCGGTTCAGTTCAGTCTCTCAGTTCAGTCCGACTCTGCGCGACCCCATGGACTGCAGCACGCGAGGGCTCCCTGTCCATTACCAACTTCCAGAGTTTACTCAAACTCATGTCCAATGAGTTGGTGATGTCATCCAACCATCTCATTCTCTGTCGTCCCCTTCCTCTCCTGCCCTCAATCCTTCCCAGCATCAGGGTCTTTTCAAATGAGTCAGCTCTTTGCATCAGGTGGCCAAAGTATTGGAGTTTCAGCTTCAAAATCAGTCCTACCAATGAACACCCAGGACTGATCTCCTTTAGGATAGACTGGGTGGATCTCCTTGCAGTCCAAGGGACTCTCAAGAGTCTTCTCCAACACCACAGTTCAAAAACATCAATTCTTCCACACTCAGGTTTCTTTATAGTCCAACTCTCACATCCATACACGACTATCGAAAAACCATAGCTTTGACTAGATGGACCCTTGTTGGCAAAGTAATGTCTCTGCTTTTTAATATGCTGTCTAGGTTGGTCATAACTTTTCTTCCAAGGAGCAAGTGTCTTTTAATTTCAAGGCTGCAATCACCATCTGCAGTGAGTTTTGGAGCCCCCCAAAATAAAACCCTCTCACTGTTTCCACTGTTTCCCCATTTATTTGCCATGAAGTGATGGGACCGGATGCCATGATCTTAGTTTTCTGAGTGTTGAGTTTTAAGCCAGCTTTTTCGCTCTCCTCTTTCACTTTCATCAACAGGCTCTTTAGTTCTTCTTCACTTTCTGCCATTAGGGTGGTGTCATCTGCATATCTGAGGTTATTGATATTTTTCCCAGAAATCTTGATTCCAGCTTGTGCTTCATCCAGTCTGGCATTTCTCATGATGTACTCTACACATAAGTTAAATAAGCAGGGTGACAATATACAGCCTTGATGTACTCCTTTTCCAATTTGGAACCAGTCTATTGTTCCATGTCCAATTCTAACTGTTGCTTCTTGACCTGCATACAGATTCCTCAGGAGGCAGGTCAGGTGGTCTGGTATTCCCATCTCTCTTAGAATTTTCCACACTTTGTTGTGATGCACACTGTCAAAGGCTTTGGCACAGTCAATAAAGCAGAAGTAGATGTCTTTCTGGAACTCCCTTGCTTTTCTGATGATCCAACGAATGTTGGCAATTTGATCTCTGGTTCCTCTGCCTTTTCTAAATCCAGCTTGAACCTCTGAAAGTTCACAGTTCACATACTGTTGAGTGCACTGGATGACCTCTAAAATTCTTTTATACTGAGGAGATCTCAGTTACTTTTTCACTAAATTTGGGCTGGGATATACAAAGTAAAACTTAGATAAGATTACTATTACAGAACCAAAGTACTTTCCTACAGTTGTCTCATGAGGTAACTTTATTTAACAGAAGGCAGCACCAAGCTCTAAATTTCTTTTCCCAGTTACCAGAAAACAAATTATGCTAACCATCTAGATGGCATCTGTAGATCTGAGCTCTTCAAATAGGTTATCAAAACTTTGTTGAAGCAGTTCTACCTCAGTAGGATAAAATATGATACCTTCAGTTTTAATTACCCGTGGAAAGAGAAGAAATTTTGAAACTATAAGAAGCTCATAAACATGGTTTATTCTAAGACAGAGGGCCAAAATACTGACTAAATTTATAACAAATTTCTATAAATCATTTGGTATATGTTCCCCTATCACACTAGACATGGTTCAAACCAAGTTCTGGGCAAATGAGGCAAAACATCCCTCCCTTTCACTGTGCTCGCACTAGCACCCAACTGAGAGCCTAAATGAATAGCTATTCTTTCTCCTTTGAAATATCTCACGAATTGTCTTTTATCCATTCAGCAACAGGATTCAAGGTTGCAATGAGCCACTCTCATGGCCTCTGGGTTCTCAACTCTTCATTTCCCCATAATGCTAATCCTTTAAGGTCTAATTATGATCATTATCATTCTACTATTAAAACCTAAAATGGCTACCTAATACCTACTGGGTTAGTTCAAACTCCTTTGCCTGAATAAAAGATTGCCTTTGTTAATTAGATATTAACCTGTGTTTTTTCCTTTTCCTTCAAAATTTTGTTCACACTACTTGTCTGATAAACTTTTTTTTCTTTGCACCTTAAAAAAACTTTATTATGAGAAATTTCAAACAAATATAAAACCACAGAAAACCCTTTACTGAACTGATACAGACCCTCCCAAGCTTTAATGAACATTCAACTCATAGCCAATCTTATTTATAACCTTTCCTCTTCTACACTATTATTTTAAAGCAAATCCCAGAAATACAAGTCGTATGTATTACATCTGCTGAGTAAAGTTGTCCCTTGTTTATTTTAAATATTGTGAGTGGTTAGCATATAATGACAGGTGGCAGTGATATGGAAAGACCATCATTTCATTGCAAAAGTGAAAATGGATAGAAAGCTTAATGTGTAACCCATCAACTGATTTGCTGAGTAATGTTTATACATACATGGCTATGAAAAAATGTCTTATTATTTTTTTTTCTTAAGAAAAAAATTACTGGGAATTCCCTGGTGGTCCAGTGGTTATAGGATTCTGCTTCCACTGGAGGGCACACACTGGTTGGGGAACTTGGATCCCACAAACCATGTGGCCAAAAAGAAAAAAAAGGACTGAAAGCAATTTTTCAAAAAAGCTTTTAGCACTTATGATTCATTTTATAAAAACTTTTTTGGCTGCACCACAGGGCATGTGGGATCTTGGGTGTCCCCCCGACCTCCCAACCTCCGTGACCAAGTCCCCTACAGCAGAAGCCCACAGTCATAACCACTGGACTGCCAGGGAAGTTAAGTCCCTGTATGCAATTGTTTTTTGATTTGAGTCTGTTGATAGTAAGATTTCTTGTGTTCCTGGGAATGCAAATCTCTCCTTACAGCAGAGTTAAGCACAAGCACACACACAAGGCAGTCTGTGACATACTATTTCTGTATGTACATGTTATGCACCAATAAGCAAAATAAGTGAAACCAGAACATTAAGAACAGAAGGCCTGATTATCCTTCTCTTTATCATCACAGTAGCAATGGCTCATATCTGAGGTGTTAGCCAGCTGTTCTTGATGAGTAGTTTCTTAAGAGTATGAGAGCCTTAGAACAATGACAAACTTAGGGTTCAAAAAGCTCACCGACTAAATGAAGGCATACTTTACAGTCAAAAAATAACTCACCAGTAATGGTAAGGGTCACAGTACTAACAATGGTGAGTGTCACAGAAGAGAAACATGTGGGATGTAGATAGCTGATTCCTACATGAACCACAAAGCAGATATCTGATGATCCAGTTAGTGGAAAAGAGGCCCAAATCACTGTCAATGCAAATATATACCTTAAACATTCTATTACCAAACTACCCTCCATAAACTGTATTTGTAACAGTAAAGTTAAACAGTGACGTACCCAACGGGTTTTTTTTTTTTTTTGTCTAAGCAAAAAATTAGCCTATATTTACTTATATAGTAGGTTACTGTGTAGAATGAAAGCTCTGGAAAAGTAAGTACATTATTTCCCTAGAAGAAGATGAGCATTTCTGGACCAACTAGCTAGTAATTTTTTATGAGGCTCAGAACTTTAAGTATCTGCAAAACATCAAGAATATTTAACTTATGGACTGTAAAACTATTCTCTGGAAATCTTAACATGAAAAATAATTTAAAACCTTGATACAGGGAGTTCCCTGGTGGTCCAATGGGTAGGACTCCCGTGCCTTCACTGCTGAGAGCCTGGGTTCAATTCCTGGCTGGGGAACTAAGATCCTGCAAGCCGTGTGGTGCGGCCAAAATATAAAGAAATAAAAATTAAAACCTTGACAATCCAGTCTCAATAAACATTTCAGCTATACTGGGTCCAAATTCTCACCCATTAATGAGTGGTGGAGGTTCAGAAGCTGAGCCGCGTCTGACTCTTGTGACAGCATGACTGTCGCCCACCAGGATCCTGTGTCCACGGGATTCTCCAGGAGAGAATACTGGAGTGGGTTACCCTTTCCTTCTCCAGGGGACCTTCCCAAGTCTCCTGCATTGCAGGCAGATTCTTTACTGACTGATGGTGATGGTTCAGTCCCTAAGTCATGGCTGACTCTTCCAGTTCCACAGACTGCAGCCCACCAGGCTCCTCTGTCCATGGGATTTCCCAGGAAAGAATAGAGGAGTGGGTTGCCATTTCCTTCTCCAGGGGATGTTCTGGACCTGGGGATTGAACTGGGGTCTCCCACATGGCAAGCAGATTCTTTACGACTGAGCCACCAGGAAGGCCCTTCATTAAGGAATACTTAAATTAGCCCCAGGGCACAGTCAAAGCAGTACTTTTAAAAGAATACAAAGAGTTTAGTAAATTGCTTCAAATTCTTATGCAAAATATAATCACAACCATATGCCTTGTTGAAATTTCCGAAGTATTTTACCATCTCTTTCAATTGCCTCTGCTGGTTTTTCGGTCCTATCAGCATCTGTCTGACCCTAAGCAAAGGCCAGAATTCCAGCACTGAATCAAGTGGAGAACATGAAGCATCTTAGGTTTTACCTTCCACTTTTCCTTTTTGTTAAAACATCTTCTATTTATAAACTTATTTTTTCCTAAGTAAAATATTCCTAAATATTCAATACTACTGTTTTTGAATACTGTACATATCCTTTTCTAGTGCTTGATAAATATGAAAACTAAGACAAGTATTAAATAAGAAGAAATCCTATGCCCCAGACTTCGATAAATCTCTTGTAGACCACCCCTAATAACTTAAAGAGTAGTGGTTCCCAAACTTTCCGGCCAGTTTTTTAAAACTGCAAAAATTTTGGGGGTGGAAGAAATGGCTATGGGGCATCAAAAGTAGAAACATGCATTTATAAAATAAATGAGTCATGGGGGTATAATCTATAATATGGTGACTAGTTAATACTGTACTGCAAGTTTGAAAGTTGCTAAGAGATCTTAAACATTCTCATCAAAGGAAAATTTTTTTTAACTATTTAAGGTGAAATGTGTTATACTTATTGTGACCACTTCACAATGTATTCAAATCATTATGAAATCATTATGCTTTTTTGTTGTTCAGTCGCCAAGTCGTGTCTGATTCTTCGTGACTCCATGGACTGCAGCGTATTAGGCTGCATCAAGTTGTACACCTGAAATATGTCAACTTAGTCTCAATTAAAAAATAGCCTAAAAAATGAGGCCATTAGGATGCGCCCTAATTCAATATGACTGGTGTCCTATAAGAGAAAATTTTGACACACAGAGACACACCAGGAACGTGCACACATAGATGAATAACCACATGAAGAGGCAAGAGAGTGACCCACTGCAAACCAAGGAGAGAGGCCTCAGGAGAAACAACTCCTGCCAACACCTTGATCTCAGAGTTTCAGCCTAAAAAAAAGTGCAAAAGTTTTATTTGCCAATTAGGAAAATATAGAAAACAAACAGCAAACAAATAACCCCCAAAGCCACAAAAAAAAAAAAAACCACTGTGAATTTATTAATACAATTTTGCAATTGAGGCTCCTGGCCCACAAGCTACCAGTGTCCAAGAATAATAATTACAGAGAAATGACAGTATTTCAGCACAAGAGCTTTTCATTTATGTCCTTAAGGACCATTATCTATTTAGCAACAACAGGACTAAACAATTTATACTCTGATAAATATATCAGATGATATTTACTAAGTGTGACCAAAAAAAAAAAAAAAGGAAACAAAGCAGCTCCCTACCTAAGAAGGTGCTGTCCTTTGACCTCTTGGGCCAACCACCATAAAGCCCCTGGTTAAAGCAGGAGAAAAAAAATCACACAATCCATGGCTCTTCGATGAATTTAGTTTCCCAAGAATCCACTAAGACTCAAGTTTGTGTTTCACGTTTTAAAGTCCATCTCTTCCCCTATGAGTATATGAAAGCAAGAAGCAAACCCATGAGGCAGGATCTCCATCTGCCTTAGCAGTAATATTTAAAAATTTACCTGAGGTATAACTACCTTGTTACTGTTTTTCTAGCAGAATTTAATACTTCTTGGCTATTATTTGAGCATACATATTCATTAAATTCCTACCAACTTTGCATTACTGAACTGTTAAAAGGAAACAATAGTTGTTTTCTTTGAGGAGGACCTACAATGAATGTTTATTTGGCTATCAGTCTATTACAATGAAAAACAAATCCTACTTTACAAATTGAAGTAAGTTTTAAAGATGTTTGGAAGCTGTTTGACACCATTCCTTAGTCTACAGAAATTCAATTCCTTTAAGAAGTCTTATCTGACTTCTAGCCTTATTATGAATGATTTCCTTTTTTTACTTCCTTTGCAAAAGGTATTTTCTTTGGGAAAAACTGGTTTACCAAGCACAACTGCGTGTGCATCTACGGCAATCTGATACAAGCAGGTTTTGATCTCTAGTAGCAAAATTATTTGAATTTTCAAAAATACAAGAATTTCCAGATTCTTTATAAGAAAACAAGTACTTAGTATGTTCACAGCTAGGCTTTGTGACAGTTTGCTACTTGGCCCAACAGGTCTAAGGGGGGCCTTTTTTCAGGCTGAAGAAGAAATCAACCGAGTCAAATTTTCCTCTCAGGAATAAATCCTAGGATGTTTATGGTTATTAACCTTTTTGAAGAGTAATCACAGACTTCTGTGAGAACCTTATCAAGCTTATGAGCCTTTCCCTCAGAAAAATGCAGAGACAAAACTCAAGGTAAAAATTCCAGGGATTCATAGGCCTCTGATCTACACTCTATCCTGAACCACAGGCAGTCTGGGATAAAGGAAGCCTGTAATTCACTGAATGGTAAATACCCTGGTAAATATCAAGGAAGTCAGAATTTACAATCTGTCTAGTAGGGGACAAAGTCCAATAAAACCTCATCCATTTCCTCTATCTAGATCCTGGAGCCGTATCCAATTTTGGGCAAAGAATCCTAGAGGAAAAAAGAGGAAAATTACAGATGGACGGCAATATGGAAACTCAGGAGGAGAGGAAAGGGCAGAATATTGGTGGAGCCTTCCTTAAATAATCTAAGTAATGTAGTATAATGAAAAAAGTCCTGGAACCATACAGAGTTGACTCACCTCATTACTAGTGCAATCACTCTGATTGTTTGTTTATTTGAGACCGCCCTATAACACTACTTTGAGAATGAAGTAAAATAACACTAATAGAACTTAGCAAGAAATTGGGCCAAAAAGATAGATCAAGTTTTTCTACTACATCCTACAGAAAAACTCGAACTACCCAATACTTAGCACATTGGTATGCAGGGTTACAATATTAAAGAAGCAAATAGAGGTCAAAAGGAAGTCAAATAGGAGCCACTTTCCTGCTTCCAAGGCAATAGTATTTAGTGGAAGAGAGAAATCTACAGTTTGAGTTTTGTTAGTAACTCACCAAGTCTACTAACATTAAGACTTGCTAACAGTCACAGAATAATTTGCACTCTTAGTCAAATATTCTATTAATTTTCTTAGAGAAATCTTAACTGTTTGGCATTGATGTGATATTTGTAACATACCCTTTCAGAAATTCAACCATCTCATAAAATGAAATCTACTGTATACTGAATATACTATTAATTCACTCACTTGTTTCCCCAATCCTGTGCAATTCCTGTCAGGAAGTTTCCTGAATTCTATAAAGACTTTTAAAAAATATTAAAGTTTGTTTTTAGTACAAAGTCATTACATATCTGTGTAGTCACTGTTTTCCCACTGACTGGAAACATCATGTAACAGTCACAAGAGGAACTGGGCACCAACCGGAGAAACTGAAACATTGAGTCTGTTACTAACCTTGCTGTAACAAGACTCAAGACAGCCAAGTTGGTACCTTTACTTTAACCTTTAAACTTTTTTATTGTGAAAAGTTTCAGACAAGTAATAAAAAGTAAAACTTTACAAGGAACTTCACTTATATATCATTTCAACAAGAACCAACTCACAGTCAATCTTGTTTCATCTTTACCCCTCTCCTTCATTCTAAAGGAAACACCAGTAACATCATTTTGTTCACAAATATTTCAGCATGCACTGCTAAAAGGTAGTCTTTTTAAAAAATGTATGTGGATTGCAGCTCCTGTCCTGTTTTTGGGGAAAAGATCATTGCTTTCTAAAATTTTAACTGGAATAGAGCTGATTTACAATGTTAATTTCAGGTGTACAGCAAAGTTAATCAGTTATTCATATACACATAGCCACTCTTTTTAAGATTCTTTTCTCATACAGGTTATTACAGAGCACCAAGCAGAGTTCCCTTACTATACAGTAGGTCCTTATTAGTTAACTATTTTATATGTAATAGTGTGTATATAGTAATCCCAATCCCCTGATTTATCCCTCACCCCTTCTGGGGGTGGGGGGAGATAATTTTAGCCATTATTTTGTCCCTTCCTATAACTCCCAATTCCTGTATCTGTGTCATCCAATCTGAATTTATCATAGCACTTCTCAATCTCACTCTAATGCCAAAGCATTAAAGCAAAACAAAGAAAAAAACTTCCAAAAAATTAAAGAGGGAAACTTCAAAACTCATTTTGCCCTGATACCAAAGCCAGACACTACCCAAATCAATGTGATACACATTAATAAAATGAAGAATAAAAACTGTATGATCATCTCAATAGATGAAGAAAGAGTAGGAAAAAAAAATAAATAAATAAACCCAAACCTCTCAACAGATACGGTACAAATGGAAAGTACCTCAACATAATAAAGGCCATGTATGACAAACCCACAGCTAACATCATACTCAATAGAGGAAAGCTAAAGCTAAAAGCTTTTTATTTAAGATCAGGAACAAGACAAAAATTTCCATTCTTACCACTTTTATTGAATAGATTAGTGTAAGTACTAACCAGAGCAACTGGGCAAGAAAAAAAAAAAAAAAAGCCATCCAAATCAGAAAAGAAATAAAACCATCTCTTTGCAGATGATGGTGTCATATCTAGAAAACCCTAGAAATTCCACCTAAATTGTTTAGAATAAACAAATTCAGCAAAGTCATATGATACAAAATCAACATTTAAAACATCAATACTTTACACACTAACAACGAACTACAGGCAAGAGAAATTAAGAAACTATCCCATTTACAACAACATCAAAAAGAATAAAAAAAATTAGGAATGAATTCAACCACGTAAAGATCTGTGCAATAAAAACCATACAACACTGATGAAAGAAACTGAAGACACAAACAAAAGGATAGTTCATGCTCATTAACTGAAATAATGCTAAAAGTGTACATACTCTTCAAAGTGATCAAAATTCCAAAGGCATTTTTTATTGAACAGTCAAAGCAATCTTGAGAAAGAAAAAGAAATTTGAAGCATCATATTTCCTGATTTCAAACTATATTACAAAACTACAGTACAGTGTTGTCATAAAAAGATATATATATTAGTGGAACAGACTAGAGAGCCCAGAAATAAATGTATACATACATGGCAAACTAATTTTCAGCAAAGATATCAAGAATTTATAATGGGGAGAAACTCAGCAAAAGTTATGAATCAGGACTTTTTTGGATATTCTTTAATTTTAAGAAGTATCTCTGTTACCAGGGCTGTTAAGAATATTTTATAGGCTATGACAACACATAAGCAACTTACGTGTCCATAAACCGGTAAATGAATAAAGATATAGAATATATAACGGAATATAACTCAGCTATGAAAAATAATGAAATATTGCCATTTGCAGCAAAACGGATGGACCTAGAGATTATCATACTAAGTCAGACAAAGACAGAATTGTATGGTATCACTTACATGTGGAATTTTAAAAATAGCACAAATAAACTTATTTACAAAACAAAAAAAGACTTATAAAACAAACTTATGGTTACCAAAGAGAAAAGGGATACAAGGAATAAATTTCTAGTAAATCATTTCAAAATATAAACCAGTACTTCTAAAGCTGATGATTCTGATGGAATAATTTTTCTTAAAAAGTTTATACAAATCTGCTTAAGTCTGAATTTAACTTTAAATGTAAATTTATACAATGGCATTTTGGTGTTACATTTTCTGTAAATTATGGTAGTTGTAAAAGAAACTAAAAGTGGCTTTTTGATTTGCATATAACTAAAATATAAAATAAAAATGCAAGTAATTAAAATTTCATTCATTAAAAAAATACACAATGAGGAAAAGATAATTTCTCCTCACCATAAATGGTGTGTGGAAAAGAGAATATCCACATGCAAAAGGATGCAACTAGACCCTTATCTTCTATCACACAGAAAAATCCACTGAAAATGCATTAAAGACATGAATGTGAGACCCTGAAACCATACAACTCCTGGAAGAAACGAGGGGATACGTTTCTTGACAGTGACCTTGCCAGTAGTTTTTAAAATGAATTCTTATTGGACTAGAGTTGCTTTACAACGCTGGGGTGGTTTCTGCTGCACAAGGTAAATCAGTTACACATATATCCACTCTTCTTTCGATGTTCTTCCCACATGGGTCACCACAGAACACTGAGCAGAGTCCTCTGTGCCACACAGCAGGCTCTCGTTAATTTCTATTTTATATACAGCAGTGCATACTTGTTGGCTTCCCTGCTGGCTCAGATTGTAAAGAATCTGCCTGCAATGCCTGAGACCTGGGTTTGCTCCCTGGGTTGGGCAGATCCCCTGGAGGAGGATGGCAACCCACTCCAGTATTTTTGCCTGGAGAACCCCATGGACAGAGGAGCCTGGCGGGCCACAGTCCATAGCATCACAAAGAGTTGGACACGACTGAGCGACTAGGCACAGCACAGTACATACATGTTAATTCCAATCTCCTAATTCATTCCACCCATTCATCCACCTTTCCCCCTCGGTAACTGTAAGTCTGTTTTTCTACATCTGTGACTATTTCTGCTTTGCAAATCAGTTCATCTGTACCATTTTTCTAGGTTCCACATATAAGTGGTATTATTTGATATGTCTCTTTCTGACTTACTTTATAACAATCTCCAGGTCCATCCATGCTGCTGTAAATGGCATTATTTTGTTCCTTTTTATGGCTGAATAAATACATTGTATGTGTGTACCATATCTTCTTTATTGCCAAAATTTTTTTTAAATTTGACACCAAAGGCCAAGACAACAAAAGCAAAAATAAACAAGTGAGACTAAAACTACAAGCTTCTCCAGAGCAAAAGAAACCAACAATGCAACAAGAAGGTATTCTGGAATGGGAGAAAATATTTGCAAACCACACAGCTGGTAAGGGGTTAACATAAAAAAACATCTAAGGAACACATACAGCTCAACAGCCAAAAAAGAACAAAAACAATTCCAGTTAAAAAAATAGGCAGCGGCTTCCTTGGTGATCCAGTGGCTAAGACTCCACATTTCCACTGCAGGAGTCCTGAGTTCAATTCAGGTCAGGGAACTGGCTCCCACATGCTGCAACTAAGGATCTTGCATGCCAAAGATCGAGGATCCCGAGTGCCGCAACTAAGACCCAGCACGGACAAGTAAATCAAAAAAATTAAAAAAGCAAGGGACCTGAATAGGTACTTTCCTGGAACTTGCTCAAACTCATGTTCATCCAGTCTGTGATGCCATCCAACCATCTCATCCTCTGTCATCAGAATAATGACCAACAGATCCTTGAAAAGGTCCTCAATATCACCAACCATCAGGGAAATGCAAACCAAAACCTCAGTAAGACACCATTTCACACCTGTTAAGTATGACTATTATCAAAAAGACAAGAGAGAACAAACGCTGATGAACATGCGGAAAAAAAGGGGGGGAACCCCCATGCACTGTTGGTGGGAATGTAAACTGGTGCAACCACTACAGAAACCACGTGGTAGTCCTTCAAGAAATTAAAAGTAGAACTACCGTTTTATTTAGCAATCCCACTTCCGAGAATTATGTCTAAAGGAAACAAAATCACTATCTTGAAGAGCTATCTGTACTCTCCTGTTCACCGCGGCATTACTTACAATAGCCAAGTCATGGAAATAACCTTAGTGTCTGCTGAGGGATGAACGTATTAAAAAACATGATCTCTACCTCCTTACCTACCTACGATGGAACACTATTCATAAAAAAGAAGGGCATCTTGCCACTTTTGACAGCATCGGAACCGGGAGTGTGTTATGCTAAGTGAAGACGGAGAAATCATTGCTTATACATGGAATTATGGAAAAAGAAACAAAACCTCACAGAAACAGAGTGTAGAATGGTGGCTGCCGCGAGTGTAAGAGAAACGGGAAGCCACTAAAAGGGTCAAACTTTCAATGAAAAAGCTAAGGATCTAAAATATAACATACACTATAAAACTGAAACTTGCTGAGATTAGAATTTATAGGCTCTCTCTCACACACACAAAGGTAAACGTGATGAATGGAAAGTGTTAACTCAGTTGCTGGAATCCTTTCACAACTTATGCATATAACAAATCATCAAGTTGTATGCTATAAATTTATGACAATTTTACCTCTCAATTATACCTCAATAAAGCTTAAAAACAAAAACCTCCCAAACATCTGACCAGATGAGTAAACTGGAATTATAGCTTTATCTGAAGGCACTTAAAAGGCCTCATGATATACCTTAAAACTTCAGAGTTAAAAAAATCCCTTTAACTTTAGTCACTATACAAGTTGTTTATATAAAACAACTTCTAACATCTGAAAGGGACCTTGGATCCTGAAAAGAAGCTTTGCTTCCTTAAAGCTCCCTTCTCTATTAACATTTTTAATGTAATTATATTCATATGGCAACCACTGGTATACTTGTAGTCAGAAGCCTCAAATTTTAGCTAGACACCAATTATTCCTTTAACAGTTCTTTCTTTTCATATAACCAGTGGAGTCCTGAATATTAGGTGCTATATTTACATTACTTAATCTAAGATGCAGATAAGAGTTTAGAGAATTGAGCAAATATTCCTAACAACAATAACTTCCAAAATAAAAGCTAACATTGATAGGATGTTCCTTTTCTAAATGCCATTGTGCCCTAAACCAATTTATATGCACCAGCTCATGTAATGCCCACAATAAATTTATGAGAAATGCACTATTCCTATGTATCCAAAAAATTAAACTCACCAAGTTGAGAAGAACCTTGTCCAAGGCCAGAGCAAGAAAACCCACAAACTAGAACCTGAACCAAGGTCTACCCAACTGCAGAACACTTATACCTTTAACTACTATCATGTCACCATTTGGCATATCTTGATTTAACATTTTTTAGCAATAAAAATAAATATACTAGAATGTAAGATAGATTGCTGAAATGATGTGGTAACTTCTTTTATGTATTATAATTAGAAAGGATAAAACAGTTTTAATATTTAGCAGGTTTCAGATTTTCAACAATTTGATTTTTAACTTAAAACTTATAAAATCAAGTAATTTGGCTTTTAAATGACAAAGTTAAAAATCAGATGACATACTTTCTAAGAAAATATCTAAATTTGAGGTCTAAGGGTGGAATCACTCAAAAAATGTTATTGATGACCTCTGTATTACACAAAGTGGCACCAATGGCCCGAGTGCTAGTCAGGTTTCAAGTATCTGAAGTCATCAGAGACCAACTGAGAATGATTGAGCATTTCAAGAGAGAGAATTTTTACCCCAATACAAAATAACAAGTTTATAAAAAATAAAATATCAGTTGTTGGCATTTGATAACTTTTATTCTGAATATAGTGTTCCATGATATTTTTACAAATGTAATCTTTTTCCAGGCCCCAAATGGGGAAAGAAAGTTTTTCCTTTCTTCCCAGAGAAAGGAAGTCTTTTATCTTGAACTGTCTATATTAAGTCAAGAAATTATGGACAACAGAAGAAGAAAAAAGTCTATATATTCCTCTTCTATGGCCTAAAAGTTACCATTTACTGAAAAATCTAAAAGCAGATAATTTTAGTAAATAAACTTAAATGCTTCTTGTGTTATAATAGAAGTACCATGACAAAATCTCACTTTAAATAGCATTCATAATTTATCTGTTAAGTCTCACATAATAGGAATGGGAAAAGAAGACAATGGGAAAAATCTAGAAGCTAGATCTCTGACTATATTCAGATTTTTAAATTTCACTTAGAAACCATATTTTATATAATTATAAAACAGAAAATAAAAACAACAACAACAACAACAACAAAAAACACAGAAAGTAATCCCTGAAAAGTCTGAAAGTGAAATACAACAAATTAACCTGTTTATCAAGTTGGTGACATAACCACAGAAAGATCTATCCCAAGTGATTTTAAACCACTGTAATTTGACTGGACTGTATATCCCTGGAAAGATATATCCTAAGGGCAAAAACAAACAAACTCACTTTCCAGTAATCACATTGTTCTGCCATTTTAAAACTGCTGTGTGTGTATGTGGGACAAAGCATGATAATTACATTGGGTATTAGTGAAAACTGAGATTTGGAGCATGGGGAAAGATTACATTTATAAAAATATCATGGAGCACTAAATTCAAAATAAAAATTATCAAATATCAACAACTGATATTTTATTTTTTATAGACTTTTTATTTTGTTTTGGGGTAAAGCCAATTAACAATGTTGCAACAGTTTCAGGTGAACAGGGAAAGGACTCAGCCATACATATGCATGTATCCATTCTCCCCCAAAATCCCTTCTCATCCAGGCTGCCACATAATATCAACAACTGGTATTTCGAAAAGGAAAAAAAGAGGAAAGGATGAAACCATTTTTTAGTTCTATCCACGGAAATGGTCTAGAAAGAAGGTCCAACCCAAGAGCACCAAACACTTCTAACACCCAAACCGTGGTCTCTAAATACCATTTCCCACTAAAAGAAATCAGTTTTGAAGAAATGAGTTAAGTCCAGGTTTGGAGCAAGAAATACACAAAATGATCTGGGAACATCTTGTCACACTAGAAGGCAACGAATCAATCAATGCAAGTCAGGAAACGACTGATAAGGAGTGAAAAGGCTTTGGAGCTAACAGCCAAATGTAGGATAATTTTTAAATGTCAACATTAATGACCGAAAGAGACTGAAACATATCAAACAGGTATAAAACCCTAAATACACAATAATAATGATTCTTCATGGCTCAACTCTAGAGGTTGCTAAGTTACCAACCCATTATCTTGAAAACTAGTCAGGGGGAAAAAAGCAAGCACTGATTTTGCCTTTCCTATTCAAATTGTTATCTTAGGGAACCCACATAGTTAACAAGGGTGAATATTACAGAAAATAAAGCAGTGATAGAATCTAAGTCTGTTCTCAAAGTGTGGTCTGAGAACTTCTGAAGTTCTTAGATTCTTTCAAGGAGCAAGTAAAGGCTTTTTCTTTTCAACTATGTATCTGTGGGAGGCCAGATTTTCTTCAGTCTTCAACCAAAACAATTTATCACAACAAATTAAAGGCAGAAGTAACTATAAGAAAGCAGTTGTCTTCTATCACCAAAGAGGTTTGTTAAATGTTAACACCATTTAGAAAAACTGCCAAGTTATTTTTCATCGTCATGTTACATAGATCAGCAGGATTTGTTATTGCTATTCTAAAATTAGCTAATAACATTAAAAAACACGGTTTTAATGTCTAGTATGGTAAATCTCAATAGAAACTATACAAACTCACTCTCTGGGGCCTTGAACAGCTGCCTAACATCACACAGACAAGCAGACATTATGTAACTCTTAAGGAAAGTACCTAGTACTTTATTATACAGTGTACTTGAAATGGATCTAACCGCTAATTTACACAGAATATGGGGGGGAGGGTCATCTAATAGAACATGGGGACACAATTTCCAAAATCCAACACTAAGAATAAGAACTCAACACAATGATAAATTTCATTAAGCGTATAATATGAGGAAAAGAGAATCTATAAATTAGAAAGACAAACTTATCAACCAAGTGCAGTGTACAGACCTTATCTTGATCAAAGGGAATGGTTTCATTAAAATTCAAAGGGAGTCCATTTTTTTCTATTTCCCCTCTATTTTGTTGTATTTGGAATTTTTCATAACAAAAAATTAAATCTGTATCTATTCCCTTCCTCACTGCCACTAAAAAGAAAAAGGGCATTCTAAAACTCTCTCTTTGGTTGCTAAGTCATGTCTGACTCTTGCGACCCCATGGAGCCTGCCAGGCTCCTCTGTCCATGGGATTCTCCAGGCAAGAATACTGGAGTGGGTTGCCATTTCCTTCTCTATTCTAAAACTGTCCATATGAAAATGGGGGTTCAAAGAAAATGAAAGTCGCTCAGTCCTGTCCAACTCTTTGCGATCCCATGGACTGCACAGTCCGTGGAATTCTCCAGGCCAGAATACTGGGGTGGGTAGCCTTTCCCTTCTCCAAGGGATCTTCCCAACCCAGGGATGAAACCCAGGTCTCCGGCATCGCAGGCAGATTCTTTACCAGCTGACCCACAAGGGAAGCCTAAGAATACTGGAGTGGGTAGCCTATCCCTTCTCCAGTGGATCTTCCCAACTTAGCAATCAAACTGGGATCTCCTGCATTGCAGGCGGATTCTTTACCAACTGAACTGTCAGGGAAGACCCTAATATGAGGGTTCAGAGAAGCAAAGAGAAAAATCCTAGCAAAGAAGACAATCAGAAGAGCATTAAAAAAAACTGCATTGCTATAGAGTGACAAAAAGTTCCCACGATCCTCTATAACTAGGGTGAGGATATAATTGATGGCCCAAACCGGGACATTTTTGAGAGTGAAAAGGGTGCCATTACGAATTACTTGGGAGACATAAATCAGGAGTATCCCAGGGAAACCAAGACATATGGTCACTCTATCCATAAAAGATTAAATCAAAAAATCATTTTTCACAGTAGATATTCAACTCAATCCTCTGGGTTAACTATTCCCAAAGAACCATATTCCTAGTATTACAGAGTTCAGAAAAGCTAAGGTATTCCACACAAAAAAATTATGTTTCATCCTTCTTGCCTGGCAAAGTTTGATCATAAAGTGAGATATGTTTACTTCTCCTCTTGTTGCTCAGTATATTCTACAAACGTCCAGCCATTCCTTTTCATACCAACTGTGCATGATAAACTATGAGAGGGAAGCTACACTTACTCAGACATGTCTTCCCATGGACCTCCACACAAGACCTAATCAGGCTCCTACTCAATTTATGAATAGATACCTTATTCGTAGCAACACTTCAAATCTTAATGGCCTAAGGGTAAAGTAAGGAAGAAAAAGCAAAAACGTTTCATCCGGCCTAGACTCCAAAGAGCATTGGCATTATTATCACCTACTTAATCTAAAGCGGTATGGCTATAGTAACTGCAGAGTTTCATACAGGATGTAGGCATAATTTTTTAAAAAAGAATCTTTAGCAAATGTCTGATTTTAATATTGTATAATACATGACACCAAGAAACGAGTACCTGTTAAGCTCTAAATACTTTATCCCATTTAATCAGTTTTTTAAATATTTGGTAAATTTTTCTAATGAAAGTAGTTTAAATATGAAAATATTCAACAATCTGGCACAATTTATTGCTGTTGTTTAGTTGCTAAGTAGTCTGACTCTCTGCGACCCTATGCCATGCTTAGCCTGCCAAGCTCCTCTGTCCACAGGGTTTCCCAGGCAATACTGGAATGGGATGCCGTTTCTTTCTCCAGGGATTGAACCTGCATCTTCTGCTTGAAAGGCAAATTATCACTGAGCCCTATAATTTAGCCCATCCTAAAATGTGCACTGACATTTCAACCTTTTATTCTGTTCTATTATTAAGTTATAACATTAAAGTTTCAATTGCCATAAATAAAACAAATCTGTCTGGTAAGAATAAAATTAATTAAAAATCGATTTCAAAAATTTAGACTTCTACAATTTCCTCAAACCTGTTTTCTGTTATTGTTTTCTTAAAGTCATTTCACCTTGTATTTTCCAGACTGTGGACATAAAGACATTTAACTTGCATGGCTACAGCAGACTGCACCACAGAAATCAAGAAAATAAAAGTTTATGTCATCTAACAGTCTAATGCTACAGCATGCAGTCAATCACAGTACCTCAAAAGTCTTTCTCTTTACTTTAAGTGATTAAACGCCTTTGTTTTTAGAACTAAAACACAGGGTTTTTGTTTTTTTTTAAACAGGTTTTTTAAAAAAGTGCCTTTTAGATTCGATCCCATGGATGTTATCATGTTAAACATTTATTTTTTAAATAACCTTATGTAACTGTGGCTCTTCCGTTTCTGTTTTTCTTATAAAATAAGTCAATTCTCAACAGCCTACATCAATGAAGGAAAATGTAACATAAAGGCAGAGTAATTGCCAACAGGTTCTTCCAGGTTATTCTTCATTAAAAAAAAATCTTCCTTTGATATCAAGAATGCCCGAACAGTTGATTATTAACTGCAGATCATCCTCCTTCTCAGAGCTGTGACAGAAAACAAATTGTATGTGTTGAGGAATACACAGAGGCTGGTGGAAGGAAATGGAATTTTTCAACACAGGCCAAAGATCATAACAGGAGAGAAATTAAAAAAAAAAAAAAAACCCACAAAGGCAGGGGGACAAAAAAAAAAGAAAACAACCTTAAACAAAATGACAAACAATGGGTGCGAATATAAAACAAATCCATATGGACATATACCAAAATTAACAAGTCAACATTATTAAGTATGCTAACACGATACTGGAACATTCTAACTAGATCATAATTTCTAAGAATTATGAAATAATCCTCTTACTATATTCAGCAGTGCACATGCCTTATTAGATTACTAGGTTTTGAGTCTTCACATTTCAGGACTGGGGATGAGAAAATTTCACCATCAGAAAACAATAAAATTTCTTATTAGGGGGATGGTATGAAAAAAATAAGGCTTGAAGAACATAAACTAGCAGCTTGAAGAAAGAGCTCTGAAGGATGAAAAAAATCTATATTCAAACAATTCCACTTCCACTAAGGTAAAGGGGTAAAGATTCATCAAGGTTTAATTTTTTTAACCTTATTTGTATCATAAAGGTGAGTTATACAAGTTAGTAATTCCCAATTCAAATTGCAAATATTATCTACAGAACAAATTCTTTTCTTTCTTCAAGCTAATATGGTGGCATCTGGTGCTAATAGTGACTGTGTTACCAACCAATGAAAAACAAGTATGCTTAAAAACATTTTTTTTTCCTGGAAGGCTGAGAATTGAAATGGTTTATCAAGAAAGAGAATAGAAGATATTTTAGTTGTAAAATGTCTTTTGCTATAGACTTTTGAGAATTGTTGGAGAATAGGAAAAATAAGCTTTGTATTTAAGTACATAAAAAACAAGCCCACAATCTAATCATAATAAAAATCATATTTGCCAACCGAATTTTTCCCCTTTGTCCTATTTTATTTTTTTTTGCTAGGGAGAGGCGTTGTGGGATAATAGCAGGAAATAAGGTGGAGCAGCTGCACAGACAAGATGAGGTACAGCGCTGCGTTTTACCTCCATTCTAGCTTACTGCTGGCTAGGTCTTATTGCAAATGAGACGAGCTGTTTGGGGAGCCAAACAGTTATCAAAACCTGTGGGATCAAATCGTGCCCCCTCCCCTCTTTTGCCAGGAACTTTTTAGGGACCCTGATAAGACTCAGGTAACAGGAGTACTAGAAGCCAGGATGACAAGATTTCTAATCACTTGGAAAGTGGTGTGCACATGCCCGTGTGTGTGTGTGCATGCACATGTATATGCACAAAGGATGTTTACCCTAGTGCTAGCAATATTAGTCTTAGGACACACGGAGAAAACTGTCTGAAATGGAGGCCAGGGTTTGAACTAGACGGCTTCTATTTTAGTCACACAAATCTATGGAAATAATCCATGTGAATGAACTTTAAAGAGAATAAATGACTACCTTGAATTTCTATAATAATATAAAATACAGCCCACTAAATCTCATGTTAATGTTGTTACTATTTCATGAAAAATAGTCTAATTGCAATAATTAGTCACTCAAATTTCCTTTTTCGGGTCAAAATATATCATTACTGCCAAGACCACTGTGCATAAAAATATAACGTTAAGTGGGTAACACATTTATATTTCTTTTACTAAGGGAGAAGACACAAAACTTGGTCAGGTTTGCTTACTATTACAATGTGCATTAAAGGTAATTTTAATTATTCTATTGAGTTAAAACACCTCTTCTTTGCTAACAGCCACAAGCTCTGAATCCATAAGGAACAAAATTAACACTCCAGTTTTCTTTGTTATCTCCTGCAGTCTGAATATAAGAGAAAACTCTAAGGCTGGTTTAATAACATAGCAATGCAGGTGGTATCTCAATTCAAGCAACAGATGTACTCTTAGAAAACTGAGTTCAAATCAATTATGTCTAAAAATCAAATTCTCAGAAAATATAAAAAGCATTTAAAAGAATCTCAGCATATATTTTTTAAAATGTAGGAATCCTCTTGCAATCAAAATAACTGCTATCTAACTTGTCTGTAAATGCAGTTCTTCAATATTTTGGTTTTTTAAAAACAACTGGAACAAAAAACCCAACCAAACAAAAAGAACATGCACACATGCACTGTTCAACACTTTAAAAGTAACTATAAATACTGTTCAGGACATTGATCCTTTTAACATCTTAATGCAAATTTACACCAACTTTGAAGTATTTCATTGTAATTCTGCATAAAGGAATAATGTCAGATCTCTTCCAACTCTGTGATTCATATTCATTCTAATAAGCTAGATGCAACCACCCCACTTGCAGCTGGGAGCTGAGCACTTACGTATCAAACAAGGTTGTGCCTAACCTATAAGGGAGGTTGGGTAATCTCCAGGGAATATCAGGTTGTCCAGGAAGTAGAGATGAGACTGAAATAATAAGCAGCCTGTCTTTAGTTAACATTTTACATGATGGCAACCCAACACTTGAATCCTGAAGGGTGCTCTTCATAATACTGATATAAAATTGCAGCTAACAACATGTAACTATTTTACAAAGTGACACAAATTATTCTACTATTCTAGTCTAATCCAATAATCAAATATGGACAATGTATATACTGAAATATAAAGGTTTTATTCAGATAAAGTATTCTTTTCCATTTTTAAATGAGAATTCAACTGTCAGAAGCTCTAGAACTGGTCTACTGGGGAGGAGATTTGTATTTAGGGGGTGGAGCACAGGGATTTATTTTTTTAATCTATACAAAGCTTTAACATTTCATTTTTTTGGAGGAGGGGATGGGTTCCTACCAGATATTCAGGGATATACTAAATCTGGGGTTACCATTATATGGTTGGCACAAAGTCAACGCTCGAGTAGGAACTATAAATGTTTTCTTTAACTGTAAGCCAAACTGAATAATCTCCCAGGGAAAAGAACCTCCTCCCCCTCCTGCCTTTCCCACCTCCTGCCCCTCCCCCACCAACACTGCCTCCCCGCTGCGCAAAGAGCCCTTTGTCCTGCCCTGCACTTATCTAGCTGTTTGGCCATATTGACAGGCCAACTAAAGGCAGAATAAGCGAGCCAGTTTGCCATAAGCAGCTGGCAATTTGAAACAAAAATCTTCCTTTTCTACTCAGACCAAGTCCTGCTGCAGGCGTCTCTGGCTCCTCCCATGCTTCCATCTATTTTTCAAACAGCACAGCAAGGAATTCTGCATTTTCCCTCAACTAGGTAGCACATCAGAAACTTGACTACCCAGACAGAAACATTCTGAGTGAAGTCCTACATCTACTGTTTTTTTACAGGCCAAGGAGTATCCTCAGGCTCAGGTGTATATACATGACTAACACGGCTGAGGAAATGATTATGACTTCAATCTGCCACCAAAACTCTTGAGAATGTTCATACTTCAAGGGAAGACAGAAGAGCACAGCTATCGGTCAGATCAAATCAAGTCATATATATTAGATAAAGACATCCAATAACCTTAGTGTTCTTTTAAAAATACTAAGCCATTATTCCAATAAGCAGAAAATTCCTTATCCCTGTCTTTATGTCAAAGATATTTAAAGTGGCCCTTACAGCTCTCCCTGAGGTATTCAGCAAACAAAATCAATATGATGGAAAAACTGAGTGAGGCAGGATGGGATTACAAATTCCTTGCTTGGTGAGAGTGGATATAAAGTAGACAGAGATTCTGCTTCATTGTTCCTTTTATCTCTCATAAGTGTTAGGAGTTTAATATATTGTCAGAATAAGAATTCTCTAAAGCAATGCTTTCCAACACACTGCCCCCCCCCCATGTTATGGGGTATCTACTCAATTCAGAATGAATATATAACAGAATATTTTTCATAAGACTAACTGGTTAAACAAAATATACTGAGAAATTACAGAAATGATATTCTATCAACCTCTCATGAACTACCCTGAGTCTTCACCACAAGAGAAGTCACTGCATCAAGGTTAAAAATGCCATTTCACCATATACTTTGGAATTTTGGGAGCAAGGAATGGTGTCAATCGCTATTTATCATAGGTACATCATACTTTGAGGAGTGACTGAATTTTTTTTTAACAAATAACCACCAGTATTACTAAATATATAATCTTACAGTTTTGCAGAGCCAAAGTTTCGTTTGTCCTAAATAACAAAAAAGGAAAACTTTATTTATTCATGAGCCACTTTTTCACTGGTAAGAGGTATCCAACAATCACTGACTGTCCTTAGCTTTTGCCCAATATTTCATAAATTACTTGAATATGAAGAGGATAAAGTAAAAGTGGTTGTATGCACATCTGCATTTTGAACAGTGTTATTTTCCTGTCCAAAGGGAAAAAAAGAAGTGGCCATCCTCCTCCAGGAAGGCCAAAATAAATCCCAAAAGTATGTACATTTCTGGACACAAAACACTGTCAGTAGACAGTAAAAATTTCAAGCATGCTGGTTAAATAAATTCTATGAAAAGGTCCTCTACGCTCTTAAGGAAATGATCTTACATTTAGATCTCAAAGGGGTTCCAAACAGGAAATACAAGTTAAAAGCTATTATTTCATAAGGTAGCTTTCATATAATAACTTAGACATTTGCATCTATGTTAAACAGCCAGTATGAGTGACATCATACTTATCTGATACGACATCTTTTATATGTGATAGTAATAAGAATTAAAACCACCTAAAACGTTATCCATTAAAGGTTCTGTTTCATTAGTCCACTTGCAACATTGAAAGACAATGCACGCAACATTTATGAATGACAAAACTCATTTCCATTCTTTCTGGTTCCCGCCACAAACGCCAGAGTCATACTACACTTTATAGATGACTGGGTTCATTTACACAAAAGTGAACATACAAAAATTCTGAAGGAAAAAAGATATATATAGGACGCCTGAGTCTTAGGGGGAGACAATAACGGGCATCTGTTAAGTATCGGCTATAACTGATGGTGTATCGGGCTGCTGATTCTCCTTCAAGTACTTCCATACTCAACAAACTGTTCAGCTTAATCAGAGATCTTCCTAAACTGTGGAACTGTGGAAGAAGAAAGACTACATTAGGGGCCTAGAGGCTATCATCTCAAGTATCCTGTATACTAGATTTATTCAATTTCTGAGTATTCCTTCTAGTCTGTCATATTTCAAATGGATCACTGTCAAACATATACATCCTTGTGATCTTAAGACAACTATACTCAACACATATTATAATTAATCAATATTACAGGTAAAAGAAATAATCTAATTTGGAGAAATCTATTACTAACACAGAAAACAAGAAAACACTTGATATTTATATATAGAAATCATTCTCCAAAGGACAGTTGTTTTTAGAGTTTAAGACCCCAAATATGGTAAAATGTTTAGCAAAACATCTGTTCAATAAGGTAAATATGGTCTAATAACTGGAAGAAGACATACAAATGAAGTATTAAAATTGATTTAATGATAAAAAAGATGGAGGAAAACATGCCAGCTGCAGAAAAATCAACTGATATCTTCCCTATTCTGGTTCTCAGGAAGATCCTTAAATGCTTATTACCTTGGTTTTAAAAGGATTGAAAAATTAAAACTCAAATGGAACTTCTGGTCCTATCCAAGCAAAATCCCCAGATTAAAACCAAAAACCTGCCACAAAAACCAAACAAAAGTCTTTAACTACGATCCACTTTCCAAATGCTGATAACCCTAAGTGGGTAGAAGGTTGTGAATTGCTAATTCTCATTTCCCCACCAATAAAATGCGAACCAGCAGTGAAAATTCCGAGGAAAGCAAGGCTTCCGCCTTAGCCCTGAAGCAGCCATTGCCCAAGTGCAGCTCCCTGCAGCCCACAGCGTTAATGGAGGCTGCACTGCTGTCCTTCCCTGGAGACGGCAGCCAGCGCTGCTCAAGCTTCTCACGTAGCAACCAGAGCTCCAGAGCCAGCAGCTGCTGCTGCCGTGTATACTCACCCCTGTGATCCAACCCAAAGGAGCAACCTGCTTCTTACCCCACCCCCACTCCTTACACATTTTTTTTTTTTTTTGGACCAGTGCTCCATGCCAGAAGGGCTGGAATTATGCCTTTAGAAAGCAACAATCCTAAGGTCACCCTTTTAGTTTTAACTGTGGCTTTTTATTAGAAAAATCAACATTTACCAAATTCCAAATATACACTTATTAAGGCAGCAATTTAGGAGTGAAGATTAACCTTTAGTCTTTAAAAGGCCAATTTGCTAAACATTCTCTTTACACAAATTTAAATTTGCAGTTAAAAGACAGAAGCTTGTGTTGTGTCCTACCAAAGGACATAATCATTTTTCTACGTAGTGACATCCTGAGTAAACCTTTAAGATTCTAATCCCATACGAACCAGAATTTTTGGCTATAGAAGAAAACTAACGATCCTCCTGAAAAAAACCGGTAGAAATCTAATAAAAAAATTTCCTGTCCACCAAGAGGCCCAGAAACCTCTGAAAATGTGAGGTTTACTAGCTCAGATTGCACACACCTCAAGTTACCACTTATAATTTTCCTCTCAGAGTGACCTACAAACATTGATATAAAACTAATCAAGAAAATTTCCCAAATAGGGGGTACACATTCTCTTGAAAAGCCCAGAACACTCAACTCAGCCGGATCCACCCTAATCACAGTATTGCTATGTAATATGTAACATCTGCCCAACAAAAATGTTAATATGACCTTGGTCATAAATATGTCATTTAAATGCAACTCGTTTCATCAAGTGATAAAGGAAATTTGCAGAGGATCTGGGGATTCTTTTAGTACTATGAGAATGGGGAAAACTGGAAAAATAAACTAAGTATAGACAAAGCCCAATGCAACCCAGAGGTCTGGGCAAGAAAAGAGTTAGTGGTGAACACACTGCACAAGTAACATGAGAAAGCAGAAAATGCAGGTCATACACGCACCCCTGACCCAGACCAGCAGAGGTGGCTGCAGCATCAGTATCCAAGGGAAAGACCAGTTATTCCCAAGAAGTGAGACGAGCAAAGGAGCTCTGTAGAATAAATTAGCATAGAAGGGGCTTTCCCAACAGAAACTTTCCCTCTCACGCGATTCACCTACTTAAAAACCAGGGTTTTTTTCTCACCACCATTCACTTCGCATCCCTGGCTTCCACGCAAAGGGGAAGAGAATTCATAAAGGCTACATTTTTCTGCCTTTAAAGACGTTCGCAAATGATCGCTCTGCACGCCCAAGGCAGGGAAAACGACACAATCTGGCTCAACTCCAAGCTAGAACCCTACAAATTCAGTGAGGCCATCTCAGATATACTGGGGCTTACGCCACTGAGAGCCCAAGAATGTGAGGTGGGGGTGGCGAAGGTAATGTCTTTAGTGTGGGAAACGAAGCAATCATCTGCGATGGGGACCCCAGGATGAGGGGGAAGGCGTCCAGGAACATTCGGGGGTGGGGTGGGGAGATCGAAGACCCCCCCCCCCCCCCAGGGATCAGATTTGTCACAAGGCCGCGCGAACGGGAGTGGGGGTGGGGTTTGGGGAGGGGAAAAAAAGTGTGCCTGTGTATTTTGAGAGGAGAGCAGCGAGAGGCCTATCCTTAAGTAAAAGGTAAACGTGGAGTAGGCAGTTCCCAGGAAAAGGGGTGAAGAGGCCTGGGGGGAGGGGAAGCGTCCTGACCCAGGAAAGACGTGAAAAGGGTAGTGGGGTCGACGAGATTACGGATGGGGCCTCTCGGCCTGGGAAAGGGGTGCAACGGTGTGTGGGGGGCGGCGAGGGGGATGAGAAGGGGCAGCATCCTCCTACTGAGAGCCTGGGGAGGGTCAGGCCCACGTCCCGAGAGCAAGCGCGGGGAGACGGAGGAGGTGACCCTTCCCTCCCCCGGGGCCGGTCGTGAGGGTAAGTCTCTCTTTTCTGTTGGACCCTTACCTTGTCCCAGGCCTGGGCCCGGGCTGCGGCGCACGGCACTCCCGAGAGGCAGCAGGACTCGAGTTAGGCCCAACGCGGCGCCACGGCGTTTCCTGGCCGGGAATGGCCCGTGCCCGTGAGGTGGGGGTGGGGGGCAGAAAGGCGGAGCGAGCCAAAGGCGGGGAGGGGGAAGGGCCAGGGAAGGAGGGGGGGCCGGCACTACAGTGTTGGCGGACTGGCGGGACTGGGGCTGCGTGAGTCTCTGAGCGCAGGCGGGCGGCGGCCGCCCCTCCCCCGGCGGCGGCGGCGGCGGCGGTAGCAGCTCACTCAGCCCGCTGCCCGAGCGGAAACGCCACTGACCGCACGGGGATTCCCAGCGCCGGCGCCAGGGGCACCCGGGACACGCCCCCTCCCGCCGCGCCATTGGCCCCTCCGCCCACCGCCCCGCACCCATTGGCCAACTCGCTGCCAATCAGCGGAAGCCGCCGGGGCCACCTAGAGAAGAGGCTGTGCTCTGGGGCTCCGGCTCCTCAGAGAGCCTCGGCTAGGTAGGGGAGCGGAACTCTGGTGGGAGGGGGTCCGGCGGATTGGTGGGGGGATGGGTGGCTGAGGTCGTCTGGCTGGTAGTTGGGGGTCGCCTTCCCCGGCGGGAAGACGGGAGCATAGCGCTTGTTACGCTGAAAGGGAAAGAGGTGGTCAGAGGCAGGCGGGAATGCGGCCCGCCTTGCGGCAACCGAAGGGGGAGGGAGAAGGGAGCGGAAAAGGCTCGAATCTGGACGGAGCCATTGCGCCTACAGAGGGCGGAGCGCTTCCGGCCGTTATCTTGTCACTGATTGGTTGCTGCTCCTCCCGCCGTGTGTGAAAACACAAATGGCGTGTTTTGGTTGGAGTAAAGCGCCTGTCAGTTACAGCCTCGGGAGTGCGCAGCCGCCTAGGGACTCGCATTGCCCCCTGGGTGGGTGCTTAGGTAGGTAGGGTGGAGAGAGACTTGGACGGGCAGGCGCGGTCGGCCTCCCACGGGGAGGTAGGGGTGGGGGTGGGAAGGGGGGGTCAGTGAAAGTGGCTTCGCGCGGGCGTCCTACCACCCTCCCCTTCCTTCGGGGGAGTCGGTTTACCCGCCGCCTGCTTGGCTTCGGCAGCTGATTGGCTGCTGAAGCCCAGGGAACGGCCCCTTGTTATTGGTTCGGGTCCCAACTGAGCGAAACCACTGCGCGGGTCGGCGGGGAGGCGGTCGTTGGTACGGTCCTCCCCGAGGCTCAGCGCCGCAGTGTCTGGCCCCGCGCCCCTGCGCAACGTGGCAGGAAGCGCGCGCTGGAGGTGGGGGCGGGCTGCTGGGCCGAGGATTCTGGGTGGTGGCGATTGCGGCTCCGCCCTGGGCGCCCGCTGCCTGAAGGACAACACTAGCCCGACCTGCTCCTGGACCCGTGGGGCTGAAGGGAGGAGTGGGGGTCGGTGCCGTTGGTTTGTGGGTGGGAGGTGCTTGTTCTCCAAAAATCGGCGCGAGCTGCAATCCTGAGGCGCCTGCAGTGGAGGAGGCGGAGAGAAGGCCGCACCCTTCTCAGCAGGGGGAGGGGAGTGCCGCAATACCTTTATGGGAGTTCTCTACTGCCTCCTGTCTCCTAAGGACCGCCCTGGGCCTAGAAGAATCCCTCCCTCCCCCGCGATCTCGTCATCGCCGCCTCCATGTCGAGTCTCTCCTCGATTATGGGCGGGTTTTTTTGCCCAGGCTTAACCTTGTTCCTGGGCGTTGTCCTGCAGGGGATCGAGCAGGTACTAGATTTAGAGGACGAACCCAATTTCATTATCTTCCCACAGACTTGAGTTTGTGTCACAAAATTATAATGGGGTGGTGGAGTGAAATGAACTCCATGCAACATCTGGGACTGATTCTATGCAGCGAGACTGCGTGTTACTACTTATTAACATCCTTTTGTTGCATTTTTTTTTTCCCCAGGAGATAGGTTAAAAGCTTGATCTCCTGAGTTTTATACTCTCCCCATTTGAGACAGTTGAGAAATAGGTTAAAGGCATGATCTCTTGAGTTCCCTATTTGAGACCGTTGCTACACCGCCAAAACAGAGCATCTTAGATTAGATCTTAAAAATTTAATTCCCCACCCTTGCATTCTCAGAGTTAGGCCTTTCAGCAACTCTCACTCATACTTTCAGCCCATTTTCTGTTTGCTATACTTGCTCTTCCTGTCCCAGTCATACCATTGGCTTTCTCCTCTCCTGTTTTTGGTGTCCCGGTGAGTCATGAAACCAGACAGGTTTCACCACCAATTTAGGCTACCCAGCTCGAGCATAGGCTTCACTCTTGCCCAGCAATGCGTTTATTCCTCTTTTATGGATATTCTTGAATCCTTACCTTGATGTTCATTTAATTTTTTAACCTCAGCTGGGATTCTGCTGACCCTCTTCATAGTCCAGATGATCTTCACTACTGCTTTGCTGAGAATTGGACGTGAGGTTCAGCAACATGTCTTTTATATCCTTAGAATACCTTTGAATCCATTTTCATTGATATGCTCATCAGTAATCGAGCTCAGTTGCCATAAGGCTAGGATCCTCCGAACTAGTATCTCTTGTCTCTGGTATCTGCTGATACAACTTTCCCGTGTCCAGGACAGTTGTTCTCATACAAAGATACAGCATGGAAGTAACTGATCCAACTCCTTTCCTGACTGGTAACTACCGACAGGATGAATTCCATCATCACATATGTGATGTACAAGGTCCTTCAGTGGACTAACCTCATCTTAACAGCCGTTTTGTTTGTGACAGTTTTCCACATACACACCCAAACAACCTTATCAGACCTCTTTGGTTCCTCCTGGAATGCTACCCTTGATAGTCCTTAGCCTTCCAATAAAGACTCTTAAAACTCAAATACCATCTCCCCTGTGATCTTGCCTCCTGTGATCTGTGCTTTAAGCCGGAATCCCCTTTCTCTTGATCCCACAGCAAGTTGAATCATAGCACTTCTCAGATGGTTGTCACTGCTTGTTTAAATTCTCTTAACTATTCTGAACTGCTTGTTGAGTGTTGTACCTAAGTTCCTAGTATATTCCTTGATGGCTAGCCAACCTTAAATAAAACGGAGTGACTTGTAGATGTCTTTATAAGGTTTGATGGATTGTCCTCTGTTAACACTTCTTTGTGTGCTTGCTAGTGTTCTAGATTAGCACTGTCCAGTAGAAGATTCTGCAGTGATGGAAATGTTCTAATATATTGTGCTATCTGATACGATGGCCACTAACCATATTCTTGAGCCCTGGACATGTGGCAGTTGTGACTAAGGAACTGAATTTTAAATTACTGCTGTGGACAGTGAGGCTCTAGCTATAGATTTGTGAATTGCAGAATACTTAATGTTGTTCATTCACTCAGTTGTGTCCGACTCTTTGCGACCCCATGGACTGCTCCACACCAGGCTTCCCTGCCCTTCGCCATCTCTGGGAGCTTGCTCAAACTCTTGTCCATTGAGTCGGTGATGCCATCCAACCATGTCGTCCTCTGTCATCCCCTTCTCCTGCCTTGTTCTTTAGATGGAGATGGATAATTTTCTCTTCATACAGAGCAGGAAGGAGCCTCTGGCACGTTTAGGTTCCCCCCACACCACCCCGAGCTCCTGCCAGGTTGGTTGGTGGTTTGGCAGGTTTTAATACTAGATTGGCCAAAAAGTTGATCTGGGCTTTTCATATGATACGGAAAAACCCAAATGAACTTTTTGGCCAACCCAATACCTATTTGTATTCTTGTGCTCAGTTGCTCAGTCATGTCTGACTTCGCAACCCGGTGGACTGTAGCCCACCAGGCTTCCCTGTCCATGGGATTTTTCAGGCAAGGATACTGGAGCAGGTTGCCATTTCCTGACAGCTAAATCCAGAAAACCATTTCTAAAGATAAACCTGCCTTGAACAATATTGAGAAAGCAAGTGTTGATGTGTTTTGAGTTTCAAAAAATAATACATAATGAATTTTAGGAAAGTGGGATTACATTAAACCATAATGACGACAGAAGTTTAGTGAGGAATAGGACTTTAAAAGGCAAGTTTTTTAACTTAAAATTTTTCCCTAAAATATGAGAAGTGCACATAATTGGCTTGCTATTTAATGCAGACTCCCAGTCTCACACCCAGAGATTCTGAATTCAGTTAAGATTGGTGGGGGGCATTAGGATCCTGTGTCTTTTATATCCTTCCGATGTTGGTAGGCCGGAAATCACACTATAAATACGGTCCTGTGGGGCTACAGTATGCCTGTCTTTAATAGTTTTAGAAGCTTATAGGTCAGATTGTTTTGTTTTTATTTTAGAAGGAATGTTAAACTATTCCAAGTAAATTTTTTTTTTAGAAGTTTCCTTTTTTGTCTATTTTCCCACTACATGCATTCCTCAAGGATATGGATTTGTTTTTGATTCCCCGATGCCTGAACCTAGAGCTGAGTACTCAATAAATGTTTTTATTGACTTATATATGAAATTGACTTTCAGATAAGAGTTTTAAATCCATAGAAACAATGCTCCTTTTACAGAGAAACTTTAGGATTATACTTAACCCAAATTACCTAATATTCTATTCATAAAGGAAACTGATGCCTCATGGTCTCTGAATACATTTGTCGGCCATTTAGCTCTTCCTTGGGTTTCCTGTACAAACCCTTGCACTTAGCCTCTTCCTGTGCTTGACTTCCTTAGACTTTTATTATAATTTTTTAAACAAACCCACTACTTAGCTCCTTTTGAAGTAAAGCCATATTATTATACTCCTAGGACAAAAATTGAGTAGAATGAAAACATACTTGCATGAGAGAATTGAAGGTTTTGTAAATGCTCTTAATTTTTTTAAAAGATTTATAAAATTTGAACATAAATGTTTCTATCATTTTTTTTGTGCACAGAAGAGGTATGGTAAATTAAGGTTTGCAACTGTTAATCCAAAATGTGATAGGGAACAGCATCAGGAGGGTAAGACTAGTTTGTTTTAAGCAGCATGTGAGATTTTAATTCACCAAATATTGGGAGCACAGAGTCTTAACACCAGACCACCAGGGAAGTTCATAGGCCAGCCTTAATTATAGAACACATTGTTAGGTCATGTACCCAGAAGTCTGGTACTTTAGATTGCAGACTGAGGATTGTTGATTTAGTTACCTCATAGTGTACTACTTTATATTGGAGGATGTATTACTCCAGAAGGCTTTTTCTTATCCATGACCCGCCATGGAGTCTTGATGGAATGAGTGAGAATCTGGAATATTAGAGAACTGTTAATGCATGGAATAGAATATTTAGATTTATTTTTTGTAGGCCAGAGTTGAACTTACTTATACATGATATCATGGGGTATACCTTACTAGTGACTAGAGAGACTATTTCTGCCTCTCTGATTATATCGAAAGTCATGGTTACATTTAATAATCCTACTTTCCAGCTTTTTTCCTGGACCTTTGGTTTGTAGTAGTACTTGATCACTCTTTGTTTTTTAGTTTTTTGAAAAAGTTGTTTACACCGGGCTCTTGCTGCTGACAACAGTAACACATTTTCAGATACATTATAGAACTAGTTATTTTACCAGCTAACTAAGCATGTCTAGTGAATGGATTCTGGTCAGTTCAGTCAACACTCTTTACAGACTTTTTTCTTTTTACTGACCTTTGGTCAGAATCTCATCCCAGACATTTTACTATATAATAAGCAGTGGCAGCTTACTCTAGTGCATACTATAGGCAAAGCTAATGGAAACACAGGATAGAAGAAATGAACTAATAATATTCATTGAGTTCCAGTTGTGTACGGGATAGTATGCCGAATTCTGCCAGTGTATTTAGTGTGGTTCTGATACATAAAACCTCACCTAACTGAGTAGGGAACTAGAGCTGTGAGACTGAACGACTTTCCTACAGACACAGCAATTTATTAAGGGCCAGGGGTTCAAACTCTGGTCTGACTTGCTGAGCTCTTATTACCAATTTAGGGTGCTGTCTTTTCTGATGGAAACAGTCTTTTAGAAAATTTAATCTAGGTGCACATACAGGATAGGGTTGAAGGCAGAGGGACCACTTAGGAGGTTCTTTTACAGTAGTCCAAACAGGAAATGATGAGGTCTTATATACAGTGGTAGCAGTCAAGATGGGAAGACAAAGACTTGGGACAAGCTAAATGTCAGTCACTGAAAAGAATAGTCTCGACACATTCCTTTCTCAAGGAGGCTTTCCGTGATGCCTTAACTCCAGTATATTGGGGGTTCCCCAACTGAATGCTGTCATAGCATTTCTCACAATTATTAATTGGGGTGCTTTCCCCATACTTCTTCAGCTTGCTCCTTCAGGGCATGACTTTGCTTGTTTATGGCTGGATCCCTGTTGCCTAAGTATATGAAGGTCTGCAGGGTCAAAACTGTTTTTGTAATACAGTTAAGTCCCTTACATATGAACCTTCAAGTTGCAAACTTTCTCTCCAATCATGTAAGTTAGTTCACATGTCTCGTGTACATTGTCACAATGTAGGGGTTTTCTTTGAGGAGGCACTGTTACTTTTTGAGACACAGGATCCAAACAACAGTACATAGAGGTTGCAGCAATGCTTAATGCAATCCAATGCTACTGTGTCATCTCTGATGAGAAAAAAATAGCTACTACCCAGACATCACTGGATCAGGTATTCAAGAGGGTAGATAGAATTGAATCCAGCAAAGAACCAGAATCTGTGCTATTCAGATAGAATTGAATCCAGCAAGGAAACAGAACTTGTGCCATCCAGGTCAGGTACGAGGGAAATTACAGCTTGCTTTCCATCTCCTATTGCTGATAACCTTCCGCTTTACTATCCCACTTCCTCTCCCGCCTCCAGTCAGTAACTCTTGCCTGTTCCCTCGATGCCAGCCCTTTATGCCAGCTGTTGTACTGTGTTACTGTACTTTAAAGGGTCCTGTATTATGATTAAAAACATTTATGTATTAATGTTTCTGTGAAAAGTATAAACCTGTTACAGTATAGTACGATATAGTCAACTGTGTTAGTTAGGTACCTAGGCTAACTTTGTTATACTTACGAACAAATTAGACTCACCAATGTGCTCTCAGAACAAAACTCATTTGTATATAGGGGACAAACTATACTAAAATGAAACTTAACCTTTTCAACTCATTAACCTTTTAAACTTATTCTCTCACAAGGGCATAGAGCCTACATGATATGTGATGATGTCATCCCTGATGTTAATTGAATGGTGCTGTATATTCTTCAAGTTTCTATGATTTCCTAAGGTGGTAGGTTTAAGTATGAATGTCTGCATCTATAGACGTTAACTCACTCTTTAGGTTCTACCTTCAAACGTCCAGCAAACCTCAGGATTATCAATTGTTATAAAATCCTGTAGTCTTTGTGCCTAAGCATGAACATGAATACATTCTGTTGTCTTGTTGTGAAATAAGGTTTTAAATATTTTCTCACAACTTAGAAACTGTTATATTGAATTACAATTTTAGAATACAAATTTACTCAAAGCAATTTATAATTTTCTTATTTAAGAATGAATTATTGGCTTAAAAGACTGGTTATAATAAAAATCTACTGAAGTATATTAAAGGACAAGTTACTATATGGCATTGGCTGAAGGAACATACATACATGGTAGTAGAGAAACTTTACAGATAGTTAATGCTCCTGAGTATATGTGGGATGAAAAATAAAAAATCATGGTAGTGCTACTCTAACAGTGCAGTGTAAGATTTGTGGTCAGACATGAATGAAGTGTGTTGTGTGTGAATAATCTCATCCATAGAAATACACTTAACACCTTACAGTGGATGAATCTACAAACATGGCTGAGCTTGTTATTTTGCTTTTAGTTATCAGTAACAGCATCAGACTGTCCCACGTGACGCAGAATAAACACATTTCCTTAGACAAAGTGTTGAATAACTTTAAAATCTCAGTTTATTCCGATATTTTCACTAATGTTGAAAAGCAAAAGGTGGCTAAATCTGCCAGCATTTGGCATAATACAGTGGCACCAAACTAGCATTCTTTTTTTTTTTAGCAGTCATTCTTTACTGATACCCATTTGCAGTGTAGTGGTCATAGTTTCATTTAATGATGTCCTTGTGAAAATAGTAAAATTATTTAAATCTGGGCCAAAAACGTAAGTGATGAAATGGAAAGTTTATATATGGTGCTTCTGCTGCATGCTAAAGTACCCTGGTTGCAGGCTGAATTAGCTCCTGTTTTCTTAGAACACCAATTTTTGACTGTCAAATTTCTGTTGTCAGAGTTGGCTGTTTTGCAGACATTTTTCTGAGTATGATGGAGGTGAGCTTTTCAGGGAAAACAACTGACAGTATTTGTCAGTGATAAAATTTCAAATTTGGAAGTGAAAAGTAGAACTTTTGGAAAACTTAAGGAGCTTGACATCTTTTCAGTACTTAGTGTTTTTTTAATGTTAATGATTTTAGCTACTATGTAATAAGCTGGGCCAACACTTGGAATATTTCTGTAACTAAGGTGAGCCAGTAATTTCCACATAGGCAATACATAAAATAACAAAATTGCAGATAAGTAACATTTCAACCAACTGAATGCAGAAAATAAAAATCCAGCTTCTAGTACTGCCTTCTTATATTAAGGCAGAGATTTAAGAGAACTGAATTGCAAAAATACACAACCATGCCAGTCTTTGTGGAAAAGAGTTTCTTCCATGAATATGTTAATGTTACATATTTGTTACCGAAATCTTTTTTCTTGTTTTAATCTAATATGGTAAGATACTGGTAAACAAAGCTACTTGGGGCCCTGAATTTTTAAGAATGTAAAGGGTTCCTGAGAAGAAACCTGCTATAGCATAGTATATATATAAACATTCAGACCTGTCAAATATGTCAATGTAGTTTACAGTGGCTCCCAGAGTTAAATGTAGATTACTAGGAGGATGGGCATGTTAGGACAGGGAGCAGGTTTTAGTGGGGAAAGAGGTTCATGTTGAGTTTTTAGTAGAACATACAGAAAAAGGGCAAGTAACAGTAGACAGTTGGAAATTCAAAATTTGGGCTTGAGAAAAACAAAAACACCATTCTCCTTTCCAGTAAAAATTCCTTTCATCATGAAATATATAATTAAACAGTTGTTACTTCATAACTGATTGGTATATGTGTTAGCCTTAAAGGTATGAGGGTTGATACAGCAAGCTTCTTAACAGTTTTTTTCCACATTGTGCACATTTAAAATTTGGTACAGGAGAGTTTCTCTTGAACTTAAAAATGTAACCAAGGTACAATAATTTGATTTTTTGTCCTAGAATTTTCAAACTTTATATTCTTGCATAACACCTCACCTGAACTTGGAAAAGGCTTTTCTCTGCCTGACTCACTAATAATATGCACTTGTGGGCATTAATGTACTTTAGGTATTTTACAGACCTTTTAAAATACTTCCCTTTTTTTCAGTCTGCAGTCCTTGTAGTGCAGACTTGAACCAAGTCTGACATTGGTATGTTAAGAATCTAAAATTTTCTAAAACTCTTACTACAATTTGAAAAGAAATGTTTAAACAAATGTTTCCCTCTCTAGCCACTAGTATATGGTCAGTCTCTGAGAGATAACCATCTTCCTTTCCTTTCATTAAACCTAAAAAATTTGTCTCAATGTCTGTTTTTTCTCTCCCCCCTCTAAAATATATTGAATGTCTGGTCCATTATCTCAAGTCAGTTTTTGTTCAGATTATTAAGATTACCTTCCCCATCTTTTTACATTACCTTGGTGCAGGAGGCCCACTTCAAGTTAAAAACCAAGATTACACAACTAGTAGGTGACAGTGTCATATATAACTCATTATCAGCTTTTCTGAATCCCTCACGTAGCACATTTCCTGTTCCTGTCACCAGATTACAAAACAATACTAGGGAGGAAGATGACAAACTATTACCGTGTTCACTACATACTTATATCATCTTAAACCAATCTGTTCATGTTTTTATAATGGTATTTAATAGAACTAAAGCTATGATAGATCCAGCACAAATTTGATATACTCAAAAACAGCCAATATGCAAAAATGTCCGTATGTTCAACAAATATTAAATGTACATGCTGGTAGGTAAGTGCGTCAGGCACTTGGTAAGCAGCAAAGAAAACAGGCGTGTTTTTAATTAGTCCTGTGGACCAACAGTTTTAAGAGGTTTGAACAGTTATTTTGTCAGAGGTGAAAGATTTTTTTGTTGAACCTATAATAGTGCAGCTGTGCATTCTGATGATGGTAGAAACTCCAGTCTAGGATATAAGACCCTTATAAATGTCTCATTTCCAATTCAAACTCAAATGGGAGGTATATCAGAGAGAAACCATATAAGGACTGTGGATTATGCCGCTAATCTGAACTTTTCTTTCAAAGGAAATAAATACTGTCCTTTTATTCTAGATGAGACATCAGAAGTTAATTATGAATAGCACTGTTTATGTAACTAACATGGTACTGAAAAATCTAAGCTGAATGTAGCCAGAAACTCCAAAATAAACTGAATACAGAGTCCCACATAAAACTCCACATCTAATCTGTCCCAGGGAAGCACTGGTTTCACAAGACTTAATTTTTAGGTTATTTCATTTTCTACTGTTTTGGGAAGGACTTTTTGCAACTAGAAAAGCAAATACAGTAGCTCAGCTGGTAAAGAGTCCACCTGCAATGCAGGAGAGACTGGTTCAATTCCTGGGTCGTGAAGATCCCCTGGAGGAGGGTGTGGCAACCCACTCTAGTATTCTTATTCTTGCCTGGAGAATCCCCATGGGCTAGGAGCCTGGAAGGGCTACAGTCGATGGGGTCACAGAGTCGGACATGACTGAGCGACTCAGCACGGCGCACAGTGACTGAGGAAAACAGAAGGACTGGCGTGAAGTCTTTAATTCATCAGTTCTCTAGTCCTTCAGAGAAGCCAACAAAAACACTTTGACAGACTTATGTCTGATTTTGAAAAGCTTCACCTTTATGTATTGAAAAAAAAAAATAAAATTTCTTTAAATATGGCTTGTTGGTCCCTTCTTTGATCTACCATTGTATTTGCTGCTATTTACAAATAGGACTATCTAATATCTTCAGATTAAATGTGTTAATCTTATTCACTGATGTTATAACTTTTAAGGCAGATAGTAAACTATAAGTCTTATATAAGACTTATATAAGATCTAGCTTGTCATGGAACAAACACTATTTTACAAAGCATAATGCTTCATTTTTAGAAACCTAGGTAAAAAACTTGAGCAACTAAACAGCAAAGCTGCACAGACAATGAAATGTAACCTCATGCTCTGTTTAGGCTCTCTGCCCTTCCATGAGGCCAGAGTAGCCTTCCACCTACAGTGGAAAACAGGAACTGTTACAAAGCCTGAAAATGTTCTAAACCCAAATCCTGGGGCATTTTAGTAGGCTTAGCATCTTTAAAGCCTTTTAAGAAAAGTACTAATTGCTCAACTACCCCTTTCAAACAGCACCAAAGAAAAGCTCTTCTTTCTTATAAGACATTCCATGTATACCTTTTCCTAACTATGGTGAAGAGATTTATACCAAATCTTTGATTAATACTATTTTTTCTCTCAAAGCAAGTTCTTTGTCCTGATATTTTCAGTGTCAGGAAGCACAGATATTATTAATCATTTTTGATCTTTGTATTACCAAGGACATCTTTCTCCATCTTGTTCTGAAGGATGAACAAAACTTTGAGGTGTACGTTTCAGGAGATAAACTGCAGCATGAAGACCCCCTATGTTGACCCAAACGGTATGCACCTTCCGCCATAGGTGTCCCATTCCAGATAATGCCTGTGTATACACAAAAAGAAAGTAATTAGCGGATAACTGCTTCTCTACCAGCCAGAGGTCTTAGTAAGAAACACTGGGAGAAGAGAAAATATATCCTCAAATACCCCCAAGTCTAGTTAAAAAGGTCCTAAATTTGTCACAGGCTGAGGTTTTGTGATAACATACAGCACCTTGGCAAAGCATTTCTTGTCCTGAGTCAGTAGTACAGCTCGGCCTGTCCCTGGCCTACAGACACGGCTCATCTCCCGCAGGCAAGCTGGATAAAGGTTCCAGTTTCTCTTCTTGGAGCCCATCCTATAAGAGGAGGTCGAATAAGTCACTTGCTTTTGCAAAAGGTAAGTGGCTAGGACTGTATGAAATGAGAAGTTATTAAAAATTCATTGCAATAAGAAAATCCTGAAGTATGAAAAAAATTGCCTTTTAAAACCACACCTTTGCCATTATGTGTCAATGAAATAAATGATCAGACTAGTAAATTGCTTAGAATCTTGAATGGGGTGAACTGGTTAAGGGAAAAAGAAACAACTATAATAGTTATACAGGTTGTCTTAGTATAAGCAGTTATAAACCAAACTGCATGTATGCTCAGTGGTGTCTGAGTCTACAACATGATGGACTACTGGAGCGGGTTGCCATTTCCTTTTCCAGGGGATCTTCCCAACCCAGGGAAGATTACCCAACACCTGCATCTCCCTCATTGGCAGGCAGGTTCTTTACTAGCTGAAACGGGTAGCCACATAAACTACTGATTAAAAAACATCCTGAGATTTTCTCAACCTTTCTCTGAAGTATTAATGTAATTCAGTAATGGGCTACAAAGTGGATGAACCTGTGATGGTCAGGATCAAAGTGTAGTTAATACACTTCTGACTTCTCAGAAGAAACGGGTGAACATATTGTTAAAGGAAGTAAAAACCTATTCTGAGTCTCCTAAAAGAAACTGAAGATTTCTGACAGAATAAGCTCAAAGAAAATACAACAGATTTAGAAGACATGTGGGTAATAACAAATGAAAATAAAACTCATTTTTTACGTCTCACCTTTTTCCAAATGGCATGTCTGTTACAATTATGTCTACAGAGCCAGTTCTTAGTGGCAGGTTGCAGATATCCCACTGAATAGTATCTATGGGCAAGCCCAAGGACAGTTTGCTGTGGGGACAAAAGAAAAGGTGCTTCAACATATCCTGAAGAACGAAATTAAAAAAAGACTTTGTCAAGAGACTGTTATAGTATCCAAGAATTAAAACGATATCAGTGACAACATCTGCAACTTAGTAAAAATTTTTAAGGTAGTATGTATGTGGCAAGCACAGATCATAAGCTAAAACAGTTATAATGACAATATGTAAGAACAAATAAACTAAGAAATTAGTTGACTGATTTTCAGCTTTAATTGCATAAGAAAATATTAGTATTTAATATGATTTTTATAAATTCATATTAAATATAAATTCATATTTATAAACTTGTTTTATAAGAACAGATTTTGAAATGAGAAAATGATTATAAAGTCTGAGTTATGAATGAATCAAATCTTGGGATACACGTGGTCCTGTAAGACTATAATCATCAAAAGTGGTCCTGAAGCATACTAATAAGAAGACACTGAAGATTATATGGGTGGGATAGACAAATATTTGGTATTAGGTGACTTTTCCCCCTGGATTTCTCTAATTCCTGTAACATTTAGCTCAAGATTGAGTTCCTTGTTTGTATTCAATTAAGTTTCAGACAAAAGGGCACCACTGCCATCTCCTTCCTCTTCCCTGAGACCTAGGAGGACAGCTAAGGCCCTTTCTCTCACCCCTGCATGGGGTGCCTTCTCCATACTACATAACCTACTTAATAAAACATTTCCAGAGAAAAGATCGCTTGTGCCTCTGTTAAGTCCCCAGCTGGATGCCTGCACGCATAATGGAAAACTTAGAAAATTAAAATGAATCTATGTAATTCTTTTATGGGGAAAAGAAGATATAGAAATAAGAAGGAAGCTAGAAATTTAAATAGTTGCATTAGGGTAAGGGAAATTATAGTTAAAATATTTTAAAAATATAGATTAGTTTCAATCAACTTAAAATTTAAATGGAATCTCACAGTATATTTGGTTATAATGTCACAATGCAGTGGTTATATTAATTCATAAGCCAATATGAAACTTGATTATCTAAGTTTAAGTGATGCTACAAAATCTTGAATTTTTACCCTTCTTTAACTTGGATCTTGGTCAATAAAGATGAGATGTTATTTGCAGCTCTATTCACAGCCAATGGATTATTATCACCAGCAATATGGTAACAGTTAGACCATTCTGTAGCCCCCTAAAATACAAGAGTATATATTAAAACAACTAGCAAACTGCAAAAAAAAAAGAAAATAACCCCAAAATGATTAAAAGTAAAATCAGTTCAACCATTTGTCAATATTCAAGACAATGCCAGTCAATAGTCCAATGCTTTTCTAAAGTGGCGAAACACTGCGTGCTGTCAACATTCTACTTCCCTTGCTTGAAACACCCTCCCTGCTGTTCTGTTTGCTCAACTGTTACTCATCTTTGAAGTCCCAGCTCCAACATCATGCCCTCTGACTCAACCCCAGCTCTCCAAGCTGCCTCTCATTTGCCTCTCCAAAAGCACTTTGTACATCTATCTGCCACTGCACTTGCTCCCTTTTTCACACCTCTGTACCGATCCGCTGCTCAGCAAGTCTGGGAACTCCTTAAGGGCAGGTCTGGTATCCTCCACCCAGCACTCCCAGCACACGGGAGGCCTTGCAGACTGTAAATGTACTTTGAAAAAGCTAACCAAATCAAACTGACCAACCTATACCCTTCTGTGATTATGGGATTTTTATATAATCTGAGAAACGAATACTTAAGAATTTAAATGAACTGTAATCTTCATTATATGGGCTTTTGAATGATAACCACTATATTCTTGAAAGGATTTTGTAAGTTTAATTAAAAATATGTCAACGGAACATAAACCCTGAGCTTTTCGTATTATTTGTGCAGTGAGGTGAGACACTGCCCTACGCACGAACAATGTTCTGTGCAGATTAACAGGTTTCTGACATGAAAGCACAAACAGTTCTGCCCTCGGTTTAGGGACGAACAACAGCACCTCTTCCTTGGTAAGGAGTAATACCCCCTCATCCATGGACACAGTGCTTCACAGCTATTTCTTTTCCCCAGACCCTTGAGGGTAATGGAGAAGGGTGATGTTGGGAGATTGATGAAGAGTTTGATGAAAGCCTCAGGTGATTTCTGATTGCCCAATATTCATTTTTTCTTCTAAACCTATTTATATAGATTTTCAGCTCCTGAAAGACAAGGGTTTTGTAGTACTTCCAAGTTTTGAGGGAGTATTCTAAATTAAATATTTTAGACTTTGGTGAACAAACTGTCTATATAACCTGTCAATTCCTTTCATAATTTCATTCATTTTGATCTCATATCAGCCTAGGTTTTTCTACATTGACATTCTCATGTCTACCCCTACATGGAAAGGCCTCAAACATTTTCTTTTTATCAGCGGTGCCGGGGGCTCTTCTGGACTGTCTCTTTCTAGCCCTGTTGTGTATTTCTTGACATGTATTGACCTTCACTGCTATTCCAGGCAACAGACACATCATGGTTTAAAGCTGAAGAACACTGCTTTGTTTCCAGAATTCTTTGCGACAACAACTGGTTTTCCTCTGTGTGGCTCCTGAGCCAGAGTAAATTTCTCTAGTTGATACTAGCAGAAAACAGCAATCATCTGGACTACTGTGAATTCCTTCCTAATTCCCAGATGGCAGATGTCCTTTCCTAACTGCACTCTGGATTATTTTTCCCTTTGTAGGTTGCTCTGGACTTGTTTATGTGTCCAGTTTCTGCTCACTCAGAATCTGTGGTATCTCCCTAAAGTTTCTTCCCACTGGCTTTACATATACTATATTTAAGAACTTGCTATGTTTCACAAGTTTAAGCAATTTTACTGGGCGTGCCCTCTTCTCAATTATTATTTAGATAATATTGAATCAGTAACAATGATTCAAGCAAACTCTCCTGTTAAATGTTCTCCACTTAGAAAATGTCTTTCCATTTCTTGCTTTGCTTTAGGTAGTTTTTGAGTCCTCTCAATGTGATGCTATTTTTTTTTTTTTTAAACTTTGTAACCTTACTAAACATCCTAAAAAACCTAAATAATGTTCCTAGGTTTCCCCATCATACCACTATACTTACTCCCTCAAGAACCTAAGTGGATTAAGAAACATAATCTCACTTTATAGAGATTAAATGCCCTCTTCCAGTTTATGCTTGTGCTTTCAATTATCTTTTCTGTTCAAGTCTACCTGTTTGTCTAAAGAAATGGGACTCATCAGTTTGTAATTCTCAGCCTCCTCTGTAATCCAGTGAATAAACATGATTTCTAATCTAAAGCCTGCTGCTGCTGCTGCTGCTAAGTTGCTTCAGTCGTGTCCGACTGTGCGACCCCATAGACGGGAACCCACCAGGATCCCGTGTCCCTGGGATTCTCCAGACCAGAACACTGGAGTGGGTTGCCATTTCCTTCTCCAAAGCTAAAGCCTAGTCCTTGGCTATTTGTATTAAGTGGCTACATCCTTATCACAAAAGTTCCAGCTTTACTAGTATAATTCACTCAAATCTTGGGTCCATGGACTTAACCTTGGTCATTACCCATCAGTTCTAGAACATTGTGGATGCATCACTTTCTTATCTAAAAGCTAAAGAAGAGTTATTACCTCAATTGGTATTGCCCCTGTTCCACACATCGGATCAACTATTATATCAGTGGGCTGAGGTGCACAGAGCCTAGAGAAGAAAACAGCCTATGTGAACAGACGTCAACAGCCAAGACACCCACAATGACTATTCCTGATGATGTCAGATCACAGATCTGTTATGCCAGCCTGAAGAAACAACAATCAGAATTTATTTTAAAGATAAATTTGTAACTATATGTTGAGTCTATATCCTTGCACTTAAAAAAATTACACCTAACTAAAAGTCCTCTATCAACCAAAATCTCTTTCACTTTGAATGGAATTTGGCTTGTATATCTTTTCATGTGTGTGCGCGCGCGCATGCGCGCTCATATACTTTTAGAAGAGAGGTGTTATTTTGTATATAAACTTGTGTTGTTACATTGAAAACTCAAACATATCAAGTACAACATGTATGAATACAAGTTTACTGGCAATTACTCATTCAGTATTCCTTCCCTGATTACTTTTAAAGACAATAAAGGTTGCTATTAAAATAACTACTTTAGCTTTCAGCTCTTAGTATTTGCCAGGCATGGATTTAAGTTCTTTGCATGCATTATCTCTTTTAATCCTTTTAACAGCCTTGTGAGATAGGTTACTATTATTATTCTCAGTTACAGATAAGCTGACCCATCCATCTGTGGATGCAAAGCTAATAGGTGACAGAGTCAGAATTAGAGGCATTACAGTCAGTGGCTTAAATGTTACCGCCTCTATGTAATATCTCCTCCTCAGACAGGTGACAAGGTTCTTCTTTCCTTCTTTTGTCCTGCTATTCTTTCCACATTCTATTATGGTTCTTCCTCACAAAACTGATATTCCTGGGGACTAACACTGGACTCCTTTTTTAAATTAATTTGTATTGGAGTATAGTTGCTTTATAGTTGGTAAAGAATCTGCCTGCAATGTAGGACACTTGGGTTTGATCCCTGGGTTGGGAAGATTCCCTGGAGAAGGGAAAGGCTACCCACTCCAGTATTCTTGCCTGGAGAATCCCATGGACAGAGGAGCCTGGCAGATTACAGTCCATGGGGTCGCAAGAGTTGGACACAACTTAGTGACTAAATCACCATAGTTGCTTTAATACTGGATTCTTATTGTAACACCTGTCGAGCTTTCAAGAGTCTTCTCCAACACCACAGTTCTGGACTGCAAGGAGATTCAACCAGACAATCCTAAAGGAAATCAGTTCTGAATATTCATTGGAAGGACGGATGCTTTAGCTGAAACTCCAATACTTTGGCCACCTGATGCAAAGAACCGACTCATTTGAAAAGACCCTGATGCTGGGAAAGATTGAAGGCGGGAGGAGAAGAGGACAACAGAGGATGAGATGGTTGGATGGCATCACTGACTCAATGGTCAGGAGTTTGAGTAGGCTCTGGGAGTTGGTGATGGACAGGGAAGCCTGATGTGCTGCAGTCCATGGGGTTGCAGAATCTGACACCACTGAGTGACTGAACTGAACTGAACTGAACTGTCCAGCTCTACTTCCCCGTTCCTGCCCCTCAAAACACAGAGCAACAGAATCCTTGGCAACCCTCTTGGGCGTAAGCAACTCTGTACTCCCAGCCACTGTTGCTGGGTCTGAGCAAACACATGACCGAAACTATGTCAATCAGATTCTCCTTCTAATAGTTGGGAACAAACAGCTAGAAACTGATTATTTAAAATCGGAAACATATAAATTTAGATGAGGGGGAGCCATTTATAGAGAGAAGTAGAGGCAAGAGCCCATGGGCTCCCAGGGGAGATAAAAGTGACTATCTAGGTTTCTGGTGGTTTTCTCTAAGACCAGGATCCTACTTTTCTTAAGACATGGCTATCAGTTTTTCTGTGGATTCCCCAAGACATCTCGGTATTTTGCCATTAATTCCCACTCCCACACAATCATCACTTTTTTAAATCTTAAACTAGCTTATTTAGGTTTCTAACAGTTGTACCCGTAATAACTCTCTATATTCCTGGCTCCTACCATAATACCTTCAGGAGATAATAAATGTTTGTTAAGTAAATGATGACTAGGAGCTCTTCCTTAATCAAATGGGCCCAGTTTTCCTACTGTTGTCACTGAATTGACAGGCTCCAGTTGTGTTGAACTAGGATTCCAAGGATGAGCAGGGGAAAAGAGGAAGCAAAGACTGGAAGACAAGGAAATAGAATTAACTACCAGGCATGCCAGGTACTGTATGTAACAGGTATTTTGCATCTGTTTCTGCATTTATTCCTCACTCATAATCCTTTAAGTCTCACATCAAACCTATTTTGCAGTCTGGCGAACAGAAACCTAGAGAAGACATCTTGTCCTAGTGGTGGAAAGAAACACCCAGTCAAAGGGAAACAGGCAAAGAAGAAAGCAAGCTGTTTTGTTCTTTGAAAAGTAGAAAATTTCAGGATGATTCCTGGGTTTCTGTGAGTATAAAATTTTAACATATAAGTAAAAGCTCTCTGTGTTCATTTATACATTGTACACATTTATGAAATCTCTGCTATCCATCTGCTTCATTGCACAGAAATGAAACAGAACAAAATTTGTTCTATTTCCCAACATGGCATATATCCTTTCTAAACAGAGATGTGACAACTACATGCAAAAGGCAGATGAAAACTATCATTCTCATTTTAAATCAAGAAAATTGAGATATTAATTAAGTGATCTTCTCAGAATCTCAAGGAATCAACACTGGATACAAAGAAAAAGATCTTTAACATTTTATCTTGTTCTTTATCCACAAGATTCTAACACTGTACCTCACAAAAAATTTTGAAGGGAAAATTCAAAGCAAAGTGTCACCTGAACCTACAAGGCTAATGCATTCTCTTACCTGAGCATCCCATAGGCAAGAGTAGATCTAAGAGTTGTGGGTCCAAAATGTGTGATATTTCTTCGGTGGAGACTCTCTTCTGTCAATGCAATGCCCACAACAATTTCATTATCATGGATATTCAAAAGAACCTACAAATAAAATAAGACAGAATAAAATAGCTTTAAGAGAGTTCAAATAAGATTTTAAAATTTGAGGCTTCATTAATTTCTGTTACTTTATTACTGAGGTATACCTTGCATACAGTAAAATGCACAAATCCTAAGTATGTAGTGCAGTGAGTTTCGGCATACACATGCTGTGTAACCACCACCCAGAAAAAGACAGTTTTTCCTGCCCTCTCAGTCGGTACCAAGCCCAAACTGTCATTAATCTGACCACTATCATGATAAATTATTTTGTCTTTTTTTGAGCTTCATATAAAGGAAATCATTTAAGTACATGCTATTTTAGAATTATTTTATTCTCCTTTTGATTCACTGTTTTCCCAAGTTAGGTATAACCAGATTTCCTTCGATTTTTATAAGAGAAACATATTTTGAAGGTTTCCAGGCTTCTAAAATGCATTTAAAACATTTTTAACGTTGGGAGAAAAAATTCCAAACATATAGAAATGCTTACAAGAATACTGGCACAATGAACTCTTAAGTATAACCTTCATTTAGATTAACCAAGTGTTAATGCCAGGCCACATATGCTTTAACACCTATTATTTTCTTAGTACTTTTAAAAAACTTGACTTACAAGTAATGCCTGTGAAAGAATTTTTTTGGTCCTCGTTATAGTTTTTCTAACACACAGTTAAATATAAACTATTCAAATAAAACAAGAATGTGTTCTCCCATCTTCCACCTCAAATTTCCTCATCATGATCTCAACAGCAGCAGTTAACACTTACCTAGCTCTATGCAAACCACTGTTCTACACACTTTGTATTTGTTACCTCATTTCATATCCACCCCCTCTGAGCTAGATATTATCCTCCTCCTCTTATAGATAAGGAAATTAAGACACAAAGAGGTCACTTTTACTTGCCGAAAGTCATACAGCTCATAAACTGGGATTTAAACCCAGGTAGTGTGGTCCATGGGGTCGCTAGGAGTTGGACACGACTGAGCAACTTCACTTTCACTTTTCACTTTCTTGCATTGGAGAAGGAAATGGCAACCCACTCCAGTGTTTTTGCCTGGAGAATCCCAGGGAGGGGGGGGGCCTGGTGGGCTTTTGTCTATGGGGTCGCACAGAGTCGGACACGACTGAAGCGACTTGGCGGCAGCAGCAGTGGGACTTTCTTGGTGGCCCAGAGGCTAAGACTCTGAGCTCCCACAGCAGGGAGCCCAGGCTCCATTACTGGTCAGGGAACTAGATCGGGCATGCTGCAACTAAGAGTTCACATGTCACAACCAAAGGTCCCACATGCTGCAACTAAGACCCAGGACAGCCAAATAATATAAATAAATAAACCGAGGCAGTACAGCTCCTGAATCTGTCCTCTGAGCCCTTCTGCTAACTTCTGGACATCACTGTTCTAGTTAGTCTGTTCATCATCATAACAGCTGTTACAAAGAAAAAGGAGTAGGAATTGTTCTTCCAACTTGATATGCAAAAATAAAAGAGAGAATAACGACTTGCCCAGATTCAAGTGTCCCTAAAGCAACAGTAAACGACCCCTTGGTAAAAACATCAGCTGCTAGAGGCCTTTAAACTGTTGGAGATGGAAAGATTAGTCAGTATGGCCCACGTGTGAATCACCCATACAGCAGAAGATTGAGACCAAGGAGAGTGAGCATGTTAAAACGGAGGATCTGAGCTTGGGAATATAGCACAATTTAAGAAAGAGGAGAGCCGGCTCCAGGAGGAGTATTAGCAATGATGTCCTCATTTTAGAAGGTCAAGGTTTGTTTTAAAAATATACTCCACTTCAGTAGCAAAGTCTGCAACCAAGACACACAACAAAACAGTTGCTTTAATTCTTTTGAATTTCATAATCTGAACATCCACACCATGTTAGAAAAAGCACTAGGTTAGAAATAAGAAAACTCAAGTCTCGATAGCTCTCCCACATATTGAGCATGTACTACAGACCAGGTATCATTCCAGATACTTCAAAAGTATAATCTCATTTAACCTTTAGGACACATAGGTATAAAGTGTTTTTGGCTCCAATTTGAAATAGAGGCTCAGACAGAATATCTTGTCCAAAGCTACACAATTATGGAGTAGAAATCTGGGTTTAGCTCTGTCTCCATTGCCCATACTTTTATTATGATACCCCATTAACTTTGTCACCTCAGTTTAATTGTCCATAAGACTAAGTTAGTCTTGAAAGTTCTACACATTTGTTATGACAACCTTCTTGAATCATCACAGTAAGAACATGCACTTACCTCCACATCAAAGTTGGTCATATCAGCCTTCCACTTAAAATAATCTTGAACAGCACCCCCAAAATCTCTTGCTGCCTCATTTGAGGAAAAGCAGTGTTTCTCTCCTGCCCTGTTGCATGTGACTCTAAACTTCAGCACTTCAGGATCAGCTTCTTCTTTTGAGTTTTCCTCAGTCTCATCTTTGCAAGATGTCAAATCATCACCTATTAATGTTGATACCTCTTCTTTGACGGCTGGATTTTCATAACAGTCTAAGATCTGTGAATCTGAGACACTGTTAGTGAATTCTTTAACATCCTTCTCAACTGTTGTGTCTCCTCGTCCATTATCAATCTTCTGTTTACTTAAATTCGGATTTATCTTTCTGCGCTTTGTTTTTTTTTTCTTGAAACTTGTGTTAATTTTCCATATTTTTAAGGGGTCTGACCATGGAAGCTTCCCAGCCAGGTCCTCAAAATCCTTTAGAACTTCTTCCTATAAAAGACAGAGAATGAAATCCATTAATTTCATTCATTTCTCACCACTTTAATTGAACAAATAAACTCCTACTTTGCCTATGGACTACATTAATTGCTATGTTGGGGGTGGTAGGAGAACAGGACAAAAGAATAAATAATATAATGCCTGTAACTGAGGAAATTAGAGTCTTAATTGAGAGTATTAAGATTTATACAAATTAAGGCCACTACAGAATAATACAAGACAGAATGGTAGATCAGAAGCTGGGCTTCCAGATTAAAATGTAAACAAATAAGGAACTATTAACAGTGGTTACCTCCAGGGAGGGGAAGTGGGTGGATGAAACACAGGGGAGGTCAGCAGACCTTTCAATGACTGACTTCCTATTTAATTGTGTGCTGTGTATACATACTATTTTTGAAAAGAAAAAAACCCAAACTTTAAAAATTAAAAAGGAATCTATCCATATATATGAGTTAGTATACTGTATTGGTCACAGAGACACAGATGTACAGAACAGACTTTTGGACTCTGTGGGAGAAGGTGAGGGTGGGATGTTCTGAGAGAACAGCATTGAAACAAGTATACTATCAAGGGTGAAACATATCACCAGCCCAGGTTGGATGCATGAGACAAGTGCTTGGGGCTGGTACACTGGGAAGACCCAGAGGGATGGGATGGGGAGGGAGGCGGGAGGGGGGGATTGGGATGGGGAGGGAGGCGGGAGGGGGGTATCGGGATGGGGAACACATGTAAATCCATGGCTGATTCATGTCAATGTACGGCAAAAACCACTACAATACTGTAAAGTAATTAGCCTCCAACTAATAAAAATAAGTGGAAAAAAAAAAGGTATCTATCCAGTATCTAAATAGTATCTATAGTTATTTGTTAAAAAAGTAAATCTGATCATGTGTAAAGTACCTTAACAGCTTATTACATCCAAAATTTAAATTCCTTAAAAAGCCCAAATGACCCAACTCCTGTCTATGTTTCTTTTCTTACACCATGTAAGGATCATCTCCCAAGCTTCCCACCTCTGCTTCAGATGAGAAGGTATGTGCTTCACATGGCCTCTCTGCTCTGCTGGTACCCTTTTCATTATTCAACAGCAATTTCAAAGCACATCCTCTGAGAGACCTACTCTGCTCTCAAGTCACTCTTCGTCTCATTTTATTTTTTTTACATAACTAAGCATCATCTAAAGTTATTAGGTTCATTACCAAGGCTCCTCTCAGAAGGTAAATGCAGGGACTTCCCTGGTGGTCCAGTGGTTAAGACTTTGAGCTTCCAATATAGGAGATGCAGGTTCAATCCTTGGTTAGGAAACTAAGATCCCATATGCCACATGGCATGGCCAAAAAGAAAAGAAAAAAAACCCAAACCAAAACAACAAGAAAAGGAACAACAGAAATGCCAACTCTATAGTAACAGAATCTACATGGTATCTGTTAAACCTAGAATCAGAACATAAGAGTTCTAACATAAGAATTCCTGAGTGCAGGGAAGGTCAAGCAGAGGTGTAGGAAGACACCTGAGGAAGAATACCTACACATCTCAGGCAAAGGGGGGAGAAGTCTGCAAAGGAGGAACAAATTAATTCTTCTCTGGAAGAGCAGGGAAGAAGAGCGTGCACCAAGAGGGAGCTTCCCTGGATCTTGTTTCCAAAAGCAGCAAAGGAGGGAAATGGAGGCTGAATAAGGAATCTCAGCAATAGGCTCTATTTGCTGGAGAGAAAGGATAGAGATGCGCAGAAATACTCCAGTAAATAACCTTAAAGTTCCTGAACTCTTCCAGCTAGGGAGCAGGAATGGTTAAAAGAACTCAGTAAATGGTATGGAAATTATACTTCAATAAAGCTATTTAAAAAAAGAAGGAAGAGAACTCATTTACCCACAACCTTTTGCCAGAAGGAACTTCACAGTGAACCAGGGGGATTTCTTGCTGGCCTGGAACAGTTCCTGAATCTTCCATCAAGAAGGAACTCCCTCATTCAAGGACCAGCAATTATCAAAACTTATTAGCACCAGACTTACATAAATGGAAAAAAGGAGGAAAGGGACAGAAAAACAAACAGCAGAAAACAACCAGTGACCAAAAAGATACTGACACAAAGCAACTGGAATCCATGATGAGATATGTTGACATGAAATAAAAAAAATGTAATAAGGAAATACTTCTGCAACATAAGAGCTCAAAGAAGAGATATAAAAGCAGGAAAAAGATGAGGGGAGCTGGCAGAAGAAGATGAAACAGGAGCTTGTCGAGTTCAAAGAAAAAGTGGAATGAGAAAACAAAACCACTGCAAAAATGAAGACCATATTGAGAGCACCTCTTATAAAAGCCACTGCTGAAAATACAGTAAGGGATGTGAAGGAAAGCAAAGCAAATACAGTAAAAATGAGCAAAGATTTTTAAAAGGATTAGAGAACAGTGGAAAACATCAAAGACAGTCAAAAGAGATCCTACACATGTATAACTGGTTTATCCCTGATGAAGGGGTTTAAAATAAAACATATTAAAAAAGTAATTCAAGAAAACTTAAATATAAATGGATATGAATTGCTCTATAGGTTGACATGTCCTAACTAGGAATTATCAACAAGGAGACATATTCTGGTGACTTCTAAAGGTTGAAGAAAGAAAAAAATCATCTGGGCATCAAGCGGAAATAATAAGAATCTGGCAACAAATGGGGGGGGGGGGGTGGAATAACAGGGTGGCTTCAGACTGTTCCATGACAACATTTCATGTTAGAAGAGAATGAACACTATGATACTCTTAAGGAAGGAGAGCATGACTCCCAATTTTAAACCCAAATGATTAATCAAGTATAGAGGTGAAACACAAACATTTCTGAACTCAGTGCCATCCAAGAGATAAACCTGTAACAAAAAGACAAGTAGCGTGCCTATAATCAATTTAACAAAAAAGACTAAAATGAAAACAAACATAGGGATTATGACAACAAAACAGAATGTAACTGTTACAAAGGGATGTATCCTTGGAGGGAAAGGTAACAGAACATGGGAGGTAATTTAAGCACACTTGTATCTTCTTCTCTTATAACCTGAAGTCAAGGGATAGAAATTAAAGCTAATGTTTTTTAAACTATACTTAAAGGATTCAAAGGCATATGGGTCAACACCAAGAAAAATTATAAAACTGGAGGATGAAAGGGAGGGAGGAGAGATGTAGAAAATATGCCAACTTCATCACTGCTCTTAGTAGAAATTCAAGAAATACTGTGTAAACAGTAGATGAAGTTATATTTATAAAAGTTAACAGCTAGAGAAAGAACACAAACTTTCCAAATATTTTAAACCACACGCACGTGGAAAAAGCAAACACATAAATTTTTAAAAAGCTGAATGTGTGTAACATAAACATGACAGAACCAAGACCAAACATTTCTGTCGTATCAATAAACATCAATGGGATAAACTTATCAAACAGAAAAATGACCCTCAGACTGAAATAAGTACATGGATGTATGTAGGATGTTCATTGCACTGATGTAATGACAAGAGTGTGGAAAATCCTAATGTCCTAAAATGGGACTGATTAAACTGATGCAGTCAAATCCAACAATGATAGTGCCGTGATCTCCAACATGACAAGTAAAAACACAGAACAGTATGCAGAGTATACTTCCATTTGTGTCAATATGTAAAAAAAAAATACACATATTAACAAAATATCTCTTGAACCATTTGTGTCAATATGTAAAAAAAATACACATATTAACAAAATATCTCTTGAATGATATCTAAGAAATCGGTAATAACTGTTGCCTTCAAGAAGGGAAATGGATAGTATGAAGACAGAGGAACATGTTTCACTGTATATCTTTTCAATCTTTACAATTTTGTTCTAAATACATATATAAACTGGCTAAACAATTTAAATCACAGTTGTTACCCTTTAAAAAAAAGTTAATAAAAAAGCTAATAAAATTTATGTTATCATCTGAGTATTTAAAAATAGAGAACCCATTAGGATGCCTAAACTAACAGGCTTTTATAGACATGCAAAAGCATAATGCAACAAAGGAAAAAACTGATGGTCAACAGAATGAAAACTAGAAGCCAAACAAAACAAGGTTCTACTGGGGGCATGTTGCAACTCAAGTCCACAAAGCGCTTAACAATTTTTCACTGTCATATGCAACAGAAGTTGCTCTTGCAGAGATCTGAAAATCTACTTTATTTATTTTTCTTAAATATTTTTTTTATGTGGACCATTTTTAAAGTCTTTATTGACTTTGTTAGAATATTGTTTCTGTTTTTTTTATGTTTTGGTTTTTCGGCCGCAAGGCACATGGGATCCTAGCACCCTGGCCAGGGATCGAACCTGCACCCCTTGCATTGGAAGGTGAAGTCTTAACCACTGGACTGCCACGGAAGTCCCTGAAAATCTACCTTAATCCTTACTGTTTTCTTCTGGGACTTCTACCAGTAACCTCCTTTGCAGTTACTTAGAAGGCAGCTCTGGAAACCTGGCTCCATAATATCAAATTCACCTCCAATTAGAGAGATTAAGAATACCCAAAATAATACAAATTCCAGGATGGCAAAAACATGGTAATTGAGGAAAATACTATTAATAATACCTAGTAGGTTAGAGGCAATAATTTAAGATCGACACATATTTTAAAAATATGTCAACATTTATTCATGTATAGAATCAGCTAGTAAAATTTTGAAATACTTAAAAGCAAAGATTGTCAGCAGCCTGCCTATTATTTACTAATTTTGTAGATATGATTTGGTTGGCAATGCCCATCAGAAGGCTGAAGGGTTATAAAACTAGTATTAAAAGTTACATTTTTAGTTAATAAAATTATCATCTATTTTCAGTCTGAATTCTTTTAGGTCTGTTTTTTTCTAGCCTGTGGGTTCATATCCGTTTGACTGGTTTCTGAATGATGTTTTGGAAATCAACCTGTTACCAATAAATAAAAATTAGACAATCAGGCAGCACATTATAGTTTTAAAAAGATTATTTCTAATATAGGCAATAAAACTGAAAGAAAAGGGTTTTCAAGCATTTGACTCTGGAAATGAGACCTTTAAAAAGCAATGTGGAAAAATACTAAAGCTGGACTGTGATCTATTTTCAGCCTTCAGCTTAGGCAGCATCTCAATATTTAGGAATCTGATGCTAAACACAAGTTAGGAACAAAGCTGTTGTCCTAACAACTGAAGGAGTATTTAGATATTACTTTGGCTTTATTTCTAAAAACAAGTTAGAGAAGAAAGCAGGGCAAAAACAGAATGGTGAGACAAAGCGTTATTGGTAGATGACACAAACTGATGCCTGCTCCTTGCTTCACAGCTTGGAAGCAATTCTATTTTGAAACCATATAAATCAGCAAAGCTCATCTAAGGTGCCTTTCTTTTGTGAGAAAGTCAAATCATTTGTTCTATTTCTTGTTAAGATTTTGTTTTTCAATATTAATTTTTTTTTGTTTTTCAATATCGATTTTTATTTCTTTGTTCCATTATTCTTTCCCCTTTAAAAGAAAATGGGATATAATTAACATATAATTTTAGTTTCAGGTATATACAAAATGATTCAGTAGTTGTTTACCCTGGAAAATGATCACCACAACAAGTCTAGTTAACATCTGTCACCAAACAGTTTTCTGGTGATGACAACTCTTAAGATCTACTATCTGAGCAATTGGAAAATGTGCAGTACAGTATTATTAACTACAGTCACCATGTTCAGTTATCTTAACTGGAAATTTGTATCTGTTGACTTCCTCACTCATTCCCCACACCCTGCAATAATAATTTTTAAAAGCAACTTCTGGAGATGGATTATCAACAAATCTCTGGATTTTACTATAAAAGCCTCCCAGTATTCTATTATTATAAAAGAAGCAGTAATGCTAAATGATACACAGAATATGAAAAGTGGAAATAATCTTTTTGGGAAGATGGCTGAAAATTAGCTTCCATGTTTAGGAAAGCTTACCTTTGTTTCTTTGAACTGGTAATCCTTAAACTCCTGAACAACCACAAATAAATTATCAACTGATCTCAGACAATGAACCTGGGTAGGGAAAAAGAAAAAATGTTAAGAGACAAATTCTGGGCAAGTTTTGAAGTGTATAAACTATCAACATTTAAATATAAAAATTAGGTACAAAGATTTTAAAGCAGCTAATACCTATAATTTGTATTTAAAAATTTTCCCACTTCCCCATCCTCCCATCTTTTTGGTTACCCATCAGGTTCTATTCCCCTATAGAAAAGGAAAAAAGACAGATGGAAGACTAGAAGCTAGAAGTGTTCTGTGGGCAACATGAGTTAGGGGAGAAGGAAAAGATGGAGCAGTGAAATGGGGTTTTATTCTGCCTTCACAGCTCTCTGGGGTACACTGTATAGGGTCTGATCTCCAGTCGGTGATTATTAGCTAAGCAACCTTGTGCAAATTACCTATTATTAAGCTTAATGATTAATGAGGATAATGATAGTGCCTTTCTTTACAAAGCTGCTGAGGTTATTAACTAAACACTGGATGAAAAATACAGGGTCTACTATATGCCAGACACTAAGAGCTTGGGAAATGCTGACCAAAAAAAACCCCCAAACACAGGCAACGATACCTGCCCTCGTGTTGCTTATGTGATAATGAGATAAGCTTAGTGTTTACTCCAGAGGGATGGCAGTTTGCTGACCTTCACTTCTCACCTTCAGTGATTCCTAATTACTTTTGAGCAAGAATAAATTTGACACAGATAAAGCGAAAAATCTCTCCCTTTATGCTTCACCATTGAAGTCTAAATTTCAGCTACATGCCAAAGTAAATAAATTCTAAGAGGAATAGCAGATACTAAGAATTTCTTCCTGAGTCTCACAGGATTTTTTCTGGTGAATTGATCCTCAGGAAATATTAGGGTCAATTCTAAAAGAAAAATAAATAAAGCAAACTTACAAATCAGTACCCAATGTAAAATGCAGTAATACTTTAAAATCACCTGATACAGACTTCCCTGTGGTCTAGTGGCTAAGACTCTACACTCCCAGTGTGGGGGACCTGAGTTTATTCCCGGTCAGGGAACTAGATCCCATATGCTGCAACTAAGAGTTCCCACAACTAAGACCTGCATAGCCAAATAAATAAATAAAATAAAAATAAATAAATAAATAGGGCAGAGCAAAGAAAAGCAATAAAGATTCCAGAGAGGTCTGTAAATTAAGAAAGTAAACATAACATAAAATCATCTATTTAGAAAGCCATTTTAAATATTGCTTCATTCAAACCTGAGCCAGACTGTCCACTGAAATGTCAAAATATATCTTTCCCCGGTCTTTGCTGATTTTGCATGATGACCCCAATTTCTCTCTCACTTCATCTGCAGCTGTTTGCTCAAAACCAGTAGGCACAGTGGCACCAATAGTGACTTGGAGATGCTCAGACTCACTTCTGGGGCCACTTTCAGTCACTTGTATAGACATCTGGTTCTCACAAAGATTCACATCCAGGAGCTGGTTAGTAGCTTCTTGAACATCAGACATATTGGCAGTGCTTCCAAGATCCTGAATGTAGTCCCTTTAAAAGTAGTACAGAAAATAAAAAGAAATAATGCCCAAATACAATCACCTCTTACTTCAACTATAATTAAAAACATCTAATTTGGATGTCTAGCAGAACAATGCAACATAACCAAATCAGTATTCATCAAAGTTATAAGGACTGAATAACATGGGTCAAAGTGGAAGATTTAAAATACAGTATTATTAAACAAGCAACAGATACTATGGAAGAATTGTAGACAGACAAGTCTTTGCACAGCATGCAATGTTTGATTTGAGATCACCCGTCTTGATGATAGTCATCACATAACTACAGAAGTTAAGCTCAAAACAGAAACTGCTAGACCACATTTAGAAATATTTCCGCATTTAATCCTTCTTCTGCTAGTAGTTAAGAACAGGGGGCTTTGGAATTTCAGACCTGGGTTTGAATTCTTGCCCTGGACATTCAAAAGTTGAATGACCTAAAATAAGTTTATTTTCCATTGCCTCTATTTCCCCACCTGCCAAATGGGAAATGAATAATGGCTCTCTCCTAGAGTTATTAAAAGACTTATGCAAGAATGGCATATTACTGCCAGTTCCTACTTGCTAATTAAGGATGTCTATCTTCCTCTTTGAAATGGACAGTGATTCATGCATTTAAAAAAATAATTAACTGAATATCTACTGTCTTGTGATTACAATATTTGAATGCCTAGGGCAGGACAGGCTCTGGGATACATGAATGGGCATCAATAGAGATCTGTGAACTATCTGAAACTAACTGTAAGCGAAATTTCCTTTATCTGAGCATTTGGCACAGTGGGAGGCAGGGTGGACTAGGAAGAACTAGAGAGCTGGGAGGTGGAGATCAAAAGTTCTCGCCAGATTTTCAGTTTCGTGACCCAAAACAACTTAAGCAGACAGAGTTCCTACACTGTCCCGATTCTGTACCCGGGACAGGCGACAGTGCCTAACACAAATAAAAGTCCGTTCCGGCCATTAGTGAAAGTCGCTCAGTCGTTTCCGACTCTTTGCAACCCCATGGACTATAGTCCATGGAACTCTCCAGGCCGGAATCCTGGAGTGGGTAGCCGATCCCTTCTCCAGAGGGTCTTCCCAACCCAGGGATCAAAGCCGGGTCTCCCGCATTGCAGGCGGATTCTTTCCCAGCTGAGTCAACAGGGAGGCCTATTGATCCTGCCATTAAGGAGCTTACAATCACTAAATAAGGGAGCGGAAGCCCACGAAAGGACGTTTGCAGCCAAGGTCAGAGTGCCAACCAGTGGCGCAGGCGGGAATGAAACCCACGTCTCCCGACTCCCACCGAAGGGCCCTAATCACAGGAATCCCGGGGAGCACGTGAAGTCCAGGGAGAGGGAATGAGAAGGAATCCGCTCTAGATCGGGCTAAAATGCAGCCCGTGGCCCGTCCGGGTCGGAAGACGAAGGTCACTACTCTCTGCCGAGGGTCAGAGGCGCCCCACCTGACCACTCCCAGCGTCCGGTTAACCGGCTGTCAGCGTAGACCCTTCCGGCTCCGGGACCCCGCCGGCCTAGCGCGCCCCGGTCACGCTACCGGAAGTCGCCTCGGTGACCCGGAAACGGAAGTCTGGTGGCGCTGCCATAACGGCTCCGAGCAGGGGGCAGGTGCCCGTGAGAGGTCGCTGAGGGAAGAGCGTGCGTATAAAGGTCTGTACGCGGTGGCGCCGAATCTCTGGTGGCCCGCCCCTGCGGTTGAGGACTGAGTTCTCAGGAAACTGAACCGATGAGACAATCGTCTCATCGTTGTAACTAATTTTTGAGAGCGCTTAGCGGCACTGTTACTGAGTAAGCGCTTCACACCCGTCATTTGTTCAATAGCTGTCAAGTGGCAGGTGCCATGCTTTTTAAAGCCGGGGGAGCTGAATCTCACAAAGGTTCACTGTCTTGCCTAAAAGCCCGCGCACAGCTTTTTAGAGGCAGAACTGGGATTTGAACCTGGCTTCTGTGAGGCCAGAAACCTTGCCTTTAGCGTGTGAGCCAGTATTGCTAAAACTAGGCCCTGAGTTGTACTTTGCCTTCATTATTTTTATCCAACTATACTGTTGTTTACTTAACATTTTTCTTTATAAATATATAATTTTTAAATTTCTGTCGGTTTTTTTAAGTGGCTTTCTTTCTTTTTAAAGTTTTTGTCTGCACCTCAGGACTTGTGGGATCTTAGCTCCCTGACCAGGGTTTGTGCCCTGGCCCCTTGCATTAGCAGTGAGGAATCTTAACTGTTAGACCACAAGGGAAGTTCCTAAATATATAGTTTTAACAAGATACTTTAGAAAAAAATTTTTTACAATTCAGCAACAAAAAAATAGTTCACTTTAAAAATGGCAAAAAATCAAATATTTCCGGAGAAGACACACAGATAGTCTATAATCACATGGAAGGATGATCAAGGTCTCTAGTCATTAGGGAAATGCAAATTAAAGCCACAATGAAATACTGATTTGAGTGGCTAAAGTTTTTAAAAAGAGTACAGTTCCACTTTTCAGTAAGGGTGTGAAGTAATGGAACAGTTGGGTGTTGCTGGTGGGAATGCAAAATGGTACAACCACTTTAGAAAACAGTTTGCCCTTTCCTCAAAAAGTTAAGCAGAATTACCATATGGTCCAGCATTTCTAACTGGTATGTGTATTCAAGAAAAGTGAAAACATATTAAAACAAAAACTTGCACATGAATGTGCCAGCAGCTTTGTTTAGAATAACCCCAAAGAGAAAACAACTGGAATACCCATCAGCTGATAAATAGATAAATGTGATATATCCACCCAGTACGTATTATTCAGTCATGAAAAACGGAATGAAGTACTGAAACATGCTACAGTATGGATGAACCTTGACAACATGCTAAATGAAAACCAGGAACAAGCCACCCAAAAAAAAAAACCTGTCCCCAAAGACCACAAGTTCATTTGTATGATATGTCTATAATAGGCAAATATATGGAGACAGAAAGGTTAGTGGTTGTTTAGGGCTAGGGGAAATGAGGTTAGGAAGTGATAGCTAAAGGGTGTAGGGTTTCTTTGGGGGTGTTGAGAATGTTCTAGAATTAGTGATGGTTGCAAAACACTGACGATACAAAGAGACACTGCATTGTGCAGTTTAAATTGGTGAGTTTTATCTTAAATGAAACTTTCGTCTCATGGGAACCTCATCATGTGCAAAAATGATACTTCTCTCATAAGAGTTCTTAGAAGATTTAAATGAGATTAACATGTTACCAAACAATTAAAATAGATGGTGCCCTTAAATACAGTGGAAACAAAGCAAGGTTATTAAGTTCTGGCCAGATAGTGTTCCCTACAAAAGGCTGTAAATGTTAAGGCCCATTCTCTTTTTAGAAGCGTAAATTATCAAGTGTTAGAGACAAAATTGCACAAAGTGAGACCTTTTTGACTTAATGAGAGGGATTAAATTATTGAAAAGATTCTTTCCTCTTGATTCAGTGTTACTTAATGCATACCTTTAAAAAATCATCTCTCATGAAAGTCACATACATGGGGAAAATTACCCTAAGACAATAGCTACTCATAGTGTTTTGTTAGGTCTGTGGTTTAAACAACAGACTGTTTTGAACATTACATGTCGTGTACTCTCAGGAACTAAGGATACAGCAATGATTTTTTTTTTTTTTTTGAGCTTCTAGTCTATGAAAAAGACAAAAATACATATTACATTCCTATGATGATAAGTATTATGGAGAAAAACTGAACAACATGGGAGATGAAGAGTGCTAGACGGATGGAGGGGAAACCCTATTTAATATCAGGCGATCAGGAAAACCTCTTTGATAAGGTGACAAAGCAGAGCCTGAAGGAAAGCAAGCCATTTGAGTATCTAGGTGAAGAGCATTCCAGGCTGAGGGCAGAAACATGTTCAACAAGGTTTAGGACTATCTAGCCAAGAGGCCAGCCAGCATGGCCAGGGAGGAGGGGATGAAGGAGAAGATGAGATAGGGTGGGTACGTTGTACAGGCCAGTGTTTTACACATTATCATCATGATGTAGATTTTAAGAGAATCACTCTAGCTACTACATGGAGAATGGTTCAGTTCAGTTCAGTCGCCCAGTCATGTCCGACTCTTTGCAATACCATGGACTGCAGCACACCAGGCTTCCCTGTCCATCACCAATTCCTGGAGCTTACTCAAACTCACTGAGTCAGTGATGCCATCCAACCACCTCATCTTCTATCGTCCCCTTCTCCCACCTTCAATCTTTCCCAGCGTCAGGGTCTGTTCAAATGAGTCAGTTCTTTGACTCAGGGGGCCAAAGTATTGGAGTTCCAGCTTCAACATCAGCCCTTCACATGACTTCAGGACTGATTTCCTTTAGGATGGACTGGCTGGATCTCCTTGCAGTCCAAGGACTCTCAAGAGTCTTCTCCAACACCGCAGTTCAAAAGCATCAATTCCTCAGTGCTCAGCTTTCTTTATAGTCCAACTCTCACATTCATACATGACTACTGGAAAAACCATAGCTTTGACTAGATGGACCTTTGTTGGCAAAGTAATGTCTCTGCTTTTTAATATGCTGTCTAGATTGCTCATAACTTTTCTTCCAAGGAGCAAGTGTCTTTTAATTTCATGGCTGCAATCACCATCTGTGGTGATTTTGGAGCCCCCCAAAGTAAAGTCTCTCACTGTTTCCATTGTTTCCCCATCTATTTCCCATGAAGTGATGGGACTGGATGCCATGATCTTAGTTTTCCGAATGTTGAGTTTTAAGCCAGGCTTTTCACTCTCCTCTTTCACTTTCATCAAGAGGCTCTTTAGTTCTTCTTCGCTTTCTCCCTTAAGTGTGGTGTCATCTGCATATCTAAGGTTATTGATATTTCTCCCAGAAATCTTGATTCCAGCTTGTGCTTCATCCAGTCTGGCATTTCACATGATGTACTCTGCATATAAGTTAAATAAGCAGGGTGACAATATTCAGCCTTGATGTACTCCTTTCCCAATTTGGAACCAGTCTGTTGTTCCATGTCCAGTTCTAACTGTTGCTTCTTGACCTGCATACAGATTTCTCTTACAATATTGTAGTGGTTTTTGCCATACATTGACATGAATCAGCCATGGATTTATATGTGTTCCCCATCCTGAACCCCCCTCCAACCTCCCTCCCCATCCCTTCCCTCTAGGTATTCCCATCTCTTTCAGAATTTTCCAGTTTGTTGTGATCCACGCAGTCAAAGGCTTTGGCATAGTCAATAAAGCAGATGTTTTTCTGGAACTCTCTTGCTTTTTTGATGATCCAGTGCATGTTGGCAATTGATCTCTGGTTCCTCTGCCTTTTCTAAATCCAGCTTGAACTTCTGGAAGTTCATGGTTCATGTACTGTTGAAGCCTGGCGTGGAGAATTTTGAACATTACTTTGCTAGCGTGTGAGATGAGTGCAATTGTGTGGTAGTTTGAGCATTCTTTGCGATTGCCTTTCTTTGGGATTGGAATGAAAACTGACCTTTTCCAGTCCTGTGGCTACTGCTGAGTTTTCCAAATTTGCTGGCATATTGAGTGCAGTACTTTCACAGCATCACATATAGGATTTGAAATAGCTCAACTGGAATTCCATCACCTCCACTAGCTTTGTTTGTAGTGATGGTTTCTAAGGCCCACTTGACTTCACATTCCAGGATGTTTGGCGCTAGGCGAGTGATCACACCAGTGTGGTTATCTGGGTCATGAAGATCTTTTTTGTATAGTTCTTCTGTATATTCTTGCCATCTTTCTTAATATCTTCTGTTTCTCTTAGGTACATACAATTTCTGTACTTTATTGTGAACATCTTTGCATGAAATGTTCCCTTGGTATCTCTAATTTTCTTAAGGAGATTTCTAGTCTTTCCCATTCTATTGTTTTCCTCTATTTCTTTACCTTGATCACTGAGGAAGGCTTCTGTCTGTCCTTGCTATTCTTTGGAACACTGCATTCAAATGGGTATAGCTTTTCTTTTCTCCTTTGCCTTTCCCTTCTCTTTTTTTCACAGCTATTTGTAAGGCCTCCTCAGACAACCATTCTGCCTTTTTGCATTTCGTTTTCTTGGGGATGGTCTTGATCCTTGTCTCCTGTACAGTTACACAAACCTCTGTCCATAGTTCTTCAGGCACTCTGTCTATCAGATCTAATCCCTTGCATCTATTTGTCTTTTTCACTGTGTAATCGTAAGGGATTTGATTTAGATCATACCTGAATGGTCTAGTGGTTTTCCCTACTTTCTTCAATATAAGTCCAAATTTGGCAATAAGGGGTTCTTGATCTGAGCCACAGTCAGCTCCTGGTCTTGTTTTTGCTGATGTATAGAGTTTCTTCATCTTTGACTGCAAAGTATATAATCAGTCTGATTTCTGTATATCTGTATGGAGAATGGTGGAGGGCAGGAATGGAAGCAGTCCTCGGGCCATTTCAGTGGTCTAAGTGAGAGAGAATGATGACTCAAACTAGGATATTAGTGGTGTTAGGGGTGAGTGTGGTGAGAATTAGATTCTGGTGTATTTTGCGGGATGACTTGTCATTGGTTATGAATTGACTGTGGGTTTGAAAACAAGGTAAAAAGCAGGAAGTTTAAGGGTGAGGTTGAGCAGATTTTGCTGATCTGAAGTGCCCATATTCTGCTGGGGGATGAATGCTCAAGAGTTCCGGCTAAAATGCTACAGAGGAGATAAAAATGGACACATTTGCTCTTTAGAGTTCTTACTCCATTTATTGCAAAGAGTAATAGTATTTTAGTTTATATCAGAAAAATGCTGATGAAGTGCCCTGACAACAAATGAATTGCTGTGAAAATACTAAGTGTGTCCTTTCTTGGAAAGTCCAATTAAAAAAAAAAAATATGTGTTTATTTGACTGCTCCAAGTCTTAGTTGTAGCGTGTGGGATCTAGTTCTCCGACCAGGGATTGAACCTCGGCCCCCTGCGTTGGGAACACAGAACCTTAGCCACTGGACCACCAGGGAAGTCCTAAAAATGCCAGTTTTGAATAAATAACATTTACTTGTGGAAATTGAAACCTCTAATTTCCTTCCAATTGATAGTTGTTTTATAGGAAACTAAAGTGACTCCTAAGTAAATAAGCACATGGTTAAATTTAATGATTCCTATCAGATATAGTGATGCAGATTACAAACTGCATGGTAGTTGCTCCCATAAACATAGACATCTGTTTTACTCTAATAAATGTCTATCCTTGCCAATTCTTTTTTTTTTTTTAATCCTTGCCAATTCTTAAAGGTAAAACAGTGTCCAGGTTAGAAAGTCAGAAATAATGCAACCAATCTTCAGCCGGGTCCCTTCCTCTGCTCTTGTATAGAAGCAAGGGCTGTTAAGCATGTCTGCCTTTTGTTCACAAAGTGATTTCCTACATGTTCCAGAATAACATGCTTGTATGCTATATCTTGCTTTTTCAATTTTAGACATTATCTGTGAAGTCTGTTATGGTACTTGAGGTTTAGCTTATTAATGTCCCACCACATTATTCTCCCCTCCTTACTCCTCCCATTAAAGTTACAACCCAATATAGTTTGTTTCTCTGTGTTATTTAATGGGTCATATAAGTGATAAATGATGCATAAGACATCTTTTTGTTTTATCAGCTATAGACAGTATCTCTCGATTCCCCATACTACAGGCAAGGGTTTTTATCAGCATTCCTGGCCTCTCCTGTACTCATTTTGTACATTTCTCTACCTTTCTTCTAGTTCCCAACCTATTTTGTTAGGATTCCACTTGGCAGGTTGGATTTCTGTGGGGGTGTGATTGAAAGAAAGGATGCCCCTACTCCTGCTTCTCACTCAAGAAGCTACTGAAATTCCGTCTTTGCCAAGAAAATCTTTTGGTACCTCACTGGAAAGTGAATGATGTGTCTACAATCCTATATATTAACGAAAAAATACGAGAGACTTGGAGTCCATGAACTCCTAACCCAACAGACCTTTGGTCTGTCAGGTGATAACAACTAGAGAGGAGAACAATAAGCTTTGGCCGTGCCCTAAACAAGATGAGATTTATTTACTTTTCCCATGCCCTCTCAAGCCAAAGACTATAAAACTGCTTTAGTAATACAACTCCTGTGAGAACTCTCCAATAGAATTAGCGATATCACAGTGAATTTTCAAAAGAATGTACTTGAAATTTGTTGTTCATCTTGAACTTCATATGGATAAGTTACCTTTATTTAAAAGCAACTCATTCATTTTGAAAGGAACTGTATCTTGGCTGTAATTTGAGATTGCAAGCAGAAAGAAGGAAACGAGCTGGGGAGTGGGACACCCCTGCCACCTAGTGGTCATTCTGAAACATGTCAGTTCTTTCAAAGCGCGGACAGCTGGAAAGGAACTGAGTTGGTAAAGGAAACATCCGGCGAATGGTCTGAACTGGGGAAACTTCCATCCCCTCCTCCCTTGTTAGAAAGGGATGTTCATGAGTCTTTTTAAAATAGTCACCGATAAAACAAGGTGTTAACAGAATTAGTCCCTGGGATTAGTCCCTGAGAGCTGTTCTTCCTTCGTGTGTTCAGAAGAATTAGCAGAGCACTGACAAACGGCAAATGTTGTTAGGTAAACATGGACTATCACCAAATCTCTAGTATGAAGTAGCAGCTCCAGAAGGAAGCTGGAAGTGCAACAAGTGAGCAGAGAGGGACTGCAGTGATGCAGGACCCTCCACGGTGGTCACTGCAGCAGCAACACGGGTCCACGGGCAGAGCAGAATTAGAAGCAAGGCCGGTGGGGACAATGATGATGAAGTCACATAGACTCAGGATCAGCAACAGCCCTGGAGACCATGGTCTTGGGACTGTGGAACTGCCTGATTCAGGATAAACTCAGAAAATCACAAAAATCGTTTTTATTAAGCACATACTCTATCCAGGCAGTGCTTTACATGCGTTATCTCATACTAGTACTGTGGAGTAGATTTTGTTGCCCTGTTCTGCTCTTCTCTCAGCCACTCATACTTCTAGTCTACTTCTTTCCTCTACTCATTTTGTACATTTCTCTTTCTTCTTTATAGTTCCAAACCTATTTTGTTAGGATTCCACTTGGCAGGTTGGATTTCTGTGGGGATGTGATTGAAAGAAAGGATGCCCCTACTCCTGCTTCTCACTCAAGAAACTACTGAAATTCGATCTTTCCCAAGAAAACACTTTGGGACCCCACTGGAAAGAGACTGGTGTGTCTACAATCCTATATATTAATGAAAAAATATGATAGACTAGGAGTCCATGAGCTCATTCAGCTGGGACACTGGCTCCCTGGTGCCTCTTTCTCCATGTGGTCTCTTAGCAGCTTCCCTAAAGAGTGACATGAGTGGCCCAAGAAAGCTAAAGTGGAAGCTGCCAGGCCTCGTAAGACCTAATTAACTAGCCCAAAGTCACAGAACTAGTGAAATTTAGAGCCAAGGCAGTTTGATCTGAGTTTACTCTCTTCATTACCATGCTCTCCTGCTTCCCTAAGGGAGAGAAAACATGGGATTCAACTCCTCTAATGCTACTGACTATTGTATTGAGGGATAGTTGTGCATTCGAGCTCTAAAGGTGGTTAAGATCTGGTTTTAGATCTGCCACCTACTTGTAGGAAGACACTTAACCTTTCAGGAACTAATTTTCCTTCATTGTAAACTAGGGGAGAGATCAAATGGTGACTGTTTCATAAGTTGCTGTTGAAGATTCATTGAGATAATAGACAATTTTTGACATGTGGCAAATGAGATGGCTTGCCTGCCTAGCAGTTCTAATCGTTGTAAGGATCACTACTCCTCCCAACAAGAGATGGAATCTGTTTCCCTTCCCCTAGAATCTTGTTGGGCTTCTGACTTGCTTTGACCAGTAGAATGTGGCAGATGTGTCTTTGAATGTGGCCAGTTCCAAGCCTAGGTCTTACGAGGCCTGGCAGCTTCCACTTTTGCTTTCTTGGACCACTCATGTCACTCTTTAGGGAAGCTGCTAAGAGACCACATGGAGAAAGAGGCACCAGGGAGCCAGTGTCCCAGCTGAATAGCAAGTGTCCCAGCCACGCAAGTGAGCCACTGGGACCTTAACTAACCTGCCAACCTATACAATCATGAGAAGATAATTCACTGTGAAACTACCAAGTTTTGGGATAGTTTGTTATGCAGCAAATAGAAAGTCCTCAATAAATGACATCTATGAGGGATTCAACCAGATGTCTGGTTTATCTTTTCTTGGGTCACTCTTTGTTTTTTTTCCTCCTTTCACTGGAACAGGCTGAGAAATCATGAGTTTTATGTGCAGGTGAATGTTGCTTATTACAGGTATACCTTGTATTTTTATTAAAACAATATTGCTGGATATCTACTCAGGAAGACTTTGTTAGCGTTTCAGATTGCTATGTATATTTGAAATAATGTAGAAGCATATATCTTCAAACATTTACAATTAGGACTTTTCACTAGTTATGGTGGGACCTTCTAAAACCTTAATACTGGAGGAGTTGAGGCATGAAGAGACCTATCCTCTTAATCTAGCATCTGAAAGCCTTGAGAATGATACTGCACTCTGACCCTTGTCCTCTTTATATCTCTTTCCCTGAATTCTTTTTTTTCTGTCCCTTTGTGTCTTTCTGTCTAAACCCTCCTTTTCTGTCCCTTCTTACATGCCTTTCTTATCTCTTTTCTTTATTTACTGATTACGTAAGATCTTCCCTACTGAAATGTAAGTTCCAAGAAGGAAATTTTTACCTATTTTGTTCTCTACAGAACATTCTTTACTTAGAACAATGCCTCGCACACAAAAGGTGTGCCACAAATGTGTGTTGAATGAATTAAATAAGGCATGTAAAAGCACTTAGAATAGTGTCCAGCATAGGGTAGATGATGCTGAATAAATACAACCTATGACAATTCAGTAGTGTAACACATGAAATCATTCACATTTGTCTTTTAAATGTTCTGTTATTTTTGTTCTTTCCTCACTTTTCTTTCCACTTTATCCCTTCTTTTCTTTTTCTTTCATTGCATTTATCCTCCTGCCCTTACTTGTAGCCTGTCAGTGACTCTCACTGGTGATGTTTCACCCTACCTTAGAGGATGGGCAGAGAAAAGTTTTGGAACTTTGTCTTGGATGATAAGTAACTGACTTAGGAGCACGCATAAAATTCTGCTGTTGAGGTGAGTTAAATTCTGGTATTACTGGATATTTTAACTATAGGCCTAGATAATGGAAAACAACCTGCTTATTAAGTTATAGTCTAACAAATGCCTGACTGTACACGTTTCTGGGTGTGTGGGTGTTTCTAGTGCCTTTTGGTGAGTAACTGCTACTCTTGGCAGTAGAGATGTGAGCAGAATCAAGCAGAATTGAGTTAGCTAATTTTCTCTCCCCCTCTTTCTCCATAAGGGAGTGGAAATGTACTGCCATGTGTTGTGGAGCAGTTCTTTCTGAGGCTGGTAACATTACAGAATTCCTGTTGAAATGCAAGCTGGACTGGTGGATACCAGATTTTCAAATCCTCTCATGAGCTGTTTGTCAAGGTAAATCCTATATATTTTAAAATCATAGGGAAGCTTTGAACCGATCATCAGAGCCAGTTATACAAATGTCTCTGTCTCCTCCAATAATCACTCGTGTAGAAGATCTCTCTCCTCTTTCCTGCTAGTCTTCCAAATTCAAAGCAGAAGTTTCATGAATCTGTAGGCCAGCGGCTGGATAGCTTGAGCTGAGTACAAAACAGTATTGGTGCAGTTCTCAACACAACCTCGTTTTTGTTTCTGTTAGGCTAATAGGTGGTTCAGACCTCTTAATCCTGCTAATGCTTAATAGAGCCTTGTATATATAGATATTAATATAGGTATATACTTATAAATGGGCTTCGCTTGTGGCTCAACAGTAAAGGATCTCCCTGCTAATAATGGAGACATGGGTTTGATCCCTGGATTGGGAAGATCCCCTGGAGAAGGAAATGGTAATCCACTCCAGTATTGCCTGGGAAATCCCGTGGACAGAGGAACATGGCCGGGTACAGTCCTTGGGGTCACAAAGAGCTGAAGATGACTTAGCGACTAAATGACAACAGTACGTATATATATATGTGTGTGTGTATGTATATTCATATAATATATTTCCTGCATATATTTTGTTACATAACACCACTGTTTTAAAAATCGGGAGTTGAAAGGAGAAAGGGTGACTGTGTGAAACTCCTATCATTTTTTTCTCAAAATAGCTTTTAGCCACTCTGTTTTCTTTCCTACCTCAAACATCTGTTCGTCTTATAGGTAGTAATTTACCAGGCCTCTTTACTAGGTTAACCAACCCAATAAATTAACCTAGACTCAGGGTAGTGAGATTTTGAGGCATTCAGACCAATGATTTGCAAACACGTTAATTGGCGCAAAAGACCCATAATACACCTAACTCTTCCATTCCACTTCTTGTGGGAAGAGAGTTTGATAATAGCAAAGAACTAGGGAGGAACAAGATAGCTACACCAAATGGCAACATCATAACGTTTATGCATGAACTACATGGTGAAACCAGAAAAACAGCTACATTTGACCCATGAAATAACACATACAAGAAGGGCTGTATTTGAAACTTAAGACGCTGTTAAGTCTCCTTAGTGAAGTCTGTCAGTAATGTCCGACTCTTTGCGACCCTATGGACTGTAGCCTACCAGGCTCCTCCATCCATGGGTTAGCCCCCCTCAAAATCATTCTTCTTGAAAACTATGGAAATTTCAGTAATCTATATTGTCACATGCATGGCAGGAAATTTGTGTCATTGCCAAACTTTGTGTGGCAGTCAAAGTTTTTGATGATGGGCAGATGTGCACTTTATTTTTTTTGAAGACTATAAAATTTTAATCACTCTTAATAATTAACAAAGGAAGCTATTAAGTACTTAGTCATACATGGAAATGAAAGTCCCTGGTCTTGCATGGCATTTGCTCTAAGAGTTGAAGAAAGAACATTCATATTTTGACCTCTTTATGTTTCATCAGGAAGACTCTAGTGGGCTACAGCTAAGAAACTTGCTGGCACAAATGACCACAACAGCTTTATTTCTGAGCCTTCTCTGGTCTGTATTTTTGAACCTGTAACTTTCTTTCATGTCTTTTTGTAATGATCTGATGTCTACATTAAAATGACAGCTCTATGGTGGAAATATAATAAATGAATATAACCTTTCCAGGGAGTATTTGGCAGAAATTCAAAGTCTTAAAAATATGCATCCCCACTGACCTGACAATTCTACTCCAAAAGAGATACTTATGATATGAACAAAGACGTGTGTACAAAGATGCTTATTATAGCATCTTTTAAAAATATTTTTGTATTAGATAATTTTATACTAGAAACTTTCACAACTCTAATTTTATTTATTTATTTATTTTTATAACACCAGTTTTAAAAAGTAGGGCATTATAAAGTATGTATTGTATAATCATTTTTATCTAAAGATTTATATTTATAGAAAATGGACAGAGGTATATATAATGTGATGTTAACAGTGATTATCTTTTTTGTGTTATTACAGACTCTTTTCAAATGTACACAATAAACGTGTATTAATTCTGTAATAAGAAAAAGCTATTTAAACATATGTAAAATTAAAGAACATCCCTTTGGCAGCAGTAGTGTAAGAATATGAATGAAGGAAACTGCATGAGAGCTTATTGCAGTGAATCAGGCAAAAGACAATGTAAAGAATATGGCAGTGCAGATAGAGAAGGAAAAATTTACTGAAGACATATTCAGTAGTCCTCTGAGAACTATAAACACACCACACCTCCCAGTCAGTAATATCACTGATCTTTTAAAAGAGCCAACATGAAAATAAAATAAAATAAAAGAGCCAACATGATTCATCTGTATGTGCTGTGTGCTCAGTCACTTCAGTCGTGTCTGACTCTTTGCGACCCAATGGACCATAGCCCACCAGGTTCCTCTGTTCATGGGATTTTCCCAGCAGAAATACTGGAATGGGTTGCATTTTGTTCTCCAAGGGATCTTCCCTGTGTCCTTATATACCTTCTAATATGTATTTAAAGAAACTCTTATGATGTTGAGTTTAAAGAAACTCTTATCTCTGATGATAAGGTTTTGGTTTTCTGACTTGTTCAGCTGGGTTGATGGAGAACCAGTTGACTAAGAAAGAGAATTAAGAGGAGGACTGGATTGTGGAAGGAGAAAATCAATTGAGTTTTGGACATGTGGAGTTTGAGGGATTTGGGGGACATGTACTAAGATGTGGTACACGAATCTAAAGCTCATTTCTGGTTAGGAGATAACAGAATTAGGGATCATCAGTAAATGAATGCTTGTTGAAACCAGATGGCTACTAAGGTTACCTGTAGAGTGAACAGTGAGAGAAGGGCTGAGCAGGGAACCTTGTGGAACCATAACAGTTCAGGGCAGGAGGAGGAAGAGGAGATCCCTGAGAAGACTGAGGAGTGGTGAACTAGGCCAGCCTATAGTAGAGTGGTTCAAAGCCTATTACAGGTTCAAAGCCTGGCAAGAATGACCATTTGGACAGGTTCAAGATTGCTTTCATTTTAGCTTACTCCCTAATGTGCAAGCAAACACTGAATGAATAGATGCTGGGGTTTCTTCTGCTCCTCATGGAGTTTTATGACCAGAGTTCAGGGGTCAGTGCTGTCTCTCTGAACTCTGATCTGCCCCTCACTGCTCTTCAGGCTGGGGAGGGGGCCGACAGCCCTCAAGGATCCAGGTATTACTACTTAAGGTAATTGCCCGCTGTTGACAGGCACTTCCTCGTGTGTTCTGCCTTCTCACTGCCTCTTAGCCTCTCCTTACTGCCATGCAGGCTTGGCTGTGGCATTCCAAAAGTGGCCAGAGGAGTTCGGAGGGAAAAGGCAGTTAAGGGAGGGGAGAATTTCAGGAAAGGAATTGTCAACAATATCAGACGTCAGCGAGGTGAAGTAATATACTGCTGCTGCTGCTGCTAAGTCACTTCAGTCGTGTCTGAGTCTGTGTGATCCCATAGACGTCAGCCCACCAGACTCCACAGTCCCTGGGATTCTCCAGGCAGGAACACTGGAGTGGGTTGCCATTTTCTTTTCCAATGCATGAAAGTAAAAAGTGAAAATGAAGTCGCTCAGTCGTGTCCGACTTCTAGCGACCCCATGGACTGCAGCCTACCAGGCTCCTCCATCCATGGGATTTTCCAGGCAAGAGTACTGGAGTGGGGTGCCATTGCCTTCTCTGAGTAATATACTACATTTGGCAATTTAGGGCTGTTTGTGACCGTATACATAGGGTACTGCCAAGCTCAGTTTCCCATGAAAATAATTTTCAGTCTCATGAAATACAATCCAAATATTTATTTTAGATATAGTATTTTGTTATGGCAGCCTGAGATGACTAAGACATCCACCCTGCCAGATTCCCTCCTTTATGATGATTTTCTCTTAGTGCCCTATTGTCCCTTCTAACAGTTGGGCCTTTTTAAAGGAACTAAAAGGTCCATTATGCAGATGGTAGCATATTCCATTTGTGGGCTGTATTCAACATCTTTTCCATGGGGCTGTTGTGTCCCATGCACATCCAGGAATGCAGCTGGGTACCAATTTCATAGTCCCTAAACCTTCCTAACAGGTGAGACGACTACAGGATGTTGGTCTTCTCGGAGTGTACAGTGGACTTCCAGGTGACTCACATCTATCAGGGCATCCCTGACTCATGGAACGCTCTTGCCCTCAAGTGGCAGAGTAAAAGAAACACATTCAGATAGAAAGTGTGAATCTACAGCAATAAATTAAAAGTACTGGATTTTATAAAGCAGGGCATTTGTCAGAGGCTATAATGCTTAGACTCTCCTGCAAGGGATGAGCCAACTCCACTCTTAGATTTGTTGGCTCAGCTTCATTTGGGGCCCCAAACTGAAGCAGTATAAATATCCATATCTTTTTTCATCTGTCATTGTTTATTATTTGGTTTTCCATCTGCCCTGCTCTGGACCAAGAGGAGGAAGAGAACACAGAGGGAACTAGTGAACTCTTCAGAGGAATAGTGCCAAATATTAAATCCATAAACAAAATAGATTGAACCAGAAAGAATGAGTCAGAGACGAATGAAGCATGAAAGCAGGGAGTGTCAAACTGGGAAAATATCACCTTGAAGTGCTGACTGAATGCTCCTGCTCTATTTGTGACTGGCCCTGTACATCTGATCAGCACAACTAGGTTCCTGTACTCCTTGCGCCTCATTGCCCTGTTGAGTGCATTTCCATTGTTTCCTCATATTGAGCCCTTAGATTCATTTATATAATGCAGGCTGATGACCCATGATGAGATTGTCCTTTCCTCTGCTGATAATGATCCTGTCACACCAGGTTCCTGTTTCACTGGAGTGTGAAGAGAGTTAGGCTGATTGATTGAGACCAAGCTGGAGTGAAATAAGGATTTCACTAGAGAGTCCCTTGGTCTTGCTGCATAATAGTACCTCAGATGGTGCTTAAAACTGGGAGTTACCCTGAATGCCTGGCTTTCTTTGGGAAGGTGTAAACAGGCAGCACTGGGTCTGATGTCTTTTATTTGGTCTACCTATGGTCTGGATGTTAGTTGCCAACATTTAAAAATAGGGATATTCCACATCCAATTTTCCTGTTTCTTTTTAAAACTGGAAGACCTGGAACTTTGGGCCGACAACCGCTCCCAGAAGTGACCGGCTGATGCAGACTGGGTCACTGTCATTTGGGGGGACGTGTGTTCTCCAGGTGGCCGCAGTCTTGGCCGCTGTGCTCATTTATGTTGGCCACCAATGACCCTGAGTTCGTGTGCCGTGATCTATAGGAAGGACGTGTAGGGGAGGAAAATCTTTTCTCCTATCCCCTCCTAGGTTCATGACTTTGTGCAAGAATCAAGGTGATAAGACATAGATTAACAAGAGAACAAAACCAGTTTTAATTACACAGGTACACATGGAAGTTTTGCAAAGAAATAAAACTCAAGAAAGTGGCCAGATGACTGAGGCTAGACAAAGGAAAAGGGTTTTGGGCTTCTGGATAGGAGATGAAGGTTATGACAAAGTGAGAGGAGGAAATATAATTGTCTCGTTACGTAGATAAGAGTTTCTTAGGTAATAAAAGTTGTCTTTCTTCCTGGTACAGAGACACCTTTATAAATGGAAAGTTCCTTCATAAGTGGAAATTTCCTTTACAAAAGGGGAAATTTATACTCTAGCTTTAAACAGTTGAGAAGATGAAGAGCTTTTCTTGCTTTTGATGGTTTTCCAGTTGCCTTTAACTTAAAATAATCAGCATGCCAAAAAGGCATGTTTTTGAATGGCATATTATGGTACTCTTCAGAAAGAAACTAGCATTAATTGAATTCTATGCATGAACCACTGTGTCTTGTGACTTGCACATATGATCTCACTTGATTTCCTAACAAGCCAGTAAGATCTGAGCTCCAGTGCAACAGGAACCATGCCTGTGATGGGTTCAGGATCTGCTACCTCAAAATTTGGCACCTTGGCATATTGGATATTTTAAGCTGAAGGAATTTGAGAACACAGCAGAAACAGGAAGGTCACTCTGCCCTTCTCCCCGCCCTTTTCCCTTCAAACAGGTCATAAAACCTTCATAAGAGAAGTGTCCTCCCTGTAAAGATTTCCCCTGCTACCGAAAGTAGCATATTCCTGTGAAATCTTTTGTAAGCCGAAGTGGCATAAGGTGAAGAAGCAATTAACCTCAGGACACATCTTGCTATTGGATGCATGAAGTCAATCAAGATAAAGCACAGATACTCACAGACATTGTTCAAAGCTAGGGTACTCAGATTCTGAGATGCTGAGTGTATGTTCCCAGGGAAGAAGCCTGGCGTAGCCACTCTGCTCTGGGTGCTCTGGGTGTGAAGCATTTGCTTCAAAACAAATGCTAAGTGCTATTTTCTTTTTGGTCTTTTTCTTTCTTTCCTTTTTTTTAAAAAAAAAACACAAAGATCCTTTTCAGATTTTTTTCAGTTATCAGAAACAGGAAAATGTGGGTCTTCTGTAAAACTGAAGTGGCATAAAGCGAGCTTTCGAAAAGCAGGGCATATTTGTACTGAAGGAAATGTACATCCTTATTTCTGAAGACAAAGGTATTCTGAGAAGAATTCTAACAAGCAGATCTTGTTTAATTTCACTCCTACTCCTTAACATTCCCTATTCCTCCTTGACTGTCCCCTCTCCATCAAACCTAGCATTAACATCTCAGGTCTGACTGTTTCTTTGGGTCTTCATTTCCTTATGAAGCCACCCATGTAACATAAAACTTGTGTGTGCGTTCTCAGTTGCTTCAGTCATGTCCGACTCTGTGTGACCCTATGGACTGCACCCTGCCAGGCTCCTCTGTCCATGGGATTCTCCAGGCAAAAATACTGGAATGGGTAGCCATGCCCTCCTCCAGGGAATCTTCCTGATCTAGGGATCGAACCTGCATCTCCTGTGTCTACCTGCATTGGCAGGTGGGTTCTTTACCACTAACTCCACCTGAGAAGCCCCAACATAAAACTTATCTTTCATTAATTTGTATGCTTTTCTCCCGTTAATCTGTCTATATCAGTTTAACTTTAGACCCAGCTAGGCACCCTAAGGGGGTCAAGAACATTTTTTTCCTCAACACTGTGAGAGTACCCTGCACTCAGTATAAGTAAAGCTACATGGTAGGAGTTTTGAATGGATGAATGTACCCATGAACACATAAATATATGAATGTAGTATTTTAATTCTGTTTTTGTAGATGAGAAAATCAAGGCCCTAAACAGTTAAACAACTTAATCAGACTCAGGACCAATAGAGGTTGCAGTTGGAATTTAAAGATGAGGCTGTGTGACTCCAGATGTCCACTGTGAAGGAAAAGCCTATGGGTCACTCAGGGCTATGTGCATGGTAGGTACTTTGTAAATACTTACCGAACTGGTTGAAGACGTGCAGAAATATTTTCATGAGTACAAAAAGAAGATTGCAAGCATGGTTCTTAGCTTCTGAAATTTATTTAAAACATCCTGGTGTCTGAGTGGGTGCCTTGGACTTTGGGGTAAAGAGTCTCTGTAGTAGAGGGCAACCACTGCATGTGACAGGGAGGCCATGGTGTTTCTGTCTGCAATTGACTTGTGTCCCATAAATGTGGTAAAAACCCCAAAGTTAATTCTCTTTGCACATCTAAGGAACTTCCTCCAGAGCTTTAACTATGTCCTGATGGTGCTTGGTTACTACCCTGGAGCCCAGAGCTATGCTCAGGGATAAATGTAATTCAGTGCTTTTAGTGAGGCTTATGAAGAGGACTTGAAGCAGGCACAAGAAACATGCCCCTCAAAATGAAGTCCCTTTCAGGGAGAAGGGATTGGCCTGGCTGAGGGAAATGGAGGAGTGGGGGAAGACGGTATCTTTGTGGCTAAGTTTCCAATTCTTTGTTGATTATTCCTATATTGATCTATAATTCCTATATTGATCTATAATTAATCTATAATTTTATAGAGCTATTGATCTATAGCTCTCAAACAAGTCTCATAATTCTAAGAACTGTTAGATATTTCTTACAGACCTTTGTGTACCATGACTCTGAAACCAGCATATGGAAAATGAGCATATTGTATTTTTGTCCATCAACTAGTCTTTCAGTGTTTTACATTAGTGGTTATGTATTCTTTCACTTATCAAGGCTTAAACTTTTGAGTTTTATTTTTTTTAATTTTATTCATTTATTCATATTAATTTTTGACTGTGCTGGGTCTTTGTTGCTGCATGGGCTTTTCTCTAGTTACGTCGAGCGGGGGTTACTTTCTCTATAGTTTCAGTGCATTGGCTTCTCATTGTGGTGGCTTCTCTTGTTACAAAGCATGGATGCTAGAGCATAGGCTCAGTAGTTGTGGTGCTTGGGTTTAGTTACCCTGCAGCATGTGGGATCTTCCCGGATCAGGGATCAAACCTGGGTCTCCTGCATTGGCAGGTGAATTCTTTACCACTGAGCCACCAGGGAAGCCCCTGAGTTTTCTACTGTTATCAGATAAAACTTGGGTCAGCTCGCCCATGATGCAGTAAAGACAGTTTACTTCACTGGGTGGTGAAGGAAGTATAGTATTTATTGCAGGGCCCAGCAGGGAGTACAGGTGACTCATGCTCAAAAGACCCAAACTCCCCAATAGCTTTCAGAGAAGGATTTTTAAAGGCAGCATTTGGGGTGAGGGCTTCAAGGTGCATAACTGTCTTTGGATTGGTTGGTGGTGAGGTAATGGGGTGATGTCTCAGGAATCTTAATCTTTAACCTTCTGGTTTCACCCAGTCTGGGCTCTATGTGTTTATGGTCAGCATGTACTTACCATCCTCCATCTGAGTGGAGTCTTAGTTTCTGCAGAATTCAAAGATATCCATCAGATTGTTACATATATCCCTGGAGGAGGAATTAAGACTAATACACTCATGTTTTCTTCTCCAAGGCTGAAAGCATTAGTTTATGTGGAGGTTACCCAATTGGTGGCCCAAACCCCAAATCTAGTCCACAGATATGTTTTGTAGGGTCACACAGTGTTTTCCATTAAAAGAAATTAGTTAAGGTTTAAAAATCAGAGATTTATACACACACACACACACACACACACACACACACACACACACTTACAGATATACACACAGCCAAATCTTTGAATGTTTCAAGAAAAATAGGTTGGCAGCAAGGCGCCCAGTTTCCTCCCTAGCAATCTTTGTCATTAACCAACAAAGAGTAGCTGTGTTGCTATTCCAAAGGAGCCTACCCCCCAGCCAGCATTCTAGAAAAATGTAGCCATATGAGTGAGCCCGGGCAAAACCAGCAGAAAAACTACCCAACAAACCCATAAAATAGCGAAAAGTAATATACTGTTGTTGGTTTAAGCAACTACCTTGTGGGGTGATTTGTTATGCAGTATAGTTGACAGATGCAATACTGATACAATTCGCACAGTCCCCATAGGCCTGCTTCAGTTATGTTACTCATTTATGTTAATTCCCTGGGCCTATAGGCAAGTGAGTTTCTAGCCTGAGCTTTACCCTGAAGAGCATTCAACAAACTTGAAAGTCTTTTATACATCCATTATCCCAGCAACCAACCCCACAAGGTCAGCTGGTATTATGTCTTCATTTTGCAGATGAGGAAACTGAGGACTAGTGAGCTAAAGGACATCCCTAGAGCCACACAGTGACAGAGCAGGATGAGAAAATATCACTTTTCACTTATGCTTTTAATGTTTTCTCCCTTCCATCGGGGCAACTGACTGCTATTCTCTCCAGGCCAATAGCCCTGGCTGCCACCAAAGCCAGACTCTGTAAGTTAATAGGGTACTATGTTTTCAAGAAGGGGAGTCCTCTATCTTGTTTTTATTTATCATGAATATTGCCTGTCAAGTGCTTAATTTACTAACCAGCATATGTTGTTCTGTCATTAAGTTGTGTCTGACTCTTTGTGACCCCATGGACTGCCGCACGCCAGGCTTCCCTGTCCTTTACTATCTCCCAGAGTTTGCTCAGATTCATGTCCATTGAGTCGATGATGCTATCAAACTGTCTCATCCTCTGCTGGCCCCTTCTCCTGTTGCTTTCAATCTTTGCCAGCATTGGGATCTTTTCCGATGAGTCTGCCCTTTGCATCAGGTGGCCAAACTATTGGAGCTTCAGCTTCAGCATCAGTCCTTCAATAAATATTCAGGGTTGATTTCCTTTAGTATTAACTGGTTGTATCTCCTTGCAGTCCAAGGGACTCTCAAGAGTCTTCTCCAGCACCGCAATTGGAAAACATCAATTCTTTGGTGCTCAACCTTCTTTATGGTCCAGCTTTCACTTCTATATATGACTACTGGAGAAACCATAGCTTTGACCCCTTCATGGATCACAGTTTTGTCGTGGCATGCGTAACTCAATGAAGCTATGAGCTACGCTATGCAGGGCCACCAAAGATGGATGGGTCATAGTGAAAAGCTCTAACCAAACATGGTCCACTGGAGGAGGGAATAGCAAACCACTGTAGTATTCTTGCCTTGAGAACTCTGTAACAGTAAGGAAAGGCAAAAAAAAAAAAAAAAAAAAAAAGGCAAAAAGAAACCCCTAGTGTATAGAAGGGTCTTAATGAGAGATAGTTACTCTTATTATTATCTACTGGTAGCTTCCTGGTAAAGAATCAGCCTTTAATGTGGGAGACCTGGGTTTTATCCCTGGTATGAGAAGAAGCCCCTGGAGAAGGGAACGGCTACCCACTCCAGTACTCTGATCTGGAGAATTCCACGTACTGTATAGTCCATGGGATTGCAAAGAGCTGGGCTTGACTGAGCGACTTTCACTGTTTTCAGTTTCTATAGCATCCCATGATGCCCTTTTCCTCCTTTCCCTATTCTCTGTACCCCTGGCTGGATACTTTTCATCTCTCATCTAAGATCTAGTAATTTTCTGTATTTCTATTATGGCACATAATCATACTATATTATTTAATGTGTCTCTCCACTTACCCCCTTAGTCCTTGGCTGCTTTAGTTTCAGGGATTATTTTTATTTCCAGTCTCTCTAGCACAGGACCTGGTCCAAAGTAGGCGCTACATAAATGTTGAATGGAATGGAATTTCATTGAATGGAATTGAAATTCAATTGCACAGTTGCAAGATACATTCAATCATATTCTAATTTTACTCCCTGTAATAATCATCCTGCAAAGCAAGTGTTATTTTTGATATCATTATACCCATATTCAGAATAGAAATGAAGCTCAGTGTCTTGAATTCTCTCAAATTGGTGTTACTAGGTGATGTTTGTCAGGTTTTCCATCAAACAGTTGATTGCTATTCTTTTTATATTATTTTATAAATAAAACTATTTATATTATATTTATAATATATTTATATTGTATATAATATAAAAAGTATATATAATTTATGCAAGGGTTTCTCCCTAACAGCAGAGCATAGGCCTTACATAGATCGTTATCCCCAGCATGGAATGTGGCAAGTGCCAGACACTCAGTAATTCTTGATTTGAAGATATTTTTCCTCTTCTATATGTGAGAAGCTGTGTCTGTTACCAGTTTAGGGAAATGTTTGAAAGTACCACTTAGAAGTTGCTTATGATTAAGTCTACTTTGACTCCATCTGAATATAACCAACCAAATATACTCATTGTTTTATCAGAGACTGGATGGAGAGACAGAGTGGGGCGGGAGCTGGGACTGACTGTATCTTTGAGAAAAGGACGTGGGAAATTGCAGGGTAACCATGCCCTGTCTGAGAGAGAATTCCTTCTTTGTGCTAATACCAGAGTGCGGGGCTGTCCTGTGAGGAGCAGTTGTACTCTCTGTATCAGGTAAGGGAGTAAAGAGCGGACTAAGGTTCAAGGAAAGGAGGGGTTAGAAAAGGCCAAGTGATTGAAATCAACAAAGGGAATAGGCCAAGAAATACGAGAAAGGGAGAGGAAGGAAAAGACTGAGAGGGTGCTCTGTAGATAGCATTTAAAAGAGACTAAGGCGTGCAAAGTGACCCGCTGTGAAGGAGCCGCTAGATACCATCTGTATTCTCTGCCCAGCCCCAACCGTGAGATACTTTTCTTTTTCCTGAAAAGGATTGTCATCATCAAACCCCAAACACCACTGCAGTATGTTGTGATAATATTGCTTCTAAAGTATATATAATTTTATTTTAGGAATTTGATTACTCTGTGAAAACATTCTGGTATTTTGTAAAACTAAAATATGCTAAGGCATCCTGTCAAGAGAGATGATAAATCAAGAAGCTGGAGTATTTTTTTATCATCATGGTTGCTGATTTTGATAGGGAATTACCCACATGCAAGAAACATTTCCTGTTAGCAGTGGGTTCCATATCATGTTTTGAGCTAATGCGATTTTCTGGTCTAGAGCCATTTGTGTCTGAATGAAAATGACAGCTATATTCACAAATTGTCATATTCTCTTTGGAGCAAGTTCCTTTTGTTCATGAGTCTGTTATTATTAAAGAAGCATTTAGGTGTAGGTAAATGACCCTTGGCTTCTGTGTTTAATTGGAACTCAGCCTGCCACAGTTAACATGTTTCATGACTCAATAAATCTTGGAAGCAGAACCTAATGTGCTATAAAAGCAAAAAAAAAAAAAAAAAAATTGGTTTTAGCACACATTTTCCTATGTAAACAATTCCTTGCTTTCATGTAGAAAGAGCTCTCTTAACATTCTTTTTTTGAATGATTTTCTACACATTCTTGCTAGTTTCTGTTTAGTTGTATGTAGTTCTGTTTTCAGAAGAAATCTTTGGTCTGTGTAGAAGGGAGCATGAAATCTATAATCATGCTCTGGGCGTGGAGTGTAGACTTGATCTGTGTATCAGGAAAAGAAGTGCAAGGGAGCCTCACCAAAAGGGCTTTTACCTCACTGTGTTACTGTAGTAATATTTTGCAGCATTAATCCAGCATAGGCACCTCAATGACTTGAGAGTGGTTCTCAGCTTGTACATTCAAGTTGTATCAGTTAGCTAGTGTTGCATAACAAATCACCCTACAACTTAGTGGCTTAATCCAACAGCAGTATATTACTTTTCACTATTTTGGGGGTTTGCTGGGTGGTTTTGAGCTGATTTTGCCTGGGCTGACTCACATGACTACATTCATTTGGAAGGTCACCTGGGAGATGGGCTCATTTGGGCTAGCAGAAATGTCTGGGCCTCTCCTTGAATGTGATAATTCATTTTAGGCTTCTTCCTACCACCATGGTCTTGGGGTTCCAAGAGGATGAAGGTGGAAGCTGAAAGTCTTCTGGAACTTACATGCCATCACTTCTACTGTATTCTGTCAGTGCAAGTCTTAAGATCAGCTTAGATTTGAGGAATGGGTAATCTACCTCTTGTAAGAAGGATAGTGGCCAGAGTATTGGAGTTTCAGCTGCAGCATCAGTCCTTCCAATGCATATTTAAGACTGATTTCCTTTAGGATGGACTGGTTGGATCTCCTTGCAGTCAAGAGGCTCTCAAGAGTCTTCTCCAACACCACAGTTGAAAAGCATCAATTCTTCGGTGCTCAGCTTTCTTTATTGTCCAACTCTCACATCCATACATGACTACTGGAAAAACCATAGCTTTGACTAGATGGACCTTTGTTGGTAAAGTAGTGTCTCTATTTAATATGCTGTCTAGTTTGGTCATAACTTTTCTTTTAAGGAGCAAGCATCTTTCAATTTCATGGCTGCTGTTACCATCTACAGTGATTTTGGAGCGCCCCCCCCCCCCCCCGTTATTATAAAATAATAATATGAATTCTAAAATGCTAATGTGTATGTGTATTTAAATTTTTTTCACCCCTTTATGGCTGTTTTGTTTATGCAGTCTTCCCTATTTTTAAGCAGCTAGGCCATTCTGTGCTCATTAACTGAGGGAAGGAAATGTCAGGGCAGAAAAAACAAATAAGAATCTTTCTTGCTTTGGTTTCCAGAAGCCTAAAGCCCTCAGGGGAACACTGAGAACACTGGATGTGGCCAGAGTGAGTGGGGGCAAGAGGTTTGAAGAGAGATTCTACCCCAGATGAGCAGAGTCCGCTGTTCTTGGCAGAGGCAGGGGAGGTAAACGTTGGAAGGAGGAGAGACATAGCGAGTCTGATAAAAATAAGATGCAGCAACCCCCAGAGCGGGACCCTTTGCCCTGCCTTCTGGGCAGAACCCTGGGGAGCAGAAAGGACATGGCTGGCTGTCTCCAGGTTCCCAGTGTGGCTCAGAAATAGTGCTGGGCCAGAAGGGGTCATGCATCGTGGGGTGAGGGGCTTGTCAGTGACGATCAGAGAGGATTGAAACCTATAGGCCAAGCAAGGTGATGGTGATTTCATTTGACAGCTGTGTGGATAGATGACAGCAAGGACCAGAATGCAAGCCCTGATCCTCCCCCAACCCCAATGATTGTCCATAAACACCCAGAGCCTAGAGACATTCTCTGCAGGTGGAAGGAAGAAGTTAAATTAGTTGAGGTCACATTTTTACCACTCTGGTTGAATAGAGGCTAAGAATGAAGTTGAGCTATAAAAATATTTTTATATTTTGTGTATAACTGTGTTAGATTGAGAGCCATAACCGCATTACCGTAGAAAGCATTTAACCTGTGTCTGTAGGTAGGTACCTGACTAAGTTTACTGAATCCGAATCCAGATGTTATTGAGCCTTTGAATATAATGTTCTGCTTGATGTCTGAGGCCTGGTACAGCCACCCCCTACATTAAGGGTTCTCAGAGTGTGGTCCCTGGGCACTTGTGAGAAACACACTTTCTCAGGCCCTAAACCAGAACTCCTGAATCAGAAACTCTTCCAGGTCATTTTTGATGCATGCTAAAGTTTGAGAACAACTGCTCTTAACACCCTCAGTTTCTCAGTCAAGTTATAGTTTGACACTTGACTAGCTTCAACTTTGGTCCAGCTAGACATTTCAAACTTCTCACATGAGGACCAGAGAGTTTCTGATTTGCCTGAGTTTTCCTCATAAACATTCCAGTTTCATTTCCCTTCTTGGAGGATTCAGTTTCTAGAAGGAAAATAGAGAGATGGGGAGAAGGCCCTTCAGTAAATGGGCAGAGGGAATCAGACAGACATGGTCTTAAACCTTTGGAGCTGATGAACTTCAGAGGGAATGATTTTTGTGGCCAAGTAAGCAAGGTCCTGGGGGAAATTTATGGCCTAAACATTTTCCTGTTTCTGGGTCAGGAAATGATAGCACACAGATGGAATTTACAATGGGAGCCTGAATGGAGTGGCCCCACCCAGGCAGCTCAGCAAAAAGCCCCTTTCACTGGCTCTATTCAAATATAATGAGTGCTCCCCAGGCTGTCCTGGCTGGCTGCTTTTTCTTTTTCCTCGACTGCTTTCACTTTTTCACAGAGGGCTGCACTGCATGTAGTCCACTTGGGATCGGGGTGAGCCTTGATTTGGCAGGAGAAAGGAAGAAGTACACAGCGGCCTACAAAATTGAATTGCTCTGCCTTCCTGGCCCCTTTCCTTGAATAATAGGCCTTTGTGCTTTGAAATGTAGGGAAGTCCCAGTTTCTCAGGCTTAAAAAAATAAAACCTTCTACTTCTCCTGCCTTCAGATGCTTAGCAGAAAGTAGTTAAGAGGAAGAACAGTTATTAAATCAAATGTTTCTTTAACAATTTTACAAGTTGTTAGGACAGCTGATTTCTAGACAAATACATTTGATGCATTCTTCCAGATGGACAAAAATATTGACTCAATTAAAAAATCCAGCTTTAAAACAAATCACATGGGACAAATTGGTGCACTAAAAAAGAAAAAAAAAAAAAAAACCTGTGTTTGGCTTTAGCCAGTGACCCACTTTCATAAAATATTTGACAGAGCAAAATTACATTGCCAGAGAGGAATCCAGACAGCCTTTGGAATCTGTTGAAATGAGTTTTTGATAATAGACATGATTTAGGTCATCTCTGTTTTCCCTTTCTGATTTTTATCCTACTTTTTCAAAGATGAATGTTAATAGCATCACGTTCTTTTTTAAAATTCCTGGGAACAAATTATATTGAAAAATCATTATCATCATTTAGGTGCCCACATATTTCAGTGGTTTATGTATATTTGAGCATCTTTGATTTTCATTTCATCATAAAAGATATGATTTCACTATTTTGAATTGTGTAGAATGTGGCAAAAGGTATAAAACATTCTTCAGTCAAGGACTTATCTCTTTGGCTAGGTTGCTGGAGGCCAGGCTATGGAACTAAACTTGGAGTGAGAGATTATTATCTGCCCCTTCAGCAGCATTCCCCTTCCTTCCAGTTCCAACCAGTGGATCTCTGTGAGGTTCCACTGTCACCCAGTGGGGAGCACATGATCCTTTCTCCCTCCCAGAATTGGGGAAAGGCCCAGAGATTGGTTTAGGAATGGGTCACATGACATAGCCATAGCCAATGAAATGCAGTGGGAACTTTTCTGGGATTGGTGGGTGAGAGGTGCCCTCCTCCCACTGATGATGCTACGTCTGGGAGAAGGTGAAGCGGGAGACACAGCAGCCAATTTGACACCCGGAAGTGAGAGCCTGAAGCTATGGTAGAGGCTGGAGGCCTTTTAAAGAGCCTGAGGATGAATGAAGTGAACTCCACTGAAGCTACGAAATGGAGAGAAACCCAGTCTCGATAACATCATTAAGCCATGTACCTGAAGCCAGCCCTACCACTAGAATATTTAGTTGTTCTACTCAACAAATCTCCTTAGTGCTTAATCTAATTGGGTTTGGGTTTTCTATTTTTAAAAGTGGTCTTCCCATGGCAGATGTGGAGTCCAAGGATATTGGGAATTTACTAAGACAAGGCTCCAGGTGCTGGGAATGAGCTTGGAGTCTGGTGGCCTAATGCCATCCTGACCCCCCTTTCGCCTGGCTACTGCCTGAGTGGGGTGGGGCGGGGCAGGGGGTGACTCAATGCTGGTTTCCACAGAGGGTTATGTCCTTACCATGTCAGGTCAGGTTTGTCCTGGGAATTAGGAGTAGGACCAGACTTGGAGGTAGGGGATCACATCCTTTCAGCTGTGGGGAGTGGAGGAGCAGGCTAGACTCATGTTGTGAGGGGCTCGGGCAGGACAGAAACTTAATGCTCTGTTACATCTCTTCCATTGCATGGGCTTTTTTCTCCCTGCCTCTGTGTGCCCACAAGAGCAGAGAGTGTCTCTTTACTTTGGGTTTCTGCCCTGAACACCTTTCCACCCTCTTGTGCTCTGCCTAACTCCCACAACTGGGTTAGACATCTCTCCTCAGTATTCCTGTAAGCTCTTTTATGTACAGAACACCACATTTTTCATATTATATTTTCACTCAGTTATTCAACAGCCTGAGTAACTGCCATGTACAAGTGTTGTTCTAGGCACTGAAGGTACAGCAATGGACAAGACAAAAATACCTGCCTTATTAACAGTATATTCTAACAGGTGGAGATAGGCAATGAAATAAGTAAATTATAAACTTTTAAAATGCAGATATGTGCAAAGGGGAAAAAACAGGGAAAGAGAATAGAATAAGGACTGACAGGGAAAGGTGATAATTTTTAACAGACTGGTAAGAGAAGACTTCATTTGGAAGGTGGCATTTGGGTAGATTTGAAGGAGATGAATGAACAAGCCGTATGAGTATCTAGGGGAAATACTCTTCAGGGGAATGGAACAGCAAGTGCAAAGGCCCTGGGGTGGGAGCTTGGAATGCTTGAGAAACAGCAAGGCTACCAGTGTCAGTAGAGTGGAGTGAACTCCAGGGAGAGGGGGAGCCACTGAGGTCATCACAGGGTTTACAGGGAAATAGGGGCCAGAGGCTGTTCAAGTATTTACTGCTGCATAAGGAGCCACTGCACAGCTTAATGCACAACACAGGTAACTGTTTCTCACTATTCTGTGGTCTGACCAGGCAGTTATTAGGCTGGTCTCACCCTGCGGTCGCTAAGGTGGCTGGTGAAGCGGACACTAGGATGACTGGGCCGGGCTTCTCTCCCATGTGGCTTCTCACCATTTGGTTGTTTTGCCCAGCCTTCTTATATGACACATGGGTCCCCGAAGGGAGCATTCCAAGGGGACCAGCCCCAAAGTGCGAGTGCTCATCCAGCCTCTGCCTGCATCGCGTTTGCCAATGTTCCATTGGCCAAAACCAAAGCAAGCCTTGTGGCCAACCCCAGAGTCAGTATGGGAGTGACCCCATCCAAGAACGTGACTGTCAGGAGGCAGGAGTCACTGGAGGCCACTGCAGAGGCTCAGGGATCCTGGTTTCTAAACTCATTGAGAGAGTGAGGCAAGAGGTGTACATGACTGATGGGATGTGGGTCGGGCTGGAGTAGAGGAGAGGGGTCAGGTCAAGAATGTTGACCACATTCCTGTGATCGAGTTGATTAACTTTGTCCTCTGGTAGAGCCAAGGGGTCACTTGGGACGACTGTAGTTTTCCCTCACTTCCATCAGCCTATTTCCTTGGATGTGAACAGTTGGCATCTTCTCAGTCATACTTAAGGTACTGTGCAAACACAGTTTCAAGATAAGCCTCCAGGCTGAATCTCCAGCTAGACTGCTTCCTTTTAAGCTGCACCTAGGTAAAAATTTTGGAATTACTACAGACATTGTAAATAAAAGGAAATAAGATCTAGTGAATCCATTAGGCAGACCAGTGGATTACCCAAATTTGAAAGGAATAGAGATAAATTGCAGGGAACAGATAGCTGCCAAAATGATTGTTCATTGATTCATGCAACAGATATTTGCTGAGTACCTGTCACGTGCTGGCCATGTGGTGTCACAGGCATCAGTGACATTCTGGAGAGGACCGTGAAATCTGCTCACTGAGTCTTATTTAACAATTGTCTGTGATAATTGCTTCCTTTTAAAAATGTTCATAAAAAGATCTTTTAGATAGTCTTTCCTAGACTGCCATCTTCCTTTTTATCTCCCTGTTGTCCATGGCATTTGGAATCAGTTCATTGCTTTTCTGATTATTTGCTTTTCCAAAGTAAAATAACTTTATACATTCTTCTTTTTGAAAATGATCTATGCTTGTTTAGAAATACCTGAACACACAGATGAGTGGAAAGAAGAACATAAAAGTCTCTCAAAATTCCATCATCCTGAGGGCATCACTCTTAACATTTTCATAACCAGTCTTCAGACTTCCCTCAGTGGGTATATGTACATGATACAATAGCTGGTGTTGGGCTATAACCTGGTTTTAAAGAATCCCATTTTGTGAATGTTCAAATTTGTGCAGTCCCACAATTTTGTTTCTAATTTTTTAACTAGGATTAGATAATTTTTTATTCTCTGATTTTAACTGCCCCCCCCTCCCCGCCCAGGGGTTTTCTATTTTCTCTGGAACATGTTTTTCTAGCTAGCTGAAGATACTATCTTTGTTGGCTTTTTTTTGTCTTGTCAGTTTTGATCATTGATATCTGTTTTATTTAGACCTGTGATAGGAGTTTCTAAGTGGTTTTCAAGTAATGTGTGATAGACTTTTAAAGGCCTCATTCAGTCTTTTCCTTAAATGTAGCCTAAATGATTGACTAAACCATCACCTGAATAGCTATGTGGTAGGTTCCTAGGCTGGCCAGTTCCCTTTGTATTGTTGAGTTGAATTGTGTGTAACCATGGTTACCAGGCTTGCTACCATTCCCTCCTTAAAGTGATTTCATACCATCAGCATTTCCAGCCCCAATGAACCTTGGCTGGCCTGGGTGTTCAGGGGTTAAATTCCCTCCAGAAGTTCTGTGCCTTGGCTGGCACTGTGGGTGGGGTGTGAGGTGGGCAGTGACAGAGGGTAGATGGGCCTAGATGGGCTTCTGCTCCACTTCTTCACCCCCTCATCCTGAGATGTAACTCTGGGCAGTGCCCTGTTATTGTAACCCTGTCCCATTGCACACTACTCCTTTGTTGTGTGACTACCTCTCTGCCCTGGGCTGTGACCATCTCAAAGGAGGAGCCCACCCAGTATCCTGTGCAGTACCTGAGAAATATTTGCTAAATGAATGGCTGAGTGAGTAAAGGCAAGGAAAAAACCCTGATATTCTAGTCAAGCAATGTTTTGGTGCTAAGTGCAGGGGATGAGGAAGGAGGTGGGGAAGGCCAGGTTACAGAGACACACAGCCTCAGGTGTATGGGCTTTGGAATGGGAAAACCAAGATTCAGGTCTGTGTCAGACAGCCTACCAGCTGCATGACCAAGGGCAAGTCACTCAATTTTTCTGCAGTCAAGCCTCCTTATACATAAAAGGGGATTAATTGAAGTGACAGATCGATTCAGTAAGTATTTATTGAATGCAATGTGCCAGACACTGTTCTGGGTGCTGAGGAATCAGCCGGGAACAGTGTTATTTGTGGCAGCCACGGGCTCATGCTGTTCAGGGCACCTTTAAGAGAGGAGCTCTCGAGAGCCATGAAGCAGCCAACTTTAGCATGCCTCCTCTGCACCACCACGTTCATCCCAAGGCTTCAGTGAGGGTGTGGGCCACTGCAGCCTGGGCTCTTCTTGTTCAATCCTTCCTTCCCTTTCTGTCTCCATACATGTCAGATGTGTATCAGGGTTGATAGCTTTCCTACCTACTCCTGCTCCTTCTCCTTTGTCTTTCAGAGATGGGTCTCCCAATAAGTCTCTTGTATGTCTAATTCTGTCTTGCTCTCAGCTCCCTGGAAGGCCCAGACAAATAAAGCTCTGTTCTCAAGAAGTTTACCTGATGGAAGTCAAGTAGGACATACCTTAGAAGGTTGTGGTGAGGATTAAAATGAGATGATATTTGAGAATGGCTTAGCTAAAGGCCAGTATCCAGTAAGACTCAGTCAAGGATACAAATTGTTGTTTCTATTATTATCTTCATTGACTTTTTTCCCCAGGTGAGCAGATGGAGAATGCTATCTTTCAGGTATCAGATTCCTTGGTTGTTTCAACCCAGTGGACTGCACCTATATCCCGTGTCCTTCAGGGTTTCTTCAGGAACAAAAGGCTAGAAAATAAAAATGGGAAATACTGGGAAGATACTTTATGGCCTTCAGAAAGTGAGGCTGGACCTTCCAGAAGAATCTTATGACTCTAGGAAGGTCCAAATGTGGAGGGCAAAAAGCCTGAATGACTGTCTCTGAAGTCTGTCCTTGTCTGAGAGTAGCACTGTTCACTCACTGAAGCTTGGAGGAAAGAGCCACAGGGCAGTGGAATGTGGTCAACATGGGTACACGAGTGTGGAGCCAGGCTCCTCCGTGCAAACCTTAGCCCTGTCACTTCCTGCCTACCTCCGAGGCTTGCTTTGAGTTTTACAGCAATAAAGATGGAATGCTCAGCACAGAGTCAGTGTCTGAAAACTGTTGGCCATCTCCTGCTCCCTCCCCAACACTTTTATTCTATTGTACTTGGAATAGTTAACATCAGTGTAACTTCTCTGAGTTGGAGAATTATGGTCAGGGCCTGGACTAAGGAGGCACTGTCCTGATCTCTGTGGGTTATTGTGAAGGAGAAGAATGTCCAAGGTGTGAAAGGAAGGAGGGTGTGTGGGCTTGGAAGAGGAGTAGGGCTTTCACTGGGCAAATGTTTATTGAGCAGCCACCATATGCCAGCCCCTCTGCTGGGTGCTGAGTTTATGAAGGTGATCAGGACACAGGCTCTGTTCCTCAGGGGCTCAGATACTGACTCGGAAGCCAGGGGTAGACAAACAGGTCTGTTCTGTAAATAGTGTACTGAGTCCCATGATGGCAACAGACAAAGCTTGGGAGCCTATGACCCTGGGTGGAATGGTTCTTGCCACTGCTCCCCTCCCAGACTGAGTGAAGCTTCTGTAGCTTCTCGATTTTTCCATAGTGCGCTGTTACCCCATGGGCGCTTAAAAGGTGTCTCCCTTCCCTGCCAGATGGGACTCTGTGAGGATGTGACCCCTGAATGCCCTTCTCCTGTCTGCTTCCAGGGCGTGGTACAGTGCTCTCTGTCTCCTTGCTGTAAACGACTATGAAACGTGGTTGTGCGGAGTCAATGGGGTCATGTTTATCAAATGTACATCACCTTATAAATGTCATTATTGTAGACTTTTCTAATTGGCCTAGTTTCTGTGGATTATTGTAGTGAACTGTGCAATCTTTCTGAACTTTCTTACATGGTTATGTGGAAGATTAAGTAAATATCTATATTATTAGAACAAGGCCTACCTATCATGTCATAAACACTCAAAAAGTCAGGTAAATCAAGGGATATAAAATTTCAGTTATGTAAGATGAGTTAGTTCTAGATAACATAGTGACTATAGTTAACAGTGTGTTGTGTATTTAAAAACCTGTTAAGAGAATAGATCTCACCACAATTACATTCTTCTTTTAAGAAATTGTCCTTATTGCAATTAAATACAGTCCCCCCAAACTGAAATCAAAACAAAACAAAAACCCCATGAAAGACAAAAATGTGTATAGGAAAAACAGAGGCAGTGTTATAACCTTATAATAGTGTGCCAAGAACAAATACGTAGCTCCTAAAATTGATCATTCACATTGGTTTAGAACCCATTACTATTTCAGAGTAAAGTGGTGAAAAAATGTGTGTGTGGGGAAAAAGTGTTAGATATTATAAATATTACCATTACTGGTAGTAGATATTATAAATATGACCATTACTGGTAGTTTTTTATGTCATTTCCCGATCAGAATTCTGAGAGTCAGCGAGCCGAAGCACCGTGCCAGGGACCACACAGCTACATGTGGGCAGAGCAGCCCAACCAAGTCTTCTGAGTCCCAGCCCGGTGCTCTGGGACATTCTTGGAAGTATCCGCCAGGGGGCGTTCTTCACCCGAGATAGGATCCCGCCTAGACTCCCGCGGCGGCTTTTTCTCAACTGGGCGAACCTAGTGTTCTAGAGCTAGTAGGGAGTTTGATCAACTGTAAGCCCTTGATTTAGAGGGAGAGAAATAAAGCTCTGGGAAAGCATGTCTCAGGGCCCAGAGTTACCCACAGCCACCAAGTGGTGCTGGGATGGCGTCCCAGTTTGCGCATTTCCGAATCTCATTCGCTTCCTGCCTTCCTGTGTCATCCCTTGCCCACACCCCAGCAGACACTTACTGACTCTTCCCTGCAGAGCTGGGTGCCTCTCTGCTGGGCATTTGCAGGACTCTGCTGCCTAGGGGTGAAGAAAGTATTTGGTAGCGGGACAGGGGTTGAGGCAGGCTGGGGAGGCCTCCCCTTGCATTTCTTACCGTTTTCTGGAGTCTTTCTGGGTGGTGTGTGCACTGCTAAGGGCGGGGATCCAGGAACTAAGCTGCCTTTGTCCACACCCTTGTCCTCCCCTTACCAGTTCTGCATCTCATTGTCCCATCTGTAAGATGGGGTTATAAAATACCTGTCACATGGGGTCTTTGTGAGGATTGAGGATTGCAGAACTTGAAATAGTTGTAAGTACGTAATTGCCATCAAAGTGTTAGTTCTCAGTATCATCTGGCATCCTACCTGGACACAGGAGTCAATGTGAGAATTTCATCATACTCCTCAGCTATTCACTTGTCTGTAGTATCCTTTCATAATAACCATCTACTTGCAGTTAGGCTGTGCAGTATGATAAACCTGTGGTTTCACTATCTCAGTTAATCCACAGAACAACCCGTGGAGACTATTATTGTTCCCAACTCAAGATTGAGGATTAGTCAAGACTAAGGCAGGGTCACTTTACCAGGATCACACAGAAAGGGATGGACTAGACTCAGGCCTGTGTGATGTGAAACTGAGGCTTTTTACAACTACACCGTCTGACCTCCTCTTGAAGCCAATTAGAAACTAAAGTCAGGCCCCCAGAGTGGCCCCAGGCATCAGCTCTGCTCACTGTGTCTCTGCAGGACCTCTCTCTCAGAAGCAATCCTTCTGCAGAGTGACGTTTCCTACCACTCTTACCCCGGGAGACAAAGAAGCAGATTTCACCGAGGTCTCCCTGCTTCCTGGCAAAGACACAGCGTGCTTTGACTGGCAAGGAGGCCTCTTCAGATTAGAGCTGAGTTAGCCACCCAGCCTTCAGTGGCCACCTTCCCAGCCTTCCGTTTCTTCTGCAGCCTGAAGGCCACTTACCTGGGCAGGCTGTGTGCCTGCTGAGTTCACTGAGTTCTGGGTGGTCCAGGGTGTAATGTGAGCTCTCAGTGACTCAGACCAGCCTATCTGGGACTTTTCCTCTCTTGGCATGTGAGAGAGCTTGCAGCATTGACATCTTTTAGCCGAGAAAGAGACAGCAGGCACCACCCTACAACAGCAGAATTACAGAATGTCAGTCAGGCCTAGAAGTGACCACAGGAGGCAGAGAAAAGGACCCTGATTGAGGAAGTCTCTTGGTCAGGATCACATTGAGCAGGAAAGAAGTTGCCTGGATTTAAGCCCTTACTTATCCTTGGTACCCTTCCTGGTACCTCCAGCTCTCAGGGGTGCTGAGAAGAGGGCTGAGCTGAGGCAGGGGTGGGAATATGCTTCTAAGCCCTAAGTGTATGTGCGTTCAGTGCTCTCTCTCTCTCTGTCGTATGTGATGAGGCTTTCTCAGTCTCAGCACTGGTGGCCTTTGGGGTTGGATAATTCCTTTTTGTCTTACAGCATTTGGCTGTCCTGTGTTTAGCAGCATCTTGGGCTTATACCCAGTAGCTGCCAGGAGCGCTCCCTCAGTCCTGTGACAACCAAAAATGTCTCATCGTTGTTGTTCAGTTGCTCAGTCGTGTCCAACTCTTTGCAACCCCATGGACTGCAGCACACCAGGCTCCCTTGTCCTTCACTGTCTCTTAGAGTTTGCTCAAACTCACGTCACTTGAATCAGTGATGCTATATAACCATCTCATCCTCTGCTGCCCCCTTCTCCTCCCGCCTTCAATCTTTCCCAGCATCAGGGTCTTTCCAGTGAGTCTGCTCTTCTCATCAGGTGTCCAAAGTGTTGGAGCTTCAGCTTCAGCTTCAGTCCTTCCAGTGAATATTCAGGGTTGATTTCCTTTAGTATTGACTAGTTTGATCTCTTTGAAGTCCAAGGGACTCTCAAGACTTCTCCAACACCACAATTTGAAAGCATCAATTCTTTGATGCTCAGCCTTCTTTATGATCCAAGCACATTTGTATGTGACTATTGGAAAAACCATACAGACCTTTGTTGGCAAAGTGATGTGTCTGCTTTTGAATATGCTGTCTAAGTTTGTCATAACTTTTATTCCAAGGAGCAAGCATCTTTTAATTTCATGGTGGCAGTCATTGTCCACAGTGATTTTGGAACCCAAAGAAAGAAAATCTGTCACTGTTTCCATTTTTTCCCCATCTATTTGCCATAAAGTGATGAGATCAGATGCCATGTTCTTAGTTTTTTGAGTGTTGAGTTTCAAGCCAGCTTTTCACTCTCCTCTTTCACCCTTATCAAGAGGCTCTTTAGTTCTTGGTGGCTCAGTAGCTGCCAGGGCTTTTTAATATGAGGACTTGTAAGTCCCAGGATGTCATTTCCTCTGTTGTATTATTCTAGTCAAAGTGGTCACAGGCACAGCCCAGACTCACAGGGAGAGGATACAGGGTCTACCTCTGGAAGGAGAAGGGGCACACATGGGCCATGCAGGGAGGGAGGAGTAGATTGTTTGGGGCCACTTTGGGATACTGAATATCACAGCCAGATTTTCATTCCAAAAAGCATATTCTGGCAGCATGGTGGAGATGGATAGAAGAGGGCAAGACTAAAGACACAAAGGTGAATTATGAAGTCACTGTAATACCTTCAACAATTTTTGTTGAATTGGTCACTCAGCGAATGGAAAAGACTGGAGTAATTATTTTGTTAGTAACAATATGCCAGTAATCATACTATCCTACATTTACTGAGCACATATTATATGCCAAGCACTGTGGTAAGTACTTTTCTATACAATTTAATCCTCACAATTAGCCCATGAGATACAGTCCTATTTTACCTTTCTGAAACTGAGATCAAGTGTGTTAGTCACCTTGGGCTGCCTTAAAAGGTACCATAAAAAGGTACCACAGACTGAATAGCTTAAACAACACAACATTTTCTCACAGTTCTGGAAACTAGACATTCAAGATAAGGTCTTGGCAGTGTTGGCTTCTTCTGAAGCCTCCCTCCTTGGCTTGTAGATAGCTATCTTCTGCCTGTATCCTCATGGTCTTCTGTTTGTATCTGTCCTAATCTCTTTTTATAAGGACACTAGTCCTATTGGATTGGGGCCTCCACCTGATGTCATTTTACCTATATCACATTTTTAAAGACTCTGTCCTCCAAATGCAGTCACATTCTGAGGTAACTGAGAGTTAGGGCTGCAACAAACGGTTTGTGAGAGGCTACAATTCAGCCCATAGAGTCAGGTAATTAGCCTCTGCTCATGTAATTAATAGGTGGGAGGCCAGAATTTGACCTGGTCTCTCTGACTTCAGTCTCCTGTTTTAACTACTCCTTATAGTATCACCCAAATTTGTTTTCATTTCCATTACCAAGCAGAAAAGAATAAGGTGGAGGAAGATACCAATCCTGTAGAGCTTTGCATTTAGAACTTAGTTATTTCTGACTGAGTAGCAGGGCTTGAATTCCAGTTACCTTTTTTGTGTCCTTCACCTGTCATTCTATCATAGTGATCTTTTTGTAAGGGTACTGAAAGGTGGCAAGGGTGGCATATCCAGATAGAACCATCCTAGGGAATGGTGGTAATGATTGCTAATACTTTATGAATGTGTCCAGTGTGCTAGGCAGAATGCTAAGTGCTTTACATGCATTATTTAATTCTCACAGTAATTCCATTGGGTGGGTATTATTATGTTTCCTCTTTTACATATGGGGAAGCTGAGGTAGAGTAGTGCATTAACCTGCCTAAATTCACCTTGTTAATAAGAAGTGGCAGAGTCAAGCTGAGTATTCAGGCCATCTGAGTCCAGAATGGGGTTTCCCTGGTAGTTCAGCTGGTAAAGAATCCGCCTGCAATGCAGGAGACCGTGGTTCAATTCCTGGGTTGGGAAGATCCACTAGAGAAGGGATAGGCTACCCACTGCAGTATTCTTGGGCTTCTCTGATGGCTCAGCTGGTAAAGAATCTGCCTGCAATATGGGAGACCTGGGTTCAGTCCCTGGGTTTTGATCCCCTGGAGAAGGGAACAGCTACCCACTCCAGTATTCTGGCCTGGAGAATTCCAGGGACTGTATAGTCCATGGGGTTGCAAAGAGTCAGACACAACTGAGCAAGAGTAAGAATATGTACTTATAACTATGATTCTTCCATAGCACTTCTGGGAACCTGATAAAGAATGAATTTATGCTGTAATTCCTTGTTTTATTTGATGTTGAGTTGTATGATCAGGTCAAGAAGCAACAGTTAGAACTGGACACGGAATGATAGACTGGTTCCAAATCGAGAAAGGAGTACATCAAGGCTGTATATTGTCACCCTGTTTATTTAATTTAAATGCAGAGTACATCATGCAAAATGCCAGACTGGATGAAGCACGAGCTGGAATCAAGATTTCTGGGAGAATATCAGTAACCTCAGATACGCAGATGACACCACCCTTATGGCAGAAAGCAAAGAAGAACTAAAGAGCCTCTTGATGAAAGTGAAAGAGGAGACTGGAAAAGTTGGCTTAAAATTCAACATTCAGAAAACTAAGATCATAGCATTTGGTCCCATCACTTCATGGCAGATAGATGAGGAAACAATGGAAATGGTGAGAGACTTTATTTTTGGGGGCTCCAAAATCACTGTAGATGGTGACTGCAGCCATGAAGTTAAAAGACGCTTGCTCCTTGGAAGAAAAGCTATGACCAACCTCAGTTCAGTTCAGTTCAGACACTCAGTCATGTCCAACTCTTTGGGACCCCATGGACTGCAGCATACCAGGCCTCCCTGTCCATCACCAACTCCCAGAGTCTGCACAAACTCATGTCCATTGAGTCAGTGATGCCACCAGCTACCTCAACCTCTCCTCCCACCTTCGATCTTCCCCAGCATCAGGGTCTTTTCCAATGAGTCAGTTCTTCGCGTCAGGTAGCCAAAGTATTGGAGTTTCAGCTTCAGCATCAGTCCTTCCAATGAATATTCAGGACTGATCTCCCTTAGGATGGACTGGTTGGATCTCCTTGCAGTCCAAGGGGCTCTCAAGAGTCTTTTCCAACACCACAGTTTAAAAGCATTGATGCCTTTGAATGGATGGTTGGATGGACATGAGTTTGAGCAAGCTTTGGGAGATGGTGATGGCCAGCGAAACCTGGCATGCTGCAATCCATGGGGTCAAAAGGAGTCGGACACGACTGAGCGACTGAACTGAGCTGAACTGTATGAGCTATTTATATACTTTGGATATTAATCCCTTGTTGGTCATATTATTTGCAAATATTTTGTCTCATTCAATAGATCTTTTATCAGTGGTCTCCTTTGCTATGCAAAAGCTTTTAAATTCAGTTAGGTCTCATTTGTTTATTTTTGGTTTTATTTCTTTTGCTTTAGGAGACAGATCCAAAAAATATTGTGAAAAATGCCATTGGTATTTTGATAGGGACTGCACTGAATCTGTAGGTTGCCTTGGGTAGTATGGCCATTTTGACACTATATTGTCCATGTGTATCTTATATAATATTGTACATCAACTACACTTCAATTAAAAAAAAGAATGAATCTACAGTTTCCATAGAAAGATTCTTAAGTCAATAAAGATACATTATGCTATCATTTACCCGAAAGTTTTCAGTTTCAACCATCAAGATATTTGTTGCTACATTCAAAATAAAACACTTTCTTGATTTATCATTTATCCATTTATAGAAGCCTCCTGTTGACTTGGGCAGTTTCTTGTGGGGTCACTGCTCTTTTCTCCTGTGTCCTGGTGCACTCAAGGTTTTGTTTGTGCCCCCTTAGAGTCTGTTTCCCCAATCCTGTGTAAGTTCTGGCAGCTCTATGGTAGGGCTAATGGCTACCTCCTCAAAGAGGGCTTATGCCATACCCAGGTCTGGTGCACCCAGAGGCCCTGCCCTATCCTGAATATGCGTTGGAAGGACTGATGCTGAAGCTGAAGCTCCAATACTTGACCACCTGATGCGAAGAACTGACTCCTTGGAAAAGATTCTGATGCTAGGAAAGATTGAAGGCAGGAGGAGGAGGGGATGACAGAGGATGAGATGGTTTGATGGCATCACTGACTTGATGGACATGAGTTTGAGCAAGCTCCGGGAGTTGGTGATGGACAGGAAAGCCTGGTGTGCTGCAATCTATGGGGTCGTGAACACAACGGAGCGACTGAACTGAACTGATGGACTTGCTGTTATCTGAGAGAAAAGTGTCAATTACTTGCCTTCTACCCTTTTCTGCAAGCCATTATAATCAGTATTGATTGATATCATGTTATGTTTATATAATTATTGTCTATTGCGAAGCCAAAAAGCTGTCCTTGTATATCTTTTTTTTCTGGAGGTGATAATGCTTGCTTGTTTTTTTTTTTCCCACTTGCATTGTTTCCTATTACTCCAGGTGTTTCTTGACTTCCTACTTTTGCATTCCAGTCCCCTATAATGAAAAGGACATCTTTTTTGGGTATTAGTTCTAAAAGGTCTTGTAGGTATTCATAGAACCGTTCAACTTCAGCTTCTTCAGCGTTACTGGTTGGGGCATAGGCTTGGATTACCATGATATTGAATATTTTGCCTTGGAAACAAACAGAGATCATTCTGTTGTTTTTGAGATTGCATCCAAGTACTGCATTTCAGGCTCTTTTGTTGACCATGATGGCACTCCGTTTCTTCTAAGGGATTTCCTGCCCACAGTAGTAGATATAATGGTCATCTGAGTTAAATTCACCCATTCCAGTCCATTTTAGTTTGCTGATTCCTAGAATGTCGACATTCACTCTTGCCATCTCCTGTTTGACCACTTCCAATTTGTCTTGATTCATGGACCTAACATTCCAGGTTCCTATGCAATATTGCTCTTTACAGCATCGAACCTTGTTTCTATCACCAGTCCCATCCACAAGTGGGTATTGTTTTTTGCTTTGTCTCCATCCCTTCATTCTTTCTGGAGTTATTTCTCTACTGATCTCCAGTAGCACATTGGGCACCTACCGACGTGGGGCGTTCCTCTTTCAGTATCCTGTCATTTTGCCTTTTCACACTGTTCATGGGGTTCTGAAGGCAAGAATACTGAAGTGGTTTGCCATTCCCTTCTCCAGTGGCCCACGTTCTGTCAGACCTCTCCACCATGACCCGTCCGTCTTGGGTGGCCATACCCAACATGGCTAAGTTTCATTGAGTTAAACAAGACTGTGGTCCATGTGATTAAATTGGCTGGTTTCCTGTGATTATGATTTCAGTGTGCCTGCCCTCTGATGCCCTCTCACAACACCTACCGTCTTACTTGGGTTTCTTTTACCGTGGATGTGGGGTATCTCTTCACGTCTGCTCCAGCAAAGCGCAGCCGCTGTTCCTTACCTTGGATAAGGAGTATCTCCTCATGGCTGCCCCTCCTGACCTTGAACGTGGAGTAGCTCCTCTTGGCCCTTCTGCACCTGCGCAGCCGCCCCTCCTTGGAGGTGGGGTAGCTCCTCTCGGCCTTGGAGTACGGAATGAAGCAGGGCAAAGGCTAATAGAGTTTTGCCAAGAGAACACACTAGTCATAGAAAACACCCTCTTCAAACAACACAAGAGAAGACTCTACACATGGACATCACCAGATGGTCAACACTGAAATCAGATTGATTATACTCTCTGCAGCCAAAGATGGAGAAGCTCTATACAGTCAGCAAAAACAAGACCGGGAGCTGACTGTGGCTCAGATCATGAACTCTTTATTGCCAAATTCAGACTTAAACTGAAGAAAGTAGGGATAACCACTAGACCATTCAGGTATGACCTAAATTAAATCCCTTATGACTATACAGTGGAAGTGAGAAATAGATTTAAGGGACTAGATATGATAGACAGAGTGCCTGATGAACTATGGACGGAGGTTCGTGACATTGTACAGGAGACAGGGATCAAGACCATCCCCATGGAAAAGAAATGCAAAAAGGCAAAATGGTTGTCTGAGGAGGCCTTACAAATATCTGTGAAACAAAGAGAAGCGAAAAGCAAAGGAGAAAAGGAAAGATATTCCCACTTGAATGCAGAGTTCCAAAGAATAGCCAGGAGAGATAAGAAAGCCTTCCTCAGCGATCAATGCAAAGAAATAGAGGAAAACAACAGAATGGGAAAGACTAGAGATCTCTTCAAGAAAATTAGAGGTACCAAGGGAACATTTCATGCAAAGATGGATTCGATAAAAGACTGAAATTGTATGAACCTAACAGAAGCAGAAGATATTAAGAAGAGGTGGCAAGAATACACAGAAGAACTGTACAAAAAAGATCTTCATGACCCAGATATTCACGATGGTGTGATCACTCACCTAGAGCCAGACCTCCTGGAATGTGAAGTCAAGTGGGCCTTAGAAAGCATCACTATGAACAAAGCTAGTGGAGGTGATGGAATTCCAGTTGAGCTGTTTCAAATCCTGAAAGATGATGCTGTGAAAGTGCTGCACACAATATGCCAGCAAATTTGGAAAACTCAGCAGTGGCCACAGGACTGGAAAATGTCAGTTTTCATTCCAATCCCAAAGAAAGGCAATCCCAAAGAATGCTCAAACTACTGCACAATTGCACTCATCTTACACACTAGTAAAGTAATGCTCTAAATTCTCCAAGCCAGGCTTCAGCAATATGTGAACTGAGAACTTTCAGATGTTCAAGCTGAATTTAGAAAAGGCAGAGGAACCAAAGATCAAATTGCCAACATCTGCTGGATCATGGGAAAAGCAAGAGAGTTCTGGAAAAACATGTCTTTCTGCCTTATTGACTATGCCAAAGTCTTTGACTGTGTGGAGCACAATAAACTGTGGAAAATTCTGAAGAGATGGGAATACCAGTCCACCTAACCTGCCTCTTGAGAAACCTGTATACAGGTCAGGAAGCAACAGTTAGAACTGGACATGGAACAACAGACTGGTTCCAAATAGGAAAAGGAGTACATCAAGACTGTATATTGTCACCCTGCTTATTTAACTTATATGCAGAGTACATCATGAAAAATGCTGGGCTGTAAGAAGCACAAACTGGAATCAAGATTGACGGGAGAAACAGCAATAACCTCAGATATGCAGATGACACCACCCTTATGGCAGAAAGTGAAGAGGAACTAAAAAGCCTCTTGATGAAAGTGAAAGAGGAGAGTGAAAAAGTTGGCTTAAAGCTCAACATTCAGAAAACTAAGATCATGGCATCTGGTCCCATCACTTCATGGGAAATAGATGGGGAAACAGTGTCAGACTTTATTTTGGGGGGCTCCAAAATCACTGCAGATGGTGACTGCAGCCATGAAATTAAAAGACACTTACTCCTTGGAAGGAAAGTTCTGACCAACCTAGATAGCATATTAAAAAGCAGAGACATTACTTTGCCAGCAAAGGTCTGTCTAGTCAAGGCTATGGTTTTTCCAGTGGTCATTATGGATGTGAGAGTTGGACTGTGAAGAAAGCTGCATGCTGAAGAATTAATGCTTTTGAACTGTGGTGTTGGAGAAGACTCTTGAGAGTCCCTTGGACTGCAAGGAGATCCAACCAGTCCATCCTAAAGGAGATGAGTCCTGGGTGTTCATTAGAAGGACTGATGCTGAAGCTGAAACTCCAGTACTTTGGCCACCTCATGCGAAGAGTTGACTCATTGGAAAAGACCCTGATGCTAGGAGGGATTGGGGGAAGGAGGAGAAGGGGATGACCGAGGATGAGAGGGCTGGATGGCATCACCGACTCTATGGACATAAGTTTGAATAAACTCAGGGAGTTGGTGATGGACAGGGAGGCCTGGCGTGCTGCAATTCATGGGATCGCAAAGAGTCGGACAGGACTGAGCGGCCGAACTGAACTGGTTGTTTACTATGTACATGTCCTTTTCTTTCTTTCTTTTTTTTTAATGTTTGAATAGAAAATGTATTATTTTCATTTTCCACGTGTTTTCTTTTTCTATCAGGGAAAAAAGAAATCTTAAGGACAGTTGTCACTTGCTGCCAAATTGAGGGTAGTCTTTCTCCAGTGGTTTAGTCACTAAGTTGTGTCCGACTCTTGCGACCCCATGGACTGTAGTCTGCCAGGCTCCTCTGTCCATGGGATTTCCTAGGAAAGAATACTGGAGTGGGTTGCCTTTTCTTTCTATTTAGAACTTTTATGGTATATCAGTCGTTTTTCATGCCCAAGTGTGTACACCACTGTATCTGGAACTTTCCTCTTTAAAGTCCTTCTGCTTCAGGATAGACAGGTTTTACATTGGGCCTTTCACCTAGTTATTATACTGGACATTTTCTTTTCTTTTATGTTAGAACCCCTGTTTCCTGGGTCCCATGTCTTGCTTTCCTTCCTAGTTTTGATGACACTTTCCTTTTATTGCTTTCTTAGAAATGATACATGGGAGATACGGTTGGCTTTTTTTTTTTTTTTTTGAGTTCTTATCTGAAAATGTCTTCTTTTCTACCCTCACTCTGTATTTTCAGTTTGGCCCTATGGAATTCAGGTCGCAAATTGTTTTCCTTTAAAGACATTGTTCCATTGTCTTCTTAGCTTTTAGGGTCATTTTTGAGAAGTCTAAGACCATTTTTAATCCTGTTTCTTTGTAAGTGACTTATCTATCTGGACACTTCAAGTTCTTTTCCATATCCTGGGTATACTGAAAGTTGGCATTCATCTTTCTTCATTCATTAGATTGTCAATTGGTGACTCGTGTCCTTCAGTTCCAGGAAATTTTTCTTAAATTATTTCTTTGATAATGTTTTCCTTCTCTGTTTTCTTATTTTGATGTTGAATTCAATTGATTCACAAAATATTTTATCCTTACACTATCCTTATTATTTTCCATAATTTTTCCTTTTTATTAATTCCAACCCTATTAACTTTTTAACATTGATGATAGCTTTTGGTTTCCAAGGGTTCTTTTTGTTTTTCATAGTATACTACTTTTAAAAAATTGATGGATGCAGTGTCTTCTTTTAACTCTTTAGGAGTTTTAATTGTAATTTTTATTTGAAGGTATCTCTGTTTCTGGCATCACCTGTTTCTTCCTGATCCAGTTTTCTGGAGACTTTGTTTTAGTCTTTGTTTTTCTTGATGGGGGCTCTTATCTTGTGTCTGGTGACCCTTACTTGTCACTTCATATTTTAGAGTAAGGCGCAAGACCTACTTGGAGGGAGAAGGGATAAATTAGGAGTTTGGGGTTAAAATATACGTACTACAATACATAAATCACCAGCCTTGTTATCTATTGACCTACTTATAGCGCAGGGAACTGTACTCAGTATCTTATAATAACCTGTAATGGAAAATAATTTTTAAAAGAATATAAATATACACATATATATACATATATAAAATTATTTTCCATATATATATTTATATACTTATGTATAGATATATAAAACTGAGTCAAGTTGCCGTATACCTGAAACTGACACAAAATTGTAAATCAACTATATTTCAATTAAGAAAAGAGGCAAAAAAAGACTCATTGGAAGTTCTCTATGTGTGTATACAGAGCTTGTCAAGTGGGAGCCTTTCCTGTTGGGTTTTTGTGGGGATCTTGCTCTTTTGTTACAGGAACCCCAAATGTTATTATCCATGATTTTCTTCCTATGGGGCAGTTCAATTTCTTAGGAGAAGAATCCTTTCATCTGCTGTCTAGGGGTAACACATGTTGCCTACATTTGGGGAGCAGAGTTGAGGAAGAAGGCTGGGGATCCCACTGCTCAGGATGCATTCGCGCTCAGTCTCCCCGTTTCCAGACCTTATCTCACTCCTGCTGGCTCCTGTGCCAACTGTACTGGAATCTAGGGTCTCCCCACTTCAGATTTGCCAGGGATAAAGGTTCCATCTTCCTTCCTAGGTAAAGAGAAACTCCTTGGCTTCAAGGGCAGAGGATGTGTCTTCAGCTCTGATCCTTACCTTGGTCCACCCTTTTATCATGGCCTGAATCTTTCAAAGGTTTTGTAAGGCTATCAGTTTGCTTCTCACCTGGAACCCCCTTCCCTGCTCACCCTCCTTTGCTCTGCTACATTCCTATTCCTCCATCTGCTTTCCATCTTTTAAAAAAGGAACAGAAAAGGTGCTGATTAGTACATAAAAAGCTTCTCCACGTCACCAACCATCAGGGAAATGCAGATCAAAACCATAATGAGATGCTTCTTCATACCCATTAGGCTGACGTCATAAAAAGTCCCCCAAATAAAAAACAACAGTGCTGAGGTGGATGTGGAGAAACTGGAACTCTTGCACGTTGTTGGTGGGAATGTGAAACGGTATAGCTGCTGTGGAAAATTATGTTTCCTCAAAAAGTTAAGCATAGAATTACCATTTGATTCAGCATTTCCACTTCTGGGTATATACACAAAAGTTTTGAAGGCAGGGACTTGAATAATTATTTGCACACCAATGTTCATGGCAGCATTAGTCACAATAGCCAAAAGGTAGAAATTGCCAAGATGTTCTTTGATGGATGAATGGATAAATAAAGGGTGGTAATATCCATTCAGTGGAATATTATTCAGCCTTGAAAAGGAAAAATTCAATCAATTATTCCTCAATAAAACTAAAAATGAAATATGTCTGATTTAGTAGGGGGGAAAAAGGAATGAAATTCTGACACATGCTGTTAATATAACATAGATAAGCTTAAAGACATTATGTTAAGTGAACTAAGCCAGTCATACCAGGGCAAATATTATCTGATTCCACTTATATGAGGTACCTCAGTTCAGTTCAGCCAGTTCAGTTCAGTCGCTCAGTCATGTCCAACTCTTTGCAACCCGGTGAATCGCAGCATGCCAGGCCTCCCTGTCCATCACCAACTCCCGGAGTTTGCTCAAACTCATGTCCATTGAGTTGGTGATGCCATCCAGCCCTCTCTTCCTCTGTCGTCCCCTTTCCTCCTGCCCCCAATCCCTCCTAGCATCAGGGTCTTTTCCAATGAGTCAACTCTTCGCATGAGGTGGCCGAAGTATTGGAGTTTCAGCCTCAGCATCAATCCCTCCAGTGAACAACTAGGGTAGTCAAATATGTAGAGACAAAAAAAGAATAGTGGTTACCATGGGTGGAGGGAAGGGGAATAGGGTTTTGCCTTGGTTTAGTTGGAGCATTGTTAATGGCTCCAGGGTTTTACTTTGGGATGGTGCACAATAATGTGAATGTACTTAATACCACTGAACTGTACACTTAAATGTGGATAAAATAGTAAGTTTTGTGTGGTATATATTTTACCACAATTTTTTGAAAAGCTGGAAAAAAAAGAGTGGATAACACTTGCTTACTGTGGCATAATTTCCCATTTTCTTCATTTATGTGAATATGTTCCTTTTTAATTCTTTCACTGTCATTTTTGATGGAGTCTCAGGAAAAAGAGATAGTACATCTGTGTAGTCAATGCATCGTGTATAACTAATTTCCCTCAAGTATTTTTTCAATGCCTATTACATGGATGGCACTGTGCTTAGGAATATAAATATGATTGATTTCCTTGTTGAAAAAGGAAAAAACAAATTATAGGCACAATACTTCTTCTAAACTTGTATGCTATCAAATACAGTTTTGGCTCAGGTCACTAAAGCAGGGAGAAAATGGATTTGCTGCAGTATTTAATACATTTGCTGTCATCTTGGACTATGGCCCTAAGTTGCTGTAGCAACGGACGAAAGCAGGAACTTCATTAGAGGAGGAGCTCCTTGAATTTGAACCATATTATTCAATCAAGCATGAATGAGGGGGTAGACCATCACATAGCACCCTGATCTTTTACTTTGATAAGCTCTATAATTAGCTATATCTAATAAGTCTTTGCGATACGTAAAACAACAACCTAAAACCTTGCTTTTTGCATCTTTTCTGGAGTTGTCAGCAGTCAGAAGATTTCCTTGCAATTTCCTTGCTGGAACTATCCAAAGCAGTGCTAACAGTACTATTTGAGCATCATCCGCAAGGGCAGGAAGGGGGCACAAACAGATTAATGACGGATAACAGCTTACTGTAGCTGGCATTTTGAAGGAAGATGCTTGGCATAAATAAGGTCATCCAATAAAGAAATTATCACAGGCAAGCTTTAGGTCTTTGTCACAGATGGGTGGGGGCTATTTTTTGTAGGGAAGAAGGGCACTTTCCCAAACACACACACACACACACATACCCCCCCACACACACACACCCACCGACCCCCACACACACACACACACACATGAAAAAGCTTCAGTAGCAGTTTCAATGCAACATGCAGGGAGTCCATATTGCTCAGGGAGTTCAGAATGAAATGTGATCAAAATCAGGTCAGGGTGGGATGGTAGTAATCATCACCAGGGATGGCATCTAAGAGGAGGAGAGTTTTAAGTGGAATTCTGGAAAAAGGAAGAGTCACATACTCTTGAGGAAGGCTCAATTATGGCTGATTCATTAAGACTTTACCATCACTCCAAATCCCTAGTTTGTCTGCTTGTGATTAAATCAGACTCATTTCCAGCATTTCCTCCTAACAGCCTTCCAGGAGGCCCCAGGCAGAGCAATCCGATGGAATCATATCCTGGTGAACTTAATCAGGCAAGCAGTTATTTTCAAGTCTCTTTACCAACCCTGGAAATTAATTGTTTTGTTGACTCTTTTTCCTTCCCCAAAGGGTAACTTTTGAGTTTGTCTTTTATACTGTCTGTTTTACTACAAATATTCTTTCATTATGTTGCTCTCCCGTGATATTTTTGTAGTATAGTCAAACATTAAATAAACAGTTTTTTTTTCCTTCCATTTTTTGAGGGGCGGTTGCTAATATTCTAAAGCCCTAAGCAAGGTACCGCGCAGCTTACAAAGAAGGGCCAGATGCAGTCCCTTCATGCTGTTAAGGGATAACAATAGGACAAGTGACAGAAGACAATCAGTGATTGTTTACCAGATGAATGATAGATACCAGGTGGTCCCAACCTGAGCTTCCCAGCCTCATGGGGGTTTGGGGGGAAGTTGTGGGGGGGTGTTTGTGAGCTATTTCCAGTACTTCAAAAAGACTGACCAAAAATGCTCATATATATCAGAGATTAGATGCACAGGCTATTTAAACTAAAACATCAGGTTTCTTTTTTCTGGGCTAGAATTATAGCAAGTCAGTATAGAAACACCAGTTACCCCATGCTGACTGGGAGCTCTGATTGGCGGTTACCCTTGTCTTTGGTTAATGAAACATGAGAAAATGAATTATTACTTGATAAGTATGTGTTGGTTGATAGACAAAAAGTATTTCAAAGCTTGGGATTTGTGAAGGGAGGATAATAAAGTGATTTGGGTGAAAAGACTGGGAATAAGGAAGATGGACAGGAAGCGATTAGGACAGAGACTGCAGAGAAGGACGGACCCTGTTAAACAGGATTGTGAAAGATGTGCAGGATTTGTATTTCCCAAGGTGTGGTCTGCACCCACAGCATCAGCACCACCTGGAAACTTGTTAGAAATACAAATTCTTGGGCCTTATCTGCTGAATCGGAAACGGGGAATGAGGCCCAGTCATCTGCATTCTAATGGCCCTTAGGTGATACCAATGCACATGCAGCTTGAGAACCAAGTCTCTACCATCCTTTCCTAAAGTCTGAAATACTAAGGAAACGGGAGACAGTTCTAAAAGATACCTGTTCAGCCTTGAAACAAAATGAACCACTATCAAGAAAGTTACTTCCTTTTCCCGTTGCTCATGACATTTGATAGCATCATAGGTAAAAAAGGTCTGGTCCTGAGAGGTCTTTTAAAAAATAATTAATTAATTATTTTCATGGCTTCATGAAGTTGCTTTTATTTATTTTTAATTGGAGGGTCATTGCCTTATAGGCCTTGAAAAATAAACATTTGCATTTTTTATTTAAACAAAGATAATAGGCTGTATTCAGGTTCAGAGGCCCGGCAGGTAATGGAATCTAACTTGACTCTAATAACTTGTCCTCTAGATAACTCTAATGCCTCTAATAACTTGGTTTTCCTTCCCTCACATTTATTTTTATATTCATCTTCCCTTTTGGCAAGTGCTGGTTTTCCTTTTGCAAAAGAAGTATAAAGCATTCCTTTTGAAAGCTTTTTTATGTAAAAATGTGATTGAAATTAGAGAAAAAAGTACTAGAGGTATGGGAAATGGAAAACATACTAAAGGCATTTGGTGAATGACATTGAAAAGTATATTTAAGACAGCAGTTCGTGTGTGTATCTGTGTTTGGTGCTGTTTGAATGGATGACTTTATAGTTCTTGTTTATTTATTTATTTTTTTTTTTGGAAGAATAAGCCACAGACTGAAGCAAGCACAAGTGCAATGAAAAGTATCCTAATAGCAAAAGGCATTCAGACAACTAGCTATGACTACCTGTGGGAGCAGTACTCAGTATTGCTCAGCAAAAAGACCCACTTAGTTCTTTGGAGTCAGTTGTGCCAGGATTTTGTGATACGTCATCTCCTGAAGTATAGGGTTGCTGAGATGATGAGAGCTGTAACACAGGCTTTGTAATCTCCTGAGGAAAAGAAGAAAACAGTTCTTGAATAGGTGACAATTAACATCGCGTTTCTACCCATACCAGATTCATAGAGATGCTTTTTCATCACTTCATTTTGATTCAAGAAGTGCTCAGGTTAATTGATTTATGTACAAACAGAAATGTGTTCCAGCATGCTACGGGTAGGGTTATTCATGGGGAGATTATACTGCATTCCTTTTCTCACAACATTTTAATTATAGGTGAAGCCTGATGAAAAACCATATAAAGGACATCCTTTAAGACGATCATTCTCTTAACTTTTTTGACTTCAACACGTAAAACACATTTTACAGCTTGTCCCAGTGTGTGTGCACACACAGGTACACACACACACACTTTTTAATACCTAAACAAAATTTTATTGAAGTAACATTTATCTGTATAGCAAGAGACATGCTCTGCAAGATATGCTCTCCCTCACTTTTATCTCATTAAAAATGATTTTCTAACCCCTTGGTAGTCTCTTCCCCACCTTCATTTTCTGGAGATACTGATTCAGTAGGTTTGGTATAGAGGAGGGCAAGTTTTGATAAATGAACTGTTGCAGGTGGAACTTGGCCACATTTTGAGAACCACCACATGTCACAACTAAAATTTGCATGCTGCAACTAAAGATCCCGTGTGCCACAATTAAGGCCTGGCCTGACACAGCCAAATAAAAAAATAAAAGTAAATATTAAAAAATAATAGAAGCCTAAGACATTAGTGTGGGAAAAGCTTCATGGATCTTGTAGTCCAAAGTTGGAAGAACCTCTGTTACCTGCTGGATAAATATCAGTTATGGAATGTCAGTTACTGCCCTTCCTTGACTAGTTCCTGATGAGATTTCCGTCTATCTCCAGCTGCAACCTTGCTGCTGTCCCTCATCCTATTCCACACAACCAAACTGCATCAGATAAATCATCATTTATGCACCAGATGCTTGTATGGGGGCTTTCGTTTCTTGCAGTAGAGTGGAATGGCTTATCTTAACTGATCCTCCTGCTGAAAACAACTAAATGTGCTTGATGACATAAAAAGCCATTAAAAATGTGTTCATGAGTCAGCGAGTTATTAAAGAATCCTCAAAGACCAAAAATGGAGTAATTAAAGTAAGCAGAGCCTGAAATGTGGCTTTTGCCTCAAAGATACTTGTTGAACTGGCTGATTTATTTTTTTATTTTTTTGATTTTTGGTAAATGCTGGGTTGGATGAAGCACAAGTTGGAATGAAGATTGCTGGGAGAAATACCAATAACCTCAGATATGCAGATGATACCACCCTTATGGCAGAAAGTGAAGAACTGAAGAGCCACTTAATGAAAGTGGAAGAAGAGAATGAAAAAGCTGGCCTAAAACTCAGCATTCAGAAAATGAAGATCATGGCATCCGATCCCATCACTTCATGGCAAATTGATGGGGAAACAATGGAAACAGTGAGAGACTTTATTTTTGGGGCTCCAAAATCACTGCAGATAGTGACTGCAGCCATGAAATTAAAAGACGCTTACTCCTTGGAAGAAGAGCTATGACCAACCTAGACAGCATATTAAAAAGTAGAGACATTACTTTGCCAACAAAAGTCCATCTAGCCAAAGGTATGATTTTTCCAGTAGTCATGTATGGATGTGAGAGTTGGACTACAAAGAAAGCTCAGTGCTGAAGAATTGGTACATTTGAGCTGTGGTGTTGGAGAAGACTCTTGAGAGTCCCTTGGACTGCAAGGAGATCTAACCAGTCCATCCTAAAGGAAATCAGTCCTGAATATTCATTGGAAAGACTGATGCTGAAGCTGAAACTCCAATACTTCGGCCACCTGATGCAAAGAACTGACTCCTTGGAAAAGACCCTGATGCTGGGAGGGATTGGGGGCAGGAGGAGAAGGGGACGACAGAGGATGAGATGGTTGGATGGCATCACCGACCCGATGGACATGAGTTTGAGTAAGCTCTGGGAGATTGTGATGCACAGGGAGCCCTGGCATGCTGCAGTCCATGGGGTTGCAAAGTCGGACACGACTGAGCAACTGAACTGAACTGAACTGCGCTGACAGTGGGCTTTATCTAGTTGCGCTGAGCAGGGGCTTCTCTTCCTTGCAGTGTGTGGGCTTGTCATTGTGGTGGCTTCTCTTGTTGCAAAGCATAGACTCTAGGTGCACAGACTTTAGTAGTTTCAGCTCGTGGGCTCACTAGTTGTGACTCACAGGCTCTAGAGTGCAGGCTTAGTTGCTTTGCAGCATGTGGAATCTTTCTGCACCAGGTATCAAACCCGTATCCTGTGCATTAGCAGGCAGATTCCTATCCACTGTGCCACCAGAGAAGTCCTGAACTGACTTAATTTTTGAACTGACTTAATTTTGGTTTTTCATGGGGAAACAGAAGGTGAAGCCTATACTCTTCCTAAGATAGGAGTCTAAGAGAACCACTTTTATAAAGTGAGGACTTCAGATGGCCAAAGGCCAGTTCAATGCATAGGCAATTTAATGCATGGGTAATTTTTTTTTTTGAAGCTTCTTTTATTTTTTATTATTATACAAGTCCCACTAAAGATAAAAAAATTCCCTTTGCTATATAGTAAATTCTTGTTGCTTATCTATTTTTTTTTCCATTTATTTTTATTAGTTGGAGGCTAATTACTTTACATCATTACAGTAGTTTTTGTCATACATTGAAATGAATTAGCCATGGATTTACATGTATTCCCCATCCCGGTCCCCCCTCCCACCTCCCTCTCCACCCGATTGCTCTGGGTCTTCCCAGTGCACCAGGCCCGAGCACTTGTCTCATGCATCCAACCTGGGCTGGTGATCTGTTTCACCCTAGATAATATATATGTTTCAATGCTGTTCTCTTGAAACATCCCACCCTCGCCTTCTCCCACAGAGTCCACAAGTCTGTTCTATACATCTGAGTCTCTTTTTCTGTTTTGCATATAGGGTTATCGTTACCATCTTTCTAAATTCTATATATATGTATTAGTATACTGTAATGGTCTTTATCTTTCTGGCTTACTTCGCTCTGTATAATGGGCTCCAGTTTCATCCATCTCATTAGAACTGATTCAAATGAATTCTTTTTAATGGCTGAGTAATATTCCATGGTGTATATGTACCACAGCTTCCTCATCCATTCGTCTGCTGATGGGCATCTAGGTTGCTTCCATGTCCTGGCTATTATAAACAGTGCTGCGATGAACATTGGGGTGCACGTGTCTCTTTCAGATCTGGTTTCCTTGGTGTGTATGCCCAGAAGTGTGATTGCTGGGTCATATGGCAGTTCTATTTCCAGCTTTTTAAGAAATCTCCACACTGTTTTTCATAGTGGCTGTACTAATTAATGCATGGGTAATTTAAAAATAAACCCGTCACCTGAAGAATAAAAGTAGTTGCTTGTCTTAAACATTGGGACTGGGTAGAAAGTAAAAAACAAATCTTCCATGAAAATTTGTGATCACAAGTTAACTCTTATGAGGATCTATAACATGAATTCACACAATCAAAGTGACTTACACTGGCAGTGTCCTCGAGTTGCTTAGCAGAACCAAATGTACATCCCTTAGAAGAACTTGTCTTCCCCAACCCTCAAGGAGTTAAGGAATTCTCACGATAAAGTTTTTAAGAAATTTTAGCTCATGCTCAAAAATGATAAAAATACCTAAGAAAGTGAGGTAATGTGAGTACTCAGACAACAGAAACATCAGACAGCAGAATCAGACCCATAAAGACTGTAGATAGTGAAATTATCACATATAAAAGAAGTATTTTAATATGTTTAAAGAAATAAATAAAATTATGAATAAAAATGGGACTGTAAAACTGACAAAGTATATTTAAAACAGAATTTCTGGAAATAAAAAATTATGGATTCAACAGTTAGTTAGACACAACTGAGGAGAAAATCAGTAACCTAGGGGAGAGTTCTAAAAAATATGTCCAGAATGTAGCATAAAGAGACAAAATAGTGGAAAACATGAAAGAGAGGTTAAGCGATCTGGAAGGTAAAATGAAATAATTTTATACACATATAATTGGTGTTCCAGAAGAAGGGGAGAGAAAGAATGTTGCAGAGACAATATCTGGACAGGTGATAGTTGAGAATTTTTCAGTACTGGTGAAAGACCCCCATTTACACATTCAGGAAACCTCGTGAATCTCACATAAGATAAAAGAAATCCACCACACCTGCAAATAGCATACATGAAATTGCAGAACACCAAAACAAAGAGAAGATATTAAAGCAATCAGAAAGATTATCTTTAAAGAATGGTAATTATCTTGACAGTTGTCCTCTCAACAGCAATAAAAGACATCATCGAAATATCTCTCTCATTGAAATATGCTGAGAGAAAAATAACTTAATCTAGGATTATATCTGCAGCAAAAAATATTTTTAAAGAAGGATTTGCAGACAAAATTTGTGAGAAGTCATTGCCAGCAGACTTTCACCAAAGGAAATTCTCAAGAATATACTTCAGGCAGAAGACTGGTCTGAGATGCAAGAAAAAATGAAGAGCAAACAAAATATATATATGGATGAACAGAAAAAAATCAACTCTGTAAGACAAAAAGAAGGTCTTACAAGGTTGAAAAAAACCAAGAGAAAACTGAAGTATATAATGTTCAAAATTTGGGGAGGATGTGACTAAAGTTGAAGAGTTATAATACTTATATTTTGAAGGAGAGGAGGATCACAATACTGATCGATTTGGATTTTGACAAGTATCCGTGCTTGCCAGATTTCTTGTCAGTTACTGGAAGAGTAGGAACAGAATGGTTGCCATCTCTCCGCTATACAGTCTGCAGCTCTAGTGCGAGTGGACTCCTGTATCTCACTCAGGGCTATACTTCTGGTTAGTGATGAACAAGGAACAAGAGGGGGGCAGTGCAAATGGTCAGCCTATGTGGAGAGGAGTATTTCATCAATGGTATTGTTTGGAGTTGCCAGTACACAGTAACAACAAAGTCCCCCAACTTTTGGTGGGTTTTATCATTTACATTCTCTATTCCCCCAACTCCATGCCACTGTTCCCAGATTCTCATCGATTACTTTCCCCTCCTCAAGCAGTGACCCATGGGAGGTCTGATTTTTCAGTTTGCAGGTATCCATCTCTGCTTCTTTTTGCATATTCTTCTTTAGGCTATTACCGTGATCAGCACCACAGTTTAGGGCAGTGATTCTAGAACATTCACAGGCTCTCATGAACCTGTCAGGGGATCTTCAAGATCTAAACTATCCTTCGATTAATATTAAGACTCATTTGCCGTTTCACTGTATTGAAAGTGTTACTCGCTCAGTTAGTTGTGCCCAACTCTTTGTGACCTCGTGGACGGTAACCCACCAGGCCCGTCTGTCTATGGAATTCTCTAGGCAAGAATACCAGAGTGGGTAGCTGTTCCCTTCTCCAGGGCTCTTTCCTGACCCAAGAATCGAACCCTGGTCTCCTGTGTTGCAGGTGGATTCTTTACTGTCTGAGCCATTACGGAAGCCCCAGTGGTGCAAAAACACTGGTGACTAAAGCTGTTGGCACCTTAGGAGGAATCACAGTGGTGACACCAGTCTTTCCTAGTGTTTCTTGTGTTGCATGCCAAAGTGGAATGATTGTCTTAGGAAGAGCACTCCTGCAACTGTTAAGCTGTGAGTTGAACAAGCTGCTTTTTTCACAAAACACCTTTTTTTTTTCTTTTAAACTCAAAAGAATGAGTGACAGAGGACTGCAGGGAAGGTTAGTGCTTCAAATGAAAACTGTGTGTTGTCTATTCCACACGCTTTGCTGCTTAGGATTCTATGGAGCTATTTTACAACTCTGTAAGTTGTAGATGACTGATAGCAATGCAAAATAATTCTTCTCTATAGATATGCAAATGACTTGTGTCTGGTGGAGGGACACCCCATCCCCCTCTATGAAAAGGCCAGTTCTGTGCCATGTGCACATTCACTTCAACATTCTTCTGTTCATTACAAATTTGTGCTTCTTTGGCTTCTCCTTTGAACAGGTTCAAACGTCTGCCTGGTTCCCTCATTAGGACTTAAAGAAAATCTCTAATGTGGTTGTTTTATATCTGTGTGAGAGTTATGATTGACCTTTTTTAAAAATTATCTTTTAACAAAAAACCATAGTTACTCCAGCTTAGATATGTAGTAGAAAATTTCTCAAAAATAATTGAAATGAGCCTGTCAAGGAAAACACTGACAGTATTTGTTACCAAAGATCAAATTCAAGCTTTCAAGTGAAAATTAGAATATCTGCCACTATGAACTTGACAGCTTCCTAATACTTCAAGACTCATCTCTTGAGATTGGCAGTGATGTTAATGAATGTGATCTTGTATAGTGAAATGTGACAACATTTGGAAGGTCTGCATAACTCAGTGGGCCAGTATTTTCCAAATGACCAATGCATGATGTCAAAAAATCACGCATAGGTAAAAAGGGATAGCTGATAAATTTTAATATAGCAGAGTTCACTGATACAGTTTTAAATAGTACATACAACTAATCTTTAAGAAATTGACACTTGCAGAGTTTTGATGTAGTTGATTATTAAAGAAGAAAACTCACAATTTTCTCAAGTCTATTGAATATTCCTATTCCAACTATATATCTCTGTGAGACCATATTTTCTTCATGTACTTCAGCCCAAACAACTTATTACAGTAGATTGAATGCAGAAGCAGATATGAGAACCCAGCTGCTATCAAGCCAGACATTAAAGAAATTCGCATAAATGTAAAACAATGCCACTTTTCTCATTAAACTGTTTTTTGTTTTAGAAAATAGTGATATTTCGTGAAAATATGTATTAATGTTCAAGTTTAATGAGGTTATATTATTATTACTTTAAAATAGACTAATATATAGTTTTGAAAACCCATATAAACAAGTTCTTTGGGAATCTTTGATAGTTTTTAAGCATGGAAAAGGATCCTGAGCCCGAAATGTTTGAGAACCACTGCCTTAAAGAAAGATTGTTAAATGTGAATGGGTTGACAGGATGTGGAAAGAGGTGGTCCTGTAGATTAAGATGAAGTTGGATTTCCTCCTGCATTATGCACAAGTCTTCTGGGGAGAAATTGGTCTAGTTCTGGCTTTGCCATTAAAGGTAATAGAATTAGTTATTTTTTGGCACCTATATTTTATGCTACATGGGCTTCCCAGGTGGTGCAGTGGTAAAGAATTCACCTGCCAATGCAGGAGACACCAGAGACTTGGGTTCAATCCCTGGGTTGGGAAGGTCCCCTGAAGTCGGATATAGCAACCCACTCCAGTTTTCTTGCCTGGGGAATTTCATGGACAGAGGAGCCTAGCAGGCTACAGTCCATGGTATTGCACAGTCAGACACAACTGGGCAACTGAGCACACATTCATAAATTGTAAGCTAAATATACTACATGAATCTACATGAAATGCTTCATTTATTCCTACAACATCCTTAAACAGTAGGTTTAATTCTTATTTTTATCACTTTAAATATTGTTGATCTTAAAGAAACCCAGGTTTAGAGAAGTTAAGTGACTTGCCTGGAATTTAACAGCCATGATGCAAACCTCACTCTGTCCTGTTCCACATCCAGTGGTCTTAACCAGGAAGTCCCTTTTGTCTCCTGATTCTGAGTGAGCAAGACCAAGTTTCCTCATTTTCCTGGGTCTCAGTTTCTCTCTGTGTAAAACAAATGAGGTTAGAGAGAGCTTCACCCTCCTTGGATCAGGTCCTCAGCTCTGTGCAAAATATGTAGCTTGTTCTCCTGTCTTCAAGAGGCTCCCAGTCCAGGTGATCCCTAATGTCTGTTCAAACTGCTCAATTCTGTAATTTTCACAGCGTGTGTTCTTTTTTACTGTTCTTAGGAGTCCTGGGGTTTGAATGACTTTGTGGTTGGAAGTGAAGAAACTGAAGCAGACGATGAAGAGACTGCCAGTTCATTACTGTGGAGTGGCAAGATGTTAATCCAGTAGTTAATTCATCTTGCCACTGAATCCTAGAGGCCTGAAACTAGAAACCTAGGCATGACGCTTCCACCGCCAGAGGATTTTATCCCCCCACTGCGTTCATACACACACACCGCCTCCCCCCCCCGCCCGCCTCAATTCAGGAATTGCTTTCAGCCAACATTACCTCTGCTTTCTGAGCACAAGCCAAGGTATTGTGCTGGAAATAATCTGTGTTAGTCTTATTGGAGTGGCTTGCGTTGCCATAGTTACTGTTTAGGTTCTGTGCACCTAAAATTTCAAGGATTTATCAGGAAAAAAGAGTTTGCTGATTTTTTTCTTTGGAACATCACATGGGAGAAAAAAACAGGTTTTTTCCTACTATATATCCATTCTGGGTGGGTACTGTCATACCCAGCATTGCAGAGTTATAGTTAACCCTCCAGTGGTGAAAAGCGGGCTTGGCCACAGCCTTGAAGAATGGACTTGTCAGCATCCTGCTGAGGACCCACAATACTGCCTGATGATGGATGGAAAGGCAGGTTGTCATTGCCGGTTTTGCAGCTCAGGAAATTGCACAAGACAGCTTGTTATTTATGACAGAGAAACACAGAGCTTCTTAGTAGGTTTCCTAGTTGCCTCCACTCTATAAACAGTGACTTTCCACCCAGCGCTGAGGCTCGGTCAGGAGTTTGCATGGAGACAGGAAGGAGAGGAGGGTGAAGAGAGCTGCCTGCCGCTAGGCACCTGTTAGCAGCTGGAAGCGCGGTACACAGAAACTCTGCTTCTGTATAGTGGCGTCTGTTTGTGCTGCCTGTTTGCTTGTCTGGTTTGCAGACTGTGTCGGCCCGCGTTTGAGTCCAGAAATAGCCTATGCCTAGTCTTCATGAGCCAGACTGGTCTTTATGTGGCTGTCTCCTAGGAGCCCAAAACTATGCCACATGGCTGGAAGCTGTGTTTACAAGCTTTTCATCCATCTTCCTTAACTTGTGGTTGCTATGGTTTCCTTCGCCTGCTGGGCCTGGCCTTTTTAGGGGGACAAGCTGTCCACTCAACTGAAAGCCAGGGGCACAGCTCTGCCAGCATTGGCCTTTTGGCCACAATCCCAACCACATCTCATCACCTGCCCATTCTGAGCCCTAAACCTTGTCCATTGTGGGATGACCTTGACTTCTGTTCCAGTGCCAGTCCAGTGTGGGGTTCGCTACCTTACTGCCTGTCCTGGGACTTTCCCACTAGCCTCATCAGGGCACTCATTTTGTTTTCATCAGAACTGACTTCTCAGTAGCTTGGATGTTACTTTGTAGAGACCTGTCCTCCACTATAATCATCACAATCTGCTACTTACACACACAGTTCATTTAAACCCAGAGGCAACTCCACCAGGTGGCCACAGCATCCTCTGTCATGGACATCTGTTGCTGCTGGCCCAGCATCCATTCCACCAAAAAGCAAGGCGATGTTTTTTTGTGTGCCTCAACTGTAATCCAAATACTTGAGTCAGGATAAACTCCCTTTTTATGCAAATGTCTGTTGGAGTTGGGTTTTCTGTCATAAGTGACAGAGTCTGATATATTATTAAAGATTCAAGAGGACATTGAGGCTCAGAGAAGTGAAATAACCTGAGCAGGATACCCAGCTACTGCAATGTGACCCCATTTTTCTTGTCTCTAAAGACTGTCTTTTCTGCTGTTCCGTATTGATTTGGAATAGTAGTCTTAAATTTTTGACACATTTCACAATATGCAGAGCCCTTTCATAGCACTTGTACCACAGACCAATTTACTGCTCCCACCACAGGGCTATTTATTTTTATTGTCATAAACACAATACTGTCATTCCCACTTTCTAGATGAGAGTATTGAAGACTGGTTGCATGTGAATGACTAAGTGGAGCTGCTTATTTGAAGTCTGGTTTAATATTCATTCCATTTCTCTCCATTACTTCTGAATTGCCCCAGATGCTGGCCTCTTGTCTCTTACTTTTCCCCAAGAAGCCTTCACCACTCTATACCTTGGAGACAGTTGCCTTTGGAGGAGGTCTGACACAATTGCAAGGGCATAGGGTCTGGGGGTCAAACAGATCCATGTTTAGATCTTGCCTCTACCACTTACTGACCCTGTAGCCATATGCAAATTTACTCACTGTATCCAAACTCTAGTTTTCTCTTTTGTAAAACCTACTTTGTAAGTATTATTGTGAGGAATAAATGAAGTCAGTGCATGTGAACAATAGTAATAATAATATAAACAGTGAACATGAATTGAGCATTTACTATCTTCTTTAATATTCGTATCACTGTATTCCAAATGAGAAAACCAAGGCATAGGAAGTTTAACTGACTTGCCCAAGGTCACATATCTCATGAGTGGCAGAGCGATATTCAACCCAAACATGCTGGTTAAGAACTTTTAATCATAGTGTAAGTGTCTAGATAACAGAATTATTTTCTACCTTACTTCCATTTCTCTGAAAAGCTCAGCATTCAGGACAGAACTGAAGCAGTAAATCTAGGGTAGAATAAGGCCATATCTGGGTGGACAGATCATAGTGGGCTGGAGGCCGTGCCAGAGAGGTAATGATGGTCAGAGCATTTACGTGGATCTGAGACCAGAAAGACAGGTGGGGCCTGACTGCCAATAAAGGAGGGTCTAGCAACACAAGTGGGCTCAGGAACTAGAGACCCACAGGGCCAGAGAAAGCACCCTAGGAGACACCTTAGTGACCTAGAAGGCTCTTTATCTCAAGCCGAGAGCTTTGCTGTGGTTTCTGTTAAGAGTAGTTGAGCAGGGCCCTGCAGAAGAAGGGGTTAGGACTAGGGGAAACGGCAGCTTCTGGCAGGCAGCTGTATCTTAACACTGACTGAGGCTTGATAGTGATAATCTTGCCTCATTCACTCAGTCTTTATAACCCAATGGAGAAGAGTCTTATTTTCTAAGCAGTATGTTCTTTCGTCTCTTAGCACTGCCCATCCTTCCTTATTTCAGGAGACCCATGTAGATGGGTGAACACTTTCATCAGCTGCTTGGGGTGGGAGGTAAAGATGAGTTCCCGTGTATTAAGCTTGAAGAACAATGTGTAGACTGGTCTGCTGTATTGCCTAACCTCAGGCTTATATTAGGTTGAGTGGGTTGGCACTCTCTGGCTAAGAACTGAGAGCTTTGGAAAAATGGAGCATGTTTTTAGAGCCTGAGAAGATGGAAGAGGGTGAGAAGGAGCAAAAATGAACTAACCAGCAGGGGAGAAGATTTTGAGGGAAAAGAAGAAAAATATTTGAAGGCCGTTTTATGAAATCCCATCATATTATATGCAGTGTAAATGTTCCTTTCTGCCTCCCACAAATTAATGTGTTATGGAGTTTAACCTCTTTTGAGAATGCATTGAAACATGAGTCCCAGGTCAAGGTGGGCATATGATCAGTAAAACTTGCCCACCAGGATCTTGCCACATCTGGGACATGTTTTTGGAGCACCTACTGTGTGCCAGGTATAGTTTCAGGCACTGAAGTTACAAAAACTACAGTGGTCTTGGCTCCTAAGAAGTGAACAGTCTTTTGGCAGAGAATGTATGGAAACAGTTTCAGTGGGAGATTTTCATCTGGGAGACTGAACATGAGTTGTTCTAAAAGGATATTAAATGTGATCATTCACTTACAGGCAGACATGTAGGCCAATGGAATAAAGAGCCCAAATATAAACCCTCACATATATGGTCAGATGATTTTCAGCCAGGGTGCCAGTACCATCCAAGGGGGAAAGGACAGTTTTTTCAACAAAGAGTTTTGGGAAAACTGGATATTGACATGCAGATGAAAATGAAAGTAGACCTTTATTTTACACATGAAAAAGATACCTCAAAATGGATTTAAGACCTAAATATAAGAGCTAAAGCTATAAAACTCTTAGAAGAAAGCATAGGGGAAATTTTTCATGACATTGAATTTAGCAGTGATTTCTTGAATGTGACATCAAAAACACAGGCAACAGCAAGAAATAGATAAATTGGACTACATCATAATTTAAAACTTTTGTGAAACAAAGAGCCAGAGTGAAAAGGCAATGAAGAGAATGGGAAAATATTTTGCAGATCATCTATCTGATAGGGAGTTGATATCTAGAATACACAGAGAACTCTTACAACTGAAAAACAGCATTAAAAACAACTTGATTAAAAAGTGTACATAGGACATTTCTCCAAAAAAGAAAAATAAATGACTGGTCAGTTCATGAACAGATGCTCAACACCACAAAATCACTAGAGAAATGCAAATCAAAATCATGATAAGGTACCACTTAACATCCATTAAGATGGCTACTATAAAAACAGACAATAACAAGTTTTGCTGAGAATGTGGAGAAATTTGAACCCTTGTAAACTGTTAGTGGAAATGTAGAATTGTACAGCCACTGTGGAAAATAGTATGGCAATTTCTTAAAAGAGTAAAAATAGAATTACCATATAACCCAGCAATTCTACTTTTGGATATATATACACAAGGATTGAAAACAGGGAGTGAACAAGTATTTATAAAACAATGTTCATAGCAGCATTCATCACAATAGCCAGAATGTGAAAACAACTCAAGTGTTCATTGATGGAGTAATGGATAAACAAATTGTGGTCTATATAAACAATGGAATATTATTTAGGCTTAACAAGAGAATGAAATTCTGACACATGCTACCACATGGATGAACCTTGAGGACAGTATTCTAAGTGAAATCTTCTAGTCACAAAAGGGCAAATACTCCATGATTCCACATACATGAGAGACCTAGAGCAGTCAAAATCAGAGAAAAGAAAGTAAGATGGAGTTTTCCAGGAGCTGGGGAAATAGGTACAAGGTTTCAGTTTGGGTTGATGAAAATATTCCTGAGATAGATGGTGGTGATTGCATAGAAATGTGAATATACTTAATGTCACTGAACAGTATACTTGAAAATGTATGGCTATGATGATAAACCTTAAGTATATTTTACTGCAGTTAAAATTTTTTTTATAAAAAAGTTATCACTCATTCAAAAATCACACCATTGTAAAGATTGAAAACACTTTGTACTATGAAGAGATGGTGTGATCCAGTGAACTGTGAATGACTGATGATGGCTGCCCAGAGGTAAATTGTTGGAGACAATGGCCATGGCAATGCAATGGACTTGTGGCTACTGAAATTGTGATCGTTTTTAAACATTTATCTGTTGTGGCAGGCAAAAGCGACTTTAGGTTGATCATTGTCAAACTAAACAGATTTTTGCATTGAGATATCCAAACTCCAGAGCTATTGTGAGCAGAATGGAGCAGGTCAGAATGAAGCAGGTCTGAATCCTTCTATGCAAATGATCTTTCACTATGATTACAATATGAGAAGTGCCATGAAAGAGATAGGTGTATAGTACCTATTTGTTCACTCAGTCTTGAGACAGTTTCTGTGGACTTCATGTATTCCAGGAGATAGGACAGACATGTATGTTCCTAATTCTTCTCTCCATCCTCTGACATTCTGTGCTTGCTTCTTCGGGCATCATGCTTTGGCTGTAGCGTTCATTTTGCTTTGTTAGCAAGACTGATGTGGTGGAAATTGACCCTGGAAAACGGTACCTTTTATTCAGTGGGGAAACCAGCTGTCCTAAGCTTTTTGGAGGCTTGTGGGACTGCTCTCAGCAGCAACACCTCTGAAGGAGTGAGTCCAGCAGAATCAATCCTTGGGAAGCTCTGAAGCTGGAATGGTCCTTCAGAGCTGTTCAAAGTGTGATGAGACCACCTGTGCCACACTCACTGATGCAAGTCCCTGAGGAGAGGGCACAATCTGGAATGATCTCTTTGGGTGAGATCAAGACCCGAGGGGAGTTGTAGCTGGGAGACCTCAACAGCCACCCACTCCAATCAGTCCGAGTAGTCCTGCTGGGGATTGGCCAGCACAGCAGACTCACAGGCTCTGTATGGATACTCTGCTTTGGTCCTCAGGAATTCTTGGTGCAAGATTTAGGCCATTTCTTGGAAAGGTGGCACAAAATACCAGGAGTCATACAAAACAAGAGTTGAATTATTTGTTAACTTTTAAAAAATCTCTTGCTCAACCAATATACAGCAAAAATAGAAATAAAAATTTAAACCCCTGTCTTCCTTCTGCATTACTTGTTTTCACTTACTGTGCTGTTATCTGGTCAGATTATCCTTATGCACATACCAGTTTTATATAATTAAGATTACAGATATTGTGTATATGTGTGTATATGTGATGTTTGTATTATGTGTATATAAGCAAGATAATTTTTCCTAGTCACAGTGGTTATTTTTTTAATGAGTAAAATTTCATCTAGAGAAATGTAAAGATCTTAATTATACTATTTAATTTGTTTTGATAAATGTATATACCTGAGTAACTACCACCCTAGCTGAGACAACATTTCCATCACTCTGAGAAGTTCCTGGTGACCCCACCTGATTAGTTTCTACCTCCATGTGCCAAGTTGCTTCAGTTGTGTCTGACTCTTTGCAACCCTATGGACCGCAATCCTATGAACCATAGCCCTCCAGGCTCCTCTGCCCATGGAATTCTCCAGGCAAGAATACTGGAGTGGGTTGCCATGCCTTCCTCCAGGGAATCTTCCCCACACAGGGATCGAACCCTCATCTTTTATTTCTCCTGCACTGGCAGTCAGGTTCTTTACCACTAGTGCCACCTGGGAAGCCCTCCTACCCTCATAGGCAACTCCTATTCTGGTTTATCAAACATTTCTTTTCAGTTCTGTTGTGATATCATTGACATACATCCCTGTATAACTTTAAGGTATATAGCATAATTTTTGGGGGGGCTCCAAAATCACTGCAGATAGTGACTGCAGCTATGAAATTACAAGTTGCTTGCTCCTTGAAAGAAAAGTTATCACCAACCTAGACAGCATATTAAAAAGCAGAGACATTACTTTGCCAACAAAGGTCTGTCTAGTCAAAGGTATGGTTTTTCCAGTAGTCATGTATGGATGTGAGAGTTGGACTATAAAGACAGTTGAGTGCTGAAGAATTGATGTTTTTGAACTGTGCTGTTAGAGAAGACTCTTTTTTAAAAATTAATTTATTTTTTCTTGAAGGATAATTGCTTTATAGAATTTTGCTGTTTTCTCAAACTTCAGCATGCAAAGGAAACTATAAGCAAGGTGAAAAGACAACCCCTCAGAATGGGAGAAAATAATAGCAAATGAAACAACTGACAAAGGACAATTTCCAAAATATACAAGCAGCTCATACAACTCAATGCCAGAAAAACAAACAACCCAATCAAAGTGGGAAAAAGACCTAAGCAGACATTTCTCCAAAGAAGACATACAGATGGCTAACAAACAAATGAAAAGATGCTCAACATCGCTCATTATTAGAGAAATGCAAATCAAAACTACAATGAGATATCACCTCACACGGGTCAGAATGGCCCTCATCAAAAAGTCTACAAACAATAAATGCTGGAAAGGGTGTGGAGAAAAGGGAACACTCTTGCACTGTTGGTAGGAATGTAAATTGATACAGCCACTATGGAAGACGGTATGGAGATTCCTTAAAAAACTAGGAGAAGACTCTTGAGAGTCTCTTGGACGTCAAGGAGATCGAACCAGTCCATCCTGAGGGAAATCAGTCCTGAATATTCATTGGAAGGACTGATGCTGAAGCTGAAACTCCAATACTTCTGCCACCTGATGGGAAGAACTGACTCATTTGAAAAGACCCTGATGCTGGGAAAGATCAAAGGCGGGAGGAGAAGGGGATGACAGAGGATGAGACAGTTGGATGGCCTCAACAACTCAATGGACATGAGTTTGAGTAAACTCCAGGAGTTGGTGATGGACAGGGAGGCCTGGTGTGCTGTAGTCCATGGGGTCACAAAGAATCGGACACAACTGAGTGACTGAACTGAACTGATATAGCATAATGGCTTGACTTATGTATACTGTGAAATGATTACCACAGTAAGTTTAGTTATCAGTTATCTCATACAGACACACAAAAAAAAGGAAAAAAATTTTTCCCTTATAACGAGAACTTTTAGGATTTACTCTAACTTTCATATATACTCTGCAGCACTGTTATCTATAGTAATCATGTTGTACTTTACATCCCCAGTACTTATTTATCTTATTGGAAGTCTGTTCAGTTCAGTTCAGTTCAGTTCATTCGCTCAGTCGTGTCTGACTCTTTGCGACCCCCTGAATTGCAGCACACCAGGCCTCCCTGTCCATCACCAACTCCTAGAGTCTACCCAAACCCATGCCCATCGAGTTGGTGATGCCATCCAGCCGTCTCATCCTCTGTCATCCCCTTCTCCTCCTGCCCCTAATCCCTCCCAGCATCAGGGTCTTTTCCAATAAGTCAACTCTTCCCATGAGGTGGCCAAAGTATTGGAGTTTCAGCTTCAGCATCAGTCCTTCCAATGAATACCCAGGACTTATCTCCTTTAGGATGGACCGATTGGATCTCTTTGCAGTCCAAGGGACTCTCAAGAGTCTTCTCCAACACCATAGTTCACAAGCATCAATTTTTCAGTGTTCAGCTTTCTTCACAGTCCAACTCTCACATCCATACATGACCCCTGGAAAAACCATAGCCTTGACCAGATGGACCTTTGTTGGCAAAGTAATGTCTCTGCTTTTTAATATGCTATCTAGGTTGGTCAGAACTTTCCTTCCAAGGAGTAAGCATCTTTTAATTTCATGGCTGCAGTCACCATCTGCAGTGATTTTGGAGCCCCCCAAAAATAAAGTCTGACACTGTTTCCACTGTCTCCCCACCTATTTCCCATGAGGTGATGGGACCAGATGCCATGATCTTAGTTTTCTGAATGTTAAGCTTTAAGCCAACTTTTTCACTCTCCTCTTTCACTTTCATCAAGAGGCTTTTTAGTTCCTCTTCACTCTCTGCCATAAGGTGGTGTCATCTGCATATCTGAGGTTATTGATATTTCTCCCAGTAATCTTGATTCCAGCTTGTGCTTCAACCAGCCCAGCATTTCTCATGATGTACTCTGCATATAAGTTAAATAAGCAGGGTGACAATATACAGCCTTGATGTACTCCTTTTCCTATTTGGAACCAGTCTGTTGGTCCATGTCCAGTTCTAACTGTTGCTTCCTGACCTAGACTAATTCCTCCATCTTAGCCATTGTGTCTCTGGTAACCACAAATCTGATCTTTTTCTGAGTTTGGTTTTGTTGTTGTTGTTTTTAGTTTCCCCAAGATTTCTTTCTCTTTTATGGCCAAATAATATTTCATTTTATGTAAATACCACAACTTCTTTATCCATTCATCTGTGGATGGACACTTAAGATGTTTCCAGATCTTGGCTATGGAACATGGTGGGGTGGGATGGGAGCAGATTTCTTTTTGGCATAGTGTTTTTTTGTTTTCTTCAGATACATTCCCAGAAGTGGAATTGCTGGGTCATGTGGTAGTTCTATTTTTAAATTTTGAGGAAACTCCATACTCTCTTCCATAGTGGCTACCCCAATTTACATTCCCACCAACATTGCACAAGGGTTTCCTTTCCCCTATACCCTGGCCAAAAATTTGTTATCTTTTATCTTTTTTATAATAGCCCTTCTAACAGGCATGAGGTAGTATCTCACTGTGGCTTTTTTTGTTTCTAATTTTTATTTTTTGCATTTGTTTTTTTGACTGCACCAGGTCTTTATTGCTTCATGCGGGCTTTCTCTAGTTGTGTGAGGGGGCTGTTCTTCCTTGAGTTGAAGGGCTTCTCACTGTGGTGGCTTCTCTTGTTGCGGAACATGGGTTCCAGGTGCTGGACTCAGTAGTGTGGCCCACAGGCTTAGTTGCCCTGTGGTACGTGGAATCTTCCCAGACCAGTGAGCTGTGTCCCCTGTGTTGACAGGCAGATTCTTAACTGCTGGACCACCAGGAAAGTCCTCACTGTGGTTGTGATTTGTGTTTCTGTAATGATTAAAGATGTTGGAGCACTTTTCATGTTGGTCATCCGTATGTCTTCTTTGGAGAAACCTTTGTTCACGTCCTTTGCTCATTATTAATTGGCTATTTGTTGCTTTGCTATTGAGTTGTATGAGTGCTTCATATATTGTGGATATTAACCCCTATCAGAGAGATGATTTGTAAATATTTTTTCCCACTCTCTTGGTTGCCTTTGCATTTTGTCGATGGTTTCCTTTGTTGTGCAGAAGCCGTTTTAGGCCTCTCCTTTATTTTTTACTTTGTTGATTGTGCTTTTGATGTCATATCCAGAAAATCATTGCCAGGACAATGATTTTTATCATCATGGATTAGTTTTGTCTGTTTTTGAATTTTATATGAAAGGAAGCATAGAGGATTGACTCTTTTAATACACACATATTTTAAAAATAAACTTTTCCCCTTTCTTTGATGCTAATGTATCTTTCTGGATGTGAAAAGTATATCCTTTTATTATCAACATTTGAAAATATAGAATAATATTAGGCAGCATTAAAAATTATTGTTCTTAGATCCATTCCTCATAGATAACTGCTGAATATTAGCATATTTTCTTACAACAGTTGTTTTCAAAGTCTGGTCTCCAGACTAACAATATTAGGAAACTTGTTAGAAATGCAAAATTACCAGCTTCATCCCAGACCTTTAGAGTTGGGAACTTTATAGTTGGAGCGCAGGAGTGTGTTTAAAGAAGCCTTCCAGGTATCTCTGATACATGAGTATTTGAGAGTCATTTCCTCAGAATGTTTTTCTTTCCTTTCTTTCTTAGTTGTGCTCTCATTTTTACAGTCTACCTTTTCATGCAACAGTTTATCAGAAGCATTACTCTGTCATGATGGGTAATGAGTTAACTTATCTAGACTAAAAAAAATCAGTATGGTCTGTCAGTGCAGTAAAGAAGCTAAGTGTGGCCTGTTTTGGGTTTTGCCATCTCTTGGGATAACTACTTCCCAACTTGACCACATTTGTGGGCAGCTTCCTTTACTGGCTCTCATCACCCTTTAGCAATGATGATGCTGGAAATGTATTTGGGTGGAATGATTCCAGTTGTAACTGGGAAGATTTACAAAAAAACCTCATCTGGTACAGAACTGGTGAATAAACAATGCTATCCAGGCGAATGATACAGGGGGCTGGCACTTGTGGTTCCTAAAGAAGAGTTGGTCTTCAGAAGTCTTGGTGATCAGACACAGACATGCCAATAGAAGAGGAGAGAGACATCTTGAAGGAAAAGTAGCTATGTGGCTCTGTTTGGGACACTGTCTGGGCCCTTGCTTTTGGTTGAACAATAACCCTCCATCTTGCCTCATGAACCAGTTCTGCTAATGAACACTGTGTCTACTGAGAGACTCCAGACTGGCAGTCCTGACTTTGGTCTACCTGGCAAAATGCCCATTATGTCTTTTTGTCTTGAGATGTTATTTGTTAGGCTGAAAGGGCAAGAGACCTTATCTACAGTTGTCCTGAGAATATCCTTCCATATAAAGGCTTTATAGTCATCTCACAAGAAAACATCTTTCAGGAAATGGCTTGTCAGGACTCAGACTGGGGCGGTAACTTAGGTCACAGAGTTGACATGTGTTAGCAATGTTGTAATTCGAGTTGAAATCACCTAACTCCAGATTCAGCTTGCTTTCTACTATTGGTATTGCTTCCTGGAGTGCATATGGTCCTATTCTTATGCCTGGTGGACAGGGCATTAGGAAAGGGGTCAGTGTCAGACTGTTTCAGAATGATAGTTGCCTATGTTGACACTTCTGGGGAAAACTGATGGACAAAAACATGGAAGGCAGTGTGGGGGGGTTTTGGGAATGGGTTGGTTTGATTTCGAGTCAGAGATAAGGCACTTACGGGTTGTGTGACTGTATGAGCTTTCTCTAGGTGAGTAACAAATTACCTCCCAAAATGTGGCATAAATACACACATTTCTTATCTCACAGTTTCTGTGGGTCAAGAATTGAGGTCTGGTTTCCCTGGGTCCTTTGCTTCAGGGTCTGTCATGAGGCTACAATTAAGGTGTCAGTTGGTAGTGAGGTCTCAGACTTAACTGGGGAAGGGACTTTTACAAGTCAACCTGGGCTGCCATAACAAAGAACCACAGACTAGGTGGCTTAAACAACAGACATTTATGTCTTCACAGTTCCAGAGGCTGGAAGTCTGAGATCAGGGTGCCGGCATGGTGGGCTCTGCTGAGAGCTCTCTTCCTGTCTTGCAGACAGCCACATTCTTGCTTTGTCTTCCTGTAGTGGAGGGGGATAGAGCAAGATCTCTGGTCTATTCTTATAAGGACACTAGTCCCTTCATGAGGACCCTACACAATTGAGCTCATCTAAACCTGAGTAATTACTTCTCAAAGGTCCCATCTCTTTAGGGGTTAGGGCTTCAGCATGTGGATTTTCAGGGAACACAGCTCAGTTCAGAGCAGATCTGCTTCTAAGCTTATGTGCTTGTTGGTAGGATTCAGTTCCTTACAGGTTCTTGGACTGAGGGCCTCAGTTCCTTGCTGCCTGTCAGTCAGACATCACCCTCTTTCCCTTCCACATGAGCCTCTCCAATAAGTTGGATGACTTGACTTCTCTGAATCATCCTCCTTTCTCCACTATAAAATGGGAATAGCTATAGGTCCCCGAGAGTTACTATGATAATTCACTGACATAATGTAGAAAATATTAGGTTGGTGCAAAATAGTTGAGGTTTTGCATTGTTGAACTTTGCTGTTTTATATTAGAATACAGTCTTAAATAAATGTGGTTATAGTATACATAATTTTAATGTGCATTTCTTTTTTTGTGTTTTTTCGCTAATGGTTTATCTCATGCTGTGTATTTTATATTTATTTTAGGCTATAGAAATGATGTTAGACAAAAAGCAAATTCGAGCGATTTTCTTATTTGAATTTAAAATGGGTCGTAAAGCAGCAGAGACAACTTGCAATTTCAGTAATGCATTTGGCCCAGGATCTGCTAACAAACGTACAGTACTGTGGTGGTTAAAGAAGTTTTGCAAGGGAAACGAGAGCCCTGAAGATGAGGAGCACAGTGGCTGGCCATTGGAGGGTGACAATGACCAGTTGAGAGGATCATTGAAGCTGATCCTCTTAGAACTATGTGAGAGGTCTCTGAAGAACTCAACATTGATGAATGGTCATTCAGCATTTGAAGCAAATTGGAAAGGTGAAAAAGCTCAGTAAGTAGGTGCCTCATGAGCTGCCTGAAAATCAAAAAAGTCGTCATTTCAAAGTGATGTCTTTCTTATTCTTCATAAAAAACAGCAAACCATTTCTCAATTGGATTGTGTCACGTGACAAAAAATGGATTTTAAGTGCTGACCAGTGACAACCAGCTCAGTAGTTGGACCGAGAAGAAGCTCCAAAGCACTTCCCAAAGCCAAACTTGTACCGAAAAAGGTCATGGTCACTGGTGATCTGTTGCTCCTCTGACCCACTACAGCTTTCTGAATCCTGGCAAAACCATTATATCTGAAAAGTATGCTCAGAAATTTGATGCACTGAATTGTTCAACAGAATGGGCCCAAGTGTTCTCCACAACACCTGACCACATGTCGCACAACCAACACTTTAAAAGTGAAACAAATTGGCTGTGAAGTTTTGCCTCACCCGCCATATTCATCTGACCTCTCGCCAACCAACTACCAATTCTTTAAGCATCTCAACAACTTTTTGAAGGGGAAACGCTTCCACAACCAGCAGGATATAGAAAAGCTTTCCAAGAGTTCATTGAATCTGGAAGCATGGGTGTTCTTTTTTTTTTGAAGCATGGGTTTTTATGCTACAGGAACAAACAAACTTATTTCTTGTTAGCAAAAATCTGTTGTTTGTAATGGTTCCCATTTTGATTAATAAAGATGTGTTTGAGCTCAGTTATTATGATTTAAAATTCATGGTCCAAAACAGCGATTATGTTTGCACCAGCTTAATAGCTTTGCACAGAGGCTGGAGCCTTGTTGGGACTTCCTAAATGGTAACTATTTTACTATTATAATTTCTTAGACATCTGATACTCTAGGGCCTGGTTATTGTCCAGATTGCATATAAGGCTATGTCCCCTGTCCCCTACTATAACACAGAGTCTTCTCCAGGTTAAGGACAGTTCATAAACCTCAGAGAAAATACAGCTTATTTCCTGAAGCATCTCAGACCATGGGACTGGCAGTTTTCAGAGGTGTGCCTTGAAGTATACTGTAGTCACACGTTCTGTTGTCCCTCCTTGTCAGCTTTTTAGAGCAGGCCCAAGATTGTTTTTTTTTCTTTTTTTTTTTTTCACACCCCTAATAACCAGATGCTTGAAAGCATATACTGACTGTAAATGACATGGAGTCTCTGGGAAGTTCAACTTGTGCCATGTTTGCTCAGTTCATCTCAGTTATCTTGTCTCTTAAGTCATTGTCTGTTCCCTGACTCATGCTCGGTACTATCTCAAGGCATCTGTGTCTGCTCCTTTCCCATCCGACCCTGGGCATAGTTAACAAGGTGAAGTGGTGCTTTCCAGAGACCGTGAAGCCCTATCTTTCTCAGTCATCATTTGGGGCTATTACAGGGGGAAGTATAACTTTGTCTTATTGTCACGGGATCATGTAGATGTCCCAATCCTCGCTCTGCAGAAATAGGATCAGACTGAATGTCTGTTCTGAATTATCTTTCTGCCTAAATGGAGCCCAGGAGGGATCCTAACTTGCAAAAAATATATTATTCAGCCCAATGCTGATTTCATTTCCTAAAAGAGATTGAGTCTGAATAAGACTTTAATTAAATTCAGCCTCTTGACCTGACACTGACTTGGTTCTCCCTCCCAGTGCCTTCCAACATTAGACAAGGGAGGAGGAGGAGAAATAGACAAATAAAGCGATTTACATGAATTTATAGGCCGAGCCACTTCCACATTCCGTAAAGCCCAAATGGCTGTATAGGAAACAGCTGCAGTATTTACTGGGGCTTGGTTAAGCATCATTACCATCCCACCTCCTCACAGGGGGAGTTCAGCTCCAAAAGGAGTGCAGTGGAGGGAGTAATTGACTCTGCTGCCCTGGCACCTGGTGTTTCTGCCAATTCCCTGAGGTCACTGCAGCAGAGAAGCCCCCTCCTGGGCTGGGTGGAGGGAGGCCTCAGGGCCTCTAGTTGGAGGGGGAGAGCAGAGACAAGAGGAGGTCAGAAGGGATTCCATTGTTCACTTGTTCATATCTTTCTTTTTTAATTGAGCATCTACTAGAGGTAGATGATGTATCTACTAGCATCATCTCATGAACAGTATGAGAAGGCAAAATGATAGGATACTGAAAGAGGAACTCCCCAGGTCAGTAGGTGCCCAATGTGCTACTGGAGATCAGTGGAGAAATAACTCCAGAAAGAATGAAGGGATGGAGACAAAGCAAAAACAATACCCAGTTGTGGATGGGACTGGTGATAGAAGCAAGGTCTGATGCTGTAAAGAGCAATATTGCATAAGAACCTGGAATGTTAGGTCCATGAATCAAGGCAAATTGGAAGTGGTCAAACAGGAAATGGCAAGAGTGAATGTTGACATTCTAGGAATCAGCAAACTAAAATGGACTGGAATGGGTGAATTTAACTCAGATGACCATTATATCTACTACTGTGGGCAGGAATGGAGTAGCCATCATGGTCAACAAAAGAATCTGAAGTGCAGTACTTGGATGCAATCTCAAAAACAACAGAATGATCTCTGTTCATTCCCAAGGCAAACCATTCAATATAACAGTAATCCAAGCCTATGCCCCAACCAGTAATGATAAAGAAGCTGAAGTTGAATAGTTCTATGAAGACCTACAAGACCTTTTAGAACTAACACCCAAAAAAGATGTCCTTTTGATTATAGGGGACTGGAATGCAAAAGTAGGAAGTCAAGAAACACCTGGAGTAACAGGCAAATTTGGTCTTGGAGTACGGAATGAAGCAGGGCAAAGGCTAATAGAGTTTTGCCAAGAGAACACACTGGTCATAGCAAACACCCTCTTCAAACAACACAAGAGAAGACTCTACACATGGACATCACCAGATGGTCAACACCGAAATCAGACTGATTATATTCTTTGCAGCCAAAGATGGAGAAGCTCTATACAGTCAGCAAAAACAAGACCAGGAGCTGACTGTGGCTCAGATCATGAACTCTTTATTGCCAAATTCAGACTTAAACTGAAGAAAGTAGGGATAACCACTAGACCATTCAGGTATGACCTAAATCAAATCCCTTATGACTATACAGTGGAAGTGAGAAATAGATTTAAGGGACTAGATCTGATAGAGTGCCTGATGAATTATGGATGGAGGTTCGTGACATTGTACAGGAGACAGGGATCAAGACCATCCCCATGGAAAAGAAATGCAAAAAGGCAAAATGGTTGTCTGAGGAGGCCTTACAAATATCTGTGAAACAAAGAGAAGCGAAAAGCAAAGGAGAGATATTTCCATTTAAATGCAGAGTTCCAAAGAATAGCCAGGAGAGATCAGAAATCTTCCTCAGCGATCAATGCAAAGAAATAGAGGAAAACAACAGAATGGGAAAGACTAGAGATCTCTTCAAGAAAATTAGAGATACCAAGGGAACATTTCATGCAAAGATGGATTCGATAAAGGACAGAAATAGTATGAACCTAACAGAAGCAGAAGATATTAAGAAGAGGTGGCAAGAATACACAGAAGAACTGTACAAAAAAGATCTTCATGACCCAGATAATCAAGATGGTGTGATCACTCACCTAGAGCCAGACATCCTGGAATGTGAAGTCAAGTGGGCCTTAGAAAGCATCACTATGAACAAAGCTAGTGGAGGTGATGGAATTCCAGTTGAGCTATTTCAACTCCTGAAAAATAATGCTGTGAAAGTGCTGCACACAATATGCCAGCAAATTTGGAAAACTCAGCAGTGGCCACAGGTCTGGAAAAGGTCAGTTTTCATTCCAATCCCAAAGAATGCTCAAACTACCACACAATTGCACTCATCTCACACACTAGTAAAGTAATGCTCAAAATTCTCCAAGCCAGGCTTCAGCAATACGTGAACCTAGAACTTTCAGATGTTCAAGCTGGTTTTAGAAAAGGTAGAGGAACCAGAGATCAAATTGCCAATATCCGCTGGATCATCGAAAAAGCAAGAGAGTTCCAGAAAAACATCTATTTCTGCTCTATTTACTAGGCCAAATCCTTCGACTGTGTGGATCACAATAAACTGTGGAAAATTCTGAAAGAGATGGGAATACCAGACCACCTGACCCACCTCTTGAGAAACCTATATGCAGGTCAGGAAGCAACAGTTAGAACTGGACATGGAACAACAGACTGGTTCCAAATAGGAAAAGGAGTATATCAAGGCTGTGTGTTGTCACCCTGCTTATTTAACTTATATGTAGAGTACATCATGAGAAACGCTGGGCTGGAAGAAGCACAAGCTCGAATCAAGATTGCCGGGAGAAACAGCAGTAACCTCAGATATGCAGATGACACCACCCTTATGGCAGAAAGTGAAGAGGAACTAAAAAGCCTCTTGATGAAAGTGAAAGAGGAGAGTGAAAAAGTTGGCTTAAAGCTTAACATTCAGAAAACTAAAATCATGGCATCTGGTCCCATTACCTCATGGGAAATAGATGGGGAGACAGTGGAAGCAGTGTCAGACTTTATTTTTGGGGGCTCCAAAATCACTGCAAATGGTGACTGCAGCCATGAAATTAAAAAATGCTTACTCCTTGGAAGGAAAGTTCTGACCAACCTAGATAGCATATTAAAAAGCAGAGACATTACTTTGCCAACAAAGGTCCGTCTAGTCAAGGCTATGGTTTTTCCAGGGGTCATGTATGGATGTGAGAGTTGGACTGTGAAGAAAGCTGCATGCTGAAAAATTGATGCTTGTGAACTATGGTGTTGGAGAAGACTCTTGAGAGTCCCTTGGACTGCAAGGAGATCCAACCAGTCCATCCTGAAGGAGATGAGTCCTGGGTGTTCATTGGAAGGACTGATGCTGAAGCTGAAACTCCAATACTTTAGCCACCTCATGGGAAGAGTTGACTCGTTGGAAAAGACCCTGATGCTGGGAGGGTTTGTGCGCCGGAGGAGAAGGGGATGACAGAAGATGAGATGGCTGGATGGCCTCACCGATTCGATAGGCATGAGTTTGAGTAAACTCCGGGAGTTGGTGATGCATAGGGAGGCCTGGCATGCTGCGATTCATGGGGTCACAAAGAGTCGGACATGACTGAGCGACTGAACTGAACTGACCTGATCTACTAGAGGTTTGGTACTGTTTAGGCACAGGGGATATAGTGACAGACATGGTCCCTGCTTTCTTAGAGCCTATATTTTAGAACTATATACAATAACCACAAAATTTAAACGTAAACTCATTAAAACAAATTGAAAATTCAGTTATGTAGCCAGAGATGTGCATTTGAAGTGCTCACAGGCTAATGGTCATTGTATTGGACAGTGCAGGTAAAGAACATGTCTGTCATGGCAGAAAGCTCCATCAGTTCAGTTCAGTCGCTCAGCCGTGTCTTGACTCTTTGTGACCCCATGGACTGCAACATGCCAGGCTTCCCTGTCTATCACCAACTCCTGGAGCTTACTCAAACTCATGTCCAACCACAATAAAGTGGATGGGGTATGGAGGGTCATTAAGTGAACAGTCATATAGGTAAATAAGGTAATGTTGGACGTAGTGGTACTATGAAGAAAATAAAACAGGGGAATGGGCTAGAGTTGCCTTTCGAGTAGGGTGGTCTGGGTGGGCTTCTCTGAGAATTACTGAAGTGCTCATTGAGCCCCTGTTTGCTTCGACACATGGGCCAAGATCCTGGAGGGAGCTGGGGTGAACAGCAAGTCCTTGGAGCATTCTAGAAGTGTAGGAAAGCTGCTGTGGCTTGGAGTAGGGAACCAGAGGGATAGCAGTGTGAAATGGGGTCAGGGGAAAGGCTGAGGCCCAGTTGCCTGGGTCATGGGGAAGAGTGTGGTGGGAGACTTCTTTAAAGGGAAGCATCAGAATCTGATTTATTTTTTAAAAGCTTACTCTGGCTTTTGGGTTGATCATGGATGTAAGAAGGCAAAGCTGGAGGCAAAGGGAGCAGGAAGGAGGCTATTAAAGCTGTTCAGGTGAAAGAAGCTGGGTCTTGGCATGAGGGGCTAAGGTCAGCAGCTGCCCCAGAAAGCTAACTCTGTGAGAGGTAATTTCCTTCTATGGGGACAATAATAGTACCCACTGTATGCTGTTACTGATACAAGGATAGAGTGAGGCAACATTTGTGATGAACCTAGTCTTCACAGAACCATAGTATGTGTCATTATCTTGTCTAACCCCCTTTATAGCTCTCCTGGATGATGGTAACAGCCTCTCTGCTTTCTAGTCTCTTGTCTTGCCTCGTCTAGCCCAGTTTCTACACTGTCACTGGAATCACCTTTTCTGAAAGGTAAATCTGAAGAGGTCAGTTCCCTTCAGAGGCTCCGACTGGGCCTCAGCTAAACTCTTAACTTGTTAACATGGCTTAGGAGGCTCTTCACACTGTGGCCCTTGTCTCTTTCAGGGATCATCTCATTCAGGCTCCACTTTGAGCTCAGTCTCCAACCTGCACGGATCATTGCCTCTGGCCCAAGTCCTTGAAGATTGGTACTATGGTCTGAATGTTTGTGTCTCCTGAAAATTCACATGTTGGAATCCTAACACCAAATGTGATGCTATTAGAAGATGGGGCTTTGGGAGGTGATTAGGTCATGAGGGTGGGGCCCTTGGGAATGGGTTTAGTACCCTTGTATTAGAGACCTGAGACAGCTCTCTAGTTCCTGCTACCTAGTGAGGATACACAAGAAGTCTGAGTTGGAAGGAGGCCCTCACTTGATCATACTAGCGCCCCTGTCTCAAAGTTCAAGTCTGCAGAACTATGAGAAGTGTTTGTTGTTTATCAGCCACCCAGTCTGTGGTGTTTTTTTATAGCAGCCTGAACAGATTGAGACTCTGGATTACCTTACCAAGCACCGGTGACTATGCATTGCTGTGATTTGCCCCATACCTTAGAATTAAAAACCAGTAAAAGGTTTAAGTACTCTGCTGTTGGACTTTCATAGGGTCAGTATGTCAAGCCCTATTCTTCCCCTTTCAAGTTTGGAACCCACTGAGAAGTATCAGTAGATAAAGGAGAAACACAGAGGGAGATCTTATTACTTGTATAACAAGCACAAAGAAGACATACAGATGGCTAACCAACACATGAAAAGATGCTTAACATCACTCATTATCAGAGAAATGCAAATCAAAACCACAGTGAGGTACCATTACACGCCAGTCAGGATGGCTGCTATCCAAAAGTCTACAAGCAAGAAATGCTGGAGAGGGTGTGGAGAAAAGGGAACCCTCTTACACTGTTGGTGGAAATGCAAACTAGTACAGCCACTATGGAGAACAGTGTGGAGATTTCTTAAAAAACTGGAAATAGAACTGCTATATGACCCAGCAATCCCACTCCTGGGCATACACACCGAGGAAACCAGATCTGAAAGAGACACGTGCACCCCAATGTTCATCGCAGCACTGTTTATAATAGCCAGGACATGGAAGCAACCTAGATGCCCATCAGTAGACGAATGGATAAGGAAGCTATGGTACATATACACAATGGAATATCACTCAGCCATTAAAAAGAATTCATTTGAGTCAGTTCTAATGAGATGGATGAAACTGGAGCCCATTATACAGAGTGAAGTAAGCCAGAAAGATAAAGACCAATACAGTATACTAACACATATATATGGAATTTAAAAAGATGGTAACGATAACCCTATATGCAAAACAGAAAAAGAGACACAGATGTACAGAACAGACTTTGGGACTCTATGGGAGAAGGCAAGGGTGGGATGTTATGAGAGAATAGCATTGAAACAAGTATACTATCAAGGGTGAAACAGATCACCAGCCCAGGTTGGATACATGAGACAAGTGCTCAGGGCTGGTGCACTGGGAAGACCCAGAGGGATGGGATGGGGAAGGAGGTGGGAGGGGAGATTGGGATGGGGAACACAGGTAAATCCATGGCTAATTCATGTCAATGTTTGGCAAAAACCACTACAATATTGTAAAGTAATTAGTTTCCAACTAATAAAAAAAATGAAAAAAAAATGAAAAAAAAATTGAATTTTCACTAGAAAAAAAAAACAAAACAAGCACATACGTGATTCCCTAGGTGCCAGCCATCAGCTTGCCCATGGTCACACAGCTAGTAGGTGGCAGAAGCAGGCTTCCAACCCAGCTCCAGAAACTTCTTGTTGTTCTGATTCTTGAATTGTAAGCTTTGTTCATTATAAAACTACAGTGGAGGACATGGATTAGGTGCATGTTCAAAATGATGAATTAACTCTCTATTCCTGAATTGACTTTTCTAGCTGGTCTCAACCCTAATAGGCATATTACAGGGGCAGAGCTAGCCCTGCTCCTTCTCTAAGACTGGTCCTCCCTATAAACAGGCCGACCTGAAAAGAGAAGATTAAGGGGGTGAGCTCAGTCTCTCTCGCCTTCCAGATTCACCAATCTGCTAAGTTACTTTTTCATCCTCCAGGGAAGAGTGTGTGAGAGATGGGGAGAATGGCCAAAGTGTTCATTGAACTAAGGTGTCTCTAGGTGGAATAAATGTTTCCCTGAAACCCATGGAGGGCGTGGACCAAATGTATTATCATCCTTGGAAGTGAGCAAACTCTGCTGGCAGTGGGGGCAAGGGTTCAGGGGTTTTCAAGTCCTTCTTTCTGTTCTTCCAGAGTTAGGATTCAGAGACCTAGCTCTGAATCACTCTCCCTAAGACTGCCTTGCCCTTGGATGGACAAGAGAACATCTGGACTGCCTATCAGGAACTGCTTTTCTTAAATATCCAGAGGACTTCTGTAGCATCACCTAGAGGCCCACCTCAGGCTTAGTGACAGGTCCTGATTGCTGAGAGACTGATTTGTGTCCTTTTCTTAACATAGCCAAGTGGGCATGTGTCCAAGGCCTGAGGTTTCCGGCATGTATCTCATGGTCCCTCAGCAGAGTGTGGCACCTACATGGATGGGGAAAGAACATCAGATGTGGGGTCAGGTGTCCTGGTTTCTTGCTTGGCTCTCATTTATTAGCCATGGGAGGTTGGGGAAGTCATTCAGTCTCCCTCCCCCATCACTCCCTCCTCTGTAAAATGGCAGTGAAATTACTTATCTCAAAGGGCTGTGTGAGGATCAAGATTATGGACAAGTCATGCTTTATAAACAACAAAGCGGGATAATTCCAAGCAGCTTTATCACATTTCCATGAATCTTTTCTGTGAATCCCCCTTTCTTCTTTCCCATATCCTTTTCATGGTAGACACATGTTGATTGCTCAACCAATATCCTCTCTTCCTTTTTCTGGAACAGCACCCTGATCCTTTTGGGGGAATCTCTTGGGCCATGTGGATTGTTCAAATCTGACCTGTCCTATAACTCCAAGGGCAGGCCCACAATCCAGTCCTGACCAAGTAGAATATTTTATCCCTCTGGCCATACAGTCAGTTGCAAGGATTGCCATGTACCCCAGCTGGGCCCAATTGACCGTTCCCAGGGCTTTTGCTGGAATTCCTGGGAAGGACTTTGCCTTCCTTGCCAGAAATAAGGTTGGTGGGGGCCACCTTTGCCATCTTATGGGGAGAGCCTCCCACCATACAGGAAAGCAGAATGGAGAGCTTGGAGTAAGATATGTCCTCTTAAAATTGCTAGAGCACCTGGACCCAGCCATACCTGATTTCATTGTGAATGAGGTGGATTAGCATTTCATTTTGATTTTTCTAACAGACTGTTGGTGTTTTTCTCATAGATTTGAAGGAGCTTCTTTTGGTATCTTTTTTTGTTTTTGTTTTTTTTTACTGAACTGAAATATATAGAATATAAAATTAACCATTTTCAAGTGTGCAATTCGGTGGCATTTAGTACATTTACAGTGTTGTGCAACCATCATTTATATCTAGTTCCAAAGAATTTTCATCACCACCAAATTGGATCTGTTAAGCAGTTCCTCCCCATTCCCCATTTCCCTCAGTCCTTGGAAACCATTAATCTGTCTTCTATCTCTATGGGTTTATTTATTCTGGATATCTCATATAAATGGACTAATACAATATATGACCTTTTGTGTCTGCCTTCTTTCACTTAGCATAATGTGTCAAAGAGCCATCCATATTGTAGCATCATCAGTGTTTCATTCCTTTTTATAGCTGAATGATATTCCATTATATGGAAAAAACATATTTTATTTATCTATTCATCTCTTGGTGGACATTTGGATTATTTCCACCTTTTGGCTGTTGTGAAAAGTGCTGCTGGAACATTCATGTGCAAATATTTGCTTGAATTGTATATTAGGAAAATGAGTCCTTGGTCTATGATAGGTATTGGAATTATTGTTTCTCAGTTTGCAGTTTGTCTTTGACTTTGTTTATGATGGTTTTGGCCAGGCAGAATTTTGAAAAAGTTGCTTTGTAGTTGAATCTGTCAGGCTTTTATGGCTATGGGTCTTGTGACACAGGAATGTTATTATACTTGAGGTTATAAAATAATTCTTCCATTAAAACTGCCACTTATCTACTCATATCAGTGAAACAAGGATTAAAAACAGCCGCACTTGCCCCCCCACCACCACCCTACCCTGGGGTTATTGTGAGGACCAAATAAGAGAAACGATATGAAAAGGCTTTCTAAAATATAAAGCAGTATATACACACAAGACATGTTGTCATCATCACTATTAATTGTATCCAATTCTGGCACTAACTAGCTGAGTTCTGTGGTTGCTTTCATTTTCCAGAGCAGAGATTGAAGGGCAGAATTATTCAATTATTCACCAAGTCAGCCAAGGATGCATTAGTTGGTAGCTTTGGAGAATGTCACAAAAGATATCAACTCTTATTAGTCATTTTGGGAGTGAGTGTTTCATATTCGACCAGAAAAATAAAAATGCCTTAAACCAAAAGTTATTCTGGTCATTCTTCCTCCAAGTAGAGTCTTTTTTTTCCCCTACCAGGAAAAGAAACCAGTTTAGTGGGTTTTGTGTTATTCAACTGTAATTGTAATTTAAGCCTCATCAATGGCCGTTTATGACATGGTTTCCTTATATTTTAAACTCTACATTTTTTTTTTTTTTTTTTTTAGTGGCAAACTTCAGGTTGAACACAGTGTTGATTGAAGAAAAATGTCACTACTTGACAGCAGTTATTCCTGCGCTTATTGTTCTGGGATATGATAGTCTACTGGTTGAATCCTTGGGCTCTGATGTGGCCAGATGTGGGCTTGCAAGTGATTCAGTTATTAGCTAGTTGTGTGATCTTGGACAAATTGCTGCACTGCTCTGTCCCCTCTGTTTGCCCATCTGTGAAACAAGGATGATTATAGCTCCTGACCCACTGATAAAATCTGTGTCATTGATAACATTTCTGTAGAATACTTGGCCCAGTGACTGTATGGAATGAGGGCTCAATAAATATTAAACATTAGTATAATTCAGGAATATCTAAAAGAATCCAGGAAATGAGCCTGAGGAAAGTAAAATATACCCTCCAAGGGGTATTCCCATCCTTGGAGGAGGGGTGGCACAGATCAAATCACGTGGCAGAGCCCCTGACCCTGCCACCTACTACATTTATTTTTGCAGCGGTCTGGTTTCCGTTAATACCATGTGAAGGATAATCACCAGGAATGGCAGTTGGTTCTCATAAGCGAGGAAGAAGAGGTCACATGGAAGGGAATGGTCCCTTCTTTTGGTCACAGAGGCCAGCTGGGAGACTGGGGTGAACTGCAGAGGACTGGAAGGAGAAGAGCAAGGGCACTGTAAGGGGCCTGCCCAGGTCACACCACCTCTTCTTGGGAAAGAAAGATTCTGGGTACTGTGGATTCATGGTATGTGTTGATGTATTCACAGGGGGCACAACCTTTCTCTTCTTCCTCTCTTTCTGCACCCATCCCAGGCTTCTATGGAGCCCCACCTCTGGTCCTAGACCCAGAATGGTTGGATGTTAAAAAGTTATACTCCATGGACCTCTGCTATGTTCCAGGCACTTGAAATTTCCTGTTGGATCCTGTGCAAAGAGTGAGATCCCCACCATTTTACAAATGAGGAAACTGAGACTCAGTGAAGACACAGAAGCTACTTAAGGCCCCCGTCAGCTGGAACCACGGAGGCAGGTAGGGAATCCAGTTTGTCACATCCCTAAATGCATGTTAATAGCTCCCATTTTCCTTTGAGAGTCTAGGCTTGAGGCAGGGGTGCTAATCTCAGAGCACATCTGTCTCAGGTAACAAGTGTGGCTTTCACGTTTTAAAGCGGGGGTCACTGTAGAGGACCTGAATGTGCTATGGGCAGGGAAAGGCAGGGGGTGATGCAATGACTGTGGGCCAGTGCATCTACTCGTGAAACCTGTAATCTCTTGTCTCTGGGCACGAAGCTATAGTAAACCCCGTGATTCACTAGCTGGACTTCTCTCTTGCTTTTTCCAAGCAGATTCCGTGTGTTCCCAACCATGCTCATACTGTTTGCACCGTAGGAATGCCCTTCCCCTCCCCATGCTGACCTGGGGAGACTCACTATAACCACCACTTTGTCTAGGAAGCCTCAATAGACTTGCATGGATAACCTATGCATTTCTGCACCCAAATCAAATTATTCATTATGCACTCAGAAAAAGGCAAATTGAAGATTATTTTGAGAAATTTGTGAAAATACCAAATTTGTGAAAATACCAAATTTGGGGGACAATGCATGTTATTAAAAAGCAGAGACATTACTTTGCTGAAAAAGGTCTGTCTAGTCAGAACTATGGTTTTTCCAGTAGTCATGTATGGATGTAAGAGCTGGACCATAAAGAAAGCTGAGCGCTGAATAATTGATGCTTTTGAACTGTGATGTTGGAGAAGACTGTTGAGAGTCCCTTGGTCTGCAAGATCAAACCAGTCAATCCTAAAGGAAATCATCCTGAATATTCATTGGAAGGACTAATGCTAAAGCTGAAGCTCCAGTACTTTGGCCACCTGAAGGGAAAAATCTACTCACTGGAAAAGACTGTGATGCTGGGAAAGATTGAAGGCGGGAAGAGAAGGGGACGACAGAAAATGAGATGGTTGGATGGCATTACCGACTCTTGGACATGAGTTTGAGCAAGCTCCGGGAGTTGGTGATGGACAGGGAAGCCTGGCATCCTGCATGCAGTCCATGGGGTCGCAAAGAGTCGGACACGACTGAGCGACTGAACTGAACATATTAATGACTATCTTAACATGTGAAATTCCAGGGGCAGCAACCCTGTAGTGCTTGATTTCATTTTTACGGAACAGATCTTATTCTGCCTTGAGTGCATGTGAAACGGGTTTAATCTCCAGTAGAATGCAGCAAATTTTGCATATCTGTATGGGCAGAATCTGGGGTCATACATCAGAGGAGTGAATGCTGGTGACTTTGGGCAAGTCACCTCCCATATCTGTGCCTGTTCCTTCACGTGCACTATGTTGTGGATTTGTTGAGGGGTTTACTGAGTGCTTATTACCATGCCCCGTGCTAAGTTTAGCTTCACATTCTTACTTGAGCCCCCAAGAGCTCCCTCATTCCTGAAGGCCCCTACCCTGCAATATTTTTTCCTCACAGCACTTATCATCTTCTATCATATATAAATTTCTCATTTTTTTATCTTTCATCTTCCCCTCTTAGGGCCTCTTGCCTTGCACAATTCCAGAAGGCACCATTCATGATGCATTCTGAGTTCTGCTTGGGGCTGATTTTACTGAGATTATTACCATGACTAGTGTTGACTTCCCAGAATTGGGTGATGTGGAGACTGTGGCACTCCAGAGGTGGGGAGTCTTTTTTTTTTGCTTAGTTTGATCGTTGCCATGTCCCCATACCCAAAACGATGCTTGACCTATACTAAACTGAAATATATGTTGAAAGAAAGAATGAAAAAAATCCTCCAAAGAGAACCATTTTACTGGTGAGGAAACTGAGGCTCAGTGAGTTATTGATTTGCCCTGCGTCCTGCTAAACCCGCGTCCTGAGGTGGCTGAGTTTCCAGCAAGCCTGCTCCCAACGGCTTTGCGAAACTCCATATCTGAGACACTTGGCATTGTCCCTGCCGCCCCATAATGCTCCACAAATATTAATGAGCTTGCCTACATGGATCAGCCCCTCTCCTCCGCTAGACAATCCAGCAGAGTGACAAACTGTCACATAGCCGTTGCTTGAGAAATTGAATTAAATTGCATGTTGCAAAGAAAAGGTGGACCTTTTGGAGTTTTTGGAGAAAGAATTCCTAACCTAACTGCCAATGGTAGGAGTCTGCAGGGGCCTCTCAGGCCTCCCCAGCCCAGTTCTTTTTCCTGCCTCCTTCCCTTTTGTGAGCCGTTCTTCCTCTTTTTGCTTGCAGTGAGTTCTGCTCCCCTGTAGGCTACAATGTGTCAGTTGTTATAAAATCCGGGAGGTGGAGCTTGTGACGAGAGCGGTGGGGGAGCGCTCGGCCAGCCCTGCAGGGCGTGCAGTCCAGCCTCCGGTTCACCGGAGCTTAAGCCTTGCAGCAGGAGAACTTCCACCTCGCCCTCCTGGCTTTGAGCCTCACTGTATATCGGACCAGAGGCGCCGAAGGGAGGGAGGATGCGAGATGACCGGCCCTTTGGCAACCTGACCATCTCTTTAACAGAACCTTGGAAAAACAGCCGGCGGCTGACTGCAGGACCAAGGAGGCGCCGCGCCTCTTGTGGATGTGTGTGTGTGTGTGTGTGAGTGTGTGTGAGAGGGTGAGCGGGTGTGAGGGTGTGTGAGTGTGCATCACGACTGTGTGTGTGCATGGCTGGATGAGTGTGCCAGTGCACGCGTGAGTGTGTGTCTGTATGTGTGTGTCTGCGTGTGTGTGAGAGTGTGTGAGTGAGTGCTCTTGGTTATTATTTTTTTTGGAAGAAAAATCTTGAAAATCTTGGGCAGGTTACCGTGCCCCTAGGGTGGTGGTTCTTCTGCAAGAGGAGTTGACCAGACCGAGCTACTTGAGACATTTTTCTCGCCAAGTAAAGAGAAATTTCCTTTGAGAACGAGAGGGATTTTTCCGCTGGCTCTGCAGCTGAGTGAAAGAGATTAGCCCCCTACACCTGTGAAATCGACCAGAGCCGTGTGATTACTAGGGTTGGAGCAAGGATTTGGGAAGAAAAGGAGCAATAAATCCAACAGCCTGTCAGTGCCTTTGGCCACATTGGAAGATGTCATCTCAAACTAAGTTCAAGAAAGACAAAGAGATCATTGCCGAATATGAAGCCCAAATAAAAGGTGAGATTCCGGCTGGGGAGTCATGCCTCCCCTCCCCTTTCTTTCTCTCTTGCTTTTTTCCCCTTTCCCTCCCTGCCATCATGAAATGTTGTTATGCATCAATAATCTTATTGTGAGGAGGAACAGTGGCAGCTGCACAAGTCCGGACTGGTTTCGACTGCAGAGAGCGCTGGTGCTGGGAGTACGGATTGTAGAACGGGCGGCGATCACTGCATTGCAGGTGTGTGAGGAGGATCCTACTCCCGGCTTTAGGAGTGTCTCAGATACTCCGTCATCTCGGCCGTGACATGTTACTCTCAGGCCATTTTGACAGTCACTGCCAAAGACAGTCACTACCTCCTCCCCCCGCCATGCAAAAAGCCCCATGATATGATGTATGTTTTTTTATGATCTGCTTTTTTTCCCCCTCTCTTTCTCCTTTCTGTTTTTTGTCGTTGCTTTGCCTCTGCCCCTTTCTCTGGTCTGGAATTCACATGCATATACTGTGGGAAGCAGCATCCCTGGGCTGCACTTCTTTGTCGGTGACTCAGCTGGCCTGGGTTGCCATGGATTAACTGTTATGGAGCATATTGATCCAAACTAATGCAGGCATTTAGGCATAAAGAGGGAGCTCAGTGCAGAAAATGTATTGTCTCACAGTGTGCAGCCCCCGTCACCGTCCATGCACTAGTGTTTAGGGTCATCAGCCTTCATTGAAAGCCAGCGGTTCAGTGTGCTGGCTGGTAGGTGCTGCCTGGCTTCCGTAGTGTCAGGGAAAACCTGCCAGGAAGCTGAGGTGACCTCTGGCTGCTCGTTCCAGCTTTAGTGCCACTCATGGGGTGCACACTCCTCTCAGAAGCCGCTCCCTAAATCCACACTAGCAAGGGGAAAGCGGAAACCAGACACAATTGCATAGACAAATTCAGGTAGATTCCTTATTCAGGCCAGATTGGGGCTTCTCACACCCTTGTGAGTCCTAGGCTCAGCTTTGGCAAGGAAAACATGAAAGCACCATCCACCATGCTCACCCTTTCCTTTAGGGTAATACCCTAAGGGAAGCCTGGGCCTCTTGGCGTCTGATTTCTTTCTGGTCGTGGTTCTCCTTGCTGTGACATAGGGTGTGTTGTGGTCGCTTGTAGAAAGAGTAAGGACAGAGTACATCTTCAGGGGGGTGCTGATGCCTGCCCCCCGCCAGGACTCTTGAGCAAGTTGGTTATCTGATGCTCTGGTGACCTGAGGTTCCACACCTGCTTCTAGGTGCCGCTACTGCTCAAGGCTCAGTGACCCAGGAAGTCGGGTGGCCCCCCCAGGAGCGTTGGGAGGTCGCGCATCACAGCTGCTGTCCACGCTTCAGATGCTTGGGAAACTTTGGGAGGGGAGCAGCCATCAGGGGAGAGCTTTGTTTTTTTCCAGCCTCGCCAACCGTCTTGTGCCTTTTAGTTCTGGTCAAACCCAGCATGCAAATCACCTCTCTGTAGACCCCAGTGAGAAATGAGCAGAAAACCCAGCTCTTCCCTGGGTGCCTCCTCTGCAGTTTTCAGTTCAGTGTGGAAAACGGTGACTTACAGTGTTTCAGCCTTGCTGAAAATTTAGAAATCCACCCTTTTATTGGTCAGGGATCTGAATTCTCTGACTGCTCAGCACAAAAGCCTGCACACTTTTTAGGGAGTTTATGTTCTGTAAGACTAATCTGGCTGATTTTTATTTTTTTTCCTTAAAAACTGAGTTTCCCATGGAAAATGCCATCAGAGAGAAGGTTAGGCCAAGTTTGGGACAGTTTGGGGCTTTTATAAGCATTGGCTTGGTAGGAAATGTACTTACCTAATTTTTGAAGGATTGCTACCACTGGGACTGTGAACTCTGCTTGAGGATCAACTAAGCATTTGTAGCTCTGAGTGATTCTTTTACTTTTTACCTTTTGCCTTTATTTTAACAATTAAATAGCAAGGGCAGGGTAATGCATTTCAGCAGGAAATTTGTCCAAATGATCTTATCTCTTCTAAACTCTAAATGTCTTTGCATTCTGGTTAAAAGAGTTTCATTTTATTCCTCTAGGGTTGACATCCACACCATTTAGGTCAGGATGCTACTGTGCCTGAAACTGGAATCTTTTCTGTCAAAATTCTATTTGTTCATCATCATCATCATTTATTGATGTGTGTTCAGGGCTCGATAGTTTCCATGGCTCACTCCCAGACCTCGCCCCTCTTAGCTTGCACAAAGTACAGACAGAGTTTGTAGGAGCTCAGTTTTAGAGATGAGGAAACTGAGGCCTTGTAATGTTAAATGACTTGCCCAAGGTCACAAGGTGGGAAATGTGAAGGCAGTTGGTTTCCTTCCAGGCCCAGTGTCCCCGATACATTGTTTGCCTGAAGCTGCCCCTTGAAGGATTGATGTCAGTAGCAGATGGCAGTTTTGTGGTGGGGACCGGCTGCCTCCCGATCACAGTCCATTGTTTACCCTCTTACTTTCCTCCCTTGCCTTTGTTGCTGGCCTCTGAAGAGCGTTTGACCAGTCATCAAAAATAATGCCTGACGCCAATTACCTTGGATATCATTTGGCCAGTCTGGCACAAACACTCCACCTAGTCTGACGGATTTTGTCCTCTGTGCGTTTTGTGAGACGGCTTTTGATTTTTAAAAGTGATACTGAGTTCTTTCTTGGCTTAGTCCCTTTTTTTTCTTTTTGAAGAATTTACTGACTGGAACAAAGGGGACTGTTTTCAAAGTTCTTTTTCCTATTGTGAAAAATTTCAGACTCATGCCTTCTCTTGCCTAATCAGACCCTCGAATCCCTTTGATTATATACCTGTGACACAGGAGACACCATATGCTTGCACATTTCCAGTGATGGGGAACTCACCACTTCCCAAGCCCACATATTCCATTTTTAGACCACTCTGGCTGTTGTAAGGAGTTTTTTAATGTTGGGTTAAGTATGTTTCTCATCCACCTTTTGGTTCTATACCTTGGGATTTCATAGAACGAGACAGATGCTTTTTCCCCATGACTGCCCATTGGATATTTGCAGACTCTGATCACCAGCCCTGAACTGTGATTCTCATTTGCTCATACAAGGTGGTTCACTAGTGCTTTATCATCTTAACTCTCCTTTGGATCTTCTGCATCTGGGGTTGCAAACTCCAGGCCTTTGAGTGTTTGGCAGAGAGAATAAGTGAGTGAAGCTGGCCAAGTAAGATTATTTGTGGCAGTTGGCCCACCACCTCAGCCAGCACAATATAAGAAGGGGGGTGGTGATTATGGTTGGCCTGAGAACACATGTCCTGTCCAAATGGACAGTCACTACTTGCGTTCAACCAGTTGTTACCATTTAGAATGTAGGCCCAGCCAGATATTTCAGTTTTTCAACAGATGCCATTAATCTGGATTAGAGCTTTATGCTTTTAAAGAGATTTTGCCAAATGGACCTGCAGAAGACTGTACTGTCAAAAATATTCTTCAAGAGTGATACTAAGTTCTAAATGAGACTCTTTAAATGTGATCAGAGAAAGGAAACAACATCACTTCCTAATTTATGGTGTATGTAATACTTCTATTAATATAGCTCAAGGGTTGAATTAGCCCTTTTCACTGCCCACTCTCTCATTGCACCATATATATTGTATCTGCTATGTTTCTCCAACCCACTGGGCTAGGAGCCTTATCAGAGAGAAGAAAATGAATGAATTTAATATGACTTGTTCTTGGTGACCCTGTGCTGGCTCCAAATGGATATTGCTTCTTGTCTGAGGTGTTCACAAGTGCTCCTCTGTGAACCTGTTCAGGAACCCTGCCTAAGAGTGACACCATATTCTCCAATCTGGAACTGGCAAACTCAAACTTCTTTCCCCCTTTGAAAATCAGAACATTTTCCCATCTCCAGCTTTTTGGCACTTATCCTATCTTTCACAGTGTCCTCAAAGATCACTGATTGTGTTTGTTAATCTTATTCACAAGCATTTTCCAGTACCCTGGGTTCTAATTCATCTTGATGTCAGATGTAATGGTCTGTTCTGCGTTTATTCAGAGTTCAAATTTTGATTTCATCCTAATAGAAAATGAAAATAGAAATTCAGTGATTGACTTCAGTGTTTGATTTTTTAATTACACATCCATATTCATTTTAGGCCATCTTTTTAATGGCATAGGTCTAGAATTGAGGGGAAGAAGAGCAGGTAGTGAAGACAATCACAGAGAAGCATTTATTTACTCACTCATTTACACATTCACTCAGTGAACACTGAGCATCGACTTTGTTCTTAGTCTTGTCCTGAGTGTTGTGAGAGATGCAAAATATATGATATATCCTTGACTTTGAAGAGTTTTCTCGGAATATGGCAATATTGAAGGAAAAGTGAAGGAAAAGAAAGAAAAATCTAAAATCTAAAAAACTTCCAACTTAGCATGAGAATGAATTTAATGTTAGAGAGATTATGCCTTGGAGTGACTGGATAATGACCTTCAGAGCCATCATCACCTTCAGTGGCTTCAGTGAGGAAAGTAGGCTGGGCTGGGGAACAGTGGGGAGTAGTGGGGACTGGGCTGACTAGGGAGCTCATTTAGAGGAGGCAGCCCCTGCTCATCTCTCCTGTCATTGCCGTGAAGGGATGTAAGCCCAGAGTGGTCAGCTCTTTCAGTGTTTCCAGAGCATCTGGATTTCAAGACAAAATCTCCTAATTTTTATTTGAAATATTTAGAAATTTAACTTTTAAAACATTTTTAAAATGGGGTTGTCTTTTCCATTATTGAGCTGTAAGAGTTCTTTCTACATTTTGGATACGAGTTCCTTATGAGATACAAGATTTGCAAATACTGTATTCCATTCTGTTGGTTATCTTTTCTCTTTTTTGATGGAGTCCTTTGAAGCATAAAAGTTTTTAATTTTTCTGAAGCTTTATCTATTTTTTTCTTTCTTTTTTCATGCATTTGGTGTCATATCTAAGGATTCTTTGCTAAATCCAAGGCTGTGATGAAAATCTCCAAATTTTTAAGACGTAGCGCCAGTTTATAAGAAATACTTTGCTTTCTGAATGAATCTGTCAGTAGGAAATGCCCATGCCCACCAGTCTTCAACTTCTGGCCTATAAGTTGAAGCCCATAAAGGGTCTTGCTAATGAGCCCTCATCCAGTTTACCTGTTTCATCTTCAATTGTTTTCTCTATAAAAGGCCTGTGCTGTCATAACCACATTAGAACAATTCCTTGTCTCTGACTCCTCCATACCTTTTCCCACCTCCAAATATTTCCCTATTTGTGCCTTTATTCTGCTTAAAATGTCTTCCTTCCCACCCCCCCCCACCCCCCAAATGTTTTTGGTTTGGCCAACTCCTGACCATCCTTCACTGCCTGGTCAAATGATCCCTCTTCCATGATGCCTTCCTAATAACTCTTCCAGGCAGAATCATGTCTGCCTTTCTCTTCTGGACTTCATTATCCTTCATTACAATTTTGTGTTCAGTCTTTTGGCCATGAACTCTTGAGAAATGCTTATGGTCATTTTCATTTCCCCCATGTGATTGGTGTACAATCAGTTGAAGCAGTGGCTAATAAGTTACTAATAAGAAGTTTTACTTTTCTAACTCACAGCCAAGCTCAAGCTGGAGTTATATTTTTCTTTGACATTTGTCTTAGCTTGGGTCACTATAACAAAATACTACAGGCAGCTGGGAAGCTTAAACAACAGACATTTATTTCTTACAATTCTGGAGGCTGGGAAGTCCAAGATCAAGGTGCCCGCAGATTTGGCTCCTGTTGAGAGCACGCTTTCCTGCTTGTAGCCTTCTTGCTGTGCTCACACGGTCTTTCCTCTGTGTGTGGAGAGAGAGCTCTCTGTCCTCCTCCTCTTAGAAGGGTACTAATCCCATTATGAGGGCACCACTCTCATTATCTCATGTGAACCTAATCACCTCCCAGAGGCCCCACCCATCTCCAAACACCATCGCATGGGAGGTTAGGGCTTCAGTGTGTGACTTTTAGGGGGAAACACCAAGCATTCAACCCCTAACAACATCACATTTTCTGTTCCATTGAAAGTAGGGGTTTTATTTGTTAAGGGAATCTTCTTCATGATTTGATGAATTTCCTTGTTTGTCCCTGATAGGGGAGAGGGGAGATATTTATCTATGGAGATGGGATGAAGGCTGATGTGTTTAAAGCCAAGGTGATGTTTGATAAGGTGATGTCTGTCATACTAGTGCTGGGAAGTTGATTGGGGAGCATGGCACATCAGGTGCCTCCCAGTCAGGAAGTCAGTGGATCTGGGGTGTGTGTTGGAGTTCTCACCACCAGAGTTTATATGTTAGGGGCTACTTTTCCTTTCCAGAAACCTCTATTATTTGTTCATTCATTCATTCACTCACCCATTCATTCAGTGACTGTTACAAGCCATGCTTCAGGCTCTACAGCTTTGTTTAGCGATGGGATGTAATTAATTTTTATTTATCTCTAAGTCTCAGTCATGCATATGGTGTCTCATTTTGTGATCCCCCAAATTCTGTGAAATAGTCATTATTATTCCTATCTTATAGATAAAACCTAAAATTTATAGAAATACGTTGTATTAGATTACACAGTGAATAGTGGCCGAACTAAGGTTTAAATTGGAGGGGTTCTGACTTCCAGCTGTGCAGGGAGGCAAGAAATACACCAGAGCAGTTCTGCTTTGAAACCCAGAGGTTTCTTCACTGGGAGGCCAGTATGGGATGGGTCTTAGTCTTTGACTTCCTGCCTTTCCTAGCCCTTCCACAATCCTTCTGATGAAACCTGCCTATCTCCCAACTTGAGGTCACTTAGCTGTGTGAGATCCCTATCTCCCACCACAGGAAGTCATCTTTGAAAAAGTGCCTACTGGAGAATTGAAAGAGGCTCCACCATCCTGGAAACACAGAACCAGAAATCTTAGATGTCTGCTAGTCCAATGCTCCCACTTTTGTATTTCCCTCCAGATATGGAGACTGATGTTCAGAGAAGAGTTCTGGCTTGTAGGCATTTCTCGACCATATTTCCATGAACGCAAAAGCTTTTTTGCTTGGTTCATTGCTATAGCCTTGTGCCTGGCATCTCACTGGTGGTCAGTAATGGTATTGCATTGAATTGCTCCAGTGGGTGGGGCAAGCCTGGGTGGTGGTGGTTGCCCGGGAGGCAGAGCAGAGCAGTGCCTTGGAAAACATGATGAGGTGAGGATAGAAGAGGGTAAGGATTGGAGAGGTCAGGAGGACATGAGGTTAGGCTGGTTCAGAAACTGGGTCCTGTCCTTGTAGCGGCCAGGAAGTTGGGGGTGGGGGGTAGGGGCTGACTCTTAAAGGTGCTGAGTTTCAATTCAGAACCTCTGGCCTAATACAGGCCACAGCAGGCTGTATTCTGGGCTCTATTTCCCTTGTAAATGATTTGTTCCTGATGGCTTGTTGGTGTTTATAAAATTTCTTGGCTGGCCCAGGAGTGGGGTTTTGGCTCTGTTCTCTTAATTTGTTTAATCATTAGGCCAATTTATGTTTGGAGTAGTGTTCCCTGAGGTGTATTGCATGAAATTGGATGTAAAGAGGCATTGGGTGGAAAAAAATAGTTCTGTGGTCAAATAGGTTTTGGAAGTTCTAGCATGAAGTGAGTTAAATAGGCTTGTTTCCCATAGGACTTATGGGAACCGTGAATGTGTTAAGTGTGAACTGCCAAGAAGGGGCCGCAGATGTTCCTCAAACTTTATTCAGTCTTGTAAACCTTCATGGAATATCCACAAGACTGTGTTCTGAAGGTCGACAATGTCTGGCTACAGTTTGTGGGTTATTCAGTTTCTTTCTCTTTTTGCCTTTTACCCAGTTCCTTAATTTTTATAGTTTTCTAACAGGACAGTGTGAAGAAGGGAAGAGGTAAAACAAATGTGTATCCAGCTCAGATAAATGATTTCAATGTGGTGTTTTGAGGTCACTTAGAAAATGTGGCTTTTGACATTTCCAATTACTGAGCGCTCAACCATTGATTTAAATGGTAGTTTGGTGACAGCTCTTTCTGATCAATATGTGTGGCATGTGCATGTGTGCCCGGCTGTGTGTGACAGTTTAGGGGGTGCCCTCAGCTGCAGGCAGCATTCAAAGGGCTTTGAATGGACCTGGGTGCCACCCCTGGGATTGTGCAGTTGATGCCAGGTGATAATGGTGCAGATGGACATGCAGATGCCTGCAGCCTGTGGAGCCTCAGAGGAAGCAGTCTCAGCCCCAAATCCAGGTGCAATAAAAATATGATTTTCTTTATTTTTCTGTAACTTGACTTAAATTTCACATCTCTATTCTGCTGGAAGTGACAGAAATAAATCTAAGTGATTTGGGGGTTTCCTCTTGTTTTCTCCAGCGTTGTGGCCCAAGGTCCAGGGGGGCTGGGATAGTGCCAAGGGGACATCTGTTGTGGTTTATCATCAACCTACTTTGGCAACTACTGAGATATCCTCCTTCCTGCTGGGTCTGCAGTGGTCAGTCCTGCACTGATATTTCTCTGTTCCAAACCTGAGGCCGCTTTGCGCGTTCCCCTCCTCAGCTCCTTCTCTGACATATGCAGGCACCAGGAGACATACTGAGGCTCCCACACCGTGCGGGGTCATGAGAGACTCTGGACATTTGTCTCAGGCTCATGTTGCCACTTACTTCTCCTCCAAGGCCTCCTTAGGGTGCCGCCTGGGGAAGTGGCCCAGCTCCTCCAGTCTCAGATTCTGCAAATATATGTGGGTATTCTGTCATCACCCACTCTCCCTGGGCTTGTCTAAGGTAAGATAGGGTGGGGATTATTTTCTTACAGATCCATAAAAGCTACATACACCGTGCCTTACAGTCTCCTGAAATCTGTATCTGTGTGTGGAGGAGGTGGGGGGGGGGGTTAAGAGGGGTGGTCCCCTTGCTCTTTGTCATCCGGCTTTCTTTCACATCTTTTGTCCATAATCCACATTCTTTCTCTTCTCCCTGAGAACTAGGGTTTCAAAAGTCAAAAGCTAAGAATTGACTCTTTCCCTGTATTATCCCTGAGGCACTGAACACAGAATGCCCTCCCTGCCTGAGTAATGTTCAGGAAATCTAAGGAAATATGAGAGAAAAACCTTCAATACTCCATCCCTATCTACACTATCCTGGCCCAGGCCATCACCACCTCTTGCTGGGATCATGGCAATATCCCCCTATCTCAGAGTTTTTCTGCCTCCACACTACTGATGTTTGGGTCTGCATCATTTGTTGTGGGGGCTGTCCTGCACCATGTGGGATGTTGAGCTGCATCCCTGACCTAACCCACTTGATGTCAGCAGCAGCCCCCGCCGCCCCCCCCCCCCCAACCAGTTGTCACAACCAAAAATGTCTCCAGACTTTGGCAAATGTCCCCTAGGGGGAATAAGTCCCAGTTAATGCCACTAAAAAGTGACAAATAGATTCAAGGGATTAGATCTGCTAAACAGTGCTTGAAGAACTATGAACAGAGGTTCGTGACATTGTACAAGAGGCAGTGATCAAGACCATCCCCAAGAAAAAGAAATGCAAAAAGGCAAAATGGTTGTCTGATGAGTCTTTACAAATAGCTGAGAAAAGAAGAGAAGTGAAAGGTGAAGGAGAAAAGGAAAGATATACCCATTCGAATGCAGAGTTCCAAAGAATAGCAGGAGAGAGAAGAAAGCCTTCCTCAGTGATCAACGCAAAGAAATAGAGGAAAACAATAGAATGGGAAAGACTAGAGACCTCTTCAAGAAAATTAGAGATACCAAGGGAACATTTCATGCAAAGATGAGCACAGTAAAGGACAGAATTGGTATGGACCTAAAAGAAGCAGGAGATATTAAGAAGAGGTGGCAAGAATACACAGAAGAACTGTACAGAAAAGATCTTCATGACTCAGATAACCACGATGGTGTGATTACTCACCTAGAGCCAGACATCCTGGAATGTGAAGTCAAGTGGGCCTTAGGAATCATCATTATGAACAAAAATAGTGGAGGTGATGGAATTCCAGCTGAGCTATTTCAAATTCTAAAAGATGATGCTGTGAAAGTGCTGCACTCAATATGCCAGCAGATTTGGAAAACTCAGCAGTGGCCACAGGACTGGAAAAGGTCAGTTTTCATTCCAATCCCAAAGAAAGGCAATGCCAAAGAATGCTCAAACTACTGCACAATGGCACTCATCCCACGCACTACCTAAGTAATACTCAAAATTCTCCAAGCCAGGCTTCAATAGTATGTGAACCCTGAACTTCCAGATGTTCAAGCTGGATTTAGAAAAGGCAGAGGAACCAGAGATCAAATTGCCAACATCTGCTGGATCATTGAAAAAGCAAGAGAGTTCCAGAAAAACGTTTACTTTTGCTTCATTGTCTAGGCCAAATCCTTTGACTGAGTGGATCACAACAAACTGTGGAAAATTCTAAAGAGATGAGAATACCAGGCCACCTGACGTGCCTCCTGAGAAATCAAGAAGCAACAGTTAGAACTGGACATGAAACAGACTGGTTCCAAATCAGGAAAGGAGTACATCAAGGCTGTATATTGTCACCCTGCTTATTTAACTTATATGCAGAGTACATCACGTGAAATGCAGGACTGGATAAAGCATAAGCTGGAATCAAAATTCTGGGAGAAATATCAATAACCTCAGATATGCAGATGATACCACCCTTATGGCAGAAAGTGAATAAGAACTAAAGAGCCTCTTGATAAAACTGAAAGAAGAGATTGAAAAAGTTGGCTTAAAACTCAACATTCAGAAAATGAAGATCATGGCATCCAGTCCCATCAGTTCTTGGCAAATAGATGGGAAACAATGGAATCAGTGAGAGACTTTATTTTTTGGGCTCCAAAATCACTGCAGATGGTGACTGCAGCTATGAAATTAAGAGATGCTTGCTCCTTGGAAGAAAAGCTATGACCAACCGAGACAGCATACTAAAAAGCAGAGACATTACTTTACCAACAAAGGTTCGTCTAGTCAAAACTATGGTTTTTCCAGTAGTCATGTATGGATGTGAGAGTTGGACTAAAAAGAAAGCTGAGCGCTGAAGAATTGATGCTTTTGAACTGTGGTGTTAAAGAAGACTCTTGAGAGTTGGACTCTTGAGAATTGGACTGCAGGGAGATCCAGCCAGTCTATCCTAAAGGAAATCAGTCCTGAATATTCACTGGAAGGACCGGTCCTGAAGTTGAAACTCCAATACTTTGCCCACCTGATGCGAAGAACCAGCTCACTAGAAAAGACCCTGATGCTTGGAAAGATTGAAGAAGGAGGAGAAGGGGATGACAGAGGATGAGATAGTTGGATATCATCACCAATGCAATGGACGTGAGTTGAGTAGGACGTGAGTTTGAGTAGGAGATGGTGATGGACAGGGAAGCCTGGCGTGCTGCAGGCCATGGGGTTGCAAAGAGTTGGACATGACTGAGTGACTGAACTGAAGTGAATGCCACTATCCTAATTGATCTTCCTGCTTCTTCTCTTGTCTTCAGAGTCTGTTCTCCCCACAGCAGCCAGAAGTAATCCTTACACAACTTAATTTAATCATGTCACTTCCTAGTTTCAAACCCTCCAGTAGAATTTCACTGCTCAAGAATTGAATCCAAATGCCTAGCTGGGCTTATGAAGCCGTGCTGTGTCCATCCTGACCACCTCACCTCTCCACTCTCCAGGTGCCTTGAATTCTCTAAACTTGTACCCACTTTGAGACTTTGCACGTAACTTTACCTTCTTTCTGTAACCCTATTAACCCTGTATTGTCACATGGCTGGCTCCTTCTAGGTATTCGACTCTTGCCTTGCCTGTTATTTTCTGATCACCCAATATTAAGTAGTTATGGAGTAACTAATGGATCAGCTGACTTGAAGACTCAGGAGAGCACTTACAGCTCTATGATGTTTTCCCTCTTTAAATTTATTTTTCTTTTTTACCAGAATTGAAAGTCTATAAGAACAAGACTTTTGTTTCTCATGTTGATTTGTGTTTAATTAGCACCTAGAACAACATTTGGTGTGTAATAGGTGACTGTGGGATTTGGTGAGTGAATGGTGAGAATAGATGTCATTGTTCCGGACTTTGTACATAAGCACATGTATATATTCTGTTTTGGGGTGCATGAGTTTGTACCAGAAATTACAGTTTAGAGGCACAAAATGGAGCAGACTCAGGCTTTCTGAAACCCTGATCAAGAGGTACTTCAAGAAGATGAAGAATCAAAGAAGGGGCAGTTGTATCTCTGTAAAACTATCCAACCTTTGGCTTAGAAGGGAATGAAGTAGAGAGACGAGGGGACCACTTGCAAGGATACTACAGGAAATTTAATATTTTCCATTAATTGAGCATGTAGGTAGCTGAAAGGGGGACACAAAAGGGGATAAAATATGATCTCTGTCCCTGTCTTTGATGGACTCACAGTTTTCTAGGAAAGGTAGTTGAACAAAAATAGATTAATCGATTATGATAAAGTGTGGTGAGTATTGGGACAGTGCTGGAATCACACTGAAAACAAAGTGAAAATGACAACTTTGTTGGGGAGAGCTGGAGAGGTTCTTCTAGAGGAAATGACTTTTAGGTAGGGCTTTGAAGGATGGGTGGAGAAGGCAATGGCACCCCACTCCAGTACTCTTGCCTGGAAAATCCCATGGATGGAGGAGCCTGGTAGGCTGCAGTCCATGGGGTCGCGAAGAGTCGGACATGACTGAGTGACTTCACTTTCACTTTTATGCATTGGAGAAGGAAATGGCAACCCACTCCAGTGTTCTTGCCTGGAGAATCCCAGGGATGGGGTCTCACAGAGTCAGACACGACTGAAGTGACTTAGCAGCAGTAGCAGTTGAAGGATGGGTAGAAGCTCTCCAAGTGTTGAAGGGCGTTTCACGAAGAGAGAACAGCTTGTGCAAAGGCATGGCGGTCGTGAAAGGACCTGGGCACTTGGACAATGGTGAGAAGTCTGATGTCGCTAAAATCCAGAGTAAGTTGAATGGAGTGGGGTTAGGAGATGAGACCAGAAGTGACAGGAGTTTAAAGTTCATTTCTAGCCATTGGCTCTGTGAGCCTTTGATCTTGGAGATACTGGATGAAACTTATTTTTTGATAATATTTTGTTCTGATTTTGGATGAAATACATGCTCATTCTTTAAAAAGTTTTGAAACTACAGGGGAAAAAAGAATCTAGAAGCTACTACTTGAGATAATCACTGTAAAAATTCAATGTATTACCTTTCAGACTTCATACCTCTATCAAATATGTTTTATTTCTACATATAATAAAAAATGAGCTTCCCTGGTGGCTCAGATAATAAAGAATCCGCCTGCAATGCAGGAGACCCAGGTTCAATCCCTGGGTCAGGAAGATCCCCTGGAGGAGGAAATGGCAACCCACTCCAGTATTCTTGCCTGGAGAATCCCATGGACAGAGGAGCCTGGTGGGCTACAGTCCATGGGGTCGCAAACAGTTAGACACAACTGAGCAACTAACACTTTCACTTTCATGTAACAGAAAATATGATCGTAGGTGTTTCATGAAAATTTATAAAAATAAAGCCGAGAGGCACATCATCCTAGGCCTGTAGGACTAGGCTTGAAATAGAGTAAGGCCTTACAATAAAGAGACTTAAAAAAAAAAAAACCAATAAAGAGACTTTGCTAAGTAAGAACATCAATCTATATGCATGACCTCCCACATGTTTTGATGGTCCACGAGGGAGTGCTGGGGATTTTTTTGTTGGAAACCATTTTCTTGTGGTGATAGACTTGTGTGGCCATTTCTGTCCCACCAGATTTATATAAAGCTCATCAAGAACTTCCCTCCACATCTGTTCCTACTTCTTTCAGCTAAAAAATCTCCCCTTCTTGGTCCCCCATAGTCTCACTTCCCTGTTGGTACCCAGGCAGCTGTTCCTGCCTGTGGCAGGAAGTATTAAAAGGAGAATCCTGTCAAAGGCAAAGAATTAAGGCTCCACAGCAGGTTCCTCCTCCCCGCTGGTACTTTCCCTCATTGTTGTTCCTCTGCCTGCATCCCTGGTCATCAGTGGTGCTTTTGGGATTCTTGATTGCTGGTCTGCTCCCAGCAGTGGGAACTTGCTATTCCCCTTGCTTCTGATGGATGGCTAGTGAGGTTATTTTCAGAGTATAGTTTACTGTTGATCAGTAAGTTTTCCAACCCTTTGCCAGATAGGAAGTCCTGGATCCCTGTCGGTGGGTAGAGTTTCCGTGGAGGAGTTGGGCTCAGTGGGAGGGGACAGCTCCACAGGGGAATCTTCCATGGCTTAAAGTGCCTTACACGGAACCAGAGAGAGATGCCATGAGAGGACCTTCCCAGTAAAACACCTTAGCCACCTTCAGGGATACAAAACGGTGGGTGTCTCTTCTCTGATTTCTGTGTTCTTGAACTAAAGAATACAAACTGGCTGAACACAACGTGGCTGCTTCCCAGCTGTCATCTCAGCAGGACATTTCTAAGCAGAGTTACCGGCATGTTACTTTTTAGTTTACAGAATCTTTATTTTGATCAGTGGTCTCTCCAGTGTGTTTTGGATCTCCCGAAGATACATCATCTTGGAGAAACTGAGGCAGGACAGCAGCCACTCTTCGCTTCTGACACCTGGTAATCCATTACTCCTTGACTTCCAAGCCTGGTCATTTGGACTTCTGACCTTTTGCCTGATTGTGTTTATTTGTCCCTTGACAAAGCTAATCTAGGGCTTTTGTTTTGGCCTGATCCTTCTGTCTCAGGCCTTACTCTGAGTATCTCTGTCTTGCTGGATCTCCTCCTTGGCATAATACTGCCATCGAAACTCTCCATCAAAAATGGTGGAGGCCCTATTGTTTTATGCCAGAAACACAGTATTGTTAGATCATTGGGAATAGTGGGAAAGAAATGTTGAGAATGTAGTGACCCAGTTTACTTTGATTTAGTTTAACAAGTATTTATTAGTTCATACTATGTTCCCTGGCCTCATAGACTTTATAGTGCTGCAAGAAAAACAAATTTTAACTTGTAATTATAAAAATACTGAGTATTATGAAAGAGTGATTTAGAGTCTTTGGGGAACATATAGCAAATGGATCTAAATGGTTGCAAATGTTGTGATTTCTGATATTGGTCTATAAAACTGAATCAATTGGCTAAGCTTACCTTCTCACCATTATTTTCTAAGTTATGTAATATTTAGACTGAGCCATCTCTCCATTGGAGAGGGTCAGAAGCCATCAAAATACTTAAGGGGTCAGGAAGATGGGTACTTCTAAGAGAAACACACAATTCTTTGTGTAAAAGATAAAAACGTTTCCAGAAAGGGAATTTCATAATAGTTATACTCAAGTTGGTAAATATAATCATTGGATAAGTGCTTTTAAGGTGAAATTAAACCCAGGGATCAACTGAAGAGGATTGAAATCCATCTTGGCTGGATAGAGTTATGCTAGAGTAAAAGAACGTGGCTGAGACAAGAATACGGACTGTGAAAGGAGGCAGCTGTGATGGGGCGGGAATCATTCTCTGGACGGAATTGCACAGACCTGGGTTTGAGTCTTGGCTTGTGGCTTATTAGCAGAGTGATAAGTCTTTCTATATCCAAGAAAGAGAAGAAAACACGGATAATATCCTGCCAGTTTCCCTATTTGAAAAATGGGGATAGTAATCCTTCATTTGTGTGTGTGTGTGTGTGTGTGACAGAGGGGGCGGAGAGAGAATTAGTTGAAACAAGACAAATCAGAATTTTAGCATGCTTCTTGGCACATAGGACCATTCACTGAATGGTAGAAATGTTAGCTCACCAGCATTGAGTCCTGGACAGTGAACCTGAGCTTACAGGTGAAACCCTTAGTGTATGCACCAGATTAGAGGGAGAAGAGAGTGAGGCAGTACTGGAAAACCATCAGTAGATGATGGGTTACAAATATGGGCAGCTAGAAGAGGAAGGCTCCAGTAAGTCTTAGGCATCATGCCTTAAGTAGGCATGATGCTTTTTCTTGCCCTATTGCATTTTTCCCCCCAGTGTGGCTCCTGGGCCACCCACATCAGAATCTCTGTGGGGTGATACCCAGGAACCTGCATTTTACAAGTGTCCCAGTTTTCATGAACTTGGAGTATTTGAATCTGGTCTGTAGTGAGCTCACCAACTTGACTGTTTGTATATCTTTTTTTTTTGAAGGCAAAAGAACATTTAATTGTCATGTAGACTACTGATGAATGAGAAAAAGAACCAAACCTGAGCACCGTGTGTGTGTGTGTGTGTGTGTGTGTGTATTAAAATCCTGTGTCTTTTTAAAATAAAAAAAAAATGTGTCTTGATATATTTATGTGTGTGCAAACAGTCCCATAGTTCTTACTGACTGGTAATGATGTTTACTGTTGGGAACTAGGACTGCGGTGAGGTCAGGGATAGGGGCAGGATAGCAGTGGCAGGGAACTCTGAAGAGGAGACCTTTTCCCCTTATATTGGTCAGTATTGATTCACTTCTAAAGTAATGAGCATGATTACTTTTCTAATTAAAAAAACCCACCAACTTGACAATAAGTAAGGCATTTGACAAATTTTCCTGCTATGAAAGTTGTTCAAACATCTTTCTTATCAAAAGAAAAGAAAGAATGGTAGAAAGAAAGACACCTGTAAGAGATTTAAGTTATGCTTTACTTCTTATGGTGCTCATTAAGTAGTGTAAGAATGATTGTTGAAATGAAATTATTATCTTACTGGTTTATTCCCCCCTGTAGCAAGGCAGGTGTTTTTCCCTTCTCTTTCAGAATTTTAAGAGATAGGCATGGAGGGGGAATAGTCAAGCCCAACCATTTAATTTATTGGATTTAAATCAGAAGCCTTTGTGGTGCTATGTCCAGATTCAGGGATTCAGAGGCATAGACCTGGTTTTCCGTCTGTGATCTGTCTTTTGAATAAGGCACATCTCTATTCTGCATCCTTGTTTCCTCATCCGTACAATGAGGGTGTTACTTACCTTAAAGGCGAGTCACTGTGAGGATCAAATGAGGTGCTGTATGAGAGAGTGAACCCTAGAGTGCTGCAGATATGTTAATTATTTCTATTTTTGCTTAGTGCCCTCCCCCTCATGCTGCTGTTACCGCAGGGTTGTTTATGTGTCTGTCTCCCTGTGAGCTCATTGAGTGCAGGGGCCTTGTTTTATTCATTCCCCGAATTCTTATGCCTAGTGCCTGCCACACAAGAGGCATTCAAAGCAAGTTCTGGAATAGCTATCAAGGATAGAAAAATACATGCACAGTTAGGTTTCAGCTTATGAAAATATTAAGATGTTCTTCCAGGAAGTGCCATCTTCTACTTCTATTTAAAGGGATCAAAAAAAATTCACTCAAGTCCACAACAACAGTGATACTGCTCACAGAAGGTAAAGAATTTTATTAGGGGAAATTTAATTGCCCGATTTCTAAAGAGACGTTCACAACTCTCCATCCTCATTACTGTCAAGTGCAGGATGGCTGTTTCCAGGGAGGGCAACATGAATGAAAAAAGATTGTGAAAAGGAAAATCCTGATACTCCTTGAGAAAAGTCTCCCAAGAAACAGAAATGCCCCCGGATTACCAGTTTCCTTTATTGTCTGTCAGAGCCCTAGAATAAGCCTTCTCTGGACTCAGACAAAGGGCCTCTTCGACCTCTACCCCAGACCTTGGCTGGTGAACCACAAAGTCCCTTATTTCCCCTGGAAAATAAATTGCTTGACAAAATTGGAAGGATTATCTGAGGCCCAATTTGGGGGGCTTCAGTACCTCTAAGACCCAGATAATTATCATCTGAATAGGCTGAGGGGAGGACTGGGGCCAAGACTGGAAACAGAGCCCTGGTCTAGATCTGTAGTGAGGACCCAAGGGACCAGTCTCAGCTCTGGTAATCTGGACCATCCTCCAATATCTGCACTGTCTTCTGCCTTTCCCGTACCAGTTGCCTAAGCCAGAACAGCTGGAGAGCACCATTACATAGGCTCATAATTGTCCAAACAAGTACAGATTGTTGCATGGACCATCATCAGCCTAGGTGAAGTCTCCAGTGGCTTGCCAAAAGGCTCTGTCCTGTTCATTGTTTTAACTGAGTGTTTGGTTGAGGACATGAGCATACCTATCTATGGTTGTTGATACTGACCTGTCTAAGGTTTGCAGCCCTGCTTCTGTACTTTCTAACTGTGTGACTTTGGGCAAGTCTTTTCATCTCTTTGAGCTTCAGGTTCCCCATCTGTAAAGTGGAGATAATTATCCAACCTCAAAGAGTTATCTGGGGGGTTAAGTGAGATAAAGGAAGTAAAGCCCTCCGCACAGTGCCTGGCACACAGTGAGGACTCAGTGTTAGCTATTATTGTTAGTAATCATAACTATAAGAGTAGTAGGTCCAGCTTGGGAGTCCAGTAGATCTGGGCTCAGATTCTAGCTGTACCACTTATTAGTTGTGAACAAATTGTTGAACCTCTGTGAGGCTTAGCTGTCTGTACCATTGTAAAATAGGAACAATAATACCTACCTTGGGCATTTCTGTAAAGAATTCAGGCCAGACCAGACACACAGTAGATGCTCCATAAACAGTGGTTGTCATGAAGAGAAACAGCACACTGTGTGGCAGACAGAACCAGGAAGCTGAGCAGTCTTCAAAGACTGGGATGGGGTACCAACTCTAAAAATGTAAGTTTAATAGTATCCTTAAGGGAATGCCACCAGCTCTTCAAAAGAAGGAAACTTTTTGAATATTGAGCCCTGAAAGAAATTTCTCCTTTGAATAGATAGCAGTGTGAGTGAGGCAGTAACAAATTGACCTTTGGTTAGGATGCCAGACCTCGGACCCTGGTTCCAGCCTCGTCCTTTATTCAAGTGGTTCTTGGCCTGTCTCCAGAAGGTTCCAGGAAAATAGATGATAGAGGCCATGGGCTAGGAATTGAACACCTGTCTCGAAGCTGTGACTCAGTGCCCTAATGCAGAAGTCTGGCGAGCTGTGCTGTATGTGGACTCGTTTGGCCCAGGTGGCTTGGGCATCTAGGCCTTCCCCTCCAAGCCCATATGTGAATCTTGTTTCTGTTGCTCCAGGGTAATCAAAGGTGATCTGGAGCTTGAACCTCTGCCTCTTCCCTGTAGGGACCAGTCTGAACAACCACCCTGACTTTTCTCTGAGATGCCAACAGGCCTAACCAGACCCAAGGGAGCAGAGACAGTCAAAAGCCTAGACCCACCCAGACTTCATCTTTGACCTCCTTGGAAACAACCTCTTGGAACTTTGGTCCATGAAAGTGTCTAGAACCTGGAAAGTCCATAATATAATTTCCTTCCTATCTTCTTCTGTAAAAGAAATCAGTGGAGAATCAGTGACACCCTGCCTGCATCCTCAGTGCTGCTCCCTAGCATGCCTGCTGTGCAGCCAGGAGCTGAGTGTTTAGCCCTCAGGGATTTAAGATTGCCTTTTTGATATCCTTCTCTTTCTGCAGATGTTCAAATTAGCTCAAAGCTAAATTTTAAAAAGTCAATTTATTTTCTTCCAGACTGTCACTGATCACCTTACAAGCAAGAGGTGGTCTGCAGACCAGTGATGAATTTTATTGAGATGCTCAACAAAGTTGAGCAACCTCATAGAAAAATCTGTATTTCTGACTCTTATGAGACAACCTGGATGATCTGGTGCACTGGGCCTCCGTTCCTTCATGGCAGCCAGTTAGCCAGAGCTGATTGGCAGCTGCCATTGTTAGGCGAGGCCTGCATTCTTAAGTCTCCATCACTTCCTGGGACAGGAGCTCTAGGGTCCCCACACCCCCTTGTCTCACACCCACTGCTTCACTCATTTCCCCAAGCTCCCTGGTTTCTATGTACAGTTGGGTTTGCCACTTCTTAATAAGGCCAAGAAGATATATTCTATCTTGTCTTTCAAATTATGCTCATCGGATAGGGTTGTACAATAAGAATCAAATGATTCAGTATCTATGAAACAAATGATTCAATATCTCTGAAATAAAAATGCCTGACTTGCTACCATCCTTTCAAATTTCACATTCGAGACTCTCTGCCATTACTTTAAGTAAGTCCGTCTTCACTTCTCAAGGATGAGTTCAAGGTTAGAATCAAGGGCAAGACACTGTCCTCCAAGGAGAAGTGCTGTGGGGTTTGCCTCTGATCCATCCCTGAGGGGAACTGGGGACAGGTGGGCTGGAGGGTCCTTCAGCTGCTGGAGGCTGTTAAGGACCCGGTGATGTGATGGATGGTGGCCTTAATTACCCCTGTAGTTGTCACCACAACACGTTTTTAGTAGTTAAAAAAATCCCTCAATGTAAGTTGATAGTTTACACACCAAAGCACAATTCACTAAAAGCAAAATTCTGCTCAAACAATCTGGTCCAGAAACTGTACATTGAACTCTGAAGTCAGACAGACCTAGAATGGAATTTCAGCCTCATCACTAATCACTTGACCTTGGGCAAGTCATCTCACCCCCCCTCTGCTTCAACTTCCACCTTCTTAAAATGGGTACCTCTTGTGAGGATTAAATGACATAATTCTCATTCAGTAGTTTAGCTCAGTGTCTGTAATGTGGGCAAAACTCTGTTATTATGCTTCCCCAGATCTTGAGGCTTGATCTGATCCAGGAGTGAGATTAGAACATTTATGGCAGAACTGGCAAGTTGGAGGCAAACTTAGACCCACTAGTGTGTTTTGTTTGGCCTTTGGAACATTTACAAAGGTGAATGAATTCCCATTTAAAAATTAAGAAAGTCTTTAAGAAATCAGAGGAGTTTACATACGAATCCAGATTTCTGACATTTGTTATGAATGGGAAGATCTAGAAACACTGGGCCCCTATTTTCAGACAGAGACGAGATTTGGCTGCCCCCCCTCAACTGGGGCATGGCCTCCACTTTGTTCTTGGTCCACCTCACTCATTTTTTGTTACTTGCTTGGGCATTAGAGTTTTTTGATCTAGAGGAATGGATTGACCTTCATTTAAATCTTCCATAAGTATTTCTAGCAACCAGGCTTTGGAGAAGGAGACAGCAGGTCATATTTTCTGGCAAATGCCCCAGTCCCTTCTGTGGTATCTATTATGCATAGGGCCCTCAGCTCCAAAAATGTGTGGGGCACAGGTAGGGTCAAGATTCTTTTAAAATAATCTGGGGAACTTCCCTGGCAGTCCAGTGGTTAGGACTCCTTGCTTCTAATGGGTTTGATACCTTGTCGGGGAACTAAGATCCCACAAGCTATAGAGTGCAGTGTGGCAAAAAAATGCAATAAATAAAAATAAAAACTGAGGGACTGCAACAGAAATTGAGATAAAAGCAGAAACCAATGAGTCAGGGGGAAAAAAAAAAAACAACTTAAAAGAATCTAGGTCACTGACAAAGATTTGTACCTGTGACTGGATGGCCACCTTATTGCGACACATAGGTGAGCTGAAAGTTAAGAAGGAGGAAAGTGTAGAGTTTGTCCTTCTCTCTAAGAACCCAGCTGGTCGAGTATAGACTGGGGAGAGGTATGTTTAGCAGAGCACTGGTGAAAAAGACTCAAGGTTCTCGTTGACATTAAGTTTGGTGTGAGTCATAGGGAGGCAGCTGCCAAAAAACCTAATCTGATTTGGGGCTGGGTTTATGAAAGTCTAGTGTCTGGAAGACCTTTCTAACAATTAGAGCTGTCTTGAAAGGACAGGCAGACAGCCTCAGGAAGCCTGGAGCTCCCTGGTGTAGGAGGTGTTTGAAGCTGGGTGACATGCCCCTGGAAAAGATTGTCAGAGTGGGGATTTAGGCATCAGAGGGAGGTTCGTTCTGTGTGACATATAAGGTCTCTGCCAACCCTGTGATTCTGCTTCCTGCAGCCCAGTGGAAGAAGATAATTTCCATAACAAAAGTAAAAACCTTGCTTTCTGATAGAGAAAAGCAGAACGTACTGAAGAGGCAGCCATTTTGCTCAGGTTCTGTCCAAATGGAAATATAAACTCCTGGTTTTCACCTAGCAATCTGGGCAACACGTGTCCCTGGCCCCGCCTCATCCCTGAAGCTCGTCTCACCTGCAGCACCATCCTGCACCCTCTTCATTTCTCAGGGAAGGAGGGGGTGGTGGGGAAGGATCTGTTTTGCACATTCTGCTAATTTGTTTAAGCTGAACTTTTACGCAGAGCTTGCAAACTGACGGCACACAGGCCAGATCCAGTCCTCAGATGTGTTTGATTTGGCCTGGACTGTGTCTTTGAAAAATGTGAATTAGATGCCAACAAGTAAAAATGAGATTTCACATAAAATCTGGACTTCCAGCACCTTTTTAAAAAGTCAGAAGGTCTGGCAGCTCTGGGCCTGTATCCCCACGTGGCAGCACGCGATGGTGCTGAGCACCAGAGCCCTTTCTGGACAGCATTTGGGCTTGCACTTGGGCACTGTCCTTATCCCCCTAAACTTGCCTGCTCTACTAGTTCACCTGACTGCCCCACTCCTAGGCCCCTGTAGGTACTGGTGTTAGTAACTCCTGGTATAGTGTTGTGGTGGTTGTTTATTTTAATCAAAATGTCATTAAACTTTATTTTCATTAGGTAAAAGCCACTGATTTTCTCCAACTTTGAAGGGAGTATCCTGTTTGGGATGGTCCAACTTAAAATACAGCCTTTGTGGTTTACCTGGATTCCACTTTCTAGGATGTGGGTTGGGAAGGGCACCTCAAAGAGGAATAGACATCTTCAGAGCAGCTGGAACCAAGATAAAATAAAATCTGAATCTCAGGAAAGGCTTGCTCTAGATTCTAAGACAGTGCGGACCAAGAATGCAAAAAAGCACCACCGTCAGTGTCAAACTGAAATTTTCCTAACTCTGCGGAGGATGCCTTACTCTGAGAAGCAGAAGTGGTTTATTTGTTTATATAAGCATGACCAGCACATTAGGCAGCAGTTTGTTTTCAAGGCCACATCAAAATGCCCTGCATGGTCAGAGGCGTCCTTTAGGTGCAGTCCCAGATGCCTCTTGGTCATCTCCCTAAAGGTGTGGTGAGCAGCTGGGGGTCACGGGGGAGGGTTAGGAGTTGGGTGGAGGCAGCTGAGAGGCCTTTGCAGCTGCTCCTGATGAATAACTGTGGCTCATATAGCCTTGGCCCCAGTTTCTTGCATCTCAGCAATCAGCCCTCTCTCTTCTTTTGAACTGCTCCAAGGCCTTTGAGGGCTTCCCACGTGACTCTGTGGGCAAAGAGTCCTCCTGCAATGTAGGAGATGCAGGAGACATGGGTTTGATCCCTGGGTTGGGAAGGTCCCCTGGAGGAGGGCATGGCAACCGACTCCAGTATACTTGTCTGGAGAATCCCTTAGACAGAGGAGCCTAGTGGGCTACAGTCCATGGGGTCACAAAGAGTTGGACATGACTGAAGCGACTGAGTGTGAATGTATGCAAGGCTTCTGATAGTTTTCCTTCTATTGACCCAAATCTTCATCCTCTTATCTTCCACACCACGGGCCTAGTCTGGAGCCATGGAGAATGATAGTTTTCCCTTCCATGGCACAGCCCTGCAGATGTCTGCCTAGTTGTCTCCTCTCTTTCTTGAGCTGGCTGACCTTCCCTGCTCAGAGCAGATGGGTTAGGGGTGGGGGCGCAGACAGACAGGTGGAGGCGGAAGAAGCAATGTGCACACATGGCTCTCAAGCTGGGCTGCTTCTGCTTGGAACCCTGAGTTTCATATGAAGCACCTTCCTCTCCAAAGGTGCCTCAGAAACTCTCTGCCAGCTGGTGGGGTCTGAGGGAGACTGAGAATAACTGAATCTTCATAGGAAACTTTGGTATTTGGTGGTAGAAATTGCAGGATCTTCACCAGAAGCAGAGGATGGTCAAGGGCTGTTAGCTCAGTGCCCAGTGGCAGCTAGGAATCAGGGGAGTGAGGTCCACTGAGGGCTTATTGCTTGGCTGCCCCACCCCGAGGTGGAATCTGCTAGATCCTCATCCTGCTTGAGCCTGTCTCTCTGCTGTTAAGAACTCAGACCAAAATTGTCCAACCCGGGACTTCAAAATCCTTAGGAACTCCCTCCAACACCACTTCGTTGCAGAAGGAGCCACTCCCTATATGGAACCTTGGGCTTATCACTTAGGAAATGCCCTTCTGGTCTGAATATTTTTAGTGTAGACAAAGGGTCTTGTCTGGCTCTCTATGGTACAAATCATCTGGCTCCAGTTTTCTGTTTTAACTGTAGTTGCCTCCATATATCCTTTATTGAGTCATCTTCGCCTTTTATTTTCCTTTCACCTTTCCCTATTTTTTTTTTTTTAAGACTTGCCGTTTCTTGGGATCTTTCGTCCACAGATAGAAGTGATATCTGTGAATTGTGGGAATTCCAGGAAGAGTTATCTCTCAGGAATGCCAGGGACTGTCTGTGACTGCTTGGCATCTGAAAGATGCTGGATCTCTATGATAGAGGAGAAGATGCCATCTGAACTGCCTGGAGAGGGTTAGCAGTGCAGGGTGGTGAGTGAGTGGGTAGGGTTTTCCATAAGGTCTATCTCTCTTCCTGCTGTCTTCCTTCTATCTGCTTCCCCACATTTCTCACTTCTTGTTTTGTAAAGAGAAATAGCTACATCCATTTGTAAATAGCATGACATCTCAGTATAACATCATCATTGTTTCCTAATCTGGAGCCCTGGCCATTCCCTTCCTGACCTGCTCAGCCTTCCCTGGGTACTTCCTTTCATCTGAGTCAGCAGCAGGGAGGTCCTGTGTCTCAAAGAGTTGTTCCTTGGACTGGGCACCCTGGGTGATATTTGGTGACAAAATTCAGTTGGTACTATAGGCCTCACACGGACAAGCTCGGGGCACAAAGCGTGTATGTGTGGAGCATGAGGAGGAGTCTGTTGTGGTTAGGAGATCAGATGTTCCTTCCGGAGGAGCATCTGTCCCCATCAGAACACTGTGGCTTGTGGAACGGCTTTGCATGAAGAAACAACCTGTCTGGAGCCCATGTCGTTCCTGTGGTGTGGGGAGCTAATCAACACTTCATGAGAAGAGGTGGCTGTCTTCCACCCAGAATCAAGATTAATTGATATTGGTTAATGGAAACAAGTCAAATCTCTCAGCAACCCTTCCCATTGGGCTTCTAGTAGTTCACTTTTCTATGGAGGCCAGGAGAGTTTTTATAGAATCTCCAAGTTCTTGGAAACAGTTGACTCCTTAAAGACATTCGTGTCTGTTCTCAGAGTGGCTGGTGGGAAATGAAGAGAAAATGCCTCCAAGTTATTGGGATGAAGTTGTAATTCTCTTTTGCTTGTGGTTTGCTCGACCCACTCACATCATTGTTGCATCTGATCTTCCCTAGCCTGTGGAGCAGGTGGAGCTGGGTTATTATTATCTCTGTTTTCCAGGCGAGGAACTCTCTGCACCCTGGAACACCAGTCCCTCAAGATGTCTGCTCTAAAAAGGACTGTGTATTCAAATAATCATGGGAAGCATTCTAGTGTGTTCCCTCCTTAAGAGAGTTATAGCACATGGCTACATATTAAAGGCTCTGATAAGTCCTGTTAAAAAAAAAGATAATATTTAGTGCATTGTTTCCTAACCTCATTAACTGAGGTACTTCCCCCCCAACACACACTTTTTTTTTTTTTTTTTACAGTATACTGTCATTCTGTAGATGTTCAGATTTTTTCTGTAAAGGGCCAGATGGTAAACATTTCAGGCTTTGTGGGCCATATTATCTCTGTCTCAACTACTCAGCTCTGCTCTTGAGTGCAGTAGCAGCCGTGGACAATAGAGAGATGAGTGGGCATGGCTCTGCTCCAGCAAAACTTTATTTACAAAAATAAGCTGTGAGCTCGATTTGACTCATGGACTGTAGTTTGCTGATCCCTATTCTAGAACAGACATCCTTGGAACAGCTGCTTGAAGTGTCCAGACAGTCCTGGGTAGGAACTTCCCTCCCAACGCCCAGAACAGGTGGCATGGTGGCAGTGTCTCATTGAAGGTGGCATAGAGGTTGGACACTTTACGCAGTATATAACTTCCAACTGCTGTCAGAGATGTTTCTGGTGAGAAATCAGGAATATGACCAGTTAATGTATAAGAATAGACTAAACACCTAACATGTGCTCTCACTTTAAGTAGAACTTTTGGTTGCACAACTAAAGCCAGATGGAGCTGGTGGCAGTGAAAATGTAGTCTGTTATGAAGATGCAGGATGTTCTGTGGAAGCCAGGTGAGGACATGCAGTTGGCCCTGGGCTGACCTGGGACCAGAAACAGGGTACTAGGGAGCCCTGGTTTGTTCTAGAAATTAAATTGTGGTGGTGGTGTTTAGTCACTCAGTTGGGTCTGACTCTTTTGAGACCCCATGAACTGTAGCCCACCAGGCTTCTCTCTCCATGGGATTTCTCAGGCAAGAATACTGGAGTGGGTTGCCATTTTCTTCTCCAGGGGACCTTCCTGACCCAGGGATTGAACCCACATCTCCTGCATTGCAGATGGATCCTTTACCGCTGAGCCACCAGGGAAGCCTTTCAATTGGTGTACGTCTCTCTGTGCATCAGCTTCACTCTCCCTTCTTAGCAAACTGGCAATTTCTGATACTTGTACATGACAGGTAGACAGCTCCAAAGTTCATGTTTTAGCTGGAGTGGACATGGGCAGAGACTGTCTCTCGCTCATTTGCCTTATTTTCCTCCTCCCGCACTTCAGTGTTGCTGGGAAGAGACGTGACTGACCCAGCTCAGGTGGTCCTTGAGCCAGTCACTGTCACCAGGAATGTGGGGCTAACAGTATAGCTCCAGTCAGGATGCTATTCCTGTTGATGAGGCAGGCACTTTCCCAAATTGAAAGTCGATACAGTCCCGCCCTGGCTAAGTAGGTTCAAGGTGAAATAGACTATTTTTATTCACTGACATTTATAAACTAGTTGGAAAGTAAAACAATTAGTGGCAATGAAGATGTCAGATGTGCTAAATTGTTTCATTAGACAGTGAAGAAGGTAACAGGATAAATAAGGGACTGATTTTGCTGTACAGATGTTGAGTGCAAAAAGACAGAAAAGAGCTGTTATCGGCTGGCATCACCAGGAAGGGTTTTAGGCGGCAAATATATGTTCTCTGAGGGCAGGTGGGAAGCAAAAAAATTCTGACTAGGGAGATGGGCATACATAAAGACAAAGAATTATAGACATGAGTGTGGTCCGGTTCCTTAACAAGATTGGAGAGGTGGCTTTAGTGCAGTGCAAAGTACAGTTAGGAAAGTGGGAAACGTGGCTGGAGGCATGGTCCACGTTGGTCTGGTTCACTGTAGCAGGAGGGAGCATGTGGGGTTGTAACAGGAGGGCCTAGAAGCTAGAAGTCCCCACACTGAGGGGAGGGGCCCCGGCTCTACAGGGCAAGGGGAGTCCAAGCAGGTGTGGGTCTACCTAGGTGGGAGTCCTGGGTGTCTGCAATGGGGTTCTGTATGCTACTAGCAAGACAGTGTGAAAGGCAAGACCTGACCAAGGGATTGGATAATTCAGAGACAGCACCCCGGCACTGGGGAATAAGGCAGATACTGTTGCCAGAGGGTGGGACAAGGCAGGACCTGAGAAAGCGGAGATTGAGGTACCAGACAGAACCCCAGGGAATCTGAATCGGGTCATGATGTCACAACAGGGCCAGCAATGAGAACAGAGTTCAAACTCTCCTCTTCCCTTTCCCTCATTGAAAGTTCTCTGTTCTCCCTCCCATTGTTCAGGACCTCAACAGCTGATGATTAGCTACTCATGTGGGGGAGTCAGTGATCGAAGCAGTGTCACCCATTTTAGAGAATTTTGCATTGGAATAGAAGCCACAAATGCCTCAAACCAAGAGGCAGAAAGTGCCTGGGATTTTAGGACAGAGATATTGTACTAGGTGCAACATCAAAGGTTCCATTGGTGCCCCTTTGGGGATAAAACGAGCAAAGAAGATGCCAGCTGTCTGGGTGCTTTGACCCTGGACTGAGCATTTTTAGATCAGCACATGTGGGGCCATCACATAACAACTGGGCAACATCTTTAGGAGGAGAAAGCAGCCAGTATAGGTCCTATCTGAGGATCAGTTAGCTTCAGAGGAGGCCTTGTCTTGGTGTTCATTTGCAGCTAAAAGAGGTGGGGGGGGGGGCAGGAAAGATGGGAGTGTGTGTGTGCGCACGCATGCAGGATTTGGGGTTGAGAGACAGGGAATTGGATTCTTGATCCACCCCTCCCTCACTAGGTGAAGTTCTCAGTCCCCCTGAGCCGCAGTGCCCTCCTCTGTAAATGGCGTCACAGTATCCACCATGACAGCCCTGCCACACGTTAGATGCTCAGTACATACATGTTATGTCTAAACCTCAATTCCTACTTAGAATCCAAGAATTTGCCCGAATGCCCACTCTATGCAGGAACCTCTTAATAACTGTGAAGCATCTGATTGGAACTTCCTGTAGCAAGGCACTGACCACCTCAATATCATACTATCCCCTTTTTAAGAAAAATTTGCTAGAAAGATCTTCCTTGAATAGAATTGTAAGACACCTCCTTTGGAACAACCAAAATAAGTCTAAGCTTATTCCCATGGTAACAGTTCCATGATGTGAGGACCGCTTTCATGTATTCCTAAGTCAGGGGTGGGGACTAGTTCATATCTTACGTGCCATCTGTGCCCCTTTGTGGGGAGAACTCTCTTTTGGGAATAGAATGATGCCCAACCAAGTGCCAATGATGATGGGTTGGCGGTGGCTGCTGGAGGGCTGTGTTGAGCTGTATTCCGGGGTCGATAGGAGAAGATCACATCTGCTATGGGCCAGTGAGCAGAGGTGGGTTATGTGCAAGGTGTTTGTTTTCTCTGAAGCGTTATCAGGCTAAGTTCTTCCTTTGTGCTTGAGGTGACTTGTTCTTTCGCCTTCTGTTCTCTTTTTCCTGCCACACTTCAACTTACCAATGATTTGAAAGCCATCTGGCTGCCAGATCTTCCACCTATTTCATTTCCAGTGTGGATTTAACCAATTGGGCTGGCGGACTGGGATTTTTACTAGAGCAGTATATTTTGGAGACTCTTTCTAAATAGAGGAGGACCATGTCTGAGTCTACAGCCCACTGATAAACCTTCCAGATTATTAATATCCCTTAAAATATGTAGCCCAAGCTAAGCACTGTCTTTCAGAAGTACTTGGAACAAAATGGAGGCCAGCAAGACTCATAACACATCTGTAGATCCTGGTAATGCAGCTGAAAGAGTGCATTAGCTTTTTCTCTGTGTTTATAAACCTGAAGTTCAGAGACTCTACTCCTGATTCTGCGGGTGGTGGGAGGAGAGGGGGGAGGGCAGAGGGGAAAGGGTAGGAGAGCCAGACCCAGTTGGGGCAACATCTCTTTCTGCCCCTGCCGCACCAGCCAGCCCCTTCTGCTCTCCTCCCTTCGTCTCGTGGGTAAGACCACTGGTACCTGGCTCCTTGCCGGGGTGGGAGCGGGGAGCTTCAGCTGAGGCTGCGGGAGGGTCCCACTGCCTCTTTCTGCTGTCACAGTTCTCTGCTGCCTCTGTGAATCTCTCAGTGGTTTGGCCTCAACTGGACTAGCGCCTGCAGCCAGTACGGTTAGGTCCAAAGCCACAGGTCTCCTTGTGAGGTTGTGTGCCTGAAAGGTCCCTGGACCACTGTGAGTCCTTAAAGTGTCTTCCATTCTGCAGCATCACGGAAAACCTAAGGATGATTCAGGGATTTCCTTGTAAAGCTCACTGTGTGTAATTGATGACCTGTCCTTTATCCTTTATTTTAAATTATGTTCTTTCCTAGGGTGTGTGTGTGTGTATGTGTGTGTGTGTGTGTGAAATTATCCTTTCTTAAACAATTGGGATAGTTTTTCTCCTTAATTTGCTTTGCAGAGTTGGCCACCCTTCGTAGACCCTCTTCCCATTTTGGGCGGTGGAGGGGTGGATTTTACTGAACTGTGAAATCTGATCTGAAAACTAGAGGCTTGTCTGAGGTGAGGCCCATTAGGACTCAGCATGCCTTCTGGAGAGTCTGGAAGATCCAGTCTGTCATCCCAGCGAGGCCCCTGAGGCCCCTGAGGATTGGGCATGGGTGACTCGTATCAGTAGTTTAGATTTCCCACAGCCCAGGTTATTTAAAGGTGACGGTGTTTGGAATCATGAACTTAGGAGACTCAGTTGATGAGTGCCAGCCATGTCAGTCAGTTTTCAGTGTGGTTCTGGCAATTGATTTAGCCCCTCAGTTCCTCAGTTTCCTTGTGTGTTGAGTTGGAACAGTTGCACCCTTTTTTCCGAGGTTGTACGAAATGTTTGTCTTTGACCATGTTTAGCTATGAGATCCATCAAACACTGCCCATGATTGTATCAGGTTGGCTAGAAAGTTCCTTACAGAAAAATCGGAACAAACTTTTCGGCCAGCCCAATCATTGTGTGGGGCTTTTGCTACCCTGTGGACATTCAGCTTCTGAAGGGTGGGGGAAGATGCAGAGATGATGGGGCAGGGGTGCCCCATGAGGCATTCTGGGGGACAGGTCTCTACGTGGACTGTCCCCTACATCACAGATGTCCCCTGGCCCCTGCCCACTGAATGCTGTTAGCGCTCCCCAGACATTGCCCCCACAGAGTTTGCATTGCCTTTGGCGGGGATGATGCTGCCTCCAGGCGAGAGTCACCAGCTGAGTGATTTGGAATGGTCAGAGGTGGAAGTAGGCACAGTATGGAAAAGAGGGGTCTGTAGAGAACGGCCTTAAACTGTGCATATTAGTTGGTGTTACATCTTCTGGGTGTCGCACAGGGAGGGAGCCTTGGTGTCCCAGAAGGAACACAGCATTGGGAGGCAGAGGGTCTGCACTAAAGCTCCCATTTTGCTGCTAACTAGTTGGAGGACTGTGAGACTATCTCTGTAAAAGAGAGTATGGAGAAGACGGTCCTTTTCAGATCTGTGGCTCCGGGATTCTAAGGGGAGCTGGCTTAGATTTGACTGAGACCAAAGGAAGAACTTCCTACATGTCACGCTCTGAAGAGGGAAGGATAGACCTGGCTGCATACTTTTGTTTGGGTTGGAAAAGATGAAATCTGATAGGAAGGATGGATGGGAAGAGCTGACCTGCTGACATTGCTTCCTGAACTCTCTCATTCTATTCATTTTAACTGTTTAAATTTAGGTCATTTTTGAGTTTGTAATAGAGACACATATAAAGTGCTGTAAATACAGTGGAAAGTAGTCCCATCCACCCAGCTCCCCTTCCCCGAAGGCCACTTCAGCTTATCCTCCCAGAGATTTTTACTCTCATTCTTTATGAGCTGGGACTGTGAAGATAGTTTTGAACATGTTTTGGTTGTTATGCCTTTAACTTTCTGGTCTGAAGGGTGAGAAATTTGATCCTCCTACAGCATGTGGTTAGTTTCCTACAATGAATTTTCCCTATTAGTCATAGTTTCTTTCTGCCACTCTTGGGTAGAGATACAACCCTTTTCATCTCTCTCCATATTCCCCCACTCCTAAGTTCCCCATCCTTCATTTGAATCATGGAATTCCATAAGCACAGATCAAACTTAAGATATGACATCTGGACGCCTTGCAGCTTCTCCCTCCATGGATTTCAGAGGGGGCTTATTTTACATAATTGTCTATTTTGATGATTTCCAAAATGGTTTCATATCCTTATGTTCTCTTTTGTCTTGGAGCTTAACTCAATCCAGCAAGTAACTGCTTTTTTCCTCTTCGGGTGTTTCCAAGTTTGCTCATGGAGTAGGAAGCCCTGTTGGATGTTAAACATATATTGAGGGAAGAACTCTGGACTTGGGAGGGAGAAAACCTGGGTTTGAGTACAGAATAAGCTGCTTTGTAGCTGTGTGATCTTTGGCAAGCTGCTTGGGCTCTCTGAACCTATGTTTCCTCGTCTGTAAAATGAGCGCTACCTGCCCTGTAGGGCTGTTTTTAAGGTTAAATAAGGCAACGAGTGTGAGTATACTTTGCAAACTGTTAAGAGCCTTGCATGCGTGCTTAGTTGCTTCAGTCGTGTCCAACTCTCTGCGACCCTATGGACTGTAGCCCACCAGGTTCTTCTGTCCTTGGGATTTTCCACAAGAATACTGGAGTGGGTTGCCATGCCCTTCTCCAGGAGATCTTCCCAACCTAGGGAATGAACCCGTGGCTCCTGCATTGCAGGTGGATTCTTTACCCACTGAGCCACCTGGGAAGCCTGTTAAGAGCCTTGCAATTATAATTATTGTAATGCTTTTAAAGAGTAGACTTCTATCTGTTCTGGATGCAGAGATAGAGTGGGAAGTGAGCTTATATTCTTATGTGTATTGGTGGGGGTGCTGTAGGGGGAGAAGGGAAGGCAGGGAGACTGGCAATAAAAAGGTTAACTTAGTAAACAAGGTAAATTCAGGTAGTAGTAACCATTAAAAAAATAAAACAGTAATAGAATAGAGAATGCAGGGGGATTGTTGGAATTTCTGATAAATGATCAGGAAAAGCCTAAGTTGATACCTGGATGTCATGTGAAAAGCTGGAGAAGAGAATCCAGGGCTTGGAAGCAACAAATGCAGAGGCCCTGGGGCAGGAACAACAAATCTGGAGAATTAAAAAAGAAAAGGGGGCGGGGGAAGGAACTGTAACAAAGCAATTATGGCAAGAATAAAGTGAACAAGATAAAGAATGAGACAAGAACTGGGAGAGACTGTCCAGAACAGGGTCATAGAGGGCCTCGTGAACCTTGTTAAGAGCCTGTATTTTATTCTGTGTGCAATTAGAAATTTTAAGCAGGGAGATGACATGATCAGTTTTCTCCTTTAGAAAGATCCTTCCTCCTAGAATGTGGAGAATAGATTGTGGTTAGGTGAGAGGAAGCAGTGAGACCAGTTAGGGGCTGTTGGCATTATCCAGGCAAGAGAGGATCACCTGCACAGCAGAAGAGGCACAGCTGAAGTCATCCTTGAGGCTTTGGGTGTGAAGCTCACACAACTGTTTCCACAGGAAAAGGACAGTCTCTGGTGCGAAGTGGGGTGTTCTCTCTCTTCCTTTTCCCTTCTGCTTTGAAGCGGGCACAGGGAAATTCTGCATTTCCTTTTCAAATGATGCAGGGTCTGGGGCTACATGTTCCTATAATTAATCAACAAGCATTTATTGACTAGAGGAAGGTTTTTCTAGGCCTTTGATTTTTGCTTCAGGTCAGCTTTTCCTGTGGACAGAACTGGGCATCTGCCTAGAAGCCTAGTCATTCCCTCCTTCAGGGGATCTTTCTGACCCAGGGATCGAACCTAGGTCTTTCGTATTGCAGGCAAGATACCTTACCATCTGAGCCACCAGGGAAGCCCCCGAGGAATAGTCTACATGATTTGTATTTTCAATGGGCACAAGAAGCAGTAGAGACATCAACGCAAGGCCACTTGTATAGCAGTGCAGGTTGTCCCCTGCACAAGGGTACTTGGCTGAGAGGCGTGGCCTGAAACCCAGTTTAAACTCCACTCACTGAGCATTTGCCCTGGCATGGAGGTATATCAGCTGGGAGAAAGGGCTGCCCTTTTCTAATTGACACCAGGGCTCACCTGGGTTAGCTGTAGCCCTTTCCCAGCCCTTGGAGTTTCTGCTTTTGTGGCCCAGTTTTCAAGGTCTGTCTTCGCCTTTTCTGTTCCACTCAATCACCATTTGTTTTAACAAATATTTATTGAGTACCTACTAAGTACTGGGCATTGGGTTTATCAATGAAGAGACAGATATGCTTCTTGCCCTCCCAGAGTTTATAGGCTGGTGGAGGTCATTCCATCTTTTTTCATGGCATCCGTGGAGAGCTTCTTTTGGGGAAGCCTGAGCTGATCTCATCCCTTGTTCTCAGAGACTTGAAATGTTGGCATCTGACTTGGAAGCACCTCTTAGGGTTGGGAAACAATGACCACCACCCACAACACACATGCACTTGCATCCAGACTTCTAAGGAGATGGGTCCAGCATGGCTGTGCTAGTTCATTTACCTCTTATTAGGAGAAGCCAAAAGGAAAAACATCATTGGAAAAAGGATAAGATTTACTCTTGAGCCTTAGAGTCTTCATAAATATTCCACATAAAATATGTACACTTTTCTGTATGTCTATGAAACTTTAATAAAAAGTTATGGAAAAGCTACTTAAGTTTGTTGAGCTTCCAGGACCTGGGTTTTGAGAAATCAAGACAGGGAGGTGGGTCAGTCATGTAAGTCAGGCCTCCCAGGGGTCTCTGTGTCTTGAGAGAGTCCTCAGGTCCTTGGCTCAATTCTTCAGCTTAATGAATAATCTGATGATTTTGTCTGCCTTTGAGGAATCGTTTTTTTGCCAGCCAAACTCACAAAAATTGCTTTATAAGCCCTGGCGTCCATTGATGGGTTAACACGGGGGGATCACCTCTCTTGGGCATTCATTCTCCCCAGCTTCAAGGTGGCTGGGAAACAGAATTAGTCATAGTTTGTTTGGGGAGCTTGGAATGAAAGAGAGCTGGGTGGTTTTCAGATTTTTTTTTCCAGGCAGTGGTAGAGCCAAAAGAATGAGAGATTCCATACATCTTGTGACCAGATGTGGCATCTTAAACTGGGACTTGGCAGTATCAGCAAAACAGTTTTAAACAATGCTCTTTCATTTACTTGTTTATTTTCATATTTATATTATGTTTTTTAAGATTATAAAAGAAATGCCTGTTCCCCCCCAAACATTTTATTGAGAAAATACTCAAACATATATCAAAAATATCTAATTAAAAAAGAAATCATATATCAGATACGTCCCGTAAAGAGAGTGAAAGGTTCTCATAATCCTGCCTCTTAGAGAGAACATTCCCATTATCTGTTTCATATATATTCCTTCAGATTTTTCTCACTCTCTCTATATATATGGAGATATATTGGGCTTTCCTGCCAGTACTAGTGGTAAAGAATCCTCTTGCAAATGCAGAAGATATAAGAAAGGCTGGTTTGATCCCTGGGTTGGGAAGATCCCCTGGAGGAGGGCATGGCAGCCTACTCCAGTATTCTTGCCTGGAGAATCCCATGGGCAGAGGAACCTGGCAGTCTATAGTCTACAGGGTCACAAAGAGTTAGACATGACTGAAGTGACCAAGCATGCATACATGAAGATATATTATTATGATTGCTTTAACAATAATATTGGCTTTCCTCATGGCTCAGATGGTAAAGAATCCGCCTGCAATGCGGGAGACCTGGATTTGATCCCTGGGTTGGGAAGATCCCCTGGAGAAGGGAATGGCTACCCACTCCAGTATTCTGGCCTGGAGAATTCCCTGGACAGAGGAACCTGGCAGGCTACAGTCCATGGGGTCACAAAGAGTTGGACATGACTGAACAACTTTCACTCACTTAAGAATCATATAATATCATTCATACTATTTTTCTTCTTTAAAAGAATTAACAATGTATCTTGGACATCTTTGCATGTGATCATTTATTGTTCTGTTTCATTTTATTTTTAAAGTAGTTTACTGAGGTATAAATTATATGCCATCAAATTTAACTAAGTGTACAGTCATTAAATTTTTAGTAAAATCTCAGAATTGTGCAACTAACACCACAGCCCAGTTTTAAAACGTTTTCATTGCCCCTAAAAGATTCCTTTTGTCAGTCTGCTGTTACTGCCATCCTCGTCTTTATTACAAGGTAATATATTTTCTGCCTTTTTATGGGTTTGCATATAAATGGAATTGTAAACACAGTGTATATATATACATATATATATAATATAGAATAAAAAAGCTAGACATATATATAATGTCTGTGTAGGAGAAGGAAATGGCAACCCACTCCAGTATTCTTGCCTGGAGAATCCCAGGGACGGAGGAGCCTGGTGGGCTGCCGTCTATGGGGTCGCACAGAATTGGACACGACTGAAGCGACTTAGCCGCAGCAGCAGCATAGTGTCTGTGTGTCTGATTTTTTATTTATTTATTTATTTATTTTGCCTCATTGCAAGGCATGTGGGATCTTACTTCCCCAACCCAAGGGACTGAACCCAAGTTACCTGCATTGGAAGCGCAGAATCTTAACTGCTGGACCACCAGAGAAGTCCCCTAAGCTTTTTTTAGGTAGCATAATATTTTGAGGTTCTGTCCTGTGGTAGCATGTAGCAAACCATTGTTCCTTCTCAATACTATTCCATTTTAGGATATACCACATTTTGTTTATCAGTTGGTGAATTATGAGTTATTTCCAGTTTGGGGCTACTATGAATAATGCTTCTGCAAACATTTGTATACAAATCTCTGTGTGGGTATATTTCTTTCTTCTTGAGTGTGTGTATAGAGTTTCGTTTTATGTCTGTGCCATAATGTGTTTAGCCAAACCCCACTGATGGCCATTTACTTGGATTTTTATTTTCTTGATGAATAAATAATGCTCTATTGGAGATCCTTATTCATATATCTTTGTGCATATGGGTGGATGTTTTGGAAGGATATATATTTAGAAGGGGAAGTTCTGAGTCAACAGATGCAAACATTTGACATTTCAATAGCTGGTGTCAAGTTGTCTTCCACGAGAAGCTGTACCAATTTATACCTCCCACCCCCAGCAGCATATGAGAGTAACTATTTTCCCATGTATTTGTCATGTATAAGAATGAGTATTTTCATTTTTTTGTAATCTCATAAATGAAAAATGTCTCATTGTCATTTAAATTGGTATTTCGTTATTGGGGAAATTGTTGACCATTTATATGTCAGTTTCTTTATTTTTCACTGGGTTGTTTATCTTTTCTTTTAACTTTGAAATAACCCTTTGTATTTTAGGAAATTGGCTCTTAGCTTGTAAAATGAACTGCAAATTTTTCATTCTTCAGCTTATCCTTTTTTTTTTCTCTCAAAAACTTTGCTCATGATAATGGTGCTGTACAGAGATTTTACATTTTTAAGTACCCTGTATCTGTCATGGAAAAAAGGATCTGTGAACATTTTTAAAGTATCACTTAGATATTTGTACTATTCCCAGAAGGAGATAGGGGAGAAAGCTGAGGAATATAATATGTGCTTCATCTACCAAAGAACTAAATGGGTGAGACTTTTTTCGACTCCGTATAGTTGTTTTGGTGTCATATAAGCACAGCCTCCACATGTTAGTGTAAAACCTGAGAACTAAATCAGGGATATTTTTTGCTCCCAGCCCCTTGCTAGTAATAATTATGACAGCTGACATAAATAGAGTTCTTATTGTGTGCCATTTGTTCCTGCTCATGTTTGCAGTTACTCTATGATATAGGTAGTTATTTCCTCAGGGATAAAGACACAAGGATCTTCAGATGACTTGCTCAGTCATACAGCTGGCAAATGCTGTGGCTGGGATTCAGGCTCAGGTTTGCCTGACCCTAGAGCTTGTGCGTAACCAGGACTCCCTCATCCTTCCATCTAAAGCATTCAGTGAGTTGACCTAACTGTGACCAGTAAGGAGATATTTGAGGAGGCCTTTATTAAAAGGATGCAGATCCTCAGGAAAGTGAAATGGTATAGAGAGAGGGCCACCGACTTGAGCTGCAAGATCTATGGGTTTTAGTCTTAACTCTTCAAAACTCTTTTCTTGTAAGGAGAGAAGGCTTGTGTTTGCAGCAGAGTCTGGGGAGGTGTGGGCAGGAAGAGTGAAACCTAAGACCCTTCTGGGTTTTCTATTTGCTCCATGGTAGGAGTGAGCTGCCTACTGGTGATTAAATCTAGGCCCCCATGGCTGATTCATGTCAATGTATGGCAAAAACCACTACAATATTGTAAAGTAATTAGCCTCCAACTAATAAAAATAAATGAAAAAAAAAAAAATCTAGGCCTAATGGAGGGAGATGGGGGCTGTGGGAGAAGAGAGGTGCTTTGCACTCAAGCTTTAAAGTCAGATGGTGTCTAGATGAGAATGGCTCTGCCTGGGACATTTGGCCCTGGATGATATTGTTGCCTAACCTGGATAGGCAGTGGGGATACTAAAGGCCCTAAAAATCTTGGGGATCCAAGAAAGTGTGGATATGCTCTTGCTCATGTATTAGTTACCGAGGAAGTCTAGGGTGCCGAGGGCAGCTGTGGGAGAGGGTATGAAGATGATTCAATGTGGGGCCTGCTCTCAGGGAGACTCACCACCTGGATAGGGAAAGTGGAATCTATTCAGACATTACTCAAATTCAGGCAGAGGCAGCGAAACGAGAGCTGCAGATAAAGAGCCTGGGAGGCAGAGCAGAAGGAACGTCGACTTCACAGTGAGATAGACCTGACCTTGAATTATGTCCTATGATAATGACAACAACAGTGTCATTTATTGAGCACGTGTCATATGTGTTGCAAGGAGTGTTGGACAAGGAAGTCCCCTTCAGAACTGAAGGACTGATCTCCTGGTCCCTCCAGGACAGTTGGCTGTCAGCCCTCTTGGAGAATTGCCTCTGATGAAGGAAGCTGCATGTGGCCTGTTCCCAGCCCTAGGTTTCTTTCTGGGACAACCTGAAGAGCCTACTCACTTCAGTGTCTTCACTGAGACTGCACTGTGGCCCAGCTTCTCACTCTGCCCAATTCTGCTTCCTTTCCCTTCCTGTCACAGGTTTTGAAAAGAAGAACATATCCTAAAAAACTCCTGCATGATGATCTCAACCTCACAGTTTGCTTCCCAGGGAGCCCAATCCACTACACGTAGATGATCTATTTTCACGAGAGACCCCTGGGCTGGATTACATACTCTGTTTTAAAGATGAAATAATTCAGTTGTAGGGAGGTTGGATGGCTTGTCCAGGAGTGGTATGTGGCACATCTCAAACCAAGTTTGAGGCTCAAACTGAGTCTATGCACAATGTGTAATCTTTCTGTGTTGCTACCCTGTAGGCATGGGCCTTTAAGCAACGGAAACCGTGGGGTTATAAAATCAGGTTGCTGGAAGGGAACTCAAAGGCCATTTGGTTAGAGCTCCCATGCCGAAACCTCTGGATCTGAGTTTCTGAGATCCAAGACTGAAAGTCTCCTGTCCTGGGAAGCCCTTTACTCCCTGGCGGACCAGGGTGGTAGGTCACTGCATGTGAGGATTGACCAAGCACTCAGTGAATCCATTCATTCATTTAGCACATGTTCATTTAGTGTCTGCTCTGTGCCAGGGACCACTTTAGGGACCGGGGATATGGCAGTAAACAGAGCCAAGCTCTTGCCCTCTTGCAGCTGCCTTTCAGCAGGGTTGGGGCAGACAGCAAGGAAACACATTTGTTCTTTTATTTAGACACACACTCTAGTGTCAAACAATGGTAGATGATATGAAGGAAAATGAAGAGAATGGGGGGGGGGGGTGGAGGTGCTGGGTCCCGGGTGGGTAAGCATCCTAGTTTAGGGTCAGGGGACAAAGAAACCGAAGGGCCAAAGACCTGAATGTAAAGAGGAACTGGCCATACAGGCCAGAGGAAGTGCCTTCTGGGAGGGCAGAATAGCATGTGCCAAGGCCCTGGGCGTTGGCAGGTTTAAGAAAGATGAAGGAGGAGAGTGGCAGGCACACGGTGAGCCAAGGGGGAGAGGGGATTGGAGAGGCAACAGGGACCATAATCCTGCAGGGCCTGGGGCCTGGGAATAAAGAACTTGGGTTTTATTGCAAGTCGGTTTGGAGAAGGCAAGTGGCACAATCAAGTTTATGTTTCAAAGGAGGATTTGTGACTATTATATGCTGAGAATAGATCATGACAAATGTCATTTCCATTTCCTTCCTGGATTATTTATATTTCTGTTTCTATTTGGGTACCATCAGAGAGGATGTTGTGGAGGATGTCATATTTAAAACCACAGGCTTGAGAATCAGACTCCCTGAGTTCAAATCCTGGTTCCACCACTCACTAGCCACAGCACCTTGAACTATTTGCTTAGTGTATTTAAGTCTCGACTTCCCCATCAGTAATTTGGTGATAATAACCCATCTACTTTATGAGGGGGTTTGTTATGATGGAGAGATGTGATATGCTCATAGTTTAGCACAGCACCTGCCTTTCTTTTTATAGCTGATTTTTAAAATTGTAGTAAAATATAACAGGAAATTGATCATTTAAACTGTTTTTTTTTTTTTTTGAGGGGAGGGGCCACTTGGCTTTTGGAGTCTTAGTCGACCAAGTGTACAGTTTGTTAGCATTAAATACATCCATATTATTGTACAACTATCATCACTGTCCACTTCCAGAACTTTTTTTCATCTTCCCATCAGGTTGCATTAAAACAATAAACCCCAAACAAATGCTGCTGCTGCTGCTGCTAAGTCACTTCAGTCATGCCCGACTCTGTGCGACCCCATGGACTGCAGCCTACCAGGCTCCTCTGGCCCTGGAATTTCCCAGGCAAGAGTACTGGAGTGGGTCACCATTGCCTTTTCTGCCATATTATAGCGTTTGTCAGAATTTCCTTCTTTTTTTTAAGGTTGAGTAATATTCCGTTGCGTGCATATACCAAAGGCCAACTCTTTCATTCTGTCTGAGCTCCAATTCTCTCATCTGTGAAATGAGGATGCTAATACCTACTTCAGGGGGCTTGTTGTAAAGATCAAATTAGATATATTCTGCAAACTTCAGACCTGTACTGTCCAATCCGGTAGCCACCAGCCACATGTGACTACTGAGTTTTGAAATGCCGTTAGTCCGAATTGTGACATGCTGTGAAGGCAAAATACTTAGTATAGGATAAGGAGAGTGTGAAATATCTCAGTAATAACTTTTGATATTGATTATGTATTAACATAACATTTTGGATATATTGCCTTTTCCTTTTTCATTAAACAAAGTATATTTGTAATTTTACCTTTTAAAAATTATTTTTAAAGTAAAAATGTAGTTGACTTACAGTATTATGTTAGTTTCAAGTATATAACATGGTAATCACTATATTTATGGATAGTTATCCTTAAAAAGTTTTAGAATATTGACTATATACCCTGAGCTATACTTATATCCATGTAATTTATTTTATACTTAGTAGTTTTTACCTCTCAATCCCCTCACCTATCTTGTCCTCCTCCCACCTCTTTATTTTTTCATGTGGCTACTAGAAAACTTAAAATGACACTGTGGCTTCCTTCAAATTTTTTGATTGGATAGCTCTGGTCTAGTTTGCCACCTATTTTCAGATGTCAAACAGCATTTCCCTGTATGTTCCTCCCATAGTTGGTTGAGATCTGAAAGGAGCTTCTCTCCCAGAGCCCCAGGCAGACAAGTGATTTACATCACAAAAGTGCTGCACTCTAAATGGTGATCAATGTTTATGGCCCAGGGAAGCTTAAACAGGCTGAGAGAAGAATTGGCCCTGCGTTGCTGCAAATAACATCCAGCCATTAACGTGCAGCCTCCCGGTTCCCCCCACAAAGGGAGGTTTCAGCGTCGCCACTCTGCTGGGATTGGTGATTCAGCTCCGTGTTCCCCAGCGACAATAGATTTCTTCTTTTCAAAGCCTGACTCCTACAGAGGCCGGGGTTGGGGTGTGGGGAGGGCCAGTGATTTCCCAGCTAAAGCCTCTGTGTATCGCTAATTGTATTATCACAGTTTCTTTAGGGAAAAATCATGCATTTATTTAGGACTTAAAAAATAAAAAGACTGCAGGGAGAGTTAAGATTCATTTGGTACCATGTTTGGGTGTAGAATTCTTTTCCCCTATGGGGCAAAGGAGAAAAGAATCTATTTTGCAGCTGCAAGAGAGCTTTTATGTGCACGCCCCTCCCTCTTTCCTCATTTTATCTCTGGGCTGATAGGATATTGAGGCAGCTGAGACAGTGCGTGTTCCACAGAGAGAGAGATAAGTTCAGAGGTGAAGCCAGTGGGAGAAAAAGCACAGCTAGCTCAGGCCTGGGGGATGGGGGAATGGGGTGAGAACCCCCACACCAGCATCCCTGGGGCGCTGCTCCTACTAATGCTTAGTCCAGAGTTGAGAGGCCAGGCATCCAGGCTCCACTCCTGTTGCAGGCGGTCTGCCTGCACCAGCTTTCCTGAGTATCACATGGATTTTTGTCACATGTGCTCTTCTGCCTTGAGGCCTAACTATTCATAGTTTCCAAAGGTCTGGGATGCTTCATGGCTTCCTTCACTCATTGTTAGGATGGTGGTCTCCAGATGAGGGAAATCCACCGTGTTGTGCTTTTGTGGGGGGGAGGGATAGAAGGGAGACGCTGCCGAGCAGTCAGGAGGCGCAGCTCCAGCAGGGTGTAAGTCAGCTAGGACATGCTGGCCTCTGCATTTTCATCTACGGATTGGGAATACTCTTCCAGCCCTGCCTAACCCACAGGGTTGTTACCAGGACCAAATGAGACCTGGGTATGAAAGCAATTTGCACACCGTTAAGGGCCATGTGGACACAGGATATGGTCTTTGCTTTTCCGGCAGCCCCTAGCTTAATGACTGAATTAGTTAATTTATAAATATCTTTATATTCTTATTGTGGGCCAGGCCCTGAACTAGGCATGGAAGATATAAAAGTGAATAAATATCTTTCCTGCCCTCATGGAACTCATGGTCCAATGGAGGGAAAATCATAAAGTAGGTAATTACAATTTAAGGGGTAAAAAAGTACAGGAAAGATAAGATCAGGGGTTGTGAGAACACAGAAGAACTATAAATTTCAGCTTTGGGGTTTGAGAGGGCTTCCTATAGGAAGTGACATCCAGCCTGGCATCTGAGGGGTGAAAAGGTGTGGTCAGTTTTCAATACCTGAATGAATAATTAAATGAATAATTAAAAATTGCTATGAGCTGTAAGAATAACTGCCTCTATGTTCATTTATTGATTTATCGATAGGAAACTGGACCAGAGAGGTTAAGTAATTCCCTAAGGGGCCCAGCAAGTACATGGCAGAATTATGACCAGAATCCAGGTTCAGTACCTGAGGTGATTTTGATGGGAGAGTGGGTGATTGTTGGAGTATAGCGACAGACTACAGCCGCAGAGACAAGCTGGGAAAGGCATGGGGCATGGTGCTCTCTAGTTTAAAGAGGGCAAAAATGTCTTTATGAGGCTGGGTTCTCTGGGAAACAGACTTTGAGTCAGAGACTTCTGTGCAGTAGCCTTGCTGAGGCTTGCTCTTAGGATACACGTCTGTACAGGAGGGAAGGAAGCAGGATTGAGCAGAGAGAGAACATGACCTGCTATGCAGTCACATCAAAAGCCTCAGTTGATCTCACAGCGAGCACGGACATTGGAATGGCCAGCAGAGTTGTGAATTGCGGAGGTAGCCGAACTTATACCCTTACAGCGACCTGTTGCTGGGGTTGGTTTTCTCCCAAAAGAGGCCGTGACCTTTGGAGAGGCCTAGAGCACATCTGGAGATGGGCTCAGCTGAGGACTTCGGGCCGCCAACCCTGCGGGCAGCGGGGGATGGTAGCACCATCCTGGTGTGGGAAGTGGATACAGAAGAAACAATAGAGGTCTGGGTAGCGAAGGCAAAGCCCATGGCCTGTGTACTCAGTGAGAATCAGGTCAAGTGTCAGTTTGGGTTCCCACAGAGAGAAAGAAGGGTTCCAGGGGGCTGGACAGAACTGAGGCAGGAATATAGAAGGGGACTCAAGGTGAGGCAGGTATATGGAGGTCTGAGTCGGTGTGGTAAAATCCTCTGTTCCAGACAAGAGTTTGTGGGTGGGGCCCAGGTCTTTGCTAGAGGAGCAGGGCAGACTAGTGCAAGCCAGAGTGGCAGCTTGTTCTCAGGCCTCCCTGCGAGGGATTTTGGCCCCCTGGAACTGGGGGCTCTGAGGTGATTAAGGCTTGGCTTCACAGAAAGCCTGGTATCTGGATTGGCTGGTGTCTTGCGAGGAGACTGTGGCTTCCAGTGGTCCAGCTGTGGGGACAGGGGAGGCAGAGCCTGGAAGATGAAGTGGGAGCTCACACTGCTCTCTCTCTGCATCAAGGAAAAGTCTCCAGAGTCCCCAGCCCAACTGCCTCAAGGGTGAACTCATTTGGCCTCGGCTCCTACCGTAGCTGTTTCCATGGATACATTTCAAGCCTCAGTCTGGTCATCTTCAAAAGCATCAAAGGCAGCAAACCTCATCCATGCATAATCTTTTGTTATAGTCCCACAAATAGCTTTTGTTATAGCCCTTCCCCCATCCCTCCCACCCATCCTCCCAACCAATGAAACTGGCTTAATTGTGGCACAGTCATCTAGTAAAAGAAGTATTGAAGTTTTCCTCAAAGTTTAGGAGAGGTGAGTTTGAATACCAGTCTTGTCATTTGTAAAATGCAAATCATAACATCTAGGGTGTAGAGCTGTAAGGATTAAATGAGATAAATGTATGTGGAGATGCCTAGCCCATTGCCTGGCCCATGGTGGGTCCTCATTAATGTTAGTTTCTTTCCTCTCTCTGTATTGATCAATTGCACCACTTAGAAATTACATTTCTCCAGTAGAACTCAGCCTTTGTACAGTGTCTCCTTGAGAATCACAGACACTTGATAGTGAATAAGCTCTCCTTGATGTCAGTTTACTTTGCCTGATGGCAAGCATCACATCCTATGACTGCAGCCTCATAGGGTGTCTCTTGACCATTGTCTTTGCTGGCCCCCAAGTTTTGAAGGAATCAAATGGACCAGAGTTCTTCTCTGTCTTCTTAAGGCCAGGCCTCTGCTGGGAGAATGCTGAGGCACACGGAGGTAGGGGAGGCTCCTTGCCTCCAGAGAGTCTATTCCAGCAGATGACTCTGCTGCGGCTCTGCTTAGGAGGTTAATGGACACCAGATGTCTCGGCAGGCAAGCTTTCATTTTCTCCTGGAGCCACTTGATTTGGCCGAACATCTGCCTTGGCTTCCGGGCTTTTCCATCACCTGAGCTTCAATAATGGTTCAACCACCATTGCACATCAGAGGACCTCTCTCCCTTTTCCTCACTCAGGGTCTTGGAGGCCTTCCAGTCTGATCTGTGAGAGTTAGAATTGGTGGTTGAGAAGAGTGGGGCATGGCTGTCTCCTGCCACTGTCCTTCATGTCTGGTCTGCTGTTACTGAGTCTTCCTGTTGGAAAACCAAATTTAAGTTAACAAGATGGCGTCTGCCTGTTTAGGGAATATATCTATCTGGGCCAGCCTTGGCTGGCTGTCAAGGGGAGGGGTGGTCCAGTCTTTGGAAGTGATTTGAAGGAGGTACCTGCATGTTCATCCCTCTCCTGCTTCATGGCCTCTGTTGATGCACTTCTAGACCATTGGCAGCTGATTACCTCAAAGGGCAGTTGTGAATTGATTTGTGCTTAGTAAGTATGATTGTGTCATTGGTACGACTGGTTTTAAAGGTTAGTATGTGTCAGAGGGATTGGAGAAGTTTCAGTTCAGTTCAGTTGCTCAGTCATGTTTGACTCTTGGTGACCCCACAGACTGTAGCACTGCAGGCCTCCCTGTCCATCGCCAGCTCCTGCAGCCTACTCAAACTCATGTCCATCAAGTCAATACCATCTAACCATCTCATCTTCTGTCGTCCCCTATTCCTCCTTCCTTCAATCTTTCCCAGCGTCAGGGTCTTTCCCAGTGAGTCATTCTTCGCATCAGGTGGCCAAAGTATCGGAACTTCAGCATCAGCCCTTCCAATGAATATTCAGGACTGATTTCCTTTAGGATGGGCTGGTTGGATCTCCTTGCAGTCCCCTGGACTCTCGAGAGTCTTCTCCAACAGTTCAAAAGCATCAATTATTCAATGTTCAACCTTCTTTATAGTCCAACTCTCACATCCATACATACATGACTACTAGAAAAACTAAAGCTTTGACTAAATGGACCTTTATCGGCAAAGTGATATCTCTGCTTTTTAATATGCTATCTAGGTTGGTCATAGCTTTTCTTCCAAGGAGCAGGCATCTTTTAATTCTGTGGCTACAGTCACCATCTGCAGCGATTTTGGAGTCCAAGGAAATAAAGTCTGTCACTGTTTCCATTGTTTCTCCATCTACTTGCCATGCAGTGATGGGACCAGATACCATGATCCTCATTTTTTGAATGTTGAGTTTTAAGCCAGCTTTTTCACTCTGCTCTTTCACTTTCATCAAGTGGCTCTTCAGTTCTTCACTTTTTGCCTTAAGGGTGGTGTCACCTGCATATCTATGGTTATTGATATTTCTCCTGGCACTCTTGATTCCAGCTTGTGCTTCATCCAGTCTGGCATTTCACATGATGTACTCTGCATACAAGTTAAATAAGCAGGGTGACAATATACAGCCTTGATATACTCCTTTCCCAATTTGGAACCAGTCCATTGTTCCATGTCTGATTCTAATTGTTGCTTCTTGACCTGCATACAGGTTTCTCAGGAGGCAGGTCAGGTGGTCTGATATTCCCATCTCCTGAAGAATTTTCCACAGTTTGTTGTGATCCACACAGTCAAAGGCTTTAGCATAGTCAATAAAGCAGAAGTAGATGTTTTTCTGGAACTATCTTGCTTTTTCTATGATCCAATGGATGTTGTCAGTTTGATCTCTGATTCCTCTGACTTTTCTAAATCCAACTTGTACGTCTGGAAGTTCTCAATTCATGGACTGTTGAAACCTTGCTTGGAGAATCTTGAGCATTAGTTTGCTAGTGTGTGAGATAAGTGCAATTGTGTGGTAGTTTGAACATTCTTTGGCATTGCCCTTCTTTTGGAATGGAATGAAAACTGACCTTTTCCAGTCTTGTGGCCACTGCTGAGTTTTCCAAATTTGCAGGTATATTGAGTGCAGCACTTAAACAGCATCATTGTTTTGGACTTAAAATAGCTCAGCTGGAATCCCATCACCTCCACGAGCTTTGTTCGTAGTGATGCTTCCTAAGGCCCAGTTGACTTCAGACTCCTGGATGACTGGTTCTAGGTGAGTGATCACACCATCATGGTTATCTGGGTCATGAAGATCTTTTTTGTATAGTTCTTCTATGTATTCTTGCCACCTCTTCTTAGTATCTTCTGCCTCTGTTAGGTCCATACCGTTTCTGTCCTTTTATGTGCCTGTCTTTGCATGAAGTGTTCCCTGGGTATCTCTAATTTTCTTGAAGAGGTCTCTAGTCTTTCCAATTCTATTGTTTTCATCTATTTCTTTGCATTGATCACTGAGAAAGTCTTATCTCTCCTTGCTGTTCTTTGGAACTCTACCTTCAGATGGGCAAATCTTTCCTTTTCTCCTTTGCCTTTTGCTTCTCTTCTTTTCTCAGCTATTTGTAAGGCCTCATCAGACAACCATTTTGCCTTTTTGCATTTCTTTTTCTTGGGAATGGTCTTGATCACTGCCTCCTGTACAATGTCACAAACCTCTGTCCATAGTTCTTCAGGCACTCTATCAGATCTAATTCCTTGAATCTGTTTGTCACTTCCCCTGTATAATCGTAAGGGATTTGATTCAGGTCATACCTGAATGGTCTAGTGGTTTTCTCTATTTTCTTCAATATGAGTCTGAATTTTGCAATAAAGAATTCATGATCTGAATCCACAGTCAGCTCCCACTCTTGTTTTTGCTGACTGTATAAGCTTCTCCATCTTTGGTGGCAAAGAATATAATCAATCTGATTTTGGTATTGACCATCTGGTGATGTCCATGTGTAGAGTCATCTCTTGTGTTGTTGGAAGAGGGTGTTTTTCAGTTACTTCAGTTATCTCTTGACTTCCTTCTTTTGCATTTCAGTCCCCTATGATGAAAAGGACATCTTTTTTTGGTGTTAGTTCTAGAAGGTCTTGTAGGTCATCATAGAGCCATTCAATTTCACCTTCTTTGGCATTAATGGTTGGGGCATAGACTTTGATTACTGTGATATTGAATGGTTTGCCTATTCTTTCATTTTTGATATTGAACCAAGTACTGCATTTTGAACTCTTTTGTTGACTATGAGGGCTACTCCATTTCTTCTAAGGGATTCTTGCCCACAGTAATAGATATAATGGTTATCTGAATTAAACTCACCTATTCCAGTCCGTTTTAGTTCACTGATTCCTGAAATGTCTATGTTCATTCTTGCCATCTCCTGTTTGACCACTTCAAATTTACCTTGATTCATGCATGGACCTAACATTCTATGGGCCTATGCAATATTGTAGCAACATGTAAAAGATTTTATTGTCATGGCAGTGATATAGGATAAATAAGGAAGGAAACTTGAGAAGATGAATATCTTTCAGTTGGTGGTTGGGGTGAAATGCCATGAATTTTCTTTCTTTCTTTTTTTTTTTTTTTTAATTTCAGTGACTCTTGCTAGCTAGAACATCAGTACTATTGGGAAATAAAAACACAAAACTGAACCCCTCCCGTCCCCTGCCTTTGCCACTGCACATTTGCACTTTATTAATGCTTCTGAGGTGCTGATGAAGTGAGAACAGCTCTCAGCTCCCAGAAAGCGGGTATGTGTGCATGAGTCACGAGAATGTGGTCTGATGCAGATGATTAAGCCCATGGCAAATGCAGAATTAAGTAACTCTGATAACAGAGCCCTGGAGCATCCTTCTTGGAGATTAAACCTTTCAGGCTTTTAGCAGCTGAGAGGTGCTGGGGATCGGAGATAGCTGGCTTAGAAAGGAAGGGAAGGGGGGACAGATATTGGATGGGGACTGGAAGGAAAATGCATCACATTCAGGTTAGCGTTCTTTTCTGATAGTGTCTGTCACCTGGAAAAGCAGTGGAAAATGTCCCATTATCTGGGGAGAGGACAGTGTGTCTGCCTGCTTCCTGTCTTTTGCTAGCTTGCTTTCGTACAGGCTGGGTTTTAATTTCATGTGCTGGCCTATTCCTTCAGCTTGTCTGTGTATGAATTTTCATTCTCACTCAATGACTGATCCTGTTATACAGTGCCCTTCAAAATTCAAGAGGAGGGGGTCCTGTGCCTGGTTGGGAAGAAGGAGGACCAGGTCTCTCCTCTCTGCAGCCCTTTTCCTGCCCCTGTTCATTCAGTACGTACATATTCTGCCCCTTCCTTGTGCTGGGCACAATGCTAGATGCTAGGGAGTAGACAGATATGGTCTTTCCCTTCACGGAGCTTACATTTAAACACAGGATGTTCAGAACTGGCTGCATAATTTACAGGGCCTGTTACAAAATAAAAATATGGGGCCCCTTATTCAAAAATTATTAAAAATGTATTCCTTCCTTATTACCCCAATCCTCTTATCACTATGTGTGGAAATTGAGCAGCCTCAGAAGAGGAAGATGTCTTCCTTGACTCAGTGGGCCTACAGAAAGACAATTGAATGCAGATTAAAGGCATGATAAATAGTAAATAAATATTGGTTGCTTGGGACAAGCAGTTAGACTGCACAGACATATACAGAATGCTCAGTTTCTCTGAAAATATCTGGATGTAATCAAATATGATGATAGAAAGCTTTGTCATTCTAGGTTTTGCCTTGTGGAGTCAATGGATAGGCTTTGATCAATCTAGTTATTATTGGACTGAAAGGTCTTATAGAAAGCCTGTTTTCTGTATGTTAACATGGAGTAGAGAGGTTAGCAGTTTCCATAAAGCAACAGATAACCTAATGAAAATAATGATAGAATTAAGAATACAATAGGATGGCATCACATTTCCCAAAGTGTCCTCTAGAACATTAGTTTTTAGAGAGAGAAATTTGACAGAATTGGTAATTTGACAAATCACTTTTAGAAATGCTTCATACTTTGCTCCCTCTTGGAGATTTACTATTCATATGAAAGTCCCATGACAGCAAAGAAACCCTTAACACTTTTAGTACAATATTATTTTTTAAAAAACTAGTTATTAAAATAAAAAATAACTCTTTTAGAAAATAATAACTAGTAACTCTATCTGTTGATCAGCAGGGATTCAGAAAAACATGCTTTGGGAAACATTGGTGATATACTCCTAAACTTTTAAAATGGGTGGTCTAGGGACACAGGATCTGGATTTGACTCACAATCATGAACAAGTTACATGGCCACTTTGGACATTGTCTTCCCATCCATTAAATAATAACAATTATACAGATTAATTTGAACTGTAGTGTTGGAGAAGACTCTTGAGAGTCCCTTGGACTGCAAGGAGATCCAACCAGTCCATCCTAAAGGAAATCAGTCCTGAATATTCATTGGAAGGACTGATGCTGAAGCTGAAACTCCAATACTTTGGCCACTTCATGCGTAGAACTGACTCACTGGGAATGACCCTGATGCTGGGAAAGACTGAAGGCAGAAGGGGAAGGGGATGACAGAGGATGAGATGGTTGGATGGCATCACCGACTCGATGGACATGAGTTTGAGTAAGCTCTGGGAATTGGTGATGGACAGGAAAGCCTGGCGTGCTGCAGTCCATAGGGTTGCAAAGAGTTGGACTGGACTGAGTGACTGAGTTGAACTGATACAGATTAAATGAGACACTATGTCTGAGGAAACCTTATGTTAACTCTTAAGTCATCCTGAAAAGCACTTAGTGGCTATTGAAACAATATTGAGATAAATAAGAATGGTTTTCTGTATTTGAAACTGGCTAAACTGAGTCCCGGAGAAACTAAGGAGGGAGCCTGAAGTTCGAGACATATTTAATGGAAATGGTAGTCAGTTTTCTGCTTCACAGTTCTTATCAAGAAGTATTTTAAACCAACTCTGCTTGTACATTTTAGTTTAGAAAAGAAATAGGCTACCTCTTTGACAGGCATGCCCCATGGAACAGCTGGAGGCAGATGCTGGCATCAAAATGCCAACTTTCCTTTCCAGCTTTGACATCTGATGTTAGCAGAATGATGAATTCAGAGGTGGCAGATTTCAAGAGGATTTGTATCCTTTCCGGGTCAGCACACCCGATCACCTCTCTACTCAGAAAACCATCAGTGAGGTCCATTGTCAAGGGAAGGTGGCTTTTTTCTTTCATGAATGACAAAGACCTGGTGGGTTCTCTGAAATGTACCTTTTGGAGGGAGGGCAGAAGCTTTGGAAAGGTGTGTTTTAGAGAACACATCGTTTTGTCTTCCTTCTTTAAAGGAGACGCAGTGCAGAGTGAAAAACACAGAAGCAGGGATTAGAAGACCTGATTCTTGGCGTCTTTCTTCGCCTAACTAGTTGTGCGATCCTTTTAGCAGCTCCTTTGCCCTTTCTGGGTGCACTTTTCCTATTTTAAAATGAGAGCATTGGACTAGTTGGAGAAATGTATGGTTTTTGTGTTTTGCCTTTGTGAATTTTCCATATCAGGATCACCTTTTTATTTTCTGCGTGTTTTTCTTTAAACAGATCCATTCTGTGGAAATTATTTTAAAGGGCCACATTACACATTTCTGCAAAGGAAAAGTGAGCATTGTTGCTAGATAGTGAAGGTAACTAAAAACAAAAACAAAACATGGTTAATTAAGGTGGTAAATTTTACGTTAATGTCTCTTTTACCACCATTAAGATTTTTAAAAATCCAGTGCAAAGACCATGTCACTGTTAAAGTAAGTAATATTTTCCCTGTACCACTTCAAATTGTTCCTTCATCAATGACTAGATGGTCTGAAAATGACCTTTAGCTTCATGTTTTAGTGCCAACCAGGATGCCATAATGTCCTTTCTGGAGAGCCACACCATTTTAACAGAGGAACAGTTTAACTTCCTCCATCAAACTGTAGCCATGTAAACACTATCTCCTCCAGCTCAGGCAGTTCCTAATGGGTGGTCCCAGGATCCATGCCTGTGAGAACTTTGCCCAGCCTGGTAGAGGGAGTCTGCCATCTGTATGGTAGTTGGTGTAACCTGGATTAAATCACTTCCTCCATTTGGAGTATCTTCTTACTTTTCTTTTCCAAACCTAAATCCCACCCACCCTTTGAATCCCACCTCCTTCAGGGAGTCTCCTGGAATTCCGGCAAAGTCGAATGATCCTTTCTACTTTCTCCCTAAATTTTTGTTCTGTAGCATTTTAGATTGAGTTCCTTAGATGTGGAGCCTGAGGTGAGACTTGGGTGCAAGTGATTTCTTGAAGGAGTACCCATCAGGAGAAATGTGTAAGGGATGAGGAGACCCAGATAGAGGAGGAGGAACCAGTGGGGAAAGTGGCAGCATGTAAAGTCTAGTCTTAGCCTGATCCACTGGCGGCTCTGGAATGAATCACACTACAGAATTGTTCCCTAGATGAGATTGCGGGGCCAGCCTTTTACATCCTCATGTCAGTCACTGGCCTTGAGCTGTTAGGAATGGGGTAGAATGTTATATAACTGGCCTCAGAGGAGCCAGTTGTCAAAGTTTTAGGAATTGTATGAGCCACTATTAAAGTTATATAAATGTAACTAAATAACCAGTAATAAAAACAATGGTAATCAATGTTCAAACCTCATCACTTCCTACTTATTTTTTCTACAGTTTTTTTTTACCTTTGCTTTTTTGGTTATTTTTATCTATTTTATCTTTATGGTGGAAATACCATATCATGGAGAGCCTCTGTGCATCTCCTCAAAACTCTGCATTCAATGATGTCATGTTGGTGGGAGTGAAATCAGCCATGGTGTGAGTATTTACACCACAGAAAGTGGCAAACGCACAAACTGGGACCCCTCTCTCCCCTGCCACCAAAAAGATGACTGTCAGCATAGCACTGGGTATAATCTGGGTGAGGCAGCTCCCACCAACGGGGCAGGGACAGGGGTTTCGAGGCAGGAGTGATTGTCCAGAGGAGGGGGCAGGAGTGAGCCACTGGCAGTCAGTACTCATAGCAGCAGAGAGATGGAGCATGACCTGGACAAGTTGATCTGGACAGGTGCTAACAGCAAGTCATTTGATGTTTTTTTCCATGATCTGACCTGTGACAGCCTCTCTTTTGTTTATAAAAGTTTTCATGAAGGGGAAAGCAATGGAATAGAAACCTGGAGCCCTGGCTTCTGGTCTTGGCTTTGCTTCTACTTTGTTGTATGACCTTGGAAAAGCTCTTCAACATCACTGCTCCCTCACCCATGGAACGAGGAATCATATGGTCTCTCAGGAGGCTTCCTGCTTTGCACAGCCTCAAAAGGTGTGATCCCCTTACCCATCTGGCCTGCATTGGGAGCATTACAGGAACCATGTCTCATTCTAGTACTGTAGGACCCAACACTCCAAAGTCTCCTCTCTGATCCCCAGGCTTAGATAGTAAAAATAGACAGCATTTATTGAACATTTACTGTATACGAGGTATTTTAGATCTTAGCTCATCTAATCCATGTATCAGCCCTGTGACAAAGGATTTATTTGTTCTTTCTATTTCACTGATGAGAAAACTGAGGTTCAGAAATATTAAGTGATTTGTCCAGCCACATAGCTAGTAAATGGCCTCTTTGGGATTCCAGGCCCAGTCTACTGGATTCTGGTGCATGTGCTTTCAATCGTTTCCTGCATGCACTTATTGGGAAAGTATTTCTATGTGACTCTTGCTGTATCAGTGTCCCCATCTGGAACCTAGAGACTGGTTGGTTCCACTCCTTTCCACTTACTCTCTGCCTTTCTCTCCCTGGACCCTCTTCTGGGTAGAATGAACTGTAAGCCCTTTGCAGCTTGGGCCTTTGTAACTGTTAAATAAGCAAATGAAGGAGAAAGGCCAGGAGGCTGGAAGCCAGCTGTGCACTCCACCATTTGTCTGGGACAACAGTGATGGGCAGAGGAGCAAAGAAGGCTGGTTTTGAGCATTTCCTAGTGATGCCTGCCCAGGGGCGCTGCAGGCTCTGTGCTGTGATGGGGGTTACTGGGCCGGCACAGTGCAACCAGGAGATGTGCGATTCACCCTTAACTTAGGAATGGCTTGGATCACCTGCACCCAGAAGGCCCGGCCTCTCTGTGAAGTCTGGTCCTGGACCAAGTGTGGAGGGGCCACAACTCACACTTACTCCTTGCCACCTGGAAACCTATAAAGCGCAACTTAGCCCCAGGCAAGGGGAGATTTTCTGTGCAGACCGACAAGCTTTTCCTTCTCACTGTTTCCCTCAGTCCCACACCCCCACTCCACATGACAGAAATCTGAGTCTCACCTCTCAGGGGTCTGACCTAAGATCCCATCTCATTGAAGTCTCTTCACGTGTCCCTCATTTCCCTAGGCCTCTGCCACCCAACCTGGGTGTCTCCTCTGCCTGGCTCCCCATTTTACAGCAGACACTAATGCCTGTCTTGTGACTCTGCCAGCAGAGAAATCGAGGTCAGGGAGATCTGCCAAGTATACCTTTTGTTGGTTTTTCAGGAGGAACAATCTGTAAGTGATCACTGAAGGCAAAGGGCTGAAGAGATGGCTTCAGGAAGAGAAAAAAGAATGGACAAGGCAGTCTGTCTGCCCTGGATGGTAGAAACGAGTAGTGAGAGAAGCCATGCAGGCAGTTGAGACACCCCTAAACTTTTCTCTCCAGGATCCTCCATTTTAGACAGTATTACCATCATTCATCCCACTGCTCAGGTCAGAAACCTGGGAGTCAGCCTCGACTTTTCTCCCTCACCTAGGAGTCTGGTTGTGGCATCTGTTCTCTGAATCTGTCTTGATGTCAGTCCTTCTCCATGGCCACTGCCCACTACCAAGGGCTTGCTAGCTCTTGCCTGGGCTGGTTTAGCCGTCTCCTCACTGGTGGTGGCTACCCTGCTTCCAGCCATGTCCCCTACTCCCATCCTCCCCCACCTTGCGCAGAGTGTTTCTGCAGTGCGCTCTTGACCTTGTCGTGCCAGCCCCAAGTTAGAGCCCTTCAGTTCCTTCATGGCCGGCCCCAGGCTGAGGTTCAGGGTCGTTAGCCTTCTGGGCACAGCTCTTCTTGCTCTGTTCCTGCTTGATCCTGAGTGCTGAGTGTCTCCAAGACCGCCCTTCAGCCAGACAATTTTCTAGAAGAGTTCCCAACACTCAGAAAAGCTGTTCCTCCTGTGTTATAGCTTATTACAGCGGAAGGATAAGTCAGCTAAGGAAAGGTTGTGTGCAGGGCACCCCGGGGGGACACCAGGCAGAAGCTTCCAGTGATTCTCTCTCACTGGAGAGCCTGCGGCAGCCCTTCATTCTCCCAGCAATGATGTGTGACCACACATATGAAGTGCTGCCAAGCAGGGATGCTCACCCAAGTCTCGGGGTCCAGAGTTTGCACTGGGGGGTCCATCACACAGGCATGGGTCACCCATATGGCTGGACTTAGGAAGCAAACCCAGGCCTTCACTGTAAATTGCATCGTTAGCATAGACTATCTGGTGTGGCCCAAAGCCCCTGTTATGCAGAGAAGGTAGGATATCCCAAGAGCTCAGAGGTTAGCGCCTAAGAGCTGGTCAAGAATGAGTCTGTTTTCTGGAATGTGCAGGGTTGGAGCACCCCAGGCTTGCTGAGTGAACCCTTTATTGCACTTCCTTTAGACGCACATCCACCATTCTTTCCCATGCAGCCAGCCCTCCAGCTGTATCACTTAGCCTGCACTCTCATGCCTCTGTGCCTTTGTAGGCACTGTTCCTTTTGCCCGGCATTCTGCTGCACCTCTCCTTTCGTAGCTTACCTGCCACGCTCTCACTCATCCTCAAACTTCCAGGGAAGCATCCCCTCCCACGGGAAGTCTTCCCTGATGCCCCCAGGCAGGTCGAGCTTCTCCCTCCCTCTGCACGCAAAGCGCTCTGTGAATGTCTCTTGTCATCATGGGTCATTCCGTGCCTACTTCCCACACAGTAGGAAACACTGTATGTTCTTTTAGGGTGGAGAACACATAGTCCCTTAAAAATAATGTTTACTTTGTGTTTTTCTGTTGATAAAAGTAATACTTGCTCAGGGAAGAAAAACTGGGGCAGTATGTTGCTTCTCAGGGCTTCCCTGATAGCTCAGTGGTAAAAAAAAAAATCCGCCTGGAATGCAGGAGACTCAGGAGAACTCGGTTTGATCCCTGGTTCAAGAAGATCCCCTGGAGGAGGAAATGGCAACCCGCCCCAGTATTCTAGCCTGGAGAATCCCATGGACAGAGGAGCCTGGTGCACTACAGTCCATGGGGGTCACAGAAAGTTGGACACGACTGAGCGGCTAAGTGTGCACACACGTTGCTTCTCAACATTTTCTCTCCAGTGCCTTCCACATGATAATCCTAGTGACCATAGGGTCTGGACCTGCCTCGGCCCCCCAAGTTGCTGCCTGGTGTTGCCTCAATCTCTATAAGGATGTGAGTGAGGGGGCTTCTCAGCTGTTCTCTCTCTCGTCCTTTCTCCTTTGTGCAGAAACATGGGGAATGGGCTGAGGACATAGAGTTGAGGAAAATGCAGGCCCTGTCCTGGGGAGCTCAGTGTGGTGGGGGAGACCAGTGTGGTGGGGGAGACAGGCCCTGGACAGCTCACCATGTTGTGAGGAGGTCACTGGCAACAAGGTGGGGGGAGGAGGAGGTTGGGATGGAGTGAGGGAAAACTTCCTAAAGAAGTTGACGTTTGGGCTAGGCCTTAAAGCAACTGGAGGGTTTTTCTCAAGGAGGGGAGGAAAAAGGTTTCCAGGCCAAGGTCATGGAACAAGGCGGTGACCAGCTATGCGTGGCCTGTGCTGGCTGAGTTCAAGACTGAGGGGCCCCCCCTTCCCCCAGAGACCCCAGTTGTCAGATATGACACACCACTTGACTTTCCTTTGATCTTAGGCAGGGGTTATTCCTAGGGGACTGCCCTTGCTGAGCTGCTGGCCCCGGGTTCTGTTTTGGTCATGGGGTTTCTGTCTTTCTTTCTTTTTTTTTTTTTTTGTCATTTGGCCCTGGATATGTGTGAAATCTGCAATTCAGTCTCAAAATAACTGGCTGATTAAAACCTAGTGAAACAAACAACAACAAAAAAAAAAAATAGGGGGAAGTGTGCACTGAAACAGATGTCGAGCAGCCCCAGGTAGCTTAGCTACATGCCAGCTTTAAGCCTTTAAATGTATTGGCGGGCACCTCTTTCTGTTCTGAAACAGCCCTGGAGACCAGGCCAGTCAGTGCTATTCCATGCACCACATTTTTCACTTCAAGGGGTCTTCTGAGCAAAATGAGACCTGGGGGGAGGGGGCAGCCTGTCATGCTTGAGATCCTAGTGAGACCTGTGTGTTCATGCTGGGAGCACAGTGTCAGTTGAGTTTGTAAATGTTGGTGAAATTACTGACTCACCCATGGATTTTGTGAGGATATTTCTATATCTAGTTATGTTCTTTTCTGAGTTTTTCCTTCCCTCTGTGTTTAAATCCTGGGATTTTGAGCCGATACCCAACCTCTATTGCACCTCGATTTCATCTGTAAAGTGGAGGTGATTAGAGCCCCTTTCTCATTGTTCCGGCAGGACTGAATGAGATTATATGTGAAAAGCACTTAGAACAGTACTTGGCACATAGTTAAGTGCTAATAAGTGATTATGAGTATTATGATTACCTGTAGCTCTAAGTTACACTCTCACATCTATCCTATCTTAAACCCTGGAATACTAGGAAAATAGGGGATGCAGGAAGACCTGGGTTTGAGTCCTGGTTCTTCCACCAACTTATTCTGTGACATTGGGTAAGTCATTTCTTCCTCCTGGGACTTGATTTGGTCCTGGTAAAATGATGAGGGTGGATTAGATCAGGAATAACAGATATAGGAAGGGCATAGAGCTTCCAGATTTTCTCATTCATACAGCTCTCAAGGCAGTCATTGTGAATTGATTAGATGGTACCTGATTTGAAATCTGTTTTCTGTCCCTGAATTAGATGATGTTCCAGCTCTGATCATCTAAAATCTTAAATAAAGGGGTGCATGGAGCCTAATTTTCAGGTTCTACAAATAGTCCATCCCCTTCCCCATGTAACTCTGCTTATTAAGTATGGCATTAGATAAAAACTAACCTCCAAAAGGGACTCACTGTATCCCATTTAGCTGGGGATGAGCAGGTGCTTGCCTTACTGGATGCAGTATTTCCTAAACCTCAGTATTCTCTGCATAATATTCAAAGTAGTCTAGCTGAAATTCTGAACACACTTTGAACTTGATTTTTAAGTCACGTTTATAAATATTTGCATCTATATGTCCCCTTTTAGGCAAATGTGGACAGGGATTAGCCTCTGACCTGAAGGAGTTTATAACTTTATAGGTAGCATTGAGGCTGAAGAAACAGTACCAAGTTGTATGCAATCAGTTGCTAAGTTTAGTACAAAAACATACATTGTGAATCAAAGATAGAGAACACAGCATGGCAGACATAACTAATCAGTCACTGTAGTCTTTCCTAGTAAGCTCAATAATCCTTTTCCATATGGAGTTCCAGGCAGCCACTACCATAGGTCAGAGTTGGCATGTGTAGTAAAATCTATGTGTGCTTTGAGTTGGTTAAAATCTGTAAAGCTAGCTTCTGTAATGGATAAATCTCAATGTCTCAGTGACTTTTTGTTTTTTAGTTGCTCAGTTGTGTCCGACTCTTTGCGATCCCATGTACTGTAACCCACCAGGCTCCTCTGTCCATGAGATTTTCCGGGGAAGAATAATGGAGTGGGTTGCCATTTCCTTCTCCAGGGGATCTTCCTGATGCAGGGATTGTACCCGGGTCTTGTGTCTCCTGCACCTCACGTGAGTTCTTTAGCACTGAGCCACTGGTGAAGCCCATAAAACCCAGTATTTACTTCTAAAAATCAATTGCATTTATGGAGGAAAAATTCAGATTTTATAAACTTGATACAAAATGTTACTAGTTATTTCTTTTTTTTTTTTTGAGAAAAACAGATCAAACCAAAAAGTTCCCATTTGCATGATACCCTCTTACATAACAAATTATCAGACACATTTGTACATATGGTATTCTATCTTAGAATGTTTTTGTAAGTAACAATGTAAGCACAATAAAAGTTTACTTCAAACTCAGGTTGAATTGGTAGGGAAGTCTGTTCCATACAGTCAGTCAGGGACCCAGGCTTCCTGCATCTTTGTGACTTGGCCACTCCTTGAGGCCTATCGAGCCTTCCCATTCAGCCATAGATGGGGAAAGAGTGAGTGAGGACCATGTCTGAGAATTCTGTATAGGTTAGGCCTGGGAAAGGCATCCACTACTGTGCTTACATTTTATTGGCTAGAACTCAGGCACATGGCCACACCTGACTTCAGGGAAGGCTGGGAAAGACAACCGTGTGCCCAGGAGGGAGGGGAGAGATGCAGATATTGGTGTGCTCTAGCAATTTCTGTCTTGTACCCTGGAATCACAGGAACTCCCTTCCAAAAGTGTGGAGTTGTCAGAGAGGGCTCTAAGAAGGGCTCTGAAAAGATGTATATGATTTAAATTTGTCCAAAACAGTAGGGAAGGTCTTTCAGACAGGGTTAAAAGCAGGAATAAAGTGGGAACCAGTTGGCCTTATAGGCTGAGATAGAAAGGAGACAAGATAGGCTGGACTAAAGGTTTGTGGGAGGAAATCCTGCATGGATGGGAACAAGTGACGGTGGATCCTTGAATGTGATGACATTTCCTCTCTAAATAGCAGAAATTTGGACAAGTGTTTTGTTGTCAACAGAAGCTATGAAAAAGGTAGCAGTCAGTGGTCTGATTCTTTCAGCTTCTGTTTTTTTTTCTCTTCTGGCCATCCTTCAGTGACCTATTTAAAAACACCACCCTTTCTCAAGTTTCCTCAAAACCTTTTCTTTAATGGTGTAAAGAGAATTCCCAATGAGAAGAAAGTGAGTGGGGAGAGCTGGGAGCACTAGTTCTTAGCCCCACTTTGCAAATTTCCCTGCTTGCATTTATTATTATGCACTAATTATTCACAGAGAGCCTTGCCCTTTGTGGGTTCACATTAATTTAGATTGCTTTTGAAAAGCAATCAAGGAGGGAATTAAGTGATCATACATCAAAGAAAAAAAAAAAAAAGACATGGCACCAAAGAGATGGGATGTGCTTCGCTGTAACTGGCCATGTCAGGCTGCTGTGAGCCTTCCTCTAAGCCCAGGGGATACTGACAGGTGCATCTCAGCTCTCTTGGGACCTCCGTGGGCCCGTTTGTCACACTTTAGGTCAGTATCTCCATGGATCAGATTATAGAGGGGGCAAGAGTTGTAGACAGATGGTCACTGGACTAAGACTCGTTCCTTTTCTGAGCCTCAGTTTTTTCATCTGTAAAATGAAAAGGTGGATTAGTGATCTTTCAGGCTCCTCCCTCTAGGTCTGCAACTCTCTGCCAAAGTTTTTTTGAAGACTTATAGCTATGCGACATTACAGATGGACATATAGACTACCTGCTCCTACTCCGCAAGGTTTTACTTGTTCAGTGTTTTCCTGGGCATTAATAGGAAAAGGAAAGTGAATTAATATTTCTGTCTCTCTCTCCTGCTTCAGTTATTCAGTGCCCTTGATATAGGCTAGGGATTTCTCAGCTGTTTGTTTTTTCATCTGGGAGGTCTTTGAAAATCTGTGTTTGTGAAGTATAATATGCATACAGATAAGCATGTTTAATAAGTATACAGTATGACCCTTGTTTTTATGATCATTTTATTATGTCCTCTTTCCCCTCCCTTGACCGTCTTTTAGTTTGGGATGGACACTGGAGGAGATTGGAACAGGAGTCCCACATCGATTGCTTCCATAGGCATCTGGCAGGGAGTTGTTTGCTAATCTCCATTATGGTTAATGCGAAGATTTGCAAGTGTTCTGAAGGCGTCACTGATTGGTATAAGCCTCATCTCACACATGCATGGATGAGATTTCCAGGGAGCAGACATCCAGTGAAATGAGGCGGAGGCCCTGTTGGAGAGGGTGGCAAAGGAGAAGGAGACCCGAGGAGGAGAGTGAGGTGGAATGGAGCACATGCTGGCAGAAGGAGCAATGCAGAGAAAGAAGCAGCAGAGCCTAGATTCATATAAACCATGGAGTGGAGGTGGGGGTCACGGAGGGTGGTGTGTTCTGCAGGGAAGAGAGAGGATGGGGAGGACCAGGGCAGAGACAGCCCACTGGATTTGTGATTAGGAGGGTCGTGAAATGATGCTTCTTTGAAGAGGTGAAAGGGAGATGATGTGTGGAGAGAAAAGTTGATGCGAAGCACTTGGCATCGAGTTTGTGTGTGTGCTGGTGTGGTTCGCCCCCTAATTACCTCTCATCTACCCTCAGTTACTGGATGACAATGATTAAATCCTGCCCAGCCCCTACCTCAGTTAATCTACCAACTGGCTCTTTGCTTCCACATTTTATCTGAGAAGCACGTTGCCTTTTAGAGAGATTGCCATTAAAGCTCTTTTCATTGAAGAAAAAGTAAGATACAGGGAGAAATTAGTACCCACTGCCTGTAGAAAGATCTAATTAACCTTGCTCTGGGGCTGTCCATGTGACAAGCTGCTCCTCTGTAGAATAACAGATGCCCCCGATGTTTATTCAAGAGCAGCTTATCGATTGGGATGACTCAAATTGAGTAGATTTCAATAACTGGGAATAAACATCTACTTTGGGCTACCTAAGGACACAGCACACATTTAGCTGAGGTTCCTGCTTTCCCCACACATTTCGCTGAGGTTGTCCAAAGATCAGCTTCCTTAACTATAAGATGGGATAAGTGATACTTAAGCTTGCAGAGTTATATGAGGATTAAATGAGATTTTCTATCTCACAAACTTAGTGTCATCTCTGCCGTGTAGCAGGCATTCGATAAGAGGTGGTATTGATGATGCTACAAGCAAGCATTTATTGAGTGTCCCGGTGCTGTTCCGGAATGAATAATACAGGACTCCTGTTCTTAAGGAGCTGGCAATGCAGCAATAAAGAGAGAGTCATATTAATAATAGTCAGGACATGATCACAAGGCGGTGTGATAAACATTGTAATAGAGGGGCACTCTGAATTCTGTTAGAACACAGAGGCGGGGACAATGGATTCTCTCTGGGAAAGACAGACAAGGCTTCCCTAGAGGAGGAGTCTCTCAAGTTAGACCTTGAAAACAGAAGAGCGGAGAAGAGACATTCCTGGCAGAGGACACTGCAAGTCCAAGGGCAGTGAGGTTGGAGACAGCTTGGTGCTCTTTGAGGACGCATCCACTGGTATGGTGCAGCATGAGTGAAACAGACTTGGTGACTATTTGTACCAGCCGCAGCATTTGAGGGGCAACGGGGTTGGAGAATGAGGAGAGCTGTCTGGTGTGGTTGGAAAGTGGAGTGCTCTCAGCATCCTACCGCTCTGAACACTGTGTGCTGGCCTGCTCCCTGCTCCTCCATCTAATCCTCCTGGGAGCCTTTTGGGAAGGAGGGGATGGGGCAGAGCTGATTCATACCTTCTATCTGGTAGGGGTCTTTCTGCAGTTGGGTAAAGGCTCTTGGGAGGAGAGAGGCAAAGGTAAAGAGCCAGGCCAGAAGGAATAAGCTCTCTCTTTTAATCTCTCCCATAGCAACTAGCTCCCTCTTTACTATTTATTTCTATTTGTTAGACCCTAGGTCTCCAAATGTCTTTTACATTGTAGCCAAGTCCTCCCTGACCTTTTAGGGGCTCTACCTAGCTCCACCTAGACCACCACAGGTGGTCCCCAACAGGGCAGAATCTGTGCCTGCATGTCTAAGAAGAAGAACAATGGCAACAACAGCATCCATTTATTGAGCAGGTCTTTCAGGTACTGGGAGATGTATATGTTTGACTGATTCAGTCCTCATGTTAAGACCTTGAGGCAAGGTTATCCCCATTGATACATGGAGAAACTGAGGCTCGAAGAATTTAAGATTCATTGTTGAAGGTCATACAGCTAGTAACTGTTGCAGTTCAAATTAAAGTGAAGTCTCGTGCAAAGACTGTATTTTTAATTCCTGTGCTATGCTGAGAAGTAAATCATTCCAATTTATCAATACTGGTCTTTGTTAAAAGCCATAGTTCAGCAGTGCATTACCACGTTTCTTCCTCACCTCGGCTACAGCATCACTTTGCTTATAATCTCTGTATGTGAATTAATTGATTGACTGAACTGAGGACAGGGCTAGAGATTCAGGGGCTGCACTACCCGGGTACTGGGACTAGTGTCCTTTTCTTCCTCGCCCCGGGAGTGGATGGAAACATCTGCAGAGGATGTTTTTCAAACAGCCTCCGAAAGCAGTCTGCTGAGCAACAAAGAGCCTTTCAGAGCGCAGCTCCTGAGGTGAGGGGCTCGAAGGGGTGTGGGCCTCGCAGACCAAGAGCAGAGCAGGAGGGCCTGGAGTTGCCACTGCCTAAGCCTTGCTAAAGAGGATTGAATTTCATCTTGGGGTACTGCTGTGGGGCTGAGGGGCCAGGGCTGGGACTGGGGGTGACGGCCCATGAGAGGGAGAAGGTCTTTAGGGAACATTACAGCTTGTGTGTGTGTGTGTGTGTGTGTGTGTGTGTGAGAGAGAGAGAGAGAATCTGTTTCAGTACTAGAACACAGCTCTGTGGATGTGGAAAGGCATTCGAAACTAGTTTCCCAGGGAAATATATGTTTTTAATGAAGAATAGTTTTAAACTATAAAAGTAATACCTGCTTATTGTAAAAATTCAAATATCAAGATATATAAACTTCTAAATAAAACACTGAAAGCTCTTGCCACCCACTATACGTCCTCACTGTTAACATTGTCAATGCAGTCTCCCAGACTGCTGTGTGTGTGTGTGTGTGTGTGTGTGTGTGTGTGTGTGTGTACAGTGTTTGAGATACATAATTAAATGTTTGTGTACTAGATATGTAACTGGAGTGGCTAAGTTTTGTTGAATGCTTACCTTGTGCCAGGATTTATAGTAAGTATGAGGTTGTTCTTTATTTTTATGACCTCATTTCATTCTTATATTTCTGTGAAGTTTAGGTATCATGATGCCCATTCACAAGGTGGGGGAAATGAGACTTTGTGAGGTCCCTGGGGCAAATGGGGGTGGGTGGGTGGAAATATGACTGCAAGGTGCATATGCTTCCCTGCTGGTCATGTTCACGCTGTTTCTTGGCCCCTTTACCATCTTCTCCTCTCCCACTTCTTCCGGTAAGAAGGCATGCTTTAGCATAAGGATTGATCATCACTGGGTGAGTTTGGTAGGCAGTATAATGCCTCCCCCCGCGAAAGGGCCCTGGTTCCCCAGGAGACTATGTTACTCACATGGCAAAATTACTTTGCACGTGTCATTATGGTTAAGATCCTTGCATTAGTTTCTCAGAGGTACCCTAACAAAGCACCAAAAAATGAATGGCTTAAAAGAACAAAGATTTATTGGCTCACAGTTCTGGAGGCTAGAAGTTGAAAATCAAAGTGTTGGCAGGGCCGTGCTCTCCCTGCCAACTTTAGGGGAAGATCCTTTCTTGCCTCTTTTGGCTTCTGGTGTTTGCTGGCAATCCATGGCATTCCTTGGCTTGTAGACACAGCACTCCAGTCACATGGCTGTCTTCACCCCATGTGTCTTTACATTGTCTTACCCCCATGTATGTCTGTCTCTGTGTCCAAATTTCACCTTTTTATAAGGACACCAGTCAACTTGGATCAGGGTCTACCCAAATACCTCATTTTAACTTTACTTCGGTAAGACCCTATTTCCACTTAAAGTCACATTTGGGGCTTAGGACTTCAACATATCTTTTTGGGGGGCACAGTCCAACCCATAAAAAAGTGGAGGTTATCATGTAGTATCTGGGGAGCCCAGTCTAATCACATGAGCCCTTAAAAGCTGAGAGCTATCTCTGGCTGTGGGCAGAAGAGAGGTGCCCAGAGGGGAAGTTAGAAAGATATGACCCACTGCACCACCCCTGGCTCTGAGACATAGGGCCTGTCCAAGGGCAAAGACTAGATGACAAAGACTAGGCTCCCCAGTTGACAGCCAGCCAGGAAATGGTGACCTCAATCCTACAACCACAAAGAACTCGATTCTGCCACAATCACAATTCAACAGGAGATGGATTCTTCCCAGAATCTTCCCATAAGAGCCCAGCCAGCCAATACCTTGACTTTAGCCTTGTGAGACTCTAAGCAGAAAGCTAGCTAGGTCAACCTGGACTTCTGAGCCTCAGAACTGTGAGATAATAAATCTGTGCTTATTAAGTTGCTGAGTTAGTAGGAATCTGTTCTAGCAGTAATAGAAAAGGAATAGTTACCTTCCCATTTCCCTGGCCCTTCAGTGCCTTAAGCCAAAGACTTGGTGATAGAAATTCTTGGGACCTCATGTTTACTTTCTTGGGTCTTTGAATAATACTGTCACCCCATTCAGAATGTGATATTTCCCAGTGCATTCCTTGCAAAATTTCACTTGCTTCCCCCAGGAGCCCTGTGAGATGTAGGGATATTATTCTCCCCTTTTACAAGGCAGGAAACCATGCGCTTTAATAAAGGAAGTGATTTGCTCAAGGCCTCACAGAATTGGGATTGCAAGCCAGGTTTCCTGCATCCAAATCATAGGTGCTTTTTGCCACAGCCCATGGCTGACTCTGTTTCCCCAAACACCTGATGTCTGGACCCAGTTACAGCTGTCCGATGGCCTGGGCCCCGTGTGAGAGTGTAAACTTCCTTTTGGTAAGAAATGGTCAAGCAGAAGCTGGTGGACAATTTACTTGGGATGCTGAGGAAGGGATCCCTGCTATCTGTGGAAGGATGCTGGCAGGTGCCTCCTGATGCCCTTTTCAATTCAGGATCTAAAGTGGCAGGTGGGATAAGCTTCTGGTACCGCAGTTCGGACGAGAGAAAGCTCCCTGGAACTTGCCTTGGCCTGGAGAAGATCTGCAGAGGAGGCTGATCTGCGCTAGGACTTGGAGGGAATGGCTGTGTTTAGATTTCCGTCGTGATTGCAGGGCATGCCTCTTGCCCACGCCTTCTGATTCCAGTTCCTTTGATGAAACTTTCAGGCAAGAACTGGGTCAGACCTGAAGTGAGCAGACCTCATGGCCTCTGGCCGCCCTCCCCACCCAAGCCCATCGTGGCGGCTGAGGGTACACCCTGCGGTTGCACCCGAAAGGACAGTGGTGGGAGAGCAAAGGGGTAAGGGAAACAGGCGGGAAACAACTTCCTGCCCAGTCTGGCTTCCTGTGGCTTCCCTGCTAACCCGCTGCAACTCTTATTAACTCTCTTTGTCTTTCTGTGGGTGGGAACCAAATAGCCTGTCTTCTGAGGGCAGCTGCCCTCCTATTAAAGGCTCCTTAGCAATCTTCCACTTGTGCTTCTTGAACCTGGGGCATCCCCTCCTCAGTCTTGTCCCCTGCATGGCTGAGGTGACATAGAGTGTACCTTCCCCAAGCCTGAACTCGCTGGATCTCGAAAGCTCCCTCGCTCTTGTCCTTCCTCCCGCCCGTTGGAGCGCCCTTCAGTTTAAGAGGTCTTTCTAGCCCCCGTGCCACGCACCATAGGGATGGCTGCAAACGATGGCCTCGCAGGCTTCAGTCCAGGAGGCAGCCCGGTGATGTGGACAAAGCTGGGTATTTATTAAGCACCTCCTGTGTGCCTGGCCTGTGCGAGGACTCAGGGGCACAGCCCTGAACAAGACAGCAGAGGCCGTGTCCCAGCCCTGGTGGTGGCGTGGCCCTGAGCTCGCCGCTCACCTCTCTGTCTCAGTCTCATCTTGCAGTGACTGACTACAACACTTTGTAGGCGTGTTGTAAACTGTAAGCTCCGTGGAGAGAGTGCTGCTAATTCTTATCCCCTCACTTCATTCTTTCAGTTACTTCATGAGGTAGGCACAGCAGCAGTTCTTATACCCATTTTACAGGTGAGAAATCAAAGCCTCCCTTTGATTTAAGAGGTTTAAGAGCAGGAACAGGAAGAGGAACTAAATATTCAGCTACTTAGCTGTGGCTTGATTCTATTTTACTGTGTACTGTTGCCCAGGAGTTCACCGGTGATAGTGTTTAGTGACATTTTCAACAGCCACAGCATTCATAACCTCACATTCGTCTACTGCTTACCATCTGTCAAATTTTGAGCTAAATCCTTTACATGCCTATTGTTAGTCCCACTTTCCTGATAAGAAAATTGAGGCTCAGTGAGGATAAGTCATTTTCCCAAGGTCACTTTTCTATGAAGAGGCAGAGTCAAGGCTCAGATGTGTCTGACTCCAGAGTCTGGACTTGTAACCTCTGTGCTATTGGTTATCCAGCTGATCATTTCAACCTGGCATGCCCCAAAATAACCAGAAATTATGCGAGAGAGTAGGAAGAGGGTAGACTGGCAGTAATCACAACCTTTCTCACCACCCCCGAGAGGTATGCCCCGTTCAGTGGAGACTGTGGGCATCAGGAGGGATGGCTTCCTGAAGCTGAGATTTATTGGGAAAGTGCATCTTCAACAATGGGCAGGATTGGAAGCTCAGAAGAACAGAGGCTGGTATGAATAGAGGACTTGGGGAAGGAAGGAAGACAAGGAGGGAATTCTGACTGGTGGGTGCATTTAGGGGAGCAGTAGAGATAAGATGGGCTTTACCTGCAGCAAAGGAGCTGAAGTTTGTTCCAGCAGCTGCAGGCTGCCCACGCCATAGCCACCGAAGGAAATTAATACCCAGAGATGTTTCTGGGTCTGGGAAGGAACAAAGATCATACCCTTTTTGTTATTTCTCAATCTGGGCCTTGAAACTAGAGAAAAAGAGGCACAGAGCTGCTTTCTCCTAGAGTCAGGGAGGAGAAGAAAAGTGGAGGGGACCCAGGCCTAGGGAGGGGTCGGGAGAGCCGGGCACGCCAGCACTGATTCCGTGAGTCTAGAAACTCACATGCTGCACCCTGTGTAGCATTGTGAAGTTGGAATTTGGATTCCTCTCTGGGCCTGAGTTTTCTGAACTGTGACTCAACAGATGTATCAGTAAGAATCACTGGTTGCAAGTGACAGAAACATTATTCAAATGGTGGAAGACAAGGATTTATTGACTCATGTGATTGGAAAGTTCAGGAATAGTTCTGATTCTAGGGATGGTTGGATCTGGAGATTCAGATGGTATCATCAGCTGCCTACCTCTCTCCATCTTTTACTCTCTTCTCCACTGAGATGCCTTGGGTCACAGACAGGCTCACCCTTCAGGATCTCAAGGTGACTGCCAAAATCCCCAGGCTTACCTTCTACAGGCCTTGCAACCCACAATAGGAAAGCACCTGTCAGAAGTTCCTACAGAAGCCCTAGGGCAGACTCACTGGTCTGCATGGTCTTGTGGCCGGGAATGCCTGCCTCTAAGTCGCCAGACGGGGTCACATGATCTCCCCTAGAGTTGAAGAGCGGGTTAGTCCCACATGGAGGGAGAATGGGAGGGGATGATTTCCCCAGAGCAACATAGAAGGGCTGATCCCAGAAGATGGGGGGATGAATGTCAGGCAGGCAAAAACTGCAGAAGCCCTCCTCAGCATCCAAGGGCTGACCTGCCTGTCTCTGAATGAAGCCGCTGACAACGGGAGCCCTCTGAACCATATTAGGGTCATGGAGCCCTTTGAGACTGCCACGAAAGCCATGATACGTGCCTCCCACCCCCAGAAAGACACACAGAACTCTATAGGTGCTGCCGGTTTGGTCTCCTGCCTCCCCTAGACCCGCAGTTGGCTGCACTGGCCTCTAGCTGTTCTCACCACGCTACTTCCCTCCAAAGGGCCTTGGACTCGCTGTTCCCTCTGCGTTAATGTCACCCCTGTGTATGTTCTCACTGCATCATAAACCTGTCCTTGGTACCTAATTCAAGAGCAGTTTAAAATTTGTTGTATGGTTATTTGGCTAATATCTGTCTATTCCAGCAGAATGGAGACCCTGAGGAGGAGGGAGCTGATTGGGTTTCCCTTTACGTCTATAGGACCCAGTAGAGTGTCTGGCATGTAGTTGATGCTTGTTAGTAGACGGACTAATATTTACCTTTAAAGATGTGATTTTCCCTGAGTGGTCTTAGTGGCATACACCTTCCTAGAGTCAGTCTCTGAACCTCAGATTAAAGAACCTAAAGATAAAAAATGGAAAAATGAAGGATTGGACAGTCAGCTCACTTAAAGCAGGGCCTTGCAAATGAGGACCTCCCCCTTACTCGGACCAGATTTCCTGATAATCTAGGTGCCACTTACTTAAGTTGATGTCTTCTAAGTGGAGTACCGTGGATGATTAGTTCAGGTGAAGCTGTGGTCAAATATTAATAAATTTGGGAAAGACTGTCTCATCTGATATATCCTCCTCCTCCTGGAAAGTTACACCATGCATCAATAATAGTAATATATTTAAAATTATCATTAGTGTAAGTATCATTTATCAAGGACTTACTGTGTGTTAGGTCCCTTACTAGGTCCTTCATATGTATTTTCACACGTAATCTCATAATGTTGTTGTTAAGTTAGTAAGTTGTGTCCGACTCTTTGTGACCCCGTGGACCATGGGATTCCTCAAGCAAGAATACTGGAGTGGGTTGCCATTTCCTTCTCCAAGTGATCTTCCCAACCTGAGGACCAAACCTGTGTCCTCTGCACTGGCAGGTGGGTTCTTTACTGCTGAGCCACCATAGTCTTATGCAATGGATGCCCTCATCACTCCATGTTATGGAAGAGAAAAGAATGCTTGCATGGATTAAGAACCCCAGATTATCTTCTAGGAAGTGGTAGATATGGAACTCAAATCCCAGTGATCTGATAGGTGTCCAGTCTTCTTAATCACTGAAGACATGAGAAATCCTATGGGGGAAATACTTTACCTTTGTGTAATATGTATTTGTTGATAATGGAACCCCTTTTCTCTGCAAACACTCAGAAGACCTCAAGGACTGCACCTGTAATTTGGGACATGCTGGTGAAGTCTTAATTCATGCTGAGTAGGACTGAGACCAGAAGAGTGTACCTGGCATGGACTCAATTCCACAAATATTTCCAGTGCACTCCTTGTGCCAGGGTTGGTGCATGTGGGCACACAGCTACATCTGAATTGCCCAGAGCCTGCTCCTGGGCTGCTCCCCCAGGAGCCTGGCTCTGGGTCTTCATTGGACTGTTCAGCTGTGTCATCCCTCAGTGAGGTACTGTCCTGAGTCACGTCTGTGAGTTAGTTCATTGCTAAACACACGTTCATTCTGTAAATGTTTAGTGAAGACCTTCTGTGCTCCAGGACCTGTGTTGGGGATTGGGGATCCACAGGCAAATAAAAGCACTGACGCCTTTTCCCAGGACATCCATTATTTAGTGGGGGAGACAGATCAATGCATAGGAAATCATAGTAAAATATACAAGATAGACTGAGAAGTGCTGTGTAAGTTCTGAGATAAAAGCAATTTAAAAAAAAATTGACGAAAATTAATTTTGGTTTGGGATTTAAGCTCATGCCTAAATGGTGTTGAAACATCTGGATGCTGGGCAAGTTCAGATATCTGGCTGACAGCAGTGAGCAGCCATGTATTCCGAGGCACCCCAGGGAACTCCTGCCCACCTGCCCCACAGGGTGGGGAGAGACGTGGGAATGAGTTGCTGGCTTAACATACGTCCTCGGGCTGTGACGCCAACCATGCTTGGGCAAACAGATGTCCATGTGCATAGAACGCCATCTCCCACTGCCCCTGCCCACTGTCCCCCAGCCCACAGAAGGAAGCCTTACTGGTGTCCAGAGTTGCCAGATCACTCCCATTTCCCCAGATGACTCACCTGAGTCCTCAGGGACAAGCATAGGTTTTTTTTTTTTTTTCCCATTTCACTGACCCTGGAGTTCCTCATCCATCAAATGGGAGTAAAGATTCGTCCTCAGGAAGTTGGGGTTGGGGAGCAGGGCAGGTCCACACAGAATGTGTGAAGCTGCTGAAGAGTGACAGGCAGCAAGTTGGAGGAGCTGAAAGAAGTTCAGTCCTTAGAATGTCACTTGGTTGTACCTTCCTCTGGGGAGCAGCCTGCCAACCTTCAGGCCTTGTTTATTTCTTCTCCCCCATCACTTTCTCCACCTGGGACTATTCCAGTCCACTCAAACTGCCCTTTCGCTCAGCTGTTTCTCCTCTTGGTCAGTAAGCTGCTAGATGCAGGAACTGTTGTTCATTACCTTGGATATCCTGGTAGATGTCAGCGACTCTCCAACAGACACTCCCCTGGAGGGGTCAGTTGTTTCACTGGCAGTGCCCCCAGACCATCTAAACAAGGAGCCCCCCCCCCGCCACCCCACCATCTGGGGCCTGCCAGAACTGGGCAGGGGACAAGCGTGAGCACATTGACTCAGCATGGAAGCTCTCCCTCTGTGTTCTCCCCCATCCCGATGTGCTGCACATCCTCCAGCACCAGTGTGTGGGGCTGCCTGTGTCGGCAGGCAGAAGCTTTCCTGCACTGTGGCCTCCTCAGCAGGGAGTGTGTGAAGCATCCTGCCAGAGCTGGGCCAGATGTGGCCAAACCTCGCCAGCAGCATTTGCCCCAGCCCACAGACATCCAGCCTCACTGCACCAGCCTAGCCAACTCGGCCCAGCCACAGTGTACAGCGTCCAGGGGTTGGTGGCTGGGAACCAGGCCCCGCCGCCTCTCCTGCTGGCCTTGGTAGCTTCCCAGCTTCCTCTCACATGACTCCCGTCTCTGTTTACTTTTGTCTCTGGCCTCCCTGCCTGCAGCGTCCCCGTGCCACCTCCAGTCTAATCTGCTTCACTAGACGTAGCCCCTGCGCTGGCCCCTTCCCGGTGGCCTCATTCCAGAGCGTGTGCTGTCTTTGGCTTGCCCTCCCAGCCCACACTCCCCACCCCACCCCCAGCGCTCTCTACCGCTGTGAAGGAGGATCAGGATACTTTTTCATGTGAAACCTATGATGTTGTATTTGTGGCTCCTCCATCAAGTGCCCAGGAAGGTACCAACTCCTGTGGTGTTGATCTTGAAGTCGTGGGATGAACATTCCATAGCGGCCTAGCCCAGAGCTTGACTGAAAACAGATGAGTGGATAGACACAGGTAGAGGCAGACATGAGCTGGGTATCCAGGCTCTGAGAACCCCAGAGAGCTGGGGGAAGATGTTTGTTATGGGTTGAATCATGTCCTTCCAAAAGACGTTGAAGTTCTGAGCCCTCAAGAACTGCGAATGCGACCTGATTTGGAAATAGGGTCTTTGCAGAGATCAAGTTAAGATGAGGTCATTACGGTAGCCTGCATCCAGTATGACTAGATCCTTATAAAAAGGGGAAATTTGGACACACACAAACACACACACACGGAGGGTGCCATGTGAAGGCGAGGGCAGAGAAGGGGTGATGCATGTACAAATCAAGGAGTGCCAAAGGTCACCAGCAAATCTCCACAAGCAGGGGGACAGGCTCTCTCACAGCCCTCACAAGGAACCAACCCTGAGCTGATGCCATGATCTCGAACTTCCAGCCTCCAGAAAAGGGGCAAGGCATTGCTAGTGTTTAAGCCACGCAGCTTGTGGTATTTTCATATGGCAGCCCCAGGAAATGAATATTGATTACCTTCCGAGCCTCTCAACTCTGATTATGGTCAATGTGCTCTGGTGACCAAGTTTGTTTCCATCTTATTTAGTTCGGACATATGGGGGCTACTCTGAAGTTTCTGGTCAGAGTGTAATAATATAATATAATTATATTATAATATAGTATTGTTAATAAATATAACAATATATAACAATAATAATAAAAGCTTTTAATAAGACTCTAATGAGAATTCTTAATAAGATTCTAATAAGGAATTTTTTAGTATCCTTCCAGCTGATGTAGAGCTGGGCAAAGGATAAAACAACCCATAATCCCACATATACTTTTATAGGGCTTTCCAGTCTACGAAAAGCTTTCTTATTTATTACCCCATTTGACCCTCAGAGTGACCCTGTGAGGTTGGCACTGTGAGCATTACCATTTTGGAGAAGAGAGAATTGAGGCTTGCAGATGGTCCATCACTGTCTTAAGTGGCAGCGCTGGGGTTTAAATGTCAGCCTTCTGACTTGACTCTCATGTTCTTTCCATGTCCTCACAGCTGCCCCTGAACTTGGAGCAGATGGGACAGTTCAAGGGCAGCTGAGCCCTTGCCTGGAGGCCCAAGGATCAACGCAGTCTTTTGATCCTCTTTCAAGACCAAGAAATAGGGGACATGAGCCTGCCAGGACATTACTGGGATATCACCGGACTTTGTGGTGACCACAGGGGGTTCTTGGGCTTCTGCTGGAGAAAGGTCCCACTGTGAGAGTAGGCCCTGCTGGGTCATTAACAGCACAGGGCAGGTGAGGAGAGGCTCCTGGTGGAAGCTGGCTGCCCAGGGGTGGGATTGCCTCTCATCGCATGGTGAGGGGTCCTCTTCCATGTCTCACATTCTTCTAGCAAACTGGGACACAAAGCCTCTGTGTGGTCCCAGGATCCTTGGCAGCCCTCTCGGGACTTTGAAAGTGCCCACTACTTTCTAATAAGTGAAGAGCCTGGGGGAGAGGAGTGGCCATAATGTGTGGGTCTGAGGCCTGCGTTCAAGCCTCTGCACAGTGTGACCCCGGGCAAGTTTTTATTGACCTGGCTGCCCTGTAGGGCCTACACTTGGGAAGCAGCCGGAGGAGAGCGTCCATTGGCAGAGCTGAGGAAGCAAGGACAGATACAAGCTCTTCCTGACGTTGACCTCAGTGTTGTTCGCAGCAATGAGAACAGAGACCGTCCTGGAGTATTTGGGGCAGAGACCGTAAGTCCTTCTTCCTGCGAGGGGCCACTGGCTACTTCCTAAAGAGCAGTCCTGCTTTGCCCCTTCTGCCTCTCGTGTTGTGTCTGGGTGTGACTCACATTCTTCTGCAGTTTTTTGGCCTCCTCAGAAAACTCTTCTGGTTTCTATCACCAGAGAGTTTCTTTCCACTCCGTCTTCCTCGCCCCCTCCCACCACCGCCACACAGCTCTGAGGTTGTCATGTGAGTGTTTTCCATGTAAGAAAAAAATCTGGAAAACCCATTCAAGCCAAACAGAAAGATGATACCACTGAGTCTGAAGTTGATGGAGTTGGTTGTACTGCCCTGGCACGGGGCTTCTGCGGGTTGCAGAACTCTCCAAGGGGTGAGACTGAGGGGCTGTTTGTTCTAAAACCTTTGTTGACACGTCCATCCCACGTGCCAGCACTGTTTCAGTGCAGTGATTAAAACACTCTGTCCTTTCTTCAGGGCTTCCTATGGGTCTGTCACTGTGTGGGGTGCTTTACATATATTAAATCCTTCTTTTATTTCTCTTGAACATCAAACGCCTGACTTTAAAGTCCAGGTTCTAAGCAGTTCTGGTGTAACTGCCTGTTTGAAGAAACTCTCATCCAGGCCCTTCATCCTCCAGGTGGAGAGACTGAGGCTTGGCAAGGGGGGATGGTAACTTCCGGGAAGGATGAACTGGACCCAGGTGCCCTGACTTCTAGGGCATCTCCTCTGCCCCTTCCTCCCCTGCTGGGAGCAGCCCAGTGAGTACCTGCAGGAGCCCTCATTGAGTCATGCTCTTGCGGCTACATCCCAGGTGTTGGTTAAACTCGAGAAAGATGCTATTGGTTAATCCATGCCATTGTCTGCTTCAAAAGGCTTTGGCTTAATTAGCCCAAAGCATAGCTACTTTGAGTTTCAAAATCAAGTGTCTGGACTCATAAGTTTGGCACCCTGAGGGAGTTATTTGCTCTGCTACCAAGCACCTGAGCTCAGCAAAAAAATCCTAATTCATAGTTAATAGTGTGGAAACGTCTCACCATTCGCTGAATATGTAATGACATGTAACACCTCATTTCATTTGTACGTATTGTTCTCAAAGCCTTTCATGTTCTCCCTGCTGACCCCAGCCTCCTTTCATTCTCTGCCTGGTGAACTCCTAATCATCCTTCAAGAATAGCTTCTTGATTCGTGTCCTACTGCTCTTCTCCCTAGCACTGGTCATAAATAGTTGTAATATTTCTACAATCTCCCACTAGACTGTAAGCTCCATGAGGGCCTGAACAATGTCTTATACACAGTTCAGTTCAGTTCGGTTCAGTTGCTCAGTCGTGTCCAGCTCTTTGCAACCCCATGGACTGCAGCACACCAGGCTTCCTTGTCTATCATTAACTTCTGGAACTTGCTCAAACTCATGTCCATCGAGTCAGTGATGCTACCCAAGCATCTCATCCTCTGTTGTCCCCTTCTCCTCCTGCCTTCAGTCTTTCCCAGCCTCAGGTTCTTTCCCATTGAGTCAGTTCTTCGCATCAGGTGGCCAAAGTATCAGAGCTTTGGTTTTAGCATCCTTCCAATGAATACTCAGGATTGATTTCCTTTAGGATGGACTGGTTGGATCTCCTTGCAGTCCAAGGGACTCTCAAGAGTCTTCTCCAACACCACAGTTCAAAAGCATCAGTTCCTCGGTGCTTAGCTTTCTTTATAGTCCAACTCTCACATCCATACATGACTACTGGAAAAATCATAACTTTGACTAGACAGACCTTTGTTGGCAAAGTAATGTCTCTGCTTTTTAATATGCTGTCTAGGTTGGTCATAACTTTTCTTCCAAGGAACAAGTGTCTTTTAATTTCATGACTTCAGTCACCATCTGCAGTAATTTTGGAGCCAAAGAAAATAAAGTCTGTAATTGTTTCCACTGTTTCCCCATCTATTTGCCATGAAGTGATGGGACTGGATGACATAATCTTCATTTTTTGAATGTTGAGTTTTAAGTCAGATTTTTCACTCTCCTCTTTCACTTTCATCAAGAGGCTCTTTAGTTTCTCTTCACTTTCTGCCATAAGGGGGTGTCACCTGCATATCTGAGGTTATTGATATTTCTCCCGGCAATCTTGATTCCAGCTTGTGCTTCATCCAGCCTGGCATTTGGGATGATCTACTCTGCATATAAGTTAAACAAGCAAGGTGACAATATACAGCCTTGATGTACTCCTTTTCCAATTTGGAATCAGTCTGTTGTTCCATGTCTGGTTCTAACTGTTGCTTCTTGACCTGCATACAGATTTCTTTTTTTTTTTTTCTCTTTATTGGTCTTGTTTGGTCTCACAAGACCTCCAAAAATTGGTTGGTGAGGGAAAACTTCTTTCTTGGTTCTACTTCACTTAGTCTACACGGCAGTACCGGAGACTAAGCGCAAGCAGAAGCAAGAAAGAGCATGCTGCCACCTTGCATACAGATTTCTTAGAAGGCAGGTCAGGTGGTCTGGTATTCCCATCTCTTGAAGAATTTTCCACAGTTTGTTGTGATCCACACAGTCAAAGGCTTTAGTGTAGTCAATGAAGCAGAAGGAGAGGTTTTGAAATTCTCTTGCTTTTTTCTATGATCCAATGGATGTTGGCAATTTGATCTCTGATTCCTCTGCCTTTTCTAAATCCAGCTTGTACTTCTGGAAGTTTTCGGTTCACATGCTGTTGAAGTCTAGCTTGGAGAGTTTTGAGCATTACTTTGCTAGCATGTGAGATAAGTGCAATTGTGTGGTAGTTTGTACATTCTTTGGCATTGCCTTTCTTTGGGATTGGAATGAAAACTGACTTTTTCCAGTCCTGTGGCCACTGCTGAGTTTTCCAAATTTCTTGGCATATACACAATAATAGTATTTAAATGTATAAGTGCTTCCTTGCAGTCAGCTTCTGTGCTAACACTTTCCTTGCATTATCTCATTTCATCCTTCATGACATTGTCCGGTAGACGCCACTACTTGTCCTAATTCCTAGATTCATAGAGAGGCTTGGAAACTTGCCCAGGGTTACACAGTAGGCAGCTGAGTCAGGATTCAAGTCAGTGCTGTCATGTACAGTTGTGGCTGAGCACTGCCCAGGGGCATCAGGGGAGGGCCCAGTTGAGACTGAAATCTTTCTGTCTCCCTGATGCAGAGCTATAAATTTTGGGAGGAAGGGGCACACAGGCACTGTGGGGGTGTGGTTCCAGAGTTTGGGCTCTTAACCACTGAGACATTCCGGGGATATAAACAGACATATTCATATTGTTAGTCTCTGGCACAGAGTAGGAACCCGAATGTAAATGACGGGGAGATTATGGACCAGTAGGCTTTTCCTTTTTCTTCCTTTCCTTTTTACTGCAGGAAGAAGTCATCATGCAACAGGTTACTTGGTTTAAGAAGCACATCTTTTAGTTGACTTAACTTGTAGCAGGTACAAAGAAATGGCTGCAAACCCCAAAAGAAATCTCCATCTGGACCTCTTAAGTGTTATACAGTTATCCTAAATAAGTCCATTCTCCCAACGTGGACCTTTGACAGTTATTAAGTGGGTTTTAAAAAGCCACAGGTGAACTGAAACAAAGGCTGGTTTTGAAACCAGCTGCAGCAGCTGCACATCTGCTGGTGCGTGAATGGTGGGCCTGATTCTAGTCTTGATGTCCAAGCACTCGGTTCTCCAGGGGCCTTGGCAGGTCCTTACTGGGGTGGGTTGGCTGCTGCCCAACCTGCTGACTCTCTGAGTGAACCTGGAGCAGCTGCTCACAGTAGAGCTGATGGTTGGGCCTCTGTGACAGGCAAAAATGGGTCTTTAGGATGAAATGCCTATAGATATATCTGAGTTTGTACAGAGAAAGCAAGGGATTGGAGAGGCCTGGGGGCCAGCTTCTCTGTGATGGACTTTTGGGCTGAAAAGTTGAGCTGTGCATTCTGCTCCTGCTTTGTGACTTTGTAACACCTCCTGTTGACACAGGCCTGCCGCTTGCTCCTTGCATCCCTAGACAGGTCTCTTGACCTCTCTGGGCTTCTGTTTACTCCCAAGCAGAGGGGGTGAATGTCACTTCCTGCAGAGGATTGTAGTGGGGAGTCAATGAGCTAATATTTATTAAAAAAAAAAAAAAAAAAACACCACACTTTGTGAGTTGGAAAGGGCTGTGCAGATGCTCTAACTACCATTATTTGTCATTAGGTGGCTTTTCTTGCCATTCCCTGGGGGCATTTTTCTCCCAGCTGCATCTGCTGAATATACTCAGAGGTGGTGTTGACAGAGGAGGAGGGTGGGAAGAAAACAGCAGGCAGGCAGAAGACGGGAGATTTTTAGGCTGGGGCTTTTGTTTAGAAGTGGGGAGAACAGGTTTTGCTTTTTTCAGTCTGAAGTGGGAAAGTTGATAGTTTTCAGAAGATGCAAGTTTGGAAGCTGGATTCTCCTTCTTCCTTATGTTGCATCCTGGTTGTCCAGGGATGTTCCTTAAAATTAGCACATCTCAAGGCTGAAGCCAGCCCAAGGCCAGGGACTTGGCATGCAGATCTCAGCTTCCCTCTCCTTCTTCACTTCTCCTTCTAGGCTGGTCTCTTTGCCGTCTGCCGATTGCTTCATGCTCACACCCACCTCCGCACTCTAGCTCTGATGTTCCTTCCATCCAGCACATACTTCCTACGCCTGTCCAAATAAAATCCGTGCTGCAGAACTAGTCACACTTCCATTCATTCCACAATATGGACTGAGTGCCATGCCTCAAGACAGGGAACACAGTAGAAGAAGGCTTACATTTGGGGAAAGAGCAGAGGATCTTAAGTGTTGTTCAGACACGCCAAGGGTGAGGAGCATCTGGTCGCCCGGATCTTGGAGGCAGGGAATTCAGCCCCTGGAACTCAGGTGCGAGGTCAGAGGATGGGGTGCAGATGTGGGTGTTTTCAGCAAGTGTGTGAAGCTGGGGCACAGGCACAGGCAAGGTCGCTTAAGGAGAACCTGAGATGTGAGTAGAGAAGAGCAAGAGAAGTGATGCCAAGGAAACAAGTGTCAAGTTCAGAAGGGAGCTAGCTGCCGAGAATGAGGGGGAGAGGAGAGAGGGTGTAGACAGAAAGGCAGCAAGATGAGCAGTGGCCTCTTGTGGTTTGAGTGGTGGGAGAAAATGGTGGCCTCGCAGGGGCCCCAGAGAGGGCTGGCAGATGGATGCTGGAAAGAGCCCGTGGAGGGGTACACCCAGCCCCGTGAGGACCAATGGCCCCCTTCTCTCGGCCTGTGGGAAGCACTGCTGTCCGTGAGCTCCCACTGGTAGTGACAGTGCATTGTGTCTCTCAAGGCTGTGGTTCACAAGAGGAGAACCCGGGCCTGGAGGTCTCCAGGAGGCTGGAGAACAGGGGTTGTTGGCAGTCAGGTAGTAGCAGAAATAATGAACGAGTTGCAGCTAGAAAGAGGAATTTTCCAGTTCAGGACTTTAGAGGCAGGGCAGTTCCTGGGAGCTGACAAGGCTGGGGTGCGGCTGCGTGAGTGGGCTCTGAGAAGGTGTGGTACAGACTATTAGATTAGTGAGAGCAAAACTGAAGTCAGAGTGATAATTGGTCATCAGTGTGGATGTTCAGCTGGTTTCAGACAAGGGCAAGGGTGCACGACATGAGGAAGCTATGTGCCAGCAGCCAAGTGTCGTTTGCTCTTGTGGGTGTGGCTTGGAGGTCTGGAAATAATGACGTGTTGGTTAGGGTATGTCTGCCTGTTCAGTCGCTCAGTCATGTCTGACTCTTTGTGACCCCATGGACTGGAGCCACCAGGCTCCTCTGTCCATTGATTTCCCAGGCAAGAATACTGGAGTGGAAAGGACATTCCCAACCCAAGGATGGAACGGGAATCCCTTTGGTTAGGATAGAGATACCTAAATATACTAGGCTTAAGTACTTTTCTCTCTCATGTCACAAACCTGCTGGCTTTGGCAGTCAGCAAAGCTCTGCTCCATGAAGTCTGCACAGGACTTCTATACTATGGCTCTGCCATTTTCTAGGATGTTGCATTTACTTACATGTTGTTTCTGGGCCCCATGATAACCACTCACATTCCATTGGAAAACACTTAGTCACAGGTCACCTTTAACTGCAAGGGAGGCTGGGCGAAGGAGGGAATAAAATTTGCGGGACCATCTAGCAATCTGGCACAGGGGGTTTTAAGGATGGACAGTCATTCATTCCACAAATATTTACTCAGCATCTGTTATGTGCTGGGTCCTGAAATTACAGAGGAGAAGGATACAAACACAATGCCTGCCCTGATGGAGCACACAGCCTCCTGGGTGGTGAGGTCTTCAGAGGAGGAAAAGATAGCTGATGAGTGACAGCTGTGGACAAACCAAGAGAGAGCAGGGAGGTGGGTGGTCTTTCCAGGAGAGGGCTGTGAGGGAAGAGTGGTGTCAAGGAAGGCTAGACTGGGGCTTAGGCAGTTGGTAGAGGGAGATTCATGCATTCATTCATTCATCCGTGATTTACCCAGCAGTCTTTTGGTGATGGGGATACAGTGATAAGTGAAAACAGGTACAGTGCCCACTCTCACTGGATTTTCCTCCTAATAGGATTTATTCCACATTTCTCAGGTAATCACATGCATCGGATGGATGATTACCTGATATAAGACTTTGAAGGAGCAGAATTCAGATCTGTGAGAGCATTTAACAAAGGGATCTGACCCAGACTGAGGGTTCAGGGAAGGAGGAATGATGATTTGAAACATGAGTAGGTGTTAACCAGATAAGGAGCAGCCAGACCAAGGGAACAGCATGGCCCTGGGATGGAGGACTGAAAGATGGCCCAAGTGGCTGAGGCAGGGTGGAGGCGGTGGTGGGGAGGGGCAGTGGAAAGCACACATGGGACCTGAATGTTCTTAAGGATTTTGATATTTATCCTAAGGGAAGCCACAGATTAATTTGAAGCAGAAGGAGTGACATGATCAGAACCCTGGGAAGAGCTAAGCCCATGATGTAGTGTCTTTGCAGCAGGATAGACAGAAGGTGCAGGACAAGGATTGGGAAGGGGTCAGAAGGCCTAGAGAACAGGAAGGACAGAGGGACGCCTTGGGCAGGATTGGTCGCTCACAGGGACAGGAGGGGTGGGGAGCAGATGGAAAGACAGGAAGGGGGCTCATTAACTCCAGGCTTCCATCTGGAACTGGGTGTGAAACTGTGCATCTCCATCTGGGTTATTTAGCAAGCCTGGGACTTTACCTGTTTTCCTGTCTATAAAAGAAGAGTTTTTTATAGGATCAAAGGGAAAGTCAGCTAACAGCGAGGTGCAGTATAAATATTGTGGATACCGAGAATAACCATCTAGACTGTATGGAGTAGGGCGTGGCTGTGACATCCACCCGAAATGCCTCCATTGTGTGGGAAGAAGATGGTACAGTTCAGCAGGTAGAGAGGCCTAGCAGTGGCCACACCCGATGTCTCTGTTAGGGAGATTTTTCAGAATAAATCTGTGTGTATGAGTGCATGTAAATTGGTCTGGTTGTCAGGGGATTTGGGATCCAAGCTCAGCACCAGCAGTACTTGCTGGGAGGTTTCAACAGTTCGGTTCCCCAATTTACATGGTAGATGATGATGTTTAAAGGCACAAGGTCATGAGAAAGATCAGCTGAGCGGTTTACCAGCTCTAGATTTATAATAATATAGAAATACTAGTTACTGCTGGGAGTTACAGGGGCTGCTGCCCCTAAGGTGTTTCATGCAGTGCTGGAATAGTGGGTGCACATTCAGTGGGCCCCATCTTCCTCGTCCGTAAAGAGTTGAGATGAGTCTACCGCGGTGGTGACAAGGACAAGGGTTTCCACTGGGAGTCTCAGAGTTTCCTCTGAGTGTTTTCCATGGGTGGGATCTCGGGGTCTCTGACTCACCCCAGCCCCGCTGTGCACAGGCCCCAGGTCCACAACCTGCCCCAGGCTGTGGCTTGCTGGAGGCTGGGAACCGAGATCCTCACCATGCTTCAGGCCGGGCTGATGGCCTGGAGCCCAGCGGCATCCAGAAGCCTTTGGTGGAGACTGCCTCCTTCTTCCCGTGCACCCCTCAGCCCCCACTTCCCCCTCCCCTCTTTACTCCGAGAGCAGCAGCCTTCCCGCTGGGCCTGAGCAGCAGAGAAGCCTAAATTCAGCCCTCTGGCTTCAGTGGTGAGCCACAGGTGAAGGCCAAGGGGAAAACACAAAGGCAGCCACGTTTTCAAAATACCTCTGGGTAGGAAACATCAAATCTGAGCCCTGAGGCGCTTGGTCCATGCCCTCTGCTTGTTTTTGAGGGAGGATTGGAGAACAATCTTGTCTCCTTCTCGTCTGCTTTCCCAGCTGACTCACCCTCGACCCCTGACCTGCCTGCCGCCCCAACTTTGCGCAGCTTGAAGCCATTCTCTCTCCCAGGAGTGGGGGCCCCAGGCTTTGGAATAGGCACCCAGGGCCTGTGTTTGGTTTGGCCAGTCTAGTCTGTGTTTGGCTCAGTCACACCAGCCTCTTTACATGGGCTCCATCCTCCTCAGTTCAGCCGGGCCTGCTGCCTTTGGAGGCCTGGTCAGACGGTCCCGAGGAGATGGTTCACATCTATTGAGCACTTGCTATGGACCAGGCATTGTCCTAACAATCTTATTTCAATCAGACCATTTAATCTTCCTAATAACCTAAGAAGTGGATACACTTTTATAGATGAAGAAAGTGAACACAGATAGGGTAAGTAACTCTTTCAAAATCACACAGCTGGTAAGTGAGAACCTGCCTCCAAAGCACAACCCTTGACCATCACAAGGCACCACCCCATCACGTAACATCACCCTGTTTGAGTCACTTACTATGCCAGGCACCTTTATGTATATCTCAGTGAATCCTTAACACACCCTATGAGGCAGCTACTGCTATTACTGTTCCCTTTTTACAAAAGTGGAAACTGAGGCTCTGGGAAGTTAATCAAATCACTCCAGGTCTGGATGGGAAACCATGGAATAAAGAGTATAGCTGTGCTGCTAGGTTATCAAGCTCCTGCCTCCTCACCCCACCCACCCTCATGTGCTTCACCCACAGCCAACTTCCCTGGGAGTGCTTCCACCTGCTGGATCCTCCTGGAGCCTCTGCCCCTGTGTTGGGGGGCGCTTGTCCTCACTTGGTTTAACTCTTGGGCTTCATCGCAGCAGCTGGCACAGGCAACAGAGGGAGCAGGGGCAGCTCAGGGCTGAAATTGTAGGTAGCATGCTCCATGGACAGACCTTGCTCCAGGAAGCCTGAATACTAGGATTGGAATAGTCCGTGTGCTCCTCAGGGATGGAGAGTCTTTGCAGTCACGGGAGCGGGTGGGGTGGGCTGGTGTTAAGGGAGCATCTTAACACTCCATTCTCTATTTTTGCTTCATCTGTTGCATACACTGAGGTATTTATTTATTGAATTGTAGCAAAAAATACATAACATGAAATTGGGCACTTTAATTGTTTTCAAGTATACACATCAGTGGCATTAATTATATTCATAGTATTGTGCGGCCATCATCATCGTCATCCGTCTTTAGAAGCTTTTCATCTCCCCCAACTGAAATTCTGGACCCTTTAGACACTGTCTCCTCATTTCCCCCTCCCCCCACAACCATCATTCTACTTTCTGTCTCCAGGGACCTCATATATAAGTGGAATCATAGAATATGTAATATTTGTCTGACTTATTTCATGTAGTATGTTTTTGATGTTCATCCATGTTGTAGCATATGTCAGAATTTCCTTCCTTTTTAAGATTGAATAACATTCCACTGTATGTATAGAGCACATTTTGTTATTCCTTCATCCCTCCATGGACATCTGTGTTGTTTCCACCTTTTGACTATTGCAAACAACACTGCTATGATATATTGAGGTGGCTAAGAGAAATTTGAAAACCACAGCCCTGGACCAAAATGGAGGGAAATGGATATGCGTAAGCATGAGTAAGGTGAGGGGCAGAGTTGAAACTATCATAGCCTTCAGGCTCTGTGGCCAGTACTTTCTCTCCATCTGATTGTTGTCTCTGATATTTAGAAGGAGGAAGGGAGGAGAATGCAGCTATGGCCTGGGGGAAGCTGCCCTGTGTCCAGAAGCCCCCTGAAGCTGCAGAGAGGACTGTATTCAACAATTATTGAGTGCCCATGGGAGCCAGTCCAGCGTGGAGATGGGCAGAGCAGAGTGTGTATCTGCCTCTCTGCCTCACTGGTTGTGTGGCCTTGGGTCCTTTTCTTGCTTCTCAGAGCCTGGGGTCGTTGTGAAGATTAGATGGGATGATATGTGTCCAGTGCGTCGGGGCAGCGTCAGGCGCCCAGTGCCCAGAGTGCTGCTGCTTCATGAGGTGCTCCCGGGGATGAAGAAATTGACAAGATAGGCTCTGGCCTGTGGGAGTTCTCAGTGCATCCTGTCAAGAGGCACATGATGTTGATTGGTCCCATTACTGGTGGTATTGACATTTATCAGTTGATTAAGATGGTGTTTGCCAGATTTCTCCATTGCAAAGTTGATTAATGAGTATTTTGTACTCATTAATAAATTAGTATTTAAAAAGCATTTTGTGGAAACTACTTTGAGACCTTGTACATATTCTGTTCCTCATCAAATTTCGACCCTTTAGTTTTAGCATCATGTTTTGCCAAATGATGATTCTATAATTCCTTCTCCTTTTATTATTCGGAATTTTACTACATGGTCAGGCCTTCACCGCCCCCCCCCCCTTATTTATTTGTTTGTCCATTCATTCATTTATATCAGCACAAACTCATGAATTTCTATTGTATTCAGTGGGCTATAATCCACAATAGTCATTATTTGATGCTCAAATTGTTTTTCTATAAATTTTAAAATGTCACTTGGAGAATAATACATAAACTCCTGTGGTTGTAACATAAAATAATAATAATATTAAGCACTTTCCATGTGCCAGGCACTGTTCTATGTTTCTTTATTAATTCTTTATATATATAAATTCTTCACATATGTAATAGTTATTTATTGCCATGAAACAAGTTATCCCAAAACATCCATTTAGAAACAACCAACATTTACAGTCTCACATAGCTGGGTGGTTCTGGCTGAGGTTCTCTTATGAGCTTGCAGCTGAGATCCCGGAGCTGCAGTCATGTAAGGGCTTAACTGGGGCTAGAGGATTCACTTTGAAGATATCTATCTCACCTGCCTTAAGACTCAACATTCAAAAAATGAAGATCATGGCATCCAGTCCCATCACTTCATGGCAAATAGATGGGGAAACAATGGAAACAGTGACAGACTTTATTTTCTTGGGCTCCAAAATCAGTGCAGATGGTGACTGCAGCCATGAAATTAAAAGACCCTTGCTCCTTGAAAGAAAAGCTATGACAAACCTAGATAGCATATTCAAAAGCAGAGACATTACTTTGCCAACAAAGGTCCGTCTAGTCAAAGCTGTGGTTTTTCCAGTAGTCATGTATGGATGTGAGAGTTGGACCATAAAGAAAGCTGAGTGCTGAAAAATTGATGGCTTTTTGAACTGTGGTGTTGGAGAAGACTCTTGAGAGTCCCTTGGACTGCAAGGAGATCAAACCAGTCCATCCTAAAGGAAATCAGTCCTGAATATTCATTGGAAGGACGGATGCTGAAGCCAAAGCTCCGATACTCTGGCCACCTGATGCAAAGAACTGACTCAGACCCTGATTCTGGGAAAGATTGAACGTGGGAGGGGAAGGGGACGACAGAGGATGAGATGGCTGGACGGCATCACCAACTCGATGGACATGAGTTTGAGCAAGCTCTGGGAGTTGGTGATGGACAGGGAAGCCTGGCGTGCTGTGGTCCATGGGGCTGTGAAGAGTCGGACACGACTGGGCGACTGAGCTGAACTGCACTGCACTCACCTGGCTGTGGGCTGCAGGACTCAGGTCCTCTTCACAGGGACCCCTCCACAGGGCTGCGTGAGTGTCCTCACAATGTGGCAGCTGCTTCCAGAGAGGGCGTTCCTGCAGGGAGAGTGAGGAAGGAAACCACAGTGCCTTGTGTGACCTCGTCTCGAAAGCCATACACTATCACTTCTGCCACAGTCCCTTCCTTAGATGCAAGTCACTGACTATATCCCACACTTAAGGGAAAATAAAGGATATTTGTAGGCCCCTTTTGAAGAGAGGAGAATCAAAGAATTTGTGATCGTATTGCAAAAGTACCACAAAATGCATAAATTCCTGTGGACTTTTTCATCCATACGACATAAACCTGTCAGGTAGATGTTACTCTAACCAGTTGGCCAAGGTCACACACGCAGCCAGTGGGTAAAGCTGGGATTCGAACCCAGGCAGTTTGGCTCCAGGGCCCACATTCTCAGCCAATACCTGGTCTGGGAGGGTCTTGGATGCTTTGTTAAGATGAAGCAAGGAAATGGAGAATTCCTGAAGGTGTTCGAGGGGTAAGAGACATGGTGCATCCGCCCTAGCTGTGGAAGGCAGCATGCAGCAGGTTGCAGGGTAATGGGAAACCCCGCTGCCTTCTCTGGTGGGGCCTGCATGTGGATCCTTTTTCTCCCTCTGTGGCTAGGGGGCCTGGCTTTCCACCTGCTGCTTTCCATCTGCTCATTTTGCAGGTAGACAGAGAAAAGCAGTGTAAATCATAATTTTTAAAAGTGGGAAGGATGGTGGTACTGGCCTCTTTTGCCTGGCAAAGCGTTAGGGGAAAGTTTGGTGTGGGGCACCTAAAAATGGGATCATATGCAACATGGTCTTTACCCTCAGGAGTCCATTTGGAAGACAAGAACATAAACATGAAATTATTTAAAACCTGGGTTACATGCAATTGCATTTTAAATGGCAGAATCAAGGCTTATATCTTGGTTGCCCTGATGTTTCACTACAGTGCCTACCAGGGTGCCTGGCTTTGCCTACTGATTGTTTATGAAGGGGATGAATGTTGCTACCCTACCATGGCATGGTGGCAGAGAAAGGATGGAGGTGGCTGGTGAGGCCAGGCAAGCTGGCCAGGGGAGGTGACTATTACAAAGCATCTGGCTTCCATAGGCAGGATTAGGTAGGAGAATTAGCAGAGGTCAACAGCCAAGCAGGTATGTATCATCAGGAATCTATGAAGACTGACAAGCATCGAGAGATGGGCTGAGGACTCAAGGACAGGGAAATACCAGAAACCAGGAGGGGTCTGGAGAAGGGGATCCAGGTAGCAGGTATCACAACCTGGAATCTAATGGGCAGGCAGAGAGGGTGATAACCCCAGGACCAGAGCAGAGATGTGGGTCGGACTCTGAGGCAGGTACACTTTGCCCTTTGATATCTTTTAACCTCATTTAGGCCTGAAGTAGTGTCTGAGGGGCTCACTCTTAGGGATATGAATAGGAAAGGACTGGAGTGAGTTTAGGCTGCCAAGGGGCTATGTCCAAGGACTGAGGAAAGTGGAGAGGGTTTCACCTGGGCTAGCCCCCTGCAGTTTGTCCTGCAGGTTTCTGAGGGCTTCACTTGTCCAAACTGTAGTTTAGAGTGAAGGTGAACCTGCTCTCCAGGAGTTTTTAGTGTTGAATTCCTTAGGAGACACCCAGGCTGACACTGCAGATGAGAGACCCAGTGAACATGACTGCTATAGAATCTTATCTGCAATTCTGTACTTTTCCTTCTGTGCAAAGAGAGGGAATAGCTTCTTAAATTTCCCTGCAGAGGAGATTTAAGTGTGATTTGAGCCCCAGTTTTGCCACTTCCTTCTTGTGAGACCTTCAGCAGGTGATATGGGATGATGCCTCATCTGGGACATGGGGATGGTTAATATGTGCCTCTTGGGATTCTGGGGAGAATCAGTTCAGTCAGACATGTGAATATAATTGTTCAAACAGCAAAGTGCTATGTGAACCTAAGGGAGTATTACTGTGAGACAAGCTGAAACCAGTGAGAGCTGAAAGATCTTAATATTGTCACCAGGCACCTCTATACGTATGAACTGATGTCCTAGGGGAGCTAATGACACGATGTATTGGCTCAGGGAGCAAAAACTCAAGATGATTCTGGTTGGTACAACCTCCAGTTTGACTAGAATCCCTCTCTACCCCCACCCCTTTGTCAAGGACCAGTGTTTTCTGTGAGAATGTCCTACAGAACTCCCCCAGGTTTGAGCAGACAAGACACCCACATAGAATCCCTGGCTGGGCCCCATGGTTTCACCCCAGATCGGAAGGGGCTTTGTTTTTGCGTAGCCCTGGCAGGTCCAGCCAGGCTTGCTGCTTCTTTTTTTTTTTTTAATTAATTAATTTTAATTATTTATTTTATTTGTGGCTGTTTTGGGTCTTTGCTGCTTCACGGACTTTTCTCCGGTTATGACGAGCAGGGCTGCCCTAGTTGCTGTGCACAGGCTTCTCATTGCCGTGGCTTCTCTTGTTGCACAGCACAGTCTCTAGGGCTCCCAGGCTTCAGTATTTGCGGCGCATGGGCTCTGTAGTTGTGGTTCCTGGGCTCTAGAGCACAGGCTCAAAACTTGTGGCCCAGGGGCTTAAGTTGCTTCATGGCATGTGGGATCTTCCTGGACCAGGGATTGAACCCGTGTTTCTTGTACCGGCAGGCAGACTCATTACCACTGGGAAGAATCCCCCAGTGAAGTCCCAGGTTCACTGCTGCTGCTGCTAAGTCGCTTCAGTCATGTCCGACTCTGTGTGACCCCATAGACGGCAGCCCACCCAGGTTCACTACTTCTTGATAAAACCTGAAAGAGTTATTTTAGTTGGACTTTCATAGATTAGGACTTTGACATAAGCATTAGGTGAGAATGACAATGGCTGTTATTCATGAAATGATGCACAAGCAACTTCTGAGTATGAGTTTCCCCTTAAGGGATTTTCCCTTGAGCCTAAAGATACTCCAGTAGGATTACTTCCTGTGTGCTCCCAAGAAACAGGAAGTTGTCCCTCTGGCCTACCGTCATTTGTGTTTTAATTGTTTAATGTCTATATATGTGTGGGTTAGAAATGTAGACGTTGTCCTCAACCCTTTGGTCTGGATTTCATTTTCTTCAGGGTCCTCTTCCTTTAGTTTCTGGTGTCCTCCAGTGCAAACTAGAGGAGGCTGGTCATGTAATGGCCAGGAGTGGGAGCTCTGGGGACAGACTCTGCCGTTGCCAGCTGTGGGTCTAGATCAAGCTCCCTTCCCTGCTTTAATAAATAAGGAGTACAGTAATATCTGACTCACAGTGTTGTTTTGAGGCTGAAAGTTGCTAATGTGTTTAGATAGTACCTAGTGCACAGTGAACACTCAATGAGTGTCAGGTTTCTTTTTCAAGTAGCACATGTGGTATTCATTACCCTCAAGAAAAATATGCACCCCTGAAATATAAGCAGATTGGAAAGTTCAGATAACCATGGGTCCATGCTTGGAATACTAAAGAAAATAATATACTTGGGGGTACAGAGTACAGTCTTAATAAATGTTTTTCTTTATTTGGGACTGAAGGGTACAGAGGATACCCCTTTGAGGTGCTCGGCCCTGCTGTTTTCCCTGGCTGCATCTTGTCTATTGAAATACATACCTGGGATTTTTTCTGCTGCCCTCACTTTCCCAGATCTAGGGGAAATACCTTGGGAAATATGTTAATAGATCTTGCTCCTCTGACCAGTACAGTTATTCCCCACTCCTGGGCTAGAGCCTCATTGCTTCAGTGATAAGACCAGTGGCAACTTCCCCTGGAATACATTATGGAGAGGAAATGGGAAATTCAAAGTGCCCCATGAGAGGCAGGGTTTATTGTTTGAAGTCTGGAATTGAAGTGGGGTTTCGTCACCTAGAAAAGTAGACAGGGAAAACACCTTCTCTTGATTGCTGGCTGACACTATTTCAAATACAAAGTGATGCACTGATACATCCTTGCAGGCAGTACCCATCAAGTTCCCTAGTACTCAGTGCTAAGTGGGGACCCATCAAGTCCCCAGTATCACCATGGGATTTAAGGCCCAAGCTCCCACTGGAATCTGGTCTGCACTGGGGACTCTAGTGGTCCAGGAAAAGCCGAGTGAAAAATGCCAGATAAATATATAACTAGAGAATGCAATAGACATAAAACAAATCTCCCACTCAAGGTAAGCCTACGGTTCCAAATTCCAAGGGGGAAAGCTATTCCTAAGAAAAGGCAGAAAGAAAGGAATATAGGCAGCACAGTCAACAACAGGGAAATGAATTCACTTCATACTATAAGAAATAAGAGCTAAAGCTAATTATGTTTGCAAATTTGTGTGAGGAGAACCCTCCAAGGACAGAATAAAGGAATAGAATCTATAAAAATAATGAGAATAAGTGAAATAAAAGTAAGCAGAAACAGAACAAGAATAAAGAATATAAATGAACCAATTAGACATCAGGAAATAAATAGTTTTGAGTTGCTTAATAAAACCACATTAAATTGGACAGACCTCAATACTGGACATAACTGAAGAAAGGACTGGTGAATTAAAAGTCAATACCGAGGAGTTCAAGGAGGGCAAAGCGAGCTACTCCAGTATTCTTGCCTAGGGAATCCCATGGACAAAGGAGCCTAGTGGGCTACAGTCCATACGGTCGCAGAGAGTCAGACGTGACTGCAGTGACTTAGCATGCGCTCGCGCACTGAGGAGTTCATCAGTGACCCAATCCAGGGTGAGAAATTAAAAATATGAAAGAGCAGTTGAGAGACACAGAGACTAGATCAAAAGGCTCTATGTATGTCAGAGTTTCAGAAGAAGAGAAGAGGTGAATGAGAAGCAATATTTGGTAAGATAGTGAATGCACGTTTTCTCATAACCAAAGAATGACGTGAGTTCTAGCATTGAAAAAAGCAGCCATGAGTGACAAATAAAAATGAGCTCACATCTAAACATACTGTAGCACAACTTCAGAACCTCAAGAACACAGACAAACTCTTAAAAGCTCTGCAGAGAAAAGACAAATTACCTGTAAAGGAATAACAACTAACCCGACGGCAAACTTCTCAGCGGCAGCAGCAGCTACCAGACGACCGTGAAGAAGCGCCTTGAAAAAGCTGAGCAAGTACAACTGTCAGCGCAGAAGCCTCTGTTCAGCTAAACCAGCACTCGAGTGAGGATGATAGGCATTTTCAGATATACAGAAAGAAGTAGGTTTAGTACACACTGATTCTTGCTGAGAGAAATACTGACTTTATCGAGAAGAAAAGTGAGATGAAATATTGAGGTTAAAAAATGGCATGCAGAAAAAACCTGAGCCTAGAAATTGGTGAAATATTTTGATTGCAAGTTCACATAGCCATTGATTATGTTTTTACAAAGTGCAAAATCAGAAGTTTTGTGCAAAAAAAAGAAAGAAAAGGTGCAGAGAAGGCAGTTTCTACTCCCTTTCATCTGATTGTTGCCATGTAGGAAATAAGCCCAGTGTTTCCAGATCGCTGATCTTTTAAGACAAGCCACAAAGCCAGAACTTCTATGTGAAGTTTCCTGAGTTTTAAAGGTTTGCAACAAATTCAGTAATTTTTAACACACCAAGCTCTTTAACACTTTGAAGATTCAAGAAAACCTCAGCCATGTATAATCTATGACACTGTACAGCCATTCAGTCTGTAATTGGTGAGCTCAGGTACAGGCAATACTTAAATGTCCCTTTGGCTCTCTCTCTTGTCTCTATCACATGAGCAGACATGCCTTCTCAGAGGAGCTGGTGCTTGGACTGAAAATTGAAGGATGGATATGAGTTAATTAAGTGGAAAAGAGCCAGGAATGGCTCTTGATTTTTTCTTTCCTTTTTATTTTTTGGGCACACTGTGCAACATGTGGGCGCTTAGTTCCCCAACCATGGATTGTTATTATTCCTGCAAAGGGAGCACTCCCCTGCATCGGAAGCATGGAGTTTTAACCACTGGACCACCAGGGAAGTCCCAGAAAGGTTGCTTGGGACCTTGAGGTGTGAGGGCATCTGTAGTGGCTCAGGCAATAATTCGGTGGCAGTGGGGTTTGGGAGGACGAGGTGAGGTTGGTTGGGGCCAGAGATATTTGACTATTGTCCTGAATCCTTGTGTCCTCCTTCAGATTGGGAAGCTGGGTCTATTTTGAGTGACATAGTTCACTGTCTTACATCATTCCCCAGGGACGGCAGTGGTGAGTAAATGAGCACCACTTTGTAATGAGGGTGAGAACGCCAATGAAAAAGGCAAGAAGGAGAAATCCAGGGACATCTGGGAGATTATGTGGTGTGATGGGATGCTTCCCAAGGAGCTACGTAATGTGTCAGCCGGTGCTTTAATTAGAAACAGTGATCTCGAAAGCATGGCTGCAGTGTGGTAATTCACGTGGATTTCTCAATAGCTTGAGTCTCTGGCTCTGAGTTTTTCTAAATGGCAGTTGTTGCAATGCTCTGAACTCGTTGGTTTCTTTGAAATAAAACAAGCCAAACAAATAGAGGGGATGTGGGTTGGAGTGGTGGATGGAAGCTGGATCATGAATTAGGAGACCCCAGTTCTAGTCTGGTTCTTATTATCAGCTCCTTTCAAGGAGAAACCCATCTTACAGGGGTTTAGGTCCCAAAGTCAGCATGCTGGGTCATGTCAGTCCCTGATATTGCCCTTAAAGTAGAATGTATATGGTTTAGTGTGTGTAACATTATACAATAATGTTCCTATATGTTTAATGTATAAAGTACCATGAGTAGAGTCCATATAACACAATCGTTAATTACGGAGAAAATTACATTGTTAAAACTATCATTTTGTCACTCCTTTTTTGCTGCATGTGTATTTTGAATTGGATTGTATAACCTTGAGTATAAAAAAAATCATTGTCTTGGGCCTCAATAAAGTAAAATGAGTGGCCCAGATAATTTACAGGCCCCCATTCAGCTCAAAACCATTGACTTGTTTTTTACATTGTGACTGAGTGTCCTTGATGCAGGCGGCAGGGTCGATTGTGGTTAAGGACACAGGTTCTGTGTCTGGCTGACTGCGTCCTCATTTTGACTTTACTCTTACTTCATTGGGTGGCTCTGGAAAAGTATGCCTTGGTTTTGTTCTTTTAAAATCTGTAAAGTAGGGGTAATAGTATCTGCCTCATAAGGATGCTGTGAAGCTTAAATGATTCTGGTACATGCTTAGAAGAATGCCCAGGACATGGTTTTTGCTCAATAAAGATTTCTTCTTCCTCTTCTTCCTCCTTCTTGCCTCTCTTTCTTCTTCTTCTTATGGCATTTTGATTATGTGCAAAACACCATAGGAAGTGCTCTTACGAATAAAAAAGAACTGGTACCCTTAGCCTAATCAAGATTTACTTGTTCTAGCTAGTATACAAAGAGTTTATTATAAGGATTTAATAGGCGGTATTAGGGCTGTCGAGGGTGAGGTTCCCTGGGAAACTGGGATGGAGATTGGTATGCAAGGCATTTACTGGGTAGTCTGATTGGGCTCATCCCCTGCGGAGATGAGGCCAAGACAGTGGGATTGGCTAGAGGGAGCAGTTGAACTCTGATGCAGTCCCAGTGAAGGCCTCAGTCCACTCCATGGGATGTTCTGGAACTTGGAGAGGCCCTTCAGTGTTGTCGCAGGTTGGAGCAAGGAGCCCAGAGCTTTACATGGGATGTTGACTAGTCGTGGACATGGGTTGCCACTGGAAGGAATGTGACCTGGAACGAGGTGATACTCTTCATTCTTCAGAGGGGCTGGCAGCCAAGAATAGTCTTCTGGAAGCATTCCCAACTGCTGCGGGAGATGAAGCCTTCTTTCTTTCAGGAGAGTCTGTTGGCTGATTCTGTGCCCCTACCAGTGCTCAAGGGCTGAGAGCTAAATTAAGCCAGTCTTTCCAGGGTTGGAGCAGGGAGGTTAGGAAGGGAGGCCATGCTGCTTATTTCTCAGGAACCGTGTGCTTCTCTCTGCCCCATTCTCTTGCCTCTCTGACCATAGGCTTTCTTTCTTTCTTTCTTTTTTTTTTTGACCACATGCTTTCTTGTATGTGCACTTTGCTTAAGGTCCACAGTGGCCACCAGCTCAGAGCCTGCATGAGTTTAAGGTTCCAGTGCCCATCATGACTGCCCTCAACCCCTGTGTCTTAGTTCAGTGTATGAGAGAGATTGGCTGGCTTCGACCAGCCTGTCAGTGAACACCCTCTTGCCACCTCTAGCTTGGATTACCGTCCACTGCCAATACAGTCACTGAGCTGGCATATTGTACTTCTTCTATCCAGGGGTCGTGGCCAAGTTAGGCCCCATCAAACATGTCTACGGCACACTTAGGGGCACTTCTGACATGCCAGGTGGTATTCGAGGTTCAGGGGCTATTGCGGAAAATCCAGCTGACAACAGCCTCATGGAGACATGTTCTATTGAGGGGAGAATGACTGAAGAAATAAATAAGACCCAATCCAGGCAGGGCTTGGGGACCTTGAACAGCACTCCCATGGGGCACAGGCGATGACGTGCCTGGGGAGCACGGAGATGAGCTTCTGTTTTGTTGCTATCTTCTCTCCCCCTTGCATTTTTAGATATTTCCTTCCGACTGGCTCCCCATTGCTAAATACCATCTCATTTCCAAACCTGGCTTGTCTTTCAGTAGCAGCATCTTTCTTACCTCTGCTCTCCCCTGAGCTCCCTGCTGGCCATCCTTGCGGCAGCACAACCCCGCCATGTCTGATCACCTTGGCCCGCAAACGAGCAGCTTTCCTGTCTTCCCTCCTGCAGTGGAGTTGACAGTCATCCTCACAGACGGAAACCTTAGGATGACCTTCAGCTCTGCTCTTTCCATCCAGCCAGTTGTACAGTCATTTGGCATCTGTTTCCCACATCTGTCTCCTCCATCCAGTTCTGGCAGGATCTTCTTAACTGCTCCTCTTGGCTCCAGTATCTCCTTTCCAACCCATTAGTTGGTCAGATTAATATTCCTGAAATGCACTACTGATGTCACATTCTTTGATTCAGTTCTTTTCTGGATAGAGTTCAGCCTCCTTCTCTTGGTATCTCAGAACCTCCTTCATCTGGCTTCAGCTTGCCTGTCTAGCTGACCTTCTACTTTCCCTATTGTTGATGGCTATGCTCCAGGCACCTGGAAAGAGTCCCCAGGTTAGTTCCAGGCTTCCCTATCTGCACACCTTTGGGTGGTTCCTTCCTCTTCTAGACTTTTCCCTTGTTTTCCTCGGTCCTTGACTCGTCTTTCTTTTTAGCTCTTCCTGATTCACTCAGCCAGTAATGGTTCATCTTGCCTTCTTCTAAACTCTTCAAATTCTATCTAAATCTCACTGCCACCCCTTCCCACTTGTTAATTGTATTGCAGGCCCTTCCACACATACTTGATCTCCCCTACCAGTGGCTGAGCCAAAGGGTAGTTCAGCCTCCCCTCCCCAAGTCACCCCACATAAATACATATCTAAATGAAAATAGGCTTTCCTTATTCTCAGCCAACTTCAAAGCAATTTTCCATGTGTCCACTTCCAGCAGATTGCCACCTCGAGGCTCTGTTTGTACAGAAAGTCTGGAGTTGCCCCAGTTTTTTCTGTACTAGAGGTCTTTGCAGACAGGATCAAGAGCCAGTCATCTTTCAGTCCTCCTCAGGGTGCAGAATGTGGCCACTTAGGGAGGACCTGGCTGAAGGAATGATGGTGATGTGGACGAATGAATGAATGCCACAACATACAGCCTCCCCTGAGATTTTCTGTTTGCTGTTTTTTCTCCATGGAGATGAGCACACTTTTGTCTCTCTCTGATTGGTTGTTTTGGAGGAGTGCTCTAGATTTCAGTAGTAAGCTTTCATTTCCTGACTCTGTTTTGTGAGAGAAACAGCAACAAACCTACAGCTTTAGGCAGGTAGCAAATATCCCTTAGAGTCAAAATTCAAGAACCGCCGCTGCTGGCTGCTGCCTCAGAGGGCTGCCTGTGGGCCCCACTGCCCTGAGTGTGCAATGGAACTGTTCTGTGGCCTTTGCGTTTGTTTCTCCATCTGTGCATGGAGAATGCTCCTGTTTCCTCTTCCAGGTTGCACTTGGCCTTGAAAATAAATATGGAAAAAGTGTCTGGGGTGATGGCTGGGTCTCTCTTGATGCTGGCCCCTCTGGAATCCCCTTTCTTCCCCGACCTTCTTACTTCTAGGCTCCAATCAGGCCTCTGTCAGGCTGATACTGGGAACATTCTCCCCGACACCCCTCCCAGACCCATGGGCTCCTCTTCAGCCTTTAGATTTCTGTTGAGATGTCACTTCTTCCAGGAATCCCTCTAGCCTCCTGGGCCTCCTTCTTCTCCATGAATTCTAATTGCTTATCAGTCTTCTTCCCTGGTTTGCACACTCCATAAAGGCAGGGCAGGGTCTGCCTTGCTCACCACTGTGTCCCCAGTGCCGAGCACAGCACTGGACACATAGTAGGCACTCAACAGATCATGCTGAGTGAATGGACAGAGGCATGGGAGGATGGGCAGATGGAACAGGCGCTCTGTACCTGTTAGCCAGACACATAGTAGGCACTCAACAGATCATGCTGAGTGAATGGACAGAGGCATGGGAGGATGGGCAGATGGAACAGGCGCTCTGTACCTGTTAGCCAGACACATAGTAGGCACTCAACAGATCATGCTGAGTGAATGGACAGAGGCATGGGAGGATGGGCAGATGGAGCAGATGCTCTGTACCTGTTAGCCACCGCCACAGAACTATGCACGAGAACCGCCTACGCAACTCATAGCCTCCGTGCATCTGGCGTGAGCTGGATGTCATCTAGGTAGCTCTGCTGATCTTGGCTGGGCCCACTCACATGGGCCAAGAGCACAACTGGGGCAGTGTTTTGGGACTAGGGCAACCAGGCCAGTGCAGCTGCACCCCCGTGTCTCCTGTCATCCTGCAGGCTAGCCTGGGCATGTGCTCCTGGCGAGGGCAGGGGCTTAAGAGCAAGTGGAAACACCCAAGGCCTCTGGGGCCCAGGCTGGACCTGACACACCACATTCTTTCGACCAAAGCAAGTCATAGGCCAGCCCAGACCCAAGGGGTGGGGAAATAGACTTTACCTCTTAGTGAGAAAAGAACTGTAGATTCACATGACAAAGATAATGGGTACAGGGAGGGGCTATAGACGTTTAGGGCATTTAATGAAACCTGGCATGCTGGGCATCATAAATCCTAGGGCATAGTTCACCACTAGCTGGGGCCTCGGGGAGGTCACACTTGTCAGGTGGGTTTCCTCACCGGGAAAATGGGTATGATGCTGTCCTCCCTGCCCATCTCATAATTATAAGGAGTTCATTCTTTCTTTTTTTTTTTTTTTTAAATTTTTATTAGTTGGAGGCTAATTACTTTACATCATTACAGTAGTTTTTGTTATACATTGATATGAATTAGCCATGGATTTACATGTATTCCCCTTCCCAGTCCCCCCTCCCACCTCCCTCTCCACCCGATCCCTCTGGGTCTTCCCAGTGCACCAGGCCCGAGCACTTGTCTCATGTACCCAACCTGAGCTGGTTATCCGTTTTACCCTAGATAATACACATGTTTCAATGCTGTTCTCCTGAAACATCCCACCCTTGCCTTCTCCCAGAGTCCACAAGTCTGTTCCATACATCTGAGTCTCTTTTTCTGTTTTGCATATAGGGTTATCGTTACCATCTTTCTAAAGTCCATATATATGTGTTAGTATACTGTAATGGTCTTTATCTTTCTGGCTTACTTCGCTCTGTATAATGGGCTCCAGTTTCATCCATCTCATTAGAAGTGATTCAAATGAATTCTTTTTAATGGCTGAGTAATATTCCATGGTGTATATGTACCACAGCTTCCTCATCCATTCGTCTGCTGATGGGCATCTGGGTTGCTTCCATGTCCTGGCTATTATAAACAGTGCTGCGATGAACATTGGGGTGCATGTGGCTCTTTCAGATCTGGTTTCCTTGGTGTGTATGCCCAGAAGTGGGATTGCTGGGTCATATGGAAGTTCTATTTCCAGCTTTTTAAGAAATCTCCACACTGTTTTCCATAGTGGCTGTACTAATTTGCATTCCCACCAACAGTGTAAGAGGGTTCCCTTTTCTCCACACCCTCTCCAGCATTTATTGCTTGTAGACTTTTGGATAGCAGCCATCCTGACTGGCGTATAATGGTACCTCATTGTGGTTTTGATTTGCATTTCTCTGACCAAGTGGGCTTTATCCCAGGAATGCAAGGATTCTTTAATATCCGCAAATCAATCAATGTAATACACCACATTAACAAATTGAAAGATAAAAACCATATGATTATCTCAATAGATGCAGAAAAAGCCTTTGACAAAATTCAACATCCATTTATGATTAAAACTCTCCAGAAAGCAGGAATAGAAGGAACATACCTCAACATAATAAAAGCTATATATGACAAACCCACAGCAAGCATCACCCTCAATGGTGAAAAATTGAAAGCATTTCCCCTGAAATCAGGAACAAGACAAGGGTGCCCACTCTCACCACTACTATTCAACATAGTTTTGGAAGTTTTGGCCACAGCAATCAGGGCAGAAAAAGAAGTAAAAGGAATCCAGATAGGAAAAGAAGAAGTGAAACTCTCGCTGTTTGCAGATGACATGATCCTCTACATAGAAAACCCTAAAGACTCTACCAGAAAATTACTAGAGCTAATCAATGAATACAGTCAAGTTGCAGGATATAAAATTAACACACAGAAATCTCTTGCATTCCTATACACTAACAATGAGAAAACAGAAAGAGAAATTAAGGAAACAATACCATTCACCATTGCAACAAAAAGAATAAAATACTTAGGAGTATATCTACCTAAAGAAACAAAAGACCTATACATAGAAAACTATAAAACACTGATGAAAGAAATCAAAGAGGACACAAATAGATGGAGAAATATACCATGTTCATGGATTGGAAGAATCAATATTGTCAAAATGGCTATACTACCCAAAGTAACCTATAGTTTCAATGCAATCCCTATCAAACTACCAACAGTATTTTTCACAGAACTAGAACAAATAATTTCACAATTTGTATGGAAATACAAAAAACCTCGAATAGCCAAAGTAATCCTGAGAAAGAAGAATGGAACTGGAGGAATCAATCTGCCTGACTTCAGACTCTACTACAAAGCCACAGTCATCAAGACAGTATGGTACTGGCACAAAGACAGAAATATAGATCAATGGAACAGAATAGAAAGCCCAGAGATAAGTTCACGAACCTATGGTCACCTTATCTTCGACAAAGGAGGCAAGGATATACAATGGAAAAAAGATAACCTCTTTAACAAGTGGTGCTGGGAAAACTGGTCAACCACCTGTAAAAGAATGAAACTAGAACACTTTCTAACACCATACACAAAAATAAACTCAAAATGGATTAAAGATCTAAATGTAAGACCAGAAACTATCAAACTCCTAGAGGAGAACATAGGCAAAACACTCTCCGACATAAATCACAGCAGGATCCTCTATGACCCACATCCCAGAATTTCAGAAATAAAAGCAAAAATAAACAAATGGGACCTAATGAAACTTAAAAGCTTTTGCACAACAAAGGAAACTATAAGCAAGGTGAAAAGACAGCCCTCAGATTGGGAGAAAATAATAGCAAATGAAGCAACAGACAAAGGATTAATCTCAAAAATATACAAGCAACTCCTCCAGCTCAACTCCAGAAAAATAAATGACCCAATCAAAAAATGGGCCAAAGAACTCAACAGACATTTCTCCAAGGAAGACATACAGATGGCTAACATTCTTTCTTTCCTTGGCCAACTCTCAGAGTTTGGGAAGCAGTTGCTAATCTTCACAGTGCTGTGATGTGGGCAGCAGGATCGTTCTCCCCGGGCACTTGCCCAACCGAACTGGGGAGGAAGGTGGGGCAGAGGAGGGTGTTGGTGGCGAGACCAGGAACCTGCCTGCCGGCCCCACATCCTCGGTTTCCCACATCTCAGGTTCTCCATTGTGAACTGGAGGCCACGTGGGGTTTAATAAATAATGGATGTAAATGGGTTTTGAAAAGCATTGAGCATTATGTGGTTGTAAGGTATTATTAGACCCAGGGCCACCTTTGCCAAAGTAGCTATTTGATGAGTCTGGCTTTATCCCATGGCACTTCCTCTGTCTCCCCAGATGAGATGGTTGGGAGTAAATGGTTCTATAAAGATGTTTCCATAGCCCAAGAAAATGACAAGTGACTCTTGCTGGGTGTCCTTTTTCTGCATGAGCACTGTGCAGCTCTGCCTGCAAAATTGCTGGTGATTGTGCCCCAGGTTCCCCTGCCTGCCATCTGCCCAGAGTAGAGACATGCTATGTTTGGTGCTTTCTCCCCCTCATTTTCTTTTTTTCAGTCGTACATGGTCACCCCCTCAGATAAAAGTCCATGTGTCTGGAGGAGAAGCAGACATTTCCTTCATCTCTCCTCCTACCCTGCCTTGAGTTTATGGCTCTTGGTAATTAGCATCTCTGAAATGCTAATGGGAGGTACTCTTGGACACTGGAGCTAAACTGGATCCATGGGCACTTCTCCCACTGGCTTGGGAGGAAAACCTCCATCAAAACAGCAGCCCTCTCTGGCTCTGGATACAGTCCCGGGAGTGGGAGGTGGGGCTTCGGATCTTTATTCCTGAACTTGGAAAAGGGGGCTTCTGAAAAATGGGCCTTGCAGGATGGGAGGAAGAGGTCAGAGAAAGTAATGCAACGTCTGGGTGCGAGGTCTGGGTGCCCCTCTGAGCCCACAGCAACTCTGGTTGCACTCTGGCATCTGCTGTTGTGGCTCCAGCATAGGCTGCAGTCCTTCAAAGAGGCTTCACATCTCTCTGGAGGCCGTTGCCTTTGGCTCGTCACGGGGAAGCACCTGGCTCAGAGCACGTCCAGGTCCCACAGAAGTGCAAGAGGAAGCACTTGAACACTTCTTGCTGACAGCACAGTGTTATTTTTCTCTTCCCTCTCTCATGAATCATGGTGCCCGGAATCTAGCCAGGAGCAGTTCATTTGGCTTATGGTTCTGTACCCGGAATTGGGGACCCTGGTGCTCTGGTAAATGGGAAGCCGAGGCGCTGAGACTAGGGGAATGAGCCTTCCTGGGCTCACACATCCTGGGCTCAGGTTCTGGCTGCAGCACGTGGCAGACCGTGGCCTTGGGGAGGTTGTCCAATGAGCCTCAGTTTCCTCATCCACAAGCTCCTCTAGGTGTGCAGTCACACTAAGTGAGATCAGTTGTGTGAGATTGCCTCCAGCAGATAGATTTTGAATTTGATTCAAGATGGATCAACCTTGGATTCTTTATCTCACATCTCCAGTGACTCCTGTGATGGCAAGTTCAAGTTCTTTACAGAAGGGGAAATCCGGGCAGGGGCCCAGCAGTGCTGGATGTCCAGAAGGTACCTCACATGTGCCATGAACAAGTGTGTGCTCATGCTGTAGTTGACATCTGCTTCCTGCCAGGAACCAAGAGTGAAGTGTCACCCCTTACCCCAGCAGAGGTGCCCTTGTGGGATGACCATCTCAGTTCCAGAGTGTGGTGCTAGCGCTCTCTGAGCTGCACCCCCTTAGGCACCCCTGTGAGCTGCTGCTCTGTGTTGCCCCAGAGCCATCTCTGTTCTAAGCCAGTGAGTGGAAGAAGCCCTTTTCTCTCACTCTGCTAAGCTTTCCCATGAAATCTCACAGTGTCTCCCATGAGACATTTGAATTGGGCCTTGAGGTATGAGTAGGGGTTCACAGGATGAGGGGTAAATGTAGTACCCATATTTTACTTAGAGGTTACCTCTTCTCCCAGACTGTCTTCCTTCTCACAGGTTTATGAACTCAGCTACACACGCAGATGTGGGGTTGCCTGCCTGACACCTTTGGTCTCAGTTTTGGCTCAGAACTGTCTTCATGTGGCAGCGGCAGCATGTCACATCCTGGCCTTCGTCACCACCAGCCAAGCTGGAGCGGAACTCTGAGCTGGACACACTAAAGGAAAGGCTATGTGTGGTGGCTACTGCCAGAAGCTCCGCATCTGAAAGTGGCCTGGTGCCACTGCATGCCTGGGGCTCTGTAAAAGTTAAGAAAGAAGGATTTGTCAGTCATCACATGCAATGCCTACTTTGTGGAAGGAACTTAATCTCTCTCTCAGCTGAGCCTCCCTGTCTTTGAGTGTAGGATCATAGTAGTCTCCTGACTGGTCTCCTCTTCTCCCATCTCAACTCACCTGTTCCCCATACTGCACTGACCGTAGGGCAAAGTCTGAGGCCCCACATGTGGCCTTCAAAGTCATCCACGATCTGGCTCCGAAGAACCCTTCCCAGCTGAGCTTCTGCACACTGTGAACTCCTTACTTTGTGGGCTCGCTGAGCCTTTTGACAGTCTCTGAACATGCTGGGCATTTCCAGACCTTGGGGCCTCACCCATTGACTTTACTTCTGCCACTGTCTCTGCTCTTGCCTCACCCGGTGAACACCATCCGCCTTTCAAGGCCAGGCTCAGATGCCAAGTGAAGCCTCTGATTGCTTTGGCCATTAACCATCTTCCCTGCAGAGGCCCTGCTTCCTTCTTGGTGGGCTCCTAAGCTCTTTTGTGCATATCTCCATCCTAGCTCATTGCTGTAATTTTTGTATTTGTTGCTCTCCACTGAATTTCTCAAGGGCAGGTCTGTTGTATCTTCCTGTCCTCACAAGGAGTCTGGCAGATGCTAACTGATGTTGAATGAAAGTGTATATGAGTGATAGAATATAGTAATAGGAAGTTAGATATGAATTGGGTCATCCACATCTTAGGAGGAAGGGAGGATTTTGATTTGATTTAAGTAAAACATAAAAGTTTATATAAGATTGAGAGAAAAGGAAGTATCCATGAGATTTCCAGGTCTAGGTAGAAACAAAATCTTTCTAATCTCCTTTCTGAGCATTCTGAAGAGACTTGCTAGAGGTGGAGCTAAAGCAATTAACTTAAAGAAGAAAGAAAAGAAGAATACATGGGCATGAATAAGGTTGAATTTTCAGATTTAAAAATGGATTGTGCCCTAATATATAAATTTATATTTATATAAAATTATAAATAAATATATATAAATTTATTCAATATATAAATTTCTTTATATAATATACATAAGATATAAATTTCCTTATATATAAATTTATATATATATATATAAATTTCCTTATATCAATAATTTCCTTATATCTGAATGATTATGTATTTCTTCCAGCAATGTGTTCTAAATTGTAGTCTGAGTAAAAATTCAGCTTCAAAATAAATAAATAAATAAATATGGATAGTGCAGATGTAACATCTATTGGATACTCAGGTGTGCTCAAGCAAGAGAGAAAGCCGGGGAGCCGGAGGACAGTGAACAAGGGGCAGACAAACCAGATGGTGCCATGCTAGGTGGAGAGAGCACAGCCTAGAGAGTCTTGTAGCCACTCCAGGGCTTGGTCTGTTATCCTAAAAGGGATGATAATCCACTGAAGGGTTTTAGGCTGGAGGTGAAGAGTGGGGAGGAGAGGGACTTGCTGGTGGTGACATGAGTGAGATTTTTACTTTCCAAAGAAGAACTGACTTGAAAACATTGGAAATGGGACAAGTGTGATATGGACACTGGTTGAAGAGGCTGTTGTGGTTCTCCAGGTTGGAGATGATAGAGGCTCTCGCCAGGGTTGTGGTAGAGATGGAGAGAAGCAGATGCATTTAGAAGTCCTGGGGCAGCAGAAGGACTTGGGATGAAAGTGTGGGTATAAGGGAGAGGTAAGGTGATAGCCAGTTTGTAACTTGAATGAGTAGGGGATTCAGTGTGCTGTGTCCTCACTTAGGTGATACGTGGGGAGGGAAGGTTCAGGGTGGGAATGAGGGACGGCTAATGGGCACAGGAGCATGAAACTCCCCGGGAGGAAACGCTGGCTTTGATGATCACTTAGGTCCCTGGAATTTCAGAAAGTAGGACCCAGGTCAGACCATCCCCCTCCCTCTCAGATGCTTATAGATCCACTATGTCCCCTTCTTATGGGAAGCAGTGGACCCAGAGCCTCATAAAGACTGGTTTTTGCCTCACACTCCTCAGCCTTTCCAAGACAGATACTGAAAAGGAATCAGCACCACTGGCATTTGTGTTTTTGCTGTATTCCTTGATGACATTTCATATATTTCCTGTCAGGAAGTGCAGGATCCAAAGATGACATTTTATCTGTTCATTTCCCCCGTAAGGTGACCCACACTAGCCACCCTCATTCAAGAAGGAGGATATAGGGGTTGAACAGAAGGGAACAGGCAGTGCTTTGGAAGTTAGAATATGCTATTGTTGTGCTCTTGCCAGCAATTCACCTCACTGTTGGGAGAAATCACTAGAAGCCAAGGGAAGAGGCAGGGGAAGGACAAGGGGCTGGAGCTCGTCTGCATGCAAAGGGTGCAGGCAGTGGGCACTTTAGCTGGGAGGTGATTCCCGTGGAACTATAGAGCACATAACCTGAATTATGCCCAAATGGGCCACAGAGGGGTATTATACTAAGAAATTGCCCACTTGGTTAACATTCAGTAAGCTTTTAATGCTGAAATAGACCTTGATACAACCACTCGGCTTTCTGTGGAATTTGAAGCCCAGAGTTTGATCCATCAGTTCAGTTCAGTTGCTCAGTCGTGTCTGACTCGTCATGACCCCATGGACCACAGCATGCCAGGCCTCCCTGTCCATCACCAACTCCCGGAATTTACTCAAACTCATCTCCACTGAGTCAGTGATGCCATCCAACCATCTCATCCTCTGTCATCCCCTTCTCCTCCTGCTTTCAAAATCTTTCCCAGCATCAGGGTCTTTTCAAGTGAGTCAGCTCTTTGCATCAGGTGGCCAAAGTATTGGAGTTTCAGCTTCAACATCAGTCCTTCCAGTGAACACTCAGGACTGATCTCCTTTAGGATGGACTGGTTGGATCTCCTTGCAGTCCAAGGGACTCTCAAGAGTAGGACCAAAAAAGCAATTCATTGACCCACTGACCGAGAAGAGTGAGGCTATTTGGCCAACATCTCATGAAGAATTATGGCCCCAGCAGGGAACAGAAAGAACCCACTACATTCTGCTGCCAAGTGGCAAGCAAATAAACATGAGGTGTTTTTCCTCTTTGGTAATAGGACCCAAGACATGAAATATGTACTTGGCAGAGAGTTCCATATTGCATTAGAAGGACAAATGGATTTATACTGAGGTAGTAAGTGCTTGCTTTGAGCCCAAGTGTGAATGATGGGATTCCAGCCTGACGATATTCGCTGTACCATTGAGAGGCGTGTCTGCTAAGGACACTGTAACCTCCTCCTCTGTGGTTGAGCTTGTGTCACTATTGCAGTTGGTGGATATGCAGCCACATTTTGTTCTAATTTGCAGGTAATGGACTCTTATAAAATGTAGTAATAATCATACCATGAAGAAGAATCGTACCTGTTTAACTTTACTGTTTACATAACTCTTTCATGTATGTATGTATTTTCTAATTTGATTTTTACCACAATTCGTAGGTAAGTCTCATTAATCCCAGTTCATGGATAAGGTTAATACCTTGAGACAGAACTTGAATTAACTCAGAACCTATTTTTTCAAGTCCATGTTTGAGTAAGAAATAGTCTTACCAGACCACAGCATGTACATGTGCTAACATTATCTGTGCTCAGGCGGTAACCCATTATTAAGCCATTTGGCAACCATAATAATTCTGTACTTTTTTTTCTGGGCCTTTTCTTAAAAGTTCTCTGGACTCAGCATTTGAGAAGGTATATAACTGGACTCCTTTTTTCATGTCTTGTGCACTCCATCTGTCCTCTGAGGCATGGAAAGTCTCCCAAAGAGATTCCCTTAAAGGTTCCTGATTGACAGCAAGAACCGAGAGTGATGATTATAAAGACTTACTTGGTGTACACCTTAAAAACAAAATTCCTTCAATTAACCAGGCCCCCTCTCCGACCTCCTTGAAAATTTAACCTCTGCCTCTGTTGTGGAATGGACAAAGATTCCCTTTGAAAACTTGCAGAGTTTTACACACACACACACACACACATACACACACGCATGCTGGCCCAATCCATCTTGTTTCTCATTCTCTCCTTTCCAAAAATCAATTGGCAAAAAGTTGCAAAGTTGCCAGGATGAGGTAATGGGCAATAATTCATGCGGCTCTCAGAAACATAAATCACTCAGCCTGATGTAGTGCCTTTCCATCCCATGCAAGCCTCGGTGAGCAGTAGCTGCAATGTGCATCAAGTATTTGGGCTTCACTGAGGCCTTGGATGATCTTCCATGTGGCATTCTCATTAGAAGGTCAAGGAAATCCATCCTGCATTCTATTACTGTCAGGGGAATGCACACATGGCTGGAGGCACCTTTTCAATGAAGATTAGCACTCTGGCCCAACTGGTCATTTCAACATGAGTTAATGGGGTCAAGGTGGGGACAACCATGACCGAGTGGGATCTGCCATGCTCTGGGTTTCAATCCATCAGGGCTGGCACTAGCTAAAGTGACATTTGCTGGGAAGGCTTTCCAGAGTCGTAAACTAGAGGTTTATAGATCCTTTTTGTTTAGCAGATACAGCATTAACATTAAAGAGTGAATGTTAATATATTTGGTCAGATCTGTGCTCTCTGTATTGTTTATACCAGTTCTCTAATCACATTTTTGTTATTTGCCTAACCCCTGGAGATATTTGAGGTTGTCACCCTAGAGGAGAGGAGATGCTACCCTACTAAAATCAACCATGGCCTTTCCAGGGCCTATTGATAGTATTTTAAAAAATTTACTACCCCTCCATATATTAGAGGTATAAGGCCCATTATGTAGAGGATTTGAAAAATACAGAAATAGGAAAGCACAGTCATTAGTACAGGTATTGGCACTTAGGTCCAAGGGGTCAAATGTGGCCCATTGCCTGTCTTTATAAAGTTTTACTAAAACACAGCCATCTGTATCCATTGCCATACTGTCTTTTCTTTCTTGTGCTATAAAGGTAGAACTATGTAGTTGCAATAGAGAATGTATGGCCTGCAAAGCCTAAAATAGTTATTCTCTAGCCCCTTATGAAAAAGTTTGGAAAGTAATGGCTTAGCACCTAGGTGCTCAGGACATATTTATCAAAGAAACAAATCAGTCTGTAATCCCACCATGTAGAGATAACCACAATTCACACTTTGGTGTATATTCTTTAGTTTTTCTCTGTGTAAAAATAGCTATAGTTATATTTTAGGAAGACTAAACTATACCTCCTATTTTTGTAACCCACTTTTGTTATTTATATATTATGGGCATTTTCCAATTAACTTACATGTTAACTACTGTATTAACTATAATAGCTATTAGATCATTATATGATTAACTATTATATAGCACAATTTATTTATTTATTTATTAAACTTTTTATTTTGTATTGAGGTACAACCGACTAACAATGTTGTGATAGTCTCAGGTGAGCAGTAAGGGGACTCAGCCATACATATACATGCATCCATTCTTCCCCAAACTCTTCTCCCATCCCGGCTGCCACAAAACATCGAGCAGAGTCCCATGTGCTATACAGTAGGTCTTTGTTGGTTATCAGTTTTAAATCTTGCAGTGTGTACATGTCCATCCCAAATTCCCTATGTGTCCCTTTCTACCATCCTTCCCCCAGCAACCATAAGTTCATTCTCCAAGACTGCATTTCTGTTTTGTAAGTTCATTTGTATCATTTCCTTTTAGATTCCACATTAAGGGATATCATATATTTCTCCTTCTCTGTCTGACTTACTTCAGTCAGTATGACAGTGTCTAGGTACATCCATGTTGCTACAAATGGCATTATTTCATCTTTTAATGGTTGAATAATATTCCATTGTATTTATGTACCGCATCTTCTTTATCCATGCCTCTGTCGACGGACATTTAGGTTGCCGTATCTTTTTGGCTACTGTAAACAGTAAACAACATGATTTTTAAATTGCAGAGAAGTTTATTGCATGGATGTGTGAGGATATTTAACCAATATCCTGTTGTTGGATTATGTTATGTTGTGTGCAAGTTTTTACTTTTATAAATAATGTTGGGATGTAAATTTCTGCACAAACTTTTTTTTTGGTGTATGCCTCTGATCCTAGAAAGGATTGTTTCATCTCATGTTTCAAATTATTTTTTCACCCAGGTATGCCTTATCTTCACGTACACTGGCAGTTCCTTGAAGGCAGGGATCCTGTTGTAAACATATTTCCACCACAGCTCCTCTTGTTCTCTCACACAGACATAGTAGGCATTCAGTAAATGCTTGTGGGTTTGTGTAACAGATGCCCAGCTACTTCTCTCTGCTTCTCTGGATCCTACAAATTCCACCTCAGCTCTTCTCCTTTATGAGGTCTCAGCTGACTCTTCAGCATACCAAGGTCCCTCCCTCTTCTGGTCATCTGAATTTCTATATCACTCACTACTTAGACCATATTCTATCATTCTTTAGAGCTTTCAAAATGGTGTAGTGTACACTGTATAAGTTTCCCATGGCTGCTGTAACAAATTACTGCTAATCTGGTGACTTAAAACAACACACATTAATTCTCTCACAGTTCTAGAAGCCAGAAGTCTGAAGTCAGTTTCACCAGTCCAAAGTTAGGATGGTGTCAGAGGGCCCCACTTACGCCTTCCAGAGACGCTGGGGGAGCCTTCCAGCTTCCAGGGCTGCAGGCGTTCCCTGGCTTGTGGCCACATCACTCCAGCCTCTGCCTCTCTAACCTCATCACCTCCTCTTCTGTCTGTGCCGATCTCTTTCTTTCTCTTTCCTATGAGGTCACTTGTGATTGCATTTAGAGTCTGCTTGGATGATTCAGGATAATCTGCTCATCTCAAGGTTCTTAACCTAATTGTATCTGCACAGTCCTTTTCTGCCATTTAGGGTGATAGTCACAGGTTCTGGGGATTAGGAACTGAATGTCCTTGGAGGGGCTGCATTATTCAGCCTTCTGTAATACATTGTTTCTTTTGACTGGCTTGTTTATTCACCTAAAATATTTGTGAGGAGCCAACTTGGTGGTTGACAGCGACCTTGCTCTTAGTGCCTATCGTCACAGCAGAGAAGAAAGGACTTGGGCATGAAGAACTGTAATCAAAAGAGCAATGGCCAAAAGGCTGGGAGACACAGATTTTGGTACCACACTGGGGTAAGGGTCTCCGTTCCTCAGTTTCCCTTTAGTGAATTAAGGGGCTAGACCAGTTATTGTTTCCTGAAGTGAGGGACAAGCACCACTGATGCTGTGTATATATAGGATAATTTTAGGTGGTTCACAGAGACAGAATTAAATAGCATTGACTCACACAAATACTTATTTTTTTTAATTCTCCTTCAACCCCTCTTAAGGAGAAAATTGCTGTTAAGTTCTAGTGTGTCTTCAACACTTCCTCTAATACTTACCAAACTCTTTTTATAAACTCCCCCCTCAAAAAAAAAACTGGTCTCAGTTATAGACTCTAGGTAGAATTTAATAACATTATTTTATGATCATTGTATTTATTTTTACATTTACCTTCCATTAATGGAGAGTGACTCAGGTGTTTCCATTTATACTGTGTAAAAAGTGAGGTGATGTAGAGAAATATATTTTTAAAAATACAGGATAGAGGGTTTTTAGAGGAGACACCTGTGGGAATGGCTCTGAACTTTGGGAAGTACTTAGACGTTTCCAGGGGTCCCTAGTTCTCTGACTTCTGAATTCTAGGAGCAGGGTAGGATTAGAAACATAAAGGTAAATGCCCTTGGTCAGAGGATCCAGCTGGAAATTCAGGAATTAATGATTCCTGATATTTTCCCATCTAAATGCAGCTGATCTTTCAAGGACCATTGAGCAGCAAAGCTGTGAATATTAACTTTGCGTTGAAAATTGATCACGTCCCATTTTAACTCACAGCTTCTGGTAGGAGGAACCATGGCCTTATTCTGACCGTTCTTTGCTTTTCACCGAACATCTGGAAGGCGGGTAGGCAACTTCTGTTTGACTTCTTCCTGAGAAGGAATGGCTGCTATTTGGACACTGCCCAGATGCTGTAGGGAAGGAAACCCCCTCTCCCACCCACTCGGCTTTGAACTCTGCTTGAGAGACCTGGTTTAACAATCGGGGTAGGGATGCTTACAATGCTGCAGAGCTGGGCCTGTGCTTTGGACCTCAGTGGGAAGTGGTAGTCGCATCTCTCATCTTGGCAACCATGAATGTAATTCCTTAGTTTGTTTGGAACCGGATAATTTCCTCTTAGAGGAAGATTTTCCTGGTTGACAAATAGCATGGTCATCACCATCATTAAATAATTCTTATTTTTTTTTTTCCAAAACATTAGCCCATGTGCTGTGCTTTCTTCCTGGGGGAGGGTCTGGTGATGAGAAGCAGAGAGGGAAATGCCAGTCACTTCACCCAGCTCCTTTGCCGCATATGTGTTTTCTCACCCCGCAGTAAGCTGGGAGCGGACATAATTTGTTTCAAGGAGGCCTTGAGTCAATGTGATTTGATCATCTATTCTAAGCCTGGCCTTCAATACCCTGAATAACTGTGAGATGGATAAAGACAGAGTGTAAAAGCTTGGCTGACTTGGTATAGTACATATAGTAAGCGCCCAGGAGTCCACTGTAGCTCAGACGGTAAAGAATCTGCCTGCAATTCGGGAGACCTGGGTTCAATCCCTGGGTCAGGAAGATCCCCTGGAGAAGGAAACGGCAGCCCACTCCAGTATTCTTGCCTGGAGAATTCCATGGACAGAGGAGCCTGGCGGACCACGGCTCATGGAGTCGCAAAGAATTGGACACAACTGAACGACTAACATAAACACACACAGGCACCCAGGAAACATCTCAGGCAAGTGCTACATGATTCAGAGCTTAATGATTAGGTGAAATTCGGCAAATTACTTCACCTCTCTGTGCCTCAGTCTCCTCCTTTGCAAAAGGGAATAACAGTAGTAGGGACCTCTTCCTAAGGCTGTAGCATAATATTCACTGCTTTGGTTGAACAAGGAGACAATTTTGTGGGAAGCACTAAGCAGTCATTTTCTGCTGTTTTTTCCTTCCAGAATTTTGCAGATGGGAAAGCCAAGGCGCAGAGAGGCTAACTGATTTGCTGAAGTTCACACAGCTAGCAAGCTTCAAGACCAGGCTCTGAACTCAGCAAGTCTGATCCCAGACTCAGCTCTTGGCCCCGCATCACCCAGTGGCCCATTTATCAGGGCTGAGGCAGCGATAAGATTTGAGAAACAAACCCATTCTGGGTCTGATCCCTTGTGTGGGTGGGGAGCAGAGTTAGCCGCCGGCACCACCTAGCAGGGTCAGGCCAGCCGGGTTTGAATCCTGTTATTCTCACAGGTCCTTTACCTTCTCGTGGGCCTCAATTTCCTGTAAAATGGTGTGATAGCCACCCGTTCCCTGCTGCCCACTTCTGTGGTCAGAAGTGATGAAGGATGCGAAAGGGCCTGGTCAAAGTTAATCAGGGACGGACTGATGCCAGTGGTAGGGGTCCTAGGCAAAACGAGAGAGGTAATTTAATACAAGGTGCGGTGAGCCTGCTGGAGTCTGCGGACAGGAGCTTGCTTCCAGACGGGAGGCGGGCTCCGCTGGGCCGGGCGCGCGGCCGGCGGTGGTTGCCGGGGAAACGGCGCGGCGCCGCTTCTCGCCTGGCCTCGGGTGCGCTGGACCCCTACCCGCGGAGCGCGGACCCCGACGCCCTACGGGTTGCGGGGCCCCATGACGAGGAACCTTTTTAGGTGCACGAGGCTGGGAGACCAGGCTGGGGTGCAGGGCCCGCGCCGGGGCTGTGGGGCTTTCGGTGCAGGACTTGGAGAAGGAAAGAACCGTGGGCCCAGGCTGGCGAGGAGGTGGGGAAGGACGGGGGGAACCCAGCGCCAAGAGGCCGAAGGATGATTCACCGGCTTGTCGCGGGGCGATCCGCCGTCCTTGAGGGCCTGCGGACAGAGGGCGCGGCCTGGGCCTGCGAGTCAGCCAGCTCTGCTCTCTCCGCGCGGCTGCTGCAGCAGGGACGCCCCCTTCTTGCCTTTTATTGCCTGCCCGCTGGGTACCAGGCACAGAGCCGGGAGCCTCATGTGCACACCACCTCTCGCTCTTTTGACAAACCCACCAGGAAGGTATTGTTATTCCCAATTTTATAGACTAGAAAAGAGACTCAGAGAGCCAAAGAGACTTTACAAAGTGGAGAAAACCAGGTTTGGAACCCAGGCTGGCTCTCCCCAAAGCCCATAGGCTGTTCCCTTCCTGCTGTGTCCTGCCGCCTCTCAGTGAGGCTGTTTGCAGAGGGTCTTCTAGGCGTCTGGCACATCCCACACGTTATTTCTAGTCTGATCTTTGCAGCAGCTCTGCAGGATATCTGTAGTTACCTGCCTTTTACAGACTGGAAAACAGCTCAGAGAAAATGACTTGTCTGCCCAAGACCTCACAGTGGCCTCTGGCAGAGACAACAGCCCACCTCACGAGAGCAGCTGGGCTCCAGGCTCTGCTGCGTTCATCCTCTCTGCCTCTGCTAAGGCTGGAAGAGGAGGGCAGTGGATCCCTCAGGATGCTATGCGCTGGGCTGGCAGCAATGAGAATGGATCTCCATCTTGCTGTTCTGCGGGCCCCATTACACTGCTGTAGTTGGAGGGGTTGAGCGTAAAATCTGAGTAATAAAACATGGATGTCACTCTTGCCTTAGGTCTTTATTCCACCTGAGAAGATGAGAAATGGCCACAGAAAGCAATAATAATAAATGAGAATCATAGCTAACCATTACTGAGCCTTGCATACAGCACTATCCAGTTGAATTTTCTGCAGTGATGAAAATATTCTGTAGTGTCCAATATAGTAGCCATGCTTTTGAGCACTGGAAATGTGGCAAGTGCAACTGAGGAGTGAATTTTTTATTTTGATCAAATTTAAAGGGCCACGTGTGGCTAGTAGCCACTGGGTGCAGTGCTGATGTATATGAAGCACTACACGAAAAACTTTCTTCATGGTCACTTATCAACCCTTAAGACCACAATATGAGATAGATTATTATCATCCCCATTTTACAGGGGGAAATAAACTCTGAGAAATGAGGAAATGTTCTCAAGTCCACCAGCTAAGTATGTCGCAGGGCCAGGATTTGAATTGATGTTTCCCTCCACCGTAGGAGGGCCTCAGGTCAAGGTCAGGTTGCAGTGGGGGACATGGTGACAACCAGAACCAATGAGAATGGCACTGAGATGATGGATGGAGTGTGGGAGTGGAGACTGGAGGTGGAGTGGTACTCGATCCTTGAAAGAGAAGGCCTGGAGAACCCCAGGAAAAGCACCCTAAACTGGAGATTGGGTCATCTTGGTTCCTGTCTACCCCTTTCTCTGGATTTGAGCCCTGGCTCTGCCACTTTCTGGGTGACCCTAGGTACTCCCACCCCCTCCTTGAGTCTCAACTGCTTCATCCATAAAGTAGGAATGAGAACAAGTGCCAGATTCAGGCAGGATCGTGCAGTTGTGAAACATACCATTCTCCTTGTTTGCTCCTGAAATTTCATCCTGAGGAAGGTACACCAGCTGCCTCTGTGGAGCAGAGGGACACACACTCACTGGATCTTGATTTTTAGGATGGATACAGACTGTGAAAGTGGAACTTGCTCTCCCAGGGAGTGTCAGAAAACGTACCACATTCTCAGGACAGGGTGCAAGGATGAGAATTCTGTGGGGCCTGCTCTTACGGTCATTCTCTGGCCCCTCCCTCTAGCCCAGGAGAGCCCTCCGCCGGCTAGGGGCAGAGGCCTCTGGAGACACGTTATTGGCATTCTTAATTTCTAACTGGTCAGACCTGTTAACCAGAGCTGCAGGATCTGTATCACATTTCTGGCTTTGTCTGACTTTCTTTGCTCTCCTTTTTATTGTGGAAAGTTTCAAACATTACAAAAAGTAGAGAGAATAGTATAAGAAGCCTCTTCCCCATGTTCTTCACCACAACTAAACTTCTTCAGTCAACTCAAAGCCAATCATGTTTTTTTGTTTGTTTGTTTTTACCTATAGTATGACCACTCCCTGGTCCCCCATCAAGGTTATTTTGAAGTAAATCCCAGCATGTCAGCTTTCTAATTGTGCCGGAGACCCTCTCATAAATTTCTGGTGGGAGTGCAAGTTGATGAAGTCTCAGGGAAGGGCACTTTTGCAGTCTCAGAATACTAAGACCAATCACTGCCTTTGGATCTAGTACTGCTCGGTGGAGAATTCATCACAAAGATCACATCCCTGCATGTGTACAAAATGAGGCTTGTATATGGTTGTTTATTCCAGCACTTTTTATGGTGGTAAATGATTGCAAACAACCTAAACGTCCAGGAAAGGGGACTGGCTAAAAAAATTAACATTTGGAATATAGAATATAGAATTCTATAGTGCTTTAAAAAGAAATGTGAAAATTCTTTATAAAATTGCATGGGTTGATTTCCTCAATGTATCGTGTGTGTGCATGCATGTTTTGTTTTTGGTTTTTTTGACTGCTCCATGCAGCAAGCAGACTCTTAGTTCCCCAATCAGAGACTGAACCTGTGCTCCCTGCATTGGGAGCACGGTCTTAGCCACTGGATCACCTGGGAAGTCTCCAACCCCCACTGCCCTGAAGTATTTTTTTTTTTTTTGAAGTATTCTTTAAAAGAAAAAAGTACAGGACACTGTGAATGTCATGCTATAATATGCATAAAAACAGGGGAGATAATATTTTTCAAATATGCCATTATTTATAGAAACATGAACTTGGAAACTTGGTTACCTTGCTAGAGAGGGACTAGGTAGCTGGTGAACAAGGGTAGAAGAGAGAAGTTTCTCTTTATACCCTTTCTAATTTTTGAATTTTGTACTAATTTTAAAAACTAGAATTCCCCATTTTTTCTTTAAACCTAAAACTGCTGTTAAATTTAGCTTTGTTGTTGTTGTTTAGTCACTAAGCCATGTCCGACTCTGTAACTCCATGGATGGCAGCATGCCGGGCTTCCCTGTCCTTCACTGTCTCCTGGAGTTTGCTCAGATTTATGTCCATTGAGTCAGTGATGCTGTCTAGCCATCACATCTCTCTGCTGCCCCCTTCTCCTTTTGCCTTCAACCTTTCCCAGTATCAGTCTTTTCCTGTGAGTTGGCTCTTCACACCAAAGTATTGGAGCGTCTGCTTATTAGTTAACAAAAAGGCATTTATCCAGATGGAGTGAGGATGACTTGTGAAAGTCACTCAGTTGTGTCCAACTCTTTGAGACCCCATGTACTATACAGTCTGTGGAATTCTCCAGGCCAGAATACTGGAGTCAGTAGCCTTTCCCTTCTCCAGGGGATCGTCCCGACTCAGGGATCAAACCCAGGTCTTCTGCACTGCAGGCTGATTCTTTACCGGCTGAGCCACAAGGGAAGTCTTATGACTTATGTTCACATGAAAACTTGCCCCAAATATTCATAATTGTCAAAAGGTGAATGGATAAAGAAACCATGAATATTATTACAGAAAATGGAATATTATTCAGCAATAAAAAGAAATGAGCTATCAAGCCATGAAAAAAGACATGAAAGAAATATAAGTGCATATTACTAAGTAAAAGAAGCCAGTTTTAAAATGATTCCAACTCTATGACATTGGAGGAGCAAGGAGGGGGGAAAGGGTAAGTAGGTGGAGCACAGGGGATTTTTAGGGCCGAGCCTTGAGAATGGGCTGTCCTGTATATTCAGGCTCTTGGCATTTTTAAATTAATAAACTTGTGATTAACTTGTAGCAAAAGCAATAGAAGACAAAGGTTAAAATAAAAGAAACAGATGCAGTATGGAGTCAGATTTGTTCTGTCCTATTGCTCCATGGAGAGTGACACAGGGAGAGAGCTGTGCTTCAGGACAACTTCGCTGGGCCTCACGCCTCCGTAAAACCCGGAGGCTGTGCCAGGAGTCAGGGCGGTCACCTGCAGCTCTAATGTTCTGATATCAAAGCCTTTCCCAGCTCTCTAAGCCCCTTCTCCTCCCTGCCCAACCCCCTCTTATTTTTCTGCTCCTCAGTGCTGTGCCGAGATTGGAACCATTCCTGGGGGACCGTCTTCTGAATGAAGTCTATGCCTTGCAAACAGTTGTTTTATTTATTTATTTTTCTCTCTCTTTGAAATCTCCGACCCGAGAAAAGCCAAATCTGTGCTGGCTCTGAGGAGGAGCAACTTGGAAGGGAGGTAGAGATAAGGAGATGGGTAATCAGATCCCAGCAGGTGCCGCAGCGCGGGCAGGCAGGCAGCAGTCTGGCTCCTGCCAGGGCGGCTCCTGTGAGAGGGGCTTGACTCTGAGCTGTCCAACTGCTCCAGCTGGTTGTGTGAACTGAGGGAGGTTTCTCCGCTGCTTCCAAGTCGTCTCCTGACAGCGAAGTGTGATTTATGAGATTTCCCTCTAAAATAGGAGAACATTGGCTCCTGATAATGCCCTGTAATGGAGGAAGGGAGTGGCTGCAGCATTCTTGGTAAATACTATCTCTTTAGCCCACCATCTTGTTACAAAAAGGATACAAGAAATTGAATACAGATGGATTAAAGTCTTGAAAGAAAATAATATGGCCTCATTTTAGTGAGGTGTCTAGAGGGTCATTGCTCTCAAACTGAGGACCTAGGCTTGATTCCTAGCTTAATTGCCACACACCAGCTGTTATGACCAGAGGCTACTTATTCCTGCACCTCCACTTCCTCATCTGTGGAGAAAAGGTGGGGGAATACTAGTAGCACCCACTTTAGAGGGGATATTATACAGATTATGTGAGATAAATATCCAGAGAACTCAACATCAGGCGTGGAACACATGGTGTGCTCTGTAAGTACTCATAATTATTATTAAGGTTATTTTGAGTCCCACATAGTAGATGGTCTAAAAGTAATTTTTTAAATATTTAGAAAACATTTTTATAACTACGTATTAATATGGCAGGGCTTGCACTTGTGGGACTGACAGCATCTCAGTCCAGTTTAACAAGTGAGCCATATCAAGGAGGGCCTGTGTAGATTGTTACAGTCAATAGAGCAAAATGTGACCTTGGACACGTTCCTGATGAGTTTACACAGAGTCTTGGTTTCTTCAACTGTAAAAATGGATAATAAGAATAACATCCATGTCTGGTATGGGTATAGTATATGCATAGCATGTGTGAATGTGTGTGGGGTGTGTTTGGGATGTGGTGTGTTAGTGGTGTGGGTATGTGGTATGTTTGTATGAAAGTGTGTGGTGGTTGTGGTGATTGTGTGGTATGTGTGGTATTTGTGCAGTATGTGAGTTTTTGTAGTATATAGATACGACGTGTGTGTGATGTGTGTGAATGTGAAGTCATGTGGCATGTGAATGTGATGTGTGTGTTGTATGTGGGTGTGTGTGGTGTGTATGTTTGTGTGTATGTGTATGTGTATGTGTGTTGGGCGAGATTCCCATAATCACAACATTTGATGTCCTTGGGTAAAAGCACTTTGGTAAAGGTAAATAGGGATTTGCTATACAGATATTGGTATTTGTGCTAGGAGAATCCGCTGTCAGATCTTAAATTTCTTTTGAGGAGCTAATATGACATGCGTCCATGAAAGAATTAAAAGAAAACAGCACAAGGCGCTCTGAGACTAATTGCATGTACCATGGGAGTTCAGAGTGGGGTCATGAGGGCTGAGCGAGCCGGGACTTCCTGGGAGGAGCAGTGCTTGGCCTCTAAAACACTGGTTTTAAAACTGTTTTGCTTGCCTACCCTCTACATGAACTTTGGGGAAAAAAAAAGTCTCTTTTGCCTCACACATTTTAACTTGACATCTGAAATGTTCACCGGAAATTTAAACAGTTACAAAGGATATCATTTCTGCCATATTGTAAATATTGACCTTGTAGAATAAAATTACTCTACCCTCTTAACTGTATCAAATGCAAACTAAATAACAGCAATTTTTAGTTTGCCTTTTTATTGATGTGTCACTTATGTACAGTAGAATGCTCAGATCTTAGTGTGCAGCTCAGTTAATTTTTACCAGATCAAGGTGTAATGGTCTATCTCCAGTATTCCAGAATGCAACCTTGCACCCTCTCTCAGTCATTACCCCCAAAGGTGATCATTTCTCTGAACTCAGTCACCATAAGTTATTTTTTGCATGATCTTATTTTTTTCCTTGCTACTTTCCATCAACATGGTAGCAGTAGATCATTTTTTCCCTTATCATATGGTATTCCATTGAATGAACATCTCACATTTAAAAAATCTTATCTACTCCTTGCATAAATTCACTTTACCATTAATATTTTAAGACTGACAAGCATTTTGAAATAAATTGTCCCTTTGAAAAAAAATCTTATGTACTCTTAATGGACATTTTGGGTTGTTTCTAATATTTAGCTCTATAAGTTTCTGTGAATATTTTCCATATTTTGAGTGTAGACATGAACACTGATTTCTTCTGGATATGATCTATGGGTGGAATTGCATGGTGGTAATTGGCCACCTCATGCGAAGAGTTGACTCATTGGAAAAGACACTGATGCTGGGATGGATTGGGGGCAGGAGGAGAAGGGGAAGACAGAGGATGAGATGGCTGGATGGCATCACCAACTCGATGGACATGGGTTTGAGTAAACTCCGGGAGTTGGTGATGGACAGGGAGGCCTGGTGTGCTGCGATTCATGGGGTTGCAAAGAGTCCGACACGACTGAGCGGCTGAACTGAACTGAACTGAACTGAAGATAAATACCACAAAACATTTGTATCCACCACCACTCATCAAAAATTACCTGTACAAGTCAGAAAATTTATAGTTATATTGTTCCTATCTTTACCTTCTTGAACTCATAATTCCCTTCTACTTCCTTCACAGAATTTTACATAATATGTTTTCATGCTTGAACTTTTTTATTGATTTTTCTTTTTGTCCAAAATATGTATGTAAATTGAAACGGACATTAAAAAATTTGCTTTGACCATAAAACCCTAAGTATCTTTATTTCATATTGATTTATCATGCAGTTCATCAAAATAATATCACTGTTTCATAATTTGATAAATAATTACTAAAAATAAAAAGTAAGACAGAATGGGTGCTTCTCAGCATGAGATGGATAGGATGGCGTTAAGGTTCACAAGGACCATCCAGGGATCTCGTTAAAATGCAGATTGTGATTCAGAAGGTCTGGGTTGGGACCTAAGGTTTCTAATAAGTCTATGGGTGTTGTTTCTAAGACTAAGACTTCTGTCTGTATCAACAAGAGGAAAACGGGAGTGGGAGGGCAGTTAAAGACAGACTTTCTCCAGGTATAGTCAGGACTGACCAAGGGCTGTGTTTCTAATAAGCCTATGGAAGATGCTGATGCTGCTGGTCTATGGACCACACTTTGTGTAGCCGGGGTTTATGGTCCCTAGATTAAAGAAGTTTTGCTAGCACCAACGTTTTTAACTGTTCTCTACCTTGACTCTTTGAGAAATTGTACCATAATCAGATTCTGAATAAGGGAGAAGATGGCCTTCTGCAAATAGAGAGGATGGTTGTGAAGAGGCAGATGGAAAAGGAGAGATGCTGAGGCACATTCTCAGGCAAAGGAAGAAAGAGTGGGAATGGAAGTAGGATCTCAAACCTATGCCTTTGTAACAGTTCCTGCCGTGCACCCCCTGGCAAGGCTTCCAGTGCCCCAGAGTAGCGCTGCATGCTTTGAAGACCACTTTTCCAAAGGATGCTAAGATGTACTGGCCACCTTTTCAGACAGGAGGCCCGTTTCTACAATAGGATTGGACATGTCAGGGACTAGTTTGAAGGAATAGTGAGTTCACTGGGGGGAGATACAGAGAAGTTTGGGGTCAGATAGTGGGTGGCCTTGAATTCCGTGCTAAGGAGTTGGACTTAATACTCAGTCAGAGGAGGGCCCTGGAGAGTTTTGAGCAGGGAGCTGGTGTGAGCACAGTGTGGAGAGACTAATCTGCTGGGCAGCCTGTGGGATGGTGGGGAAGAGGTTACTGTGTGGTGATGGCAGCAGTGACAAAACCACTGGGATCCGGCTGTGATTTTTATCTCTAGCCCCTGCTTATGAACTTTTGCCCTGGGTGCACAGACCTGGTTTGCTCTGTCAGGATTTCCTGAAGCCTGGACTACATTCTCTGGTGGTACCTGAGATGGTGATGCATGGAATCTCAAGGTGATTGAGAGATAAATAACCTAAATAACCTTAAATAACCCTGAAACCTGAGAGTGAGTGGCATCCCTTCTGCCCTCGCTCAGTCCTGACTACACCTGGAGGAAGTCTGTCTTTAACTTCTCTCATGCTCCCAATTTTCCTCTTGTTGATGGAGACTCAGAAGCTTAGGATTCGGGCCTTTGGTAAGCAATAGTCTCTGGAGAGAATTTTAACAAAATTTTTGTTTTTGTTGAATCAAGTTTCTGTGTTCCAAGACAGCAAGTGGTTCTAGTTTTACCCTTGCCATAATGACATTAAACTGTATGTTTTAAGTAAGTTGTTTTCAGTAAGAAAAGTGAGTGAATTTACTAGATCATGTGGAAAAAATAATAATGCAGGTGATGTGTGGATATGGCAGAAATCGTGGTGGTGACATGCGGTGATTCAACTTTGGGAGACATTGGGTTACACTGTGGGAAAACCTGGCATTTGCTCAATCGTCCTGCCAGTGCCTGGAGAGGCTCTGGGTGGTGGGTGGTGGGGAGGGGGCGGCTGGCATTGCAGTGCCTGGGCCACTGGCGGTGGGTGGGCTGGGCAGATTGCCCTGCTGTCCCCTCCACCTCATAGCCTGCTCCTGCCTCTGCCTACAGAGATCCGCACGCAGCTGGTGGAGCAGTTCAAGTGCTTGGAGCAGCAGTCGGAGTCGAGGCTGCAGCTGCTCCAGGACCTCCAGGAGTTTTTCCGCCGGAAAGCCGAGATCGAGCTCGAGTATTCCCGCAGCCTGGAGAAGCTGGCTGAGCGCTTCTCCTCCAAGATCCGCAGCTCCCGGGAGCACCAGTTCAAGTGAGAAGGGGCTCAGGGTCTGGGGCGGTGGGAGGCAATGCTGGGAGGTGAAGCAGCAAGGAAACCAGGATTCCCTGGGGGCAGATGGTGGGCTTTTAAGGCCCAGTGTCTGCAGGTGACTTTCATCTCCAGCCCTCAGTCTTCCTTGGTGTAAAGTGAGGGTAGAAATAGTTGCTACCCATAAAGATGCTGAAAGGAATACACGATGGACCAAGAGAAGCACTTGTCACAGACAGGAAGTGCTCAATAAATGGTTCTGTTGTTATTATGCCACCAAGCACCAGGCTCTGCCACCATCCGGGCCCAGGTGCCAGCCCATCGCTTTTCAGGACATCCTGACTATACCCAGTTCTCTTTTATCTGGGGGTCAGCCAGCCCATGTCTGCATTCCTTCAGCACAGTGGCCTTGGAATTGCTTCTCTTTGGAATAGATGCTCAAAATATTCCTGTTCCTTCCTCCCCTGGAGGATGGTGCCAGGCTTAGTTGCTTATTTATATACACACACCCTCCAGGTCCTAATTTCTCATACTCCAAGCTCGGATTTTGAGGAGAGAAGGAGGCTTGATCCTCTTGGGCACATCCCTGGCTGAGTCCTCAAGCTGTAAATGCCCCCTAGCTCAGGACCCTGAGGGGCCAGCGGCCAAGTGCAGATAGAAGCCATGACCTTACCAGGTTGCGTCCCCCTCCATCTGTTTCCCCCTCGGTCATGCTCCCTGGAGGTCCCCCTCCTCTGTGAGTCATCTCTCCAGTGAATGGCCCTCAACCCTGGGAGACCAGAGACTTGCTCCATCCTGTCTGTTCCGTTCCTCTTTCCTCTGGGTTCAGTCTCTTTTTTTCTCTTTACACAGGTTTAAATTGTGGTCAACTACACATACATAAAGTTTACCACCTTAAATATTTTAAAATGTACAAGTGTGTGTCATCAAGTCCATCCATGCTGTTGTGTAATCATCACCCGCACCCTTCCCCAGAACTCATCTTAGTAATGTGAAACTGCACGCTGTGAACAGTGCCCCATTTCCCTTTCCCACCCCCATCCTGGAACTCACCCTTCTACTCTCTGTCTCTATGAATCTGACTGCTGTAGGGACCTCAGATATGTGAAGCATACAGTATTTGTCCTTTTGTGACTGTGGCTTATTCCACTTTGCATAATGTCCTCAAGGCTCACCCAAGTTGTCACATGTGTCAGTGTCCTTCCTTTTTAAGAGTGAGTGATAATGCTGTTGCGCGTATAGACTACACTTTGTTTAGTTGCGTCCTCCTTTCTCTCTCTGTGTTTTGCATTCTACTCTGGCCAGGGAGTGCTCTTCCTTCAAACTCCCCTCAACATCTCCTTACCTGGGTGCCTCAGCATTTTGAGCACTCAACTTCTGTGCCTTCTTCCCTTGACATTTGGGGAGAAGAAATTGCCTTATTAAAGGGCAGAAATTCATTACACATTTGCAAATACCATGCATGTTTTCCCACCCAATCACATCTCTCCAAACTTTCACTGCAGGAGGATACTTCTGTTAATAACTTACTCCCAGGCACTGTCTGGGCCCTTTCATACATAATCTCATTTTTCTGATATTTTGGAGAAAGCATGTACTTTTTAAAAAAATAAAACTAAAACACTTTTTGTTACAAATGCAGAGAAGTAGAAGAAAAAAATCACTCACCTGCAATTCAGAAGCTCAGGTTTTGGTTTCTTTTCATGACTGTCTTTTAGTAACAACAACAACAGTAATGATGTATTGAACACATTACCTGAGCACTTGCTTTGGGTCAGATCAGTATCCCTTCTTAAAGATGACAGAAAGGCTTGTACAAACATGTCTGTGGGCCAGTTATTGGGAAGTGACAAATTTGAACCTTCACTCTCATTCTTCCTCCTTGGCCTGAGATGAGAAAGGCCTGGGTGTGGTCTGAGAGCAGCCATGGACTCTGAACACTCTGCTAAAACCACAGACTCAGACGCGTACAGAAACCCACATCTCTGGCTGGGCTGTCACGGGAGCCATTCAGGCTGCGTGGTTGGGCTGGAGCTCAGCTTCCGCCCCTCTCCTTCCTCTTGATTTGGATTCAGCTCCCTCTTCCTGTTCTCAGTGTGGACACGGGGGCGGGAGGCACTGGGGGAGCATGTGCAGGGGCACCCTGTTCCTTCACATGGCCTGTAATGAGCTCAGTCAGCCCCTCATGGCTTCATTAACTGAGGCCACCAGACAGAATGGGAGCCCCAGCTGGCAGTCGGACCCAGCAGGCTGCTGGACACACCATGAAAGTCTAATTAGGGTGTGGCCAGGCCAGTGCAGCTGCTGTGGGCCCTCGGCACCAGGCCGATGTGTCAGCAGGGCCTCCCCGCAACCCACCACAGCTTTTGGAAGCAAGAGTCTCCAGGGGATGCCTGGATTTGCCCTCTGACCCCAGGGCCAACCAGCCTGACCTCTGGCTGCCTCTTCTTTGGAGCTCAGTGCACAAGATCTGGGCTGTGCTCTGGGTCCCTCATCCTGGCTGTCCAGAGAAGCCTTGTCCTGCCATCTGGTTCAATTCAGTTTGGTTCAGTCGCTCAGTCGTGTCCGGCTCTGCGACCCCATGAATCGCAGCATGCCAGGCCTCCCTGTCTATCACCAACTCCTGGAGTTTACTCAGACTCATGTCTAATCAAGTCGGTGATGCCATCCAGCCATCTCATCCTCTGTCGTCCCCTTCTCCTCCTGCCCCCAATCCCTCCTAGCATCAGGGTCTTTTCCAGTGAGTCAACTCTTCTCATGAGGTGGCCAGAGGATTGGAGTTTCAGCTTCAGCATCAGTCCTTCCAATGAATACCCAGGACTGATCTCTTTTAGGATGGACTGGCTGGATCTCCTTGCAGTCCAAGGGACTCTCAAGAGTCTTCTCCAACACCACAGTTCAAAAGCATCAATTCTTTGGCACTCAGTTTTCACAGTCCAACTCTCACACCCATACATGACCACTGGAAAAACCATAGCCCTGACTAGACGGACCTTTGTTGGCAAAGTAATGTCTCTGCTTTTTAATATGCTGTCTAGGTTGGTCATAACTTTCCTTCCAAGGAGTAAGTGTCTTTTAATTTTATGGCTGCAGTCACCATCTGCAGTGATTTTGGAACCCCCCAAAATAAAGTCAGCCACTGTTTCCACTGTCTCCCCATCTATTTCCCAATAAGTGATGGGACCAGGTGCCATGATCTTAATTTTCTGAATGTTGAGCTTTAAGCCAACTTTTTCATTCTCCTCTTTCACTTTCATCAAGAGGCTCTTTAGTTCCTTTTCGCTTTCTACCATAAGGGTGGTGTCATCTGCATATCTGAGGTGATTGATATTTCTCCCGACAATCTTGATTCCAGCTTGTGCCTCTTCCAGCCCAGCGTTTCTCATGATGTACTCTGCATCTGGTAGGTCTTTTATTAAGAAGGTCCACCTATCTGCCAGGTAGCCTCTCAGGGTGAGGCAGGCAGTGCCCAGGCCCAGGTCTGGTCATGTTATTCCCACTGCACAGTCCATTTGGGCTCCTGTAACAAAGCACTCTGGACTGGGTGACTTGTAAACAGCAATGGATCTCTCCCAGTTTTGGAGGCCGGAAGCTGGAGATCAGGGCACCAGTGGTGGCTTCGCGAGGCTCTGGTGAGCTCCCTCCTGTGGCTTGTGGGTGCTGATCCTTCTTGTGTCCTCATGGAGTGGAGGACAGAGAGAGGAAGCAAGCACTAGAGAGTCTTTCGAGGGCACTGATCCCATCATGAGGACTAATCCTTATTATCTGCTAAAGGCCCTACCTCCTAACACCATCGCATTGAGGATAGAGTTCAACATATGACTTCTGGGGGAATACAGACACTCAGTCCATAAAAGGAACTCATGTCTCTTGACACCAAGTCTAGTGCTCCTACTTTGCTCCGTGGGTTCTCTTTCTAAGGCCTTAGCTGCTTCTCTCCGCCTGGGCAGTTGAAAAATTTCCAGCTCCCCAGGGAGTGCCCAAGAGGAGTCTGGGCTCGACTCACCCAGGCTGAGTTCCATGTGGCAACCCCGTTCAAGGAAAGCTCAGCCTATGGTCCTGAGGGTTCACCTGCGGCAGGTTGAACTTTCAGAAAACAATGCCATCATGTGTGTCTTCTTCCACCATCACAGATTTCTGTTCTAACACACCTTTCTCAAAGCACTCTGACTTCTTTGCTCTCTTATAATCCTCATGATAACCCAGGGATGTAGTGAGGGAGTCATTGGTTTTATCTCAAACCATCTGAGCACCAGGCAAGCTAAGGGGGATGTTACAAAGGATACACCATGAGCTTCTAAGTGAGAACACCCAGGGCTCCTGACTTTCAGCTCAGGCTTCTCTCTCCAAGAAGTCACGTGGGTGTATATAAAGCATCTCTTGTTTTCCTAGACCATGCTTCTTGCTGAAGACACACAATCCCTCCTCTTTCTCTCTCATGAGTACACAGCCTGGGCACTGTCCATAGGTGATGTGGTTGGGGTGACGCCCAGTCCCTGTGGCCCTGCTCTTTGAACCCTGACATCTGCTTGGTCTTCAGGCCTAGCGTTTAGGTATCACTTCCTCTGAAAAGCTTCCATGAGTCTACCCTGGTGCCCTCCTGTGTGTCCATGGTACTCTGCACTTGTTGATTTGCTTATTCAGCCAGTATTTACTGAGTACCTACCAATACCCGGTCCTGGCTTCCAATGGCAAACAAGACAGACTTGATTCCTGCCTTGGTGGAATTTACCATCTCGTGGAGGAGTGAGATGTGGCATCAGACATATGCAAATAAATGAAAGACAGCGTGTTATCAAGCGATTGCTAGGATGGAATGATTGCTAGAGTCCAGGTTGAGAGGTCTAAGACGGCTTCCCCCACCTTTCCTGGCACTTTGGTGAAGACAGCTATAAGGCTGGACTCAGCTGGGCTGCTACCCTCTCCACATGGGGTCAGAGTCTCACTTATGTCATGGGAGCTCAGGGTCCCAAGGTGGCAGTGGGGGAGCTGCAGTCTCTTTGAATATCCACCTCCATCCCCTACCCAGATTCTGTTGATCAGAGTGGTCTGAGCTCCAGCTCAGCTTCAAGAGGAGGGAAAACAAAGCCTTGCTCTCACTGGAGGACCATCAGAGGATTTGCAGCCCCCTTGAATCCTCCACACTGAGCTAGAACGGCAGTCAGGGAAGGCTGCTGGAAGAAGTGGCATTCAAGCAGAAACGCAAGCTGAGGGATAAGAAGCAGCAGCCGTGGGGACAGTGTGAAGGGAAGAGAGGCCGGTGGGGCTGGAGCTGTGATGAGGGAAGCCATAGTCACTGAGGCATCCTCAGGAGGGAGTAGCATGATCTGATTTCCATTTTTAAAAGGTCACCCTGGATTGGAGGGGGCAAGACTGACGCTGAGAAGACCAGTAGGCCGATAGGAGTATCGCTCTCCAGGCAGGCATGGTGGTGGCCTGGGTGACAGAGCAGACAGAAAGTGGACAGGTGCTGGGAACTCTCTCAGAGGCGGAACTGAGAGGACTCCATACCTGACCTGAGATGAAGGGACTTCAGGAGGAGATGTGGCAACAGCTGCCACCCTGTGTTGTAATGATCTGTTCCTTGTCTGCCCCTCGTTTGACAGTTGGGCTGCCAGGTCCAAGACGGCAGAAGGGGTGGCTGTTGACCTGGGGTCTCTAGCACCTGGCACCAGGCCCTCACTGGATGTTTATTGTATGAATGAATGAAGGTCAGATGGTAATTAGAGTGGCTCTGGGCTGAGGGTGGTGGGGGTCAAGGAAGGGGACATTTGTCTTCTGGCTGCGTTAGGTGCTTGGGGAGGCTGTTTGGGTTAAGGGCCACCCACTCTGGTACCTGGCACAGCACGGAGTTGCTGAGAGGACAGTGTGGACTTTACAATGGGCTCTCTGAGTAAGGATTCAGGCCCTGCACTCTAGTTTACCAAGTGTGGTCCTGACCAGCAGCGTTGGCATCCTCATCACCTGGGGACTTGTCAGAAATGTGAAGCCCTTAGCTGCCCCCCAAGATGTGCTGAATGAGAAACTCTGAGGGTGGGGCCCAGCAGCCTGTATTTTAACAAGTCTTCCGGGGGATTCCAATGGCCATTCACATTGAAGAGTTGCCCAAGATGATGACTTTCTAGGTGATAAACTGTTTACAATTCACCATCAAGCTTTGCCAGCCTTCCACATCCCTCAGCTCCCCCAGGGTAAAATCCATAATCCAGTGCCCTTTTGCAGCCAGGCCTGACCTAGACTGGCCTTGTGCATTTTGAGGCCTGGAGCTGGGAGTCCTTCTGAGCAGGAGCATGGCAGGTGGCACACGGGGGCTTAGATCCTTCCTCTGAGGATATGTGGGTATCCTCCAAACAACCCGGGTAGTTCTAGGAAACTAGAGGGTTCCTGGAACTACGACTTCTTCTTCCTCCAGAGGAGTGTTTTCTGAAACCCCCACAGTTTGAGATGTCTGGTCAGAGGGAGGGGAGGTGAGGAGAGAAAAAATGAGTACAGGTGAGAGACCTCCTGCTCCTTACCTCCCCTTACAGATTCCTGATGGCCCTTAGCACGCGGAAGACTCTGAGAGATTCTATAGTAAATAAGCCTGTTGACTTCTTCCTGAAGACTGTTTGACCACAGAATTCTCCCTCCCCACTGTGTGCATGTGTGTGCACAGTCAGTCGTGTCTGACTCTTTGTGACCCCATGAACTATAGTCACCAGGCTTCTCTGTCCATGGAATTTTCCAGGCAAGAATACTGGAATTAAGTGCTGTTTCCTACTCCAGGGCATCTTCCCAACCCAGAGATGCAACCTGTGTCTCTTTGTGTTTCCTGCGTTGGCAGGCAGATTCTTTACCACTACGCCACCTTTTTTAAACCAAACTAGCACTCTCTGGGACCCAGTTTGAAAAGCTCTGTTGAGACAAACTCGGGATTCCCCTTTGGAATGTTGGGGCTCCATGCAAACAGTGTGGGAGGTGAGAGAGCCCGCTTCTATTTCTGACTCCCTCAGTTTTGGAAACCCCTGACCTTCTGGGGAAATGCCTGATAAAAATGCTCTCTTTGAAAGTTAAGTGTTGGTTGCTAGTATTTGGACAGCTGTGATAAAAGGAACAGGGAATTCTATTCAAATATGTTTAAGATGGGGAAATTCAGAGTGTGGAAAAAGCTGGAAGATACTTGGCCAGTCAGTGAATGATGTTTAATATTCTCTGCAAAGTAGGTTTGGAACATCTCAGCTTCACAGAGCAGCTGAGAAGGAGGATTCAGTGAGGAACCAACTTGATTGCCAAGAAAAAGCTGCTTTGGGGGGATGAAACATCATGGGATGTTTTGTTTCCACAGATGTAGCATTTCCCTAAAAAGATGCTACAATTTAGACTTAACCTTCCAATTCAGTCCTGGGGACAGAAGCACTTTTGTAGTGAGTAAATTGACGCTATCAATGTGCAAAGGATTCAGAATGAAAAGGTTTGCTCAGACTGAGGTGGGGATGATGGGGGAGGAGTCCCTCCAGGTGGGACTCGCATCTCCTAGCTGCTGCTGTTACTATGGCTACTGTCACACCAGTGATGGCTTTCCAGCAATGCTGTCCAGAGCTGGTATTCTCCTGGGGTGGCTTGCCAGATGAGTCCTTCCTGAGGGCTCCATGTCTGTGCTGTGCAGGCTGTTTAATCTTTCAGATACCACCCCACATCCATATCACCATATGTGAGGTCTCTACTAGATGTTTTTACATGCATCATCTCATTTAACCTTCATGGTAGACATTGTGACGTTTGAGGTAGGAACTATCTCTGTCTTTCTAGTTGGAAATATTGAGGTTTTGAGAAATTAAGTCATTTGTCCAGAGGGACACAGCCAGAGCGGGTAAGTGGCAGAGCTAAGATTCTAATCTTGGTTTAACTAGCTCCGTAATGCAAAAATGCTGCTAGCTGCATGACTCTGGGTGTGCCCCTCGCCTCTCTGGTTTGGGTTCATGTTTCCTGAGAGTCGCCCATCAGTCCAGACCACATCCTCCTTGTGTGGGTATCACAGGGCCTCTTCTTCTTCTGCTGGTCAGCTCATGTTTGTCACCCCTGGGCCAGCTCAGGGCTCACCTCCTCTGCACAGCCTCATAGTCAGCAGCTTCTCCCCTGGCCTCGCCCAGTGACCTGTGTGTTGCTGTCCTGAGGCTTGGGTCAGATTATCAAGGAATGATCCAGTTCATGTGTTTGGTTCTCCCACTTGAAACTGCCAGCTGCTTGATGGCAAGGGACCATTTCTAGGCAGTCTCCCACTCTCTCTCTCTGACATACAGATAGAAGCTCCATCAAAGGTTTTTGGATGAATAACTGAAAAGACCAAGATACTACCGGAAACTTCCTTCAGAAACCGAAGGAAATAGACTTACCTTGTGCAGCTGCAGAGGAGAGACGTGAGGTCCAAGGATAAGATTTTCAGAAAAGCAGATTTTCACTCAACCTTGAGAATGTTCCTGTAGCCAGAACTGTCCAGCATGAAAAGGGGCTGCCTTGGGAGGTGTGAGTTCCCAATCCATGAAGGTGTGTGCACAAAGGCCAGGTGTTTTGGGAACACATTTCTGTAACATGAAGGCTAGTTAAATGGATTGGTGTTTCTCAAAATGAGGGAGGCATCGTCCATAGCACATGAGCCATAAATACTGACTGATCTAGTCAATCCTCTTCTACTCTTTGTGGTTATAGTTTGTTTCCAGGGTGTTGCTAACACCTGTCTAACCCCCCTTTTAACTAATAGACAGCAAACCTTGGGCATCAGCATCTGCCTAGGATCGAATGATACTGTTTTGAACTTACTTTTTCAGTTACCTTCTATTTAGGGCAAGTGATGCTGTTTTTTTAGAAATTTTTATTTTAACCAAGACTAGGGAAAGCCCTTTGTAAATAAACCCATTTAAGTAAAAACAAGCAATGAGCAGGGAGCTATGCTGTGTGTGCAAGGTGGCAGAAATCCAGAAGCCAGCATGAGACACCCTGAGGGCCCCTGGCTCCAAGAAAGTGAACATCTTTCATCTCTGCTCTCTCCATCCTCCACCTTTGTCTTTGTTGCTGGGAGGGATTTTAAGGCAGGAGGGTCAGCCTCTTGAGTGTTCCTTGTAGTGGTTTCAGCCCCTTTTCCTTCTTCTAGTTTTTCCTTCTGGGCCCTTCCCAGATCCTACACCCAGTGTCCTGGAATCCTCAGAGACCCATCAGCAACTTCCAAAGTATTAACCAGGACATGATTTACTTATATTTGGATACCTGGAGGAGGGCATGGCAACCCATTCCTATAGTCTTGCCTGGAGAATCCCATGGACAGAGGAGCCTGGAGGGCTACAGTCCATGGGGTCGCAAAGAGTCTGACACGACTGAAGTGACTTAGTACACATGCACGAATGCTTAATAGACGTAGATACATTCCTATCATTTCAATTTTATTCTAAAAATGAGCAATAGATATTGTAATAAAGGTAAAATAAATATTGTGGTAATTAAGTAGTATGCAGTAACTATTGTTACTAATAATTAACAAGCAGCAGTATGCAGGAGTTTAGTTTTGACTCCATTCCATTAAACAAAGAGGATAATAATGACCTTCCAAGATTATATAGTACTTTACACTTTGCAAAGGGCTTCCCCAGCCTTTGGCTGCTTAAATACTCCCAAGAATCCTGGTGGGGCTGGGGGAGTCAGGGACGGTGTTGTCATCCCCATCGAACAGGCAAAGGACCCAAAGGCCAGCCAGAGTGGGCCCCGCTTAGGATCCCAAACTGATCAGTGCAAGAACTGACCAGAGGAGCTGTGGGTCAGCACCCTTTGTCTGCCGAGTGCCGCACACACTACGTGATGCACCCATTTTGCAGGTGGGTAAACCAAAGCAAAAGGTCTCACAGGGAAGGAGAAGATGAGGTTGCTTGGACATTGCCTAGTGAGGCAGGGACTTTGTCCTGGTACTAAGAATCCACTCAGCAAGTCCAAAGGGAGCTCAGCAGTGCTGCTGGGCACAGGGTAAGTGTGCCCGCACTTTGAGGTGTGAGGACTGAGCCAGCGAGCAAGTGAATAATTCTACGCTAGGGTGGAGGAGGCAGGTGGGGCATCTCTAGGCCATTGGCCCCGGGCCTTGAAATACTCATGAGGGTTTCTTGGGGAAGGAAGGTGGTAATGGGAGGAGGAAAACCAATATTTATAGCAAACCTACTGTGGGCTCTACATCCACATACATCAGTCAGTGAATTTTCCCAATGGCCTGGTGATGTGCTGGTTGTAATAACAGTGATGCCAATAATAATTATCATTAGTATCAGATGCTGGGTTTGATGCTGAGAGTGTCTCATGAATATCCTCATTTAATCCTTAAAGCACCTGAAGTTAGTTAGGTGTTATACACCCTGTTTTACAGATAAGGAAAATAAAAGGTTTAACTAGCTTCCCAAGTTCACCCAGTTATTGAGGGACAGAACTGGGTATTTGGACCCCAGCCTTTGACGCCATAGCACCCAGCATGGGTAAGCGGAACCCGCTTTGGCCAGGTGACTCAGTTTATATAGTTCTTCCCTTTTGGACTGACTGTCTCAGGGCTGGCGTCAGCTGAAGGCAGCTTCTAAGTCAGCAGACTGCAGCTGAGTAAAGGGGTCGCCCTAGCCCTGAAGCCTCACACTGGTTGTCTGCTGACAGGTGACTCCTGGGCAAAGCCCCAGTCACACTCTGCCCCTTCACCTGGGCAGCTGCTCTGCCTTCCACCTGGCCTTCCCGCCCAGTGACCATACCACTGGTCCATTCAAAACCTTCATTTGACCTTGACTTCCGAAGCCCTTCATGGTCTGGCTCCTCCCTTCCTGCCACAGCTGCCTCCTCTTCACTACGTCACCCCTGCCCAAGCCCGACAGAACCTCTTCAGCCCCGGAACATTTATGTTCTGTCTGACTTCACAGCTTCACACTCAGCCTTCTCTCTACCTGCAGGATGTGCCTGTCTTGGCATGTTCCACCCAGCAAACTCTTACATGTCCTTCAAGCCCACTGCATATGTTTCCATGGTTCCCCATCCACCCTGAGGCAGAATAAGCCTCTCCCTCCGCACCTCCTATGAGGTCCCCTTTCTCACACAGTACAACAAGGGAGGCGTCTGGTACTCTCCCCTAATCAGCATCCCTCCCTTCTCTTGAAAACAAGACCTCAATTTTCCTCTGGGGAATCATCCTTCAACAGTGGTGAGCCTGTGACCAGCATTGCATCCTCTTGGCCACAGTGCTTTAATCTAGCAACATGAAATTCCAGGACTTTTGGTGGAACAACTGGGGGAAAGCTCTCCTTTTATGGATTACTAGCAGTCAGGGTTGGAGAAGGCAATGGCACCCCCCTCCAGTACTCTTGCCTGGAAAATCCCATGGATGGAGGAGCCTGGTGGGCTGCAGTCCATGGGGTTGCTAAGAGTTGGACATGACTGAGTGACTTCCCTTTCACTTTTCACTTTCATGCACTGGAGAAGGAAATGGCGACCCACTCCAGTGTTCCTGCCTGGAGAATCCCAGGGACGGGGGAGCCTGGTGGGCTGCCGTCTACGGGGTCGCACAGAATCGGACACGACTGAAGCGACTTAGCAGCAGCAGCAGTCAGGGTACTTGCGTTTGGAGAGGGTCTGCCTGCGAGTGAAGCCAGCGCAGAGAGACGAAGGCAGAGCCCAGAGACAGAGCAGTTCTGCTGACATTCTTTCAGCCTCTGGATGCAGCTATGCCTCTTTACAATTTTTTATTACCATTTTTGATCCTTAAAATTTTTCTTCCTCCCATTACTGCTGTTTTTGTTTAAGTCAACCTGGAGTACGTTTTTCTGTCACTTCAACTAAAGGAGTTCTGACAGTGGCCATAAGAATTCTTGGTTTGGCTTAAGTTTGGCTGCTAGATTGTGAGCCTTCTCAAGGCTTATCCAGTCATCTTTTTAATGCCCTGGGATTGGACAGTTCCCAGCACATGGCAGATACTCAAAGGATATTAGAAGAGTGAGTGAATGAGTGAATGGCTCTAGAGGGATACAGCGAGATACGAGAGATGGTTCCTGCCCTCAAAGGGGCTGAGTGATGATACAAGCCCACGCATGTGGAGGACAACTGACAAGTGAGTTAAGCAAGAAGATAAAATGTCATCCAGAAGTAATTATGTAAGACGTTTGACATGAGCAGTTCAGACAGAACATTGAGTGGCTCTCAGATGACCCCTGGAGGAAAGGCCTTTGAAGTAGACTTTTGCTGCATGGAGTAAGGAGGGGAAGGCATTCCAAGTGAGTGAAGGCAAAGAAGCAAGGCAGGAGTGTCCATGACCCCGGAAGAGCTACCCCTCTTCCCAGGCTTCAGCAGCCTCCCTTCCCTGTCTTTGAGGCTAGGTACATAAATAGGGAGGTAAGAGCCATTCACCATTTTCATTTTTGTGCTTCTTGTTAGGCTTTTCAAATAAGTTGTGGGATTAGAGAGAAAAATCCTTTGTGAGATCACATGTGTACATTTGGTTTTGAAACATACACTGGCTGTTGTCACAGAGGTCTGAAAGGCCCTCACTGGCCACTCCATCACTCACCCACCCATTTCGATAGATGAGGAAGGAAAGCCTCAGAGAGTTTGAGCTGCAAGCCCAAGAACACACAGCCAGTTAGCAAAGTAGGGCCACAAGCTGAAGCATGCTCCTCAACTCCCAGTAAAATGGCCTCAGATTCCTTGAGGGTGAAAAATAAATAAACCAGGAAACCCATTTCTGGCTCAGAGCTTTACTGAGCTTTAACCTTTAACCCCTTTAACCCCTCAGAGAGAGGGTTAAGGGAAAGAGCTGGACTGGCAGCAGATTGGCTGGGCCTTAAATACCAGCAGAGGAGGTCAGACTTTATCCTCCGTGTCAAAGGTCCATTTGCTCCCCTCGTGAACCCCAGGGAAGACACCTAAGTTACCACTCAAACTCTCCTCAGACTCCTGATCCACCTGGGGTAGCAGCCTATGATGGGTTGAATGGAGTCCTCCCAAAATTCACAGTTGAGGTCTTACAACCCTCCAGTACCTGAGTGTGACCTTGTTTGAAGATAGGGTCTTTCTATCAGAGGTAATCAAGTAAAGATGAGGGCATTAGAGTGGGCCCTAATCCAACATGACTGGTGTCCCTATAACATAAAGAGAGGGGAATTTGGACATAGACACATATCCAGGGAAAACATCGTGTGAACGTGAAGGTGAAGGCCAAATGCCAAGGGACACAAAAGATGCCCCCCACACCCCCTGAACCTGGGAAGAACCCAGAACAGGGGGGCTTCCCCACAGCCCTCAGAAGGAACCACCCCTGCCACCGTTTCGATCCCAGACGTCCAGCCTCCAGAGCTGGGAGACAGTACACTTCTACTGTTGAAGTGACTCATCTGTGGTGCTGTCCCAGCACCCTGGTGTCCAGCAATACACCGCCCAGACGCTCATCCTGCCCTTCAAGCCCTGGTCCAGTCTGCCCCCCTGGCCAGGCCTCCATCCCTCGTCCACCTGCTCTGCCCTAGGGAACTTCTGGGGATTCTCTCCCTGATCCCTCGGCCACCACCATACACCCTACCCATTTTTTCTGGTCCCAGCTCATCCTTCTAGGCACTTTTCAGCTATCTGCCAGACCTTCCTGGCACCGGAGAAACAGTGTGAACAAGGTAGACATAAACTTCATGTTTGGCTGTATCAGCCTTATCTGAGGAAGGGCAGAAGACAGCAAGGATATTGCTGTAAAAAAAAAAAGAAAGAAAAATACAGACATAAGCTATAAAGGACTCAAAGACAGAAACAACAAGTAAATGAAGTGGGCGGATGTCAGGAATGGTAGTGGTTTAATAACAATAAAAATAGGGTGGTGTGCTAGAGACCAGGGAGCCGCTGGGGGGCAGAGAAGGCCTCAATGAGGAAAACATCTCAGCTGAGTTCTCAGCGACAGGAGGGACCACCTCCACCTCCCCTGGTTGAGGCGCACACCCCCCTCCTCTGCCGTTATAGACTGGGGAGACGCCATGCATTTCTCCTTCATAGCTCTTGTCACCGACGCCCTTTCCTATCCAGTTATGTGCTTATTTGATTGTTATCTGAGGCCCCTACTGGATAGTAAGCTCCATCAGTCAGGGAGCATGACTCATTTTACTTCCCACTGTCTGGCATAAAGGATGGCACCCCATTGATATTTACATAATTAATTGTTCATGCTCCCAGCAAGGACAACGAATACCAAGTCCTGCTCAGGGGCAACTTCCGTAGCAAGAGGTTAGGCGTACTTCTTGGGCCCTGGATCTGATTGCGAGAGTGCTTTCCTGAGCACTGCTGGCAGCCCCCCAAGCAAGCCTGGTGCAAGACCCAGGAATGTCTTGGAAGGAAGCAGGAAGCCAGAGGCAGGGACTCGGCATCTTGGGGATGGGATGAGCTTCAGGGGCTCCCCTTCCTCCTAGAGGGTCCACCATCCCAAGGCAGTGGATTTAGATTCATCTGCAAAGGAGGGGCTCAGCAGGCCTGAAAGTGGGTTCTGTTTGCTAAGCGGAATTTTCCAGCCCCCAGCCGGGAAGTGGGAGAAGCTGGCTCACTGCTGATTTCATTTTCCCAACTCGCCAGCTTGGCAAGGCCTCGCTCCTCTAGCTGCAGTCACTTGGAGCCTCATACCCAGCTCTCTTAGCCAAAGAGAGAAAGAAAGCTGTGACTCACCAGAAATTGTCATTGCTATTTTCTGGCTGTAAAAAGGAAAACACATACACGTATATGTGAAAGTTCTCAATTTTACCTTAGCTCAGCAGCTTCCACGTGCGGCATAGACACAGGGATGCAGGATTGGGAAAGCAGAAAAGCCCTCAGGATGTACCGTCAAGGACAGAATGCCTGCCCACATTAATTTTGGCATCTTCCAGAAGTGTGGCTGCAGCAGGCAAAATGGCTGCAAGTGTGGAGAGCTGGGTCTCAGGTCAAAGGGGTCCTGTTTTCACAAGGGACAAGGAACTCCCTGAAAAGAGAAAGTCAGTGTCCAGCTCTGCCATCCATGGCCTGCATGCTTCTTCCGGCAGTCCAGGTACACTGCAGATGGCCACTGGGCTGGTAGCCACTGCACCGGCCAGAACTTTTGGGACCCTGCTCCTTCCCCCTCCTCCACCTTGCTTCCTGGGCTCCAGCCACACTGGCCTTTATTCAGTTCCTTAAACGCCCTGAGCTCCCTGCCCCTCGGTGAGCCTCTGCCTGTCCTGTTCCCTCTGCCTGGAAGCCTCTCCCCTGAGCCCACCTTCATTTGGCTCCCCCATCTCTTCCTTTAGAGCCCAGCCGAAAGGTCCCCTCCCTTAGGGACACTTCAGTGACCCTCGAAATCAGGCCAGGTCCCCTTGTCGTGGGCCCTCATGCCCCACACTCTCCTCTCTAACCCGCTGTGTGACTGTGACTTCATCCGCACATGCTGAACGGTCTCAGGGTTACCTGTCTCCCCGCCGGACTGTGAGCTCTGTGGAGGCGGGACCTGTGGCTCTCATCCTCCAGATTATGTCCCCTGGAGCCTGGTCCCTGTGACCTATTCGAGCAGAATGGATCAAGTGGATGAACTGCTGAATGACCATGAGTGAATGGTGGTGGAGGCGTTTTCTGGTGTTTAACTCCAAGGTTGACACATATGGTCTGAGTAGCCAGGCCACAGAGGTTAAAAGACGTACGTGTACTCACACAGGCAGTGTGGACTCGGGCCCACCCACACCCCGACCGGGTCCAGTGAGTTCTGTTTTACCGTGTCTTTCTGTCTCACTGGCTAGGCCCCAGTCTTTGGCCCTTCCCTCTTCCTGCCGACGTGGTGAGAGCCGGCTACCATTGTGGCCAGGGTCACAGATGGCAGCTGTCCGCAGAGTGGTCAGCTCTTCCCGGACCCTGGCTGCAGACAGCCCTGTTCACTCCGGTCTTTTAGTCTTACAGGTGAGCTGCCCCGTAGGAGGGGAGCCAGGGCTGGGAGGAGGCGGCGTAAGCCAGAGCAGCCTCCTGTGTGGGGTGGGCCCAGAGGGTGGGCCTGCTGGTTGGAGGGCAGGCCTGGGACAGTGTCTCTGCAGAGGATGGGCTGGCCTCTCTTCCCCATCCTATGCTTCTCCCAGGTCACCAGGGCAGGAGGCGGCTGGCCCTGCCCCACCGCCCAGCCTTAGCCTCCTGAGAATTGGCCTGTTCTGCCATGTGGTCACGAGCATTTGTAAAGAGTTCCAGGCCACCCCGTGGTTTCAAATATCATCCAATGGGTTGTTGCCAGCATCCACATTTGTCTCTCTAGCCCAGATGCCATCCTCTGGGTGTTCCATACGCCCTTTAGAAGGAACCCATCACCCTCCCTCCCTGCCCTGCTTCTATAAGTGCCCTCATCTCAGTAAATGCCAACCCTGCTCTCAGGGGCCCAACCTGGGAGACTTGGAGTCATTCTGAGCATCTTCTTTTCTCTTCCAACCAGCCAGTCTCAGGGTGCAGTCAGTTTACCACCTACATGTTTCTGGAATCTCTCAGCTTCCCTTGCGGCCCCCTCGAGTTCGTCCTCACACAGTAGCCAGAGTGAGAGTTTGAATGTGAAATTCTACCCTTTCACCCCCTTGCTCTAAACCACTCAATGACCCCTGGCCAACATCAGGATGAAGATCAAACTCTACTGAGACTTAAAGGCCTGTGTGGCCTCGGCCTGATTCTCCAGCCTCGTTTTTCATTCTCCCCCCATCACCCCAGGACACCATGCTCGAACCCCCTTAACTGTGGTTCAGCTCACTAATCTGCTCTGTCTAGGCCTTTGTTCATTACATTTCTCCACCTAGAAACTCTGCCTGTCAAACTCCATTCCAGCCTCGAGTTCTCAGTCTAGCAAGTGCTTCCTTAGGGATCCACCCATGCTCACCCCTCCACCAGATCTGGGCTAGGGGGCCTTCTCTGCCCCATTGTCTCCTTCCTGTCACTACATTTATGAAGCTGCATCATCACTTTCTGTTTCCTTACCTGAGTGGGAGGCTTGTACAAGCAGAGTCTTGCTTGCTGCGGTCACTGGTGCATGCCCAGCCCCTTGCCTGCCTGTCTGGTACGTCCACACAGAGACAGACAATGAGCGAATGAAAGCCTGAAAGAACCATGGCCTTCATCTTCCCAGCAGCCTCTTACCTTAGCTTGACAAGTCTCTGGTTGCTTCCAGGTGATTCTATCCTTGCCTCCGCTCCTTCTGCCACCCCTGCAATCCTGTGTGAGGCTGTGTTGCCTCCTGCCCACAACCAAGGAAAGCAGCTCCTTTCTGCTCTCTTATCCAGTCTTCCTGGCCAAGTGACCTAATTAAGGGTCTCCAAGCTGTCCCAGCACTTCTGCGCCCTTTCAAGATCTTTTTCCTTCCCCCTGAAACTCACCTTCTGGTGTGACTTCCGTAAATTTTGTACTTTTGTTTCCTTGATGCTGTTCAATTATTGCATCCCCAGGCTGAGTTCAGCCCCCAAAGTAATGTAGGTAACAACTCAGTTATCTCATCTCACCTGTAATCTTTCCATTCCCATCACCACCTAGGAAGCAGTGGAAATAGGATGTGAACTATTTCCTTCCCAAATCCACGTCTCCCCTTGCAGTTCTTATCTTGGTTCATGTCATCAGCATCCACCCAGTTGCCTGAGATCCAGACCTCAGAATCACCGTTCACTTCCCCCTTCTTGGTAATGGTCGCTAGGTCATGTCCAACTCTTGCAACCCCATGGGCTGTGGCCTGCCAGGCTCCTCTGTCCATGGGATTTCCCAGGCAAGAATACTGGAGTGGGTTGCCATTTCTTTCTCCAGAGGATCTTCCCAACGCAGGAATCGAACCTGGGTCTCCTGCATTGCAGGCAGATTCTCTACCAACTGAGCTATGAGGGAAGCCCAAGAATACTGGAGTGGGTAGCCATTCCCTTCTCCAGGAAATCTTCCCAACCCAGGGATTGAACCTGGACCTACCTTCTTGGGAGGCAGATTCTTTACCATCTGAGCCACCACCTCCTCTCTATTTCTAGGAAGTCTTCAAGATTCTCATCTCTCCTGGTGAGGAGTCTCTTAAATCTGCCCTTCTCTGGCCACCACCCAGGCCCTCATCTCTCTTCTCCTGGACTAGAGTCACCTCCTGATTGGTCCTCCTGCTTCCAGCGCCATGCCTCTGTCCACACCCATCCACCCCAGCACTCGTCTGTCTACCCACCCATCCACCCATCCATCTACCCACCCATCCATCCACCATCCTCCAGTCTGCCCTCAGTGATCTTTGTAAGATACACATTGGTTAGATCATACCTCTGCTTAAGTAACTTCCATGACTCCCCGCTGCCCACAGCAGGCATCCTTAACACTGGGTGCACATTAGACTCTTCTGGAGAATGTTTTTAAAATACCAATACCAAGACTCTATCCCCCAGAGATTCTGACTTAATTGCTCTTGGAAGGGGCCTGGATCTTGGTGTTTTAAAAAGCTTCCCAGGCGATTTTAGTGTGCAACCCGGGTTGAGAACCATATGGCCTAGATGATAAAACCCCAGCTCTTTAGGCCAGCATTCAGCTCCCCACAGTCAAGCCTTTAACTGGTCTCCCCATCCTTATGTCCTCCCCTAACACACTCAGGATTTAGCTCTGCTCTTCTGCTCCTCGCTCTGCGGAGCTACTGTTTCATATCCACAGGTCCCTCTGCCTGCAATTCCATCTCTCTCTGCCTCTCTGGAAAGCTCCTACCTATGCTTCAGGACCCAGCACAAATGTCACCTTCTTGTTGGGTTTTTCTTCCGCAGCATATGCTATGTGTCAGGCGTGTTGCTGGGCACTGATTATCGTAACTAAGAGAGAAACACTTCCTGCTCTCAAAGGACTCCAAGTAGGGCAATGGGTGGGGAGTGGAAGCTTCTTAGGGCAGAAATCCTCAAACCTGAGTCCGCTTCACAGTCCCCTGGATGGCTGGTCAAAACACAGATGCTGGGCTCAGTGCCAAGACTTCTTATTAAGTGGTATAGGGTAGCCCCGATAATTTGCATTTACAACAAGTTTCCAAGTGGAGCTGATACGTCTGGGCTGGGCTCCACCTCTGAGAATTCCTGCCCTAGAGTGAGGTCTGAGGCATGCTCTCCAAAGGGTGTCATTTAGGCTGAGACCCAGAGACAGGGAGAAAAGTGGGGCTCATGCACTCCAGATGCGCAGAGTGCGGGAAGTCCCCAGTGGGGAGAAGTTGGCAGGAAAGCACAGGGGATGATGTGACGGGAACGTAGGCGGAACTCCGCGTCTTCTCCAACTTCTCACGCAGAATGGATGCTCTGCACGTCTCTATCATAACGTTCAGCACCTTCCACTGTAATCCTTTTGCCTTAGCTGAGACCTGAGACCTGAGACCTGAGACCTGACATAGAGCAAATGCAGAGAGATTGGGAGGATAGGAGGCTGGGCTGTTGGATTTCAGTGTTCCGGCTTTTTCTCTAGGCTAAAAGCAAAGGAGAAGCCGCTTCGTTTATCTTAGAGCATAATGTCTCCTTTCTTTCTCTTAGAGGTTTCTAACCTATCCATTCTCTGTCTAAACCAAATCCCCAACAAACACATAAAAAGATGCTCAACATCACTCATTATCAGAGAAATGCAAATCAAAACCACAATGAGGTACCATTACACGCCAGTCAGGATGGCTGCTATCCAAAAGTCTACAAGCAATAAATGCTGGAGAGGGTGTGGAGAAAAGGGAGCCCTCTCACACTGTTGGTGGGAATGCAAACTAGTACAGCCACTATGGAAAACAGTGTGGAGATTTCTTAAAAAACTGAAAATAGAACTGCCATATGACCCAGCAATCCCACTCATGGGCATACACACCGAGGAAACCAGATCTGAAAGAGACACGTGCACCCCAGTGTTCATCGCAGCACTGTCTATAATAGCCAGGACATGGAAGCAACCTAGATGCCCATCAGCAGACGAATGGATAAGAGAGCTGTGGTACATATATACCATGGAATATTACTCAGCCATTAAAAAGAATTCATTTGAATCAGTTCTAATGAGATGGATGAAACTGGAGCCCATTATACAGAGCGAAGTAAGCCAGAAAGATAAAGACCAATACAGTATACTAATGCATATATATGGAATTTAGAAAGATGGTAACGATAACTCTATATGCAAGACAGAAAAAAAGACACAGATGTATAGAACAGAGTTTTGGACTCTATGGGAGAAGGCAAGGGTGGGATGATCTGAGAGAACAGCATCGAAACATGTATATTATCAAGTGTGAAACAGATCACCAGTCCAGGTTGGATGCATGAGACAAGTGCTCAGGGCTGGTGCACTGGGAAGACCCAGAGGGATGGGATGGGGAGGGAGGTGGGAGGGGGGTTCAGGATGGGGAACACATGTAAATCCATGGCTGATTCATGTCAATGTATGGCAAAAACCACCATAATATTGTAAAGTAATTAGCCTCCAACTAATAAAAATAAATGAAACAAACAAACAAAAAAATAAACCAAATTCCCTTCTCCCAGATTCCTGTTTCCTGGACAGATTTTTAGCCCATTTGGCGATAGAAAAGTCAACTGGCCTCTGCTCACCTATCTTTCCCAAGCCCAGGGTTCGGGTGGAGTAAGGGGGGGGGCAGTCACAGCTGCCCAGAGGCCCTCAGGGCTCCCCTCTCCCTAAATTCCACTTGACTTTGGGAGGATGGTATGGTTATTCTGGGAGTCAGCCAAATTCCCCTCCTCAAAAGTGCTGATAGGAGGCTGCGTTTCCTGAGAGAACCCTGGCCAGCCCCCAGGGGGAGCCAGGCAGGCCTGGGGGATCAGACCTTGGGCCAGGCACCCTACGGTGATGAATGAGCCTCTGCCTCAACATCACCTTCCCACCTGGGAAAGTGGAGTAAGGGTTATAGGTCAAGAACACAGCCCTGTTGCCCTGTGTGGCCACATGGGGTTATTGGTCTGACACTGGTTTCTACTTGTCCTTCACTCTTCCTGGACACCAGGGTATATACACACTTTCCTGAGGCTAACAGGGGGTCTTGGGTAAAGCACAGAGAAGACAGAAATATTTCATTTCCTAAGGAAACACTGATGCAAAGTGGCCCCAGCACTGCTCTGTGACCTTGGGAGGACTGCTTCAGCCCTCATGGTCTCTGTCGCTGTTAAATGTGTTATAGGAAAATGAATTTGAAAGGGCCCCACCAAGGTCAAAAGAGCTGTGGTGGGTGACAATGTAGAACATTTGTGGATGGCAATTCCAATGAGCTGTCTTGGTTTCTATAGGAAAGACCAGTATCTCCTCTCGCCCGTGAACTGTTGGTATCTAGTCCTGCACCAGACCAGGCGGGAGAGCAGAGACCATGCCACCCTCAACGACATCTTCATGAACAATGTCATTGTCCGCCTCTCCCAGATCAGCGAGGATGTCATCAGACTCTTCAAAAAGGTGGGTACTCGGGCCACCTGGTTTCTGCCCCAGGCTGGCCATGGTGAGACTGCCAAACGGTGCGGTGTGGTCCGGGAACATGGGACCAAGGAGCAGGGGTGTTGAAGGGGACCAGAGGCTGAGGATTGGACTTGGGCCTCCAGGCTCCGAGTTTGAGTCCTGGATGTGGCTGGGTCTCAGCCACTTCAGCAACCACCACCACCACAAAAATAAAAACCTTTGTGTGGTTAAGTGCGTTGTATACATTCTTTCTAGGAAATCTGGAAAAATAGAGATGAGCTCACACATAGAAAATAACATCATCTGAAATGTTATCTCTCAGCAATAATCACTTTGGTTGTCCAAGTGGTTGTACATATGTAAATACATTTTCTATGAGTGCTTGTATTTACACATTTTGTAGAATATGTGTGTACTTTTCCCAAACGAGGTCAGACTGCATATGAGTTTACTTTCTGTCTATGTTATCTAACAAGTTGGATAACACTGGATTATAAAATTTTTCCATATCAATGAATATAGTTCCACAACATTTTGAAAGATTACATAGTATTTCATCATATAGATATACCCTAGTTTATTTAACCGATCATTTATTGTTGAATACTTAAGTGATTTCCATATTATTTTAAATATTGCTGCTCTGAGCTTCTTCTATATACACCTTTGTCATATTCACTGCTATTTTTTAAAGATGTAGGTATAGTTTATTTAAATTATATTAGTTTTAGGTATATAGCATAGTGACTCACTATTTTTACAGATTGTACTCCATTAAAAGTTATTACAAGGTAATGTTTATATTTTCCTGCTCTATACAGTATGTCCTTATTTTTTATTTATTTCATTCACTGTAGTTTGTATCTCTTAACCTCATACCTCTTATTTGCTCCTTTTCACTTTGGCAACTGGTTATATTTGTTTTCTGTATCTGTGAGTCTGTTTCTTTTTTGCATATACATTCGTTTGTATTATTTTTTCGGATTCCACATATAAATGATATAATAGAGTATTTGTCTTTTCTGATTTATTTCATTAAACATAATATTCTCTAGGTTAATCCATATTGTTCCAAATAGCAGAATTTCATCATTTTTATGGCTGGATATATATATATTATATATATAAAATAAATATATATATATATATATACACCACAAGTTTCTTATTCATTCATCATTTGATGGGCTACTGCTGTTTTCTTAAGATCAATTCTGCAACAGGAATTTTAAGGTCAAAGATTGCTCATTTGTTTGTCTATCAAATGAGGTTAAGATCATCTACTTCCCAAGGGCAGTGTGAGGGTTAAATGAAGTGGTGCATGTGAAGGAGGTGGCTGTTATTGGGAAGAAGTTCAGGGTGTTGTCTTGGGTCCAGAATGCTTAAATCTCAGGGTTCATATTCCTGGCTGCATCTTTTATTAGCTGTATGTCTTTGGGTTTGTTACTTAAACTCTCTGAGCCTCAGTTTCCTTATTTGTGAAATGGGGATAGAAATACCCACAAGGCAAGCTGCTTGGGTTAGGAGAGTTGTTAGTCCCTGTAAAACATGGAAAGCAGAGCCTGGCACTCAATACATGTTCAGGAAGCTGGTTGTTATTATGCTAGTGTAGGAGACTATTACTATTTAAATGATACAGCTCATCCGTTCTTGCCTGGTGCCAGTCTTAGGGAAGAGGTGACCAAGGATTGCCAGACACACAGAGGAAGATGCCAAGTTGGTTTGAAATACAGTCATCTCTCCCTGGTCTGTATCTGGATTGTCCGCTTTGAGGATGTCTTCTATGGCAAAATTGTAACTGCAAGCGAATTCCCTCCTGCTGCACAATATGCTCTGATTTCTTCCTGGGGCTGTGTTTATGAAGTGTTGTTGTTGTGTCCAACTCTTTGCGATCCCATGGACTGCAGCATGCCAGTCTTCCCTGTTCTTCACTATCTCCTGGAGTTTTTCAAATTAATGCCCATTAAGTCAGTGATGCTATCCAACCATCTCATCCTCAGCCGCCCTCTTCTCCTTTTGCCTTCAATCTTTCCCAGCAACAGGGTCTTTTCCAATGAATCAGCTCTTCGTATCAGGTGGCCAAAGTATTGGAGCTTCAGGATCAGCATCAGTCCTTCCAGTGAATATTCAGCATTGATTTCCTTTAGGATTGACTGATTGGATCTCCTTGTAGTACAAGGGATTCTCAAGAGTCTTCTCCAACACCACAGTTCAGAAGCATCAATTCTTTGGCGTTCAGCTTTTTTTATTGTCCAGCTCTCACATCCATACATGACTACTGGAAAAACCATAGCTTTGACTAGATGGGCCTTTGTCAGCAAAGTAATGTCTCTGGCTTTTTAATATGCTCTCTAGGTTTGTCATAGTTTACCTTCCAAGGAGCAAGGGTCTTTTAATTTCATGGCTGCAGTCACCATCTGCAGCAATTTTGGAGTCTGAGAAAATAAAGTCTGCCATTACTTCTACTTTTTCCCCTTCTATTTGCCATGAAGGGATGGGACTCGTTTCCATGATCTTAGTTTTTTGAATGTTGAGTTTTAAGCCAACTTTTTCACTCTTCTCTTTCACCTTCATCAAGAGGTTCTTTAGTTCTTCTTCTCTTTCTGCCATTAGAGTGGAGTTATCTGCATCTCTGAGGTTGTTGATATTTCTCCTGGCAATCTTGATTCCAGCTTGAGCTTCATCCAGCCTGGCATTTCACATGATGGACTTTGCATAGAAGTTAAATAAGCAAAGTGACAATATACAGTCTTGACATACTCCTTTCCCAATTTTGAACCAGTCCGTTATTGCATGTCTGGTTCTAACTGTTGCTTCTTGACGTGCACATAGGTTTCTCAGGAGGCAGGTACGATGGTCTGGTAGTCCCATCTGTTTAAGAATTTTCCACAGTTTGTTGTGATCCACACAGTCAAAGGCTTTAGTGTAGTCAATGAAGCAGGAGTAGATATTTTTCTGGAATTTTCTTGCTTTCTCCATCATCCAGCAAATGTTGGCAATTTGATCTCTGGCTCTTCCGCCTTTTCTAAAACCAACTTGTACATCTAAATGTTCTCGGTTCACGTACTGCTGAAGCCTAGCTTGAAGGATTTTGAGCAAACCTTACTAGCAGGTGAAATGAGCTCAGTTGTTCAGTAGTTTGAACATTCTTTGGCACTGCCCTTCTTTGGGATTGGAATGAAAACTGACCTTTTCCAGTCCTATGGCCACTGCTGAGTTTTCCCAATTTTCTGACATATCGAGTGCAGCACCTTAACAGCATCATCTTTTAGGATTTTAAATAGCTCTACTGAAATTCTGTCAGCTCCGTTAGTTTTGTTTGTAGTGATGCTTCCTAAGACCCACTTGACTTCATCCTCCGGGATGTCTAGCTCTCCCTAAGTGACCACACCATTGTGGTTATCTGGGACATCAAAACCTTCTTTGTAGAGTTCTTCTGTGTATTCTTCACATCTCCTTAATCTTGTATGCTTCTGTTAAGTCCTTACGGTTTCTGTCCTTTATTGTGCCCACCCTTGCGTGAAATGTTCCTTTGCTATCCTGCAAGTTTCTTGAAGAGATCTCTAGTCTTTCCCATCCTATTGTTTCTGTTCTATTTCTTTGAAGTGTAATCTAACTTTAATATTTGCATAAGCAAACATAATTAGGAAGGTAAATACAGTATAATAATAAACATTCACATGGCGCTTTGCAAAGCCATACAGAAGTGATTCAGACCACTTGGTCCCATCACAGGCCCCCGCCTGCAGCCACCACCACCACATCTTTTTTCCTGGGTGAGAGGCACTCACAGAGAAAGCTCATTAGGGCCTTTAGGAAATGGAGGGTCTTTTCCTGAGCTGAGCCCTGGACAAGTGAGATAAATCTTTTCAGCTCTCATTTAGGCTGACAGCAGCCTCACTTGTGATGGAGGTTAACAGGGTGGAAAATAATGAAGAAATGTCTACAGCTGAGCTCCTGGCTGCCTTGTTACCAGGCCTGTGCCTGTAGAACAAAGGAAATGACCCGGCCCCTCCGGGCCAGGAGGGAACTGGGGATGAGCCTGACAGGCTGATTTAGCACAGTGTGGCCCTGTGTATCCTATCAGTTATGGATGATCTCAGCATCGAGGCCTGCATCTTTACATGAGAACAGCTCTGCAGAGGCTGGTCCCTGGTCAAACTGGGGAACAGGATCATCACCCAGCCCATTTTACAGATGAGAAGGTAAAGCCCGAGAAGGGCCAGCTGCCATCATCTGCAGGAGGCACCACCCCTGGGCTTTGGGATCTGTCTCAGAACTGCCTCTCACTGGTGGTGAGACCCTGAGCAGGTCTTTCAGTGACTCAGTTTTCTCACGTGGGAAGTAGAGATGGAGACAGTGCCACATGGGGCATGGAATTCCTTTACCATCTGCTGAGTCACCTTCCTGCATTGCCTCTGCCGGAGTGGCTTCCAGGCCAGGCGTCCCTCCTGGGCCTGGGCCTGGGGCAGCGGCCCCACCTGCCAGCTTCTCAGCGGTGCAGAATGCTCTTTGACTCAATAACTCACCCTTTTCTGATTCTCCATTCCTCCTTCTGCAGTGCAGTGTGTTATGCCTGGAGGCAGCGGCTCCCATTCCACAGCCATTCTCGGCTTCTTCTGGGCAAATGGACTTGTGCACGCAGGTGGCTATTGCTTTAAGTGTGAGAGGTGGATCCACCAGGGTGCAACTGTATGAAGTCTTAGTGTTCCCACGGTGATCAGGACTCTTATGGTTGCAAACAACAGAAACCCAGCTCCACTAACTTGAGGGAGGAAAGGGAGCTTATCTGCTCTTCCGAGCCAAGGCTGGCTTCAGGCATGGGCTTCAAGGGCACGAAGGATGTTGTCAGAACTTAGTCTCTCTGCAACTCTGCTCCAGTGTTTTCTGTTTTCCAGTTCTTCTGTTTGTTTGTTTTGTTTTAAGAAGGGTGGGAGAAAGGCTGACGTATAGTCAGTCTCTCTCTGTGATGACAGCAGGGCCCCCACAGCCCCAGGCTTACATCCCACCTGCTTCAAGTCCAGCAGAAAGTGAGAGACCCAGAATTGGGTCTCCCAGGTTCCGACTGACTCAGTGTGGGTTACGTGAGTGCTCCTGAAGCTGGACCTGTTCTGGCGAGATGCAGTGCAGACCCGTCAGGCCTGGGAAACACATTCCTGAAATTCCTGAAATCGGGTGTACACTCAATTCCCCCAGATGCAGAGGACAGAGAGTGGCTGAGGGTGGTTCCCCAGGAAAAACTTTTCCTTACAAGAGGGATGAAAAATAAAGCAATGGATGTTTAGGTCTTCTCTTCCAGTCCTTTTATTATCTCCTCCCTGAGCTGTTCTCTCTCTGCCAGATCTCCCCCTACTCAGCCCCTGCAAAGGGGGCATTCATTATCTTGTATTCCATTCAGGGACAACTGAGATCAATAGAAAATTCTTCCCAATGTTGAGATAAAATCTTCCAGAGTTTTCACTCACAGGTCCTGTGGGCCACCTACATCAACTCACATGGAAACCTATCTATGTTGAAGACAGAAATCATGACCACATACCCAGGTCCATCCTGCCTCTGGGTGAACACACCAGGTTCCTTCAGTTGACCCCTTGTGACTTGGCTTTGCATTTTCTCTCTTCCTGGGTTAGACTTCAGGGCTTTTCTGACCCTCAGAAATTAAGACTCAGAACCACTCAGAACTCTACAGGAAGCTCTGAGCAGCTAGGAGGAGAGCAGGGCTGTCTAGACACTTTATTTCTAATAATGAAACCTATGAAGGCACTTGCTTTTTTCATGATCGTCTCATCACATGGTTGACTCACTCTGAACTCTCAGCTCAAATCTCCTGGGGATTTTGTACCAAATGTTTTTTAATCTATCCTATGAATTCTGCACTTGTGTTTCTTTATATTTGCCCTTTTAAAACTTCATTTTATTAGATTTTGGCCATATGGGATCAGTGTCCTTATTTAAGTGATTTTTCAAACAGCAAAAACGATCACTTTTGCAGGAGTTTCCCTCTTTCCTTCTCTGTGGGAAAAGGCTGTTTTATAACTTCTCCATGCTTTCCTCCTCCGTGTTACCTTCTTCTTCATGTCAGTTCTTTGGCCCCATCTAATTCCTTTCCACTTCCATAGTGGAGAAGATAGAAAGTGAAACAGAGAATTGAGAATGAGTTCAGCAGTGGAGGTGATGCTTGAATTGGGTGTTGAAGGATGAATAGGAGTCTCCCAAGTGGGGAAAGGAGGTTAGGAGTTCAGTGTTAGGACAAGGGCAGGAGCACAGTGGACAGAATGTCAACGATGGGGGTCCAAGGCAGCTTGGAACAGAGGCTGCAAAATGGTGGTCCCCAGCTGAACGTGGTTCTCAAGTGTAATCTGCTTGGCCCTCACTTTGTTAAGAAAACTTCAACCAATATTTTAAAATTGTGGAATTTCACATAAAAACCAGAATTTTGTATTTCTCTTGAAAAACCAGCTCTGACAGTCCCAGATCCACATGTGGCTATCCAGAGCCGAGAAGCTGCTGGCCCTTGAGGCAGGGCGCACTCACTCCACTGTCCCAGAGTCCCCACTCTGTCTGGCGCACAGCATCAACCCCTTTATTTTAATAGCTCCTTGGTCCTTTGTGCAGTTGAATTTCTGACCTCATACTAAAACAGGGTCTACCAGTGATTCTTCAAGTCTAGCATCAGAACCAGCTGGAGGGCTTGTTAAATGCGGATTGCTGAGCCCTAAGCCCACAGCTTCTGATGCACCAGGTAGGCGTGAGGCCTGAGAACCTGCATTTCTAATGAGTTCCCAGGCGCTGCTTTTTCTGCTGACCTGGGGATCACACATGGGGAATGATTGACCTAGTTCCACCTCTTGGTTTTCCAGTAAGAGCAGAGTTTGGCCCCTGATACAGGTTTCCTACTCCGGGTCCAGCCCTGACCCCACCACCCTCTGTGGTGCACCAGTGGGGAGGGTCCGTCTGCGTCCTTCTTGCTCTCTCTGTCCGCCTCAACCATTTCTAAGGTTGAGCATTGGAGCCCATTTCATTTCCAGCCTCAGCTTCCTTAACAATAGCCATCCATTATCCTCTGCTGCGATGCCTGCAGAATTTAATTACTTGTCCCAGCCCTGGAGTGAGTTTGATTGTTGGAAGCTGTGGTGTTCTGAAGCAAGCCCTAATGAGGAAAGACTCTTAGCAGAGAAGAGAGGGCATTTGGGGGCCCTGTGTTTGAAAGCAGCCATTCACGGTGTGGCAATAAGGGCTTGGTCTAGAGTGAGCTTTCTTGTTCCCGCCTTGAAGATGTCCGTCGCATTTCATAAATAAATCAGGGCTTTTGTATTTAATAATTGCCTTGCTTTGTAACCAAGATCAAAAGCACCAATGGCCTTGGATTCAAAGCCAAGTTTATTTATTTAATTTTTATTTTTTTATCTTTGGGTTGCAGGAGAGAGTGAGGGCTTGCATGCTGGAGGGTCCAGCTCTGAGGCCTGCATGGACCAAGAGCAAAGTGGGCAGACTGCCAGGGGCTCGGAGCCTTCAGCTGTCTCCACTGTCTCCCGGGGAGATGAGTTGTGAGCACCGCCCTGCTAGTGCAGCCTGCTGACCTGGTCACTGTCAGGAGTTCCCAGCTCACTCAGAAAACATGCATTAGTGCTCTCATTACAATAGATACTCAATCATCATAGATAGCAAACAACCCGTGCTTCCTGTGTGCTGGGCTCTGGGCTAAACATTCACTTCTTAAAGTGTTAGAGGAAGATGCTGCCATTGCTCCCATTTTACAGATGAGGAAACTGATGCCAGTAAAGGTGAAGAAGGGATTCGAATCCAGCTTTGTCTGATCCCAGAGCCCACGCTCAATGCAAAAGGCAGGCATTAAAGGAGACAGAAGGATGAGTCGGATATAGTGCCTTCCCTCAAGGAGTGAACAGTGGAAGTGAAGACAGACGTGTATGAGTGATATCAGTATTCAGAAGAAGGAGGACTTTTAATCTGAGCTGGGGGCAGTTTGGGGAAGGTTTTGTGTAGGGGATGCAGCATTTGTAGTGAATCTCAAAGCGAGGTTTAGGATTTATGCCAGCTTGGGTTCCTGGGAAGCTGACTCTGAGACAGGGATTACACTGCAGGGATATGTTAGCCAGTATTCTTGGAGTCCACCCCCTCGCAGAAGGAAGGGAGAGAGGCAGGATTCAGGGAATGTACAGTCACAACAAAGGCCTCAAATGACTCCTTGGGGAGCTCTGAGGCTGGGGTGGCCCTTCCGGTTTGTCCCGGTTTGTGGGGAGGAAGCTGGGCCCTTCTACCTTCATGTTGCTCCTGGGAGACGTGGCCTTGGGTAGAGGCCTGTTTGTGAGGCCGATCCAAACAGGGCTGACAGTGGGCTGTCTGCAGACAGCACTGCCCACAGCTGAGGGAATGCGTTCCCCCATCCTGAAGGCATCCTGACGGGCGCCTCACTGTGTCCCCAGCAGACCTGCGGAGATTTGGGAAAAGTCAGAGGATTCCAGACCGAAGCAAAGGTCCGTTGGCAGAAAAGTCTGGTCCCCTACCGTGAGCAGGTCGGCCAGCCTTGCAGTGTGGCGCAATGGTTAGGGGTGCAGACAGACTGCAGGGTCCCTGTTCTGTCGCTTGCCAGCTGCTCGAACTCAACCTAATCCCTAAATCCTCACAGTTTCAACATTTTCAAAATGGAGCTAATTAAAAACTTCCTTCTTAGGGTCATTGTAAGGATTAAAAAGTGATGATATCAAATGTCTACCTGGAAAAAAAATGTCTACCTGGTATGCAGTAAGTAGTCATTAAATATTAACTACTATTAGGATGATTATTGGGAAATAATAATCCTTTGAGAAAAAACGCAGTGAGAATTAAGTTCAGAGATGGGATAAAGAAACATGAAGGGCACATAGATTAAATAAAGGGTCAGAAATAAAATATGCTCAGGAAATCATTCACTGATTACTTCTAAATTATTGTCTTTTTTTTTTTTAACTTAAATAACCTCTTATTTCCTTTTCTTGCCTTTTAGACCTCGATAGGTACAATAGAGGAAAATGGGAGAGAAATGGCCTTCTTAACTTTTATTTTAATTTTTTAATTTATTTTTTAATATAGTGTTGTGTTAATTACTGCTATACAGAAAAGTAAGTCAGTTATACATACATATATATATAATCTTCTTTTTTAAAAATTTATGTTTAACTGAAGGATAATTGCTTTGCAATATTGTCTTGGTTTGTGCCATACACTAACTATATATATATATATTATATATATATGCATTCTTTTTCATATTCTTTTCCATTATGGTTTATCACAGGATATTGAATACATTTCTTTTTAAATATTTATTTGCTTATTTGGCTGTATCGGGTCTTAGTGGGAAGATCCCCTGGAGAAGGAAATGTCAACCCACTCCAGTATTCAAATAGCCTGGAGAATCCCGTGGACTGAAGCGACCTAGCGCTCATCGGGTCTTAGTTGCGGCATGCAGGATCTTTGTTGCAGCAAGCATCTTTGTTGCATCTTTTGTTGTGGCACACAGACTCTCTAGTTGTGGCATGAGGGCTTAGTTGCTTTGCAGCACATGAGATCTTAGATCCCCAACCAGGGATCAAGCCTGAGTCTCATGCATTGCAAGACGGATTCTTAACCACTGGACCACCCTCAAAGTCCCTTCAGTACATTCTTGACTTTTAAAAAGCATGCTTCTAACTTTTTACCACTTAATTCTTAGCAAATTAGGACTAAGTGGAAACTTCCTTAGCCTGATAAAGAATATTTACCAAAAACCACCAGTAAATATTGTACTTCCTGTTAAAGAATTCAGCAAGATGGCTGATTACAAGATCAATAAACAAAAATTAATAATGCTCCTGTATGCCTGTCATAGCCAACTAGAAAATGTAATTTAAAAATGCATATATTAGAACACAAGAATGATTAAAAATTAATGCCATTAGTGCTATAAATTATCTGCATCATAGAAATTTTGATGTGATATTTTCATTGTCATTCAGGCATAAATATTTCATAATTTCCATTTTGCAATTTCTTCTTTGCCCCGTGAATTTTTCAGAATTATTCATATTTTAGTTCCAACGATTTTTCTCAAAGGTTTTCTTTGAAACGTTCTGCTTGCTTTAAATTTTTAACTTGATTGCCCCATAAAAAGAAAATAAGGCCCGTAGGTTATATTTTTTTGGTATTTGTTGGCGCATTTGCCTTATCAGATATCAAGACTTTCTCTTATGTGAGATTACAACGGGTGGTGCTAGAGCAGGGCTAGGTAAGCTAACAGGAGGGTCAGACCAGTGCTCAGAAACAAAGCCCCCACACGTGGGAGCACAGCATGGCAGTAGTGCGTTACAGACTGGGGGGAGGGATGGCCTGTTTAGAAAATGGGGCTGATTCCACTGGTTTCTTGTCCATTTCTTGTTATTGTTTAGGAACTGGTTTAAACACACACACACACACATACACACAAACACTTTTTTTTCCATATGGAAAAAAATTAGACCTCCACCTTTGTTCACAAAAATATATTCTAGATGGGTTAAAGTGCTAAAGGTAAAACATAAAACTAAAAATTTTTGGAAGAAGATGTAGTAGAAGGTTCTATTTAAAACTTAGAGGTAGGAAAAAGTTGCTTAAACATAAAACACACAAAAGAAGCATACACCATAAAGGAAAATAAAGATAGCTTTCATTATATAAATTTTATTTAAGTGTTCTATACAATAACAACTGCAACAAATAAATACAGAGAAGATACAGGAAAGTAAAAGATATTTGGCATGCATAGAATTAATAAAAGGTTAATAACCAGAATATAAAAATCAGCTCCTACCAAAAAAAAAAAAAAAATCAGAAAAGGGCAAACAGCCCAGTAAGAACATGGGTTAAAGATATAAATGAGTGAGTCACAGAAAAGGAAATTTAAATAGTTAAAAGTATAAGAAAAGATGCTCATACTTGCTGGTAATCAGGAGAAGGTAAAATAAAACAAAACGAAACACGGTTTGACTCCTCTTAGGTTGGTCAAGCAATCCAAGGGCTGGCAAGAATGTGAAGCAGCAGAGCCACTTGTGTCCTCCTAATAAGCGTGTAAGGTGGACTCGCCCCTTTGGAGAAGAGTGGAAGTGTCCAGTGATAGAGAAGGAAGAGGTACATAGCCCGTATCCCAGCAGTTCCACTTCTAAGTAGGACCTAAGATAGGTTCTTGAATAGGCGGTGATGTGGTCAGAGCCAAGTTTAAGGATGACTGATTTGGTGTATTTGATGGCTTTGAAAAGAGAGCTGCTGGACTCAGTTGGTACTCATATACACTAATGCACAAGTTAGTGGTGGAAGGTAACAGGGGCTTGGATCAGGGAGGTTGACATGGATGGGTGGATGGGTGAATGGATGGATGAGTGGATGGGTGGGAATATGGTGGATTGATGGGTGGATACATGGGTACAGACATTTTTGAAATGCTAATGCAATCCTCTATTACATCCTCTACACAAACAATGCAAATAAAGTAGAAGATCAGATTAAAAAATGACAAGGAGGTTGGAGAGATGTCTCAGGTCAGTGATTCAGCAGGAATAAATGATCAGTAATGTTTTAAATCCGACAGATAATCCTGACAACATCCATATCCGCCTTGAAGAGAAAGTAGAGGGGGAAAAAACAGCTCAAGGCTGAGGGGTTTCCGGTTTTTGTAGCTATGGGTTTTTCAGAAAGAGAGGTTTGTCACACTCCTTAAGACACTAGAGACTCTCAACCATCCCCTGAGCCTTTTGATGCTTATCTGAGAGAGATTCATGTCCCTTCACCCTTGCAAAAAAAAAAAAGAAAGTCTGAGACATAGTCAGGAAAGACTATTCCTGAGTATGTTCTGTTTTCACAGAGACTCAGCCCAGTGGTCCATGCCCTGTCCTCCTGCCTTGGCCGGGAAGCCAGTGGTTGGGGCCAGGCCTTGGTCATGGAAAACAGGAGATTCTACTAAACGGTGCTGTCCATACTGACAGTGACTTAAAGGAGAGCCTCTTAAATAGCAGCATGCTTTTTACAGTAAGGCAGAGGAATATGTGTGTTTTATAATTATTTTGGAATATTTGGGGAAAAAATTCTAAAGGCATGTAGAATCATAGTTCTCTCAACAGCAGAGTGGAAGCAACAGAGTGGAATGGTTGAGAGAGAATCACGTTCACTACCTCTGTGATCTTGAGCAAATTCCTCACCCTCCCTGAGGCTCTGTGTCCTAATCTTTAAAGTGGGGTTATAATAGGGGTTATATCCCACACATTTCTGATATTAGGCTTCTGTGAGCTATTGTCTGTAACGCAGTTATCTTTGGGCCTGGTACATGCTAAGAGATCAAAGAAACAATAGCTACTATTGTTGTTATTATCTTTAATGATAAGTATTATAGTTCTGGTACTAATAGTACTCAGCATTGTTACTAACGATGATAACTTATTATTAATAATATTTAGTATTATTAGGAACGATTCAGAAATTCCTGTCTTGACCACATCAGGTCACTTGGTCATGCCATTCCAAGGTATCCTTGGGCTTCTCCAGACCTGTTATTTTAGGCATTTCTGAAAATGAAGGCTTTCGCACAAACAGGGTCCCAGAGAGATGGTGGGAGTAATTAGGGGGTTAGACAGACATAACGTCAGACTTATTGCCTTGACCCGTCGCGGGGCTCCTGGGGAAGTACCAGTGGGGCCCACCTCTGTCCAGGGCATTTGATGAATGGGTGCAGGGCCTTCCTGTTTCCTTGAAGCCCGACCTCCCAGCCCGATGTTCCAGCTCCTTGTGAAAACAAGTCGGTGACAACATTTGGAGTTGCAGCCACAGGAGTCAGAAATCAGTCTGGAAAAGGGAGGAAAGAAGAGAGCTGTTGAGGAGCAGGGAAAAGAAGAAGGTGGGGGGATGGGGAAAGATAACAGAGGTCCAGGTGGAAGGTGGGCAGAGTGTAGGCTGAGGAGGATGTTGGGAGGCAAGGGGTGGGGACGTGCCAGAGCGCTGGCTGCTGAGTTACCAGCAAGCCAGGACACTGCTCGGAGAAATCAGCCAGTCAGCTGTCCAAGCGGCCGTGTTCAGGGATGAGCCAACCTTCCAGGACAGACTTGGAAACTCTCCATCCCTCCGAGACACACCCTTAAAGCCTTTGCTTTAGAAATAAAAACACAGTCTCTCTGGGAGATGGCCAGTGCTCACATATATCATTTATTTAAATAGGGAACATCTGTGGGTCTCCAGTTTTGTTATTTGATGAGAAAACAAGCTGGAGTGTGGAAAAGCAGTGGATTAGAATGAAAAGAGACAGAGTTTTTGGTTTTTATTTTGTTTTGTTTGTGTATTGGTTTCCCATTGTTTGTTTGGAACCCCAGAACTAGGGAAGCCGTGGAATGTTCCCCAAGGGGGAGAACCGGACATGAGAACATCAAGCAAAGACAAAAGGGAGACAGATGTTGCTGACTCAGCTCCTGATGAGATGGCTGGAGTTGAGGACGGCTCCACCTTAGTCCCTGCCTTGCAGTTTCCTAAAGCATTTTTTTGAACGGTGTCCTCTGAAGAAGTGAGAGGGAGTCCTGGGATTAAAACTCAGCATTTTAATGTTTTCTAAATGTTCAGAGTGACCAGCTCCACATTTGAGTTAGCTTGAGAGAGACAGAGACGTACCCTTGAAGAGGACTTTTCAAATAGAATTCATGAATCTTAGGATCTGTAGTAACAGTTTTGAAGGTTTCCTCTTAAAAGTGAGATTAGCTCTGTGTTGAAAACCAAATTCAGTCATCCATGGCAGGACTTTTTTGGTGAGAACATTGATTTCACTCCAGAACCATTGTGTCAAAAAATGTTCGTTAGCTGGTGCCATCTTGATGTGAATGTAGGTGGTTTTGTTTTGGTTTGTTTTTTTTTGCAAAAAAAGTGAGAGTGAAAGGTGGCCTCCTTTTCGTGTCGGTGTACTTCTGCCTCTGTGTTCTGCTTAGCTCATGCACAGGTGTTATGGAAATCCTTTTCTATGCCAGTCTTTGTTATCGGCACTCTGGGAAGCCAGAGTCCCAGCCTCTAAGGGGCTTACACTCTCTCTACTTGGTTGGAAAATGGTTCTTTTGCAGAAACTGTTTGAAAACTGGTGTTTGGTAGAGGGTTTTCAGAAAACTGTCTCTCCCCATGGTCATTTTAGTGTCTTTATGCTAAAATAAGCACGGAATGCATCAGTATTCTTTCACATGAGCCAAGGTGGAAATTCACGAGATTCTATAAGCTGGAAAAGTCCACAAGTAGATCTTATCTAAGCATCACGAGATCAGGACACAAATACTGTTGTCAAGACCCCAACTATCCTTGTGGTGGGCAGCCCAAGACCCCTGATGTCCTAGCTTAGCAACCCCAGAGGAGAGAGGATCTGAGAATATGGTTCTTAGAAAACTTCAGGGAAGATTTTCAACAGCTCAGCCTGAAATATGTTTCCATCTTTGACCCAGTCACCAGACACAAGGCGCCAGAGCACCTGGTCAGCCCGGGTCCCATGTGGATGGACCATCTGGCATGACAAGGCAAGCGGCAGTCAGTCCCACCCATCTCTCATCTTTTGTTATCAGAGCAAGGAGGAAGAAGAAGCCAGAGATGATCAGCATGGCTGACTTAGCCCTAACAGGGCAGGTGGGCCAAGGAGTACCAAGCCAAGGAGAACTTGAGCTGCCTTGAGGGCAAGGACCAGGGATGCAGATTTTTGCACAGGTGGTAAGAATGTGCACATGATGGGCAGGTGGAGTCCAGAGGGCGTGCCTTCCTTGGCAGCCTGGACTCATCTCTGTGACAGCACTGCTGTGGTTTCTCTTCACCTGTGTGCCCGCATCTTGTCTAGGTGCTGGGGAAACAGGCCACAGAAAGTCCTTACGAGTGCCAGCTTTGGGGTTAGACCAATCAAAACCTGAGTCTGGCTCTGCCCCTTCCTAGCTGTATAGCCTGGGGCAAGTTGCTTAACTCATTTGAGCCGCCAGCCCTCATCTGCCACGTAGGTATAATAGTACCTGCCTTAAAGGTTTCCATTAGATAACGTATGGAGGTGACTTTGGACGGTGTTTACCGATGTAATGTACTCCAGAAATGCTGGCTGTGGCTGATGGAATGGGAGCCAGGTCTCACTCAGCTTTCAGTCTTTGTGCCTCGTAGAGGCTGGTGTCTAGTAGGCCATTCAACAAATGCTTGCGTAAATCAAACTGAAGCCAGGTGAGGACCTGGCCACAGAGCTCCAGGAAACAGTAGTGCAAGCAGGAAGATGGGTTCAGGGGTGTGGGATTCTACAAAGGCAGTGGTGTCGGGGGCCACAGGGGAGTCAGGAGGTTCATTCTCAGGAAGCAGACTCTTCGGCAGCTCTCAGAGTTGGGGCCACAAGAAGGGCGCTTGTGTAGAGATCCTCTCACAGGTTCAGCTTCGGCAGCTCTGGGATGGCTGTCTGGATGAGCACCAGGAGGATACAGACAGCCACTCCAGGGAGACCCCACTGGTTTCTGGGTCATCAACTCAAATGGACAAATGTGGCCAGCCGGAGAGCGCGACCCCTCCAGAGGGGCCCCCGTTCTCCAATTTGGGGAGCTCAGCCTCTCTGGGTCTTTTAGTTTTGCAAGAGAAGCTGAAAATCTGGACATGTAAGGAGAATTTTTTATTTTTAAATGCTGGGAAGAGTCAGATTTTTTTGAACACTCTGAATGGCCAAATAAAACACATCTGTAGGCCAGAGAGGCTGCCACTTGGAGCCCTTGGGCAGCGGGTTCCACCCAGGGTGATTTTGTCCCCCAGGGATCGTTTGACAATGTCCGGAGATAATTTCTGTTGCTGCATCTTGGGATTGGGGTAGAGGGTGCTTATGGCATCTAGAGATTAGAGGCCAGGAAAGCTGCTAAGCATCTTATAATTAAGCCCAGGACAGCTCCCCAACCCCCTTCAGAGTTATCTGGTCCTAAGGGAAGTTTAACTGACCTTAGCCATGGGCAAAAAAAGAGGCAGGCCGGGGCCACCTGCCACCTGATTTTACAGATGTTGGGGTCAAAGAGACAGAGCTCTGTCCTTCCAACCCCAAGGAACCAGGGCTGCTGTGGTTGAACCCGCCTTGGCACAATATAATCATATTTTACAGTCTGCACACTTCCTGTGCATGAAGGAAGCAACCCACCACCCCAGCCTCTATAGGCATGAAAGTCATGCAAAAAATGTGGACAGAGAGTGTGAATACACTGCCCCTGGGGTCCCCAAGGGCTGGGTGTGATGTTTGCTGGGGATGATCAGGGTTTTGGCCTCCTGTTCATGATGGAATGTTTGGTTTGGGTTCCTCATTCAGTAGTTTCTGGAACAGTAGTTGAGACTATTTCCTTTCCCAACAAAACCCAACTATAAAAAATAAAATGCCTTTAGTCCTTCACAGTTCAGTAACTGTTGGCTGAGCACTCACTGTGGCCAGTCCCACCCATGCTGGTGCTGATGGGGAGAGAGCAGAGACTCAGGCAGTTTCCCTGTGGAAACTTACTGCCTCCATCCAGCCCATCCTCCATCTACCCAGAGCTTCATCTTCTTGAAAGAGCACAGACTGCTCATCAGACCCTCCTGCTCTCAAACCTTCAGAGGCTCCCAGATCCACTTTGTCAGCCTCTGTGATCTGGCCCAGCCTCCATGTCAAGCATGTCTTCTGTTCTTCTGTTGTTATGCTTCTGTCTTTGCAAACCATGCTTTCCCCTGTTCCTGGGGAGCGTGCCTTTGCTCAGGCTGTAGCCCTTGCCTAGAATGCCATTTCTGGACGCCCATGCAAGGTGAGGTGGTCCCTCCAGGCTCTTTATCCCCTCATCCCATATCACCTCTTTCACTCTTTTGCAGCCTTTTCCACATCATGCCATTTTGGTTCTTGATCCTTGATTCCACCAAACTGGGAAGAGTTGATAAAAAATTCAGTTTGAATTCCCTTTCCTGGGCAACATTGCCCCTCGCATCCAGTGGGTATTGATTCAGTCTGTAATGTGGTTTCCCGAGCTCTTCACCTGTGTCTGGTATGATACCAGTGCTGCCATATGCATCATCTCTTTCCAGCCTCACAAGGACTTCATGACACCCATGGCATCGTTCCATGTTTATGCATAAGGAGACTGAGGCTTAGAGGAATTGTCACTACATTCATTCATAGGTTCATTCAGCAAGCATATTTAATGAGCCCTCACTGGGTGACAGGCTCTGTGGCATCGCGGGAAGAGTGGGAAAGTGAGACACTGCAAGCTGGGTACCGGGAAACTGACTCTGAGGCCTAAATTTAACAGCAGAATGATTAGGGAGATACTTGGGATCCACCCCTAGGGAGGGTGGTGGAGGGAGCAGAGTGAAGTCAAGCTGTGATGCAGGCAGTCTTACGCAAGGTCTTAGCTGGCCCTACAAAGAGTTCTAAAGATAGAACGACCCTTTAAAGCTGTCCAGGTTGAGACAGGAGAGACTGGTTTCTATGCCCCATATCTTTGGATGAGGCATCAGTCTTTGGAGGGCTTGTCACCATGCCCTCTGATGCCACCACTAAAGCATGCTCTCAGCTGGGGGCTGTCTGCTGCCAGCGGTCCCAGTGACAAGGGGATCTGAGCATCTACCATCAGAGAGGAAGTCTCTTTGACCCCATGGGGTTTGCCTGCAAATGGGGAATACAAGTGACAAATGCATAAACAAGTAGACAAGCAAGATCATTATACTTCCCATTATAAGCGCAAAAAAGGGCAGTAACAGGCACTCCTTTTACAGGCGAGGAAGCAGAGGTGCTGAGAGGTTAAATGGTTTCTAACGTCCTGTCTCCAACCCCCGTCACTCTGGCTCTGAATTTGAGCCCTCTCCACCTAGTAACTAGGCTTCCCAGGTGGCGTTAATGGTAAAGGACCTGTCTGCCAGTGCAGGAGATGCAAGTTTGATCCCTGGGTCGGGAAGATCCCTTGGAGTAGGTCATGGCAACCCAATCCAGTGTTCTTGTCTGGGAAATCCCATGAACAGAGGAGCCTGGCGGGCTGTGATCCATGGGGTTGCAAAGAGTCAGACACGACTGAAGCGACTTAGCATACAAGTACACCACCCTGTGCTAGTCACATAGAGCCTTTAAAGTCAAGCTAAAGAGCTGCATCTTGATCCTGTAGGCATTGAGGCAACTTTGGAGGAACACAGTAAGATACTTTTCTAGGAAATGACACTGGGATGGCCATGAGGAATCGGGGACTAGAGTCAGGACTTTGTTGAGGGGCAGCTTTAGGAATCTGGGCCCTGAAGTGATGCCATTGTCTGCTCTGGGACTGGTGATGGAAAATGTAGGTTGCTTTGGGCTGCATGTGACAAAAAATCCAGCTTTTAAATAACTTAACTAGTAAAGCCACAAAAGTAGAAGTTCTGCCAGAGATAGCCTGTGGGTTCAGTTTAACTAGTTTCTTGGGAGGTCATTAGCATTTAGGTTTTCATTCAGCCACCCGAAGCTGCTTCCTCTCCTGGTCCTTCCTCTCCCCAAAAGGTCTGCTGATAGCCACTGAGGCTCCAGGCATTTTTGCTACCACTCAGGAGAAGAGCTGAAACCTTCCCCTCAACCTTTTCAGTCCTCTTCCATGCAATTGTCACATACTCACCCCTGGACTAACAACACATACAGAATGCACCATCTTGAGTCGGGATGGGGTTGGCTATGTCCTTAAAAGAACTTGGTTGGAGAGATGAACACAGGGCCAAATTCATGGCTCTGTTAGGAAGCAGGAAAGGCAAGAATGAATGCTGGGGAGGGAGCTGGCATTGTCTGCTGCAGAGAACAAAGTACCAGGCAGTTTGATGGTAGGATGCAGTGACAAGTTGGATTGAGGATGGAGGAGTTTTTTAAAAGTGTCAAAGATAGCTCCAAATTTCCAGTCGCCGTGTCTAGGAAGATATTATCCCATTGACTGAACCTGAGGAGATGGAGGAAATGTCACACATTTTCTTTTGGATAATTTGAATTTGATGTGATGAGGGGATCATGCAAATGATACTGTTTTGCAACAGCAGACAGAGCCCAAGAGAGGGCCGTGGAGGTGATGACATGGCTGCCAATCACCAAGAAGTGGGAGCTGAAGTCAGCAGTGCGTGGGAAGCTGGCTGGGGCAGAGCTGAGAAGGCCAGACTCTTCCCAATAGAGCTGCTTCTAGAAATTTATCTGGCAAGGGTCCCTGCCCATGTGCACAGTGACAGAGTACAGAGATGTTCACTGCATCCTTGTTTGGAATATTAAGAGACTCAAAACAACCTGCTGGTTAATTAGTTATGACATATCTGGTGTATGGAACCCCAAGCAGCTATTATTAATAGAAAAGGAGAATGCAAGAGCTACATGGCCTGTCCAGGAAAAAAAAATCTGTCAGATAGATTGTTTGGTGGAAAAAAAGCAAGATGCAAAGGCTTGTGTGGATTACTTTCATTTATATTAAAAAAAAGAACATGCTATCCAGCTCTGTGTGTGTATATTCATATTCTGTTTCTAGAAGACATCAGAAGAAAACTTTAATAGTAGGTGCTTCTGAGTGGGGTTCTGGGAACTCAGGAGACCTACTTTTCACTTCTTACTTTGCTTGCTGTTAAGAGTTTCTTTAACCGTGTGCACTTGTTACCTAGCAAAAAAGTTATATCATAAAAATAAATACATAAGAAACAAAGTCTTGAGTGTCTGAGACGTTGGCTAGACCAAGAGGAGGTCACTGAGGGGTGTCAGAGGGTCTGAAGCAAACGTCAGGGGGAGGGGCTGCAGGAGAAACTGAGGCAGCTGTTGAGACTCAGGGAAAGTGGAAGGAGATGGGAACAGCTTGTTGGGTACCTCTGTAGATGCCCATGATGTGACAGAAGTTTCCCTGGGAGCTCTGCACAGAAATTTCTGCTGAGATAGTCCTGAGCTTCTGCACTGGGTCCACTTGCTTTAGTCAGCAGAGCTGCAGGGAGCTCTAAACAGATCTCTGGAATTGCCCCAGAGCTCTTGTTGTCTGTTAGGAAATCTGACACCTGTAAGGGTCTGACACCTGAAGAATCACCTTCAGAGAGGTGATTCTTGGCCCTGCCAGGCCTAGAAGTTGAGAGGAATGAGATGGGTCTGAAGCAGAGCCCAGGAAGGATGTCTGGTGCTAAACCTTCTTAGCGACCCCAGAGTCCAGGGCTCTGATCTGTGCAGGAACTAGAGGAAGGCTGACCGTGCTGGGGGCTGAGGGAGCCGAGAGAAAGGACAGGAGGGCTCTGATGTCAAGGGGCAGAGCTACCTTTGTCAGTATGGAAGTCTCACATGATGGCCTGGGCAAACAGGGAGAGCGTTTTCTCTCCCCTCAAATCATAACGACAATGCAGTCATCCAGCAATATGGGGAGTTTGGTTCCAGGACCATCAACACCGCCGCGCCCCGCCCTCCCCCTACCAGGTGGATACCAAAACCCAAAGATGCTCTAGATCTTTGTATAGAATGGCATAGTATCTGCATATAAAGATGTACATTCTCTAAATCATATATTTTAAATCATCTCTAGATTACTTACAATACCTAGTACAATGTAAATACCATGTTAATAGTTATAAATTCTATGTGAATAGAATTATGTGTAAATAGCTGGCAGTACAAGGCAAATCGAAGCTTTGCTTTTTGGAACTCTCTAGGTTTTTTTTCCCCAAGTATTTTTAATTCACAGTTGGTTGAATCTTTGGATACAGAACACTTGGCTGGCTGTAATAATAATAATAATAATAATAATAATAATAATAATACACAAAATAACAGAATCCTGGACTCTTCAGGCTGAAGAGGACCTGGTAATTATTTGCTCATTGTTCTTTGACTTGCGTCTCTCAATATATTAAATATATATGTCACCTTGTGGTTTGGGTTGAGGTCAACTACATGTGCATCCTGTATGCCCCACGCCTTAGAAAGTCCATGCACATGAGGGGATGATAGCCTCTGAAAAGTTCTACAGTAAGAAAACCTGTCTCATTTTGTTCAAGCAACTTTTTAAAGTTTATATGTATATATCCATCCATCTATCTATCTATCTATCTATCTATCTATCTATCTATCTATATATCTTATAGATTCAATAACTTCAGTTCCAAGGCCATGGGGCCAGACAGTGATGCAGCCAGGCTAGAACCCATATGCCCTGCCTCATGCTCCAGTGGACTTTCTATTTACTTGAGCTGTTCACTGAATTGAAAGGCTAGATGATTATTTATTAAACTGGATTCTTTGGAAGCCCAGTCTCATGAGATGTTCAGGAATGCTGAGCTAGGGACACACATTCTGACTACATCAGGTTAGGATACCCAGGATTACAGAAAGATGAACGGGTTGATTGGCTCTGGGGCTCCTCAGAATTTTTAGTTTGATGTCCCTGTGAATCACCAAGGTCAGGAGGTGATATATAGAGTTCCCCAGCTTACATGGTCCAGGAATTCCTGTTGTAAGGAGTCTCTCTCTGTGGATTTGTTTCATGGAGATGAGTTGAAGAATTCAGATCTGGGTCAGTGAGGTTTATGTGGATTTCTGTACCCCTTCTCACGTGACCCCAAGCATTGCTGCGCTTTCTGTGTTGAAAAGGAAGTTGGTCAGTGCAGCCAGCACCCTTCTGCCCCTTTGACATTTGTTCTTCCATGTTACAGAGCAAGGAGATTGGCCTGCAGATGCATGAGGAGCTACTGAAGGTCACCAACGAGCTCTACACAGTAAGTCTCACCCCGGTTCCGCTACTGTTTGGGATCGAGCCCCCTTTGCTTCCATGCCCAGCACTGGAGGGAGGCTGGCCAGCCGTCTGGGTAACCCTGGGCCCTTTTGCTCTGTCCTTTGACCGAGTGACAGCAGGATTATCAGAGTGGGAGATAATGGCTCATAGCCCCAGCTTCTGTTTCAGAATGTCTGGGGAGGGGCCCTGGGCACATTTAGTTTGTAAAAGTTCATAGAGATTCAGATTACCTGCCAGCCATGAGAACGTGTTACATTTCAAAGCAGAAGATGCCAAGCTGAGGTGGGGAGAGCCAGGCTCAGGTAGGACAGGCAGAAGCCAAGGCCCACTCCTTACTGGCTGTGGGGTGTGGAGCTCATCTGGGTCTCCGTATTCTCATCTGCTAAATGAAGCACTATTCAGAGGCTCACATGAGGCCGGGGTGGGGTTGATAAGCATGCCTTGCCATCTCAGGGTCATAATGTAAGAATGTGCACAATTTGGCTCAGAACAAACCTTGCTGCCTGCTTGGGCTTGAGATCTAACTGGTTTTGGGATGGGTGTTAGAATCCAAGAAGGTGAGGGAATGGGGAACATAAACACACTGGTTAATGGTGCTGGAAGTTACAGCGTGTGCTTTGAGGAGCCATGGGCTTCCTTGGGGAGCAGTGAGACAGCGCCGGGGGTGGGGAGGCCCAGCAGACAGAACCACAGGCCTTCCACCCCTGAGCCCGCCAGGCTGGAATCAGACTGTTAGGTTTAAAGGATGTGGAGATTCCTTGTCAAGTGTCTCATTGAAAGGGGAGGATTCTGAGGCTAAGATTATATTTGAAAATCCCTGGTATGAGAGGACCAAGAGCAGGCTGTGAGAAGGCCCCTCTCATTGATATTGTTATTCCTCAGTCCACATCCTGGGTGACCAGTAGCTGGTGGACCCCTCAAAGGGGCTAAGAGCCTTTGCCCAAGAGCCTGGACTTCAGGTAGGAAGTCCTGCCTTAGACCCTAACCAGCTATGAGACTTTGGGCCAGGCATTTCCTCTTCTGGGCCTCAGTCTCCCAATCATAAAAATGGGGGTGAGACTTCCTAGTGGTTGGTCTACCAACGTCGAAACACATATTTCTATGATTCCAAGTTAAGGAGGAAAATTTGAGCCCCGACAGTTTTTAATTAGATCGTTGCTTTGGGTGAAAGGAGGCACTGCTGATGGAGAAAACACAACTTGACTTTGAGGCAGCTGGGATTGTGGGGAAGAATCACCTCGTGGTTTATAGCACAGACTCTGGAGCCGGACACCTGGCTTCAAATCCAGCTGATAGACAGAAATAATAACGCCTGCCCCTTGTGAGAACGAAAGGGAAGATAAGTGAAGAACACCCAGGAGAAAGAACCCAGGCCGCAGTGTGTCGGAGCCCACGGTCCTCTTAGACTCTGTCTCCACCTCCCTGGAGGGTGTGAGGGTGAGGCAGCCTGTGCGTTCCTGCAGTGGGGAAGCATGGGGATGAAGGGGCGAGACCGGAAACCAGATGAGATGTTTCTCTGCAGAGCGTTTGTTCTCCATCCAGGACCTTTTCCTGTTTCTCAGGCACTTCACGTCCACGGTGTTCCAGCACCTGGGTCTATGTTTGGGACCCTGGCTGGTCACACTCGGCTCTCGAAGCTTTCCTCTGGGCTTCAGCTGGGCTCCCCTCCTGCGTGCTCTATGTTCACCCCCAATCCCCCCGACCTTGGCTGCTTCACCCCTGTTATTCCCCCTGCCTACAGCTGCCCTCCTTCCTCTTATACTTACTTGTGTCATACTCAGTTTTCAAACGCAGACCAAGCTCCACCACCTTAAGAAAGCCGTCACCTCTGGGCCTCAAATTCCTGCGGCTGTTTTAAAAAAACTCCGTGTGTTATCTTGACGTTCTCTGCCCTGTCTCTTCAGTTGGCATATACACTCCCTGGCGTCAGATCTTGGTGAGAAGCACTACACATGAGGCCCAAAGACTCAGATCGAGCCCGGCTGCTGTGTCTTGGGCAGGTTACTTCAGCTCTCAGTGAAACTCAGGTTGGCAATGAAAGCTTTCTCCAGTTTGTGGGCTGGATAGGGCAGGCAGTTGTCAGGGACCAAGAGGGTGATGCTGGTGCCTACACACGTGTGTCCCTGCTGGCCGTGGGGCAGGGTGGCTGGACAGAAGTGCATGCCCTTCGTATTAGACGAACAGGCCAGGTGGGCAGGTTGGTCCCTCTTTCCATCTCCCAGCTGCTTCTCGATGGCCTCAGAACTGGTAGGGAAGGAAGGGTCAGCCCCTCCCCACTCTCTCCTTTTGCCACTTGCTGCAGAAAAGTGAGAACATAGTGCCCACAGCATCCCCTCCCCCATCAGGGAATTTGTTGTCTGTACTGAGTTTTCAGTAGTTGTCCAGAAATTCACTTAAATTCAAATATTTGGGACTACCTTCTATGGTCTCAGCACCACAGGAGGCAGAGCAGCAGGCTGTGAATATTTCAAGAGTTGGTCTTTGAAGTGTCTTGTACATCCCTGTTATTCCCGGGGTACTTATTGAGGGATGGAAGGAGGGATGTATGAATAAATGAAAGAAGCTGGTTTTGCCTGCAAGGCATTTAGAAGCTGCACAGGAAGATGAGAGTAAACTTGTGAACTGGTGATATAGCATGTGCTGGATATCTGGACTCGGAGGGAGGACGCCTGGACTGTGGGTCCCCGGGGGTGGCACCAGGTTCTCTGCAGTCGCCCCACTGCTGTCCCCGAGGGTGGTGCTGCCACCTAGAAGGCAGTCGGTACAGACTGGCTGAGTGAGGTAATGAGGGGGAGTGTGGGCATTCCTGAGAGACTCACTGAAGATTCAAAAGGTGAAGGGCTGGCTCCCGGTGGGTTACCGAAATCCAGGGTGAGTTCTGAGCCCAGTGCCTTTGGATGGTAGGAATTAGTAAAGCAGAGGGGGAGAGAGGAAGAGAAAAGGAATTCTCAGGAGGGGAGATGACATAGGATCATAGCAGAGCAAACATTACAGGGGGAGGTGGGTTTGAATTTCTGCTGCACCACCTCCCAGCTCAGCCAAGTCAAATATCGTCTTTGGACCTCATTTTCCTTATTGTCAAAACAAGGATAGTAATAACAACCATGGCCAGGATGTATTTCACACTTTTAGATACTTTATATGTATCATTTAATTAACACACATTTTACAGATAAAGAAACTGAGTCACAAAGAAATAAAGCCTTGCTTAAGGCTTTATCAGTTATCAATGACTGTGTAACAAGTTATGTCAAAACTCAGTGTCTGAAAATGACAACTATTTTATTTGCTCATGATTCTGTGGGTTGGTGATTTGGGCTGGGTTCCACTGGAGCCACTGATATGGCTACAATTTCCTGACCAAGCAAAAAAAAAAAAAAAGAGCCCCAAACGGGAAAACACCAGTGGGATTTCAAGCCTTTGTGTCACCTGCACTGACAGTTCATTGCCCAAATCAAGTCGCACAGCCAGTCCACAGTTGTAGGATGGAGAGGTAAGCTGCTTCTGAAGTGCCAGTGCAAAGTGATCTTCCTGAGGCTATCGAGCCGCTGCTGTGGCCATCTTCATAAACAATCCACTGAAGCACCCCGCTACTGAGGGCGCTCTGGACCCCAGTTCCATGCTTTGTTATTGGGAATTTCTTCCTGGTTACCATGCCTGGTTATGCAAGCCTTTAGATGTTCCCTCCTCCCCCAGCCCGAGTCATGACCACAGGGACTAAAAAGGAAATGATGTTGAGAAAGGATTGTCCAGGAAGTCCCACGTTTTTTCTTGTAATGTTTTATAGAAGAGGTGGTAAGAGCATAATGATGATAGAAATCAATGCTTAAGGTTGCCTATCTCCCACTTTAGGGAAAAGACTTGTCCCCGTCTGGGATCAGGAAGGACACAGAGAAGACTGCAGGCCTGGGCATTTTGTTAGTTCATTTGTTCATTGGTTCATTCATTCATTCATTCACACTTGCCAAGGCTTCCCTCTGCCTAGTCCTCATCACCTTGAGGCGCCCTTCTTTCTAAAACATGCCAGGGCGCGTATACACACACATGCACACCCCACGTCACACCTCACCTCTTTTCCCCTAGACTGCCATCAGCCTGATGCAATATAGCTCTTGCTCATCATGTATTGGCCTGGGAGGAAAGAAGGGCAGAGGTCCAGAATGTGGGCCAGGGTGCCAGTCCTTCTGGAAGAAGCAAAACCAAAACAAAACAGAAACAACACATTCTGTTTTTGTTGTTCAGCTAAAAATATGTTCAGATTTTCAATAGTTTTACATCACAAAATGCACCTGTTGTGCTTTGCACTAACACACATTGTAGCGTCTGCCACCTGGCCCCTCCTCTGGGCTCAGGAGCTCTGTTTGAGGCTTCCCCAGTCAGGGCTGCTGCGCCTGCTTTCCCAGCCCAGCACTGAACCAAGTCTCAGGGCACTGTGGAGGGGGCCTGAGGAGCATCCACACGAGCCCACTGCTGGTGACGGGTGGACACTGATTGGAGTAACACAGATGGGCTCTACCTTTTACTTACTCCATCTTTGATTTGATTTACACTGGGCTTAGACGTGTGAAATCAACTCTGGGCACTCAGATAAATTTTTGCAGTGGCGACTCCCTGTCTCCCTATCGATGACCATTCTCAGGGATGCAATAGTAGAGAGAGCTTGAGACGGGATCCTGCAACCTGGGTTCTGGTCCCAGCTCCATGCCAGCCTCACTGTGTGTCTTTCTGGACTGACATCTGTCATCACTAAAGTATAACCACTGTGCTTTCATCATGCCATTGGGCCCTGTGCCATTTACTTAATAGTTTTCTTTAAGTCAACTCTTAAAAAAAAAACAAACCTCTCCCTGTTGTAATTAATTTGTGGAGAAGCAGCCGTGTGTACTGAAAAGAATACAGGTTTTTAGAACCAAATGGACCTGGGTTACAGGCCCTGTCACTTGCCAAACCCTTTGAGTCTCAGCCGCCTAGAATATGGGGATTCACTACTGCATCCTCTGGATTCCATGAGTGAGTGGCATAGAGCATAGCACAGTGCCTGGCAAATATCAGTGTTAAATCATTGTGTGTTTATGAAAGTGAAGCATAAATATTTTTCATTTTTTCTTCCCTCTCTTCTCCTGCCTACAGCACCACTAGGCTAGCTCGAGCTCAGAGAATATTTTGCCTAAAAAAGTTCAGCCAACTCCTGATTGCTCTCCCATCTCCCATCCTCCCTTCTTCCATACTTGAGCCAGAGAGGCCATTTGTAAAGAATTGTTGAATATTTAGAGATAGATAATGCATGCACTATGGAAAAAACCCCTGATAGTTAAGCCGTACATAAAGGTACCATGTGACAAGTGTGTCCCCTGTTCACTGCCTCTCCCCCTCCTCCCATACATGGCCAGGTATTAGTTTCTAGTTCAGCGGGTGACTCCTCGGAGAGATATTTAATTCATCACCGACATACATGGACACATGTATCCTGCACAAGGGACACCAGCTGGGCCTGCTGTTCTGCATCTTGCTTTTATAGTTATGTTTTGGAGATTGTTTCATTTCACTAGTGATTAGAGCCTCCACTTTTACATGGTGCTTATCACATGCCAGAAGTGGGTCTCAAAGCCCAGCGTCTTAATTCTTTTCATCCTCAGTTCACTTTTGAGGTAGGCGGTGCTGTTATCACCCCATTTTGGAGACAAGTGGTGTGAGGCACAGAGAGGCCAGGTAGCCAGCCCAAGGTCGCCCAGTGGGGGAGTGGCAGCACTTGCTCCAAGTCTACTCACAGAAGTTACTTACTAAATACATTCAACTATTTATATAAACACACATATATTTTAAAAAGTGTTTCCATGCAATCCCTATCAAACTACCAACAGTATTTTTCACAGAACTAGAACAAATAATTTCACAATTTGTATGGAAATACAAAAAACCTCGAATAGCCAAAGTAATCTTGAGAAAGAAGAATGGAACTGGAGGAATCAATCTGCCTGACTTCAGACTCTACTACAAAGCCACAGTCATCAAGACAGTATGGTACTGGCACAAAGACAGAAATATAGATCAATGGAACAGAATAGAAAGCCCAGAGATAAGTCCACGAACCTATGGTCACCTTATCTTCGACAAAGGAGGCAAGGATATACAATGGAAAAAAGATAATCTCTTTAACAAGTGGTGCTGGGAAAACTGGTCAACCACCTGTAAAAGAATGAAACTAGAACACTTTCTAACACCATACACAAAAATAAACTCAAAATGGATTAAAGATCTAAATGTAAGACCAGAAACTATCAAACTCCTAGAGGAGAACATAGGCAAAACACTCTCCGACATAAATCACAGCAGGATCCTCTATGACCCACATCCCAGAATTTCAGAAATAAAAGCAAAAATAAACAAATGGGACCTAATGAAACTTAAAAGCTTTTGCACAACAAAGGAAATTATAAGCAAGGTGAAAAGACAGCCCTCAGATTGGGAGAAAATAATAGCAAACGAAGCAACAGACGAAGGATTAATCTCAAAAATATACAAGCAACTCCTCCAGCTCAACTCCAGAAAAATAAATGACCCAATCAAAAAATGGGCCAAAGAACTCAACAGACATTTCTCCAAGGAAGACATACAGATGGCTAACAAACACATGAAAAGATGCTCAACATCACTCATTATCAGAGAAATGCAAATCAAAACCACAATGAGGTACCATTACACGCCAGTCAGGATGGCTGCTATCCAAAAGTCTACAAGCAATAACTGCTGGAGAGGGTGTGGAGAAAAGGGAACCCTCTTACACTGTTGGTGGGAATGCAAATTAGTACAGCCACTATGGAAAACAGTGTGGAGATTTCTTAAAAAGCTGGAAATAGAACTGCCGTATGACCCAGCAATCCCACTTCTGGGCATACACACCAAGGAAACCAGATCAGAAAGAGACACATGCACCCCAATGTTCATCGCAGCACTGTTTATAATAGCCAGGACATGGAAGCAACCCAGATGCCCATCAGCAGACGAATGGATGAGGAAGCTGTGGTACATATACACCATGGAATATTACTCAGCCATTAAAAAGAATTCATTTGAATCAGTTCTAATGAGATGGATGAAACTGGAGCCCATTATACAGAGCGAAGTAAGCCAGAAAGATAAAGACCATTACAGTATACTAACACATATATATGGACTTTAGAAAGATGGTAACGATAACCCTATATGCAAAACAGAAAAAGAGACTCAGATGTATGGAACAGACTTGTGGACTCTGGGAGAAGGCGAGGGTGGGATGTTTCAGGAGAACAGCATTGAAACATGTATATTATATAGGGTGAAACGGATAACCAGCTCAGGTTGGGTACATGAGACAAGTGCTCGGGCCTGGTGCACTGGGAAGACCCAGAGGGATCGGGTGGAGAGGGAGGTGGGAGGGGGGACTGGGATGGGGAGTACATGTAAATCCATGGCTAATTCATATCAATGTATAACAAAAACTACTGTAATGATGTAAAGTAATTAGCCTCCAACTAATAAAAATTAAAAAAAAAAAAAAAAAGAAAAAAAAAAAAAAAACAAAAAACAAACAAACAAAAAAAGTGTTTCCAGTATTCTTGCCTGGAAAATTACATGGACAGAGAAACCTGGCAGGCTATAGTCAATGGGACCGCAAAGAGTTGGACATGCCTGAGCGCCTTTCACATGCACACGTGCACACACACACACACACACACACATATATATTTATTTTGGAAGGAAATGACCCTTCACATTAGTATATGAAAACAAACTGGCATAACAGGTTTCCATTAGCTAAATGGAGAAAAAATAATGTTAATTCTTTTAAAAAAACTTTTTATTTTATATTGTAGTATAGTGATCAGTAATGTTGAGATAGTTTCAGATGAACAACAAAGGGACTCAACCATACCTAAACATGTATCCATTCTTCCCCAAACTCCCCTCCCATCCAGGCTGCCACATAACAGTGAGCAGAGTTCCCTGTGCTATTTAGTAGATCTTTGTTGGTTATACATCTTAAATATAGCAGTGTGTACATGTCCATCCCAAACTCCCTAACTATCCCTTCCAATATTAATTCTTGCTGCTGCCTTCGAGGCAGGCATTAAATATGAGAGCACCGAGCTGAGTTTTTCCCCTGAATATAATCAGGAGGATTCCAAGAGAACTGAAAAGAGTTAATAACATGTCTGTAACACCTGAAATCACTTCTCTAACACAAGTAAGTGGTTCCTATTGCACACTTCAATGGCTTCAACAATATGTGAACCATGAACTTCCAGATGTTCAAGCTGGTTTTAGAAAAGGCAGGGGAACCAGAGATCAAATTGCCAACATCCGCTGGATCATTGAAAAAACAAGAGATTTCCAGAAAAACACCTATTTCTGCTTTATTGATTATGCCAAAGCCTTTGACTGTGTGGATCACAATAAACTGTGGAAAATTCTGAAAGAGATGGGAATACCAGATCACCTGACCTGCCTCTTGAGACACCTGTATGCAGGTCAGGAAGCAACAGTTAGAACTGGACATGGAACAACAGACTGGTTCCAAATAGGAAAAGGAGTGCGTCAAGGCTATATATTGTCATCCTGCTAATTTAACTTATATGCAAAGTACATCATGAGAAATGCTGGACTGGATGAAGCACAAGCTGGAATCAAGATTACCGGGAGAAATATCAGTAACCTCAGATATGCAGATGACACCACCCTTATGGCAGAAAGTAAAGATGAACTAAAAAGCCTCTTGATGAAAGTGAAAGAGGAGAGTGAAAAAGTTGGCTTAAAGCTCAACATTCAGAAAACAAAGATCATGGCATCTGGTCCCATCACTTCATGGCAAATAGATGGAGAAACAGTGGAAACAGTGTCAGACTTCATTTTGGGGGGCTCCAAAATCACTGCGGATGGTGACTGCATCCATGAAATAAAAAGACACTCTTTGGAAGGAAAGTTATGACCAACCTAGACAGCATGTTAAAAAGCAGAGACATTACTTTGCCAACAAAGGTCCATCTAGTCAAGGCTATGGTTTTTCCAGTAGTCATGTATGGATGTGAGAGTTGGACTATAAAGAAAGCTGAGTGCTGAAGAATTGAGGCTTTTGAACTGTGGTGTTGGAGAAGACTCTTGAGGGTCCCTTGGACTGCAGGGAGATCCAACAAGTCCATCCTAAAGGAGAACAGTCCTGGGTGTTCATTGGAAGGACTGATGTTGCAGCTGAAACTCCAGTACTTTGGCTACCTGATATGAAGAGCTGACTCATTTGAAAAGACCCTGATGCTGGGAAAGATTAAAGGCAGGAGGAGAAGGGATTGACAGAGGATGAGATGGTTAGATGGCATCACTGACTCAATGGACATGAGTTTGAGTAAACTCTGGGAGTTGGTGATGGACAGGGAAGCCTGGCATGCTGCAGTCCATGGGGTCACAAAGAGTCGGACATAACTGCGCGACTGAACTGAACTGAGCTGAACTGAATTGCACACTTTGGGAAACCCTGACACAGTGTAAGTTAGTTGGGCCTTGGTCCTCGATTCCACATCTGCAGGATAAAGGCAGGAAGCTAGAGGAACTCTGAGGTTCCTCTCAGGCTTGTCTCTTCATGCTGCCCTGGGAGGGAGACCAGATCACGGCTCCGATTCAGGGCAGGGCAGGCTCTGCTGGACTGTCACAGCCTGCTGGCCAGGCGTGTGCCCAGTGTCATCTAGGGCCAGCAGTGGTCCTTAGAAGAATGGGGGCAATAAGGTTTCCCTCTAGACAGGCGCCCCACCCCTCTCAGTTCTCCCATGGAGACATTCCTTCACACAGCTGACATTTACTGATGATCCGTGTGTCCAGAGGACAGGTCATGGCTTCGCCATGTGACAGGTGTCAGTGGGGATATGGACACAGTGTGAGCGGAGAAGAGATGGTGTTGGATTGGAGCTGAATGACAGTGGACTTCCCTGGGTGGAGAGGGAGGCACAGAAGCAGGAAGCCAGGATACGACATGAGTAGCCCTGCTCAGCCAGCCAGCGTGAGCCAGTAGGGACCAGGGTTGATCTGGGTAGCGGGAAACCTAGTGGGGAGGGAAGTCCGCCTTCTGGGATTCATTCACAAGCAAGAGACAGAAAGCCAGGACAATGTGACATATGTAGAAATGGCAACTTAGTGAGTCTCGGAGGCTGCATTGTCTTTCTCCCCAGCAGAGTGTGCCATATGAGGGCAGAGACCCTATCTGTCTTCCACACAGTAAAATTTGCAGCGCCTGGTATATCGTGTCTGCACATAACAAATTGTTCAATAAATACTTAATGATTGGAAGTGTAGCTGCCCGCCCCTCATATACTCACCAGAGCAAAGGCAGCAGAACGACATCTCCTCCATTTTATCTTATTCCCCCCTCACTTTTTCTTCTTTTCTGTCTCTCTTTCCCCCTCCCTTCCTTCTTTCCTTCCTTCCACCCATCCCCTCCCTCATTTGATGCTGTTTTTCTCTACAGGAGGCTTCTCTCCTGCGGAGATCAAGTTGGCCCACGTCCATCCCCCTCCCCATCCCCGCCCCCCACAGGCTCGCTTCCTATCAGCTCGGCGCCCCCTAGTGGACAGCAAACACTGCCTTCCCCTTGTCAAGCAGAGACCCAGGGCTGTTTCTAACTGGCCAGGCTGGGAGTCCCATCACTGCAGCCAGATTAACATCATGTTTACTGGCAGGTCAGGCCTGGGTCTCCTGCCCACATGCAAGGATTGGAGGGCAGTGTCGGTTTCCCTTGAACCACATGCGCTGAGAACGGTGGAAGGGAATTTGGGGGATTTCCTCAAAGAAAATCAGGAAGCCATTCCAGAAGGAGGAGGACTGGCTGGTCCTCGACAGAGAGAAACAGCAGATGTCTGCTGAGGGAGAGAAGCTGGGGGAGGAGAAGAAAGTGGCTCCATTGGCTGGTTTTCAAACAAGCACCTGGCGTTCTTCTACCTGTAAGCTGTTCCTCAAGCCTGTTTGGCTCACGTTTCTCCTGGGCTTAATACTGACATAGCTCCCTTTGTCTGGAACAATCCTTCCCCACTCCACACCCTGTTCACCCATCTGACAGCTGCTCTTCCTTCAAGGTTTAGTTTAGATATCACTTCTCCTCTAAGAAGCCTTCCTTTAGCAGCCCTTACTCCTCTCATCATAGCACTTCTCATATGCTGTGATACTCACTTGCATAATTGTTTGTCTCCCTACTAGAGTGTGTATTCAGTAAGACTGTCTCTGTCTTCTACATTGTAGTGTTTCCTCGTATAGGTCCAAGTTCAGTACCGGGTGTATCATGAGCTGTTCAATAAATATTTAACAATTGAAGGTGTAGCTGTTGCCCTACCCCCAAAGATTATATATTCATTAGAGCAAAGGCAGTAGAGCTCTATTTTATCCTCATCCATCCCATCCTTTCACCTACTCACCCATCTATCTAGCCATCCATCCATCCATCCATTCATTCACCTGCCACCCATCTATCCATCTTTCCATGCATCCTTCTACCCACCCACCTATCTACCTATCCAGCCACCACTTTATCCAGCCAGCCATCTAGCTGTCATTCATTTATTCATGCAAATATACACTGATACTTGCTGGGACCAATCTCTGCTCTAATACAGGGATTATGATCATGGACAATGTCCTGGTCCTTATGGACTTTGCACTTGAGTTGGGTGAGACAGTTTGTAAATGTGCAAAATGAAGAAGACAGTGATTAGAAGTTCTACAGAGAACGTAGGCAGCACAGAATGTGGGTGGTCGGACTGAAGTTTGGGTACTTCTCTTTTCCTTGTGGATGACTTTGTTATGCTCTGGCCCAGGGTCTCACTTCGTTCACAACTCTTGCGTGGCCCAGGGATGGCCCTTCCTGTTGGGTGGAGGACACGTACACAGAATTGCATTGTTGAGAACCTTTTTTTTCTAAAAACGGATCCTTATCCTGCCCCAGCCTGTCCTTTTATTAATGATGTGAACTTCCAGATCGCCTTTGCCTTCTTTTGCATCTAAATCTGGATTTGAAGAACCGTGCAGATAATACTTTCCTATTTTCATGATCTGAGGCTTTGGGAAGATGCAAGAGGCACAGCGTGCACAGCAAAGGCGGCATGATCACCAGAAGAGGAAATACTGACAGCTTGGCCATCTGGCTTGCTGTATGACTTAGGCCCCAAACTTGCCATTTCTGGGCCTCAGTCTCCTTCAATGACAGGATAATATACCAAGGTTTCTGGAGCATCTCTGAGAACCTATGAAACTGATTTGGAGCCAAGAACAGTGGTCTCCACTTAACATGTCCCTACCTAGTACTTCTCAACCTGTGCTAGACTTCTTCCGAAAGGCTTTTCCTGATAGGATCTTGAGGGCTGGAAACTGAACTCCCATCTGGCAGTAAGCTTCTGGTTATCTCTGAGGCCCCTCCAGAGACCCCAGGTTGAAGACTGTGTCCCAGTGACTTGACTGAACTGCATCCTCCTCTGCTCCCTTCCCCACCCCCACACTGCTGGCAGCCTGCCACTCTGCAGTCCCAGCTTCCCAGGGTCTCTGCAAGCCCCCACTCTGGTCTTTGTCAGGCAGCACAGCGGGGTTAAGCCTCTGGACGCAGCTACCCGGCAAGTGGTGGGAGGGTCGTCTCAGAAGCAGGTCTCCTGGGTCTCCATGGTGCAGATCACCCTTTCATCCCTGTGTCGTGGTTTCCTCATTGGTAAAGCAGGCAGAATATAGTCTACCTCATAGGGGTTTTGTGAAAAATAAGTGAATCAATGTCTGTGAGGTGGCCTGGCATGTTGTAAGTGTTCAGTAAATGTGAGCTGCTATTATTATTATTCTGCTGCCTCCCAGGATTAATTGAAATGCTCCTTATGGGTAATAAAAAGAGAGGTTTGCAAAGTCTGAAGTAATAGGTAAATTTACAAATTATTCAGCACCTCCTGGACTGGCAATATTAAGCAGACTGTTCTGGACCATTGAGCTAAGGGCCTTTCATGCCAAAGCCCCTGTTTCAGGTAATTAAATAAAGGAAGCATCTAGAGGGTTCTGGGCATAAATAGACCTCACTTCAGAGATGTCCCCAGGTGAACTTTCTTGTGGCAGCTGTCTGACATAAGTGACCCTGGGCAGTCCAGTTCACCATGATTCTTGGGATCAGGAATTGCCAACTGAATCATGTAGAGTTTGACCCCAGGGTCATTGGGCTGTGTTTTCCAATCGGGTTTTTGGAACGCAGTTCAGAGACTACTCTGGGAATCTGGTTTGATGGAGGGCAGGAAGAGTACTCTGTGATTCAAGAGGAGTAGAAAAGTAACCAAAGGAAAATGTGGGAGGCTGAGAAAGCCCAGCTGGGATGCTGACCTTGATCACTTGGATGAATGAACGCATGGATGATTGGATGGGAAGCTGTAGGTGCAAATTGAAATGCTGTCTCTTCTTCTGAACTACCCGACACACATGATAAATCGGTGCTTGAGATAAGCAGACCTCAGCAGCTGAAATGGGGGAAAAATGGATTTTGCATGAATCCTTGAACCCAGAAAGGAAATGGAGTTCAGAAACGAACAGCACCAGCAGCACGGGGAGGAATGCAGACACTAGTGGTGTCTGCGAAGGTGCAGGGGTCAAGGAATGGTTCGAGAATGGGAAAGGGGCCCAGAGACAGCCTTCAGCGGGCTTCCCAGCTCTGAGCCGCGTACCATTCCAGGAGCCCTGGCTTAAAGATTGTCGAAGTAGGCAACTACGTTGGTCATCCATAAACCTGCAGTCATCGCCTTTGGCCACTAGATGTCGAAAACACATTGATCTGGCACATTTTCTGGCCCATTGAGTTGTATAGAAGTAAGCTTAGAGAAGGCAGAGGGGATGAAGGAAGGGATGAAACCAGCCAGAAGGGCCTCTCTAGAGGCTTTAGAGCAACTGCAAAAAAAAAAAAAAATGGGCTGGATGCAGAGAAGTCTTCCCACCAAGATTTGCAAAGTTAGTTGCAAGTTTTCATTTATTGTTTTGAAATTTGGGGAGGTTTTCAGGATGAAAGGAGGGAGAAATGTGGTGTAGAATAAATTTTTTCCCACATTAGCTAATGTTTTCTAGAGTTTGTATTTTCCTGAAGTAAAATAAGTAAGTTTAGCATTTTCAAACACTCAGACCAAATCAGGGATGTAGGTGGGGGTGGCAATGGTCGTGGCTTATGCTTACATAGCTTTTACTGTGTAGTTGGTATTTATTTCAGCATCTTAAAAAATTAATTTATTTAGTCTCACCACAAACCTATGAGATAGGTGCTTTTATTATCCCTATCTTATAGATGAGGGAGCAGAGGTCAGAGCAGTTATGTGACTTGCCCAAGATCACACAGCTGGTAAGTGGCAGCATCAGGATTCAGCCCAGATATTTAGGCCAGAGTCCACATTCTTACCTAACTTGCTCTACAATAGATGTTGCCCCTGCTGACTCCTGACATATGACAAACTTCCTTAACAACAGATCAGTGCTGTGATTTCATGATAAGAATCACAGAAGAAACCTCCTTATTCTAATAGTCTAATTTCACAGGACTTTGAAGTGAAGGAGGTAATAACATTGGCCAGTAATTCATTCAGAGTTCTTTGACTTAAAGGGCCTGGTTAGGCAGAAGCATGTCCCATCCCCGGGGACCCCATCACCTCTGCTCCATTAGCTGCTGTTAATTGTTCAAACAGCAGGAGAAAAGGACCAACAAGGCTCAGGAGCCATGATTCCAGAAATTTCTTGTGTTTTTTAGCATAGAAAGATGATCATAAACTTGATATTGCACTGGGAAAGTACACTCCTATTTGGGAACTGGGACATAGAATACTATTGGTATAGGACTGGCCTCGCTTGCTGTAAAGCTGCTCCAAATACATCTGCTGAACAAATGGTAATGAATCAAGGCAACAGTATGATATAACAGTATTAAAAGTCTGAGACCAAATTTTTACTGTGGTTAACGTATATCATTTACACTTACTCTATGACCCTCTATTCCACTCCTATTTACTTAGGAGTAATGAAAACATCCATCAACAGCAAGAATTGTATGTGAACATTCTCAGCAGCATCGTTCATAATAGCCAGAAACTATACACAATCCAAATAATGATCAACATGTGAACAGATAAACAAATTGTGGTATAGCCATACAAGGGAATACTAATCAGCAATAAAAAAGAATTGCTGATACATGCAGCAACATGGGAGAATCTTGGAAAAATTATGCTGAGTGAACAAGGGTAGGTGTAAAAGAGTTTATACTCTACGGGTCCATACATATGAAATTCTGGAACACACAAAACCAACCTGCAGTGTCAGAAAGCAAATCAGTGACTGCAGGGGGCTGGGGTAAGTGGTGGGGATGAGCCATAAAGGGGCATGAGGCATCTTGTTGGTGTGATTGGAGTGTTTGGTGTCTTGATTCTGATGATGATCACATGGATATAAAGTCTGCAAACGGTACTGATAATACTGTACCGTTTGGATACAGCCACTTTGTTTTTCTGCACCTTAGTTTTCCTATTTGTAGAAGTTGGTGGTTGGAGTAGATGATGTGTAGAATTTCTTCTGACTCAAAAATTCCCTTGTTATAGCAATATCTAATTCTTAATATGTAATTAGGGTAGCACAGTACAATTTGCTTTAAAGGAATTAATTTTATAGCTAAGGATGAGTTTATTTCTGAGAGCATAGAATATCTATTAGGTTACCCAATAATATTCCTTTTGGGAACAGAGCCATTTTCAGGCCAAATTTACTTAAGGAAACAGCTGAGAAAATGATTTGTGTGTAAGTAAGAAGGATGTTCCCATGGAAATCCCATGAGTACCTAAGGAGGGCCTTTTCCAACGACGCTGGGAAAGGGATGGGAGAGGAAGGCAAACCACACAGCTGGCAGGGCTGGGTGGGTGGGGGGCCAGCTGAAGAAAGCCACGTTCAATACATCACTTCCCAGAGCCCCCAGAAGCTCTGGGGGCTCTTTCCTCTTTACTGGTTCATTCCTGGCACTCAGTAAGGCCTTAATGATGATGGTATCATTTCCTGTCCTCAGACAGTATGTATAAAAACGAAGAGCCTAGGGGTTTCAGAGAGTGTCATGGGAGGAGGGCAGGGTCAGAGCCGACCAGAACACCGAGGTTGGAAGGGAGCTGGCAGCACCAAGGGCCACCCGTACTGGGCGTAACAGCCTATTGATCGCCTGCACTCCTGTGTCCCCAGGTCATGAAAACCTACCACATGTACCACGCAGAGAGCATCAGTGCAGAAAGCAAGCTGAAGGAGGCCGAGAAGCAGGAGGAGAAGCAGTTCAACAAGTCGGGAGACCTCAGCATGAACCTGCTCCGGCATGAGGACCGGCCCCAGCGCCGCAGCTCTGTGAAGAAGATCGAGAAGATGAAGGAGAAGGCGAGCCGAGGCCCTGGGGTTTGGGACGGGGCAGGAAGGGGAGGGTCAGGCTCCCTCCAGCCTGGGCCTCCCGCCCTGCACCCTGCGTGTCTGGGGGTGGATTAATGCTGTCCACAGCTACTCCCCTGGGAGGGGGGCAGTGCCGTGGTGGAGGTAGAGCTGGCCATGCCTCTGCTAGCACGTGTTAGGCCTCTGGCCAAGGTCAGCAGAAGGAGAGATGCTCAGCTGGCTAGAGAACTGAACTGGGATGAGACTCTCGTGCAGGGAGCATCTTCTGGCAGGACTCACCAGGCATTAGTGTGGGTGGAGCCTGCCCTGAAGGTCGATTTAGTGGCTGGGGATGCTGACTGGGCCTTAATCTGTCCCAGCAAGAGGCAACAGTCCTGGGGTACCAGCCAACACCTGGGAACCAGCTAAGGAACCATTCTGAAGAGATTGATATTGCCAGGCCAAAGCCAGGCCATACGGAATCCTTGCATATTGGTGCTGGAGAAGTGCTTTTGTGGGGCGTGGTCAAAGTGCCAGTTTTGGAGTCAGACAGGCTGAGTTTTGAAGATGCCACATTTATAACAACCCTCTGAACTTTAGATTTAAAATCTGACAATGATTGCAAACAAATCTCTTTTCTCATATCAACTGTCATCATTTGGTAGTGGCTACCCAGAGCCCTGGGCTTCCCAGGTGGCGCTAGTGGTAAAGAACCTGCCTGCCCATGCAGGAGACTAAGAAGCACTGGTTCAATTCCTGGGTCAGGAAGATCCCCTGGAGGAGGGCATGGCAACCCACTCCAGTATTCTTGTCTGGAGAATCCCGTGGACAGAGGAGCCTGGCGGGCTATGGTCCATAGTGTCACAGAGTCAGACCAAATGACTTAGCACACATATGTGCACCCAGAGCCTTATGTTGAGGATTGTGAGCCCCCTCAAGGCTTTAGTTAAAGATAGTACTGTGATCAATTAATGACGTCTGCCACGGCCAGGGAATTTAAAGGGGCAGTGTGCATCCTGTTGTTTTTCATCCTAGACTAGGTTACTTCTTAGGTTCCTTTCTTCTTAAAGGGCTATGATTTTCTTGTTGAATTCTCTGCATTCATTCATTCCATACAATCAGCAAACATTTCCTGAACTTTTTCTATTTGCCAAACATTGCATCAGATATTTGTTTGGGCTTCTTTTTTTTTGTTTGTTTGGGCTTCTATTAGACTAACTCTGTGAGACTAATTCTGTAAGACTGATGATTAAATGATCCTACAGCTCTCATTATAGGAGATTGAGTGGGAATAAATTCCAACAGGACCTTGGTAAGCTGGAAAAGTAACCAGAGGCAAATAAAATATCAGAGTCATTTCCAAAGCCAAAGAAAAATATGCTCAAAGATAAACAGGCAGCGACCCAGTTAAGAAATGGGCAAAGGATTTGAATAGACACTTCTCTAAACAACATATATAAGTGGCCAATAAGTACATGAAAAGATGCTCAGCATCATTAGTTACTAAGGAAATGCAAGTTGAAAGCACAGTGATATACCATTTCACCCCCTCCATGGTGGCTGAAATTAAAAAGTCAGATAACCATAAGTTTTGGTAAGGATGTAGAGAAATTGGAACCATCATACATTGCTGGAGAGAATGTCAACTGGCGCAGCCACTTTGGAAAATAGTCTGAAAGTTCCTCAAAATGTTAAACATAGAGTTACCATATAACTCAGCAATTCCACTCCTGGAACTTCATAGCAGTTTCATGCATAATAGCCAAAGGGTAGAAACAATCAACTGATGAATAAAATACGGTAAATTCCTATAATGGAATATTCAGCCATGGAAAGGAATGAATACAGGTACGGCATGGATGAACCTTGAAAACAAGTGTGCTAAGTGAAAGAAGCCAGTTACAAAAGACCACATATTATATGATTCTATTTATTTGAAATGTCCAGAATAGACAAATCCATAGAGACAGAAAGCAGATTATTGGTTGTCAGGAGCTGAGGCAGAAAAGAATGGAGAGTGACTGCTAATGTACAGGGTTTCCTTTGGGGTAGTGAAAATATTCTAAATTTAGATAGTGGTGATGGTTGTATTGATACAATATTTCTGGGAATATACTTTGATACAATATGTCTGAGAATACACTAGAAATAGACTTTAAAAAAATAAGATAACCAAGCAGGGAATTACAGAGCTACAACATAAGGGGATCTATAGAGAGATACAGACAGTACTGGTTAGGGGGGTCTGGAAACTAAGTTTGAGTTAAGGATTGTATGCTAATTGGCCATTTGGCTCTTAGACAACCTATTTCTCTTCGATGTTCATTTCCTCACCTATAAAATGAATGAATTAAGCTAAGATATCTTCAATATCCTTTCCAGGTATAAACTTTTATGAGACATGAAGGGCTGAAAATGGTCTCAGGGTCATAGTAATCCCCTGGAAATGGGCCAGGAATATCAAAACTCTCTGTGGAGATTGGGTGTGTGGCTGGTTCAGGGTGTGACTGCCAGAAGTTTGTTGCTAGAAATTCCCAGAGTAAGTGGACCCTGAATAAAGGTCAGAAGAGAAGTCTGCGGAAAATTAAAAGGCTGACAGTGGCGGTCTCCACTAAACAGGAGAACGTGATCTGTAGGGAGGAAGGTTGAGAGTGCCTCGGTAGGATGTAGCCTTGTTTCTTAAAGGAGGCTGTCTCCCTCCTCAGCAGTGGGGCTCATCTGTCTGAAGGGGGCAAAGAGACAGCTCTCCAACCTGTGGACTCATTCCTGCTTCCTGCCCAGGATGGCCCAGAACGGAAGCAGCTTCCTAGGGAGGCGGTCCAGCTCAGACTGGGTGAAGACTGCACCTCTGGCTGCCACACCCCACCTCACTCCACCACTCATATCCAACCAGTGCCAATTACTTCATGCTGCCCGTATGCAGGGACTGTTCTGGGTGCTGTAGACCCAGACATGAACAGGGACCATTAAGTCCCTGACTTCACAGGGGACACTGAAAATCAGCAAGTTAGCAAAGAGGTAAAAAATATATATATAATTTAGGGTGGTGAAAAGTACTCATGAAAGAAATTGAGCAACCAAAATGTCCTTCAGTAGTTGAGTGGCTAAGTAACTGTGGTATAGCCAGACAATGGAATGTTATTCAGCACTAAAAAGAAATGAGCTATCAAGTCATGAAAAGACATAGAGGAACCTTAAATGCATGTGACAGAAACCAATCTGAAAAGGCTACATACTATATGATTCCAACTGTATGACATTCTAGGAAAGGCAGAACTATGGAGATGTTAAAAAAAAAAAATCAGTGGTTACAACCATTATGTGGGAGAGAGGGATGAAAGGCATGAACTGGTGGAGCACAGAGGATTTTGACCAGTGGAGAACAGAGGATTTTTCCAGCAGGGAAACTGCTCTGATACTATAAGGATGGAAACTTGTTACTATACATTTGTTCAAATCCACAGAATATACACCAAGACTGAACCCTCAGGTAAATTGTAGACTCTGAGTGATAGCAATGTGTCAGTATAGGTCCACCAATTGTAACAAATGTACAATGTAACAAATTGTAACCTGGTAGGGGGTGCTGAGGGTTGGAGGGCACTGTGTGGGGGGCCAGGAGGCATGCCCAGAGTCTTTTTACCTTCCTCTCAGTTTTGCTGTGAAGTTAAAACTCCTCTAAAAAAGTCTTTTAAAAATTAACTAAAAATAATCACTAAAACTTGAATGAAGATTAAATAACTGGGAAAAATAGGGCAGAATAGAGCATGGGAAGGGGCAGGCATGATGCCGGGGACCCTGATGCATGTGACCATGGCTAAGGACCTGAGTGACGTGGAGAAGGCCATGCAGGGACCTGCAAGGATGGCCTGCCACGTGGAGGGAAGGAGTCTGAGTCTGGAGGCAGAAATGAACTGGACTCTAAAGGATGGACAGAGGAGGGCCTCATAAAGGATGGGAATACGGAGGAAGAGCCAGGTCAGGAGGGCTTCACAGGCCATCGTCAGGGTTTGAGCAGCCTCTGGGGGATGTTGAGTAGGGGCCTCTGGAGGTGTGACTTACACTCCACTCTGACAAACCCAGGAGAAGCCTGCAGTTTACCCCGACAGTGCTGTTGTCAGCTACACATGTCGTATAAGGTGGAGCTCTTTGAGTATGGTGTCTAGATCTTTCTCACCCAGCACATGGAGTAAGGTATCCCAGGGCCACATGAGGGGCTGACCGCAGATACTGGCCATATAGAAAACCCCAAATCCTTTGCATCGGTGGCTGTGCTCTCACATCCACTCTTTCCTTTCTCCAGAGGCAGGCAAAGTATTCCGAGAACAAGCTGAAGTGCACCAAGGCCCGGAATGACTACTTGCTGAATCTGGCGGCTACCAACGCGGCTATAAGCAAATACTACATCCACGACGTCTCCGACCTCATCGACGTGAGCTCCTGGGGAGTCTACGTTGATGACCTGCCTGGCAAGAGTCATCAGCTGCGGGAGGGCTGGCCCTTGTTCTTTGCTGACATCTGGGGTGGACGGTGGCCCCGGGAGCCCTGATGGAGGAGACAGGCAGGGAGCATTTAAGAGAGGAGTAGCACCCCGTGGCTTCTACTTCCCTAGGTGGGAGTGGGCCTCTGGCGGCCCTTGCACATTTGGGCTGGGAAGTTGTAGTTCAGCGTGCACTTCCAGCCACCTTCCTCTACACCAGGCCCTTTACTGGTTTTGGGGATAGAGGGGTGATTGTGCACAGTTCATGCCCTGGGGACTTCCCATGATTGTAAAGATGGTTGTATGTTCAGCACCCCTGGGGTCCAGTCCTCCAGACATAGGGAAGAAAATAATAAATGAGACAGAATTACACAGATCAGCTTTACTTGGGGATGTTATGTTGGGAGAAATCAGGCAGTTGAAGTAAAAGGAAAATGGAACCCTGGCTCCTGAGCACCAGCTGTGCGGAATGCACTGGCGGGACAACCAGATTTGGGCGGGAATGCTGTGAGCACCAGATTTGGGGCAGCTCCTGTGTCAGCTGTGATGGAGCTGGAGCTGCGTGGTGTGTCTTCATGAAGACGGGTATCCGGCCCAGCAGGTGCTTGGTCAGGCTTCTGTGAGGGGGTCCTTTTCCTCTGGCCCCGGTGCACCCCATCAGGAAATCACAGGGTCACCGCTCTTCCCTCCGCTGCAAAGGGACGCATTAGTGTCATTACCACCACCCCCAGGAGAGGCAGCTGCCTGGCCCTGCCGTCAAGTGCCCACCATTCCTGCTTCCGAGGCTGGAGCCCTCCTTTTCCCCTCCCTTTCAGCTTTCTTTTTCTCACAGCCCTTTCATTTGTTTATTTACCAAGTTTTTACTGAGTACCTACTAGCTCTAGGTCTTGAGGTGCAAGAGGGGACAAGAGCCAGTGGGTTTGTCCTCATGAATCTCAATCTGCATCACCCTGATGCTTTAAAGGTGAATGTAACGCCAAGTGGCAGGTGTTAAACGCTGAGGGAACACCTGAAGGAAGTGGAGGGAGATGTGGACCCCTGATATGGGACACTTGGTGTAAATTCTGAGTGGGGAGAACAAGGAAGGCTTCCTGGAAGAAGTGACCTCTAAACTGGAACCCAGAGGAAGAATATTTAGACAGGAGGAGAAAGGAAGAGGCTTCCAGGCAGATGGTATGAGTGTGTGAAGGCATGGAGATTAGAAAGAACACGGTGAGTTTGGGGAGCTGAGAAAAGAACTGCCATTGCCCAGATTATAATCCCACTGCTCCCTCTGAGGGTTTGGCATGACTTGCATGGTGAGATTCCGAAGTGCACGAGGCCTTCCAGTGTGGAAGTGTTGACTGTGGAGCAGGAGGTGACCTAAGTCACTGTGACGGCCTCCCTCCACATCACCACCCTCAACTGCACATTCTGTGTGTGCTCTCTCCAAGTGCTGTGACTTGGGCTTTCATGCCAGCCTGGCCCGCACCTTCCGGACCTACCTCTCAGCCGAGTACAACCTGGAGACCTCGCGCCACGAGGGGCTGGACGTCATCGAGAACGCCGTGGACAACCTAGATTCCCGAAGCGACAAGCACACGGTCATGGACATGTGTAACCAGGTCTTCTGCCCCCCGCTCAAGTTCGAGTTTCAGCCCCACATGGGGGACGAGGTAGGCTTCTCCCAGGAGCCCCTGCTCGAGGCTGCTCCCAGAGGACTGGGGGAAGGAAAGAATGTCAGCTCAGAGGCCTGGGGTCAAGTTCTTGGCGCGTGGGCTTCCCCAGCGGAGGAGTTTACCACTAATCCCCTAATCTTGGTGCCTCAAGTCCGCTGCCTGCGGAACCACAGAACCTTAGCTTCCCGTAAAATCCCTCCCACTTGTGTCTAGAAGACCCCAAGGGAGCCCCACACCTACACTTAGAGCGTCATCTTGCGTTCTCCCCTCAGATGGTCCTGCATCACCGAAGGTGGGGTCTCAGCAGAGCCACTCTGGCCTGGGTTCCAGGACCCTGAGCCCTCAGCACACCAGCCAGCTGAGTTCCCTTCAGGGCTTGTGCTGCTCACATCCTTATGATGGTATGGGGAAAAAAAAATTGGAAAAGACACTTGTCACTAGCCCCAAAGCAGCACACTAGTTACTCAAGTTTCACAAAACTTCCTAACGAAAATCTCTCCTTGAGCTTTTCCATGTCATCCCTCCCTCTCTCCAGGGCTCAGGCCCTGGTCCCTGGAACAAAGGAGGACAGCCACCAGGTGTCATATCTGGCTCCCTGTCTCTACCTCCAGGGATAGGTGCCCAGAACTTTCTCCTAGTGGCCCCATTCCCTCCACCTAAGATACCCCACCCAGTCACGTGAGAGAGGGACCCAGCCAGCCTCTGGATCCGGGTGGGGGCTCGGCTGGGCTGTCACTGCACCTGCATAGCAGGGAGGGGCCCGGAGGCACCTTTGAAGATGCCGTTAGCTGGACCCTCCCTCGGCCTTACTCACTTCCTTCGTTTGCAAGAGATGCCTTCTGCCAGGCTTCCCCACAGCTCCCGCACCATCCCAGCCCCTCGTGTCCAGCCCTCTGACTCATCGGCTGGTGACTGAAGGCTGGGTTAAAAAACAGAGACCCGCTGTCTCTTATGAGCTCATCCAGGTGACACCGGGCAGTCCAGCCCACGGTAGTCAGAGCGTTGGCTGGACTCGGGGTAGGAGAACTGTATCTCTCTCTCGTCTTCCCCTCCTGCCCCCTCCTCTCTCAGTCAGCCCACGTGGGGAGAAGGGCAGCGAGAGGATCGCTGTTGCACAGCTGCCTGTCCTTCCTGCTGGGTCCATTCCACTGTTTCCCATCCTTCCTTCTTTTCACTGGCTGCTCTTAGGCACAGCTTCCTGCCTGGAAGTTCGCCAGTTAGTCTCACTTAACGACATCATGTCAGTAGTGAGCCGTCGTGCGCTGCCCAAACATAGACCACAGCCAAGAGTTGTGAGAGGGCGGCCCCTGGCTCCTGGCTGGCCCTGCTGTGGCCCAGGATGAGCTGTGTGGTCTTGGGCAGGTAGCGTAACCTTCCCAGGCCTGTTTCCGCAGCTACAGATGGGGACGTTGGTGGCGGCCGGCCCCGGTTCCGCTGAGGTCAGGGCCCGGGGCCAGCGCAGGCGGTGGCTGTCGTTTCTGCAGGTGTGCCAGGTCAGCGCCCAGCAGCCCGTCCAGACGGAGCTGCTCGTGCGGTACCACCAGCTGCAGTCCAGACTGGCCACTCTCAAGATTGAGAACGAGGAGGTGAGTGAGCCCACCGCCCCGTGAGGGATTTGGCTGTTGCTCGGGGGGAGCCCATGCTTCCCTTGGAAGATGTGTGAAGTCAGGGTTCGTCTGTAAGATGAAGAACCATTAAAACCATACCCACCAAGAACCTTTCATGGCATGGGGAATGCTTGTGCATGTACGCTCAGTCATGTCCGACTCTTGCGAACCCCTGGACTGTAGCCCTCCAGGCTCCTCTGTCCATGGGATTTCCCAGGCAAGAATACTGGAATGGGTTGCCATTTTCTTCTCCAGGGGATCTTCCTGACCCAGGCATCCAACCCCTGTCTCCTGCGTCTCCTGTGTCTGCAGGCAAATTCTTTACCACTGAGCCACCTGGGAAGCCCAGGAAATGCTTACAAGATGTTAAAGGAAAGCAAAGAGGCAGTAGCACTCTACCTTCAGTACTATTCTAACCAGGGTACACCAAAGTGTGTGTGCATATTTCTGAGTGTATTCACAGGAGTAGGATAAAGGCTGGGAGGAAATACTTTGAAATGCTGGTAGTGGTTTTGTCTGGGTTACAGGAATGTAGGTGATATCTCTTTTCTTCTTTGTGCTTTCCTCTCTTTTCTGCGGTGAGTTTATGTTATTTTTATCATCAGAAGTAAGAGTAGGTATTTTGAATCACACAGTGAAACAACCCAGGGCACGCTAAGCGTGTCACAGATTCTGAGCCCCACGGAGCTTCTGTCCTACTGTGGCCCGCACACCTCCCTGCAGCGCGTGGCTTGGGGCTCCCACCAGCTGGGAGGCTCCGTTCTGATGTGCAATGATGAGGCCACATGGAGACCTCCTGTTGGAGGATGTCACCCAAGATTGTGGGCAGGTCCATCTGTGAGACGTGCAGTCAGAGCTGGAGAGGGGGAGTCATGGTCCCGGTCTTCGGGCCTCGAGGGGGCTGTCTTGTGCAGAGAAGGCAGGTTGCTTTGTGTCTTGAAAGAGGATGGAACCAGGGCAAACGTGAACCAGAGTGTAGCTCAGGATGAACAAATCAAAGAAGTCCCCGTGGGGAGGTTACAGACCAACTATGTATTTGTTTATCAAACCTGAGAAGAGAGAGGATATGGACAGAGTGTTTTCTTCCTTTTTTTATGCCATCTCTTCCCCCACAGCATTTTAAATTGTCTACATGGAACAGCATGTGCTGTATGTGTATAATAATGTTAATGGAATTTAGGTTGAAAGTCAGGACCACAGAAAGGAGGGTGAAGCACATGTTCCTCTGGGTAGGCTGTTCACAGCCGGGGAAATGCTTAATTTTGAGCCTGAGCTTCCATGAGGCTGTGTTGGAAAGAACTGAGTCACTCAGTTCTTCATTCAACAAATTGTTATTCAGCACATGCTCGTGCTCACGCTCAGTTGCTTCAGTCATGCGACCCCGTGGACTGTAGCCTGCCAGATTCCTCTGTCCATGGGATTCTCCAGGCAAGGATACTGGAGTAGGTTGCCATTTCCTTCTCCAGGGTATCTTCCCAACCCGGGGATCGAACTCATGCCTGCCTGCATCTCCTGCTTTTGCAGGTGGATGGATTCTTTACCCACTGAGCCACCTGGGAAGCCCTATTCAGCACATACTATCCTCTAAATGTGTTCAGTGCCGAGTTAAGTGAGTGAACAGACAGTGTAGAGTACTTTCTCTCATGGGGTTTATAGCCTGGTGAGAAGAGGCGGCTGAGAGTGGAAGCACAAAAGCAAACAAACAGCAAACTGAGGACATAAAATATCAGCCACTAAGTTAAGAATGTGGTTGTGGCCAGGAGGCGACTTTTAAGTTGAGGTCTGAGTGCCAAGAGAGACTCTGAGTGGCCGGCAATCGTTGTCCAGTGAGTGTGGATGCAGGCTCTCCCAGGACTGTGTTTGAAACCACCTCCATTCAAGCTCGGGTCCGCCCTTTAGGCACAGTCCACTGAAGGGCTGTGGGGAGGCTGGGGCCTGTGCGTGAAGCCTCCGGGGGTCCAGCTTGGTCCTGGGAGGGGAGTCGGGGCGTGGAGGAGCGGGCACGCCGCGCGTGTCTCGGGCCGTCTTCCTCCAGCCCTCTTTTCTCAGGCTTGTGTGGACTCCGTGGCCGACAGTGTGAGAGTTTGTCCATGGAGAACGGAGCCCCCTGTATCCAGACTGTCTTCTCCCTGCTTGGGATGAGCAGAACGGGGAGTCCTTCTAGGGTTGTCCCTCCTCAGGGCCCTGCCCCCCCAGGAGGAGCGTCTCTGGGGCTGTGTTACCGTAGAGAGACACAGACCTCAAAACCCAAGTCCCTTGCTGGGCACAGTGTTCTCCAAGGTTCTCACTGGCAGAAGTAGACCCATGTCATGACTGAGCTTAGGCGACCCGGCTTCTCCTCCCAGCCAGCTGCCAGCCTTATTTTCCACATCACCGTTAACAGAAGTGAGCACCTTTGTCCTACCTACCTCTGGGGGCTTTACGTGGAAGAAATAAAGGAACGATTGGGAAAGACTTTGACGTGTCAAAGACATTCTGAGGCTACGGGACTTTTGTTGACATGCGGTGTTTCTCTAGGTCAGAAAAACTCTGGATGCCACCATGCAGACGTTGCAGGACATGCTGACCGTGGAGGACTTTGATGTCTCCGACGCCTTCCAACACAGCCGGTCCACGGAGTCTGTGAAGTCGGCTGCCTCCGAGACCTACATGAGCAAGATCAACATCGCCAAGAGGAGAGCCAACCAGCAGGAGACAGAAATGTTCTATTTTATGGTAAGTGGCATCCTGACTGAGAACCTGCTGTCTGTAGCCCCGCTGGCAGTGACTTTTGGGGGACAGCCCAAATTAGTGGCAGCCAGAGGAACCGCATGGGTCACTTAGACCTACAGTTCCTCCAACATGCTTTTCAGAATAAGTTGTCTGCCTTGGCTTTGTGACGTGCAGAAAGTGAGCTAACCAGTGGGTAGCATCAGCCTTGATCTTGGATTGACACTTATTGCAACTTTCCTGTTCTAGAAAAAACACAGAGAGGGTTGTGCTCAGTAGGGTGAGAGGAAAAGGGCTGACAGAGCCAGAGGCACATCCCGAGTAACAACCCCCAAGTTAAGTGTATGGTTGTCATGTCAAGTTGTGTCAAATTTGGGCCTAGACTCTGCAAACAATGCCCTGGGTGATCTTTGCAAATAGCTGGTGAGTTGCCAGCCCTTCATGTAAAATCCCAGATTACTTATATTCCATTTGGCCAGGGAGAAACAGGGATGAGAGGCATCGGGGCTTTGGTTCAATGGGTTTTTAGTGAATATGCAATGTTGGGTTGGAGAGGATCTTCCATCTGACACTGGATCCTATTCCACCCAGTTCCTGCCCCAGAGTCATGCAGATTGTGCTTGAACAGCCCCAGATTAAAAGCTCCCTCCCTCCCCAAACAACTGTTTTGTTTGGCTTGTGGCTGTCTATGGACATTATAATGTTTTCCTGTATCTCTGTTATCTTCAAAAAGCTTCCTCACGAGGATTTCTGGTCATTGATCTTAATTCTGTTCTCTGGGACAGCCCAGAGAGAGGCTAATTCTACTTGACAGTCTGGCAAGGTTGCAAGGAGCTGGGCTTTTATTTCTCTAGGCTGAACACATCTACTTGTTTCAATCTGGCCTCTTAAGCTTTTGTTTTGAGTGGCCTCAGCATCCTAGTGACTCTTTCCTGACCATGTTCTGTCAGTACTTCTAGAAAGAGACTCCCAGCAATGGAGTGACCAGCACAAAACAGGGCTAAACTTTCACCTCCTTCCACATTAGGGGCTATGCTTCTCTTTTCATACATCCTAAGATTACATTCTATTGGGTTTTTTTAAAGCTAGTATCAGTTAAATCTCTATTCTCAGCATACCGCCATTAAACCATCCTCCTATGGGATGTGTAGGTGATGTCTTAGGTGGATCTTATGTTTATTACCAGTTTGATTTCCTCTTGATGGATTCAGCTCATGGCTCCAGCTGTCATGAGCCTTATCTGGTTGCTCATCATAGATGCTGTCTCTTCAGACCTTGTGTCTAGAGATTCAGTAAGGGTGGCTTCTGTACCTTAAAGTTTATTAGTTAAAACAAACAAACAAGAAATGAATTGCTATGTCAAGACCAAGGCCAAAGACAGAGTTGTTCAAAACATGCCATTAGGCTGATATTGATCCATGAATTAGCAGTTTTAGATTGTGGTCATTTAACCAGTGGCAAACCCACCCAGTTTTAACATCCAACTCTATTTCTTACTCATCAAATATCCGTTGAAAGCCAGTGGTTGATGCATACTCCATTTCATTGATCAATTTTGTTGCTTTCAAAAAAGAAAGCAAAGGGAGACTTAGTGAATGAGTCCATGCCAGTTTCGGGGGTTCACCACTTCCACTGGGGGCATACTGTGTTTGTAGAGAATTTATGGGTTACAAAGATAAGGGGGGGAAATGGATGGGCATTAAGTCACTTTGGCAGCAGAATCAAAGATGGGAATTCAGCCTGCTTGAAATGAAAAGACAGCATCCCTTATGGGGGTCATGGATGTTGTACTTTGATTTAGATATTCAAGTTATCAACCTGACTGGCTAGTGCACCTCATGATTTGATGTTGTGACATTATTTAGGTATTTTTAAGGATGTAACACTCCTTTTAAAGCAAATATCAATATGAATTGATGGTATTTTTTTCTTCACACATGAAGCCTAGGTGAAGCATAGAAGCAGTAGCCAGGGGCCCAGAGCCCCAGGTTGTAATTTACACTAACAAGTGAGTCACCCGCCAAAGCACGAGTTACAGGTTTGGGACTAGAGCTTCACCTGCCTGGGGCACTGAGGCAGGATGGAGAGAACACCTACTTAACCTCAGCTCTGGGTTTCATGGTGAATTCTTGAACACAGGATAAAATCAGAGGGTGGTATCACTGGAAGCATCCAGAGAGAGAGCCTCTCGGTGAGTAACTATCAAACGGAAGTGTGTTTTTGAATTTTGTAAGAAACTTCTTGAAAAGTTTCCAGACTGCCACCCTGTCTGAAGTGGCGCCCTGGAAATGTGAGGACACCTGGGCTTCTGTGGAGTCCTCCTAGGGTTAGACTCACAGGAGTCCAGAGCAGGAATCTGCCTGTGGACACTCTCCTCAGCTGGTGCCTGCACCACACTGGGAGAAGCACCATGAGTCTCCTCATTTTACCCTGAGGAAGGCATGAGGCCCAGAAATGTTCAGAAATTTGATCAAGGTCACACACTGTGTGGTCACTACTCTAAGCAGTTTCTCCCTCTGTGTAGAATGAGAACAGTGATGCTTCTGTCATTTATCATCTGAGATTGCAGTGAGGACCAAATATACCTGTTTGAAAACCATCTACAGATACAACAGGGATGACTTAACAACCACAAGACAAGGCCCTAGGAGCTGAGAAAGACCAAGGCCAAGAATAAAGAAGGCCCAAACTCCAGAAACCTGCCGTGGGGTGGGGGTGGGGGCAGCAGGGTTCAGCGAGCTCAGTCTTCTCTGGGCACATGTGGGCCTTCACCCCACACCTGTCTTCTGCGGGCAGAGTGACGCTCCATATGTCCTGAGCTGCCGAGGCTCACCTCTCTGCTCCCCTGTGCTCCATCTGAGCCTCCTGGCTGAGGCATAGAATGGATTTTTGGTGAGAAACTAGCTGGCAGATTTGGGGCAATCACATCCATCCCCGTGCCTTCCCCCTCAGGGCCTTGGTAATTGCATTCCCCTCTGCTGTGAACCCCCTCCTCTGCCCCCACGTGGCCCCTTCCTCACCTCCTTCAGGCCGGGGCTGAAATGGCAGCTTTGCAGTGAGGTCTGTTCCTACTTCCAGATCCTCATTCCTGCCTTGTTTCCATCCCTAGATTACATTTTTGTTAGCTCATTGTCTTTCTCCTATTCTGCTATGTCAGTGCCACCAGGTCAGGGGTTCAGCTGAATTTCTCAGCACCTACTACATGTCAGGCACAGCTATAAGCACCAGGGATCCAGAAGGGAACTGGTGTGGGCCACGCGTGCAGTGCCTCTTGGCCCAGCAGAGAGGGCTCCCAGCCTGTGATTGGGTGACATGGGGCAAGGGGGGCCAAGGGAAGCTGGTACCTGTGTGGAGGCGTGGCTGAGGCCATGCTGAACTGGGGGCAGGTAAATGTTTTTCTGTTCTGGGTGCCTTGTTCCCTGGACTGCACCCGAGTGCACTGTGTTTGGCCAGGCCCCTGGACCAGAGGCAGCCTGGATCCCAGGAACTTTGGGCAGATCACTTCTTGTGTGATTCTAACCTTTCTCATCTGTAAAAAGAAGAAAACCTTATCCCCCAAGTGCAGTTTGGGTTATTTTAATAGGAACGTCTCCAGAGGCCTGCAGTGCCCTTCCTGCTTCAGTTCTCAGCCAGATGAAAGAAGACATGTCCTGAGGCTCCTCTCTGACAGATCCAATAACACGCTCTTGCCTCGGCTGCATGCCCTTGGCCCAGAAGCACAGAGGAACTTTGATCGCTGAGAAAGCCCTCTGCCCCAGCTCCTGCCGTCCTCACGTGACAGTAGCCCCTTTTACTTTGCCCATCTCCCACCTCCTCCAGCTTTCTTTGTGTTCCGAAACTGACCTGGAACTGGACAGCCACGCTAAGCAGAGGTGGGGACCTGCTGGAACTGATGCAGAGACCCTCCCCCCTCCACCTTGAGGCCTTGCTGGTGGCTTCCCACCCCGAGGTCTGTTACAGAGGCAGAGATGGTAGGACCTGGCCCTGCAATCTGTAATGTCCTTGTGCCTGTGTCTTACAGAAATTTAAAGAGTATGTGAACGGCAGTAACCTCATCACTAAGCTGCAAGCCAAGCACGACTTACTCAAGCAGACTTTGGGCGAAGGTGAGTTGAGCATTGGAGGCGGGCACTGGAGGGTCCTCCCCACTGGGTCTCGTTGTGACCCCTTGAGCTGTTACAGATGGAGGTCCCAGGCACTTGGTAGAATGAGGTCTGGGACTGGGGCCACCTACTGGAACAAGCCGGCTGGGGAGAGCCTGGTACAGATGCTGAGAGGGGGTCTAGTTTGGCTGCAGAAACTATGGGGCAAACACAAGTCTGAGTTTAAGTTGTGGGGAAGGGTCCCAGAAAAAGCGATAATGGGTCCCCAATAGGTAAAGGGTGGGATCCAGGGCATAGGGCTTTGCACTGATGCTTTCTTAGCAGATTCTGTTTGCCAGGAATACTAGTGGAATGCCTGGCCAGGATTCTAGGTCCAAGAAGAATTCACATATGTAAGGCACAGTTTGGTCCTTGAGGGACCTGGGGACTAGAGTTAAAACTCTCGAAAAGCTTCCAACGATGGTTGGAATAAAATCCCATCTGCTTCCGTGGCACATGAGACCTGAAATCATTTGACCTCCACGTGCTACCCTAACCTCATCTAGTTCTCCTCCACTCTCCTACTGTACCCTAGCTGCACTGAACTCCCTCCTGCGTTGCAGAGCTCATCCAACTTATTCCTGCCTCAGGGCCTTTGCACCTGCTGTCTGAAATGCCCCCCTGCCCCATATCTTTGTGTGGATGGCTCCTTATCCTTCAGCTGTCAGCCCAGATATCACTTCCTCAGTGAGACTCTGCCGTCCCAGCCTCAGGGAATCACCACCTCTGTCCCAACACTCTCTCTGTTTGATTTTCTTCATCTCGGTAGTCATCATGTGAATTCAACCTCTTTATCATCCATTCACCTGCTTCTTGTCATTGATCGCACCTCCACACCCAATAGCATGATACCTTCAGCCAGAGTAGGAACTTCCTTGCTTGTTTTGTCCACTGCTTTGTCTGTAGTGCCTAGGACAGTGCCTGGCTCATAGTAGGCACTCAATTAACAGTCACTGAATGAATGTTGAATGGAAAGATCACCAGAACATGAACTAGAAACCATCCATCATCAAGGATGTTTCAACTGACAAAAAAGGCACACCCTAAGAATTGAAAATTATATTTTATTCGGTGGAAAAAACTGAGGCCTTAAGCCCAGGGTGCAGTATCTTAGATAACTCTGAGAGACTGTTCCATAGAGACAAAGTGAGGAACCAGGACATTTAGGAGTTTTTGCAACAAAGACGAGGTAGTCAGAACACCAAAGGATTGCTGTTAATCGAAGAAAACGTGACATCTCAAGTTAAGGAATTGGGGCTCTTTTATATATGGGAAGGTGCAAGAGTCTGGGCTCCCTGAAATCGTTCCTTTGATATGTACCTCAGCTCTCTGGGGCCAGCATCCTGTTTTCTCCTCCTGGTTTCCTCGGGGTGCACCATTGCAGGGAGCCAGGGCTGGCGGCTGCAGTGTCTGAGGACTCAGGGGTGGACGTAGTGTTTCCATCCTGACGAGTTCCCTTGGGGCTGTCCATCACGGTTGGCTGTAGTGGCTGATGGGTGCAACATCCACACTGATGTGGTAGGTGGTATTTTTAGTGCACAGGTGGTTTAGAGCAAGTCCTGGTGGCCCTGGGGCTTGGTATGAGGCTTAACTTTGAGCAGAGGCGCTGACCTGGGGCTTCTGAAGCTGTGAGGCCACACTGGGAATAGCCTCATGTTCTGTTTGGAGAGGTCTGTTGGCTGAAGGATGTGCTTGACTGACAGGAAAGAAAACACGGGGTCTGGGAAATACGGGGCCAGTATCAGAGAGGCGAAAAGACTTCCCAAGGTGGTCAGTGCCACTAGATCCTGGGATGACAGCTTGGAGCAGTTTAGAGATGTCCCAGGAGTCTTCTGGGGAATGAGCGCGACAGGACAAGAGCTGTGCTGGGCTGTGGGGCCGGTGGTCACTGCTGCGGGTGTTGGCCACCCACACTACATCCTCGCCCTTCGCTGGCTTGCTCTCCTCTCCCTCTGGGTGCACGTTGTAGTGGCTGGGCCTGGGCCACGCGAGTCTCGTCCCCTCAGCATTTCTCCAGGGGGCTGCCAGGCCCTGCAGGCGCTTGGCATGTGTGAGCCCATGCCTGAGAGGGACCGGTGAGGAGTGAAACCATTTCCAGCCAAGGCATTTACAGTCTAGCTGGGAGACAACTCCTGAGTTCGTTAAAAAGTTAAACGGTGATAACAGTATCACACAGAAATTCTGAATAAATTGCCAGGTGAACAATGCAGGCTCTGAGGACTGTGAATCCCAGGAGGGAGGTTTTACTGTGGGCCCAGAAGAGCAGGAAAAGCTTCCAGGAAGATGAATAACTAGGGATCAAAGGAATAGCCAGGACTTTGAAACTAACACCAGCGGAATTTTTTTTCAATCAACTTTATTGACATATAATGGAAATACCATAAGATGCACCCATTTTATGTGTAGACATCAGTTTTGACAAACACACACACCCAGGTATAACCAGCACTCAAAAGCTCCAGCCCCAAAGAGACAGCCCAAAAGTTCTCTTGTGCCTCTTTGCAGTTGACCCTCACCACCCCCCATCCTCCACTTGAAGCCACCACTGATCTGATTTCTGTCGCCATAGACTAGATTTGTGTGCTATAGCTGGTGACAGCTGGGAATCTTTTGGGGATGATGGAAACATTCTGTTTCTTGATTTGGGTGGAGATTAGACATGGGTGTTTATATTTGACAGAACTCATTGATTGAGGGGAAGAGTGGGGAAGAGTGAGTTGCAATGAGCTTTTTCTTCATTCCCTGCCCCCCACCCCCCGCAACCCTTATATTCTTTTCATCCTGACATTTCAGTATTGGACCAGGAGAATGGGGCCATGGGGGACTGTGGATAACACAGAGGGAACCAAACCAGTGAGAATGGAGGGAAAGGGAAGAGACACAAAGTCCTGAGAGCAGCTTGGATGAGTGTATGATGGAGCAGCTTTCACAGCTTGCAGGATCGGTTTTTCTGATCATGGGACTGGCCGCTGAGGGGTGTTTCTCATGAGCCATTTAACAGAAGGCAGGTCCACGTGAGTTGCTGAATACTTGTGTTTTCGAAATCAGACACCCTGGATTGAGAAAACAAGATGTTCTTTTAAAAAATGAGATCCCAGATAAGAAAGTGCTTCTCTCGAGCTTCCCTCGGAGTGCTATCAGATGCAAGCTTTTATTCCTGCTCCTGCCTGAGTGGCTTTAATGAGATAATAATAATAATTGGTTTTGGTTGGTGTGACTCTTGACCCATTTGGTCTTCCAAGTGTGTTTAGCCTTCAGCTGCGTCTTGCTCTGAGATATGATATATGAGTCCTTCTCCTGAGTTTTGAGCTGAAGAGCAACAAAAAACAGGAAATGCAACTTCAGAAGTACAATGGCAGCTAAAAAAGAGCCATCCAGAAGAATTTCCATAGTCCTGTTCTTGCAAGCCAGCAGTGAGTGAAGTCCATTGTGATGCTTTTGATATCTGGCACAGGTCTTGTTAGACTGGTCAGTTCTGGGGAAGTTTTTTCTTATCTTGATAAACTTTTTATTTTAGAGTAGTTTTATATGTAAAGTTGCAAAGACAGTATAGTTTCCATATATTCTACATCCAACTTCCCCTATTATTAACATCTTCATTTAACACGAGTATGGTATATTTGTCACAATTAATACATACTGATAAATTATTATTAACTAAAGTTAATAAATTACTGAATTACTGAAAAAAATGAAGCTGAGACCAAATCTTCAGTCTTTTTGGTATCTCCCCCTGCACGATAAAGATATGTGTGGATTCTTAGGGCATTGAGGGAGAGGGACGAATTTGCACTGACTTGGTTTGATAAAGCTCAGAACCTCCTAATGTACTGCTCTGAGAGTCGTCAGACGAGTCCTCCCTACCTGGATGTGTTAACTCCTCCGTTCAGTAGAAGGTTCTTGTGAGAGTGGGTCTAGAGTAGAGTGACACCCACACCAGTGGCCTTTTTCTGTCATCTGAGAGCTGTCTCGTGTTGGAAGGAATAATCTGGTTGTTTGAAAACAGGTGAGAAATATGGGGCCAAGTGAAATATCTTGGCTAAAAAAGATACAAGGTTTTTATTTTTAAAAAAGGAAATGAAATATCTTGTCTAATGCCTCAGTCTCTCTCAAGTACTCTTTTGACAGCACGCCTCAGAGAAACCACAAGCTGGAGGAAACTCTAGGTCTTTCGCGTCACCCTCACTTGGAGGCGAATTTTTGAACATAATTGACCCCAGGAATATAAGTCAGAATGCTTCTAGGTGCCCTGCAAATTGGCATTCCTTGTTACAAATGTCACTGCCACATCTTGGAAACAAGAACGCACACCCTTATGTGCCTCTGGCTGTTGCTACGTCATTTTATTGGCCAGAGAATTCTTAGTTTATCATCTCTGAGCCTTAGATTTCTGACCTTTTATATTGCTCTGGGTAATCAGTAAGCTCCAGGGTTTACACCTAAGATACACTGGTTTTTTCAATTTACTCTAGCCACTGAAGTGTAGATGGTGTGTTGTCTATAAAAAGGAGTGAGACATAACCTTTTCAGGCCAAGATTTAATGTCCATTACAGAGCAAAATGTCCACCAGGACCAGACAGTCTGACCTTCTAGAAAATGACTGAGCCACCAACAATAAAGAATATTTTCACAATCCCAGGAGGTCTCAGATGGTAAAGGGCAGAGCATTTTTGATTTCTGTTAGAAGTTGAAACACCATATTTCAAAAGATGTTAGTAAAGGGTTTCCTGAGAGCTGGAATGTGAGTCAAAGCTGAAGGAGAATCGATTCCATTTGTTGCCAGAGCAAAGTCTGTCTTGAGTGTGTTCTGACATTCCACTTCCAGGACCCAGACCCTTTGATTCCTGCCTATCCCTTTCTTCCCTCCTAGCCCCTATTTGTCCATTCATCTGTCCATCCATTCATCAAAAGCACAGACTCTGTGCTTGGCTCGGACTGGGGGTACAGTATATATAAGACAGACAAGGTTCCTGCCCTCTTGGGGAAGAGAGACCTCACACAGGAAACAAACCATTAAGTAAAGAATTATAACTGTGGTAAGTGTCCTTGAGTAGAAATTTGGACTGAGATAGAGAATAGTTGTGTATGGGGTTGAGGAGCATGGGGCACCTGCTTTAATGTGGGTGATCAGAGAGGTCTCCAAAGGGAGGGACATTTAAGCTGAGACTTCTGAAGGGTGGGAACGTGTCTGCCACATGAAAAACTGGGGAAAGGGTGATGAGCCAGAGGGAACAGCCTATGGGAAGGCAGGAAGGGATGAGATGAGGTGGAACGAAGAGAAGAGCACTGTACCTTGACCACAGTGAGTACACAGAGGAGTGGGCCAGTCCAAGAAGAGGTGGAGCCGGAGCCTCTTCCTAGGTCCCCTCTGTCAGTCAGAGTTGCACAGTTAACTACACCCCTAAGGGAAATGACATGTTTTATAGCCAACCCAGGCCACTGGCTGACCCTTTCCTAGGTGGGTTGCCATCAGCTCTCACTGGGGGTCTTAGGTCTATGTGAAAACGTAACTCAAATTGGTGTCTGGCAGGAATTTGCCTCAGACCCCAGACACACAGTCAAATTGAGTAGAGCAAATTTTCTTGTTTTACTTCACTTTTCTCCTTTTCTGCTTTGGCTTCAGTTCAACCAGCTGCAGTAACTCTTGTAACTGCTTGTGGCTTTGGTCAGGAATGAAGGAATTGTGTGCTGATTTGCTCCAAGTTTTATTTTCAGACTTCTTTCACTGTCTTCCTCCCCTCATTTTCCTCTCCAGCTCCATCCAGCATATGGTTTTCCATAGAGAAGCATAAATACTCAGTTCTTTCTTTTATAAAGTCTCTTCATGTGAATACTGAATGCGATTCTAGAATCTAGAGCAATGCAGTTCAATACAGTGGCCACGAGTCATAAGTGACTATTGAACACTTGAATCATGGCTAGCCTGAATTGAAATGTGCAAAATGAGCATCAGATTTCAAAGAGTTAGTACTATACACATGTTTTTTTTAAATTTTTTTAATTTTTTATTTTTTCCATTTATTTTTATTAGTTGGAGGCTAATTACTTTACATCATTACAGTATTTTTTGTCATACATTGAAATGAATTAGCTATGGGTTTACATGTATTCCCCATCCCAGTCCCCCCTCCCACCTCCCTCTCCACCCGATCCCTCTGGGTCTTCCCAGTGCACCAGGCCCGAGCACTTGTCTCATGTACCCAACCTGGGCTGGTGATCTGTTTCACCCTAGATAATATACATGTTTCAATGCTGTTCTCTTGAAACATCCCACCCTCGCCTTCTCCCAGAGTCCACAAGTCTGTTCTATACATCTGAGTCTCTTTTTCTGTTTTGCATATAGGGTTATCATTACCATCTTTCTAAAGTCCATATATATGTGTTAGTATACTGTAATGGTCTTTATCTTTCTGGCTTACTTCACTCTGTATAATGGGCTCCAGTTTCATCCATCTCATTAGAACTGATTCAAATGAATTCTTTTTAATGGCTGAGTAATATTCCATGGTGTATATGTACCACAGCTTCCTCATCCATTCGTCTGCTGATGGGCATCTGGGTTGCTTCCATGTCCTGGCTATTATAAACAGTGCTGCGATGAACATTGGGGTGCACGTGTCTCTTTCAGATCTGGTTTCCTTGGTGTGTATGCCCAGAAGTGGGATTGCTGGGTCATATGGCAGTTCTATTTCCAGTTTTTTAAGAAATCTCCACACTGTTTTCCATAGTGGCTGTACTAATTTGCATTCCCACCAACAGTGTAAGAGGGTTCCCTTTTCTCCACACCCTCTCCAGCATTTATTGCTTGTAGACTTTTGGATAGCAGCCATCCTGACTGGCGTATAATGGTACCTCATTGTGGTTTTGATTTGCATTTCTCTGATAATGAGTGATGTTGAGCATCTTTTCATGTGTTTGTTAGCCATCTGTATGTCTTCCTTGGAGAAATGTCTGTTGAGTTCTTTGGCCCATTTTTTGATTGGGTCATTTATTTTTCTGGAGTTGAGCTGGAGGAGTTGCTTGTATATTTTTGAGATTAATCCTTTGTCTGTTGCTTCATTTGCTATTATTTTCTCCCAATCTGAGGGCTGTCTTTTCACCTTGCTTATAGTTTCCTTTGTTGTGCAAAAGCTTTTAAGTTTCATTAGGTCCCATTTGTTTATTTTTGCTTTTGTTTCTAAAATTCTGGGATGTGGGTCATAGAGGATCCTGCTGTGATTTATGTCGGAGAGTGTTTTGCCTATGTTCTCCTCTAGGAGTTTGATAGTTTCTGGTCTTACATTTAGATCTTGAATCCATTTTGAGTTTATTTTTGTGTATGGTGTTAGAAAGTGTTCTAGTTTCATTCTTTTACAGGTGGTTGACCAGTTTTCCCAGCACCACTTGTTAAAGAGGTTATCTTTTTTCCATTGTATATCCTTGCCTCCTTTGTCGAAGATAAGGTGTCCATAAGTTCGTGGATTTATCTCTGGGCTTTCTATTCTGTTCCATTGATCTATATTTCTGTCTTTGTGCCAGTACCATACTGTCTTGATGACTGTGGCTTTGTAGTAGAGTCTGAAGTCAGGCAGATTGATTCCTCCAGTTCCATTCTTCTTTCTCAGGATTACTTTGGCTATTCGAGGTTTTTTGTATTTCCATACAAATTGTGAAATTATTTGTTCTAGTTCTGTGAAAAATACCGTTGGTAGTTTGATAGGGATTGCATTGAATCTATAGATTGCTTTGGGTAGTATAGCCATTTTGACAATATTGATTCTTCCAATCCATGAACACGGTATATTTCTCCATCTGTTTGTGTCTTCTTTGATTTCTTTCATCAGTGTTTTATAGTTTTCTATGTATAGGTCTTTTGTTTCTTTAGGTAGATATACTCCTAAGTATTTTATTCTTTTTGTTGCAATGGTGAATGGTATTGTTTCCTTAATTTCTCTTTCTGTTTTCTCATTGTTATACACATATGTTTATATGTGTATATATAACTGTAACGGGCTTCGCAGGTGCCACTAGTGGTAACCCGCCTGCCAATGCAGGAGACATAAGAGACTCGATCCAGGTTCGATCCCTGGGTTGGGACGATCCCCTGGAGGAGGGCGTGCCAACACACTCCAGTATTCTTGCCTGGAGAATCCCATGGACAGAGGAGTATAGTGGGCTACAGTCCATAGGATAGCACAGAGTTGGACACAACTGAATCGACTTAGCACACACACCTGCATATACCTATAACATTGTATTAATTTTTTATATTGACACATATTGAAATAATATTAAAGTTAATCTCATCTATTTCTCTTTAAGTTTTGTAATGTGGCTACTAGAAATTGTTGCTTGCATTTTATTTCCATGGGACAGCACTGACTTAGAGGTTCTCTACTGCATCACAAAAAAGAATGAATTACTCAGTCATGCTATGGATGAACCTCAAAAGCCTTGTTATGTGAACAATAAAAAATAAAATATATGTGAACATGGCCCTACAAATAGGAGGCACAGAGGATTTAATAAGACTCAGTTCTTCCCAGTAGACCATACCTTAGGCATAATTAGATTTCCCATTACATAAATAATTAAGTTCAAGTGTGAGTTGTTTCATGTTTTTAGAAAAAGATGAATGTGCACCGGTCAAAAGTAAAATAAACAAACAAGCAAAAACGAAAACAAAACCAACAATTAAACATTAATGTACACTTTTCTTTCCAGGTGAGAGAGCGGAATGCGGTACAACCAGGTAAGAGCCGGGGATCCTGTTTCCCGCACCTGCCGCCTGAGGTGGGGAGTGGGAGGAGGCAGGAGGCGCAGGAAGGGTGGGGAGGGTGGGACTCGGTGCTGGAGCTTGGAGCAGAAGTTTTAGGGAACAGCGCCTCACCAGTGTCCCCACGGGGGCGTGACTGTGCTGAGAGGGGAGGCAAAGGCCTTTGGCTGCTCTGCTCATTCCAGCTTTAGGCTGTGACAGGGAGGGAGCCTTTCAGAGCTGCTCTGGGAGGTGGGTGTCGTCCCTCGGTGGCGCTAACCATCAGGTGGGAGGAAGGGACCGTCATATATATTGCAGAGTGGTTGAGGGCAACCAGAAGCCGGAGGCTATCAGGTTGCTGTCCACCTGTGTCCCCATCCGTTCTATGGCTGCCGAGCAAACTGCCGAGGAGGGTGGGGGCGAGGGTGCGGGACGGGACGGAGTAGGCCGGGGTCCCGGTTTGCCATGGCTCTGGATTTGGCCGGAATCCCGCACCAGCACAACGGGCACACGCATGCGCATATTCACACCAGCGCGCACAGCCCCCGCTGCCCACCCTGGCTTCCGACTTCACCGCCCTGGGGTGGACTGGTGGCGGAGCCCCTTGCTCGAGAAGTAACAGTGGACAGCTTCGCTTTCTCCAGCTCGCTCACCATTACCCTCTGCGCTTTCCCCTGAGCAGACCAGAGCCAGTGAACACTTTCACTGAGCAGCGGATAGCTGAGGGTTTGACTTCAGGACTGGACCTTTCCTTTACCTGCAGAGGATTTAGGTCCCTAAGCAGCCCCATCGCTGCCTGGGTACCTTAGAGCCCATCCGTTTCCCCATCCCCAGCCATGCCTGTCCCACCGCCCAACATGAATTTAGCGGTGGCGTCGAGGCCTGCACTTTTCCATCATGTGACCACGGAGGTCTAGTTTTTGCCTCATTCTGGGCCCAGTGACCCAGTGACATCCTTTCCCCACAAGTTCCTCCCAGTGGCTCAGAATCCTGGAAAGCTGTCCTATTTGGCAACAAGAAGGATGAACCCTCAACTCCCTCCTCATCTGGAATGGAGTTGGCTGGGAAGAGGCTTGGAAAGCTCTGGGGTTTTGAGTTTGCTGAGCCCAGGGCGGAGGAGACCAGGGCCTCTCCAGAAGCTTAGTCGGTGCAGCTGTTCCTCTGGGACCCAGCAATCTGGGAACATTGGGATGATTTGTGAGGCCAGAGGAGGCCCTCCCAGCACGTGGGCCAGCAGATGTGCAGGCTTACTTTCTAAGAATCTTTTAGAAACAAATTCCTTTTTAAAAAATGAATTAATTAATTAAATTTATTTATGGCAAATGTTGCCTTTTTAAAAAAGTTATTTATGGCAGGAGAGTGTTGTCCTTAAAAACAATTTTTTAAAAAAAATCTATCTGTGGCAAGAGAGTGTTGTCATAGTGCCCAAACACCAGAAGCTACATTTTACACCAAAGACTGCAAATAGTGCAACAGATGGGGGATGAATTGAGCCATCCCTCACTTTTTCCTAATTCCTAGAACTCATGCGGGAATAGTGGTTCCAGCAGATTGTAGGAGAGATCTGTCATCAAACCCTTAGAGAAAAGTTGAGGGGTTTTGCTTTTTTAAAAAATAAAGTCCCCTGAGATGTTGTCTTCCACACCCTCATGGACCTAGGGCCTGGGAAATCCAAGCTAGGATTACAGACCTCCCACTTAGATACACTGCACTGCACTGTACTAAGCTGTAAATCCAGCCATCTGCACTTTGGCCCTTGGCCAAGGTCAAAGGCAACTCTCTTAGTAAACTAAAAGCTTCCTCTTCTAAAAATCATTTTTAACTTACCATAGAGTGCATTGCTAGCTTGGAAGTATTTTTAAAATTAATCTTAAATGCCCCGGGTGAGCTATTTCTACACTGTGGCCCTCTTTATCTCCATAGTTTTCTGTCAAAGGTCAGTGTCATTTTGGATGATTGGTTGAGAAGATCCTCTCAACAAGCTGCCGCTGGCCTTGTAGAGATAGACCAGTTTTGCACATGGGCTGCAACACGTTGTATTTTTTTCTCACACTTTAGAATGTTATCTTAGAATAGCCCCAGTTCATAATAACCCTGTAATTAGCATCACCGCCTTAATGAACATGAATTTGAGCAAACTCCGGGAGACAGTGAAACACAAGGAAGCCTGGTGCACTGTGGTCCATGGGGTCTCAAAGAGTCAGATACTATTTAGTGACTAAACAATAAAAAAAATTAGGCAGACCAGATACAATAATACACTTGAAAGATGTATAGTAAATGGCAAAGTCAAATGCAAACGTAAAGTTTGATTACGGTTTTTCAAACCATTGACTGGGTTCACTAACTTAGAACTTGCTGCAAATCTGAATTAGTGGTGGAATCACTTGAGATTTCTTGTCTACAAAAATGCAACCCCATGCACACCCATTCGCAGCCTCCGAGAGCCTGACCACCATCCAACTATAATATTACTGCCATTTTGAATTTTGACTCCCATGTCTGTGAGGTCGTCTAGGAAAATCACCATCCTTTTGGTCACAGAATAATTTTGAGGCCACGTTCTGTGTTGCTAATGTGTGTGAATTTTCATCTTGGTTGGAAGGCAGAAAGGGAACATTGGTCTCTGGTTTCTCTTTCTTCCTCTCCGTGGCTTTCTCTGTTCCTGTTTTCCCTGCCTCTCTCTCTCTCTCTCTCTTTCTTTCTTTCCTTTTGCTCTGCCGAGCAGCAGAAGAGATGGAAGGCTTAGGCTGCCCCACTTCCCTTGGCTGGGCTGCCCCTCTGCTCCCCACTTTGTGCCCCACCCAGCACTTCAGTAAGTCGCTATCAATTTGATGTCATGCGAAGTTGGGATAGCTACGTTTCCTTGTCAGAGATTCTGCTCTGTGCACAGAGTACCACACTAAAGGAAGAAATCCAGATGTGATTCCAACAGTCCTTTGCTTTCTGCATTGAGCAGGAGAAAGTTTATAACTCCGAGGACAAAAAAATTCCCTAGGACTTAACTTTATGAAATAAATTTTAAAGGCACCTTATACTTTTTTTTTTTTTTTTTGTATTGGTGTCCAACACCTGCATTGAGTCTCTACTCTTGACCATGAGAGTTTAATAGATAATTTAATGCAATTGCTGGGTGTTCTGTGGTAAAACCCATTTCCCCATGTCCATACTCACACAAGAACCTGGAGTAGGAAGAGCTGAATTCTATTCCTGTGACCTTGGGCAAGTTTCTTAATCTCTCAGTGGCTCATTTGCCTTATGTTTAAAGTAGGTTTAATAGTTCTTGCCTACTTCTCAGGGTTGCTGTGAGGATATCATGCAGTGTGAGATAATGAAATGATCGGACACGTTCAAAAGCAGAAACCCAAATCACCATGGGAACGAGGTGGCTCAGCTGCTACCCTCCGGTTATTAAACATAAAACCTATGGCCCCCTGTCACATTTCTGGCACTCTCTTTGGCATATGTAAATTCAAAAGCAGATCCATCATAAGAAATACTCTCACATGCCTTTATCCTCAAAAAAATAAGTAACTTGTGAAAAAGAAATGACATGGACTTAGCTAACCAAATTGACATAGATCCAAGATGGGCTCAAAATAACCTTGCCTGTTGTTTCTTTTCGACGTTTTGGTCTGTGCTGTTATTTTTGGTTCCAATGTTTGGGTGGCATGAGATTTGGATTCCACTGTGTCTTTGCCCATGCATGTCCTGGAGCTAGCAGTATTTGCTCAGTATTCAGACACCAAGAGGAAGCTGATCTGAGTTCCCTTGATGGTGGGGCTGCTGAAGCAGACAGGCGAACAAGGCCAGTGAGCAAGGCAGTGTGAGTCTCATCTCCTTGATGGGCTCCACAGCACGTATGATTTATTGCCCATTCACAGAACTCAATCAAGACGTGGGGGGCCCAGGTCTCTGCGTCACACATGGACGTTATCTGTGTCAGGCTGGGTCCCCCCTTGGTACCTCCCAAATTGTGAGCTAAGCCAGTTGAAAGTGAACTGTGTCTCTTGGTTAGGGGTCTTCCTCCTAACCTTTGAAAGTCCTTTGACCTAGAAGGCTGGCAGCATTGAGTCAGGCCAACTTGGGTGGTGAAAAGTGAGCAAATAAGCCAACACAGGCCTGTGCATGTGAGCAACTCTGGAAACCGGTTCAGTGTTTGTGGCCATCTCACTGTTGTTGGTGAACTGTGGTGTGGTCGCCCCTCCCTGTGGCCGAGGTGGAGCGAGCACAGGGAGTGGAGATCTTAAAGTCAAGCAAGACACTTTCAACCTGACCCCCCAGGCCTTTTCTGGCAAGGGTTAATGGAATGGATGAGCTTGGGCAGGGTTTGGGAAAGTGCCCTAAGGTTCCATGACTGACCCAATGGGAAAATCTTGGGCTTAGAGCCCAAGAGGCTGAGTTTGGGGCCTAGCTCTGCCCCTTTCCCACTCTAGGGCTCAGTTTAGGCCTCTGTAAAATGGGGCCTCACATGCAGGGTTAAGCTGATGTTAATTATGACAGTGAATTTGAAAACACTAACTGAAAGTGTACTTGACTAAAGGACAGGAGATAGTCCTCACCCGGGGGCCCCCGAAGAAGCTGCAGCTGCCCTCCTGGCATCAGTTTCTTCATCTCTAAAATGAGAATAATAACTGCCCGGCTCTTAGATCAATGGAATAAAGATTAGTCAAGTGCATTTGAAATGCTTAGTGGCATTAGGAAGATCAGTGGCCTGGTACATTGGGAGCTGAGACTCGGTGATACATTTAAGCCAAAACAATGAAAATTAACCCTTCCAATCATCTTTGAAAGTCTCTTGCTTTCTTCGGCTACAGGTTACATCTCACCCCTGACTCCCGCTCCATCTGGTTAGCTTTGCGGGATGACAGCCTCTGATTGGAGTTTCAGTGGTTTCCCTGACAATGCCCGCCCCCCCCCCCCCCCATAATGTAGAATGCATTTGTGTTACATGAGCCTTGGTCCTGCCTGACACTGTGGATCAGTTAAGACACCCTTGAACATCCAGAGGCCTTCAGATGGAGCATTGGGCACCAATGCACTGGGGGTTCAGGCCTTCCATTTGCATTTTGTGTTCTCCTTCAGTCGTGGGTTACAATAGCGTCTTCCCCCATTGTATGTTTACCTTGGTTGCTTTCTTGATTTCTTTTGTTCCGTTTTCCCCTAGGCCCCCCTGTCTTCCCCCTAAACCACAGAAAATGAGGAGACCTAGGCCTCTCTCAGTGTGTACCCATAAACTATTTAACGGCTGTATGGAAGCGTTCATTAAGGTACTTGCTGGGGAGCCGCGGAGTCCGCGAACGTGCCCAATGTGATGGCAGCCTTTCTCCACCTCCTACCCCGGCCAACAGCCCTGCCCCGACCTACTGACAGGCTGACATCGGACATCCAGAGCTTTCCATCTGGGCCCTGGGCCAGGCCATGTAGCTGGCTGGTCTTCCTGGTGGCCTGCTTGTAGCTTCAGAGGCACTTATGTCTCTGATCAGTGGCTTCTAAGAGTGCCTTCCCTTGCTTCTCAGCCCTGACTGAGTGGGCGGTGGGGAGGGCTGTCAGCCCTGTTCCCCTGCTTGAGGAACTGCAGTCCTGACCAGGCTGAGGGACAGTTAGGGAAACCCCCTCACCTCCCATTGCACACACACGTCTCCCAGGAGCAGACTGGTTGGAAGCAACACAAAGGAAAACCCTACTCTGTGTAACAGTGTACTTTTACACAAGTGGTTTTTTTTTTTTTTTAAAGGTGAGACTAGACCAACAAAGGAAACACATATGATTTGTGTTAGAGACAACCCTTCCACCTTGTTTTGCTTCTTGTGAGGCAGTTTGGGAGAGGGGAAAAGAGATGAAGTAGTCCCTTTAGAATTCCCCAGGTTAACCCTTGACACCTTAAACTGAAAAGGAAGGTTTTCACTTCAGTGAGTTTCTCTGTTCTTGCTTCTCAGCTGCTAAGGGTGCAGGATCAAGCCATCCCAGATAGAACAGCTCAAGGCAAGTTAAGATGGTGATGGAGTTGGGAAGGGTAGCAGGTGGGAAATATCCTCAGGGCAGATGCACTCTACACGTTACTTAGAGGAGCAGGAGGAAGGTCCCTGCCAGTTACTGGAAGCCCACCACCGTCTAACAAAGACACTGACTGCAGAAAATAAAACTCATGTGAGCCAGGAGAAAAGGCCCTGAAGGCTCCCAGGCCCTGCCTGAGACACGTTTGGAGTGTTGGAGGCTGCCTCTGCTCCAGCTCTCTCTCCTCCATCCCCAGACAGGGCGTTCACAGGACTTCCTGGGCAGGGAGGGTCGGCCTCAGATGTGGGTGTGTGGGCAGGATCAGCCTGGGTCCCAGGACTGTCTCTGCCTGTGAACTGAGTTCTGGGAGAGGGAAAAGGGGACGGGAGGGCCCCAGTTGGTGCCCGAGGGGTGGGAAACAGCAGTGGCTGCTCTCAGATGCCTCAGAGGAGGGAGGCCTGGAGGACCCCAACAGGCAGGGTGCTGCTGCTGGGCACAGCAGGAAAGGGGTGCTGTTTGGAGGTGACCCCGAGTGAGCAGTTTGCCACCCAGAAGGTCACGGGAGGGGAGGGCTGTGTCGAGGGCCCTTCCTTCATCCTCCCTCCTCGCTTCTACAAGACTTCCTTCTCAAAAAAATCGCACTCCAGAGCTGAGGGGAGGCTGAGCCCCACTTGCTGCTGTCTGCCCTCAACGACCTTATTGTGTCACGCAGGAGGTTTTTGATGCAGAAAGCTGAATGTGGAGGATGATTCAAGATGAGTGCTTGGTGACTGATCGGTACAGAAAGAAGTTCTGTGAGCACTCTAGACCAGGAAGAGCTGTGAGCATCGGGGTAGGGGCAGCATTGAAGGAAGTGTCGGAACACGGCAGAGGGGAGAATGGATGGAGGAGCTGCTGAGAGAAGGAAGAGAATGAGCGAAACCTCAGAGACACGGACCTGTTTTGGAAGACGCTTAGCGCTTTGGAAACAGGCTATCTGTCAGAACGCTTGCAAGGCGCTCTCACCCGATGGCATTTGAAAGCAAAGGTGTTCTGTTTAGTGAAACAGTCTCTGAATGGAGAACTCCTACATAAAATGTGTGACAATCAAGTCATCTGACTTTACTCCCCTGACAAACAAAACACCGACGGGCGTGTTTGCCCCTTGGAAGAAGTCAGTCCTTCTGAATCTATAGGCTTTGCTGCACCTGGTCAGTCTCCCGCAAGCCTGCAACAAACGTGTTTGTCAGTGGTGCCAAAACCTTGTCTTTGAATGGACGGTCTTTGGAATGAGAAGTGTCATTCAGAGTCCAGCTTTGCAGCCACTGGAGCCACAGAATGGCAAGAGGTATAGGATGCGTTGGGCGCCAGGAGACTGGCTCTGAAAAGAGCCCCCAGAGACGGACACCCTCGAGAGGGCACGTCCCTGGAATAAGAGCACAACTTCCTCAGGGGATAGTTTGACTGAAACAAGTTTGTTTGTTAAGCGATTGCATTTCTTTGTAGTCACATGTGCTTGTACCACATATTATCAGTGCAGTTCAACCAGCTCTTCTGTGCGCCCTCTCTGAACTCAGTTTGGGCCAGACTGCAGTAGCGGGGCCCCAATCTCAAGGATGGTTAACTCTCAGAAATTGAAAAGGCAGTGTGATGCACTCAGTCCTTCAACCTTTGTGAACGGAATTTAATTTCCTCTTATGATTCCTGTGCTATCTGAAGATTCAGCATGAACTAAGAATCCCCATCTCTGAAATGCCAAACCTCTGAAAGCCTTGTCAGTATAATAACATCATGGAAATGCCATGATTATGAGGGTTTAGAGGGACAAGGGGACTTCCCTGGTGTCTCAGACAGTAAAGAATCTGCCTGCAATGCAGGAGACCCGGGTTCAATCCCTGGGTTGGGAAGATCCCCTGGAGAAGGGAATGGCAGCCCACTCCAGTTATTCTTCCTGGAGAATTCCATGGACAGAGGAGCCTGGTGGGCTGCAGTCCATAGAGGGTCACACAGAGTTGAACACGACTGAAGCAATTGAGCATGCACACACGTGAGTGTGTGACGAGGATCAGATAAGTAGCTCATGCCAGGTTCTAGAGCTCTGGCTGGCACAGAGTAAGCACCAGGGAAGTGTCAGCTGCGAGTGCTGCCTGGCTTTCCGGAGAGCGCCCACGGTCCCCACCTGACCATCTGTCACTGTGGTCCTAGGTTCAGGTGGGCTCAGCCAATGTAGGAAAATCCTAGCAGCTGAGACGCCAGGGGCTGGATGGGTGACACCGGGGAGGAGGTTCACATCCTCCTGATTCTCAGGCAGGGGGGTGGCCTTCCCCAGGAGCCGAGTGAGACACAGCACGCACCCCAGAGCCTGACCTGCTGCCTGTACGGGAAGAAAGAAGAAGGTAGTTCTCCCCTACAAATGGGCGGCTTCAGTGAAAGCAAAGGCTCTGCTTCTGTCTGCAAGATTGCCAAGGCGTTCTGACTGTATGGCCCTCCCTCACTCCAGGTTTTGTCAGTTTTGGGTTCCCTGAGGTTTTTTTCAGTGCCAGAGTGAGGGTCCTTGGGCAGAAGGAGATCAAAGTTGAGTGGGTACCTGGGACCTGCTGCCTCAGCTGTTGGGTGGGAAAGCACCGGCCACCATGTGAAACTGGAACTGGGCAGCTTGCCCTTGGGTCCTATCCAGAGGGCCCCTGAGAAACATAGTCTTGGTTACCTAAGAGCTAAGAGCGAGGTTCTCTGAGCTGACTGCAGGGACTGTCCCAGTAGACGCCTGAGGGTGTGTCCGTCCTTTCTGTGGGCAGCTGGGCTCACCTTGAGGGGTCTCAGGTGGGCTCTCATTGCTGGTGAATAAACAGCCCCTGTGTTGAGGAGAAGGTAAACTTGAGGTTAGGGAAGGGCTTAGTGCTCACTGTTCCTGCACTTTGACAAGGACTGAAAGAGGCCTCTTTGCCCTCTGGTGTCCAAGGCGGCCACCCTGGGAGGCTGGCCGGGCAGGTCCCTAGCTCCTGGGCCTCGTAGGCTGCCTGCCATCTCCCTGGCCCTTCACTGGCTGCCATTGCATTTCGGCGTTCCCGGACTCTGAAGGATCTGCTTACTCTAACTGATCTTACTCCTGCATAATCTTTTCTTTTTCTCCTGCTCTGCTGCCTGTTTATTTTTTGTTATCAGAGGAAGAAGAAATGCTCGATCCAGGAACCAGGTATTTACTGGAAAGGTCCGTCAGCCCCATTCAACTCGATGGAAACTGTCTTTAGTCCTGACTTGTAGCACAGGGCCCGCCTTGCCTGTTGCCAACGAGTCCACTTTATTATCCCCTCTGTGACTCTAGTTAAGGAAAGAATTCCCAGATGGGGTGTGGAGGAGCCACAAAACCATCCAATTTCATGTTTTTTTCCCCTGTCCCTTTTACGTGAGCATACTAGTACATATGCCTTCTGCTTCCTCACGTTCTGAGGAGGCTAGTATTTAATTTGGCCCATTTTAAAAAAGAGTTGTTGTTCTTGTTTTATTTTATTTTTTAAGATTGTGTGCTCTGTAAGTTGCCTTAAATAGCAGAAGGGTCAACCAATGATGGAATCCAAAGGAAAATGATCCCTTGCCCAGCTCTCTGTGGCCTTGGGCCAGCCTAGGGAAATGTCATTGAACTTGACATTGACACCCCAGATACATGTGTTTAGAGCTGCCTCTTAGTCAACCTTTCTGAATAAGGTGGCCGCTCAGTGGTCAGTGGCTGACAATAATTTTTTCTAGAAGTTTTCCTTGTAACATGTACTGTTAAACCAAGTTACCTGTCTGGATGTTTAGGTTGTTACATCATGAGTAGAGCTGGTCTTCCCTTCTCAGAGCTCAGAAGGACCCCTGGGGCCAGCCTTGTTTCTCCCGTAGTGTGCCCTTCTTCATGCCGGCAGCAGGTCCTGACAGCAGGTCCTACAGTCCTAGGCAGAATTCCTTGCTCCTTCCCTGAGTGCTGGGAGAACGGAGTTGAGTTGGGAGGGGAGGGGGAGGCAGAGAAGCCCTGGAGAGCGGACTCTAGCTCTCTCCACACAGTGGGCTCCCTCCCCTCCCTCCATGTGCCTGTGAGGCCTCCCGAGCCCTGATTCCTTCCCAGCTGAGTAAGGAGACAGAGCATTTCTTTTAAATTATCATAACTATGCCTTTTCTGCAATAACAGAAAACTTTCTGTTTTAACTGTTTGTGGAGACTTTAAATTAGTGGTTCCTTGCTTGTTTTCTTACTAATCCGATGGTACTAATATTCTGGCTTGAGTTCGTAATCTGTGTTTGCAGTGTCTTCTATCCTGTGGTGGTTGCCAAGTCCAATACAACTCACGACTTTTTTTCTTAAGGATTCAGGACAAGCTATACCACTGGTCGTCGAGAGCTGTATCCGATACATCAATTTATACGGTAAGCGTCATCTCAGGGCAGTGTTTCCAGTTCTTTCAACGGGTGCCAGGCTGTTTTCCGTAAGAGATGAAATTCAGGTCTTCATCTTGGTGGATTCCTGCTCCTGCTCTCCTTAAGGGAGGGGAAAGCTCCGTAGAACCGCTGCTATTCTGACTGCTGTCTGTTGAGCCTTCTGTGTTGGGGGGACTGCAGGTGGTGGTGAGAAGACCTGGGAACTGGGAACACCGAGGGCCAGGGAGGGGTCACAGGAGAACAATATTAGTTCCTTCCTCACTCCCACCCAAGCCCAGAACTCTGCAGTTTTAGCGGTGACTGAGGTTGGCCATCCAACCGGCTAATACTGCTAGACGGTAGCAATTCCATGAAGGAAATGAGAGTGTCTGGGATTTGCTACGTGGTGTTCCCAGCACTTAATGTGTGCCTCCATCTATTTATTTATTCATTCCTCCAGAAATATATTTGCAGAGTGCAGAGCAGGCACTGTTTCTGACAATGGCAGCACAGCCGTGACAAGACAAGCAGGCTGCCAGCCCTCGTAGCTTGCATGACCAATTAGAAGGGCAAGGGAATGAGTGAGCAGAGAGATACGTAGTCAAATTTCAGCCACTGATGATGCCTAAGAACTGACTAAGGGGATAGAGAATGGCTCGAGGAGGGCAGGGCTGACTTGGCTAAGGTTGTAAGGAGAGCCGTCTCCGAGGAAGTGGTATCTGAGTAGAAGCCAACCTTTGCAGTCCAGGTGGAGAGAGTGTTTTGAATGTCAAGGCCTAATATGGGGAGCAAGACCAGCATGCCTGGACAGGACTGAGCCAGGAGGATGGGGCAAGAGACCCAGGTGGTAGAAATTCAGCATTGGTTAACAAAAGAAATGAACGACGTTTATTGAGCACATTCTTTATATACAAACCAAACTTTAAAGCCTGCCTTTAAGGGTAAACACTTCCATAAATTATAATGTGGAGAGTTGTTTGCTATGGAAAACTGAATCTCAGGGAAAGGATCCCAGTCTTAATTTCCTTTTCAGATGAGTGAGGTCCTCTAATCTTGGCTTGTAGGTCACTGTTTTGTTGTTACTGCTGTGTCAGATAGCAAGGTCTGCTCTTCTTTATGGCCTTGTAGAAACACATAACAAATGAGTTCGTCTTTCTTTAGTAAGTTAACCTTCCCCAAACTCCTCGATCCCAAGTCAGCATACGCTCTAGACTCTAGATTTTCTTGAAGAAAGACAAAGTCTCTGATGGGCGAGGGGATGGTTGAGGGAGTGGTATTAATCATTGTTGTTCAAAATCTCTGTGACTGTTAAACCCCAGTGGCATTTGTTAACTCAGGTCAAGCTACCTGGAACAGTGCAACTAATGAACTTGGTAGGCAGCATTTCACTACCCAGTTATTTGATTGAGCTAACCTGGGAGTTAAAGTGGAAGTTATTCCCTGGTCCAGTGTTGATACAAATTTCTTGTTTCCTTCAAGCCTGAACAAGAGGCCATAGACATATAAAGCAGAATGCGGCTGAGAATTTGGACCATCTACAGTTCATTGTAAAGGCTCTTCTTGGGCTTCTGTTGGGAGACGGCTATTGGGAATGACTCTTACAAATGATGATGGGAGAAAGAGACAAGTAGTGGGGAGATTTCATCCATGTTCCCAGTGGTCTGATGAGTTCAAGGCATTTCCTCTCCTTCTTTTTGTTTATTTCTTTTAGGACTCCAGCAGCAAGGCATCTTCAGAGTGCCAGGATCTCAGGTTGAAGTCAATGACATCAAAAATTCCTTTGAGAGAGGTAAGTACGGAGTGATCATCTCCAGCTTGTGTCCAGAGGAAGCCAGGGTGGGTATGAACACGTTTATTGGAGCCAGTGTTGCTGGGGCAGCTTTTATCAACATCTCTTTCCAGCTTCACCTTGAGGTACTTTACCTTGGTAACTTGAAATCAGCCAAGGCGGGGTTTACACCACAGAAATTGGGCAACACTAAAACCTTTTAATTTTTCTTTTTCCCACTGTTGAATAATTACCAGCACACTTGGGTGACTTTCTCTGATGGATTCTGCAGTGGTTGCTGGGGAAAGAGGGCTTTGGAATTATTATGCGAATCTGTAAAGGCTTCTGTGTTTTAGAAAAGTTGGAAGAACATAGATAATATGGTGTGGCTTAGAACGTCTTAATTCTTACTTTTTTTGCAGTGTTTTTGGCAAAGCTGTGCATTGGGAGGAAGAGATCATAAACTCCCCGTTCCCCTTGGGGAGGTTACCTAGTTCCCACTTTGATATAAAAGCTTATCAGAAGTCAAATGTCCACCAGAGTGTGGCTTACTTGGTTTAGCCTCCCTTGGCCTCAGGATCCCTGATGGGACAGATGGCCAGTGGCAGTGTTTGTGCAAAGTCAGGACTTCATAGGGTCAGGAAAAGCTCTGCCATTTTGATACTAGTGCATATCTTGCTGCTATAGTGAATCTTGGAGTCTGGGCATTTCTGTTCAAAGAAATATTTTCCAACATCATGAATGAGTGCTAAGTTGCTTCAGTGGTGTCTGTCCCTTTGCAACCCTATTGACTGTAGCTTGCCAGGCTCCTCTGTCCATGGGATTCTCCAGGAATACTGGAGTGGGTTGCCATGCCCTCCTTCAGGAGATCTTCCCAATACAGGGATCAAATCCATGCCTCTTATATCTCCTGCACTGGCAGGAGGGTACTTTAGTGCCAACTGGGAAGCCGCTTCTATCATCACGTTCCCTGGTTATTGAACAAAGTCCATCCTGGGGAGGAAAGAAAAGCCAGTGTTGGGGCATCCTGAGCAATACCTCTGCTGTGGTCTCACAGCATTTGGAAGTATCATATCTCCATAGTTTATTCCTCAACTCTGATTTACTGCCTTTTTTTCTGAGTGGTTAAATACCAAGTTTGGTCTGAGGACCCCAATCCCACACCCATTTCCTCACAGGACACTACTTCCCAAATTACAAAGCACTTTCTTACCCATTCATCCATATAATCCTACAAATAGCCTTGGAAGGTATATACTTTGTCCCTGATGGTTGTGCTCTGAGCAGGCCTCCCCCTGAAGTTCCAGCCGTAGAATTCTCCTGACTTATTGCCAGACCTGATTCACCCTCGCCCTGTCCTCCTGCTTCTATCCCGAGACCTAGCTTCAGGGTGGAGGAAACATCAGCCCCCATTGCCCTCAGCACAGAGCCTGGCATCCCAGGGCACTCTGGCGTGGAACCGGGTGGAGAGCAGGGTTGGGCTGGATGTGGCTCTCAGTGACCTCCTAGGGTCCCAGGAAGCTTAGGTTTTAGATTCCACTCCAGAATCTGGGGCGCTTAGAACCAGAGAGCTCCAGAACTGCCCTGCTCCATACTCCTACTGAAACATTTATTCATCCACTCAACAAGCCTCCATTGAGCCCTGCGCTGCACTCGGTGATGGACTGGGTCCTGGAAGTACAATAGGAACAAGAGACAAGTCACTGCTAGCTGGGAAGGTAAACAGCATGATCAGTGCAAGGATGGGGTAAGTGGTGGGTGGGAGCCACGAGCTCAGCTTGGGTGAAGGGGGAGGAATAGAAACGCCTCAGAAGGCTTCCTGGAGGAGGCTATGCCTGAGCTGAGGCTTGAAGAGTAAGAATCAGGGGAAGAGTGGAAAGGGCATTCTGGACCAAGGGAACAGCATGTGCAAAGCCCACCAAGCAAGAGGTATCCTCCCGGATAGGACTGGAAGTTCCTCATTTCCATGCCCTCCTCTCGGCATCGCCAGCCAGCCCAGCCAGGGTTTGGTTTCTTTGTTTGCTTTGACTCCTTAGCACCCCTGCTGCCCTGTGTTCATTGTAAGTGAGCAGAGCTGGACCCTCTGGACGCTTTGCTAGTTCTTGGGAGCATCCCACTATACAGAACTCCTTGTATCTCATGAGTAAACTCACTGCCTGGTGCCTCAGCCTGCTGACTGCCCCCAACCCCCTTGCATTTTCTTACTTGCCAGTGTCTTCTTAGTAAGTACCCTGTTGTATCAGGCAGCCACGCCCAACCCCAGCAGCCCTGCTTTCTTTCCTTCCTGAACGTGATTTCTAAGGTCAGTACCTCCTGTCACTTGCTTGGGTGCCTTGGAGGGGTGATGTGCACATTAGAATTCTCTGGTCCTAACAAGCCTTGGAACAGTGGTTCACTGTTGTCTCCCAGGCTAGTCTTCTGTCTCTGTTTTCCCCACAAACCAGTTCTCCTGTCCTCTTTCTATGTAAAGATGAGAGAGCTGACTGTGATTTCTCCTTATGTGGAAGGGTGGCTGGAACAGGAATTGATGGCCCTTTCACCCTGTACTGATCAAGGTAGAATTTGGATTTGGGGCTGAAATCACTGCACATAGGGTCTGACACATTCGAGACTCAGGACCTGTCTTTCTCAGATCTATTTCCTGCCCAAGGAAGAGGGGTGTGAGCAGGAAACACAGGGAGGGGTTGTCATATTGCGGAGCCTCAAGATGGGGCTGGGAGGGTCCTGGCTGCAGAGACCCACCCTTGAGACCACCTGTGGGCTTCCTGCCACGTCCCCATCCAGCAGCACTTTCCCCTAGAGCCCTGAGCACGTGCTGTGTGTTCACTTTCCCCTGGGCACAGCCCTGCCTGCAGCCTTTCAGCAGTGCCTGGGTGACCTGGCTGAAAGCAGGGTGCAGGCAGGGCTGTTCGGTAACGATTCTACCTCCCTCCCTGGAAACTAGCTCGCAAAGTTGGAACAGCAATTTTCTCTCATATGTGCCTGGAATTTTAGCTCTGATTCTCCCTAGAGGAAGCCGTCATTCACACACACCACTCTGCTCGTCTTGAGCTCTTCTGGAGCCAAGTTGGCTAGTCTTGCAGAGAGCCAAAGGCCTGGACTAGGAGGGAGGAATATTTGATGGCTCCTTTTATGAGTGATGGCTTCCCTTGTGGCTCAGCTGTTAAAGAGTCTGCCTGCAATGCGGGAGACCTGGGTTCGATCCCTGGGTTGGGAAGACCCCCTGGAGAAGGGAAAAGCTACCCACTCCAGTATTCTGGCCGGGAGAATTCCATGAACTGTATAGTCCATGGGGTTGCAAAGAGTAGGACATGACTGTGTGACTTTCATTTTCACTTTTATGAATGAGGGGCTTCCCTGGTGGCTCATGAAGTGCCTTCTGGAAGGAAGAGCAAGAATGAATGGTGTATGTGTCTGTCAGTCTGTAGTCAATATGTTAACCATGCTTGACAAAGGGAGCTTATATGAAGGGAATAAAATTCATGTGCTTTTGGATCATGAGACCACAATAGTAATGCATGGTACAACAAGGAAACAGCTTAATATAGCACAGAGTTTTCAGATTCTTCTGATCCTTCAGAGGAGCCTCAGGGTTACTGCTGGGTTAGAGAGGAGGTGGGGCTTGGACTTTTCTCTAAATTCAATCAAGGCGGTTTTGCTCATCTGTGGGAACTTTTTTCTTGAGAAAGAAAAAAAAAAGTTGGGTTTCCACTATAAAGGAAGGAGGGAGAGAAGGAGGAAAGGAAGGAAGATGACAGATGTATGGGTAGATAGATAGATAAATAGATACATACATAAATAGGTATATAGGCACATGTGCAGACAGGCAGCAGACAGAACTGAAAACCACACGTAGAAGAAGGAATATCTCCCAGGCATCATGAGACCTGGGAGCTGCTGGTGTCTGTGTTTGACTCCATGGGCAAGTTGTTTCATTTTGCAGCCTCAGCTTTCTCTCAGGAGAGGGATGGTGCTGGAACCACGCCTCCTTTGGTGCTGTGCGGTGCTGTTGTGAGGATTAAGAGACAGCACGTGTGCCAGTGTGCTTCTCACTTAAAAAGTGCTATATCAGTATAAGCAATATATTCCCCAATGTTTTCTCTCTTCTTTCCCCATGAGAAAGTCTTGTGGGGTAAGCATTCTCATCTCCTCCTGTGGGAACATCTGAGAGGTAGAATGCAGTGCCTGGGCTGCCACACATGGATGGTCGCTCAAGCTGGGCACTGCCCAAGGGTACTCATCCATGAGGGCAGGAGGGAGCTGAACTCTGGCTCAGGCCCTGGAAGGTGCATGTCCTGGTTCAGAAAGGGGTAGGGGTGGGGTGCTTTCTCTAATTTGCACTAAAGCATGTTGGGGCTAACCGAGGCCTGCCACTCACACACATTCTCTTCCCACGGAGGCAGAGTATACTCAGATCCAAGTATGAATTTCCCATCCTGCTCATCATTGCTTACCAGTCTCAGATTGCTCTGGGCTGTTCTGGAAGGAGGAGGAGGTTGAAGGAGGTGTCAGATTGCTGCCAGCTCCAGCAGCCCCCATGAAACTAAGAAGTGCTGCTCTCCTGAGATGTTTTCCCCTCTGCAGTTGGCAAAATTTTAAAAGACATCCCACGGGCAGGGCTGTGGAGAAGCAGCCTTCTCCAGTGTTGCTGGTAGGAGGAGAAAAATGGTGCAGCCCTACTGGAGGAGAATTTGGCTTTATCTGATGAAACCACACATTAGTTTACCCTTTGACCCACCAATCCCACTTCCAGGAACCTACCACAGAGACGTGTGGTAGGAATAGGAAACATAGTTAGGAGGCTATTTGTTCTGGCAGTGTTAGTAACAGCAGAAGATTGTAATGTCAATCCGTGGGAGACTGGTTGACTGAGTTATGATCTATCCATGAAACAGAGTACTTTGCAGCCGTTAAACAAAACGGGGACGGCCCCAGCGCCTGGCCCAGTGAACCCACTGGCCAGTGGACCGCCGATCTGCACCGCGCACCCCATGTCTGGTTTCTCCAGCATTGCCACTGTGAAGAAAGTGGTTCAACAGCTCCGGCTGGAGGCTGGACTTGACTGGGTGAAGGTTTTCCCAGGCAGCTGCAGATTTGAAACAATTCTGTCTGCTGAATGCTCAGGCACTCTGAGCAGACCCCTTCAGACCCCAGAAAGTCTGTTCCTTTTTGCAGCAAAAGGAATCTTTACAAGCTTTTCTAAAACCACTTTTCATAAACCGGTGAATATTCAAAGGAAAGCTAAACTTGAATCCTGTACAAAAGTCTCTCACTGTAACACAGGCCATACTATACAGACTTCTACTTCTGTTAGTCCTTAATGTCGACCTCGCTGAATATTCATGAATTTCTGTTTCACAAGAAATTATTTTATATACACTGGCGGCAGCATACAGTAAAATACTTAGTATAAAAACATTTTTTTAAAAAATGAGACACTTCCTGTGAACTGACATGGAAGGATTTCTAAGATTTACTGTTAAGAGAAAAAACAAACAAGTATATGTAGTAATAGAAGATACTACTTCCATTGTGTTAGAAATGAGGGAACGTTAAAATGTTGTATATATGTATTGTATTTGCTTACTTTTGCAGAAATAAAGATAGCAGGACAAATCAGAGACCAATGAAAATGGTTAAATGTAAGGTGTAGGTGGGAGAAAGATAAGAATAGGGCTTCTCTGCAAGCAACTTTTTAATCTATCTGGTTTTGACTCTTGGACCACATAAATGTTTTTCAAAATTGTGAAGTTTCATTTAAGATTTATAAAAAAATAAAATCCCCCAAATTGAATATAAACAGAAACAAATGAGCTGTATATCAGATTGAGAACCATACAGAGAGTAACTTTTCAACATGTGCTTGGTCATACAGTTTTTAACAGCTCTATTGAATTTCATACCTTAAGGCTCACCTATTTTTAAAGTGTACATTTTGGTAGTTTCTAATATATCAATAGAGTTGTACATCATCACTAGTCAATCCAGAGATCAAACCAGTCAACCAGTAAATCCTAAAGGAAATCAAGCCTGAATATTCATTGAAAGGACTCATGTTAAAGTTGAAGCTCCAATTCTATGGCCACCTGATGCGAAGAGCTGACTCACTGGAAAAGACCCTGATGCTGGGAAAGATTGAAGGCAAAAGGAGAAGAAGGCGGCAGAGGATGAGATGGTTAGATAGCATCATCACCTCAATGGACATGAATCTGAATAAACTCCAAGAGAGAGTGAAAGACAGGGAAGCCTGGCATGCTGCAGTCCATGGGGTTGCAAAGAGTTGAACGGTACTTATCGACTGAACAATGGCATCATCTCCAAAATCTAATTTCAGAAAATTATCATCATTCCCTAAAAAGAACCTTGTACCCATTTGTAGTTATTCCCTATACCATTTATACCCCGCCCCCCCACTGCTAATCTACTTTCTATGTTCTTTTTTCTTAATAAATGTATTCATCTTTTATATTTTTGGCTGTGCTGGGTCTCTGTTACTGCACCAGGACTTTCTCTAGTTGCTGTGAGTGGGGGCTACTCTCTAGTTGCAGTGCATGGGCTTCTCATTGCATTGGCTTCTCTTGCTGTAGAGCCTGGGCTCCAAGGCATGCAGGCTTCAGTAGTCGCAACTCGCAGGTGGTAGAGTGCAGGCTCAGTAGTTGTAGCTCACAGGCCTAGTTGCCCCTTGGCATGTGGAATCTTCCCTGACCAGGGATTGAACCTGTGTCTCCTGCATTGGCAGGTGGATTCTTAACCCCTGGACCACCAAGGAAGCCCTCTACTTTCTGTCTTTTGATCATTCATGTTTAGTGAGATACATTTTGAGAACCCCAAAGATAAAAACAAAAGCCCAGCAAATAAATCTTAAATTTTATGTGGTAGGTTTATTGTTAGTGGTAATATTATTATTATAATAAAAATCTGAAACTACTTTATGTATATTGTAGAATAAGGCAGATGTATTAAAATATTAAATATCACTAATATTCAGAAAAAGTTTTCACTGTAAGAAAAATGAAATGCAAATACAAAATAAATGAAGGTAAAGAAAACCTTGTATCTTAAATACAAATTAGAAAGATCAACATCAGTGTGAATGCATGAAAAGTAATATATATGTGTGTGTATATATGTACACACACACACACACACACACACTGTATTTACTGAAAGAACCTGAAAGTTCTTTATAACAGTCCTATAGTAATGAACACACCTAAAACCTAGATCTTGGTTTCTAAATACCATTCCCTACAAAAAACAAACAGAACTCCTTGAAGAAGTTTTTTTTATTACAGGTCTGGGTCAAGGAAAGTACAAGGATTCAGAGATATCTTTTATGCCAGAAAACAAGGAAGTAATCAGTAGCGATCACATCAAAAGAACATAAGAAAGGACTCCCCCCGGCCAAATCTGAGCATCCCAATGAATAGTGGGTAGTGGGTTAAACACATTGAATTAAAAATTATAAAAACAAGTCCATAAAATGTTAAAAAAAAAAAAAGAGGAAGGTGGAGGGAATACGGAGAAAGGTTTTCTTTGTAGAAGAATGTCAGCTAGTAATTATAGATGGAATGATAGAATTAGAAAATCACCATTTTGTTGGAACCCCAGGGTAATAATTGATTTGGACAAAAATGATCATCGGATGCCCAAAACACTGCGTAAAATATGTTGAGTATGGTGGTAGGCACATAGATCACTACTGTTTATAAAAATATTTTATATTTTATTTATATTGATTATTACAAAGGAGAAATTATACCTTTACAATGCAGAGATCTGGAGGCCACCACCTTAACTCAATGATCAGACATCGTCTACATAGCATTCTTGCCTAAAATGTTTAACCTGACTCTGATCATGAGGAAGCAGTCAGACAAATCCAGAGTGTGAGACATTGTACAAGGCAGTTGGCCTGGACTCTTCAAAAGAGCCAATATTATGAAAGGCAAACTAACAATAAAAATGTTGGAGTCTATTTTACATTAAAAAGACTAAAGAGACGTAACAACTGAATGAATGGTGTGAACACTGATTAGATCGTAGCTTTAGAAAAATTCTATGACAGACATGGGACAAAGGGGAGACGTTTGAGCAGAGTCTGTACGTGAGATGGTGTTTGGAACTCTTGTTAATTTTCCTAGGTGCCATAGTGTTGTGTGTTGTGTGGTTATGCAGCGGAAGATCCTTATACTTAGGAGAAATGAGTTGAAGTATTTAGCAGTGATGTGTTATAATGTCTATAGAATACTCTCAAATAATTGAGCAATCATAATTATAAGTGAGAGAAAAGGGAGAGAAAGCATATATGGCAAGATGAGTTTAAGTGTATGGTGATGGATGTTCATTATTTTCATTCCTCAATATTTTAATAGATTTGAACAGTTTCAAAATCAGTTATAGGGAGGCCTCTAAATATACTGTGCTGGGGGGGCTGTTGCATCTGCCTGTCCTCCAATTCAGGCTGGGCCAGGTGCCCTCACCTGCCATCTGCACACATGCTGCCTCCTAACCACACTGAATCATCATCTCCTGTTTCCTTTCAGGTGAAGACCCCCTTGTGGATGACCAAAATGAACGAGATATCAATTCAGTCGCTGGCGTTCTAAAACTGTATTTCCGAGGACTGGAAAACCCACTCTTTCCTAAGGAAAGGTTTCAGGATTTGATATCTACTATTAGTAAGTATTTCCTCAGTGGAATAATCAGTTCCTTGACAAATCTTTATTGGAGCGGCACTCCAGGCTTATCACTGCAGGAGGGGTGCTGTGAAAGACGCCATATGGCTCCTGTCCTTCTGGAACTTAAAACCTAGTTGTGGAAATAACAAGATGGTTTATAACAGAAGGGCTCATGGGCACGGTGCACCTCTGGGTATAGGAGGAGCTCAGAAGAGAAGAGGCCAAGGGAGCCTTGGATTCTCAGATCACACCCGAGGGGGAATGATGAGTCTTTCAGGAGGGCTGGACTCGGGGGTCCTGGGAAGGTTGGGGACACACAGATCAATGGGACCAGCAGGAGGTTGTCCCACCCAGTACATGGTATTAAGAGACTGGGAGGGTAAAATACAGCAAGAAAGAGAAGACATTGAAGGCCTTGCAAGGATTCCAGAGCTTTTCCCTTTGGGCGTTAGGGAGCCACGGAAGGTTTGGGAGTGAGGTCAACAACATGACAAACAAGGGAAATGATAAAAAATACATTGACTGAAAAAAAAAAATACATTGACTGGCAGCTTCCTCTGATGTTGCTAGCCATCAGAGTCCTTCTTGGCTGGTATTTTCTGTGGATAAAGGCAAGAGTCCAATCTCAGAGCTGAAGTAAAGGCACCTTGACTGTAAGATGCTGAAATCCAAGGCAACCTTCTGGAAATATATATATTTTTAAATAAACCTCTAATTTTAGCATACTAGAATGTTAGTATTTTGGAATAAACCCTTTTTTGAAATAAACTCTTTGAGTTGCAGAAAAGTTTCCCCACACTCAGGTTCACATATGGATGCTTCTCACAATGTTCTGAGGGATATTTGCAGCCAAGAAGGTGCCCCAGGAGGTGATAAGCGCCAAGGGAGGCTTGAACCCTCTAATTTGCCTTGAGTGAAAGATGCTTCCTCCATCCGCCCTTCTGCCCTCATACCTCCTGCTCATCTTTCCAGATCCACTTCAGGCTCCAGACCACCTCTCAGAAATCCCAGGCCACAAAGGCACATCTCTGTCTGAGCCTGGTGTCCCTTGCTCAGCTGCTGTTTCCAGAAGCTCCACTAGTCCAGCTCCAGGGCAGGGCCCTCAGCAGACACAGTGTTCAGCCTCTGGTACAAGGTCATGACATTGTGTACCTTGAATCACAGGATGAGAGAGAAAGTCCTTCCTCAGTTCCTTCCCAAAGCCTTGATTACATCAAGGAGTGACCCATACAAGTCAGTCTCCCTGCAGATCAGACAGGGCAGGGCCTCAGGCTCAGAAACTTGTATGTAAATCAGTGTCTGCCTATCATTTGGTAGCTCTGTTTTGCTTTTGTTGTATCTATTTTTATCTTACCGTCTAACTATGGCAAGTGATCCTGGTTTCTCATTTGAAGAGTGGGGTGAAGTCTCCTTTTTAAAAGAAAATATTCAAGAACACAGTATTAAGAAATGGTGATGGAGGTGGTCTCTGTATGTGTGAGAGTCTTCCCCCTGTGTGGAGGCCTGGGTGAGGCATCAGGCTGTGAATGAAAGTAGGCTGGAGTGTGCTGGGCAGAGAAGAGAGATAACCAGTGTGTGCAAAGGCCTGGGGTAGGAGAGCCTTTGGCGGGAGGGGGAAAGTAGATAAGGTGGCCTGCAGCTTCTCCATGGCACCCCTGGCATTTAGGGTGGAGCAGTGCCTTTTGTGTGTCCCACACACTCAGGACACTTAGCACCTTGGCCCCTGGATCCCAGATACCAGTGGCATCCTCTCGTCTCTGTGACAACCCCAGAGAATGTCCCGCATGTTTGAAAGAGCCCCAGGGGTCCCCTCCCACTTCATCTGAGAAACGTGGCTCCAATACTTTGAGAAGGGGTGGCAGCTGAGAGATGAAGCAGGCAAGGGTGGTTGAAGCACCATCATGAAGGGCCTTGGATACAGAGGAGAAAGGCAGAGAACTGTGTTTTTGAAGGAACGTGCTGACAAAATGTGGAGGCTGGAGAGAGGAGGGGACACTGGGAGGGAAAACCATGTTTTTGTCTGAAAAGGAAATTGACCTGGGTTTATGCATCAGCCCTGCAGATAATCCTTGCAGCTTTTGTAGCTCACTGTTAGCACGAGCTCTCTCTCTCAACAGAGACAAGCCCTTAAAGCACTTTTTTCTCTTTACCAAGTCAAATCTGCTGCCCCCAGCTCTGGCTTGACTGATAAAATGTCTGTATCTCTAGGGCTGACCTGAAAACAGGAGTCAGAGATGAGATCCCAAGCATCACCAGGCTCTTTGAACAACATACAGCTCAGGAGGTGGTTATTTATTCAGTGTTCATTTCCTGAGCACCTACTCTGTGCCAGGCCTGTGCTGCAGCTGATCTTTTTAAAGAGTTTAATAAAACCTGGTCCCTGCTTGTGTTTGTCGAGACTCATAGCTTTGTAGGTGACAGAAACTCAACTTACACTAAAGTAACCTGTAAAAGAAAATATATTGGCTCATATACCTGAAAAGTTTAGGCCCAGCTGGACCCAGACCTCATATGACATCTACAGGAGTCAGTCCCTTCCGTGTCTGTGATGTCGTCACTCCTGGGAATCATCTTCTTCCCACTGAGCCCCCAGCTGCTCTTCTACCTGGTTTCAAGAGGGAACTTCTCTCTATGTTTTCTCTAGCCAAGTCCCAGGGATCAACCCTGATGGTTCTGACTAGGCCATGGACCCCTCTCTGGGCCCCGCCCCATGTCCAGGGGATCATGATGCCAGGGTCATATTTCCATCTCTCGAACCAAGTAAAATTGCCTCCCCCGAACTACATGGGCTGATCTCACAGGCGAAAATGAAAGTGTCAGTCACTCAGTGGTGTCTGACTCTTTGCAACACCATGCACTATAGCCCACCAGACTCCTCTGTCCATGGGATTCTCCAGGCAAGAATACTGGAGTGGGTTGCCATTCCCTTCTCCAGGGGATCTTCCCAACGCAGGGACTGAACCTGGGTCTCCCGCATTGCAGGCGGATTCTTTACCATCTGAGCCACAGAGATCTCACAGGTAGGCTCACAAATGTTGTTTGCATGAGTCTGTGAGGATGAAAGGTGCCCTGAAAAGCCCCTTTTGTTACAGAACTCGAGAACCCAGCTGAGAGGGTGCACCAGATCCAACAGATCCTCATCACCCTTCCCCGCGTGGTCATCGTGGTCATGAGATACCTCTTTGCTTTCCTCAACCAGTGAGTTGCCTGAACAACAAGGGCCCCTCTTTGACTCAGCCCTGGCCTCCTAGGGGAGGGGAGTGTCCTGGGGCTTTTGCAGAACATAGAACCCTCCTGAACTTGAGTAGAGCACCCCAAAGAAAGAAAGTACAGGGGAAGATTCACCTTTCCCTGGTGGCTCATGGGTGCTCCTCTCTCATAGCCTCTCACAGTATAGCGACGAGAACATGATGGATCCCTACAACCTGGCCATCTGCTTTGGGCCCACCCTCATGCACATCCCCGATGGGCAAGACCCTGTGTCCTGCCAGGCACACGTCAACGAAGTCATCAAAACCATCATCATCCATCATGAAGCCATCTTCCCCAGCCCCCGGGAGCTAGAGGGACCTGTGTATGAGAAATGCATGGCTGGAGGGGAAGAATATTGGTAAGATTCCATTCTTCTTAATATTATTATCATCACCGTTCTTGTTATTGTTGCTGTTATGCCAGAATAGTGGGAAATCCTTTGATTTTCTTACTGCTTTTTAGTGCATACTCCTATATGTGTTTTCTCATCTGAGCTTCACAGTAGCCTTATATGAGGGATAGAGACATCCAAGACTCTCTTGGTTTATATGGGACAGAAATATAACTCAAACTGGCTTAAGCTAAATGGAAATTTACTTTTAAATAAAAAGTCTGGGATCATGGCTACGGGTGTAGCTGGATCTGGGGGTTCGACTGTTATCGTCAGGACTCAGTCCTGCAGTTCTCAGCCCCAGCTCTGTTCTCTTCTACGCTGGCTTCATTTCCAGGCAGCCTCTCCCTTGGTAGTTTCAAGAAGGCACCTGATAACTCCAGTTTTTAGAGCCTGTTCTCTCAGCATCCCCAGTGGAAAAAAAGCTTTTCCTTTCCAAATGCCTCAACACAAACTCAAGTATTATGTCTCTTCCTGAAGCTTGGGTCTGGTGAACTAATCACATCAGTTAGGAGATGCAGTGCTGTCATTGGCTAGGTGAGCTGCAAGCCCATCTCAGACAGCAGGGCAGTGGATAATCCCCATCTCAACCTCTTGAACTGAGAACGCCACTTCCCACACTTGTCCTCTCCCACCTAGAGTCCTCTTTTTCTGGCAGAGAGAGTTCACATTCTTGGAGAGCTCCACACCAGGTCGACGGGTGCTAGTTGGGCACCTCTGTGTGCCTTGGTGCTACGCTGGGTCTTGGGGAAAATAGTGTCTTTTATTTTTTTCAGTATTTTTTTAAGGATGGTTTTTAGTATTTTAAAGTCTTTATTGAATTCGTTACAATATTGCTTCTGGTTTTTTTTTTAATGGTTTTTTATTTTTTGGCCATAAGGCTTGTGGGAATCTTAGCTCCCCAACCAGGGGAGCTGGTTTGATCCCTGGTTGGGGATCAAACCCTCACCCTCTGCACTGGAAGGCAAAGTCTTAACTACTGGACCAGCAGGGAAGTCCCTTGAGAGGAGCATTTTAGAATCTTATCAAACTCAGGCCTGACTACCTTCCTCAGGCTAAAACCTTAAAATGAGGTGAAAATAGGACATTTTTTATAGATGAGGTAGAGGTAGAAAATTCAGAACACCAACCAACAGAGGCCAAAGGGCTCCTAGTCTTTCTTCCTTCCCAATCCAGGACAACACTCAGCTGTCTATTTAGGTATTACCCACACTGCTTTCAGCCAGGTGCTACAGGGGAGTTTGCGTTTTGATGATCAGAGGATTCCTGGACTCTTGCCTCGCTTAGTTCTGTGGGCACATTTGGGCAATTGCTTCAAAGAAGGGAAACGTTCCAGCCTCATCGTTTCTCTGCAACACCTCCCTGCATAGAAACCCAGGCCTGCTGCTCTCTAATCTCATTTGAGGCCCTGGGAGCAAGTTTGTCCCTGTAACAGAGATTCAACAGCCAGCAAGCATACTTTTAGGACAGAGAAAAGCTTTTCAGTTTTATAGTTTTTGCAGCCATTACCAGCTTTCTTTTCTTGCTGCAATATATATATATATATATAATTAGTGTTCTGTGAAGACACCTACAGATCGTAGCATACTTACCAAAGCACTACATATAATAACCATGCTTTTTTAAATCCCGTTTGTGCCCCATTAACTATTAATTACATGGTAATTTTGGACAAGTTTTCAAAGCCCAAAAGGAGGATTTGGCTGTGAGGGTCTCATCAAAGGGAACAACATGTTCATTCCCCGTATGGTTACTGAGAATCTGTCCTGCGCCAGGCCCTAGGCTGGGCAACAGGGAGGTAACCCAGCCAGAATTAACCCCTGACACGGCGGGGGAGGGGGCAGGCAGTGCTAGGAGTAGGGGCCCCGGAGCCAGCGTGGGGCGGTTAGAATGGCTGACTGAAGGAAGCAGTGACTTGATTGAGACCTGTAGGATGAACTGGGCTCAGCCAGGTGAGACTGGGCAAAGATTGTGCTAGGCCTGGAGCATGCAGTCAGATAAAAAGCATTTCTGTTTGACTGCAGTGTTGCAGGTGACAAGGGGACTGTGAGGAACCAGAAGGAGCCAGGTTATGAAAGGTCTTAAACCATTGTGCAGTCTGGGCCTTATCCAAGAGAATTTTTCACAATAAAGCCCATATTCCTTTAAATGGTATTGTAAATGTCACGTCCTCCAAGAAGCCTTCCTTGGCACCCCGTGTAGGACCCTTTAGAGCTCTTGTCTCACCTCATTCGTGCCTGTATAACACATTTCAACTTGCGGCACTTTTATTTCTCAGCCCATGAGAGCAGGGTCTGTGTCCAAACTATGCATCAATGCATGCCTCCTACCTGGCGCCATGCCTGGCATATATTAATATATCAGAACTCAGTCACTGGCTTGATTAAAAAAAACTGATCGGCTGACTCTGCAAATGATCCCTGACCTCAAGAAGTTTATAATCCAGTGAAGGGGCAGCAGCTGATGAAATTACCCCAATGCATTAATGCTGAATTTTTCAGGCGTGGAGTCACTCTATCCCTATGCCCATCCTGCTGGCCGCCTGGGCTGCTGTGGGTTTTGCAGGCCACTCTGAGAGGCAGCCCTGAGGAGCCTGCTCCTTGGGAGCGTCAGCCACCTCGCTGAGCATGCCACCTCTGCTCTAAGACAGAAAGCCAGGCCACTTGAATGACTCTCAGTACACTTCCAAAGTTCTTTTCTTTTCTGCCCTGGGATCTTTTCAAGGATAAACACCAGGGCTTTACTGCCTTCTAGATCTTACAGAACACTTAGGCACTAGCAACCATTACCAAGAAGACAGCCCAGCAAACTCCAGAGCTGGGGCAAATGGAGGAGGTTATTCAGGGAAGCTTCCTGATGGGTGAGGGGGCCAGAGTGGTTTTCTGTTAGAAAGGTCTGTGGGTGGTCAGATGGAAAAGATGGGATGAAGTGGGCTCGATGTGATCTGGGTCAAGGCCCAGATGTGGGTTGGGCCAGCGCCTGCGAGAAGCTGAGGGCAGTGTGAGGGTACACAGTCCCCCAGGAGACCCCTCCCCGTGTTTCCTTGCAGTGACAGCCCGCACAGCGAGCCAGGGACCATTGACGAAGTTGACCATGACAACGGCACGGAGCCTCACACCAGTGACGAAGGTGAGTGAGGGGGAGTCAGGGCAAGGCACTCACCCGGGGGTCTCCCATGCTGCCTGCCCACCTGCTGCGCTGATCTGTGCAACCCCCACCCCCCACCTTCCCAGCTTTGCCAGTCAGCACATCATCCTGTACAGCAGAGAGAGACCCAGAAAGACCTCCAGTTCACCACATCCCTTGGCTTGCCTGCTCCCCTTCTGTGTCCTGCCTGGCCTGAGTGCAGATTCTAAGTGACCAGAGTGTCCTAAGTAGAAAGCAGGCTCTGTCCGCTGCCCCTTCCCGTACTGGGCTCTGCTCTGCACCCAGCATGTGCTGGGACGCGGGGCCCACGATGAACCAGACATGGTCATCAAGCAGCTCCTGGCCGTGTCCCCTGGCAGCGGGAGGGCCGCTCATTCCCTGCAGGGTGATCATTCCAGACTGCAGGAGCGAGCAGTGCAGTGGGCTCCCCAAAGGCGAGGCCAGACAGTGGTGACCCAGGCGAGGGTGTGCAGGAGGGCCGCTCCCCACCATGCAGGGTGATCATTCCAGACTGCAGGAGCGAGCAGTGCAGTGGGCTCCCCAAAGGCGAGGCCAGACAGTGGTGACCCAGGCGAGGGTGTGCAGGTAGAGGGAAAAGGCTGACCCGGGCTCTGAGCGACACCTCAGACCTTTCACCGCTTCTAGTTAAGGAAATGGCATCAGACTCACCTCTGGGGAGGAGCGTGAACCGTGTAGCCAGGCAGTCTGGATGATTTGGGCCTGAGGCCAGCGTTTCCATTAGGCAGATCAGGCCCACTGCCCAGGACCCACAGTGCTGCTTTCAGGGCCCATGAGAATGTTCTAATTCATTTCAATATAAGAATTTTAAAAAGAATATGAGCCTGGATTATTTTAATCTTTATATCAATGTGGTCATAAAACAGAGTTTTGATATTTTCTTAGTGGAGGAAGGGGCCTGGGCAAGCAAGGGTACCTCAGGCCTGAATGTCCCAGTGCTGCCTTGTGTTGACTGAACACAGCCCTTCTTTCTCCCTGTGATAGTTTCACTGTTTAAAAATCATTATTTAGCAGTTTTCTTACTGGCCTTTGTGTTTCTCTTGGGGGCAGTCCCAGGCCCTGTTAGCCCCCATTTTGGTCAAGAGAGCTGGGTTGTACTCTGGTGAGTTTCCTGGGAGTTGGTGTAAGAGGCAAGACTCTTACATAGGTGGGTTTTCATATTCTAGTAGGACTATTTCTGTTGCCAGTCACAGAGCCTTCAACTGAAACTGACGTAAGCATAAAAGGGATCCAGGGTAGGTGTGGCTTCAGGCACGGCTGGATCCAGGAGCTTAGTTGGCCTTGTCAGGGATGTGTCTCCACCTTGCTCTTCTGCTTCCCTGTGTCGACTTCATCCTCTGGGGGGATCTTCCTTTTGCGGTGGTCTCTGACAGTTCCAGGCTTTCATTGTCCTTTTACCCAAAGAGCTTCCTTTTCAAAATGATTCCAGTAGAGTCCCTTGGTTGGAGTCTCACCGCACTGTCTCGAGTCATGCACCCAGGCAAGAATCAGTCACTGTGGCCTGAGAGGGAGGTGATGGGTCGGGCCTGGGTCGTAGGGCAGGAAAGTAAATCGGGGCGTGATGTTCAGCTCTGCTAGAATTCTTAGCGATTAAAGCCACCCTGAGCTGAGAAGAACGTCCTGCAGAGCCTCCTTTAGGAGATATGAAGGCTGCCACCTTCTGATTGTTTGCGGTGGTTTGATCTTCTCTTTCCTTCTTGCCCTCTCTTTCCTACCAGCTCTAGTCCCCCCTTTCCCTCTATCACTTTTAATAGCCCCCTTCTCGTTCTCTCCATCTGTTGCTTTTTGACTGCTGGTTATGTGCCTGTGTGCATACACACATGTGCAACTCTTGATCTAGATCTTGCTTTCAGGCTTTCTTCTTCCACTTCCACTGGGGGAAAACACCTCTTGTCCAGCAAGATAGCTTGATTTCTCAGCACTGAGACCTGTTGGGGCTGCTGCTGGTGGAGGCAGACGTGTCCGTGGGAAGGCAGGTCAGGCACCACCCTGCCGCATTCCTGGGGCCTCAGGTCACTGTCAGTCAGCCTGCACCCGCTGTGTGGCCGCCCCGTCTCCTCACTGTGAGGTGGTGGGTGCTGTGGGCACCAGGACCAAGGAGAGGGATGGACAGAGGGCACAGGGGTTTGTGGCCTCAGGACCTCCCGGCAGGCTTCACCCCACCGGAGAGAAGCCTTCAGAGGAATTTGAACAAGAGAGTCTCAGGATGTGATTTATGATTTTAAAAGATCCCTCCAGCTGCCGTGGGGAGAGACGACTCTACCAAGCTTGAATGGAGGCGAGGTGGCCAGGTAGAAGGACGGTAGTGTCTGGACCAGCGGGGAGAGGGTGGCATTGGAGGTGGTGAGGCTGGTCAGATTCAGGGGACAATTTCGAAGGAAATGCTGATGAGTTAGCTTCTGTGGCCTGAGGGAGTGGGCAGATGGTGGTTCTGTTTCCTAAGATGGGGAAGATGAGGGGATGAAGCAAGTTTGGGGAGGGGTGTGTGGGAGAGTTGGTAAGCTGTTCTATTTTAGGTGTGATAAACCCAAATGACAGACTTCCTAATAAATGGTAGCTGTTATCCCTGTTTCTACCCCACACCATTATACAGCAACATCTGCAAACACACGAGCTTTCTCTCAGCTTGCAGCTCAGCTCTGCTCCTCATCTCTTCTTTTCTCCCCCTTACATTTTCCACTTCTCCTTGCTCCCCCGCCCCCCACTCCAGTCTACCACCAGTGACTGCTGGAGCTGGTGGAGTTGAGCAAGTCTCCGCCCTGGGCAGTTCCTTCAGCAGAGCAAAGGGTGGGCTCAGAAGAAGCCCTTGGGGTCACTCCAAGGAGCACCCAGCCCTTGGGGTTCAGCTCTTGGCCTTGCAAAGCCTCTGGCCTTTCTCTCTCTAAAGCCAGGCAGATACATAGGTTACTAGGTGCTGCTCACATAGGGATGGTGTGAAGTCAAAGATGCAGCAGTACAGAGATCTCTCCATTTCACTGAGAAGGTGACTATGAGTCAAGATCTGAGTTTATTTGATCCTAAATAGCTGGTCTGTCATTTTGCATCAACTTTGTCAGAATATCTTGCAAAGACACTTGTCAGGGAACCAGCAGGGGAAAGCTGGCTTAACTGACGCCTGCTGTCTACAGCGGGCTGTCCCAGGCACTGAGGACTGGGTCCACCCAAAGACCACTGCATCTCACGGGGGCACCGGCCCAGTCTTCTGGAGCCAGCTACTCACAGAGAAGAGACCTCTGTGATGTGTGTGGGTGGGGTGGGGAATAACAGGGAGAGATGACTTCCATGCTGTCCATGGCCCTTAGGAGTCATTAACTATGGTATTAATAACAGCAACAACTACATCTCATATGAAGCTAATTGTGTCCCAGGCACTGTTACAAGCTGTTCATGTGTAATAACTTGTTTAGTCCTATGACAACACTATAAAGTGGGTACTATTCTTATCACTCCCATTTTACAGATAAGAAAACTGAGACTTAGAAAACAGAACTAAATTTTTCAGGTCACCCAGGTAAAAACAAAAAGGTGGTAAAGCCAGGTATTGTTGGCTTAGCTCCATGATGGACAGGTGGATGGGTGCACGGACAGGATCAAGATAATCCATGAGGACAAGAGAAGAGACAGTCCTGATGGATGCTCAGCACCGGGAAGATATCTGCAGGCTAGCGAGAGCAGGCACCACCTTTGTTACTCTTTTGTTTATTAGAATTTAATAGATTTGTCTATTTATATAGGTACATGCATGTGTCTTCTTTTTATAGTATTAAACATCTTTGTGCTTGCTTTAAAATACAAGCACATTAACATTTATACATGACCCATTTTCTCCGTAGCATTTCTACCCATTTGCATCTCTTAGGGTACAGGCTTTAACACAAATTGTAGGCATAAATAACTGTCCTGCTCCCCCGAAAGTCCCCTTCCCAAAGATCACTAGCTGCATGGCCTTCAGCAAAACACTTAAATTCTCTGCAGTGCAGATTTCTTTGTCTAGTCCCACCCCATAAGCTAAAGCCATTGTTTTTTTGTTGTTGTCCAGTCGCTCAGGCATGTCCGACTCTTTGTGACCCTATGGACTGCAGCACGTCAGGCATCCCTGTCCTTCATCACCTCCTGGAGCTTGCTCAAACTCATGTCCATTAGTAATTATAATCAAAATCACAAGAGCCGCTATAAGCTGAATACTTAATGTATGTCTGTGCTATGCTGAGAACTTTCACATGTTCTCTTTTTTTTAATATATTGAAGTCTTTCTTCTTATCTAGATATATTGATATATAACAGTTTATTAATATAAGATATATGGGATAATGATTTGAGACATATATATATATATAAATGATCACCACAATAAGTCAGGTTTAACATCCATCACCACACAGTTATATTTTGTTTCCTTGTGATGAGAACTTTTAAGATCTACTGTCTTAGTAGGTTTCAAATATACAACATAGTATTGTTAACTTTAGGCACCATGCTGAATATTATATCCTATGACTTATTTATCCTGCTGAATATTACATCCTATGCTTTATTTATCTACTGGAGGCTTGTACCTTTTGATTTCCTTTACCCATTTCATCCACCTCTCACCTCTGGCAACCACCTGTCTATTCTCTGTATCAGTGAGTTCTGTTTGTTTCTGATTTTAGATTCCACATGTAAGTGAGATCATACGGTGCTTGTCATCTTCTGTCTGAGTTATTTCACTCAGCATAATGCCCTCAAGGTCCATTTATGCTGTTGCAAATGGCACGATTTCCATCTTTTTATGGCTGAATAATTTCCCATTGTTTCTATACACCAGTCTTCTTTGTCTGTTTGTCTGTCTATGGACCTTTAGGTTACTTTCGTATCTTGGCTATTGTAAATAGTGCTGCAGGGAACATGGGGGTCTGCACCATATCTTCTCAAGTTAAATGTGTTCATTTCCTGTGGGTAAATACCCAGAAGTGGAATTGCTGGATCACATGGTAGTTCTGGTTTTAATTTTCTGAGGAACCTTCGTAGTGTTTTCTATAGTAGCTGCACCCATATACATTTCCACCAGCAGTGCACAAGTTCCCTTTTCTCTGCATTCTCACCAACTCTTGTTTGTTGTCTTTATCATAACAGCCATTCTAACAGGTATGAGTTGATATCTTCACTGTGGTTTTGATTTGCATTTTCCTAATGATTAATGGTGTTGAACATCTTTTCATATACCTGTTGCCTATCTGTATGTTTTCTTTCATGCTTTATCATTTAATCCTCTAAAGGCAACTGAGGTGTGCATCAGTTGTGTAACCTGCCTGAGGTTACACAAACAAGAGGTGACAGAGTTGGGCAGTAGGAATATTTCAAGGACAAGAACTATGTTCTCATTGGTTAACCCAGGCAGGGCCTGTTACTCAGCAGAGAAGAATACAGCTCTGATGGGGAGAGGTGTGTATGCAAAGAGATATGCTTGACCTGTAGCCCCAGTAAGAATTCTCCCTCCCCCCAAATTAAGTTCATAGATGTGCATGTTAGTTCAGGCTGTCATCATGGAATACCTTAGACTGAGTGGCTTAGACAACAGAAATGTGCTTCCTCGCAGTTTGGGGGGCTAGAAGTCCAAGCTCAGGGTGCCATTAGGGTTGGGTTCTGCTGAAGCCTCTCTTCTTTGCTTGTAGACAGCTGCCTTCTCGCTGTGTCTTCACATGGCCTTTCCACTGTGCCCATGCAGAGACAGAGAGCGAGCTCTCCGATGTCGCTTCCTCTTCTCAGAGGGAACCCAGTTCTATCATCTTAGGTCCCCACCCTTATGACCTCACTTAAGCTTAATTACTTTCCTAAACACATCTCCAAATACCATTACAGTGGGAGTTAGGACTGCAACATAGGGATTTGGGGGAAGACAGAGTTCAGTCTATAACAATGAGCTCTGGAGAGAAGCTTCTGGGAACCTTTAAAAATTGTATACAACATTTTACATGGAAGAGAATCCACATACAACATCTGTTTGACTTCCTACAAGGTAAGAACCACCAACAGTGTGATATGTGAAAAATGGAAACAGAGCTGGTATTTAAGGGACAGAAGAAAAAGAAATTTCTTATATTATTTTTATAATGTTAAAAAGGAGCAGTGGAAAGTAAGGATGTAGTATTTCAACCCCACTTTCCATTTGGGGAAGTGAGATGGCCTGCCTGAGGTCACAGCACAGGGAGCGGATCTGAGACTAGAGCCCAGTATCCTGAGCCCCAGCTCATGCTGTTCTCACCAGGCATGCTGTCTGCGCTGCCCCACGGAGCCAGGGCCCTCTGACTGAGGCTCCTGGGCTGCCTTCTGCTGTCCTCATGGATGCTCTTGCCCTTGCTTTCCTTCCAGAAGTGGAGCAGATCGAGGCCATCGCCAAGTTTGACTACGTGGGGCGGTCCCCACGGGAGCTGTCCTTCAAGAAGGGAGCCTCACTGCTGCTGTACCACCGAGCCTCCGAGGACTGGTGGGAGGGTCGTCACAACGGCGTGGACGGGCTCATCCCACATCAGTACATAGTTGTACAGGACATGTGAGTGGGCCTTGGGACCGTCTGTGAAGAGTGTCATGATGGATTAGTGATGTCTGGAAGGGGCACAGGAACATTAGCGCTGGATTATATGCCAGTGATTTGCTCTCCCTGCTGGGACACACTTGGTCTTCTGTGAGAATGGATTATGTCTCAGCTCCCTTTGAATGGTGCTCCATTTAACATATAAGCAAATTGCTCATCCTTCACGGTCCGCAGGGACAGTGTTTGGTGCTCTTGGCTCGCCGTCCTGGCCCACCTGACAGCCTCCAGGGCATTTATCACCCGCTCTGGTTCTCAGCGTCCACTAGATCTTGCCGTATACCTCCGCCCTTCAGGGCCTCCACTGTAACCCATTGGCCACCCCACTGCCCTCTTAACTGCCTACTGTTCTCTACCTTGAGATAGCTCTCCCAGGAGAGGGGCAGAAACAATCATCCTCTCATTTCCAGCTAAGAGGGTACTATTTAAAAAAAATAAAAATAACTTTAGGCCTTTAAAAAGAAAAAAGCTCTGCATCCCAAACACCTAGCCCCAGCATCAGGCCCAGAAAGTCGACACATTCCATTCTTGGAAAAGCTTTGAGGGTTCCTGTATACACTCCCTCCGAGTTCCAGTCCGGCTCAGGTTGAACGATTTACCAGGCTGCGGGCTGGGCCTCAAGGGGCGGGGGCCAGAGGCATACATCTTGATGGCAGAGCAGACCATCTGGAGCCAGAGAAAAGTCCAGGTCAGGCAAACAACAGAAGAACCCTAGGCGGTCTTCTGACCCCAGGCCTCTGAGGACAAGGACAGGAAGAAGGATAGAGGAGGGGAGAGGGCGTAGGGGGTGGTGGACAGAGCACCCCAACAAACTCCAGCCCCTTCCGATTTGTCCAAAGCCAAGGGTGTGGGAGGGATGGGAATGCCTTCCTCTTCCCTGGCTGAACCCCAAGCTGCTGCTCCCCGAGTCACATGAGACTCAGTGCCCAGAGCTTAGCTTGCAGGCCCACTCCCCCTTTTTTCCTCCACACCCTCCCGTGTTCAGCTTGTCCCAGCCCAGAGCAGCTTGGAGAGACCAGTTTAGCCTACTGGAGGAGCAGGTAGGGGAGAGTGGTGCCCCCGAGCGCCTCCTGCTGGGGAAGCGGTAGCGGCGCAACCATGAGCTGTGGGTGTGGATCCGGCCCCTCAGGTCTCAGTACTTCCGGGTTGTTGGGAGCGAAGCCCTCCCAGCTCACACCTGTCCTTCTCCCCAGGGACGACGCCTTCTCTGACAGCCTGAGCCAAAAGGCCGACAGCGAGGCCAGCAGTGGGCCGCTGCTGGACGACAAGGCCTCCTCCAAAAACGACCTGCAGTCCCCCACGGAGCACATCTCGGATTACGGCTTTGGGGGGGTGATGGGCCGGTAGGAAACTCGGGTTCATTCTATCCTGCTCGTGCAGTGCCCATTCGTGTCTGATTGGGGAGAAGGAAGGGCAAGGGAGGGACAGAGGGAGGCTGTCGTGGCCCCTTGTTCCCCAAAGGATGTGACGTTGGGCACGCCTGCTGGGCTGGCTGGAACTGGCCTCGAATGACAGGTAGAAAAGCAATCCAGCTTGGGACAGAGGTGGAGAAAGAGGAGAGACATACAGGCAACCAATCCTTTTTACTTAAAATACTAATAACATGGGGAGGGAGAGTTACAGATTGGCAAGTACTTTTCCTCTCTCTCCAGTTCTTACACCTCCTCCCCACTTTGTGTTGAAAACCTAAGTTGTTATATTTTAAAATGTGAAGTTCTTTTACTCGCTGAAGCGCACCACGTAAGTAGACGTCTCATACACACTGCGTGGGGGGAAATTGACACTCGGCTCCACCCACGTATTTGGTGGGAGTGTGTTTGCCAATTTCTTCACTCCCGTGTGGGCGGGGCTGTCACATGACCTTTCTGCCAGGTAAGGAGCTAGGCTCCTCACTCTGTCTACAGGTAGAGTCCAAAGCACTTGGTGATTTCAAACAAAACAAAAACAATAAGGAAAAGAAAAGAAAAGTTGGCAGTTTCTCACTGCTTTCTTAATCAGATCCTCAAAATGTCATATTCTCTGTTTTTGGTGGAGAGGTCATGGGATCAACCCACACACTGGGTGCTTGCAGACAGAGCCAGAGAAATTAGCTGCAGTAGGAACCTAGGTTTATGGATTTATTTCAGCAGAAGTCCCAGTACCTCTCTCCAGCGAACTCTGTTCAGTTCAGGGTGTCGATAATCGGCAGATAGAATCAGGGGAAGTGTATGGTTGGGGTAGGTGGGTGACAGAGTTGAGGTCCCTTGACATCTAGGGGGGCCGTACCTTCTCTTGCCTCAGTTTCCCTTTCCCTCTGTCCTCCCTTGTCTGCCTTCCTCTCCTCCTTTCTTTCCCAGTACTCTTCCACTCCAGCACCAATGCTTTGGTCCTGTTGGGGTGACCACAGGCAATGCTTAGCTCGGCTGGTGGCACAGGGTGTAAAGCACTGCTGACTGCATTGAGCTTGGTCCCCGTCACAATCCATCCCCACACCCGGTCCCTCCTCCCCACTCCCGCACCCTTCCCAGCCTTCCTCTCCTCACCAGTGCCTTCAGGGCTTTGCTGACCTCCCTAGGCTGGAGCAGAATCCCCGGTGGGTAGAACCGCTTCAGAGTGGTCTCCCACCCACTGAACCTCCCTTGAAGGTGGGTGAGGAATATTAGACCCATTTAACGGATGAATAAAGTGGGTCTGAAAGAAGTTGCTGCAGTCAGTGACAGAGACAGGACAAGAATCTGCCTTCCAGATAGATACTTTAGGCCCCTTTTCTCTCTGCCACAGCCTCCTTGAAGGGTGAAAGGTATCCAAATGTATAAAAGGCATTCCAGTGATACAGGTCTTTCTCTTAATGATTGGAAATGTTCAAGGTCTGGAAAAGCCTTATAGAAAACAGCCCTTTGGGGAGATTTGGGGAGGGTGACAACACTGGGCTGTGTTGAGTTCCCAGGGGGCCCTACTGTGCTTGCCGGGAGCTGGTAACTTGTGGTACAGTCAAGCCTCAATGCCTCAAACCAATCAGAAGCCCTTTAGAATCCTGGAGACATCTAAACCGCTTAAAAACATATCATGAACCCAACTAACCATGAGCAAAGTGTTCCCAGGTTGCAATCCTCCTGGCCCTGACTTAACATATAGATGAGATTCGCTATGTAATTAGCACCACCGACTGCAGCTTAGAAGCAGAAGGCCCGATTCTTCGTGTGTGCAGGTTAAACCTGCTGGCCTGAATTCTGCGTTTGGACAGTCCTTCACTGCAGAATCGCCAAGTCTGGCTGAATGAGGCTTTACTATACCCACTCCCTAGACTAGTGTGTAGCATGTCTGGACTCTGGGGGATTGGCTGACCCATGTGACACCGGCCAGGGTTGACCTCTGCCCCATGCCCCTGCCCCCTGGCTCCTTTGCAGAGTGCGGTTACGATCTGACGGAGCAGCCATCCCCAGGCGCCGAAGCGGGGGCGACACTCACAGCCCGCCCCGGGGCCTGGGCCCCAGCATAGACACACCGCCCCGGGCCGCCGCCTGCCCCAGCAGCCCCCACAAAATCCCCCTCACTCGGGGAAGGATCGAGAGCCCCGAGAAGCGGAGGATGGCGACGTTCGGGAGCGCCGGCAGCATCAACTACCCCGACAAGAAGGCGCTCTCCGAAGGGCACAGCGTGCGGTCGACATGCGGTTCCACCAGGCACAGCAGCCTGGGGGACCACAAGTCCCTGGAGGCCGAGGCCCTGGCCGAAGTAAGGGCGGCAGGAGGCAGGCGCGCCCGCTGACACCCCCGGAGGGGTAGGGGTGGGCCCCTGCAGACTGGGGAGGCACTTCGCCCCTCACGCCAGGTCAGGCTAAGCCAGGACACAGGCTAGACAGTGAGCTGGCTTCCCGTGCCCCTGCTGGCCTCCCCCTGGGAGGGGAAGCTGGATGGGTGTAGCTCCTGGCTAGGGCTCCTGTAAAGGCTCAAGGCCCCAGTGTCCAGGCTGGAGGTGGGATTCCCAGATAGGGGATGTGGTTGTCGCAGGTGTCTCCATAAGATGGCAAGATTGTGCTATTCAAGTTTTCATTTGTTCATCTTTTCATTCATTCCCTGATTCATTCGTTCGTTTATTTATTGATGAATACTGATGGAGCATCTGTTGTGCTCAATCACTGGCTGGCACTGAGAAAATAATAATGGCATAAAGTGGACCCAGGTCATGCCCACATGGAGCTTAGGGTTTAGAGAAGAGAGGGATGGCAACCACCAACACACACAGCTGTGAAAATGGCAGCTGGGTCAGGAGTCTTCAAGGAGTGGAACTCTGTGTTCCGAGAGCCTAAAATGTGCGGATTGCTCGTAAGCAGTGAGAGATGTCTCTGCAGAGGACAGCACCAAGATCCAAAGGGTAGGCAGGACGAAATAGCTGAAGCTGGAAGCAGAAAATGTTCCATGCTCTTCCAAAGTGCTTCGAGTTTTCTGTTTTGTTAGGTAACTTCTTAAAAATTTGGATGAGAAACCTGCGTGATTTTTACACTTGCCGAAGAAAGCACACAAATTCATTTAAAAATTGTTACCAAACAGTTTGTTTGAATTGTTTAATAATTGGCACGACAACTTTCATGTGCTTTTGACGGTTTTATCATAGTTCAAGTTTCCACTTTTCTCCCTGGAATCTGGCTGGCAGCCCATTATGTATCCCCTTCTCAATGTTTTCTCCCTGTTAAGAAAAGAGGGACAATCAGAATCTTTGGGGCGGTGAGGATTCTATTGTGAAGAGGGGGGTTGGGGACCTTGAAACACCCATCCAAGGTGGAAAGGTCTCATTTAGGACAAAGTGAAAAGTGATCATTCCCTGCCCCCCTGTCCCACCACTGTCCACGCTTCCTGGCGCCTCTCTGCAGCTCCACTTTGAGATCATGGCATCACGTCTCAGACTAACACCAGGCTTGTGCCTAAACACCTCAGCTGATCTTTTTCTGAGCTTGCTGTCTTCCTGGCCCACACTCTGCAAGGGTGGGGTGGTGGGGATGGTAGGGATGGTGGTAGAGGGGCGATAATTACATTTTACTTATTAGTTTTGCCCTGGGGCGCTGCCGGAGTAGAGCAGACTGTGTAGTGATATCAGGGGGGACGTAATTTAAGCAGCCTGGGGTGTGGAAGGTGGCCATTTATCTCTGCAGGGGTGGGAGGTCGCAAAAAGTGGGGACCGGACTGCCTTCTCTGCTGTCGTGCAGGACCCCCCCCCACCACCACTAATCCTTGTGGATAAAGGCACAAACAGTGTCTTCTTAAAGTAGACAGTGTTATGGGCAGAGGATGAAGTATCTTGGCGAAGCATATATGCTAATATTGTGTTTCGTGTTAAGTTGCTTCCGTTGTGTCCCGCTCTTTGAGACTCTCTGGACTGTAGCCCGCCAGGCTCCCCTGTCCATGGGATTCTCCAGGCGAGAATACTGGAGTGGGTTGCCATTTCCTCCTCCAGGGGATCTTCCCGACCCAGGGATTGAACCCGTATCACTTTACATCTCCTGCATTGGCAGGGGAGTTCGTTACCACTAGTGGCACCTGGGCAGCCCACAGGCTAATATTGGCTGTTAGCGAATTTCCAGTGTCCCTTCACAAAGCAAAATGATGGGCTGGGACGGATTGGAGCCTGGTATGGGGGCCCAGCAGGCAGCAGCCACCTGAAGACAGGGGAGGAAGACGGGAAAGAGAGACCTGGGTGGGGAAGGGGCTGGCCGGGACGCCTGCAGGCACCAGCCCTATCAGTCTAACCACACTTTCCTTTTTTCTCCCCAGAGTTGCCCCAGGGCGGAAAAGCCAGTTAGTGTGTCTCAGTAGTGATGTGGAGCCTGAAGTGGGGCCAGCATCTTCCATTACCGGCTCTAAGCACTGTCCCCCATTGTCCCCTTGGTAGCCCAGCTCAGCCTGAGTGGAGGCATCCCTGGGAAACACCACGGGAGCCGAGGACTCTGGCTGGGGGAGAGCAGAGGTCACTGTCAGGCAGTTCACACACATCACTGCGTCCGCTGTCTCCTCCGTCTTCACTGCCAGTGGGGGGCTTTCAGCTCAGGGACCAGGTGTGTGCAGGGTGACTGAGCCTTGCCCGAGGTTGCCCAGTGTCAGTGGTAAAGCAGTCTTTCTCCTCCCAAACCCGGGCTCTGTATCCTGACCCACAGCTCCTGGGTTAAATGCTGCCCCCTCCTGGAATGCTGAGCCCCAGGCCTACCCTCTGAGTTGCCAGAATCTCTTTGAGTGTCATTCAAAGTGCTCTCATACTGATGAGCTCTTAAATGTCTCAGTATCCCCAGGAACTGCATAGGCAGATGAGGATTTTTGTTACCTTTCAAATTTTTCATTTTTTTTTTTCCTAAAACAGCATTATAATAGAAGAAAGTAACAGTCCCATCACCCTGGGGTGAGCATTGTGAATGTTCTAATATATAACCTCTGAACACTTTTCCTATGGACGAAGGAGAGATATTAATAGATTTGTTAATATTAATGCTTAGGTGCATGAACTCTGGAGTCAGACTACTATGCTGCTAAGTAGTTGTGTGACCTTGGACAAGATAACCAGTCTGAGCTTCCAATTCCTTGTGTGTGAAGTGAGCATAATGGTAGTTCCTGGTAGATAAGTAATAAGTATGAGGATTAAATCAATTATTAGGAAGGAGGCTCACACTGGTGCTCTGTATTACCTCCATATTATTTGGGAAGTACTGTGTACCAGGTGCCATGGCATGCTCTTCAAAGGGACCATATCATTTGGAGCTTCCCTAGTAGCTCAGAAGGTAAAGAATCCACCTGCAGTACTGGAGATGTGGTTCAATCCCTGGGTCAGGAAGATGCCCTGGAGAAGGGAATGGTTAACTGCTCCAGTATTCTTGCCTAGAGAATCCCATGGACAGAGGAGCCTGCTGCTGCTGCTGCTAAGTCACTTCAGTCGTGTCCAACTCTGTGCGACCCCATAGACGGCAGCCCACCAGGCTCCCCCGTCCCTGGGATTCTCCAGGCAAGAACACTGGAGTGGGTTGCCATTTCCTTCTCCAGTGCATGAAAGTGAAAAGTGAAAGTGAAGTCGCTCAGTGGTTCCCGACTCTTAGCGACCCGATGGACTGCAGCCCACCAGGCTCCTCCATCCATGGAATTTTCCAGGCAAGAGTACTGGAGTGGGGTGCCATTGCCTTCTCCGACAGAGGAGCCTAGCGGGCTACAAAGAGTCAGACACAACTGAGTGACTTAACACTTTAAACACTGTGTACCAGGTGCCATGCCATGCTCTTCAAAGGGGCCATATCATTTCATACTCATCAACTCCCTGAGGTCAGTATTATACTTAACCTACAAAATGAGAATTCTGAGATAGAGAGGTAAGGTAACTTGCCCAGGGTCACACAACAAGGAAGCGCAGAGCCAGGATTTGAACACAAGTCTGTCTGACTGTGGAGCCTGCCTCTGCAAGATCTGCAACGCTCATATTGATTTCCCTTTATGGTTATGAGGCACCCTGGGATTGATTCTCCTGCCCAGCCAGTGAGATTTGTGGGGAAGCCTCCCTAAGGAACCCACAAGTTGGTCAGTGCCCTGGAAGGGTTAGTCCCCAGGCCTCCAGCTCTGCGCCAACCAGAGCTCTCTTTGTCCCCAGGACATTGAGAAGACCATGAGTACGGCTCTGCACGAGCTTCGGGAGCTGGAGAGGCAGAACACGGTCAAGCAGGCGCCGGACGTGGTGCTGGACACCCTGGAGCCCCTGAAGAACCCGCCAGGCCCCATCAGCTCGGAACCGGCCAGCCCCCTGCACACCATCGTTATCCGCGACCCCGACGCCGCCATGCGCCGCAGCAGCAGCAGCTCCACCGAGATGATGACCACCTTCAAGCCAGCCCTGTCCGCGCGCTTGGCCGGCGCCCAGCTGCGCCCGCCCCCCATGCGGCCGGCGCGGCCCGTGGTCCAGCACCGGTCCAGCAGCAGCAGCAGCTCGGGAGTGGGCAGCCCGGCCGTGACGCCCACCGAGAAGATCTTCCCCAACAGCTCGGCCGACAAGTCGGGCACCATGTGAGCTGCGGGGTGGCGGGCAGCGCCCTGGCCGAGGGCGGCCTCGGTGACTTCCGCGGCCTCCCAGGGCTCCTGGCTTTGTCGGGCAGGGACCAGAAGGTCAGCCTGGGAGCGGGTCTGTGCGGAGCCGAGTCCCAGGGCCCAGCCGCGGCGCGCCTTCAGTCACATGGACCCCCAACTCCCTCCCGCGCACACACAGACACCGGAGCGGTGAGGAGCGGTACCCCGGCTGGAGCAGTTCCTGACGTCACGGCCCGTGTTAAATGGCTTCGCCCGCGTATCGTCACTGGAAAGTTATTCTCTCGACATTCTCTCTACATGCATATATACGTGTATATGTATGCGTGCGCGTATGTACACGTATGTATGAATGTATGTGTCTGTAGGTGTGTGTATATATATATATTTATGCATCTATATACATATACTAGATCTGGACACACATACAAAATGTATATAGGATCTCCTTTTTCTTTTTATGAAACTTAGATTTACCTCAGACCCATGCCACCAAACATCTCCCGCTGTTATTTGGTGGGATTTGCAGGGACTTTTCTGGGAGAATTTAAAGGCCCACAGTAACTGCGAATGAAGCAATATACCACTAACCTGCAGAAAAACAAAACCAGTCTCCCACTGTCTCCAGAAGTCGTGGCCTTCCAGAACAGTCTGCCCCTAAAGGAAGCGAGGGGCAGGCGGCACCCTGGGCAGGCTGCTCCCACAGGTGGGGACCACTTCACAGAGCCCCCTCCCCATCCACCCCAGAGACCCTGCCTTTCCACCCGGAGGTCAAGACCAATTGCACCCCCAAAAGCATGGAGGACGTTGGCGAGAAGAGCCCTGACCTCAGCGGCCTGTGTTCGTTAGTAGAAGAGGGGATGGTGAGAGCCTGAGCCCCGTCGTAGCACAGTATTATGTGTGGTTGGGAAAAAGGAAAAAAACAGAAAACCAAACAGTGGTGTGGAACACTTCAAAACCTAGAAACGCTGTAGGAACAATTCTGTGATAACTATAGAGGTTTAACTTATACCATTTTCAAAATATTTAATTTTTTCTTTTCCTCTTTCTACTAATTATACTGTGTCAGATTCTGGAACTAAACAGGCAAGGAGAGTTTGAGTCCCATCGTTTTTTAATTTGAAATCAGGCCGTGACGCACTCTGGCTGGTGGCCTTTTGCATGAAGCACACAGGGCTGTAGGTACGCAGCTCAGACCAGGCCTGGGGAGGGAGTCCTTGTCACCTGCCGTCCAGGAGAATGCTTTGGTGGAGTTTATGCAGTAAAATAGCTGCCCCTCCCCCTTTCTCTCCCTTTCACCCACCTCCTCCAGTGCATTTAACACAATTGAAAATATGGGGAAAGAATTGGGTGGGGGGGGGCGTGTCACCTCATTGAGCCTCAGTTTCCTGTTCCATAAAATGTGAGCAAGCAAACTGTGCAACCTAGGAAGCACTGTACCGACACAATTGCTCTTTTCATGGTTATCAGTAAGGTGAAAACCATCTAGCACCTTCCTTTTGAAACCTCCTAATGGCATTTGAGAAGTGGGCAGTGGAATTTTCCTACCAGCTTCATAAGAGTCATGAAGCACAGTCCTGCAGATAAGTCACCTCTTGACATTCCATCATTGCCGTGTCAGCCCACTGGATTAAGTTCTGCCCTCTCCTCTGTTCCCCAGAGAGGGAGTCATATGAAGCCACATTTACCTGGGTGTGTAGGGATGGTGAGCCACACTGCCTTGCCTGAAGGACTGGCCTCAAGAGTACACCATGAGAGAAGAATAAGAAGGGCTCAAAAAGAGAATGCCAGGGAGAGGCTAGTGACAAACTCGACCTTCTTTGTTTTGCCTAGAATTGGAAATGAAAGAGCCTCAGAGCAAGCTAGGAGCTCTCTGCCACTTAGCATATAAAGTACCCCCCCCCCCCCCCTTCCATATTACAGCTTAGGGAAGGAAACAAGGCCTTAGGATGGCTGTGACTTGTCCAAGATTTAATAGATGGCTGAGGGTGTGGCTGGGTCTGGCTCCTAAAGCCATTTATTTGCAAGGATTCTGTGACGTCCAGCCAGGACAGAGACTTCTCATTTCTACCCAGAGAGACTCCCAGACCTTAAACACAGTGACCTCCTCTGCAAGGTATCACATTCTCTGCCATGACTACCAGATGAAACATTAAGATGTGAGTTGACAGATCTGTTGCCTGATGTACGTAACACCAGTCAGGTCATGTGGATTTTCCTCTGAATTGACTAACTTCATCTTTCCTTACTGATTATAGGCCTGCCTTTCACTGAATGACCTACCTGAAGGACAGGGCCTTTCTGTTTTCTTTAAGCACCTGTTTTTCCATTGGGAAATGGCCGATGAGCTCACATTTAGGCAAACTCACACCCCACTCATCCAGCTCCAAATCTGAGCCTTGATGCAGAACCAAATGGAAAAATGTTGCGCCCCCCCCCCCCCCAATCTGGCGCTCTGCATGTCTCAGGCCCCCTCCACACGCACCCAGGCCCTCCCACCGTCATGAGCATTGGCATTCTCTTCTGACGCCTGCCTGTGTTAGTCCACTATATATTGCTGTATTTGCTTAAATGCTGGAAAGTAACTGTTAAAATGTGAAACTGTAATTTTTAAAAAGGCTACAATGAAATTATAGCCAATGCCACTCACCAAATCTTTGCACCTAGTAGATAGATCAATGTAAAAAAACAAATACCAGAAACCTAACTGTACAGTGAGTGTGGGGGAAATGTAGTAACCTAGTTAGTAGTCCTCAGTATAACCAATTGTACAAGGGGAAGTGGTGTGTCTACCTACTTGTCCATCACCATTACTGGAAGCTGTACTGATCAGTTCATTGATAACGGGCAATTTTTTTTTTTTTTTTGCTCTTCACAGAATGATTTCTTAACCTTCAACTTACCCTGAGGTCAAGCCTTTTGTCTTTCTGTGTTACCGGTGTTCAGTCTCTTTTAGGAATGAACCAGCAAGATGTTCATTTAAAACTGACCAAAGAACAAATTCATTCCTGGTCTAGTTTCCTGGGCCTGGGGCCCAGCCTCCGGCCGCTAAGGACCTTTCTTGGATAAAATTGAGAACGAGCCGTGCTTCCTACCCCACACCCCCTCTCTCCCTTTAGTCCCCTTTCCTCTTAAAGAGCTGCTCTGAACTGTGGGATTCTGTGAAAAATTCTTGCCTTTCCTTGTTTTCAGTGCTAACGATTTCTCACCTTGAAGCGCCTTTTGAACCCCGGACAGAGCGCACAACTGGAGGGAATTGTCAGCTTGTGAGTTAGACTTGTGTGTGGGGGGATCTTTTCTCTGAGGTCACTGGGCCCTCAGGGGCAGGAGAGAAATGGATTCCCACCAGGTTCCTATCCCATGAAGAAATCCGAGTGGGAAGAGACGCAGGGAAGTGGAGCCATCCCTCGGCTGCCGGCCGGAACCAGCAGCTCGGTGATCTGCCTTATAAACACTCCCCAGCTGGTTGGTGGTACCCACGTGGGGCCAGTGCGGGGAAGGGCCTGGCGCGGGGCTTGCTTCCCTTTGGGAGGCCCTCAGAGTGCCTTGTCGGGGGGGTTATTTCTTTCTCAGTCAGCAGGCATGGATGCAGAGGACTTCCTGGGTCCTGGTCATTACCTGGCGCTCAGTGCGTGGACGTGGCTGTTGGACAACCACGAGGACTAACGTGATGGTTCTTCCTCTTAGCCTCTCTGTCCCTGACTTTTCACACTAGAGCAAATGCCTCATCCTCCCGAGAAACCCAGAAAGAAGACACGGCTGGCTCACGACTGTGGGGGAGGGAAAGCTGCTGGGTTCAGGGAGGAGGGATCAGGAGGAAAAGCTAGGAAGGGGTGAGCCGAGGTGTTGCTGAGATGATTTTCTGCTGTGCAGAGCTAGTGCTGATGTCTCATGTCAACTTCCCTGGTTCTCTGGGGTCCCCGCTCCTCTGAGCAGCTGCGTAGAGAATTCCCCACATATCCAAAGCTGCTGGGGGAGCTGGGGGAGGGGAGGGACTTTGTTGCCAGGTCGGGGTCCTCCTCGCCTCTCTTGGAAGTTGATCTGCCAGCGTCCTGCCGTCTCATCCTTTGGGACTGCTCCTTGCTGATACCTCCTTTCCGTGTGAACTGTCCGAGGCAAACGACGACCTTGAACCAGAACGGCCAGGGTGCACTTTACTTTCCTTGGAAGGAAGTAGCTTCTGGCCAGGGTTTCTGCTCAGGCTCTAGTCCCCGGCAGTGTGACTGTTTACACGGTTTGGCAATAGGTTCGGTTCTGATTGCTTCAGAGTGGCTGGTCTATTTAGTTTCCTTTGGTTTCCTTCCTCCCCAAACTGTCAGGAAAATCAAACTGAAACCACCCTAGGAAATTGCTGGTTGCCTGTCCCCATGTGGTGATAAGTGTTGCCCTCTCCCGGACATCGTTTCTCTCCCTTACAACCCAGCGCCCGTGCCGTAGAGTGTGACTGGATCCTCTGTTGCGTATTCTCATGGTGCCTGCTGGTTTGACGTGGAGCTACCCTGTGAAATAAAACAGCTTAACTTTTCCCAAATGTGCTCCGGTGGCTTTTTGGAAGGGTGAGGTGGCCCGTCGGGGATGGGGAGGGGGCAGGTGTTCCTACTTTTCAGTTCGTGGTCCACGTGCTTCCAACCAGGAAGCATCCCTGAAGTGTCCCTTAGCTCAGACCCAAGAGGGTGAAGGCCAAGGTCCAAGGAAGGCTGCGTCCGCTGCGGAGCTAACTGGAAGAGGTAAGTGAGGGGTGCCTGCTGGGAACTGTCAGAGCAGAGGCCAGCAGGAGGGGGAGCTGTCATCTGCGGAGAGGCCTTCCAGAGTTTGACAAATCACCAGAGGCCACGGGATACTGCTTCCAGTGTGACAGCATATTAGCATTTTGGCATCTGTTGTCTACACACACGTGATACAGCCCCCTGGACTTTTTTATGTGTGTGTGAAGTGTCTGTTGATCACTTACATCTGCTCTGTGCATGTGTGCTAAGTTGCTTCAGTCGTGTCTGACTCTTGGTAACCCTATGGACTGTCGATCCCCAGGCTCCTCTGTCCATGGGTTTCTCTAGGCAAGAATACTGGAGTTGGTTGCCATGCCCTCCTCCAGGGGATCTTCCTGACCTAGGGATCGAAACTGCATCTCTTAGTCTCCTGTATTGGCAGGCTGATTTTTTTTTTTTTTTTTTTAACACTAGGGTCACCTGGGAAGCTATTTCTGCCCCAGGCACTAGATTAAGCCCTTTATGTGCATTTTCTCATCAAATTCTCAAAACCGCTCTTGAAGGTAAGCAACTGGCTTCCCTGGTGGCTCAGCAGTAAAGAATCTGCCTGCAATGCAGGAGACGCAGGAGACAAGGGTTCGATCCTCGGTTCAGAAATATACTCTGGAGAAGGAAACGGCAATCCACTCTAGTATTCTTGCTTGGGAAATCCTCTGGACAGACGAACCTGGCGGGCTGCAGACCATGGGGTTGCCAAGAGTCAGACACAATTTAGCGACTAAACAACAACAAACCCTTCTTAAACCCCATTCTGCAGAAGAGAAAACGGAGGCTCAGAGACTAAACAACTTGTCCAAGGTCAGGCTAGGAAGTGAAAGAGCCCTCATCTAAGCCCAGTCCATTTAACCCTGCAGCCTTATACGTTCATTGTCCTGCCTGTCCTGGAGCAAGTTCATCACAGCAGGGTTAGCAGCAGGCTCCCAGTATTAAGGTAGCTCTCTGTGGGCAGAAGTCCAGGAAGACTCCAGGGCCTTGCCTTTCCCGTGAGCCCTCTGATTGATCTTGACTTTGAAGAGAACAAGATCTTCTGCCAGCCTCAGGGAGTCCATCAGTAACCCCATAGCTACTCAACACTCCCTGGTGGCCTCTAGCTAATTCCAGGCTCTGACAGGGTGAAACCTGCTGAGGGGCTGCGTTTGGGGTTCATTCTGTAATCTGTTTACTGGCTCAAAGCAGCCATGCTCACTTAAGAACCCCAAAGTAGAAGCCTCTCGTTCATTCAACAAGGATGTGGGAAGCACCTTTGTGTGAGCCTTGCCCCAAGCTGGCTGCTGGGGAAATAGATGAATGAGACCCAGTTCCTACCCTAAGGCAGCTCACAGTCTAATTGCACAAGATGATCGCTCCAGAATTCCGAAAGTAACTTTGACTCCTTATGACTATGTTCAAAATGACGGCATCTCTGACCCACAGAAGCACAAGAAAAGGCACGCTTTAGCTGCCTGATGGCTTTGCCAGCCACAAAGCAGCCCATTGCTGGACTGCTTACTTCAGGGCATATCTGTTTAGGATTCTGTGAATGACAAACTATCCAACCCAAACAGCCTTAAGGAAAGAGAATTTATTGGCCCACACAACTGGGAACTCCAGGCTAGGGCAAGGTCCGGGCACAGATGTTTGGAGCATGGTGCTACGTCCTGGCCACAGTCCCTTCCTCTCAGGCGGCCTTTGCTGAGCTCTGCCTGTTAACTGAAACAGACCCAGGGACTCTCTGATATCTCTCGATTGCCTGATGGCTACAGAAGCTCCCCCTGCCTGCACCTTCTCGTCTTCAAAACAAGGAAAGGCTTAAGTTTAATTCACCTTAGTCAGAATTGCCCTGCAGGTCATCCCTGAAGCAGCCAGAGGTCAGCAAGCCCCAATGTCCAGGGCGGTGTTAACCCCACCCACACTTTCTATCAGGAGATCCTGGGGGTTGTACTCACACTCTAGACTGTGGTAAATAATAAATGGTCACTGAGTTGTCAGATGATCAGCAATAGCTAATTGGTACACTAGAAAAATGCCCATGTGGATACATTTCAACTTTGCGTTTATGCCTGGACTCCAGGTTAACTTAATAAAGCTAATATTCATCAATCACATGCTGGACATTCTTCCCAGAACACAGTGCGGAGTACTTCCCATACTCCACCTCCCTGAAGACTTAAGACCACCCAGGGGTCATTTTTGTTAGCATCCCTATTTGACACATGAGGAGGGTGAGGTGCAGGGGCTTTAAGTCCAGGATTCCATATCTGCTCTGCTCCCCTGACGCCCCATCTCCACATAAACGCTTTGCCTCCCCACAGCACCCAGGGCCTAGGAGGAGTACAGCCATCCCCAGGCATGTGAAGGAGGACTCTAAGGCCAGATCGCCTGGCCCTCCCCGCCTTACCAGCCAAGAAGCCTCGGGAAAGTTCTCCGCAGTCCTGCCCCTCAGTTTCATCACCTCTAAAGCAGGGACAGTACCGGCACCCACTGCGGAGGCATGCTGTGAGATGTAGGTAAGTTAGTGCATAGGATGTGTTTGGGACAGTGCCTGGCACAGAGAAAACCCTCAATACATGTAACGGCTATAAAGATGATCTTTCCTTCTGGAGAGTCCCAATTCCAGTGCCCCAGGCCTGAAGCCAAAGTTGTCCCTTTTCCACAATGGGCCTTGGGGCCTTTGTGTAAGTCAGCTAGCTGACCGGCTGCTCCGGGTGCAGAGGCCCACATGAGAACATACATGTTTATAAATGCATCTGTATTGAGCACTTGCTGTGTGCTACGCACCATTCTAAGCAACTCACATGGACTATCTCATTCTCTTGCCACAGAGAAACTATAGGGTATTAACTATTATTGAGCCCCATCAGGTTCAGAGAAGTAGTTTCCGCAGAGCACACAGTTGATAAACAGTAAACCTGAATGCCTGTGGAAGAGGCCAACTCAAAACAACAGAGGTGGCTGGCTACCCCCTGGGCCCCCATCCCTGCCCCCATATAAACTACCTTGTTTCCAATATGCCCAGCCTAGGTATCCATTTCAGCAATGTCAAACACATAGACACCCATGTCTGCACGGACCCTTCGAGATTCCTGGTGGCCCCTAGATACACAACACTACTTAGACAGGTGGCTGCAGGATGGCAGGATCAGGGCTGAATGTGACGCTTTGATGCTTAGAGGCCCAGCACAGGCCCCTTAGCGAACGTTTGATTAAATGCAAGGATCAGATGAAATAAATACATGTGGAATGCATGGGGCGATTTCTCCTCTGCATTTCCTGCTCAAAGCTTGGGCCCACATCCAGCCCAAATCCCTACTGCCATCATGTGGCCATTTTTAAAATAGCAGGTGGGATCCGTGGGTCACGAGCCGCGGGGATGATTACTCGAGCCGCGGATTGGCATCTGAAGGGGAGGGAGGGAGTCTCGTGAGAACCGAATCCGCGGGATCTGACGTCATCTCCGGGTGGACAGTGCCGGAACTGCGTTGATTTGTAGGAGACTCTACTGGAGTTGTAGAGGACTGCTTGTTGTGAGGAAAATCCACACATTTGGTGACCAGAAGTCTACAAAGTGAAGTATCATGTGGGGCTAGTGAAGGAAACGCAGGGGAAGAGAGACGCAGTAGGGAGCAGTTGGATGTTCCCTGAATAGTTCGTCTAATTCAGTCCTGTAGCTGGAGAGCTGGGTTTCAGTGTTTGATTAGGGTCAGTTTCAGCCTTTCCGGGCAGCATCGCTTCCTGGAGGGTGCGTTCTCCACATCCTGTCACATCAAGGGCTCTGTGCTGTTTGGTTCCCCTTCCAGGATGGCTGAGGTGGGTCGGGAGGTTCATGTGGGTTCACCCTCAGCCCTCCACTGCGGCCTCATCATTTGGAACCTAAGTATCCCACCCCCAAGAACCCTACTGGTCTTACAATGATTTAATAATTTTATTTCTTCTGTATTTATCAACTAGAATTCTCATCCACAAAGGCTAGTATTTGCTTAAAATATAGTTCATTCTGGAAGAGAAGAATAGATGCTTAATTCTTTCTCCTTATTTATCAACTTTAAGAGTAAGAAACCAGTACAATCCCTACCTCCATTGGTTGAAAATGAGGACTTTCTTTGCTTCTGCTGAGATCCATTATAAATTCCTGGGTTTTAAAATAGTCAGTGCATTCCAGTGAGTTACAGTCAATATTCTTTCTGTGGCTTAGGTCAGCAGCGGCAGCTTTAAGCTGGCTCCATTCATTTTGGGCAACTTCCTCATTTGGGCACAATAAGATTTCCCAGGCTCCTCTTGTACCTACTCTGCCCCAGGTCTAAAATGAGCCACATCTCCAAGGAGCCCTGATTCCTCTTCTTGGGGACAGTATTTAGGGACATGTGCACTAGTCAATGGTGGGGCTGAGATTTGAACTCAGGCAGTCTGACTCCAGAGCCAGTCTTAACTGCTCTGCCCTCTGGTTAACAATGGGTATTAATGATAATAACAGTCCTATTTATTATTATTACTCCTACTGCCATAACCAGCCACTCACTATGTGTCAGTCACCTTAGTAGGTGCCTCCCAACATTTAAAAAACACAAAATTATTCTAAAAGCCCTCGGACTCAGGCATTATATTCTTATCTTTAAAAAGAGGAAACTGAAGCTCTGAAAGGTAAATGACTCATTCAAGATCACCTGGTCAGTGGCAGGTGGATGAAAACTGAGGTCTGTGTGAGTCTGAATCTTGTTCCTTTAGTCAACTGAGAATTCTGTCCTGAGTGATTTCCACACTGCCTCCTTCCAGGGGTCCCTAGCTCTGCTCCCTTAGCCCCAGGCACTGTCTGTGTCCCAGAGTCCCCAGGCCAGGTGATCCACACATCCTCATTCGAGGCTTGGCAGGAATCCTGGAGGACGAACGGGGGACAGAGAGGAGTGTGATGAAGAGAGACCCCAAAAAGGAAGGTGGGGGGAGGGCCAAGACCTCTCAAGATATAACCAGGCCAGGCCCTACATTCAGCTGGAAGAAAGTCCCTTGATTAAGGTTGTCAGATTTGGCAAATAAAACTACAAGATGCTCAGTTAAATTTGAATTTCAGATACAGGGAATAATTTTTTAGTCTAAGTATGTCACATGCCATGCTTAGGATCTACTTATATTTAAGCTTCCCTGACCTGATAGCTCAGTTGGTAAAGAACCTGCCTGCAATGCAGGAGACCCCAGTTCAATTCCTGGGTCGGGAAGATCCGCTGGAGAAGGGATAGGCTACCCACCCCAGTATTCTTGGACTTCCCTGTGGCTCGGCTGGTAAAGAATCTGCCTGCAATGTGGGAGACCTGGGTTCTATCCCTGGGTTGGGAAGATCTCCTACAGAAGGGAAAGGCTACCCACTCCAGTATTCTGGCCTGGAGAATTCCATGGACTGTATAGTCCATGGGGTCTCATAGAGTCAGACACGACAGGGCCACTTTCACTTTCTGTACTTAATCTGGCAGCCCTGTCCTGGATCCTCACAATAGGAGAGTCTACTGAGCACTGACTTGAGTTTTTTGTACAGAACATTTTGTTTTTACTTCTGAATAAGGAAGTACAATCTCTTTATTGATCTAACAGAAGGAGAATGTCTGTGGAACCAGCAGCTTGTTAAAGGAGATTGACTCCCACGGGTGGATAAATATTATGGGGGGAGGGAAGACAGATGCTTTTTTTTTTCTGAGCTCAAAGTGGCTTTCAGAACCTGCTTGTGCCCTCATGTGAACTTTCCTTCCCTGGGTTCAGAGGTGGGTTTGATCTGGTGCTGTTGAAGAGGGTGGGAAGGGAACTGCTCAGCCACGGAGGAGATTTATGGGAATGTGGGCTTATTCCGGTGATTCACTCAGTCATTCAGTCTCACCAAGCAGCTGGTGGCAGGAATTCAGAGATGAATGGCATTGGGTGCCGCCCTGGAGGCTCTTCAGAGCCCGAGAGGTGGATTTGGACCCCAAGGTTCAACATGTGATGCCTGCTTTTAAATCTGTCTTCATAGTTGAATGAAGAGTCTTGACTCTTTTCGACCCCATGGACTGTAGCCTGCCAGTCCATGGGATTCTCCAGGCAAGAATACTGGAGTGGGTAGCCATTCCCTTCTCCAGGGGATCTTCCCCATCCAGGGATTGAAGCTGGGTCTCCTGCATGGCAGGCAGTTTCTTTACCATCTGAGCCACCAGGGAAGCCCAGTTGAATGGGAAGTGTGCATTTCTTTCTCTGTCTTCTCTCTCCCCTTCCTTCCCCATTCCTTTTTCTCTTTTCTCATCTCCTCTCTATCCTTTTCTCACCTCCTCAGTACTTTGCCACCTTAAACTGTGTAACCAACTAGTCCCATAAAGGAACAATTACTGGTGCACTCAGACTTGGGATCTGCTCTTGGTCTCATTTTCCTTATCTTCCCAAGCCTATCCTCTCTCCCTGCATCTAGAACTAGGCTGTGCATCCAAAGAAGCCTGGATCCAATGTATCCAGTGCATCCTGGAGGTCATTTACATTCCCTTTTCTGATTGGCTGACACAAACCCACTGCATCCCCTAACCTGCCACTCTCCACCTTCCTTTTGGAGCCCCACCAAGTCCAGCATCCTGGGTATCTTAGATCTCTGCCCTGAGGCCTTGTCTGCTCAGTTATTCCTCCATAAAGCGTCAATGGGTGGTCCCTTCTGGTTTGGGGCTAAAAGATCTAGATTCAAGGCTGGACTTTGCCACTGATGAACTGTGTGATCTTGAATGAGTCCTTTTGCCTCTTTGAGCCTCAGTTCCTACATCTATAAAAGGCAATAATTCTCATGATGAGGGCCTTACAAGAATATGCTGTACTGGTTAATATGGACTCTTAAGCTAGACTGGCCAAGTTAAGTCCTTCCTCTTCCACTTACTAGCAGAATTCCCTAAGTCAGTTAATCTGTATATTTCCCTTTCCTCATTTGATTGGAGTGAGCCTGAAATAAGTCAATATGTGTAAAAAAATCTAGGACAGTGCTTTGTCCTCATAAGTGTCTTTGGCCTCATAAATGTCTTTGTCCTCATAAGTGTCTTTGTCCTCATAAATGTCTTGGGCCTTATAAGTGTCAGCTATTATTATAAAGGATATTAAAGTCCTCTGTCCAAATGCTGTTAATATCATTACTGCCCAGTGAGTCTTTGGGCATAGACTGGGAAAAATCAATTAAGTACATCTCTGGCTCAATTAAGTACAAACTCTGGTCAGAGTTTCTTTTGAAGAGGGTCCAAAGTAGTGAAGCCTCAACCTCTCTGAGCCTCAGTGTCTTTGTCTTTAAAATGGCAATGGCAGCCTCACTTCTGCCTACTTCAGAGGGAAGCTGTGACTGGCCAATGGTAAACACTTCAAAAAATGATTGCAGGAATGGATGAATGGACCACATGTGGTGGTAGTGGCAAGCCACAGGGGTCTTCCTGAGCAATATGACTGTGCTGACTTGCTGCCCATGAGACCTAGTGTGAGAGATCCACATCAGAGAGCCTATCCATGAGTGCTGAGTTGAGCACACAGTCTGGGTGATGTGCTGGTCGGCGCTTCATGTTTGGATAACAAGCACTCATACTCGCTTAGTGAGAGTATAAATGTATCGGTTCAGCCTTTTTGGAAAGTCATACAGTGCTTGCTATCGTGGTGTCAAAAGAGCACAAAAATTGACTTAGTAGTTCCATTTACAGGAAATTATCCACAGATATTCTGGCTCAGGTATGCCAAGATTTATATAGATAATGTGTTCATTGCAACTGTTTGCAATAATGAAAAACTGGCAACAACCTAAATGGTTGTCAGATGGGCACAGGTAAATAAATTGTACATCTGCATTACGGACTACATGGCTATTAAAAGGAATGAAATATATCTATATGTATTAACATGGAGAAGTCTCAGGATGTCTGTAGATAAACAAACAGAAAAATTCAAGTTGACAGAGGTATACATTTAATATAATAACATTTGTGGGGAAAAACCCTGTATCTGCGTTTCTGCACAGGAAATATTTGGAAGGCTATGCTCCAAAGTTAAGATGTTAAATTAGGTTAACCATCCTATGCGAGGAAAGAACTCCTATTTTAAGTCGAGAGGTTCTATTTGTAGCTTGGTCAAGGACTGTGTAACTCAAAGAACCTCTATTCACTTTTTCTGAGCCGAAGCTTTCTCCTGCGTAAACTAATAATGATAATACTTACCTTGCAATATTGTGATGGAGTGAGATGGAGAAATGGATGTGAAAACCCTGGCTCTGAGCAGGGACAGATCTTTACAGCAATCAGAGAGGGCGACCGAAAGGAGGAGGCATGAGCCTAGATTTGGAAAGGTTTGACAAGGCCTGGATACGGTTTGATTCTAGGCTGTCTTTTTCTAAAATTCAACAGGCATTCATTTAGTAAGTGTACAGTACAAAACCCGCCTGTGAGCTTTTTAACCACACAGGTGCGCACAGATGTGTCGCCTGAGCCTGGCGCTTGAGCAATAAGAGTATCTTTGGCTGCGCTCCGCCCACGTACTGCAACTCCCAGCATGCTCTGCAAACGCGTCGGGCGCGTCGCGGACTGATGACGTAGCTCTGTAGCGCGGGGAATTTCGAGTGGCCGAGGATCGCGGGAGACCAGTGGGTCGTGGACCCCCCTCGTTTCTTTAGAGGAGACCATGGATTCCCTGGTCGAGTCCCGGTGGCCTCCGGCCTTGGCAGTCATGAAGGTGAGTGCCTTGGGGAGTTCAGGGCCGTCTGGGCGACCGCAGGAGGCCAGCCCCACCTTGAGGAGGAGAAAGAACCGTGCGCCAGCGGCAAGCTGGGCCAGGGTACCCGGCTCTGCCCCGCTGCTTGCCGGCGCGTGACGCTGGGCCTCAGTTTCCTCCTCTGGCAAGTGCCGAGAACAAGCCTCGGTCACTGATAGTGAGCCGAGATTGGCCGTCGTATGGAACGGGATATTCTGCGGTTCAGCCACAACAAACAATGATCTTGAGAGAAACATTACTCCAAACAGTGGAAATGACAGTGACACCTAATCTTTTCTTAGGGCTCACTGCGTGTCAGGCATTATGTAAACTCTCCGAGTACTTTAGTGGAGAATCTCCCACAGTGACACCGGACAGAGTTTGGGTGGATTTTGCATCAAAAAACATTTATTTAATCATCTAGCAAAGCAGGTAGTCTCCTTTACATTTTCTTTCATTTCTTTTAATTACGCTCAAGAAGCCTAGTGCTAATTTGCATTAAGTCCTCCCTAACTGTGTTCTAACTCTTAACTCTTGTGCACCTCTCTCAGACAAATCTGGGTTCTCGTTTAGACTAGCCTTTCATTTTATTGAAGTCTGTTACTATTAAATAACACTGATTTTTGCTCCATGGACAGTAGTGGTGAGTCCTGGATTCCTACAGTGTTTGATCAAGAGCGGATACACTGTGCTGTACTAGCTAAGAATCAGTTGCCTGGTTTTTATCCTTGTTCTGTGATTATTTCAGTGTGTGACTGAGTAGGATCACGTTCTCCTTCTGTTGCCCCGTTTTGTTAACTAGGAATTACGCTGTCTGCCCCACTCACTCATAAGATGACTTTGAGGATTAAGTGAAGGGACTTGGAAGAGGTTAATATCTGCTGTCATCGGTGTCATCTGAAGTGCTTGGTGACTTGAGATCTCCCCATAGTGAAAAGCTGACATCGTGGAAGGATTTTGGAAAGCTGTGGTTCTGCATTTGTGGTGGCCTTGGCACCAATGTAAAGTGGAGAAGAGCATTTATTGAGTTCCAGTGTTCTGTGTTAGTCTCTGCCTCCTATTTAACTGTGTGACCTTGATTCAGTTACTTAACTTCGCTGAGCCTGGATTTCTTCAACTATAAACTGAAGACAGAAATAGTTCATATAGTTGGTTAAATGAGTTGATGTGTGTGGGTGGGGATCCTGTTTGGTTTATTCATGGTGCCTAACACAATGCCTGGCACATAGCAGGTGCTCAAAAATTATTTGCTTATCGATTAAAGGTTTTTTTGTTGTTTAGTTGCTAATTCGTATCCGACTCTTTTGTGACTCCATGAGCTGTAGCCAGTCAGGCTCCTCTGTCCATGGGATTTCCCAGGCAAGAATACTGGAGTGGGTTGTTATTTCCTCCTCCAGGGGATTGTCCCAACCCAGGGATTGAGCCCGCGCCTCCTACACTGGCAGGCGGATTCTTTTACCACTGAGCCATCTGGAAAGACCATCTGGAAGGTAGTAAGCATTAAATTAATATATGTTTATTATTACTATCAACACATAGTGTGTTATTTCTCCCCCTGCTTTTTATTTGTTGTCATAAAGATTATAAATTGAATCAGGGAAGTGAAAGCTCTGTAACTTGTAAAGCTACCTGCTTTGTAGATTTAAGCCTATTTTATGTATTCCCACAAACTTCCACAATGTCCTTTAGTGGCGGGTTCCATGTCTCTGGGTTGGCTGTCGCATGACAGCCTGAGTGTAGGATTCAACACCAGAGTGTTCAGTGGTGTAACGGACTGAGCCCGTATTAGAATCATGGAATCTGAAGGTTGAAAAGGCAGCCCCCACCAGTATTCTAATTCCTTTTACAGTGTGTCCACCCATTTCTCTTCTGGTGTTTGCTTGAACTCCTCCAGGGACAAAGAATTAGCCTTTTCCAGAAGTAGCTCTATTTGGAGTTCTTTCTTATAATGAATAGAACTCAGACCCCCAAATCCATAATGCCTAACTGAGGATCCATGGAAAAGTTTTGGTGTTTGGAATTACTGATATATTGTTATGTATGTTTTTTAAGAAGATAATTCGTAATTTTCATTTATTTTTCAAAGGGATCTGTGATCCATAAAACTTAAGAACCATTGCTTGAATGATTCAGTCTTCTCACCTGTTCTGTACTTTCCCCTTCTACTTTCTGTAAGTTGAGGAAATCTTAGGGCATCCACTGAACTGGACGTTTGTACAGGAATGTTACAGCTCATCAGATGCAGTGTCACCTTCCACGGATCTTGCTCAGCACATCTGGCAGAACCAGTCCTCTAGGAGAGGATGGCAATCGTGAAAGAAGCAAATAGACCAGGTGCCAGGTCTTTGGCTTCTGATCCTGCCTCTGCTCTTCATTGATTTTCAGCACAGTCCTCTAGCTTTTTGCATCAGGGGTAGGTTACCACTCAAAATAATTGTAGATTTGGGCATTTGAATGTTTATTTCCCTGGTTTTACTGTACCAGAAATTTGTTTTTGACAGATTATAGGTGGATGTTTGTAGATAGAAAAAATTAAGATTTAGAGTAGGATAAAGGAGAAAATGAAAGTTATGTAGCATCCTACTATCCAGAGAGAACTGATGTTTAATGTTTTCTTATTGTCCTTCAGTTTTTCTCATGTCTGCTTATGCACACACATACCCACAGTGTGTATCTGTATTTAAAATTTGGAATCACCATGGAGTCGACTTCTTGGATTTGACTCCATTTGTAATCTCTATAGGCTTCATCTGTAAAATTGGCATACGAATGCTACAGACCTCCTAAGAAAATTAAACTACATAGTTCTGTTGTTATTGTTGTAGATTTGTTCTCTGATTAATCTTTTTGTCAGTACTTTTAAATTTGGGCTTTCCAGGTGGTAAAGAATCCACCTGCTAAGCAGGAGAAGAGGGTTCGATCCTTGGGTCGGGAAGATCCCTTGGAGAAGGAAATGGCAAGCCACTCCAGTATTCTTTTTTTTTTTTTTAACTCCAGTATTCTTGTCTGGGAAATCCCATGGACAGAGGAGCCTGGCGGGCTACAGTTCATGGAGTCACAAAGAAATGGATATGAATTAGCAACTAACAACAACTTTTAAATTGAGGTCAGACACTCACATGTTTCAAAAAGTATGTGAAATAGCAACTTGCCTGGTGGTGGAGCAGTTGAGACTTCACCATGTAGTGCCTTGCGGAAAGGCCTGGACTGACGGGCGGCAGGGAAGCCGGAAGTTTAGTCCTGGTGGACCGACGTGCACTCTGCAGTAGCCTGCTCTAGATACACGTTTACTCGTTTGTGAAACAAGTGTCTTAGTTGGATACTGTCTGATGTTTGTCTGTAGTATTCCTTGATTTGGGGACCTTTCACCCAGCAGTGACTGTAGGCCAGGGAGTGGGGTCTGAAGAGGAGAAGGCTGGGATAGAAGCTGGAAACACGTGGCAAGTGGAACAATAGAGTAGGCCTCTTTTTTGTGAAGGGCTGGCAATATGGAGTGGAAATCTGAATAAGTCATATGGGGGAGGTTTTTCTCTACCTTGCAGTTTACGTGGACTTGACTTTTAAATTTATATCTATGACACAGAAGTAGTATTAAATTATTTTTTTTAGGGGATGGAGAAAGAATTCTGTGGCAGATGCTCCAATTGGCAGATGTTCCCATCTTGGTGACTTTCTGATAGGTATATATGCATTTTTGTATTTCAGACAGTAGATGATTTGCTGCGGTGTGGAATTTGCTTTGAATATTTCAACATTGCAATGATGATTCCTCAGTGTTCACATAACTGTAAGTATGCATTGTTTCTCTGAGTTAGAAAGATGTGATTTTTACATAATGTAGTGTTAATTTGACACCAAAGATAAGTACACATATTTATTTACACCTTTACCCCCTCTGTCTTGAGGTTTTTGGAAGGTCTTTCCACTATCCCTCTTGGATACTTTTATGCCTTTTATAACATTTATGGGAATGAAGATTTTGATCACTATATATGGTTATTTGTCCAGCACTTTTTAGATTTTAAGTTTCATAATTTTTGTTTTTGACAGGGTAAGAGATAGGTGGTTCAATCAACTAGTCCTTGGTGTAGAATTGTAAAGTTTAAAAATCCTCGTGGACGAGTTCTCCCACTGAAGACTATTACAGACAGTTTTATCACTTAACTTGCTTTGTGATGGTGGAAAGACTCACATATTGAAATGTGTCTGTACTTCACTTTGTGAGTCCAGTATGTACATACACATTTTTATACTGTAGTTTGACGTATTTAGTACACAGGGGTGCACCTGTCCTTGTTCAGTATCTGGCTGTCAGTTTATGGCTTATCTAGGCTTATGATCTTTCTTATTCTCTATCTTTGAGTTGATTTGTGTTGGAAAGTTAAAAAAAAATTTAGGCTTTAGTGGGTAATAGTAGCTTTGGTGAAAAAGTTTCCATAAAGAAGACATATAGTAGCAACATGGGCATGAGAGATAAGCTAAGGTTGACATAGCTCTTCACTTACTAGGTGGGTGAGTTTGCAAAGGCCCATCATTTCTTCAAATGTGAAATTCTAGAGAGTAGTTTCTGCCTTAGGAGATGGTTGCGAGAGTCAGATGTAGTGAGTTCAAGGTCTGGCACATTATAGGGCCTGAGTAAGTCTTAGTTTCCTTTTAGGGTAGATTCATATTAGGAACCAACAGAAGTTTTGGGGATTGTTTCTAAATCTGTGTTAAAAGCTTCTTGATTAAGATATAATTTACATGTAACGAAAGGCATCCATTTCAAGTGCGCAGTAAAGTGTACAAGTGTCAGTAAGTTTTAACAAATGTTTATACCATATAACAATTATGGTTAAGCTTGAACATTTCTATCACTGGATAGAGTTCTCTCCATGTCAGTCAATATGGCCCCAGGGAATTTACATATGAGTCTGTTTCTAGATTCTCTGTTCTGTTGTTCTTTATGTCTATATCCTTCACACTGTCTTAATTATTGTAGCCTTTTTAGTAAGTCTTCAAGTCAGGTTTTGTCGCTACTCCAACTTTGTTTTTCTTTATCAACATTGTTTTGGTTCTTTTAGGATCTTTGCATTTTGTATGTATTTTCATATAAATTTTAGAATCAGATTGTCAGTTTCTTTCCAAAAAAAAAGCCTGCTGGGATGTTTACTGGGATTGCACTAAATCTAGAGATCAGTTTGAGGACAATTAACATCTTAACAGTGTTGTCTTCAATATATAATCTTTTGCTTCTTATATCTGTGGTACTGCACAACCTCTGTCTTTTGTTGTGCCCAGCTGTCTTTTGTTCCTCATGGCCCCCAGGCACCCATCAGCACTCTTGAGTCAGGCAAAGTAGAAGCAGCCCCTCAGCTTCTGGAGAAGCTGAGATACTGGTCGCATCCTTCTCTCTTCTCTTGCTCGCCAAAGGGGAAGCTGCTGAGCTGTACGTACCTCCATCTGTACTGCGGGTCCTCTGGAGCAGTGGCCCTGCTCTTCTCTGTTCTCATTAGTCTCCCAGCTTCTAGAGTAAGTCTGTTCAGTGCTATGGGTTGGGTGAGATAGAAACAAATCTCTTAGGTAGCCTGCTGAAAAGTGGGAATGTTGGATGCATGTTCTTCCCTAAAGAGAAGCTAAGAGGTGGGCATTCCTCCTGTTTACTCCCAGGGGAGGAGTAATGGTGAATGATTGGGTCCTCATCCAAACCTTTGTTCTCAGTGACTCCAACCTGATTCCTTTTCTTATCAGTGCTTTGATTCAGGCATGCTGCCCCAGGCATGTTCAGTTCCTGGGGCAGCCCCATGAGAAGTCTGAACTTTTCATCTGTGATTGAGTCTTCTGTCTCTCCTTCCCCTGGGGAAAGCTGGGAGTTATGAGTCTCTCTCTGATTATGTGGTGCTGAGCCAGGGATAGGAACTCTGGCAAGTGAGGGCCACATATTTCCTACCAGCTTTGATGTGGCTGATTTTGTGCTTGTCTTGGGGTATGTGAGCATCTGAACTGGTATCCGTATTTCTCACAAAGGAAGTTGGTTCGTGTCTTGTTGATTTGTGTTACCGTGGGGAAAGCCCCGGCTGGCTTCCTGTTCTGCCATCTTTCTGACATCACCCACTCACTCTGGCTAATCTACTGTCATACTAAGGTATGGTGTGCCCTGGGGTGTCTACTCAATGCCCAAGTGTTTAGTAAGGTTTCTCCAAACTGGATGCTGGAAATTTTATGAACTCTTGGCCCTTTGTTACCACTCCAGTTTTGGTTCTTTCCCTGGAAGTTGATCTTTATCTGGCCTCATGGATCCCTGTATATGTGCAGATTTAAGTTCAGTCATAGAATTGAGTAGATACGTATGCATGTTTCTGGAGGTCTTCACATATGTGGAGCTTCTTTCTTTTTGGTACTCTGCTGTGTGAATTATAGCTGTGTGGATTGCCCTGAACTCTGATCTTTGTTTTCTCAACTAGCAAGACTGATGGGCCTTTGGCTTTCCTTCCTGTGCTATGGTCAAGAAATTGCACATGGGCAGGTATCTTGGGCTGTGGTAGAACTTCTCTCATTTCTATAGTTGTGCAAAGTCTGAAAATAGAGAGCTTTTTTCATATTTCCCCTCAGTGTTTTAGTTGTTTGTAGGAGAGTAACTTTGAATATTGGTTACTTTCTGTTGGACAAACATGGAAGTCTACTCTGTAGATTTTAATTATGTCATTTTAGGGAAGAAAGATGACTTTTTAAATTAATTTCGTGAACCCTACTTAGCTGAAAAATTGGTCTTTACTTCCATTCTCTTTTTTTCTTGTTTCTTTGTCACATACAATTATCACTGATGTCATTGTTCATCTAAGAAATCGGTGGAGAGTACTTCCAGTAATGATAATTTATTTTACGAGTAGTTATTTTTCATATCCTACCTGTCATGATTCAGTACACTTTTCTACTAATCACCCATTGTCACAGGTTCCCTCAAGACTAAAAGTTGCTCTGGGTCTATAATTGCGTCAATGACACAAAAGCCCCCAGAGCTTAGTAGGAGCGAGAATTAGCTGTCATATTCTGCTGTCATCCTGGATTGACTGGAATTAGTGACCCAGAATCCTAGCCACTTTGCTCGTCCTTAAACATGTCAGGATTTTTCTTTTTACATTCCTTTATTCTGTTTTCCTATGTTTAGATTTTTCAGTATGGGTAACAAACACTACATTTGCATATCTGCTGCTATTAAGGTTTGAGTGAGGTGCAGTGGCAGAATGTGAGGCAATTAAATTGATCCAAATTCATGTTGTTAAAGACTACTTTTGTGGGGAGAGGGCCTGAGCTTACTCCCATCCATGAAACACCATTAAGTGAGAAATGTTCTCACTAATAGATTGATCTGCCAGTTTGCTTTGCATTTGTGCAGTTTTTCTGCCTAGATAGTGGGAGATGCTCAAGTATTTACTGCTCGATGAAATTATTGGTTTTTAGGTACTATTAAATTACCACTATTTTAGAGATGAACCAGAAGTCATTTTTCTTTTCCTTTTGTGAATTTTGACCACTAAATTAATTGAGGCTTATACTGGAATAAAAAGTAATTTAATTTTACTAAAAAAAAAAGAAATGTGAAGTGTTCCATTTATTGACATTTGCTCAACTAAGAGGCAGTGTAATATTCTTTCAGACAAATAATCAGACAAATAATCAGTGTTATTCTTCTTTTTCATTCTTATGAGGCAGCATTGTGAAACAAGACAGGGAAGAAGAGAGAGTTATTATATATGGAAAGAACATGCAGTTATGCAGAACCGCACTTACAGAAATGCTGGAGTGCTGGTCGATAGTTGAAAGGAGGTTATTCTCTTATTAGCTGACTGGTCACTAAACACTGGAATTGGAGGCAGAGGCCAGCTTTCCTCAGCTTTGAAAGGATCTCCTAATTCCTTTCAAACTTGGAACTGGATTTTCTCTTTTTTAATTGGATACTTCAGAATTATTTTTGAGATGGTTTATTTTCTCATAAAATCCTTAAGATCACATGCCAAAAGGTTTGGTTTAAGTTTTAGCAACTTGATTTTTACTGTCAGGATGCTACGCTCTTCTGATACATAAAAGCCGGTAGATGGCTGTATCCTGTTGGAGATGAGAAATACCTCCTTCCCTGGGCTTGCTTGTTTCTATGAAGCTACCCTTTATTTCTTTGTTTTACTCTTCCTTCCCCCACCCTATACACATGGCTCATAGTTGAGCTTTGTGGGTGGAAAAACAGACTTCACAGGTGATTTAAATAAAGCCACGTAGGAATACATGGTTCGAAGGTCTTCGCTGCTCTACTTTGAAATATGGTTGCTCGCTGGAGAATAAATTATGCTGGTCTGCAGTTCACCAGCACATATTTGGTAGTTGACTGGGAAATTGAAAGTAAGCCAAGGGCTTGATCTGCTTTGGACTAGTGTCTTGTCTCCATATTTCAGAAGAAAACACAGATCAGGTTATGCAGAAGAGGAAGCAGTGGGCTCATTTTACATACCCTAGTAGTGTGGAGGTACTGATTAGATACTTATTGATACTATATAGGTATATATAATAAGTATGTGTTATAAGCAGATTATAATATTTTAAATAATTAGTCAGAAGTGTGTTAAAAGCATGGACTCTGGTACTTCCCTTTGCCACCTATTAACTCCATGATCACAGGCAAGTTGACTAAACTCTATGCTGTGTTTTCCTTCTCATAAAATGGGATTCAGAGCTGCTGTAAGGATTGAAAGTGTTCATACATCTACCATGCTTAAAACAGAGCACGCAGTAAGTGCACAATATTATGTTAATGAAATTGCCAATATTTGTCTCTTTTTTTTTGACTTACCATAAAGTTTCTTATGGTTTAACTTAGTAACAAAAACATATTAATTAAAAAAAATAATTGTTATTCAATCAGAATCACATATTATGGATATGATTTATTGGTCACAGTTCATTGGTTCAGTAGGACTGGGGGTAGAGTCTGTTAGACCACTTCACTAAGGTGTGTGTGTGTTAGTCACTCAGTCATGCCTGACTCTTTGCAACTCCATGGACTGTAGCCCGCCAGGCTCCTCTGTCCATGGGATTTTCGAGGCAAGAATACTGGAGTGGGTTGCATTCCCTTCTCCAGGGGATCTTCCCGACCCAGGGATTGAACCTGGGTGTCCTGCATTGCAGGCAAATTCTTTACTGTCTGAGCCACTGTGGATCCCCTTCACTAAAGTGAATTTGTGCTAATAGCACATTAGCTACTAGTACAGCACCATTCTGTTTGTCAGATTTGGGGAGACCATTTTACACTGCCTTGGGTGTGCAGAATTTAGTTCATGCCAATTTCTACTTATTGTTAAACCTTAGTACATTGTCCTTAATGCACTGAATTATATGTAATTGCCTCACTGCTTTCCTTGAGGTCAAGAACCTTTCCTTATAACAGCGCTTGCTACAAAAATATTTGTTAAATGCAGGATGAAGGACGTTATTTACAGAGTTAGGATGTAGAAATCCCTAATTTGTTAATCTGGTATATATTATTTCCTAACACACGTATAGATCTTGTTTCAAAATTTATATTTTAGAATGCTTGGCAGTGGAGATATCTGACGTGTTTATATAAAACTATCCTAGTTCTTACTTTATGTTTCCTTCATTTTACAGATGGAAGATACAGAGAAAGATACATATTGCTTATAGAGTTGTGATGTGCTAGGGACTCAGGATTACTATTATTTGATATGTATCGCTTTCTTAAGAATGCTACTAAATCATATTTGCAACTTTGTATAGTTAGAGTCCATGTACTAGAATTTTAAGATTATAATGATAGACCTTAGATGGTGGAAATATTCTAGGGCTTAAAATAACTTGTTAGAAGTTAGGTTCCAATATTATTATACAACTTAACTATTTGACTATGTTGCATTTGATTTTTTTGCAGACTGTTCTCTTTGTATAAGAAAATTTCTGTCCTATAAAACACAATGTCCAACTTGTTGTGTGGTGAGTTTTTTTCTTTTCCTTTTTTCCTTTAAAGCTAACTAATTGGTGCAGATATTTCTGCTTTATGTATACACATACGCCTTGGGAAGATGCATGATTATTGAATTAAGCTATTTCAAAAACATTTTCAGAAAAGACTTCTAAAATACATATATGGAGAACTGGGCTTTGTTCAACTGTTTGTTAAGATTTCTGATTACCTAAATGTTTTTTAGAAAGGAAAAGCTAGTGTTAAGATCAAGGATATAGCACACTTTAAATCTTATGCACTATGTTTTTTATGACTCCTCATTTTTTAAAATTTCTCAACTTGGGTAGAAAATCTGATGGAAAGATCATTTATTTGCAAAAGATTGATATTTTAGTATTTGTGCAGCAGGCAAAGATTCAGTTTAACTGGCCCTTTACCTCTTGCCCAAATCAGACCTTCAGGGAGAACACCAAAAAATTTGTTTTAAGTTTTCGAAATATTTCATGTAGTTGAAATAGGTGAAAAGGTAGGTAAAAAGGGAAAGGAAATGGAGGAAGTAAAGAAAGAAAAAGAAGTGGTAGGATCTGGTGGAAAGGACACTGGGGCTAGTTAAAGGGTTTCGGTTCTAGTTTGGGAGGTTGTTGGTGTCAGGATGTCATTGAATTCACTCTGCTTTCAAGTCTAAGCTCTACAACAACTAGGGACGCTGCTGTCCTCAAGGTGGTATCATCACAGAGATTAACTGTATGCAAAATGTTCATGCTGTTCATTCTTCATGCTATTCATTCTTCATGCTAAATAACTACCAGGTTTATTGTTTTCCTCTTGCATTCCTGAACACCGGTCTTGTTTTTAAAGTTGCTTTGAGCATCTCAGGCTCCTCCCGCATTACTGCGTAAAAGAGCATCTCTGTTCTTTGAAGGAGAAATTTTGAGGGAAACTGTGCTGCCATTTTGAAGGATTCTTGCTCATATTAGGTTTTATTTTAGACTGTACAAAGGGCATATGTTTTTACCAGATGCTTTGGAGAGTTTTGAATCAGACTTCCAGTCAGCAGATAGTGATTCACTGTTTTAAAATTCCATATTAGTATGAGATAAATGAACTTTATTTTGAGGCTTTCCTGGAAGACTTAGTGGGATGGGGAGTCTCAGGAGGATGGGGCACACATTTTCAAAAATGAGATTATGACAAGTTAATTATTGTTGCTGACCTTTTCCCATCTGTTGTTTTTCTTTTCTAGACAGTCACAGAGCCGGACCTGAAAAATAACCGTGTTTTAGATGAACTGGTAAAAAGCTTGAATTTTGCACGGTATGATTTAATTTTGTGACTAATCCCTAACTGTTTTTGCCTTTGATATGTGTTCCCCCCTTTACTCTGAACTTTTGAGAGTTAGGGAATGCAGTGTTGCATATTTGGGGTAAAAGAAAGGATGCGACCACAGGCGTTAATCACATGTGAACAATCTGATCGTAATAAGAGTCTTTTTCTTCACTTAACAGAAAATCTCCTGTATGAAAAACAAGTTAGAATGTAAATTTGGGAACTTACTTTTGAATAGTTGAGAAATACTTCAGCTTCATCTTTTGTTTTTCCTGCCCAGCATTAGCATCAGCCATGTTCCCAAGGAGCCCTGGTTCCTTTCATTGGGGAATGGTATTTAGAAATCAGGATCTGGAGCTGGGTATGCTCATTATTATTGGGGTGTCATTGCTTCTAAACCCTCTCAGTGGACAGAACTGTGTTGCACACGCATGTGCATGTATACACACACATGTATTACGGTTTCTGTGTCTGTTATATATTAATCCACTCATTCTTACTCTGATTTGCTCAGCATGTATAAAATGATATGTAACGTGAAATATGTAATTCCTGGTGCTTTATGACGTGTAGTTTTACTTCTTAACTGTCAAGTGTGTGATGGTATTAAGTGAGTGAGCAGTCACCCAGAGGGATTTAAAAAGATATGTTCTATCAGACAATATGTTGACTTATTTTTAGTTTTAATCATGCAAGCCAAGCAAGAATTTTTAGTAGGAATGTACTGTGTTTAGTTAATGGCTAGGTGGCTACATACTTAAGTGCAGCGACTTCCAAACTTGTTGGAATATTCTTAGAAGTACATTACATTGCTCCCAAAATTGTAAAGAAATTTCTTCCAATAGAATTGCAAGTTTATTCACTGGTTTGCATGCTAAAGGTGATCAGATTTACTCCTTTGAACTTGCCTAATGTGGCATTCTAGAAATTGGTTGGTTATTACCTTAAGCAAAGTCATGAGAAGGTGGTATACTTTCCTAGATTAAGACACTCTGAGAGTCTCTGATGCTCATAATTAAAGTGATAGCTTTTCTCCTTTTTATTTATTTATCTTAAGCTGTGCTGGGTCTTCGTTGCTGCACAGGCTTTCTCTACTTGTGATGAGTGGGGGCTACTCTCTGGGTGCAGTGCGTGGGCTTCTCATTGTGATGGCTTCTCTCATTGTGGAGCACTGGCTCCTTGGGTGCACAGTCTTCAGCATTTGTGGCACAGGAGCTTAATAATTGCAGTTCCGGGACTCTCGAGCACAGGTTTACTAGTGTGGTGCATGGGCTTAGTTGCTCCACAGCATGTGGGATATTCCTGGACCAAGAACTGAACTCATGTCTCCTGCGTTGGCAGTCAGATTCTTTGAAATAAGAAAAGCAGGACTTCCTGGATGGCTCAGTTAGATTTTGAAGTCCATGAGAAAAGATGGAGCTGTATATTTAGAAAGGAACTGATTGGGGATTAAGAAAAAAAAGGAACTGATGGACTCTTTGCTTTTCTCTGATATGGTAAAACTGTATCTCATGGCTGCTTTTTTTCCTCAGAACAGCATCTGTTGAAGAGAAGTTATCGGTATCTTTGGGTTCATAGATCCTTTGGTAACTTAAAGGGAAGCCTTGGAATGATTGCAGTCTCTTCTCTCCCCCTCGAAGAAACAGGGTATTTAAGTATTATATATAAGTATAAAGAATTATAGTGGGTTTGGTGAGGTAGGAAGCCTTGTCTGTAGATTTGGGATGGATTTTATAATTTGCTTCTCTGTCTGCCTTGGAATTGCCTCATGGTGAACATTTCTTGGATATTTGTCATATCTAAAGTGCTGTGGTACTTCATTTGCAAAATTAATAGAGATAAAATTCAAGCGATTCAGTTTCATTACTTTTTTGAAATCTGGGTTAAGATCAGTGAGGGAGGAAGTTTAATTTTATGAATAAAATAAGATATTTATAGTTTGTTAATTTTATTTCTTCCTATCTTTCCCATCTGTCATTGCCATTTTATGATACTATGATTTTTTAAAATGTAATCTTCTAAACCAAATACCAAAAGAGTATTGGAAATAATTCCAGAGGTTTTTGGGAACAGGGCTGACGTGCAGATCTTATATTTTCTTCTTTCAACTTTTATTTTCAAGGAACAAGTTTGTCCCCCCCCCCCCCACTCAGTTTTATTTAAAATAATGTTCTTAAGAAACTATTGTGTTTATATATAACATTTATGATATATTTATTAGATTTTTAAATACAGATTTAGAATGTATTTATTTGGAAATTTATTTAGAATGTTGTTGTCTAAGTGGAACTTTATTCTTGACCTAAGTAAGAAAATGTTGTTTTTGTATTTTTGCATAGCAGCCAGTTTGCATGTGTATTATAATTTTTACAACTTCAGCATGTAGAGCATCATTTATTGCTTTGGTTTATACATTGATGAGGTATGAATTTTTCTCCAGGTGCTTATTTCAAGTTTAAAAAATTTAAACAAAGAGGATGTAGAATATAATTTCACCTTCCCTTATAGCATAGTTTAAAGCAGACTGGGTTTGGGTTCAGGCAAAACTAGGTTTCCATCTTGACCCTACTTGATTTCTTTTTTAAATTTAATTTTATTTGTAACTGGAGGATAATTACAATATTGTGATGGTTGCTGCTGTACATCAGCACAGACTTCAGACCCTACTAGTTTTGATATGAGTGTGATCAAGATATTAATCCTTTTTAGCTTCTTTTCCACATTGAAAGATGGGAATAATATTGTGGACATGGATAAGGATTAGACATGAAGAGATATATTAAAAGATACCCAGAATAGTACTGTATCTGGAACAGAGGAACCTAAGAAAATGTTCCTATCATTACTACCCTATATATTTTATGTATTTATGTTGTATTGCTCTGATACATGTATGTGCATGCCCTGTGGAGCTGATGAGAACTTATGCTTGGTGGGCCTCTGCCTGTTTAACCAAATGGTCCCAGGTTGCATGTCCTGGGTTATAACAAGTATTTGCAGGTACTTTGACTAGTTACCAAAGTTCATGGACTTGATTGCATGGGTTTTATGACTGCCCATGTTTACCCAGAGACCTGTTTTCACTTTTGATTCTTAACCACATTTTGAAAAGGTGAAGTTATTGTATAGTTAACTAATGGGCAAGATTTTCCTATATTTTATTGAGTCACAATTATTTTGAAAGTCCAGTTCATCCAGTTTGAATGTCTGTGATGAATGCTGTGAGGTGTTGTAATGCCAACTCAGTTTAATATATAGGAGTGATGGAAATTGAAGGAAAGATTAGCAATTCAACTTTAAGTGTCAGTTTTGCAATTAATATTTTCACACAGCTCATTTTTAAGTTATGTAAGTTGCCATAAACAGTCTCATGGTTATAAATACCAATTATTACCTTCATGGCTTCCAGATTTATGGCTGGAAGCAATGAATGGCTTCTCAGCTAGATTTGTTTCCAAGATATCAGCCTCATGTATCCAACTGCTTGTCTCACTCACCTCTGCTTGGACCTCTTAAAACCAAAACTAAACTCTGGTTCCCTCTGCTGCACCCCCAAACCCCACTCCCAATCTGCTGCTCTGCAGTCTCCCTTCACTTAGTAAGTGGCAGCTCCCTTCTTTTGCTCAGGCCAAAACCCTTAAAGGCATTTTTGCCCCCCCTCTTTCACACTCACTCTGTTGTTCCATCAGTAAATCCCATTGGCTTTGTCTTTGCTGTCCCTGCGGAATCTGACAAGGGCAGCAACCTAAGTGATCCTTGAAGATAAAAAGTAGGTCATACTGCATGTTGTTCAGAGGTGGTTTCCTGTCTCACTGGAGTGAAACCCGTTTGTCTCTGTGGGAGTCCTCCCAGCCCTGGGCAGGCTCCCTGACTTATTCACCGCTGCTTCCCCTTGGGTCATTCTGCTCCAGTCACAGTGACCTCTCTCTGCTTCTCAAAGTGCTAACCACACACTGATCTTAGAGACTTTGTACTTACAAAGTGAAACAGTGTTTCCCTAGATGTTCACATCCTTTAATTCTCCACTTTCTTTGGACTCTGTTTTTCATAGGCATCTTCTCAGTGAGATCTGGGACCATCCTGTAGAGTTTCGCCCCCTCCTCATTGTTCGCTTCCCCCCCCCCCCCCCCCCCCCACAGTACTTTTTACCTATGTTGAGAGTGTCTCTTCTCTGTTCCTTTACCATAGTGTAAGATTCATAAGGATAGAAACTGTTCTGTTCTCTGTGATATTTCCCCTGCTGAAATTAGCAGGAACATGGAAAAATTAATGAATATTGATTTTAACATGAGGTGTAACATTATTATTGCCATGGTGCAACTCTCTGCCACGTTCTTTTTTGGCATGTGTTGAAGTAAGAGAGCAAATTGGAAGAGTAAGATGCATCTGGATTGTGAATAAAAATAAAAAGGAGTTCTCTCTAGGATAGACACTTTGCTGAAAGGTGTACCCTTGTAGTAGCTTGGAAGTGATTTATCAATGACAGTTTTATCCAGCAGTTGAATAGTGTGCCTTTTACTTTGTTATAATGAGATGAAAGCTTTTCTGAGAACCTTCTTTGAACCAAACCCAGATCCTAGAAGAGAAAGACTTGTAACGATTGCAGTTCTTTATTTTTACTTTATTTCTGTTTCCTCACAAAGATGTATTTTCTTTGTAGGAAAGTTTTTAATTACATCTGAATCTCTTTAATATATAATACTACTCTTCAAGTTTCTGTTTTTCCTTTGTTGGCTTTGATGAGTAGTCTTTTTGAAAGAATTTGTCCATTTCATCTAAAATTATAACTTTATTGGTATAAAGTATCTATAATATCCTCTTATTATCTTTGAATTTCTGTGAGGATTTTAGTGATATCTCCTTTTAACTCTGTGTTTTGTATTTTCACTCATCTTTCTTGCTTGTTCTTGGTAGGGCTTTCCTGATTTTGTTCATTTTTTCACAGAACCAGCTCTTGGCTTTACTAATTTTCTTTTGTATGTTTACTTTTTCACTAGTATCTGTTATTACTATCTTCTTTGGGTGTAATTTGCTGTTAATTTCCTAACCTTTTATATTGGAAATTTAGGACATTGATTTTCAGTTTTTCTATTAACTTATAAATTGTTCACTAATGAACTGTTTTGGTGAACCCCAAAGCTGTTGTTCAATTCAGAATATTTTCTGATCTTCATTGTTGTTTGACTTAGGGAATTATTTAGAAGTGTGGTGCTTCATTTCTTAACATTTGGAGATTTTGTAGTTATTTTTCCGTTATTGAGTTTCATGTGAATTCACAGTGGTCATAGAAGATATACTGAATTATTTCCTTCCTTGTCAATTTCTTGAGACATTTCCTACTTTTGGCCCAGAACATGGTCTGTGCTAATGAATATGCCATGTATACTTGAAAATATTGTATATTCTCCATTGGTGAGATGCAGTGTTTTTAATTTGTTAATTGTATCAATTTGGTTAATTGGATTGGTTCAGATCTTCTGTATTCTTACTGATTCTTATCTGCTTTGTTAGAGTGGTATGTTTAAATGCATATTCACTTTTATTTAAACCAATTTTGGTGAACTGGCTATATCTCTTTTTAGTTCTGTCAATTTTTGCTTTATACATTTGAAACTATGCTATGAAATGAATAAAGTTTATGATTTTATGGCTTCTAATTAAATTTATGATTTTTTCAAAGTGAGATGCACCTCTTTCTCAATGCTTTTGCCTTAAGATCTGTTTTGTCTGTTGTTAGTGTTGTCACATTGACTTTCTTTTGGTTTGTATTTATTTACGTGGTATGTCTTTTCTCATCCTTTTTCCCCTAATCTTTCTGCATCTTAATATGGTTTCTTTTAAATAGTATAATAGTTGCATTTTATTTTATTTTTTAATCTAGTCTGACAAGTTTTGTCCTTCAGTTAGAGTATGTATCATTGTATTTAATTGGTTAGAATAATATTTTTGCATTATTTAATTCCTCTTTTTTACTGTTTTGAGTTATTTTACTTCCGTATATGTTATAAATTCCCTAAGACATTGCTAGGGATGTCAATACTGTTGTATTTAGCCACATACTTTCTTTTTCTGGGGTTGATGATTCTTGTTGACACTTTATATGCTTCTATCTATAATCATTTTCTCTACCCTCAAGAACAGTTGTTACAGTATTTCTTGTCTGCTGATAAGGAATTCTTATAGTTTTTGTTTGCTTGAGAGTGTATTTTGCTTTCATTCTGGAAGAATATTTTCAATAGGAATAGGATTCAGTTTGTTTTTTTACCTGTACTTTTAAGATGTCATTCTGTTATCTTCTTTCTTCTATAGTCTTTGCTGACAAGTCAGTGATATTTCTTACTGTTATTTCCTTAGAGCCATTGTTCTTAAGTGGGAGTGATTTTGCTTTCTTTACCTCCTTCTCCAGGAAACATTTGGTAATGTCTGAACATGTTTTGGTTGTCCTAGTCTGAGGTTAGGGGTGTTATGCTGTTGACATTTCTGTAAGGCACAGAACAGTCTCTACAGCAAAATGTTATTCGACTCAGTGTTGGTAATGCCAAGGTTGAGGAACTGTGCCTTAGAGGTAGTATATCTTATTTTTCTCTGGTCGTTTAAAAGATTTTCTCTGTCCATGGCTGATTCATGTCAATGTATGACAAAAACCACTACAATATTGTGAAGTAATTAGCCTCCAACTAATAAAAATAAATGAAAAAAATTTTTTTTCTCTGTATTTTTTTCAGTAGTTTGGTTATGTTTTGCCTAGATTTCATTTCCTTTGTTTATCCTTTGGGGATGGATTTTAATTCCCTCTTAAGTATACGTTATTTTATTTATTTGTCTATTTTTTCTTTTTTCGTTAACATATTGGTCATAGTTCTTTTGAAATTCTTCTAATGCTACTCAGATCACTTCTGGATCTGCTTCTAATGACTTTTTTGTCTCTTGATTAGTGGCTAATGTCTTTTTTGCATGCCTAGTGATTTTTAAATGTGTGTTGAATATTATGAATGAAATGTTATAGAGGCTGTGAATTGTCTTCCTTTGAAAGATGTTGAATTTTGTTCTGACAGGCAGTTAAATTCCTAGGTCCTCACTTATTCCATCAAGGCCTGGTTTGATTTCTGTTAGATTTGCTCTGCTTCACTTTTCTTTTTCTAGAGGAGGATCCTTCTTAAGGTGTAGCCTTTGTGGGGTTTCAGCTGAGTGTCTAGAATCTTTACCAGAGTCTCTCAACTTTGGCCAGGCTCACATTCCAACAGTTTCCCTGCACTGAGCTTTAGACTCTCAGCTTCACGACATCTTCCTGTCCGGTGTTCTGTGACTTTGTCTTACGCTTCTGCAGCCCCGGAGATGACCAGTAATTGAGGAGCATTTCTCAGCAGATTTTTAGGGTGTTTGTGGCTACTCTCTGCTCAGCACCCTGTGCCTCCAGTCCTAGCAGCCTTTGCCCAGAGCTCTAATCTGTTCTCTCTACCCAGAGAGATCACTGGTCCCTGTTTTGACTTTAATACCCCACTCCCAGAGCACGCTTCCATGGGAGATTCTTGTGGAAATGTTGGATCACCTCAAGTTTCCCTTCTGTCTCAGGGATAGTTGCCTTGTGTTGATTATAGATCATGCTTATAAATGGTTTTGTATGTTTTGTTGAGATTTTAAAGTTATTTGTGGTTGGAGAGTAAGTCTCATATAAGCTATTCTCCATGGCCAGAATCTCAGGTCCCTTTGTTATCTTTTATAGACAGATTAACTGCTTTTAAAGTCAGATTTATTGCTTTGTATTTTATTCTAGAAGAAACACTGGTCGCCATTGTGCAGTGAGTTCTGTATTTCACAGAAACAAATGTTAATTGAGAAAACAGCTTATGTCAGTTGTGTATATGTAAGCTGACATCTTTATTATCTGTTGTGTTTCTGTGCTTCAAGGAATCATCTGTTGCAGTTTGCCTTAGAGTCACCACCCACATCTGCTGCTTCCTCCTCTTCAAAGAATCTGGCTATCAAAACACACACCGCTGTAGCCTTCAGACATTCATTAAAACAAGGAAGCAAGTTAATGGAGAATTTCTTGATCAGAGAAACTGGTGGTTCTGCGTCAGAGTTGTTGATAAAAGAGAGTGAAAGCAAATCCAGCCCTCAGAAAAAGCTGAGCTCTCCTGCGAAGACCAGAGGGATACCTTCTGCAGAAAAGTCAGCTCCAGGTTCCTCAGAGGATTGTGTTCCTGAGACACCCTCTACATCAGCCTTGAAACAAGTTACTAAAGGTAGGAAATTAGCTTCACATGTTTTGTTTTCTTAGTGGAAACCTTCTCATCCCACATGACATAATAAATAAGGAGGATTTTTTTCGGGGAAAGGATGGGAAAGTGTAGTCCAGCTCTTACCTCATAACAGCCTTGCATGTGGATGGAGACAGTGCTTCCATATACATTCTCTTTCTCCTCATAAAATAGGAATTCAGGCTGATGGCAGGAAAAACTAAGCATTTTTAGTTAGTTTATGGTTCACATATGGCATAGCTTTTCTGTTTTTCAGCTTTTCTTCCCCCCCTCATCCTTCATATCAGCTCCAGTTTCATATTGAAGAGCTCTTTCTGTCTTATTATATCATCATTTGAATACTTCCAAGCTGTTTTGACTGGCATTTACAGCCTTGGACAGTTTGACTGCTACCCTACCTGTCCATCCTTGTTTCTCATCTCTTCCTCTCAAAAATCCTTCTGCTCTAGCCAAGCTGATCTCCCCTTTATTCCTTGAAAACACTCAGGGATTAAAAACCTATAGCCTGTCACCTGTTTTTATAAACAAGGCCTAACTGGAACACAACCATGCCCATTTGTTTATCTGTCATCTACGGCTGCTTTCATGCTAATAACTTAGTTTGTTGATTGTGATAGAGGCCATCTGGCCCCCAAAGGCCTGAAATCTTTGTTACCTGAGCCTTAACTGAACATGTCTGCTAACCCCATTCCACCTTTCCAGACTCTTATCTAGGTCGAACCAGTCTTCAGTTATGTTATATAGTATCGGTCTCTCACATCACTAAAGCGTGGCAGGACTTGTTTTCTGGACAGTTTGCTTAGCTTTTTGATGACTAGGTCAACTTGTTCAACCTCTTGTTTCCATATCTTATTGCCAGTGAATTTCAGAACACCTTTTAGGCAGAAACTCTATCTTAGACATCTTTGGTATGCCCCACACCACATGTAGTGCAGGGCCATTAGTGGTTACTAAACTTAGGTTGGAATTAGTTCGTTATTACTTGCATGTTTGCATTTCATATAGATATGTGAATTTTTCTCTTATATTTCCTAGCATATCTTATCTTTGGTCAGTTTTTGATCAATTGACAGTTTTTATTGTACTGTTTTTAAGCGGATAACGTTTTTCCCTGAGCAGAACCTGAAATTTTGCAGTGAACCCATAGCATGTAACGTAGATAAAAGTTGCTCCATTAAAGTGGAGATGGAGGGCCTCACCTCCCCCGTCCATGGTGGTCTCTAGGCCCTGAGTCACCTCCAAAGGTCCCTGGAACTCTATCAGTTTCAGAATGATTGTGTTTCTGCTTTTTAATGCTACACTTATATAAGCACACCTTGAAGAAATTGTGGGTTCGGTTCTGCAGTAGGACAGATACTATAATAAAGTGAGTCATTTGAACTTTCTTGTTTCCCAGTGTGTATAAATGTTATTTTTATGCTATACTATAGTTTGTTATGTATGCAGTAGCATTATGTCTAAAAAAAAAATGTACACACCCTAATTAAAAAATGCTTTATTGCTTAAAAATGCTGACCGTCTCACTCTTCACCAAAGAAGGCAAGAGTAGGAGAAAAGACAGTCTCTTCAGCAAGTAGTGTTGGGACAGCTGGACAGCCACATGTAAATCAGTGAAATTAGAACACACCCTCATACTGTACACAAGAGTAATTTCAAAATGTTTTGAAGGCTTAAATATGAAACACAACACCATAAAACTCCTAGAAGAGAATGTAGGTAAAATGTACTAGTTTTCTTAAGTCAGTCTCCCAAGGCAGTAGAAATAAAAGCAAAGATAAACAAATGGGACTAATCAAACTTATGAGCTTTTGCACAGCAAGGGAAACCATAAACAAAGCAGACAGACAGCCTACAGACTAGGAGAAAATATTTCCGGGTGATGCAACCAATAAGAGCTTAATTTCCAACATCTGCAAACTGCTCATAAAACTCAATAACAAAAAACAAACAACTGGATCAATAAATAGGCCGCTGCTGCTGCTAATTCACTCCTGTCGCGTCCGACTCTGTGTGACCCCATAGGCGGCAGCCCACCAGGCTCCCCCATCCCTGGGATTCTCCAGGCAAGAATACTGGAGTGGGCTGCTATTTCCTTCTCCAGCGCATGAAAGTGAAAAGTGAAAGTGAAGCCGCTCAGTCGTGTCCGACTCTTAGCGAGCTCGTGGACTGCAGCCTACCAGGCTCCTCTGTCCATGGGATTTTCTAGGCAAGAGTACTGGAGTGGGGTGCCATTGCCTTCTCTGCAATAAATGGGCAGAAGAGCTAAATAGACATTTCCCTGAAGACATACAGATGGCCAATAGGCACATGAAAAGATGTTCAAAATGGCTGATTACTCAGTTCAGTTCAGTCGCTCAGTCATGTCCAACTCTTTGGGACCCCATGGACTGCAGCATGCCAGGCTTCCCTCTCTATCACCAACTCCCAGAGCTTGCTCAGATTCATGTCCATTGAGTTAGTGATGCCATCCAACCATCTCATCCTCTGTCGTCCCCTTCTCCTCCTGCCTTCAATCTTTCCCAGCATCAGGGTCTTTTCAGATGAGTCAGTTCTTCACATCAGGTGGCCAGAGTATTGGAGTTTCAGCTGCAGCATCAGTCCTTCCAATGCATATTTAAGACTGATTTCCTTTAGGATGGACTGGTTGGATCTCCTTGGAGTCCAAGGGGCTCTCAAGAGTCTTCTCCAACACCATAGTTCAAAAGCATCAATTCTTTGGCACTCAGCTTTCTTTATGGTCCAACTCTTATATCCATATATGACTACTGGAAAAACGATAGCTTTGACTCTACAGACCTTTGTTGACAAAGTAATGTCTCTGCTTTTTAATATGCTGTCCAAGTTGGTCATAATTTTTCTTCCAAGGAGCAAGCATCTTTTAATTTCATCCCTGCAGTCACCATCTGCAGTGATTTTGGAGCTCAAGAAAATAAAGTCTGTCACTGTTTCCATTGTTTCCCCATCTATTTGCCATGAAGTGATGGGATGGGATGCCATGATCTTAGTATTCTTAATGTTGAATTTTAAGGCAACTTTTTCACTCTCCTTTTTCAGTTTCATCAAAAGGCTCTTTAGCTTTTCTTTGCTTTCTGCTATAAGTGTGGTGTCATTTGTTTATCTGAGGTTATTGATATTTCTCCTGGCAGTCTTGATTCCAGCTTGTGCTTCATCCTGTCCAGCGTTTCTTATGATGTACTCTGCATATAAGTTAAATAAGCAAGGTGGTAATATACAGCCTTGATGTGCTCCTTTCCTGATTTGGAACCAGTCTGTTGTTCCATGTCCAGTTCTAACTGTTGCTTCTTGACCTGCATACAGATCTTTCAGGAGGCAGATCAGTTGGTCTGGTATTCCCATCTCTTTCAGAATTTTTCACAGTTTGTTGTGATCCATGCAGTCAAAGGCTTTGGTGTAGTTAATAAAGCAGAAGTAGACATTTTTCTGGTCTTGTCTTGCTTTTTCAATGATCCAGCGGTTGTTGGCAATGTGATCTCTGGCTCCTCTGCCTTTTCTAAATCCAGCTTGAACATCTGGAAGTTCACGGTTCACATACTGATGAAGCCTGGCTTGGAGAATTTTCAGCATTACTTTGCTAGTGTGTAAGATGAGTGCAATTGTGCAGTAGTTTGAGCATTCTTTGGCATTGCCTTTCTTTGGGATTGGAATGAAAACAAACCTTTTCCAGTCCTGTGGCCACTGCTGAGTTTTCCAAATTTTCTGGCATATTGAGTGCAGCACTTTAACAGCATCATCTTTTAGGACTTAGGATTCTAGGCTGATTATTAGAGAAATAGAAATCAAAACTAGGATGAGGTACCACCTCACACCATTCAGAATGGGCATCATTAAAAAGTCTACAAATAACAAATGGTGGAAAGCATGTGTAGAAAAGTGAACCCTCCTACACCGTTGGTGGGAAGTAACTTGGTACAACTGCTATGGAAAACAGTCTGGAGTTTCCTTAAAAAATAAAGAGTTGTCATATGATCCAGGAATCCTACTCCTGAACATATATCTAGAGAAAACTCTTACTCAAAAATGTACATGCACCCCTATGTTCATATCAGCACTATTCATAATAACCATGAACATGGAAGACATGGAAGCAACTTAAATGTCCATTGACAGATAAATGGATAAGGAAGATATAGTACATGTATGCAATGGAATATTACACAGCCATAAAAAAGAATGAAATAATGTCATTTGCAGTAACATGATTGGACCTAGAGATTATCATACTAAGTGAAGTACATCAGAATGAGAAAGACAAATGCCCTATAATATAGTTTATATGTAGAATCTAAAATATGACACAAGTGAACTTATTTCCAAGTCTCACAGATATAGAAAGCAAACATGGTTACCAAAGGGTGAAGGGAGTGAGGTAGGGATAAATTAGGAGTTTTGGATTAGTAGATACAAACTATTAAATATAAAAAAGATAAACAGCGAAGTCCTACTATATTGCACAGGGAACTATATTCAATATCCTGTAACAAACCATAATGGAAAGTAACATTAAAAAGAGTATGTGTGTGTGTATATTGAACACAACTGATACACCTCAGTCACTGTGCTGTATACCAGAAACTGACAACACTGCAAACCAACTGTGCTTCAATTGAAAAAAAATGCTGACCATCATCTGGCAATGCAGGGTTGCCACAGATCTTTAATTTGTTAAAAAATTTTAAAAATGCAGTATCTGCAAAGGCAATAAAGTGAAGTACAATAAAATGAGGTATGCCTTTCATTACAAATGAGGGCTAAATGAATGAATTTGTAGTCTTTAATAATTTGAACGTAGTTGGTTCAACCGATTCATGTTTCTACATACCCCTCCCCCACGCTGTTCCCCTGGCAAATATTTTTATCTTACTCAGGTTGTTATGACTGCTTCAGTGCTACACATGAGTGGTTCCTAAGACTTGGTATAAACTCAAGATAAGTTTTATAGCTTGGTCATGCCTTGGTAGAAAAGATTTAACTAAAGCACTTTCTAATAAAACTAATTCCAGACGACTTTGAAATCTCTTCTTCGAGGCCAGGATTCTAATTATGTGATTTTCCGCAGTGTGGCCCTTGCCCAGTAAGCAGTCTGTTCCACTCCTGCTGCCCTGAGATGTCCTTTTTCTCTTCTGCTTTTCTAAGTGCATGTTAAGGTTGGATTTCATTCTTTAATGTTAGTTGTTGAAAGATACCTGGTTGTATTATTTTTACTCTTTCTACAAATAATAAAATCTTTTTCTCTTTTTGAAAAATACAGTGGATTGTCCTGTTTGTGGGGTTAATATTCCAGAAAATCACATTAATAAGCACTTAGACAGCTGTTTATCACGTGAGGAGAAGAAAGAAAGCCTCAGAAGGTAAGAAAGTGAAGCATAATTGTTGAGCCACTTTAGCCACTTTAGCTTGTGCTTTTAAAAATGTTAGCCGACTGTCCATTCTCTTTCCTTGCCAAATATAATTAACTTTACTATATGCTAATCAAATTTGACTTAATAAGAAATTCTTTTTAGAATTCAGTTCTTTTTAGGCTTATTTTCTTCTTTTAGAATTTTAGAACTACCATAAAGCCCTTGGCCCAAGAAAGCAAGGCTAGACTCTGAATATAGAAAGCATCAAATCTTTTTTTGGTTCTTAGGAATCTTAGAAGTTTAAATTAGTAAAATCTAGCTTTTTCAAAAATTCTGAATAATTACTATATACACATGATATACTGTATACACATGACATTAAATAGTACAGAAGGGTTTTTGGTTTTTTTTTTAGAAAATACAGAATCATTTATTCATTCAACAAATACTTATTAAGCACATAAACATGTACCAGGCTCTGTTAAGATTGGTGAATGAAAATCAGATGCTCTTTCCTTAATATCCATTTTTTCTTGGAACGATGTAACTGGTAGGCTTGCATTTTGAAGGCAGTGATTTTCTCTGGTGATTGCATATGTATAAACTTGAAGTTGTATACTTTGTCTCTGGGGCAGATTCAAAAGGGAATGTGTGAAATATAGTTTGTGTGTGTATGTGTGTGTGCGCGCCCATGTCTATGTGTATGTCCCCTGCCAACTACCCAAGTGAGATAATTTCATGCTACTTTGCCTCCCTTATATATCAAAATATATATCAAATATATATATATCAAAATAGGTTATTAAACTTGATCAATATTGTTGACACATGTAAGTTAAGAATCAAATTTTAGTCACAGTTACATTGCAAGGTGTTATAGAATTTGTGGTAATGAAGATAATAAGGAAGCTGAAGCCACAAATTAGATGAGTCTGATGATGAAGGGAGACATGAGATGAGATGGAAGTTTGGGGAAGGAATAAGGAGCAAGATCAGGGAAGATTTTATTTTTTAGAATGGAAATTATACAAGCCTTTAGCCTCCTTCTTTATACTATCTCCGGGGAGAGGGCAGATGATACAAGGAGCAAGAGGGCAAAAGTCCAGTAATAAAGTGTCTTTAACATGCAGAAAGAGCTTTTCTTCTGAAACAGGATGGAAAGAGGAGGGAATAGGTGATAATTCAGAGATCTAGGAAGGAGAGGGAGGAAATGGAAGAAATTAATGGGAGGTGGGAATGAACAGAATGATTGGTTCTCACGTCTAGTTTGTTTGGAAGAACTTGGAAGAGTATTTGCAAGAAACCATGCTGATAAGGCAGGACTGTTTTGTTGGGTTTTGCGTGTGTCTGTGTGTGTGTGTGTGTGTGTGTGTGTGTGTGTGTGTGTGTGATTAAAGATAAAATGGTGTCACTTAGATTTTATGAGTAAATCAGCAGTGAATGCAGGTTCTGCGGGACAAACTCTTGCTGTTGTGATTTACAAAAGCTGACATATAACGCACAGCAGTGCTTTATTGATTTACAGTGAGGGGCGTCAGTTGACAGTTCTTACTGTAGTGTTTTTAGCATGATAGTTAACCTTTTTCCTCTGAGTAGAACCTTTTTTTCAAGTGAAAATGCACAGTGAACTGTAACAGATAAAACAGATAAAATTGGCCCTGTCCATTAAAGTGGAGATGAAGGATTGTGCTGTCCCCATCCCCCATCTCTCCCTGCGTCCCTGTCTGATAGCCACTGTAGTCCTCAGCTCCCTGCGACAGATGTATGTGAGGTCTTGCATGCACAGTACTCACCCCTAGTGGGTAAGTTTGTTGATGAGAATAGATTTTTAGGCTGCCTAGTTGAGATTTGGGATAAAGAAACTGGATTATTACAAGGATTATTTCCCATAAGCAGTGAGAATCTAATGGTCTAATGAAGAATCTTCCATTCTAATTCATTTAATTTAATTAACCTTTTAATTTCTAATTTCTTTAGAAAATTTTTTTCCCCTAAAGAATGAGATGGGAATATAGAAGCTGGGCATTTTCTCTTTGAAGAGTAGGGAATCAGCACTGATAATTTTGCTTGGACTGCCCTTTTTCTAGATGCATCCATCATATTTCTTCTCACGCACTTAGCTCGTCAGTTTATCCAAAGGTATACCCATCCATGTATAATTAAGTTCAAGTTCCAGTTGTGATTCTGAGGAGCTCTGTGGAATTACTATAATCCTGCCGGTTACACTAGCGCAATTTAGGAGCACTGTTTTCTCTCTCTCTCTCTCTCTCTCAGAGGAAGCTTCACTGTATGAATTAGTGTGTTGAAGTCTTTGAGAATTCCTACATCAAACATAAGTGTTGGGTTTTGTTTAATCCAGTAATTCCTAAATTTTTTTAACCCGAAAACCTTTTTGTTCTCATAACTCATTTCGCAAAGTTCACATTTGTGAAGGTACACTTAGGGAGACATTGAACCACCTTTCTCTTTAGTGACATCCTGATCTTGGACTGTGGTCACATGAAAGAGTATATGATATTTAAAAATATTTCTCCACCACATCCCAACAGGCTGTTTCTTAATGTGGATGACAGCCCTTAACCCATCCTTTGTAGATTCATATCAGAGGTAATCAAGGAATACTTTTCCTTTTGCTGTCCTCAGATTTTGAGGACCCTTAGATGCATTACTATTTCACCAAATCATAGAAGAAAGATCAGTGGCATTTTCATGTTTTAGGAAACATTTTTCAGACTTCATATTTAAAACAATTTTTTAAACTTTTTATTTTATATTGGCATATAGTTGATTAACAGTGTTGTAATAGTTTCTGGTGTATAGCAAAGTGATTCAGTTATGCATATACATGTATCTGTTCTTTCTCAAGTTCTTTTCCCATTTAGGTTGTTACGTAACAACTGAGCAGAGTTCCCTGTGCTGCACAGTAGGTCCTGGTTGGTTATCCATTTTAAATATAGCAGTGTGTACATCATATTTTAAAATTCTTGACAGAAATTGTTGATCTCTGCTGGTGCTTTTCAATGTAAGTGCCAGTGAACAAATTGTTCTCCATTAGAATTTCACAGTCATAAGTTTAATCATGTATCCTTAATAAAATACATGTTTTAGGTACAGACTTAATGAATTGTCCTTTACAATATTCTTGTATAAACTCCTTCAAAATGTTTTTCAGGACTTGCTACCTCGTGTGATTTTTTTTATTCAGCTATAATACGGTAAAGAATATGCCTGCAGTGCAGGAGACCTGGCTTTGATCTCTGGGTTGGGAACATCTCCTGAAGAAGGGCATGACACCCAACTCCAGTATTTTTGCCTGCCAGAGGAGCCTGGTGGCGCTATAGTCCATGGGGTCCCAAAGAGTTGGACACGACTGTGTGACTTACGCTATCACTATAGTCAGTGTTATAGAGTCCAGTAGGCAGGCTGTCATTATAAGAAGAACACTCTTCAGAAAAATGTAATCTCTTGAGGGTTTTCAGGGTTTTCTGCAGTTAAACAGTTATTTCTGACTTTTAGTCTTCATTGATGGAGCATAAAAGAACTAATCTTGCCAGGAAATGGTGGTATTGGTTAAGGGAGAAATGTTTGGTTGTCTTCAGTCTGTATTCAGCTGTTTTCTCTTGTATGGTCACTGGACCATTTGTATTAGATTTCCATGTGGAACCTTGTTAATAGAGATTTTAGATCTCCACTTAAGAGCTGAGCTGAGTCAGAATTGGTAGTTGCTGTGGCAAAGTGATTGAAAATTGCATTTTTAATAAACTCTCCAGATGGTTCTGAGATGCTTGAAAGTTTGAGCAGCATGGCCTTGTGCCCACTGCGTATATGCAAGTCCTTTGTAAAATCTTGTGGTTTTTTTGGATAAGCATATTATTTTCAAGTTTCTTTTAATTGTTACCTGAAATTTTGATATTTCATTTAAAAATGATTGCAGTTGTAGTGTCTATATTGAATATATATTTATTAAGCACCCGTAGCATTGAGTCAGGTGACGTACTCACCTAGGTTATAATCAGATTAGATCGATTAAAATTCATCAGGGAGTTCCTGTCTATCAGATTTTCTCAAGTTGTTAATATGTTTGACTTCTGCATATTCCATTGAAAGAAGTAATGTTTATTAATTGGTTTTTTGGAGGGCATAGAAGAAAGTCATTTGATCGGGCTTTGTTATATTTATAATTGCAGCTTAGTGCTTATCATTGTGTTCATCATGAAAATACAATGAAGAGCCAGGTGGCAATTTAAAAAAATATATATTTACGGATTTTTTATTTGGCTGTGCTGGATCTTAGTTGCAGCATGCAGGATCTAGTTCCCTGACCAGGAATCAAACCTGGGCCCCCTGCATTGAGAGAGCAGAGTCTTAGCCACTGGACTGCCAGGGAAGTCCCCAGGTGGTGATTTTGCTAATACACTTATTCTTTTCTCTTTTTATTTTTTAATTGAAGGAAAAATTGCTTTACAATGTTGTGGTGGTTTCTGCCATATAACTCAAATCAGCCATAATTATACATTCATCCCCTCCCTTTTGAGCCTCGCTCCTGTCCCCCATCCCCGCTCTGGGTTGTCACAGAGCATCAGCCTGGGCTCCCTGTGTTACCTCTGCTAATACACTTTTTATAATGCCTGTGTGTTTGTTAATATAACTAATTGAAGTTGAAAAAAAAGAAAACACTGCTGTGTTTCTTGCTGTTGTTTTCAGTTGTCTTCTTTTGAAGATGATCCCACAAGAATACTATGCATACATCAACTCTCTGAATTCTTTCTTTCATCGGCATAATAAGTTTAGTAAACCTAACTATCCCAACAGGTCTTCTTTTATTTCATCTAGTGCTTTTGTAAAATGATTGATTGCCTTGGGCTTAAGAAGGCAGTTTTGCCTATGCATCAAAATTTTTTCTAAGAAAGCTGTGTATGATAATATTCTAAAATCTATAGCCTGACCCTTGATAGCATTTGTACTCTTAATTACCTGAGATAGCTAGCTTTTTATGGAGATTTTCCCTGGAAACCGTGGGCAGATTTTAGGGAAAACATGTTTTAAAGAGGTGAAGAATTGAATGATTTCATATAAGTGTGATCCTACGTTCTCATAGCATTTAGCCCATAGCCTTCTGCATGAGTCCCAAGTCTGCATCTTTAGGCCTGATCTCTGTCTGAGACCTGACTCTTCACGTATTGGCTGCCACCTAGACCATTCTGTCTGAATGTCCCACCACCACCTCAGATGCATCACTGTCATGTGAATACTGTCAGCTTGATTCACAAATTTGATCCTTCTTCTCTTTTCCATTTTTATCCTAATGTTTCTACAATTCTCCCAGTCACCTTGGTATTGAGCAGAAGGTAAATTACTGTTTTACATGAAAAGCATTTGATAATTCACAGTAACCCTCAGTGATCTCTCTTTTTCTCCTTTTCAGTTCTGTTCACAAAAGGAAGCCGCTGCCTAAAACTGTATATAACTTGCTCTCAGATCGAGATTTAAAGAAAAAGCTAAAACAGCATGGATTATCTGTTCAAGGAAATAAACAGCAGCTCATTAAAAGGCACCAAGAATTTGTACACATGTACAATGCCCAGTGTGATGCTTTGCATCCTAAATCAGGTAAAGTAATAAAACAATGAATTTTATTTACCCTCTGGATAAAGCAGTTTTGTATGACTCAGGGGTTATAAACCACAGAGAAAATTTTAATGCTTTTTTTTTTTTTTAATTTATTTATTTATTTTTTTTTAATTTTTATTAGTTGGAGGCTAATTACTTTACATCATTACAGTAGATTTTTGTTATACATTGATATGAATTAGCCATGGATTTACATATTATCAGTACTGTATAGTTGGAGGAGCCTTGAGACTATTAGAAGAATAAAACTGAAATCCAGAGGCAGGAGAATTGAGCCCAAATCCTGAGAAAACCAGAAAACTCCTGACCACACGGAACATTAAGGAATAAGAGACCATCCAAAAGCTTCCATACCTACACCAAAACCAACCACCACCCAAGAGCCAATAAGCTCCAGTACAAGACATACCACGCAAATTCTTTAGCAACGCAGGAACATAGACCTGAGTGTCAACATACAGGCTCTCCAAAGTCACACCTAACACAGAGACCCATCGCAAAGCTCATTACTGGACACTCCATTGCACTCCAGAGAGAAGAAATCCAATTCCACGCACCAGAACGCTGACACAAGCTTCCCTAACCAGGAAACCTTGACAAACCAATCGTCCAACCCCACCCACTGGGTGAAACCTCCACAATAAAAAGGAACCTCAAACCACAAGAATACAGAAAGCCCACTCCAGACAGAGCAATCTAAACAAGATAATGCATTTTTGATAATAGCTAAGACGTTCAAATACACTCCTTCGGAAGATATCTAGAGTGTCCTGTGATAAGCCAACCTTTCTCTCAGCTCGTCTCTCTGTCCCCCTTCTCTTCTCAGAGGCAGCCACTGCTACCAGCTTCTCATATATATGAGGGTTGCTTGAGAGAGCATGGCCTGTAATATAATCCTAGTTTTGCAGCTTTATGACTGGGTGACTGTGGGCAAGTTACTTATATCTGACCTCAGCTTTCTCTCCTACTTAAGTAAGAGTTGTAATATTGCCTAGTGCATAGTGTTTTTGTCCAGACTAAATGATAAAATGCATGTAAAGTGCTAGCATTGTACCTTAGCAGGTAGTTAGCATGGAATAGATGTTACCATTAGATTATTAAGATTGTTATACCCAGAAATATATGTGATTATTATTATTTCGTCAAAATTTTGTTTTACAGACATACTACTTAATAGTTTGTTCTTTCCACTTAACCTCACACAAATTTTGGAGTTCTTTCAGTTATTAACATATGGATAGAATTGCCTGATGTAAAAAAAATTAAGTTATAATATATAAACAGAAAATTACACAAGTTATAAATGTATTGTTTGGTGAATCATCACAAAGTTCAGGGAAGGTGCCTTTGTAACAACTCCTCAGAGCCCTGCCAGAATCCTAGAAGGCCAGCCCACCCCTCCCAATAGTTGCTGCCTTTATCCTCACAGTTGACAATCTTCCTGACATCTAAAACCATATATTCGTTTTGCCTGTATTTTATCTTAAATATGGAATAATAAGTAGCTTATACATTCTTTTGAGTCTGGCTTTTCTACGACATTATGTTTATAAGATTTGTTCATGTTTTTGTGTACAGTTGTGATTTTTAAAAAAATTTTGTTGCTATAGCGTATTCCATTATACAAATAGGACATGTTACACAAATGTCCATGGTTGACGGATGCTTGGGTTTTTCCACTCTTTGGCTCTTAAAGAATAATGCTGTTATGAGTAATCTTTTGCAGGTCTCTTGGTAATCATAGGCACACATAGTTAGGCATTACGTATACCTACGTGTGAAATTGTTGTTTTTGCATACATTTAGCTTTCCTGGGTATAGACAGAAACCCAGGTGCCAGCGTATGCTCTCATCAGGAAGGTATGAGAATTCCAATTTTTCCACATCATTACCATCATCAGTATTGTAAGTTTTCGTTTTTGGCCATTCTAATGCGTCCATGGTAGTATCTCATTATGGTTTTAATTTTTGCTTCTCTAATGGCTTATAGTGTTCACCATATTTTTATATAATTATTGGCCATCTGGATATTCTCCTGGGTGAAATATCCATTTAAGTCTTATACCCAATTTTTCTACATTGTGGATCTATTGCTTCTTAATTTATTTCTGGGATTACATGAATTTTTCTGGAAACAGATCTTCCTGGGTGTATATTTGCTTAATCTCCTTTCATCTTTTCACTCTCTTAATGGCTTCATTTGAGAGGTAGAAATTTTAAATTTTGTATCCAATTTGTTGCATTTTTCCATCAGATACTACTTTTGCCTACCACATGATCATTTTTTTCCCCCCTAAAAGCACTATTCTTTTTGCATCTACCTTTCAGCCTACAATTTATCTGAAATTGGTTTAAGCATATGTTGCATGGTAAGAGGTGAGATTCTTTTGTTGTTTCCATATGATCAACTAATTGATGTAGCAGCATTTATTGAAAAAGCATCCTTTACACGTTGAATTGTCAGTACCTCTTGTTTCAAAATCAGCTAACTGTGTTATATGTGGATCTGAACATTGTGTTGTTCCATTGGGTCATTTATTAATCCTTGTGCCACTAGTGCAGTGTCTTAATTATTTAATGAGTGTCTGGTAATGTAGTTCCTCCAGCTTTGTTGTTTATTGAGATTGTCTATTAATAGATGAGTGGTTGTATGCAAATTGTGGTGGAACCATACCATGAAACACTGCTTAGCAATAAAAATGAATGAACTACTGATAAATGCAGCAATGTGGATAAATCTCAAAAGCATTGACATACAAAAGACTACATGCTGTATACTTTAAAAACATTTATCTGGCATTTTAGAAAAGACAAAACTTTGGGGGCATAGAAGAGATCTGTATGTCCCAGGGCTTAAGGGTAAGGAGGAGGGAACTTACTGGGCAAAAGAACTTTTGAGGGTAAAGGAAATGCTCTGGACTTTGCAATGATGAATAAATGACTACTAATAGGCAACTGAACTTGTCTCCAGTTTTTGGCTCTTCTGGGTAAAGCGGCTATGAACATGGGCTAATAGATTTGTATGTAGCCATGTGCTTTATTTCTCTTGCGTTTTCCTTTTCATTCAGTTAAAATATTTTATGATTTTTGTTGTGATCTCTTCTTTAACCCATGGATTATTTGGAAGTGTTTTCAGTTTCCAAATATCTTGAGTATTTCTCAGGTATCTTTTTTTATTCAGTTCTAATTTGATTCCATTGAAGCAGTTCTGTATGATTTGGGGCCCTTTACATTTATTGAGACTTGTTTTATAACTCAGCATTAGGTCTTCCTTGGTGAGTGTTCCTTAGGCACTTGAAAGTTTTGCTTTATTTGTTCAATGATCTCTAATGTTAATTACGTAAAGTTGCTAAGGTATTATACTCAAGTCATCTACATCATTACTGATGCTGTGTTTAGTGATTCTGTCAGTTACTGAGAACATTATTGAATTCTCAAAGGATATTTATAGATTTTTAATTTTTCCTTTTAGTATATTCTGTTTTCTTTACATTTTTGAATGTCACCAATTAGATGCATGTGCATAGTATTGGTATGTGTTTTTGATGAATTAATCTATTATAATGAAATAGCTGCTTTAATCTCTGGTAATATTCCATGAGTAATAACCTTATTTCACTTTTTTCTTTAATATTGTGTTTAAACTATGGTTTTTGGTAAGCAGCATATGGTTTGGATCTGCTTTTTAAATTTAATTTGACAAGATATGCCATTAAATTCTGGAGTTTAAAACTTTTTCATTTCATTTAATCTGTTTGGTGGAGTTTAAGTCTACCAACTTGCTCTTTTCTATTTGTTTTGTCCATTCTTTGGTTTTTTCCCTTTATTTTCTTGCTTCTAGATTATTTTTTAGTTCTATATTTTATCTTCACTATTGATTTATTAGCTGTATCTCTGTTCTTTTAGTGATTATTCTAGAGTTTACCATTTACATCTTCAACTTATCACAGTCCACATTCAAATAACATTATGCTACGTGTGTTACAGAAGGACCTTACTCCTTCCATCCTCGGTTTTAGGTGTCTGAGGTCCTCTACTAGTGTTCAGCAGGTGCTCTGCGCAAACTGATCCACTTGTAGATGTGTTCTTCCTGTACTTCTCGGGTAGAATGGACTCCAGATCCTCCTGTTCCACCGTCTTGACCTTGATCCATCCTGGTTTTATTGTCATAGATATTTCTTCTATGTTATAAGTCTCATTATACTTTACCATTTTTGCTTTAAACTGTCAATTTTCCTTTAAAGAGATTTTTAAAAATTGAGAAGGAAAGTCTATATGCCTACACTTTCACTGTTTGTGTTATTCTTCATTTCTTTGCTTAGAACCAGATTTCTATCTTATGTCATTTTCTTTTGGCTGAAAATCTTCATTTAATCTTTCTTGTAATGCACACGTGTTGTTGAGACAAGTTCCTTCAGCTGTTATTTGTCTGAAAGTCTTAATTTAGCATTTAAAAAAAAACTTTATTTTGAAATAATTTTGAATTTATGGGAAATTTGAAACATTATCATGAAGAACACATAGATACCCTGCACACAGATTCACCTATTAGTATTATTTTGTCCCATTTACTTTATGTATTAATGCACATGTGTTTGTGTGTGTGCTTCTTTATATACACATATTTTTCTCTTAAACCATCTGAGAATAGGGCGTATACTCTTGTCTGCTAAATGCTTCATTGTGTATTTCCTTGAAAAAGAGATGTTCTCTTTTATTGCTGCAGTACAAGTATCAACTTTTCATCTCTATTCTAGTTTCAGCAGTCGACCCAATGATGGCCTTTATAGATTGTTTTCCCCCTCCAGTACAAGATCCAGTTTTGAATCACAATATTAAATTTAGTTGTAATGTCCTTTCAATCTCTTTCGTTCTGGAACAATTCCTAAGCCTTGCTTGTTCTTTTATGACATTGGCATTTTAAAAGAATACAGTCTTTGTTATTGTTGGATTTTTTCCCAAATAGAATGTTTCTCATTTTGGCTTTGCCCTGTGTTTTGTTATAATTACATTCAGGTTGGCATTTGTGGCCAGAATACTATATAAGTGATGTTTTGTCCTTCTCAGAACATCTCATCTAGAGGTATTTGACATCTTTGTGCCCTTCATTTGTGATGGCAGTTTTGATCACCTTGTCAGTGTCTTCATTGTGTAGTTTCCTCCTTTACTCCTAGTAAGAAATCTGAACACTTTCCTCTAAACAGACCATTATCTTTTATAGTAGTTAAGAGTCAGTTCATTTCAGTTCAGTCATTCAGTCGTGTCCAACTCTTTGTGACCCCTTGGACTACATGTAGCATGCCAGGCTTCCCTGTCTTATCACCAACTCCTAGAGATTGCTCAAACTCATGTCCATCGAGTTGGTGATGCCGTCCAACCATCTCATCCTCTCTTGTCCTCCTCTTCTCTTGCCTTCAGTCTTTCCCAGCATTAGGGTCTTTTCCAGTGAGTCAGTTCTTCTCATCAAGTGGCCAGAGTATTGGAGTTGAAAATAAGAAAAATATATTTCATATTTACCTTCATTTTTACCATTTCTAGCACTTTGTTTCTTCTTATAGAGATGAATTTCTGGTTTTATATTTCTTCTGCTTGAAAAACGTCTTTTAACTCTTAATGTGGTACAGGTCTGCTAATAATATATTCTCTTAGTTTTTGTTTGTCTCAGTTTTTATTTCTCTTTTACTTCTAAATTATTTCCATTGACATAGAATTCTGGGTCGCTGGGTTCTTATCCATTCCCAGCACTTCAAATTTTTCATTCCATTTTCTTCTGGCTTGAATAGTTTTTGATGAGAAACATGATGTAATACTTGGCCCCCTTTTTTTTTTTTTTTTTGTATAGTAAATCCCTTTTTCTGACTGGCTGCAGGATTTTCTCTGTCTATATTGTTGTGTTTTGTTTTGTTATTTTTTGTTGTTGTTTATTTTGCTTTATATGCTTTGAGCTTGTTGCATTTGTGTTTTGATGTCTTCATTATACTTAGCAGATTCTGGCCATTAGGTCTTCAAATATTTCTTCTCCCTTTTTTATTATGGGATTTCTATTACATGTTTATTAGACCATTTGATATTGTCCCTCAGCTTTTAGATACTCTATTCTGTTTTTTTTGTGTGTGTTTCCCTCTCTCCCTTTTTTCTGTTTCAGTTTGGGTAATACCATCAATCTCATTTTCAAGTTCACCAATTCTTTCCTTAGCTGGGTCAAGTTATGTCTGTTAATTTTTTTTTATTTCTAACATTTCTATTTTATTCTTCTTGATGGTGTCATCTCTCTCCTGAAATGACCCATCTGTTAATGCATGTTGTTCATCTTTTCCACTAGATATTTTAGCATATTATCATAGTTATTTTAAATTTCATGGCTGGTAGTTCTAAAATCTGGATGATACCTGAGTTTTATTTTGTTATTGTTATTTGCTTGCTTGTTCATAGATCTTGTAAACTTTGCTTAAAAGCAGACAGTATTTGAGATGCTAAATACTGAAGTAAATAATGTGAATGACTGAAAAATGGTCTTGTCCCCTCTTCTGCTAGGACTTTACTGTGTGTGGTTGATTGGTTTGGGTTTTTTGTTGCTGTAGCTATCTATAGTTGACCACCAGTTTCATATCTCCTGTGCTTAGGTTGGTGCCTGAGTTACTAGAAGTTTGTTTTTAAAATGCTCCTGTCTCACTTGCACTTAGGTTTTCCCTGTGTACCCATACCTGAAAAAGTCTCTGCATGCTCACTTCTCCCCCAGTGGCTGATCACAGCTGCTTGTCGCATGGAGTGCCCTGGCTTCATAGTAGGGAGCATGAGGTTGTTCTAGCTTAGCCTGTGTCTTAAGGCCCTTGATCCTGGGTCTCTGTGGGGCTCAGTGACCCTGTGCCTCCCCAGGTGGCCAGGGCCCTCTAGTGATCTGGGCCGCGGTTTCCTGACCTCTCCGCCCGAGTAGAGGGTTTTGTTTCCTGTCTCCATCTACCTGTGCTCTGGGGTCTTCAGTTTTGTTGACCTTCCCTCAGTGGCTTAACGGTTTTGTTTCCTAAGGTTAGAGGAATGGGGCTTCATGTCCTTCCTGCAGTGGAGGCTGTTCTCCTTTCCCAGGCCTGGACATGGAGGGATACTTTTTCTGATTCTCACCCTTCCTTCAGTAGTTCTTGAGAATACCCAGTAAAGTCTATAGAAAATAACCTTGAATTTGGTGTGAGCCCTGCATCTCAGCTTCCCAGGATTTTACACAGTTACGATGGTTCACCCTTGGCCTTTTACAATCCGTCAGGGAGGTTATCTGAAATCTGCTTACCCAGCAGTTGGATGATCTTTGTTTTTATTCTGTCAGCCAATACTCATGACCCTCCCCTCAAAGGCATCTGACTTTCCTTAGACTTCAGGCTAGTTGGTTTCTCTGTGAACTTAGCTCTGATGGATTCAAGACGAGTTACAGTTTTATAAGTTATTCAGGCTTTTCTTGTTACTAGGGTGTGAGTGACACTATATCCAGGTTTTATATCATAAACAGAATCAGAAGTCCCCCTGAAAGATTTAAGCTCTTGAGTTGCATCTAGTCCTAATACAGTCTCCTTAATATCTTAGAAGAGAATATATGCCAGATGTTCTCTATCTTGAGTGATACTTGGGTGAGTGGATTGGGCGGAATGCAAGTGGTAGCTTTGCTTTTCTGTTATACCATGATTCAGTAAATTTATGTTAGCTGTTCAGCTCATAGAGATTGTTTACATTGTTTCTACTGGTTTTAATGATATTAGGGAGGCAAGGGGTACCTCTCAGTCCTTGAAAAATAAACTTTGAATTGAGGTAATTGCATTCTTAAATGATCCTCTCAAGGACTGTGAGTTTTGTAAGAAACTTTTTAAATAGGGATTTTGTATAAATTTATATAGAATTTAAATTCTTACAGTGAAGACTGTGATGATTTCCCCTGTTTACCAGTTATCCAGCTTAAACAGTGTCAACCATGCCTAATGGTGTGTTGTCCGTCATTTACACTCCTTTCTAGGCATAGTATCCTTTTATGTATAAATGTGTGTGTGTCAGGGCTTGTGGTTTTTTCTCCTACACTATATGTATGTTAGCCTTAATATGTTGGCCTAGTAGGCAGAAAGTATCACTGGTAAATTTCATGGTATTTGCAGTCAAAGGTATTTACATATGAGATGGAGCATATTCCAGATCTCTTTGATGTATATGATTGGTAACTATACCTACTGATAAAAATTCTGGAGTCTGGTTCATTTCCCTTCCTGCTATTTATAGACCTTTGACTTTCTTTGAAAAGTAGCTTCTTTTAACGTTTTGTACATTGGCATTAGAGTGGATATCCCCTAAGAATAGAATTCACACTAACAGATTAATTTTCATATTCCATTGGTAACTTAAAGGAAAGAGCAAAATGACTTTGCTGTCTCTTCTGGTTATTTTTTAAACTGTAATTGCATGTGTAAGAGTTAAATGTTTTAACTATGTTCTTTTTTTTTTCCCCCTTTTATTTTGAAATAACTTTAGACTTACAAAAAAATATTTAGAAAGACCAAACTGGGAATTCACGTATACCCATCATCTAGCTTCAGTGTTAATAGTTCGTATAACCAGAGTACATTGAGCAATGTCATGTAATTAATGTTGGCTATATGTCCTTGTTTTAACAGCTGCTGAAATAGTTCAAGAAATTGAAAATATGGAGAAGACTCGGATGCGTTTTGAAGCTAGTAAACTCAATGAAAGTGTATGTTGATGGTCTTTTTAAGCGTCTTGGTAGAAATGAAGGAAAGAAAAAAGTTGAATACCCTACAATTAAAGCAAACTGGTATTGAATCTGTTCAGTGGGAAATGTACTAGAAAACTTTTCCATTTAATGTATTATGATTTACTTGCAGCTCATTTTTAGTACAAAATTCTATTGTATCTAGCAGTCTTCTGGCACAAAATCAATCCAAAGTAGAGTTTATTAGTGAATTATAGTTTTTTGGGAAAGTCATGTGCCTGTACATCAGGTAACCTTGGTATTGACCCTTTCTCTGGCAGTTGCATTTAATAAGCTGTTTACCATTTAGCCTGTGTGGCCCTTGGTATCTTCATCTGTAAGACTCAGGGGTTGAACTGTATGGTTTCTGAGATCCCCTTTTAGCTCTGGCATTCTGCAATTCTTTGATTATACTGGTTGAGAAGTTAAGTAATTGCAAGAGTTGACGAGGATTGAGCATCTGTTGAGCTTGTTGAGGGAATCAGAGACCTAAATTCCTTCGCTATTGCCTTCCTCTAGCTTGATGGTCCAAAACTTGAGGAAAGGGTACCAAAGAAGAAAATAGTCACTGTGGGGGAAGTGTTTTGGGCTCTCCCATGTAGACATTTTCTAGGCCATTGGTTGCATGTTTGTAAGGAAAGCAACAACTTGAGGCAGGTAAGTTTATAATCAGATAGGAAAAAAATGAGATTGTTGTTGATTTCGTTATTACCCATGTGCTGACTATAAGATGGAGACTATAATGAATTGTGTCAGTACGTTTCTGATCTTTGAAGTTTAATATTTTAAAAAGTGAACTAGAAATTTAACATATGAAGTCTTGTATTGCATTTTCTCTATATATTACCTTTGTGATAGACTTGGGAGTTAGATTGGGAAAAGATAGAAGACAAACAGAGAGATGTGCCTTATTAATGACCTGCTAAATGTCTATTCAGTCTTGTGTAACCTGTTGTACTAATGAATGTGAAAAATTAAATATTGAACATAGGAAGCTTAATTGATTTTTGTGTTAATACTTTATATATTCTAATAGAATCAGTGTTGCATTTTCTACTGATGTAAGTAAAACATATTTAATTACAGTATTAAAAGAAGTAAATAGGAGTTAATCTTCTTGGTCTATATAAAACAGGGATGAGAGATTATTTTCCTCAAGTTTAAACATCCATATTAGAGACTTAAGTTTATTGTACTAATTTCTTTTTTTGTCATTTTTAAAAATTTTTAATTAAGAATATTTTATTATTTTAGATAATGGTTTTTACAAAGGACCAAACAGAAAAGGAAATAGATGAAATTCACAGTAAATATCGTAAGTTATATGATACTTTCTTTATTTGCAAAAGACTTGACTTGCAGTTTTCCATCTTAAGTAATTTTTTAAAAATATGTTTTGCGTATTAATGTTCAGTGCAAACTTTCTTGTTAATATTATGTAAGAGACTGACTTTTGGTTGAGTGTTTACTCAGACAGTGACTTTTTTTTTTGCAAGTATGTGCCTGCTCTTTTCTTTTTTTGATGAGTTACAAATTTTGTTTTGTTTTTTTAGTTTATATTTTTATTGAAGGATAATTCCTTTGCAGAATTTTGCTGTTTTCTGTCAAACCTGAACATGAATCAGCCATAGGTATACATATACCCCCTCCCTTCTGAACCTCCCTCCCATCTCCCTCCCACCCCACCCCTCTAGGTTGATACAGAGCCCCTGTGTGAGTTTCCTGAGCCAGACAGCAAATTCCCATTGGCTATCTATTTTACATGTGGTAATGTAAGTTTCCATGTTACTCTTTCCATACATCTCACCCTCTCCTCCCCTCTCCCTGTGTCCATAAATCTATTCTCTATGTCTGTTTCTCCACTGCTGCCCTGTAAATAAATTCTTCTGAACCATTTTTCTTGATTCCATATATGTGTGTTAGAATATGATATTTATCTTTCTCTTTCTGACTCACTTCACTCTGTATTATAGGTTTTAGGTTCATCCACCTCATCAGAACTGACTCAAATGCATTCCTTTTTATGGCTGAGTAATATTCCAGTGTGTATATGTACCACAACTTCTTTATCCATTCATCTGTCAGTGGGCATCTAGGTTGCTTCCATGTTCTAGCTGTTGTAAATAGTGCTGCAATGAACAATGGGATACATGTGTCTTTTGCAATCCTGGTTTCCGCAGGGTATATGCCTACAAGTGGGATTGCTGGATCGTATGGTGATTTTATTCCTAGTTTTTAAAGGAATTTCCATACCGTCTTCCATAGTGGCTGTATCAATTTACATTCCCACCAACAGTGCAAGAGCAGTCCCTTTTCTCCACCCTCTGCAGCATTTGTTGCTTGCAGACTTTTTGATGATGGCCATTCTGACCGGTGTGAGGTGATATCTCATTGTGGTTTTGATTTGCATTTCTGTAATAATGATCAGTGTTGAGCATCTTTTCAGGTGTTTGTTAGCCATCTGTATGTCTTTGGAGAGGTGTCTGTTTAGGCCTTTTTCCCACTTTTTGATTGGATTGTTTGTTTTCCTGGTATTGAGTTGTATGAGCTGCTTGTATATTTTGGAAATTAATCCTTTGTCAGTTGTTTCATTTGCCATTATTTTCTCCCATTCTGAGGTTTATCTTTTCACCTTGCTTATAGTTTCCTTTGCTGTGCAAATGTTTTTAAGTTTAATCAGGTCCCACTTGTTTACTTTTGTTTTTATTTCCATTAATCTAGGAGGTGGGTCATAGAGGACCTTGCTTTGATTTATGTCATCGAGTGTTCTACCTATGTTTTCCTCTAAGAGTTTTATAGTTCCTGGTCTTACATTTAGGTCTTTAATTCATTTTGAATTTATCTTTGTGTGTGGTGTTAGGAAGTGTTCTAATTTCATTCTTTTACATGCAGCTGTCCAGTTTTCCTAGCACCATTTATTGAAGAGGCTGTCTTTGCCCCACTGTATATTCTTGCCTCCTTTGTCAAAGATAAGGTCCCCATAGGTGCATGGGTTTATTTCTGGGCTTTCTGTCTTGTTCCATTGGTCTGTGTTTCTGTTTTTGTGCCAGTGCCATACTGTCCTGATGACTGTAGCTTTGTAGTGTAGTCTGGAGTCAGGAAGGCTGATTCCTCCAGCTCCACTCTTCTTTCTCAAGACTGCTTTGGCTATTCTGGGTCTTTTGTGTTTCCATATGAATTGTGAATTTTTTGTTCTAGTTCTGTGAAAAATGCCATTGGTAATTTGATAGGGATATCACATTGAATCTGTAGATTGGGTTTGGTAGTATAGTCATTTTCATAATATTGATTCTTCCTACTCAGGAACATGGAATATCTCCCCATCTGTTTATGTCCTCTTTGATTTCTTTTTTAATTAGTGTCTTATAATTTTCTGTGCAGTTCTTTTGTCTCCTTAGGTGAGTTTATTCTTAGATATTTAATTCTTTTTGTTCCAATGGTGAATGGGATTGATTCCTTAATTTCTCTTTCTGATTTTTCATTGTTAGTTCATAGAAATGCAAGTTATTTCTGTGTATTGATTTTGTATTCTGCAACTTTGCTAAATTCACTGATTAGCTCTAGTAATTTTCTGATACTATCTTTAGGGTGTTCTATGTTGAGTATCATGTCATCTGCAAAACATGAGAGCTTTACTTCTTCTTTTCCTATCTGGATTCCTTTTCTTTCTCTTTCTTCTCTGACTGCTGTAGCTAGGACTTCCATGTTGAATAATAGTGGTGAAAGTGGACACCCTTGTCTTGTTCCTGATATTAGAGGAAATGCTTTCAGTTTCTCACCATTGAGAATAACTTTGCTGTAGGCTTATCATATATGGCCTTTACTATGTTGAGGTAGGTTCCTTCTATGCCCATTTTTTGAAGAGTTTTAGTCATAAATGGGTGCTAAATTTTGTCAAATGTGCCTGCTCTTTGATCTGTGACTCACATTATACTTTGAGCTCATCACTAAGCATCTTGCAAATATTAATTAGTTGCTCTCAAAGCATCTCTGTGAGAAGAAAAATGGGATTCAAATGGAAACATTCCTGACTCGCCATCCTGTCCTCAGGCCACTCAGTGACAATGTTTCTGTAAAGAATTACAGTACTTTGTAGCTTGCAAATTTGTGCCAAAAATAGTTTTCATTTTATTCATTATTACCAGCTTCCCAACTTTATCACTTCATTTTCCTTAAAGATGTTTCTATGTATCTTTCCCAGTGCGAGCACATTACTGTTTTGTCAGTTAGGTAGCTGTTTATTCTTTGGTTGTTGGGTTGGTTTCCAATTTAAATTTAATTTAAAGTGCCCGGCCAATGGTAGAGAGTTAGTATTTGCTGATTGAGTGTCCCACAAATGGAATGTCTTAGTTGTGCTGAGAGAACTTTGTTCTATTTTTTCACTTTTTAAGCTTTGAAGGGACAGATCCAACTGTCATCTGTGGGAAGGGAGGATTAAGTGCCCAGGTACCAGATATGAGCACATTACTGTTTTGTCAATTAGGTAGCTGTACCTGTGTACACGGGTACAATAGTTGGGTGGTTCGAGCCTTCCCAGAGTGGGGAAAGTTGTCTGGAGGAGTCACAGGCCAGAGGGTGAACCCCAAGAGGCACAGGTCTGTTGCTCTAATGATAAACAGGTGTGATCAATCTTCTTTGATCAGCCTTTGGGAAGCAAAGTAATTTTTCTTGATACTGGAGCTAGACAATATCAGATGATCACTGAAGCAGCAAAACTAAAGCCTGTAACAATAAGGGCATCAGAAAATTTGTACAGTACAAAAATAAGTCACTAAAGAATGGCATCTAGCAATTTATGCTACACTAAAGAAAATGTGGGTCAAATACGAACAAGAAAATATACAAATATCTATTGCCCACCATTTCAGTATCTTTAAAAAGTTTAATATTACTAAATAGGTCATGTTAAATTAATTCACTTAGCTCTAAAGTAAACCTCAGTATATACTTAAAAAAAAAATTTAAAAAACCTTTGGGGCACTTCCTAAAGCTAAAGTGCTTATTATCATTATAGTTTTAGTCAGTTTCATTTAGTATCAGAATCTAAATATGCCATTGATAGCTCTTCTTGATAGATCACATTTCTATAAGGCTTATATAAAAAAAAAATGCCTCCTCCACCACCAACCTGTCTCTATTTCCATTTCCTTGAATTAACAACTGTCAAACCTTTGGGCTTTTGTTTTAATAATTACCTTCATTTTTATAAAAGATTATTCTTTCTACTATTTCTTGGAGAACTTTTCAGTTTTCCATGTTAACAATTGATTGAAGTCCTAATTTGAAAAATGAAAGTTTAGCTCCATTTTACATTGTGATTCTTCGCCTTCCTCTCAATCTCTGAATATTGTCCTAATTTTGAATCAGGCAGCATACATACTGTGGTTATGAAGGGTAGCAGAATATGCCACTTCCCAAGAATGTGTCACTGTGGCATCTTTCTTTGAGGAGAAGGCATTTGTGAAGCAGCAGAAAGAAAACCTCTCTGCCTCCCCTCCGTTTGGCTCAGATGGTAAAAAATCCACCTGCGGTGCAGGAGACCTGAGTTCCATCCCAGGGTTGGGAAGATCGCCTAGAGGAGAGCATGGCAACCCACTCCAGTATTCTTGCCTGGAGAATCCCCATGGATGGAGGAGCCTGGGGGGACTACAGTCCATGGGGTTGCACAGAGTCAGACACAACTGAAGTGACTTAGCACAGCACAGCACAAAGGTGTCTGTCCCTCCTCCCCTCTCTGTCCCTAGAAGTAAGTTAGTTTCCTGTTGATGGAGAAGGCTTGGACTTAAATCAGCATAACAGATTTCACTCTTGGTTACTGTGTTTTTCCTTGCCATCGCCCCATATCTGGCCTCCCCCATACCTTTCTTTTCTTTTTTTTTCAAATCTAGCTGAAGATGATATTTAAGCCAGTGTTGTAAATCACCTCTGAGTGGCTTAAGAGTTTTTCTCTGGGTGTCTTCCATAAATACATGAGGTATGCATGTTAATAGGTATCTGTTTTGTTTTTCTTATACAAGTTTGTCTTTTGTTATAACGTCCCTGCTAACTACTGAGAACATTAAAGGGAAAATTATTTTTTCCGTCCTTACACTTGAAATTCTTTTCAGGAAAATGTTCTGCTTTACCTATAGTTCACCATTTCATGTGCCTAGTTTTCTATTTATCTGGTATTAATTTATCTCTAAACTTTCCATCAGAAATGTGAATCACTTTACAGTGAACCTCATAGATAGTTTATCAGCTCACTTTTATCTCAGGAGCCTCTTGCCTGAAGCAACCTGAGTTCTTTTCCAGTCCACTGTGGCTGCTGTCTCTGGGCCTCCTACATGGCTGCCCTGGAGCTGCCTGTCACCAGTCTCCTGGGTATCCTAGCCTCCCTCCTATGGCAGCTGACTTATCTTGGGATCCAAATCCACCGCTTCTTTTTTCTTCTTTCCGTGGGATACATTTTCCAGGAAACTCCCCGGGAAAGTGGGTATTGTATCTGTACATAATTGGAAATATTACTTTTACTCTTGATTTATTGTTTGGCTTAGATAAATTGCCCACATCACTATTAGTAAAAAGCAGGACTGGAAATTAAACCCACACTCTCCTGATACTCCACTTGAAGCCCTTTACCTGTGCTGTGCTTTGTATCTGAGTAAATAATTTGTGTGTTGGGGACTTCTTTTTGAAGGACTAAGCTTTAGTTTCAGGTTATAGTGCTTTTACAAAGCTTAATTTTATGAATGAGTTACTTTGGTGGTTTTGTGATGGTATGTCTTATTTTCTTTAGCCCTCTTTGGAATAGATCTGTATTCATGCCTTCCTCTTTTAGAAGAGGAGAGAAATTGAAATCATTTTGAGCCTTAGTTGCAGATCTGTAGAAAATATATTTGACATGGGGTTGAATGAAATGAGTTTATTGAGTTACTTATGGATTTCAGATTGCAAATACTTTAGATAAGTCTTCTTAGTTAAGATTGAATTGCTTCAGTAAGAGGTGGAATTTTAGCCCGACAGAAAATTACTCTAACTGCCTAACTGCCATGACAGACATATTTTGGGAATCTTCATGGTCTTTACCTTGATAAGAGATAGTTTTATATTTTGCCAAGAAAAGAGAAACTAACCTCTAATGAACACTCTGGAATTATCTCCTGAAACTTCCTGAGAGTACCAGCTTAATATTGTTAAGTAGGCAAGACATGTTAGCTTGATTTGTTCCTTTATTTTTTTTATTAGGTTGTTCATTAATTCACTAAATGTTTATTGAGCATCTGCCATGTGCCAGCTGCTGTTCTATATACTGAGTACAGAGCAGCGACAAGACCTCTTGTCATAGAGATAAGACGTCTTGTCATATTCTTATAGCAGACAGATTAAAAACAATAAATCAGCGAATAACACAATTTTAGATGGCAGATGCTATAAAGAAAATAAAACACTAATTTGATAGGAATTATGAGGCCATTTCATCAGGAAAAGGCTTTCCTTAAAGAGTTGACATTTGATGTGTGTATGTGTGCATGCTTAGTCACTCGGTCATGTCTGACTCTGCAACCCCTTGGACTGTAACCCACCGAGCTCCTCTGTCCACGGAGTTTCCAGGCAAGACTACTGGAGTGGATTGCCTTTTCCTCCTTTAGGAGATCTTCCCAGCCCTGGGATCCAACCCACGTCTCCTGCATTGGCAAGCTATAAAAAAATAAAATGGAATAATTTGATAGAAATTATGGTGACATTAGATAATGTCATCAGGAAAAGGCTTTTCTTAAGGGGTTGACCTTTGAAATGAGGTAACAATTAGAATTAAAAGGCGAATCATTACTTTAAAATAAAAGTAATGCTTCACGGAGCTGGCAGAATAGTATTCGAGGCAGAGAGGCCATCAGAGGCGGAGGCCCTGAAGCAGACACAGGGAGGGTGAGTGTGAGCAGAGTGTAAGGAGTGAAGGGGAGGGAAGAGTGGTGTATAGGGAGGTGGGGCAGACCCCAGAAGATCTTTTAGGAGTGTATTTTGGGTTTTATTCTTACTGCCATGGGAAGTCATTGGAGAGTTTAGAAAGACAAGTAATATGATTTTATCTACATTTAAAAAGATGTTGTCTGCTGAATAGAGAATAAATTGTAAGGTGGCAAGAAATAGTAAGAAAACCAATCTGATGGCTCTTCACTCAAGTAATATTTATTGATTACCAGTTACTGTATCCCAGACAATAATCTAGATATTGGGAATATAACATTCAAAAAGCAGATAATGTCTCAGCTCAAGTGGATCTTACATTATATTGGGAATAGTCAGACAGTAAACAACTGAGTAAGATGTGTCAGATTCGTGATATGTGCTATGTAGTGACTTCAGGTAGGGATAGAAAGTGATGGAGCTGCTGGTCCAGGAAGACTCCTTTAAGTAGGTGAGTGACCTGTAGGAAGTGAGGCTGTTTTAGGCGTAGGCCTGTTTCTGGCCTAGTTCAGGCCAGAGATGTGGCATTTCTAGAGTGGTTGTAGAACTAAAGTCAACAATTCAAGGTAAACTTTTGAAGTAGAGCTAGTAGTACTTGCTGATGAATTTAACATACCCCTATGACTAAAAGAGGGAATCAAGAATGACCCCTACATTTTTGGTTCAAGCAGCTGGAGAAATGATGATGCCATTTACTGAGATGGAGACCAGGGCAAGGATTGTGGATAGGGAAAGAGATTGAGAATTCCTATTTTGCTATGTTAAATTTGGTTTTCTAGTGGATATTCAAGTGGGAAAGAAAATTAGGTATGAATGGATGAATCTACCTAACTAAAAAGATGAGTGATTTAAAACTGTATACTAAAATTCCCTGGGAGGAGGGTGCTGTGGGGAATAAAGCCTAAAACTAAGCCCTGGGACACCGCACAGTTTAGAGCAACAGTTCTCTCAGTTCTCTAAGCCTTTGTACACTTTTAAAATTTGTCTAGCGCACCAAAGAACTCTTGTTTATGTGGGTTATAGTTGTCAATGTGTATCATATTACAGATGAGAGTTTAGGGGAGTTCTGCTACTGGCCAGGACAGAATAATTGGTGTACACCCCTCTCTACCCTCCCCAAAAAAACAACCACCGGTAAATGGGCAAAACACATGAAATAGTTTTCAAGATGTTAGGAACAATGATAACAAAGGATCGGAATCTCTGAGAGATGAAAAAGTGAAACAAGCACTGTAAGTTTCTAGGCTGAGAGCAGGGGTTCCCAGGCAGAGCCTGCTGGGCTCTTGAGTTACGGGGAAAGAAAGACCAGGAAAACTGAAGGAGCTGAAGTTTGCAAGATAGAGCGTGGGGAGGGGAAAGTAGCACAGAGAGCGAGCCCTGGGGATGTGCGGAAGCCTTGTGAATGCGTTCAGCACAGAATCTGTTCTCCACCAAAGATGAAATCAAATTAGAAATCAGTAACAAAGCCCTCTGTAAAGTCACCAGATAAATTGGAAGCTAAATAATATACTTCCAAATAACACATGGGTCTAAGAAAAATTAAAACCAGGAAATTTCAAAAATATTTAACTCACTTATAAACAACAGTAAATTCACTATATGTTAACATCAATCATAAGTAATGTATTTTAATCCTATATTAACGCATTTGTGTTGAATCTAGAAAAATGATAATAGATGATCTATTTGCAAAGCAGAAATAAGAGACACCACTGTAAAGACTGAATATGTGGATACCAAGAGGGATGGGAGGTGGGATGAATTGGGAGATTGGGATCGCTATTGACACTATGTATTAAGTAGGCAACTATTGAGAACCTGCTGTTTAGCACAGGGAAGTCTACTTAATGACCTGTGGTGACCTAAATGGGAAGCAAGTCCGAAAAAGAGAGAATATATATGTATTTACAGCTGATTTAGTGTATGGATAGACAAACTGACAATGTGTGGATTGACTGTGTGGATCACAACAAACTGGAAGATTCTTAAAGAGATGGGAATACCAGACCACCTTACCTGCCTCCTGAGAAACCTGTATACAGGTCAAGAAGCAACAGTTAGAACTGGACATGAAACAATGGACTGATTCAAAACTGGGAAAGGAGTACATCCAGGCTGTATACCGTCACCTTGTTTATTTAACTTATATGCAGAATACATCATGTGAAATGCCAGGCTGGATGAAGCACAAGCTAGAATCAAGATTGCTGGGAGAAATATCAACAACCTCAGATATGCAGATGATACCACTCTAATGGCAGAAAGTGAAGAAGAACTGAAGAGCCTCTTGATGAAAGGGAAAGAGCTTGAGAGTGAAAAAGCTGGCTTAAAACTCAACATTCAGAAAACTAAGATCATGGCATCTGGTCCCATTACTTCATGGCAAATAGATGGGGAAAATGTGGAAACAGTGTCAGATTTCATTTTCTTGGGCTCCAAAATCAATGCGGACACTGACTACAGCCATAAAATTAAAAGATGCTTGCTCCTTGGAGAAAAGCTATAACAAACACCAGTTCAGTCACTCAGTCGTGTTCGACTGTGACCCCATGAATTGCAGCACGCCAGGCTTCCCTGTCCATTGCCAACTCCCGGAGCTTATTCAAACTCACGTCTATTGAGTCGGTGATGCCATCTAACCATCTTGTTCTCTGTCGTCCCCCTCTCCTCCTGCCTTCAGTCTTTTCCAGCATCAAGGTCTTTTCAAATGAGTCAGCTCTTCTCATCAGGTGGCCAAAGTATTGGAGTTTCAGCTGCAGCATCAGTCCTTCCAATGAACATTCAGGACTGATTTCCTTTAAGATGGATTGGTTGGATCTCCTTGCTGTCCAAGGGACTCTCAAGAGTCTTCTCCAACACCACAGTTCAAAAGCATCAATTCTTTGGTGCTCAGCTTTCTTTATAGTCCAACTCTCACATCCATACATGACTCCTGGAAAAACCATAGCATTGACTAGATGGACCTTTGTCAGCAAAGTAATGTCTCTGCTTTTTAATATGCTGTCTAGGTTAGTCATAACTTTCCTTCTGAGGAGCAAGTGGCTTTTAATTTCATGGCTGTAGTCACCATCTGCAGTGATTTTGGAGCCCCCCAAAATAAAGTTTCAGCCACTGTTTCCATTGTTTCCCCATCTATTTGCCAGGAAGTGATGGGACTGGATGCCATGATCTTAGTTTTCTGAATGTTGAGCTTTAGGCCAACTTTTTCACTCTCCTCTTTCACTTTCGTCAAGAGGCTCTTTAGTTCTTCACTTCCTACCATTAGAGTGGTATCATCTGCATATCTGAGGTTATTGATATTTCTTCCAGCAGTCTTGATTCCAGCTTGTGCTTCATCCAGCCCAACATTTCTCATGATAACAAACATAGACAGCATATTAAAAAGCAGAACCATCACTTTGCAGACAAAGGTCCTTATAGTCAAAACTATGGTTTTTCCAGTAGTCTTGTATGGTTGTGAGAGCTGGAAGGCTCTCTGAAGCTCTTCCTCTCTCTGAAGAAGGCTGAGCACCAAAGAATTGACGCTTTTGAACTGTGGTTTTGGAGAAGACTCTTGAGAGTCCCCTGGACTGCAAGGAGATCAAACCAGGAAATCCTAAAGGAAATCAACCCTGAATATTCTTTGTAAGGACTGAAGCCGAAGCTCCAATACTTTGGCCACCTGGTGCAAACAGCTGACTCACTGGAAAAGACCTTGATGTTGGGAAAGAGTGAAGGCAGGAGGAGAAGGGGAAGACAGAGGATGAGATAGTTGGATGGCATCACTGACTGAATGGATTTGAGTTTGAACAAACTCAGGGGGATAGTGATGGATAGAGAAGCCTGGCATGCTGCAGTTCATGGGGTCACAAAGAGTCAGACACAACTTAGCAACGAAAGCTGATTCACTTTTCTGTACAGCAGAACCTAACACATTGCAAAGCAACTATAGTCAAATAAAAATTTTTTTTAAAAGTCATAACATATTTTGGTAAGAAAAAAAAAAAACAACTTTCCCAATACACAAAAATCAAAGTAAATGGAGATTTCTACTCCTAGCCCAGATGGAATAACAGACTGTACTTACTTTCCCCCCTTAGAAGCTAGAAAACCAGATGAAATCTATAAACTAATGAATTTTCAGATATGGGAAAAAAAGGTAGCACAGGACTGTTATCCCCGAGAGAAAGAGAACAAATAAAATGATGAGCTCTACAGCTCCAGCAACTGGCAGGCAGTTTTATGGCCTCGGGTAGAGGGAACCCAAAATAATCTTGTGGTATCACTGAATACGTGCAACAGAAATCAAAGTTGTGGGGGCCAGGGTGACAGGACAGAGTCCCAGAAAGGAGGGACCCACAGAGAGAACAGAGCTCTAAAGATCTATAGAAAAATCCAGGCAAGTCTTTGGCTACCTAGCCTTCTAGCCTTGAATGAGAGGAAACTGCCCAAAGACCAGAGAAAAACTTGGAAAGGTTAGCTCCAGAATAATTTCTGGAGTTCATGCAGGACAGGAAACAGCTTGAATTCACCACCAGGTACAGTTGAAAAAACTTCTTAGTATGTAAGGCATTAGGCAGAAGCCTCAGAAAGGTATTACTGCTTTATTAGTAAAGCTTAACTACCTTAAGGCCAGACAATACATAGTTTAGGCTTTGCAGGCTACATATGGTCTCTGTCAAATGTTCTTGTTTGTTTATAATTCTTTCTAAAATATGAATACCAGTCTTAGCTTGAGGACCATACAAAAATTGTCCTTGGGTTGCATTTGACCCTCGGACTCTTATTTGCCGATCCCTGCTCCAGGCTACTTGCTGCTTTGATTTTCCTTAGTGAAAAGATTTTTTTTCATAGATTGTTTTTTAGCCCAGTTTTAGGTTCACAGCAAAATTGAGTGGAAAATATTGATAGTTCTGTGTTTCTCTTGATCTGACACATGCACAGGCTCTCCTACTCTGACCACTCCAGGCCAGAGTGGTACATTTGTTATAACTGGTGCACCTACATTGACACCCACTCAGAATCCACAGTTTACCCAGAGTTCACTCTTGGTATTATATATTCTGTGGGTTTTGACAAGCATCCAGTGCTGTATTTCTACTGTTGTGGTACACAGGAATAGTTTCATTGCCCTAGAAATCCTGTGTGCTCCACATCTTTATTCCTAACCCCTGGCAACCACTTATCTTATTCCTGTCTTCATAGTTCTGTCTTTTCCCGAATGTCATACAGTTGGATTCAAATAGTATATCTTCTTTTCATTCTTTTCCTTAGTAATGCATTTAAGCTTCCTCTAAGTTTTTTCATGGATTTATAGCTCATTGTTTTTTGGGAGCTGAATAATCTATTTTCTGGATGTACCAAAGTTCAATGACCAGTTCCCTTACTGAAGTACAAGTAACTTTATGGCAGTGCATTTGGGAACATATACATGAAATGGACAAGTTTCATGAATGACACAAATTACTAAACCTTAGTCAAGGAAAAGTAGATAAGCATGAATATTCCTTCATCTGGGAACTAAATTGGATTTGCATCCCCAAGAAGAAAATTCCAGGTCCAAATGGCTTCAGTGGTGAATTTTATGAATTTTAAGGAAGGAAATAATACTAATTTTACAAAAATTCTTCTAAAAAATTGAAAAGGAAGGAATACTTCCTACCTTAAAGTTCTGACCAGTATTCTTCATGAACATAGATGCAAAAATTCTTAACAGTGTTTGGTAAATCAATTCCAGCATTACATAAAAAGATAATGCATCATAACCAAGTTATAAAACCAAGGGATTTATTCTAAGAATGCAAGACTAGTTTAATGTTACGAAATTAATCAACATAATTCAGTGCATTAATAGACTGAACAAGAAAACACTGTATAATGTTAAGTAGATGCAGATAAGCATTAGCAAAATTGAACACTCAGTAATTAAAAGAACTCTTAATAAACAAGAATTTCTTTAATCCTCTGTGCGTTGTTCAGTCACTAAGTCGTGTCTGACTCTGCGACTCCCTGGACTGTAGCCCGCCAGGTTCCTCTGTCCTCGGTTAACTCCTGGAGTTTGCACGAATTCATGTCCTTTGAGTCAGTGATGTTATCTAACCATCTCATCCTCTGCTGCCCCTTCAGTCTTTCCCAGCATCAGGATCTTTTCTTGTGAGTCTGCTCTTGGCATCAGGTGGCCAAAGTATTGGAACTTCAGCTTCAGCATCGGTTCTTCCAGTGAATACTCAGGGTTGATTTTCTTTAGGATTGACTGGTTTGCTCTCCTTGCAGTCCAGGGGACTCTGAAGAGTCCAGAATTCGAAAGCACCAATTCAGGTTAGGAGATCTGAAAAACCTACAACTAATGTCATATTTAATGGTGAAATAGTGACTGCTTCTTTTCTGACTGGAAACAAGGTAGAGATGTCTGTTCTTACCGTTGTACTGTGGATTCAGCATAGTTACTGTGGATTCTTGCCAGTGTGATAAGGCAAGAAACAGAATACTCAGATTAAAAGGAAGAAATAAGACTTTATTCACAGTAAACATGATCACCTTTCACAAATGGTATGAATTATAAAAGAAAATAAAAAAAGTAATAAATTCTTTCTCATTAAAATAAAAACTTTTACTCTTCAGAAGACAGATATGAAAATGAAAAAGCAAGTAACAGATTATGAGGAACTATTGTAAAATTTGTATTTGACAAAGTGCTAGAATCTATACTTTATCAAGAACTCTTACAATTCAATAATATGTCCTAGGTGGTATTTTTTACTTTTTATTTGGCCATACTGTACGGCTTTTGGTATCTTAGTTCACCGACCAGGGGTCAAACCTAAATCTTCAGCAGTGAGAACAGAGTCCTAGCCACTGGATTGCCAGGGAATCCCCAGTATTTTTTTAAAGGGCAAATATTTCAACAGATTCCTCAGAGAAGAAAATACTCATATACCAAATAACTACGTAGAAATATATCATTTGTCTTGTTAGTCATTAGTCACGAATCTTTGGAAAAATAGAAATTAAAATAACAGTAAAATAATACTACATGCTTATTTTAATGACATGAAAGAAAGAACAATACCAAGTGTTGACCAGGATGTAGAGCACATGGACCTCTTATACATTTCTGGTGAGAATGCAGAAAGATACAGTCGCTTAAGTAAGCAGTTTAGTAGTTTATTATAAATTGACACATGCACCTACTTACTCCTAGCTATTTACCCAACAGAAGTGAAAGCATATAGCCACACCTAGATTTTTAGAATCAGATTTATCAAGATGTAGTTTACAAAAAATAAAGTTCATTAGTTATAAGTAAATAATTGATGAGTGTTACAAATAAATGTTACAGCAGGTTATTCATATTATCATAAACTGAAAACAGTCTCAATATCCATAAACACATTGCAATACATTCAAAAAAGAATTAACCCCTGACATTTGAAACAACAGGATGAATCTCAGAAACATTATACTAACAGAAAAGCCAAACTGAAAAGGTAGCACCCTGTATAATTCCACTTGTGTACCCTTCTAGAAAGGACAAAAGTATAGTAACAGAAAGCAGATTGGTATTGCCCGGGGCTACAGGTGGAGAAAGGCGGGGACTGACTACAAAGGAAGTCTGTGGATAATTTAAATCTTCGGTTTCATGGTTGTGTTGATAGATAACACAACTATACATTCTTTTAAAATGCATCAGATTGTCCACTTAAAAATTTTTTTTTATAAAATATTTCTTAGTAAGGCTGATCTTAAAAACTTAGTGAGAAGAATAATACTCCTTTCTATTTTTGCAAATTTCTTTAATGTCTTGCTTAGTAGAGACATCTTGACTCTTACATTAATTTCTGCATTTAAAGTGTTGTCATGTGTTGTTTTAGTTAAAATATATGAAAAGTATCCAGTTTGTGAGACAGGTAATTGATTTCATGACTCATGTTTCACAACACACTGTGGCAAGAGTGGTTTCATAGGAGAGGAGACATCAGAAGCACTTAAGAGTTAATTGAGACCAAATTTGAGGTGAGGAAGTGGAGCTATGAAGGCAGACAACTCTTAGGGCAAGTTTCACTGTGTCAGTAAGAGAGGGAAATGAAGTCAAAGCTGGAGGTGGGTGCTGGGTCCAGGGACGGTTTTGTTTGTTGATGGTTCAGTTGGTAAAGAATCCGCCTGCAATGCAGGAGACCCTGGTTCGATCCCTGGGTTGGGAGGATCCCCTGGAGAAGGGATAGGCTACCCACTCCAGTGTTCTGGCCTGGAGAATTCCATGGACTATAGAGTCCATGGGGTCTCAAAGAGTCAGACACAGCTGAGCGACTTTCACTTTCACTTTAAAGTTGAAAGATACTTAACCCAATGGTTATCTGATGTGTTTTTACTGCAACTCACAGTGAAAAATTTATTTTATATTACTATTAACTGTATGCACACATATTACTGAAATAAATTTTGCAAAACAGTTTTTAATCTTTCCATGTTTTTTAAAAGTTATATTCAGATATTTTTAAATGATGTTCGTGTGTACCCTCCTTGAGCTTGACTGTCTCCAACATTAGAAAAAATTGTTTTCCGTCATTTTTTCTCAGAATTTCTTTAGTGACTTTGAAAAAATAAAAGTAGTGAGATAATTGACTTCCAAAGACAATTGGTTATGCTTATCCAAACTATGACTGATCTTACTTTTTTTTTAAAATGGGGACAAATTACAGAATTCCTGTGTGTTCCCTGCCTCCACACATGCATAACCTCTGCAAATACCAACATTCCCACACTTGAGTAGTGCATTTGTTACAGCTGTTGAACCTACATTGACACTCATAATCACACGCAGTCTAGTTTACTTCCAGGTTCTCTCTTGGTGTTGTACATCCTATGGGTTTTGACAAATTTGTGTTATGTATCTACCAATACAATATCATGCAGAGTGTTTTCACTGCCCCAGAAGTCCTCTGTGCTCCATCTGCTCATCTCGCTTCCCCACCCCCAGCCCCAGGCACTGATCTTTTCACTGTCTCCATAGTTTTGCCTTTTTGTGCATGTCCTGTATGCAGCTGGAATCATATAGTGTGTAGCCTTTTCAGATTGCCGTCTTTCGCTAATGTGCATGCCTGGTCAGTCTTTTCAGTCATGTCCAGCTCTTTGCAGCTGCGAGGACTGTTGCCTGCCAGTCTCTAACCATGGGGCTCTCCAGGCAGGAACACTGGAGTGGGCTGCTGTGCCCTCCTCCAGGGGACCTTTCACACCCAGGGGTACAACCCACGTCTCTTACATCTCCTGCTTTGGCTGGCAGATGCTTCACCACTGGTGCCGCCTGGGACGCCCCTTGTGTCACTTAGTTCTATTCGTTTAAGGCTCTTCTGTCTTTTCATGCTGTGATAGCGCATTTCTTTTTAGAACTGGTTGGCACTCCACTTTCTGGATAGACCACAGTTTGATTATCCTTTAACCTACTGAAGGACATCATGGTTGTTTTTTCTTTCCATTTTAATGCACTCTGGCACTTTTCATCCTATTCCTTTAAAATTGCTGATCTGGACCTACTAAGTTTATTCACAACCCACACTCTCACTTTCAAAAGCACAGTCCCATCCCAAGCTTATTTGTGTGCACTGGGAAAGATTCAAAAGAGAGGAGAAGTTGGTGATATAGGAAAGGATAATTGCATGTATTATATCCTCGAGAAGTCCTTAATGGAATTCAGAGCATAAATTAGAGCTTGGTCCTTAAATGCAGCAAGGACAGCCTTTGCATGCTCACTGCGAGGGAAGATAGATCACGTGTGCACAGATGAAGCAGTAGTAGTTGTAAGATGTCAGAGTTCCTGTTAGAACTCATCTGTATTTTCAGAGTGATGTGAGCCCAGCTGAGAAGGAAGTGCTGCAGTTTTGGCGAAAGTGTGAAGTTGACATTTTGGAGAATTGTAAAAGTTTACTGGAGAAAGGTAGAAAAGTTGTATGATAGTGCTGAGTGCTCATTTTGAGACTTATGATCATAAATTTAAAGCGAGGCTAGTCAGTTCACAGTTGAATGAATAATCCCATAGTGAGTGTTAGCTTTTACTATTCTGTTCTTAATCCATGTTTCATTGCATGACTGTCATAGCTAGTTGGTGAAAAAAAGACATGAGATTTTATTTTGGGAGACCCTGACTTCAAACTCTCTGTGATATAAAGTAGATGAGTATGTATCTCAGTGGTGTCACTGTACTGGCTTGACTGTCCCACTCTTGGATCCTGATTTTGGTATACGCCTGGCTTCATGGGCAGACCCAGAGATATTCTGGTTGTAAAATATGCTCTAAAAAGAGCAGTGAAGGTGGTCAGGGCATGAAGGACTTGACTTGGCACTGGAGAATATTATATTTCCACTTGGCATGGCAGAAAGGTATGATTCAAGGACTAAAAATCTTGAAGAATATGACTTGGTTGCATGTGAGCTTATTCATCTACTCCTACCACTATCTGATCCACTTAAAACTTCTAAGAGGTAAATTCAGGGCATTGAATTTAAACTCTGAAGTTTTCCTTGCCAAATGGCAGTACTCCTAAAATGAGGTGGAGAAATGAGTAGGAACAATTTTATCAGTCATAATCTCTTGGCATTGTTCATTTTTTGAGCAGGAGTTGTTGGAGTTCTTGGGCCAAAGCTGGAGTGGTGGTTGCCATTTACTTTTGTTTCTAGTCTAGCTGTAGGGGTAATTAGATTTAAAAAGAAAATCTCTTTTTTAAACCTGGGATTTTATTCCTTCAGAAGACAAAGTTGTTAAGCCTTCTTAACTGTTACGAGATTACATTAGGAAGTTTCTTGAGAAATTCTTAAATCCATAATCTGTAAGTAAACAGTGGGGGAGACTTGTTAACAGAGCTGAATAGATTATGTGGACCCCATAGTGCTGTTACCCTTGCCTAATCACAGGATCTCACCTCTTTCTAAAGAGCTCAGTTTTCCTAATAATCTTTATGGGCAACTTATATGTTCCTGAAATTTTAGCCAGTCTCTTATTTAAAACCTACCAGACACTTTACAGCCCAACACATTAGTTTTACTGGGAGTTTGCATACACATACCATACACGTAAATATGTTGGAATTAGGAACAGTCTCTCCCTAATGTCCAAGGAACAGTCACATGTATAGATTGGGGAATACTGAAATGAGTGTGCAAATAGAGGCAAAACTAGCTTCTTCCACAGTAGGGGAGGGAAGTCAGTCAAACCTTCACCAGACAGGATTCTACTTGTCTATAGACAAGAATTATTTTTCATTGCCATTAGTTATTTACAATTTACAGAGCTGTAACATAGCTCATAGGCAGGGGATGACTGGAAATCTAGAAGGGTAGGTTTAGAAAATGCATCATTTTTCAACTGAAGCCCAAATTTACCCCTAAATGCAGTTATTCATGATACTTCACTATAGAGAAAATGGTGGTTATTGGATGAAAACAGTTTAAAAACTTTTAACCATTTGCAGTATGACTCTAAAATTGTATAGAATTTACAACATCATTTTAGACCATGACTTAAGTGTTTAAGGTTGCTTCTGTTTAAGTGGAGAAGGAAATAGCAACCCACTCCAGTATTCTTGCCTGGAGAATCCTCTGGACAGAGGATTCTGGTGGGCTGCTGTCCATGGGGTCACACAGAGTCAGACGTGACTGAAGCGACTTGGCATGCACTCATGCCGTGGAGAAGGAAATGGCAACCCACTCCAATATTCTTGCTTGGAGAATCCCAGGGACAGGGGAGCCTGGTAGGCTGCCATCTGTGGGGTTGCACGGAGTCTGGCACGACTGAAGTGATTTAGCAGCAGCAGCAGTGTTTAAGTGCAGCCTCAGCTGTTTGAACCTTGGTTCAGAATCAAAAATAGATGTCCTCAAATCCATGCTCTAACAATGAGTGGCTACTCTATTGAGTAAATTAATGTACATTAATAGTGGTGACCTGGAGGTCAGGCTTAAATTATCTTCAGAAGTGTTTGAAGTAGTAGTAAAGTAAGATTGATTAATTAGAATATACCAAAATAGATTGATGGTGGTGAGGGTCTTAGATTATCAAAGGGGTCCTGTTAGAAAACAGGTAAGAAATGTGAAGGAAAGGGGGAATTAAAGTGGGTATTCTTTGTTTTTATCCATCTTTCCTAGAAGCTTTTATTTTAAACTGAGTTAATATTCTTCCTCCTAGTACTGTTATATCTTAGAAGTTAGATTGGTGTCTTTCGGAAATATTTAAGAAAATATCCTCTTTTATGCTCTAACAAAAAACCTTTTTAAAAGAGTATGGGACATGGGGAGAAACCTACAGATTTAAACTAGGAACGTTATGTTTCAAGTCTGTATCTGAGAAAGGGAGAAGATACTAATATAAAAGAAGGTTGCCACAGCATACCCCCCTCACCCCCGGGCCTTTTAAATTCATTGTAAATGAGTTCACAGGGTGCTGTTCTTGAGCACGTTTGTGTTCTTCTTGATTATTCTTTGTGTTCACTTTGTCCAGTTTTCTTCTTGATTATTCTTTGATTATTCTTACGATTTGTCCATTGTAGATGTGTAGCTTTTATAGTCCTGATTTACTGACGGCTTGAATTTCAGGTAAAAAACATAAGGATGAATTTCAGCTTCTGGTGGATCAAGCCAAAAAAGGATACAGAAAGACTGTTGGAATGTCCAAAAGAAAAGTAACAAAAGGAGAAGATGAATCTACAGAAAAACTATCCTCTGTATTTGTGGGTAAGAGACTTTAATTAAAAACAGAAGTATATTGAATTTTACTATTTTTAATATAGAAAAATAAAATCAAAGGACTTTGGACTTACTAGTATATTTAGACCTGTAGCAGTTGTTGGGTGTAAACTAGCTTTATTACTCCAGAAATAAATGAGTGGGGAGGTGTCCTGAAGATACAGTTTCTAAAAATCTCTCTTCCTTTCAGTGATAAATCAGAAGTTTCTTAGTTGTTTAAGCTTGAGATATAGGATTTATTGCTGCCCATCCTCAGATAGCCTACAAAGAGAATAAATTATTTTTACTATAGTTCACTGGTATTTACTTTGGATGGAATGTTTTGCTAAAATATCTAAAGCTAATACATCGCACATTCCTTAATTTTAGCCCATTTAAAAATTTGAGATTAATATTTATATTGCCAGGACTTTAAGTGAAGTGAAAATCGCTCATTCGTGTCCGACTCTTTGCAAATCCATGGACTGTACAGTCCATGGGATTCTCCAGGCCAGAAGACTGGAGTGGGTAGCCTTTCCCTTCTCCAGGGGATCTTCCCAACCCAGGGATCGAACCCAGGTCTCCCACATTGCAGGCGGGTTCTTTATCAGTTGAGCCACAAGGGAAGCCCAGGCCAGTGAACAAAACAATCATAATACAGGAAAGTGCACAAGAAAATTCTTTATTTTTTTTTTTTTTACTGTGGTAAAAATATGCATAACATTTATCATTTTAGCCATTCATAAATATACAAGTCAGTGGCTATGAGTACGTTCACAATGTTGTGTCACCATCATCACTATTCCATTCAAAACGAACCTGTGAAATAATAGCTCTTCCTCTTTCCCCACTGGACCTTAGTATTCCCTGGTCTACTTTCTGTGTCTATGAATCTGCTTCTTCGGGTACCTCATAAAAGTGGAATCATATTATTTTTTCTTCTGTATCAGCTTATTTCATTAAGCATAATGTCTTCCAAGGTCCTCATTTTATAGCATATATCAAAATCTGTTACTTCTTATGGCTGAATAATATTCCATTGCCTCTATAGACCATATTTTGTTTATCCATTCATTTGTAATGGGCTTTTTCCACCTTGTGGCTATTGTGAACAATGCTGCTGTGTGCATTGGCGTTCATGCATCTGTTCAAGCCTCTGCTTTCCGTTCTCTTGGGTAAATACCTAGCAGTGGCATTTCTGGTTGTCACAATAATTCTTTGTTTCCATTTTTAGAAACCACCAGACTATTTTCTGTAGTGGCTGTGCCAGTTTACATTCCCACCAGCAGTGCTTGAGGAGTTCAGTTTCTCTGTATGCTCATCACTTGTTATTTTCATCTTTCTTACTGAAACCGTATTGGTAGATATGAATTTGTATCTCATTGTGGTATTGATTTATATTTTTCTAATGACTAGTTAGATTAAGAATGTTTTATATGGTTATTTGCCATTTGTTTTTCTTCTTTGGAAAAATGTCTGTTTAAGCTCTTTGCTCAATTTTTAATTGGCTTTTTTGTTGTTGTTGTGGTTGAGTTTTAGGAATTCTTTAAATACTCTGAATATTAATTCCTTATATAAAGTTTTTCTCTGTTGTCTTTCTGTTTCCATGATAGTATCTTTTGATGCAAGAGTGCTTTGTTTTGATGAAGTTCAGTTTATCAGTTTTTTCTCTTGTTGCCTATGCTTTTGCTGTTATATTCATGAAGTTGTTGCAAAATCAGTGTCATGAAGTTTTCCTCTTTTTTTCTCCTAAGGGTTTCATACTTTTAGGTCATGTTTAGGTCTGTGGTCCACTTTGAGTTAATTTTTGTATATGGTATAAGTAAGGGTCCGGCTTCATCCTTTCACATGTCAGTAATCCAGTTTTCTGAATACCATTTGTCTAAAGATTATACTTTCTCCATTGAATGCTTTTGGCATCCTTTCTGAAAATCAGTTGACTGTATATGTGAGGGTATATTTCTGTACTGTATGTTCTGTTTAATTGGTCTGTATATCTGTTCTTACACCATTAAAACAGCTATCCTGTTTTAATTGCCATAACTCTGTAATAAATTTCAAAGTCAGAGGATATGAGTTCTCCAGCTTTATTCTTCCTTTTCGGGGTTGTTTTGGCCATTTGATTCCTTTACGATTCCATGTGAATGTTGAGATGGATTTTTCTATTTGTCAAAAAAATAATCCGTTGGGATTGCATTGTATTGCTGGATTGCTTTGGTTCGTTGACATCTAAATATTTTATCCTTTTGGTGCTGTTGCATTCTTTATTTTTGTCCTCTGTTCTCCTGGTGTTATGTAGAAGGTTGCTGACTGAGTACAAGGTTTTTTGGGTATATTCTCTGTGGTCTTTGTCAGCAACTTAGTTCATGCTGTTGTTAAAATATGTTGCCAGGAAGCAGTTTAATCCCTGAGAAAATCCAGCTTATTATCTCAGATAAAGAGAATATTTTTGTTTATTGGTTGACTCTCTTTTGAAGATGATTGATTGCTTACACTCAGGAGTTGTGTGTTCTTTGTGTATGTGCGCATGACTTTTACTCTCTCTAGGGTTCAGAGATGAGCACTGCTGGTAGATTGCTGTGTGTGAATGCATGTGTCTGGGAGTGGTGGGGAGTGTGAGAGAGAGAGAGAGAGAATGGAACAGGCTGAAAGGTTGGGCTTTGTACAGTGTCATACAGCCAGTGTAACATTTGCTCTTTACAATAACTGGCTTATCAGAGTGCTAGCATAAGTGCATGAGATATGTGTCCTCTTAAGTAGAACCTTCATCTGTTTTTGATGCATGTCTCTGGAGAAGTTTGATGTTGGGGGCCTCATGCATTTGGCTTTATTTGGAGTTCTCTCCTGAGATCCATGGACAGATAAGTAGGATAACTGACTTTCACTGCCCATGCTTGTTGAATGATACTTGCCTGCAAGAGGAAATTTATCCTATAGAAGCTTACATAGAGTGGAAGGGGCTTCCCTGGTAGCTCAGTGGTAAAGAATCTGCCTGCCAGTGCAAGAGATATGGATTCCATTCCTGGTCCAGGAAGATCCCACATGCTGAGGAGCAGTGAAGACCATGTGCCATAACTATTGAGCCTGTGCCCTAGAGCCCAGGAGCCACAAGTAGTGAAACCTGCATTCTCTAGAGCCCATGCTCTGCAACAAGAGAACCCACTGCAAAGAGAGGCCTGTGTGCGCTACAACTAGAGAAAAGCCCGCAGAGCAACAAAGACCCAGCATAGCCAAAAATACATAAATTAATTAAGATTTTCTTTAAATGAAAGAAGTAAGAGAAGAGTATAAATCAGGTGTAAAAATAAAAGATAGTCTTATGTTAAATTCCTTCTCCCTGGATTACCAACTTGATTGTATTCACCCAGAAAGTTGAGTGATAGTCACCTGGGTTCAGTGGGTCATTGTGTTCTCTTAACCTGGTCATAGGTGTCTGTTTCCAAGAGAAGATCCTAGAGATCCTGTCTTGGTTAGCTGCTCATTTCCATTTCTAAGATAAACGTTAGAGGATATGGCTTGTACTGGTAATGAGCAGGCTTAGTGAAAGCCAGACAACATCAGGAGCTTAGTTTTATTTTTATTTTTATTTTTTTTTCCATTTATTTTTATTAGTTGGAGGCTAATTACTTTACATCATTACAGTAGTTTTTGTCATACATTGAAATGAATTAGCCATGGATTTACATGTATTCCCCATCCCAGTCCCCCCTCCCACCTCCCTCTCCACCCGATCCCTCTGGGTCTTCCCAGTCCACCAGGCCCAAGCACTTGTCTCATGCACCCAACCTGGGCTGGTGATCTGTTTCACCCTAGATAATATACATGTTTCAATGCTGTTCTCTTGAAACATCCCACCCTCGCCTTCTCCCAGAGTCCACAAGTCTGTTCTATACATCTGAGTCTCTTTTTCTGTTTTGCATATAGGGTTATCGTTACCATCTTTCTAAAGTCCATATATATGTGTTAGTATACTGTAATGGTCTTTATGTTTCTGGCTTACTTCGCTCTGTATAATGGGCTCCAGTTTCATCCATCTCATTAGAACTGATTCAAATGAATTCTTTTTAATGGCTGAGTAATATTCCATGGTGTATATGTACCACAGCTTCCTCATCCATTCGTCTGCTGATGGGCATCTGGGTTGCTTCCATGTCCTGGCTATTATAAACAGTGCTGCGATGAACATTGGGGTGCACGTGTCTCTTTCAGATCTGGTTTCCTTGGTGTGTATGCCCAGAAGTGGGATTGCTGGGTCATATGGCAGTTCTATTTCCAGCTTTTTAAGAAATCTCCACACTGTTTTCCATAGTGGCTGTACTAATTTGCAGTCCCACCAACAGTGTAAGAGGGTTCCCTTTTCTCCACACCCTCTCCAGCATTTATTGCTTGTAGACTTTTGGATAGCAGCCATCCTGACTGGCGTATAATGGTACCTCATTGTGGTTTTGATTTGCATTTCTCTGATAATGAGTGATGTTGAGCATCTTTTCATGTGTTTGTTAGCCATCTGTATGTCTTCTTTGGAGAAATGTCTGTTGAGTTCTTTGGCCCATTTTTTGACTGGGTCATTTATTTTTCTGGAGTTGAGCTGGAGGAGTTGCTTGTATATTTTTGAGATTAATCCTTTGTTGCTTCGTTTGCTATTATTTTCTCCCAATCTGAGGGCTGTCTTTTCACCTTGCTTATAGTTTCCTTTGTTGTGCAAAAGCTTTTAAGTTTCATTAGGTCCCATTTGTTTATTTTTGCTTTTATTTCTAAAATTCTGGGATGTGGGTCATAGAGGATCCTGCTGTGATTTATGTCAGAGAGTGTTTTGCCTATGTTCTCCTCTAGGAGTTTGATAGTTTCTGGTCTTACATTTAGATCTTTAATCCATTTTGAGTTTATTTTTGTGTATGGTGTTAGAAAGTGTTCTAGTTTCATTCTTTTACAGGTGGTTGACCAGTTTTCCCAGCACCACTTGTTAAAGAGGTTATCTTTTTTCCATTGTACATCCTTGCCTCCTTTGTCAAAGATAAGGTGACCATAGGTTCGTGGATTTATCTCTGGGCTTTCTATTCTGTTCCATTGATCTATATTTCTGTCTTTGTGCCAGTACCATACTGTCTTGATGACTGTGGCTTTGTAGTAGAGTCTGAAGTCAGGCAGATTGATTCCTCCAGTTCCATTCTTCTTTCTCAGGATTACTTTGGCTATTTGAGGTTTTTTGTATTTCCATACAAATTGTGAAATTATTTGTTCTAGTTCTGTGAAAAATACCGTTGGTAGTTCGATAGGGATTGCATTGAATCTATAGATTGCTTTGGGTAGTATAGCCATTTTGACAATATTGATTCTTCCAATCCATGAACACGGTATATTTCTCCATCTGTTTGTGTCCTCTTTGATTTCTTTCATCAGTGTTTTATAGTTTTCTATGTATAGGTCTTTTGTTTCTTTAGGTAGATATACTCCTAAGTATTTTATTCTTTTTGTTGCAATGGTGAATGGTATTGTTTCCTTAATTTCTCTTTCTGTTTTCTCATTGTTAGTGTATAGGAATGCAAGAGATTTCTGTGTGTTAATTTTATATCCTGCAACTTCACTGTATTTGTTGATTAGCTCTAGTAATTTTCTGGTAGAGTCTTTAGGGTTTTCTATGTAGAGGATCATGTCATCTGCAAACAGAGAGAGTTTCACTTCTTCTTTTCCTATCTGGATTCCTTTAACTTCTTTTTCTGCCCTGATTGCTGTGGCCAAAACTTCCAAAACTATGTTGAATAGTAGTGGTGAGAGTGGGCACCCTTGTCTTGTTCCTGATTTCAGGGGAAATGCTTTCAATTTTTCACCATTGAGGGTGATGCTTGCTGTGGGTTTGTCATATATAGCTTTTATTATGTTGAGGTATGTTCCTTCTATTCCTGCTTTCTGGAGAGTTTTAATCATAAATGAATGTTGAATTTTGTCAAAGGCTTTTTCTGCATCTATTGAGATAATCATATGGTTTTTATCTTTCAATTTGTTAATGTGGTGTATTACATTGATTGACTTGCGGATTTTAAAGAATCCTTGCATTCCTGGGATAAAGCCCACTTGGTCATGATGAATGATTTTTTTAATATGTTGTTGTATTCTGTTTGCTAGAATTTTAAGGATTTTTGCATCTATGTTCATCAGTGATATTGGCCTGTAGTTTTCTTTTTTTGTGGCATCTTTGTCTGGTTTTGGAATTAGGGTGATGGTGGCCTCATAGAATGAGTTTGGAAGTTTACCTTCTTCTGCAATTTTCTGGAAGAGTTTGAGTAAGATAGGTGTTAGCTCTTCTCTAAATTTTTGGTAGAATTCAGCTGTGAAGCCATCTGGTCCTGGGCTTTTGTTTGCTGGAAGATTTCTGATTACAGTTTCGATTTCCTTGCTTGTGATCATTTTGTTAAGATCTTCTATTTCTTCCTGGTTCAGTTTTGGAAAGTTACACTTCTCTAAGAACTTGTCCATTTCTTCCAATTTGTCCATTTTATTGGCATAGAGCTGCTGGTAGTAGTCTCTTATGATCCTTTGTATTTCAGTGTTGTCTGTTGTGATCTCTCCATTTTCATTTCTAATTTTGTTAATTTGGTTCTTCTCCCTTTGTTTCTTAATGAGTCTTGCTAATGGTTTGTCAATTTTGTTTATTTTTTCAAAAAACCAGCTTTTAGCTTTGTTAATTTTTGCTATGATCTCTTTAGTTTCTTTTGCATTTATTTCTGCCCTAATTTTTAAGATTTCTTTCCTTCTACTAACCCTGGGGTTCTTCATTTCTTCCTCCTCTAGTTGCTTTAGGTGTAGAGTTAGGTTATTTATTTGACTTTTTTCTTGTTTCTTGAGGTAGGCCTGTAATGCTATGAATCTTCCCCTTAGCACTGCTTTTACAGTGTCCCATAGGTTTTGGGTTGTTGTGTTTTCATTTTCATTCATTTCTATGCATATTTTGATTTCTTTTTTGATTTCTTCTATGATTTGTTGGTTATTCAGAAGCCTGTTGTTTAGCCTCCATATGTTTGAATTTTTAATAATTTTTTTCCTGTAATTGAGATCTAATCTTACTGCACTGTGGTCAGAAAAGATGACTGGAATGATTTCAATCTTTTTGAATTTACCAAGACTAGATTTATGGCCCAGGATGTGATCTATTCTGGAGAAGGTTCCGTGTGCACTTGAGAAAAAGGTGAAGTTGATTGTTTTGGGGTGAAACGTCCTATAGATGTCAATTAGGTCTAGCTGGTCCATTGTGTCCGTTAAAGTTTGTGTTTCCTTGTTCATTTTTTGTTTAGTTGATCTATCCATAGTTGTGAGTGGGGTATTAAAGTCTCCTACTATTAGTGTGTTACTATTAATTTCCTCTTTCATACTCGTTAGCGTTTGCCTTACATATTGTGGTGCTCCTATGTTGGGTGCATATATATTTATAATTGTTATATCTTCTTCTTGGATTGATCCTTTGATCATTATGTAGTGTCCATCTTTGTCTCTTTTCACAGACTTAATTTGAAAGTCTATTTTATCTGATATGAGTATTGCGACTCCTGCTTTCTTTTGGTCTCCGTTTGCGTGGAATATTTTTTTCCAGCCCTTCACTTTTAGTCTGTATGTGTCCCTTGCTCTGAGGTGGGTCTCTTGTAGACAGCATATATAGGGGTCTTGCTTTTGTATCCATTCAGCCAGCCTTTGTCTTTTGGTTGGGGCATTCAACCCATTTACATTTAAGGTAATTATTGATAGGTATGGTCCCGTTGCCATTTATTTTGTTGTTTGGGGTTCACGTTTATACCACCTTTCTGTGTTTCCTGTCTAGAGAAGATCCTTTAGTATTTGTTGAAGAGCTGGTTTAGTGGTGGTGAATTCTCTCAGCTTTTGCTTGTCTGTAAAGCTTTTGAGTTCTCCTTCATATCTGAATGAGATCCTTGCTGGGTAGAGTAATCTAGGTTGTAGGTTATTCTCTTTCATTACTTTAAGTATGTCCTGCCATTCCCTTCTGGCCTGAAGGGTTTCTATTGATAGATCAGCTGTTATCCTTATGGGAATCCTTTTGTGTGTTATTTGTTGTTTCTCCCTTGCTGCTTTTAATATTTGTTCTTTGTGTTTGATCTTTGTTAATTTGATTAATATGTGTCTTGGGGTGTTTCGCCTTGGGTTTATCCTGTTTGGGACTCTCTGGGTTTCTTGGACTTGGTTGGCTATTTCCTTCCCCATTTTAAGGAAGTTTTCAGCTATTATCTCCTCGAGTATCTTCTCATGGCCTTTCTTTTTGTCTTCTTCTTCTGGGACTCCTATGATTCGAATGTTGGGGCTTTTCACATTGTCCCAGAGGTCCCTGAGGTTGTCCTCATTTTTTTTTATTCTTTTTTCTTTTTTCCTCTCTGCTTCATTTATTTCCACCATTTTATCTTCTAACTCACTTATCCTATCTTCTGTCTCTGTTATTCTACTCATGGTTCCCTCCAGAGTGTTTTTGATCTCATTTATTTCATTATTAATTTTTAATTGATTTTTTAAAATTTCTTCTAGGTCCTTGTTAAACATTTCTTGCATCTTCTCAATGTTTGTCTCCAGGCTATTTATTTATAACTCCATTTTGTTTTCAAGATTTTGGATCATTTTTATTATCATTATTCTAAATTCTTTTTCAGGTAGATTCCCTATTTCCTCCTCTTTTGTTTGACTTGGTGGGCTTTTTTCATGTTCCTTTAGCTGTTGGGTATTTCTCTGCCTTTTCATCTTGTTTAGATTGCTGTGTCTGGAGTGGGCTTTCTGTATTCTTGTGGTCTGAGGTTCCTTTTTATTGTGGAGGTTTCACCCAGCGGGTGGGGTTGGACGATTGGTTTGTCAAGTTTCCTGGTTAGGGAAGCTTGTGTCAGCGTTCTGGTGCGTGGAATTGGATTTCTTCTCTCTGGAGTGCAATGGAGTGTCCAGTAATGAGTTTTGCGCTGGGTCTCTGTGTTAGGTGTGACTTTGGACAGCCTGTATGTTGACACTCAGGTCTGTGTTCCTGCGTTGCTAAAGAATTTGCGTGGTATGTCTTGTACTGGAGCTTATTGGCTCTTGGGTGGTGGTTGGTTTTGGTGTAGGTATGGAAGCTTTTGGATGGTCTCTTATTCCTTAATGTTCCGTGTAGTCAGGAGTTTTCTGGTTTTCTCAGGATTTGGGCTCAAGTCTCCTGCCTCTGGATTTCAGTTTTATTCTTCCAATAGTCTCAAGGCTTCTCCAACTATACAGCACTGATAATAAAACTTCTAGATTAATGGTGAAAAGATTCTCCACCGTGAGAGACAACCAGAGAGGTTCACAGAGTTACATGAAGAATAGGAGAGGGAGGAAGGAGATAGAGGTGAGCAGGAGGAGAAAAAGGGGACTCAAGAGGAGAGAGACAGGTCTATGCAGTTATCTGTTCCCAAAGTGTTCTCCGTAGCCCAGACACCCACAAAGATTCACAGAGTTGGATTGGGAAGAGAAGGGGAATGGAGGAAATAGAGGTGTTCTGAGGTAGAAAACAGAGAGTCAAAAGTGGGAGAGTATCACCACACTCCTGAATAGAAATGGGAACTGAATATTGGATTCTTAAATGACCAAAATTTATATCACATACTACTGAAAAACAAAGATTGAAAATCTAGTGTAGAGGTTAGACTCTTTGAAATACAGTATTTAAAAACAAAAACACAAAGAAAATTTAGAACTGTATATGAAGTTCGGTTTAAAAATAGGCTTTCTCTCTCTTTTTTTTTTTTTTTGGCAAGGTTATAGTGAAATGAAAATGAAAGTTAAGGAATAATAGAGGAGTTTTAGAGGACTCTAAAAGGAAATAGGAGAAAAACAAGAAAAAGAAAAAAAAAAAAAGAAAAAAAAATTTTTTTCCCTAATTAAAAAAAATCGTAAAAATATATGAAAATGAAAGTTGAGGAGTAATGGGGGAGTAATAGGGAATTATAAAAGAAAATAAAAGAGAAAAAATAAAAAATTTAAAAAAAGGAAAGAAAAAAAATTTTTTTTTTTAAATTAAAAAAAAAATGTACATATATATCTAGGAATTTCTCTGGGGTTGTTGCGGTCAGCGTAGGTTCAGTTCAATTTCAGATAGCTCCTCTTTCCAGCTTACACTTCTCGATATCTGTAGGCCCCTTCCCGTGTAGTCGGTGTTACCTTCAGGGATTTTAATCTGTTGCACCGGTCCTTTCTGAAGCGGTTCCCTTCGTTTATTTGGCTTCTGTTTGCCGTCTCTTTGGTGTCTAATTTCCGCCCTGACACAGGCGGGCGGAGGTGATCTCTTATTTAGGTTCTCTAGTTCAGTTCAGTCCTGCTGCGGGGAGGGCGGGGCGCTGCAGACAGATACCGCTCTGTGTGGATAGCACTCACCGTGTTCCGGCCACACTGGGTTTGCCCCGCTCACGGGTGTCTGTGCTTTCGCCGTCTACACTGCTCAGGCTCCCGGCTGCTCTATATGGAGCGGGCCCTGCGTTGAGTGCGGTTCCAGTTTTCGGGTACTCCACAAAAGCGCAGATTCGGTTGCTCCTGCGTTTTGTGCCTTCCCCGGCCTGAGCGGTTCAGGCAGCCAGAGGCTTGGGCGCACTCTCCCCGGGTACGGCGCACTTCCCCCACCCCCACCCCCCCGCCGCGGCCCCAGCGCGCGCCGCCAGTCGGGTCTCAGGAAGTCTTTAGATAGGAACCGGGGGCCTGTTTGCAGTGTGGGAGGGGATGGCTTCTCAGGGGCTGAGTTTGCCCTTTTCCCCTCCCCCCTGCCTCCTACCTCCAGCGGGGATGGGCCAGCTCTTCTCTGGAGATTCTCAGTCCCTTTGTTTTGCGAACCACCAGCAGTGTGTTCGGGCCAGTTAATTTTGTCCCTTGCTATCCCACAGTTTAAAAAAGCTCCCTCCGATTGCTCTCAGAGTCTTCGGGCCGGTCCTCACCCTAAGCAATGCCGCCCGCTCCTCTCCGTTCCACCCCGCTTGTTGCTGGCGGGTACGGGCGTCTGGGGTACTTTTCTGCTGGGAGTTGCTTTTAGGCACGTAATCTGTGGGCCTTGTTTAATTTTTCCTCCCAGTTAGATTGCCAAAAACTTCCCCCAGTCCCGCCAGTGAGAGGGTTTCCTGGTGATTGGAAACTTCCTCTATTAAGACTCCCTTCCCGGGACGGGTCTCCGTCCGTAGCTCTTTTGACTCCCTTATTATCGTTTATATTTTGTCCTACCTCCCTTCGAAGACAATGGGCTGCTTTTCTGGGCGCCTGATGTCCTCTGCTAGCGATCAGAAGTTGTTTTGTGAAATTTGCTCAGCATTCAAATGTTCTTTCGATGAATTTGTAGGAGAGAAAGTGGTCTCCCCGTCCTATTCCTCCGCCATCTTGGCTCCTCCTCAGGAGCTTAGTTTTAGAAATTATACTCTTGTGTGATGTATGCTGTTCTCCAGTGTGACAAAAACTTACAATTATTTCTGGAAAAATCTTGATCATATGGAGTTGGGAAGGTTTGTTTGTCTGAAGAATTGTCTTACTGCTTTTCCGTAATTTTTGTCTTTATTAACAAAACCTTGACAGTTCTTGTTGGTGTCCTTTGTGAAAGGTCACTTGTCTCCACAAATGCAGGAGTGGTGTGTAAAAGCTCTGCTTCTCTGTGAGCAAACACGTGAAAGGAGAGTCTGTCCTCGGGCCCATGCCAAGGGGGTCAGGTGCTGACTCAGTCCCTGATCTTAAAGCCAGCACAGCTGAAGTCCCAGCACAGCCCTGCCCTGCGTGGCGAGGGAGGGTCTGCACACATCTCCTGCGCGGAGATGACTTTCTGCCCTCGTGTTTGCAGACCTTCGTCACACCTGCAGGTCACATTCTGGCAAACACTGTCTGCATCCCCTCAGCTGTCCTGGGCCTTGATCTGCTTAAGAGACCTCAGGAAGTGAGAATATGACAAGGGATGAGTAGAAGTGTGATGTGTGTTGGATCAGACAGATATCTTGGTTATGTCTGATTAGTTTTTCTTTTCGCCAGTGAATAGTAGATTCTGTGTAACAGATTTAGGAAAATGACTGGAAAGATTCACTACCGTACAGCAATCAGTGACAGAGATTGTGGTTCTCTTATTAATTGAACTTTTATCCTTTTTTGTAATTTTTTAAATGTTTATCACTATTCTCTATCTATGAAATAAGCAGGAATTCTTTAGTAATACTGTAAATAAAAACCTCATTAGAATTATAAATTTCTCCCCACTCCTGATTTCAGAGAAAATTTTACTTTTGAATTAATGAATATGGAAATACATGGGTGGACAATATAAGCAAATGGCACAATTGTAGTGCTTGTTCTTTATTCTCTGGCTCCAAAACTAGAGTTTTGGAGTCAATGTTACATAAAATTCTATTTTACCAAGTACAAATAGCAATAATAAATGTGGTGGAAATAATAAATATACAGGTTATAAATTTTAAGGTGCTCTTAAATGTTTCATTTTTTCCTTTCATTCTTTTTTCTTTTGTAGGAAAGGAAGATAATAAAATGAAATTCTCAGATACACCCTCGGTAGTAACAAATCACCTCCCTCAATCAAAGCTGGACTCCCCAGGGAAATTAGAGTCTGACAGACAAGATCATTCTTCCAGGTGTACTGATATTGAAGAGGAAGTTCTTTTTTCCTCAGAAACAGATTCATTCAAAAGGTAAGAAACTTGCTATAGTTGATTATTTTAGATTTCTGTTTCCTGTGCATGCTGAGAGACAGGCAGAATTAACCAGAAAATAGCTCTGAGGCCTGACGCCGTTCCCACTCTCCTCCCATGTCTCCTGCCACTTTGTAAGGTTCACAAAGGGAGCAGGGCAGGATGTGGAGGGTATGTATTGTGGTCACAGGGGACTTTGTTTTCTGCTCTATAGCCTTTTCTTTTTTAATTAAAAAATTTTTTAAAAATTTTTATTGAATATAGTTGATTTACAATGTTGTGTTATTTTCTGCTGTACAACAAAGTGAATTGGTTACACATATACATATATCCACTCTTTTTTAGATTCTTTTTCCACATAGGCCATTACAGAGTATTGAGTAAACTTCTCTGTGCTTTACAGTAGGTCTTTATTAGTTATCTATTTTGTATATTATGATATGTATATGTCAGTCCCTGTCTTCCTAATTTATCCCTCCTCCCTTACCCCTTGGTAACCATATGTTTATTTTCTAAATCTGTAACTCTTTCTCTCTTGTGAAAATGAAGTCACTCAGTCGTGTCCGACTCTTTGCGATCCCGTGGACTGTAGTCTACTAGGCTTCTCCAGCCATGGGATTTTCCAGGCAAGAATACTGGAGTGGGTTACCATTTCCTTCTCCAAGAGATCTTCCCAACCCAGTGATTGAACCCAGGTCTCCCACATCGCAGGCAGACGCTTTACCGTCTGAGCCACCAGGGAAGTCCTTCTCTCACTTTTGTAGAGAAGTTCATTTTTATGCTTTTTTAGATTACACATATAAGTGATATCATGTGGTATTTGTCTTTGACTTACTTCACCCAGTATGACAATCTCTAGGTCCATCTATGTTGCTGTAAATGTAGCCTTTATATAGATATTTTCCTTAGGGTTGGAAAAGAAGGCATGATTGACAGTAAAATTTTTATCAAGAGAGTGAGTGAAGGCGATAAAGACAACTATACTAGAAAGTAGAGATAACAAGAAAGACACAAAGAGAAGAATTTAATTGAGCAAATAAAATGGATGGGAAACCTTTAAAAATGAGAGATTTGAAGGTGAGTCATTTTTCCAAGTGGTTTTTTAAAAGACAATTTAAGATGATGATGTGATTTTGAAAGATGACATAGTGTTAATCTGTGTATTGTTACCATTTTGTGTTCAAGTGCGTGCAGCATTCTCTTGGGTTTCTGTGCCATGATTGATCAAACTTTTCAGTTTCTATTGGATTTCTACATTTTCCTCAGTGTTTGTTATACACCTGAAGCTGTGGTAGAGCTCTTCCTATAGAAAACTTTTGTTTCTAATATCTCCAGCATCGTTTTGACAGTGATAGGTGTTGTTGCCTTTTGAATGAATCCTACCAATCTGAAATGCTAATAGCAATGTGACACTGTGAACATATCTTGGAAATTATTCGATTTTTGCTGTTTGTTCATTTAAAAATTGTTAACAATACTCTAGAACGGTAGATTCTGTCTCATCTAAAATACCAAATTAAGAAGAAAATTTTTATAAGAAGATTATACCCTAAGATCCTCTATTTTCTTAGGGCTCTTGGGAAACAGCTTCAGGTTGTTTAGAATCAAGTATCAGGAATGGAGAATCTTCTCATTTTGCCCCGAGGATTTTCAAGGTCAGAAACATTGTATCCTGATTTGGGTAAGGGCAAAATGCCTGAGTTTCTCCAAGACCTGGCATTGATGGACAGTGCCAGGTTAGGCACTGACCAGGCACTGGGTCAGGGCATTCCTGTAAGTTCAGTGGGTATTATTTGTTTTTAAACACAAAACTTACCAGAATATAAGTAAAAATGGAAGAGTAACGGAGTCCAGGGAAAGAAGAGTAAGTTTTTGAGCATAGTCATGAGATCACTCGGAGAAGGCAATGGCAACCCACTCCAGTATTCTTGCCTGGAAAATCCCATGGACAGAGGAGCTGCAGGCTGCAGTCCATGGGGTCGCTGAGAGTCGGACATGACTGAGCGACTTCACTTTCAATTTTCACTTTCATGCATTGGAAAAGGAAATGGCAACCCACTCCAGTGTTCTTGCCTAGAGAATCCCAGGGACGGGGGAGCCTGGTGGGCTGGTGTCTATGGGGTTGAACAGAGTTGGACACGACTGAAGCGACTTAGCAGCAGCAGCATGAGATCCCTGAAAGTTCTGGAATGCCAGAATGAAATGGGACATTTTTATAAATTTGTAGTGGGGCGAATGGAGGAGAGTGAAAGGGGAGACATGGCAGCCAGGTGGATTTTTATCTATTGGTGAGAGTGTGGGAAACAGGATGAGTTGGTTGGCGGTCTTGGTCTCAGACAAACTTATTCATGTTTGTCTGAGCTGTGAGAGGATTATTAAACCATTTAATTTTTTTTTAAGTAAGCTCTTATATTCTTCCATATTTTAATGCATGTATGTATGTCTACACATTCACCCATACACCATGACCAGTGAAACTGCCTGCTAATTGCAAATTTTTACCAACTTTATTGAGATAAAATATACGTACCATACAATTCACTCATTTAAGTGACAATCAGTGGTTTTTAGTATGTTTCCAGAATTATACCACCATCACCACAATTTTAGAGCAGTTTCATCACCCTCCAAGAGGAACCTCATCCCCATTAAGCCATCACTCTCCATTTCCTCCCAACTCTCCTGGCAGTCACTGATCTACTCTCTGTCTTTGTGGATTTGCCTTGTCTGGACGTTTCATATATATGGGATCATATAATATGTGGTCTTCTGTAACTTGGCTTCTTTTACTTAGCATACTGGCTGCAAGGTTCACCCATTTTGTATTGTGTTTCAGTACTGTATTCCTTTTTATTTCCATAATATTCCATTTTATGGATTTGCATTTAATTTCTTTTATTAGTTGATGGACATTTGGGTTGTTTCTAATTGCAGCTCTAACAAGGAAAAAAATTACTGACTTTTGCTTGCAAATGTTGGAAGCTTAGTTCTAGAGACTGAATATAAGGATTTGCTTGGCTGACCTTGAAAAAGCAGTCAGTGTCTGTTACTCCTGTCTCAAGTATGAATAAGTCTTTCTTTTCATTTGCCCTGTTAGTTTGTCAGTCTAAGATTTTTAAGTTTGAAAGATTGAGTCTGTTCCTTATGTATAACCTACAAACTAAAGTTAAGGGGAAAAGTGTGAGTGAAGTGGTATTTGGTTTGATACCAGGGCAGGCCACTGGGCAGCTGGGTCCAGAGGAGATTGTTAAGGAGGAAGTGAGCAAGGGAAGCCCCGGTGGTGCAGCCGCAAAGGACCGGCTTCAAGTCAGGATCTGCTGGCTGATTTGGGAGTCCATCTTTGAAGTCTGTTTCCATAGCTATAAAAAGCATATATAGATATCGTCTATCTCAGATCTTCTGGGAAGATGAAATAAGATAGTAGACGTAATAAGAGCCTTTGATAAATACATGGTTATTATTTCTAGTTTTATAAAGATCAAATCAATTGAATTTCCTTCAGTAATACTGGAAAACTTGAGCTTCTAGGACTGAATATTTCAGAAATGCTTTCATAGTCCCCAATTCCTTCATTCTAATTCTTAAGCTGTATCGTAAGAGTAAATTCCACAGTTTATCGTTTTTTCCCCTACTTCTGTTCTGAACTTTATATAAAGCTATAAGCTTGGGCTAATTAGTTCATTTGAAAATTCATTTAATTGGCCTCAACTGGGCACTCACCACCAAGCCACAGTCTTCTTTTTACTCCTTGTTGCATTTCCAACCCATTTGTCCATGTCTGTTTCCACACTTTGAGTGAATACCTTGTCTCTCAGCTCACCAAGGAGGTCATCTGACCTGTCTCCAGATCTTCCTTTCCATTTTAGGTTTTCTTTCTGACCTCTTCTTTCCTGTTAATTAAAGAGAAAGGTATAGTTCTTAAGACATTTCTAAAGGCATATTCTTTCTTAAGACAAATTCATCCACTTCCTCTAAGACATTCCTCCATCACTTGTTCCCTAAGTTTGCTCTCAGCTGTCTCCCTTTTTCTGAGCCCTTCTTATTTCTGTCTTCTCTTATTCTTCCCACAATGAAGAAAGTAATTTCGACTTCCTCCATTACGCCCAGATGCCTTTAGTGGAATCAAAGCATTTCAGAGATTAGTGGTCTTTGTCTGGTCCAATTTTTACTTTCCTTAATATTCAGACATCAGTTGGAAGGAAGATGGGGCACAACACTCAGTGACTTTGTTTGGATCTTTTCCAACTGTGAAATTATGTAATACTGTTATTTTTGACAAGCATAATAATCATTGGTACATATCTGTATTTTTTTTTTTACCACGTGTCCATTTCAGACCATGAATCAACCTTCTAGAATCAGACTTATTCCTTGTATATTGAAGTGTTCCTATCTTTATTTCTGTGATTTTTTGCAAAAATTTTCTCATTTTTTTCTTTTTATGAAAGTTTTATTGCTTTTGTTGTAAAGTACTAGGTTTTCCAAAGTACTTTTCATTTAGATGTTACGCATATTTATCATGAAAAATAGAAAATTTAGGCAAATAAAAAGTAAAATTCCATAATTTTTCAGCCAGAAATGACTTTTCATATTACCACCTTTGTATGTACTTCCTTCTTAAGATAGTGGTATAGATGCATATATAGATAGAGGAGCATTTTTAAAACAGAGGACCTTAGTATTTTATAATTTTTTATGCTTCTTTTTTTCTCTTTTTAAGAGACAAGTAATACTGTGTTAGGTTTAATGTGAGTGTAAATATATTGTGATTTGTTTTTTAATTCATACAGTAAAGCTGTTATACAGATTATAGATCTTACTATTATACTGTTGAATAAACTATCGCTTTTCTTTCTGTTGGAGCAGTATTTAAACTTAATATAATACGCTGGGCTGACAGATGAGAATAATCTTATTTTAAGTTCCAATAGATGTATCCATTCCACATAACTATTAGGATGTAGTTTGTTGCTAATTTGACTCTTAGCTCTTAAATAAATACTTCTCCTAGAGTTTGAATAATTAATATTATATTGATTCTTTCTTGCCAATATGAAGACAGAGGATAAATAAGTTGATAAGAATTTTAGATTTTTGTACTCCTCTTAGACAGTTTCCAGGAGCTTAAGAGACTTGTCCAAATTTCTGTAAATTAATTTGTTGTTCTTCTTAAAGAGAGTGGGCCCTTATTCCCTGAGTTTTGGCAAGCAAGCAGAGAAAACTACATTTTTATTGAGTGCTAGCTTAAAAGATGCTTTTGATTGTGACCCTAGAGATGAAGCTTTATCTTCATATAGAGATGAATAGTTCATGCTATTCTTTGGAAGAACCTTTAGATCATTATTTAAATTAAAAAAAGAAATTTGTGCACTTGAATTCTAGGCAGTGTAAATTAAAAAGAGACTTTTATTTAACTGGAAAAACTTGAATAAGGTCATAAATAATGTCATTTGTTATATCAGTATTCAGTTTCCTGATTTTAATAATTTTATTAAGATCATGTAAGTGCATATATTTGTTCTTAGGAGATGCACACTAAAGGGTTAAAGGGACATGATCGCTGAAACTTACTCTCAGTGCTTAAAAAAATAACTTACATGTATGTGGGTACACACGCACACTCACAGACACACATACACACAGAGTGAGAAAGCAAGTGTGGCAAAATGTTAGCAATTGGAAAATCTGGATGATTGGTCTGAGTCATTTTTTTTTTTTTGTTAAGTGTGAGATTTTAAAATTAAAAAAATTATTGAAAAGGCTCGCTGCCCATAGTCAAAAAAGTTTATTTATACCAGAAGATTTTCTAAAGGAAATTTGATTTATAGTTATGATTTATTGACTAAAGATAGTGGTAGCCAGGAGTCTACATGGGATGCCGAGTATGGTTTTTCCATTGCTGAGGCCATATTTATTTCAATCAGTCTGTTCAGGACCCACACAACATGGTTATCTCAGCTTTGGTGTGTAGGAGAGTGTGGACTAATGAAACAGGCATTGTGATTTCAGTATAAAAGAGTATCACAGAGACCAGCTAATTTTACTGCTTGATAACAGTAGCAGAGAAGAAGGCGACAGAGGATGAGATGGTTGGATGGCCTCACTGATTCAATGGACATGACCTTGGGCAAACTTCAGGAGAGAGTCAGGGACAGGGAGGTCTGGCATGCTGCAGGGTTACAAAGAGTCAGACGCGACTTAGCAGTTTAACAACAGCCACAATCGGTAACTTACATGAAGCTTCTTGCAGATGCCAAGTGTTGGTCATAAAAGAACCTGGGTCAGATAAGGTGTGGATGAATGTGTTTTAACTTTTCACAGTTCCTGGCCAAAACCATCACTTCTCTAGTGCTAAGTCAAAGCAGCATCTTTATGTAGAAGCCCAACACACATACAGGCACAGAACAGTGAAAACTTTGGCAAAAAGGCTTATTAATTTTCAACCATGCATTTGATATATTTTGGTACAACTTCTCCTCACTTTTCAGACATTTTCTGGAGAGCTATCTGTCCAAACTTCTTAAGAGGAAGAAAGCCAAAGCAAAACCCACAAATATGTGAAGAAATCTTGACTACCATTTGTTGGAAATTTTAAGGAGTAGTTCAGTTTCATCCTTTCTTAAATTGTATGTAAATTGGAGAATGATGGGGAAGTCCTAAGAGAAAAATGCCACTGTTGACACTCATCCAAGGAATGTAGAACGCTGGCACCATCTGCCTGTTGAGAAGACCATGCCGAACTTATTTTGCTTATTGAAAGGAACCGGAAACATGACCTGTAGCAGCAAAGTAGTCTCAGCCAGAGGGACTTGGCTGATTTGTGTGTTAAGATTACCGTTTTGGTTTGAGTCCTTTCTTTCAAGGCAGGTCTTGCTTGTTGTTGTTTAGTCACTAATTTGTGTCTGACTCTTTTGCATCCCCATGCACTGTAGCCCGCCAGGCTTCTCTGTTCAAGGGATTTCCCAGGCAAGAATACTGCAGTGGGTTGCTGTTTCCTTCTCCAGGAGATCTTCTAGACCAGGGATAGGACCCACATGTTGGCTGGTGGAGTCTGTACCACTGGGGCACCAGGGAGGCCCACAGGTCTCGGTTAGGATTGGGTAAACCTCACAGTTCAGGACTGGTGAGGAGAGCCAGGTGAGGGTTTTGAGGAGAGAGGCTCAAAGAGTTCTTGGGGGTATGTCCTTTGATACTTTCTATTGAAAAGCTGGTGGGTTTGGTAGGAAGTTTTTGGACTCAACAAAAAAGTTATTCATAACTTTTATCTTCGTATCCAAGAGTCTCTTGGGACAGTCAGGTTATGTTAATGAAATAGTAGATGGTAAAATCTTGTTCCTGTGGGCACTGTGGTTTCTACAGATGTTATGTGAGTGCTTGGAGAGTTCAGCATCACATCACTCAGTCCACAGGGAAACCCATTGTGGAGAAGTGGAAATGAAAGGTTGAAGGAGTCACATAGGTGGCTTAGGGTTATATACATGGTGGATGGCAGTACCAGGATTTGAACCTAGGTCCAGATGAGCTCAGAGCCCAAAGTCTCTTGATTGACAATAATTATGGCCAAGCCAGCTAGATCTTCACATTCTTGAAAGAGTATAAACTTGGAGTTCTTGAAATGGTTGGGCTGAAAAGCAGACAAGGATCTGAGTGGAAGTGGTTAATTTGGAAGGCGAAAGAACAACTGTAAGAAGTGGGAAAGTGAGACAGGAAAGGGAGGACAGCATTTAAGTGACGTGTTATCAAACCACATGTCGCTGTGAGCAACTGGGAACTGCTTTAAAACACTCTCCTGAGTTGTCCCACCCAAGGCAAGGGCCATGGATATTAGTTATTTGATTGGGGGGCTGCTCACTCCTGCTTCCAGCCTTTCATGCTGGTGACAGAGCAGGCTTTAGCACGGCAGGCAGAGGTGCTGACAGCTGACAGTTGGGGGTCAGGTCAAGCACATCAGGGGCCAAAGGCAAGCAGAAAGGGACGGAGTACCAGTGGGATCTGCCAAGACAGTGACTCCAGCTGAAGTTGGAGATGGTCTGGTGTTCCTTTGGCTTTGCTAATAAAGGTTATGCTGTGGATGTCTGCCTGTATCTCTAGCCTGAGAGATGCGTTAGTTGGTGGGGGAGACCCAGAGCTCATTGCCTCTCTGTGCCCATTTTGCCAAGCTCACTTGCCTGTTGCTTCCCAGAAGGGATGTGGGAAGGATGTCTGAACAAGTGGTAGACAAGCAGATGCCGGGGGAGGGTGGGACAGATTATCTAGAAAGCGCTGAGACAAATGGATTGATCCTCAAACTGATGGGAGAAAATGTGTTTATTGATGAGAAACAGTTTGCTTTTCCATCTTGTGTTAATAGATAATGAACTGAAATATGAAGTAATCTTTCATCAAACTGAAATTCACCAACATGTTAAATAAAAATCTCTGGGTCTCAGGCAGAAAAATCACAAGCCCAGAACCTGGAATTCTTTGTCAGGAATATTTCCTAATGGTCCTGGTTTGTCTCTCCTTGGCAGCAACTAGAGCATGCTGTGAATGGGCTGTGAGGTACATGTGGGCGTCCTCTCCCCGGTGTGGTGGCCTGAGCCTACTGGTCTTTTTGGGGAAGGTCTTTAGAAGACCCTCGTTAGTAGGTGACAGTCTTGTGTGCCTTTGAACCCTTTGTGGACATGAAGGGGAGAAAAAGCCAGCCTTCTATTTGGCACACTTAATGGTAATTATTTTTAAGTGTTTTTTACACAGAATTGCTTCTTCATACTTAAGAATTAGAAAATATTTTCATGTATATGTCTCTGAACTGCTTAATTTGCATGGATGTGTGAACCTTAACTTAACCTTAATTTGCACGGATGTTTCTCTAATATATCTTTGTGGAAATTTCTCCCTGACTTATTTCAGAAGACTTTTGTCTAATCCTAACCATCTGTAGCTTAGTGTAAAAAAAAAAAAAAAAAAAATATATATATATATATATATATAATGTGCCCTTGTTTTAAAATGGGTGACAAATGGAATTCAGGTTTCTCACTATTGGAGGGGAGATTTCAGGCAAAGCTAAAACTATTCATGTGATACTGGATTAAAATTAGAGGCCTTAAAATTCCTGTTCGGCTTAACATAGATTCAGATGGATACTTACAGAAATACTTACAGATCCCTGTGGCTAAGGGAGCTAGTTTACATATATGTTTCCTTTCTCTGTGAGCTGCCAGAGCCCAGAAGCAAGGTGGCACAGTTTCACATGCCCTGATCTTGGTTTCTAGTAACATTCTCCAGTAGAAGGAACCAATGCTTCTTGGAGAAATGGTTGAACCAGGGCTGGGGCAGGGAGCTAGGAAGTGCTAGAAGGAGAGAGACAGAAAGCAGGAAGAAAAGTGGGGTGGGGCGGGGAGAGGAATGAAAGGAAAAAGGAGGGGAGGAGAAGAGAAAACAAGAATCTAACACACATCCCTCAGCAGGAGATCAACGTCAACATCTACAGCAGTGTTATGATGAGGGCATGTGTTCTCTTAGTGGAATGCCCTGGGAATGACACATTACCTCGGTGCTCTTTTCTCCCAAAATTCAATGACCTCAGTCAAATTGTGAGGAAAAAAAATCAGATAAACTCCAGTTGAGAGTCATTGTGCAAAATAATCTGACCACCAGCACAACTCAAAACTGTCAAGGTCACCACAAACAAGGAAAGTCTGAGAGATTGTCACCATCTGGAGGCGCCTAAGGAGACATGACCACTAAATGTAACGCGGTGTCCTGATTGGAATCCTGGCACAGGAGAGGTTAAAGAAGTAAAATGAAGCATGAAAGATTTCTGTTTTCCTTCCTGTTGTCTTACTTGTTTTACCAGCTTTGCTTTCTTGTACTAATATTTTTACTTTATAGAGTGATTTCACCTCAGATGATGTAGCCTACCCAGCCTTTACATTTCATCAGAAGAGAAAACATGGATGATTTGCAATAGGCCTCATCTTCTTCAGTTACCATTTTTTATTAGTGAATATATACTTGTACAAGTGATTTGAATAGTGATCCTCCCAGAACAATGTGAAAGTACAGGTAGTTTTTATCTTTTCTCCAGTTCTCACTGGCAAAGGATATTTGCTGTTACATAATGAGGATTTCTTCTACTCTCAGACACTTCATGTTGACACCTTTGGGTTTTTTTTTTTTTTAATCATGCATATTCATTGGATGATCTGATGGACTTCTTTGTAGTAGCCTTTCACATTTTTGTTTTATAATACATTTCATGTGTTTTCAGCATTCTGAGTCAGTCCTAGGTGGCAAATATTCTTCTCTGTTTTCACCAGATTCATGAGCTGCCATGATATAAAGGTCTCTGTAAAACGACTTTGTGCCTTCAGTTTTCTGTCTGAGGAGAGAGTTCTGCAATTCCCCAATGGATGATAACTTGTGTATCTAAACTGCTTGTAGGAATCGGTAGTTCCTTCCAGGTTCCACACTTACCACATGATGCATCCATTGTCATAGCTTATACAGTATCTGATTATCACCCAGGGTTTGGTATGATGACTGTAATGCTGAGTTTGAGTTGGCATGATGCAGTAATACTTGCAGTTTGCTTAAGGTTGATGTTTTTTAAAGTATGTTTCCCTTTTTAGTTTTTTAGACATTTTCTAAAGTATAGAGGAATTCTTGTCTCATATGCTTCTGTGTGTGACTTGATTCATAAAACTCCAGTATAATCTTGACCTGTTCAGAATTTAGTTCTTCATTTAAAAAAAAAAAGGAGTAGATAAGAATGTATTTTTCAGAATGCTTGGTGCAGAGTTAGTATGAGGCCTTCAAGGAACTACCATTTCCTTCTAAATGTTAGATGTGCAATCAGTAATTACTTTGGATCAGCATTCCAAGACCCACCAAATGTAGGCAGCCAGTTAGGAGCTTTCTCTAGTTTAAAACAAAATGTCATAATCAGAGTCCTTTGGCCTTGTTGTGGTGAATGAAATTGGATGGACTAGAAATGATGTGTAATGTTCACATCAAGTTATTGGAATTTTGTTTTTCAGTGAATTGATCAAGTTTACAATTTGTTATAGTCGAAAGTTAAAGTCAGAGTGTTTTTCCTGCTTTCTTATTTTATACCATCTATGCCTTTAAATCAGCAGAACAGATGTTTTGGGATCTCTCTGGAGACCTTTGGAACCTGGGAAAAAGGCACGTTAGGATAAAATACAAACATTTTCAATTTCAAAGGTACATTGAGAAATCACTCAATATAGTAGCTTCATATCACAGGTAAGGAAATGGAGGCCTGGAGAGGTGATGTGACTTATCTCAAGTCATTCACTGAATAGAGGTGAAGTCAGTAATTCTCAGTCCAGGTTTTTGCCCATTACAGCATGAGTTGCATCAGAATTTTTATCTTGGGCACCGTTGGTTCCTTCGTTAGTAAAATAGCACTTTAAGGGAATTATTTAAAATGTGAGTTAGACACAGAATGGCCATATGTTCTGGTTTCTCTGAGAGCAGCTGATTTCCACTTCTTGTCTTGCTATCTATTAGAAGTATTCTCTACCACTCTCCCAGGTGACTGGGTTATGGTGGGTTATATAGTGGCCCCGTTAGAAGGACATGCAATGTTAATTTGCACTTCTTCCCCTGTTCTCTTTACTCCCACACAAATAGTCACATTCTAGAACATGGGTACATATTAAATTGCTGCTTTTGCTTACTCCTATTGATTTTACCACATAAGTAGTACACATTGTTCTTGTATCTCAGAAAGAGTCAGGCCTTAAAATATGATGGGCCTCAAATACAGAGGCTTGTTATTTGTTTTAGATAATTCTGCAGAATTCAGTTGTAGAAGCCTTAAGATTTCATTAATATGTGCTTCTTAGTATGCTTCCCTTGCCCTGGTAAGCACGTTTTGTTAGAGCTATTTACATCTTGTTATTGGAGTATGGATAATAATACAATAAAAAAATTAAAAGTATGTATCAACATTAAAGTTTGGAGTAAATATAGTTGCGGGGATAATTCTCATACACTATATCATTTGGTCTGATATCTCATTTTTGTGGGAACTGAGACACAGGGCAATTCAGTGTCCACTGCCTGAAACCCTGTGGTATAAAGTTCTCCTCCCCCCTGAGCAGATTGTAAGACTAGAGTTTTACGGCCTGAACTTTGACTTGGTACTGCATTTCTATGATTTGGTGGTTGGTATTGACCAGACACCCCATGTTTGCACAGTTGAACATGGGTCTTCAGGATGGGCAGCCAGGTAGATGATGTAGAGGTTGGCCTGGCCGTGCGGAGGATATGCTGCTTCCATCATGAGCTTCACACTCCGCCTCTTACTAGCAAAGAAACTTGTAATCAAATGAATGCTTCTTAAGTGCAGAGGAAATTTTCGTCTTTGAGATATTGTCTTGTAATTTGTTTCTCCTTACAAGACTGAGTATTGTAACCTGTTACTATATGATCTCTTTGTCTTCTAGTACTGGGGTTTTGTTTATGTTGGTGCTTTATGCTGCTAATAGTTGAGTCAGAACAAAATGAAGCATCATGATTTTGGCCCTGTGCTCCTTAACTTCAGATTTTGACTCTGTATCTAGTTGTAGCTGTGGATATTTTGCTAATTAAAAAATGTTTTTCCTTACATTAGACTCACGGTTGATGTCTTCATTTTTCTTTTTCTTTTTTTCCCTTAAGTTAAACACAGGCACACATGTTTGATTATATTTTGAAATTGAATTTTTTTCCATAGGGCCAAGAGGACTCCAATGTTTAGAATTAACCTAATTTCTGTTCCTTGAAAAAAAAATATGTGGTACTTTTCTTTACTTTCTATGAGAATTTAAAGTGATTGACCTAAAAAGGTATGATTCTCTCTTTAATACTACATTTCCTAACCCTTTTCTTGCCACATAAGAGAAGATGCTATCTGTTGTCACACACTTTTATCAGCAAGATGATTGATGCTGGAGGCCAGAGGCGCTGCCATGGGCTTAAAAGTTGTTTTGGCTATTCCAGGTCCTTTTGCATCTCTCTATAAACTTTAAAATCAACTTAGCAGTTGCTAGAAAAGAAAGAAAAATTCTGCTGGAATTTTGATTGAGGTTAAATTCAATCTAAAATTATTGTGGGGACCAACTTGGTTTATTAGTATTGATCTGATACAATGTGGTCTGGTTTCTGTGGTTTAAAAGAATGACTCTAGATGCTGTGAAGAGCGGACGGGTATTAGAGGTGAAACAAGTGGCAGCAGGGAGACCAGTTAGGCTTTTGTCCAGTCCTTTCCAAGGTTCATGGTAGAGTGGGTTGGTACAATCATAGTCAAATTAGAAATAGATGGGATTGGGCCTATATTTTGGAGATTGGATGGACAGAATGTGTAGGTGGTTTAAGACAGGAAAAGCTCAGCCTTGAGAATGAATGCTATATTTTGGCTTTGGCAGCTGGGTGGATGGTGGTACTTACTAAGTAAGATGGGAAATTTGAGAAAGGGTAGGAGAAAGTTTGTCCAGAGGTTGGGGTGGAGGGAGTGTTGGTAATCAGGGGTTTTGTTTTGGGCCTGTGAGATAACCAAGTAGAGATAAACAAGGAGGTGGAGGTAAGGGGAAAAATCAGGGTTCGAGATACACATAAAGGCGTAGTATTGGCTGAGAGCCAGTAGTGCGGGTGTGCAAAAAAAGAAAAAGGAACTTCAGACTGAACCCTCTCTCACTCTGACTTAGAAAGTAGAAATGTTTAGAAAAGACTGAGCAAAGGAGATTCAGGGAGAAAAGACTAGTGGGGGATGAAAAGAACTAGGACATGGTGATGCCATGGAAGCTGACTGAAGAAAACAGATGAGAAGTCAAATAAGACAAAACTGGAGCAGGGACTGTGGGCTTGGGCAGCATGAAGGTCTTGGCAGTGGCCTTGAGTGAAAGGTACCCTGGAAGCCTGACTCATGTACATTGAGGGGAATCTTGGGGATGACTACTGCCAGCTCTCAGGAACTTCTGCTGTGCAGCTTGGTGGAGATTAAGCTTGGATGTGGAGGAACCACAGAGGAGTCAATGGGAATGTGTGGCTGAGAAGGGGACAGTGATGAGGAGTGGGAGCCAGTTGCCTGAGTAAAGTCCTGAGGGTGCATGAGGTGTGAGCAAGTGGAAGGGTTGGCCTTTGTTAGGAGCAGGGTTGATTCACCCATAGAAACAGCAAGGAAGACAGGATAGGTTCAGATGCAGGTGCAGCAAGTTCCTGCCAGATTGCTTTTATCTGTCCCCCTTCCCTTTTTTACATTTTTGGCTGCACTGCATGGCTTCTATCTCAGTTCCTCAGCAAAGTGTTGAACCCCAGCTTTGGCAGTGAAAGCCCAGAGTCCTAACCACTAGGCCGCCGGGGAACTCCCCTGCTTTCATCGTCTTAATATGGTTGAGGCACCTCCACCAGCTGAGAGTGCGGGTGGGCTGGCAGGTGGGCAGTTTGAGGTGTGAGTCTTTGAGAGTGGGAAACAGGACATTTCGATCCTAAGTTTTGTGGCATCACCTGATAGTGAGGATTGCTCATAGAGTAGATGCTTGCTCTGGAATTCTTATTCATTAACTAAGAAAAACGTCAAACATGTGTAACTTTCAAAGATTAACTTAGAAATGTTTTTGACAATGAAAGAAGTCATGCTAATATATTTTCTTCTCGTGTAGAAGTTTAGTAGAAGCTTTTAAAAAACATACAAGATTTTTATATTCTTTTTGAGCACCTAGAGACTGAGAAGGAAAGGACCACAAACTCAAAAAAGAAGAATGGGCAACAGTCTTGAACAGACAGTTTCCCCAAAGAATAATGCAAATTATATTCATTTCTTACCTGTTACGTTGGCAAACATCTTTTTTTAAATTTATTTTTAATTGAAGGATAATTAGTTGACAGAATCGTGTTTCTGCCATACATTGACATGAATCAGCCATAGGTATACACATGTCCCCTCCGTCTGGCTCCTCCCTCCCACCTCCCCCTCCTTCCCACGCCTCTAGGTTGTTGCAGAGCCCTGGTTAGAGTTCCATGAGTCATGCAGCAAATTCCCGTTGGCTGTCTGTTTCACATATGGTGGTGTGTGTGTCTCCATGCTGCTTTCTCCATTTGTCCCACGCTCCTTCCTCGCACTGCTTGTGTCCGTATGTCTGTTCTCCATGTCTGCGTCTCCATTGCTGCCCTGCAGACAGGTTCATCAGAACCATCTTTCTAGATTCTATGTATATATACCACAGCTTCTTTATCCATTCATCTGTTGATGGGCATCTAAGTTGTTTCCATGTCCTAGCTATTGTAAATAGTGCTGCACTGAACATTGGGGTACATGTATCTTTTTCAATTTTGGTTTCCTCAAAGTATATGCCTAGTAGTGGGATTGTTGGGTCATATAGTAGTTTCATTCCTAGTTTTTTAAGGAATCTCCATACTGTCTTCCATAGTGAAAGTGAAAGTGAAGTCGCTCAGTCGTGTCCGACTCTTTGCCACCCCGTGGACTGAAGCCTACCAGGCTCCTCCGTCCATGGGATTCTCCAGGCAAGAATACTGGAGTGGGTTGCCATTAGGTTTCCCTTTTCTCCACACCCTTTCCAGCATTTGTTGTTATTATGGATTCTTTGATGATGGCCATTCTGACCAGTGTGAGGTGGTATCTCATTGTAGGTTGATTTGCACTTCTCTGATAATGAATGATGTTGAACATCTTTTCTTGTGTTTAATAGCCATCTGTATGTCTTCTTTCAAGAAATGTCTGCTTGTATCTTTTGCCCACTTTTTGATTGGGTTGTTTGTTTTTCTGGGATTGTGTTGTAAGGTTGGCAGACAAGTTAACATTTGCTGATAACAGACTGCAGTAAGGCTATGGGGAAACGCACATTCTCACTTATTACTGGCTGAAATGCTGCACAATACAGTCCCTAAGGAGGGGAAGCGGGGGAGATCAACCAGAGGTCCTGTTGTTTGGCCTGCTGCACAGCATTCTCATGAATTTGCCCTGTGGGTATACTTGCAGCGTACAAATGACTAGTCATTGTTTATCATAACAGAAGGCTGGAAATCCCTTTGAGTATTCATCATTGGGGCTGATTGATTTAACTCCAGTACGTCCACACAATAAGATCCTATGTGATAGTTCTAAAAGGAAAATCTCTGCATGCTGACGTGGAGAGATTTCCAGGGTATGTTTGTAAGTGAAAAGACCAGAATTCAGAATGGCATAGATAGCATTCTGTTTCTTTTCTAAAAGGAGAGAAACTGGATATACTTATGTTTGTTAGGTTTTGCATAAAGAAACATCCGAAGAAAAAACAAACAAACTATTAAGTGATTATTTGTTGGAAATAGAGGGGAACAGATTGGCAGGGACAGAGACCTCTCTGTGAGACCTCTCAGTGTACATATTCTTATGTCATTTTGATTTTGAAACATGCAAAGATTATTAATCTACTTTAGTAAATAAAAAAAAGAAAGAGTAAGTACTTTAAAGTTTTGGAAATCATTGTCTTTATTAGTGTCATTATTATAAACTGTGCAGGCAGTAAGGTAAGACAAATATAGTAATGGAATTTTGTAATTTAGAAGGCATTGGGATTATTAGGAAAACTGTTGAATAGATTCTGTTCAAATTAAGAGAAAACAGTATCTAAGGAAAACATTGTCAAAGTAACTGATCCTAAGTAGTATCTTACTATAACTCAGTGATAGCTTTGCTATTAAAAAAGATCTTTTTAATTGCTTTGGAAGGTTAACACATTTGGTTTTTAACTGTAATAATGTGTTGTAGAATGAATTTAATGTTGCCACAAAATATGCATTTTTATTGCTACAAAATATACTTTTTCCACTAATATGCATTACTGTTTTATATTTTATTACAGCGTTCCCCCTGGGGCTCCCTCCGCCCCCACCCTGGGCACATTTCTGAACTTCAGAATACCCCAGAAAGTTAAATGGTTCATCTTGTTCCAGGTGGTGAATTTTGATTGTTGAAAATTTCTAGGGAAAATGTGGGAACCTGGAATCATTTTCCCGTACCTTTTGCTTTTTCAAAAGGACTTAAACTGAATGGTACATGAGACCTACAGTCCTTCAGGCATTGTTCTGGGGGCAGTGCTATCTTCTCCTCAGATACTATGACATCAAGTCCTTGAAATTTACATGTGTGCATCTTCTTTGTTCATCAGCTCAGTCATGGCTTTGTTCCTTTAGCAGGATGCCTGGCACATAGTAGATTATTGAATCATTGTCCCTGGGGTTCAGTTTCTTTGTTGATAAAATGGAATGATAGTATTGGTGCCTGCCATTCTCCCTAGGTGATTCTGAAAAGCAAATGAGGTGATTAAAGGTTGTAAAGTCTTTGTAAATTGAACATAAATTTAGTTATGGTTTGGTTTCATCTCTTATTGAGGATTTTCCATGTATTTCGTGATAAATAAATTCTTTCTGGTATTCTCTTTTTCTTGTATCTGAATTTGAAGCTTTCTTCATTTTGTCTAGATCTAGTGGAGAGCATGAAAACATCCCTCTGTTCTCTTTAATTTTTCTGAGGCTTTGTCCACCTGTCAACTGGACATGAAACCTATGGTTCTAATATGAATTAAAGCTAATTATATAATCTAGTCATCACAGTGATTTGTAGAAGTAATAATGCTGCTGCTGCTACTGTTGCTAAGTCTCTTCAGTCGTGTCTGACTCTGTGTGACCCCATAGACGGCAGCCCTCCAGGCTCCCCCGTCCCTGGGATTCTCCAGGCAAGAACACTGGAGTGGGTTTACATTTCCTTCTCCAATGCATGAAAGTGAAAAGTGAAAGTGAAGTCGCTCAGTTGTGGCCGACTCCCATGGACTGCAGCCTATCAGGCTCCTGCGTCCGTGGTATTTTCCAGGCAAGAGTCCTGGAGTGGGGTGCCATTGCCTTCTCCGAATAGTTGCTAACAAAATAGTAATTTTTGGTTTTGTCACTCAGTGATTTTTTTTTTTTTACCTAGAATGTTTACTATTCTAATATTGTCAGCCAACTACTCAAATATTATACAGCACATAAGCTGTTGCTTACCCTACATAACAGATTATTTGAAAAGGGAGTTTGAGAAAGGATTCGTGGAGCTGGTAGCATTTATTTAAGTTCTGTTGTCTGGTAGGCTTTTATGGTCCTCCAGTGATTGGCCTTTAAAGAGGTTTTTGTTTTTGTTTTTGTTGGATGTACTCAACCATGCTCAAATTAATGCCACAATTATAAGCAGAGACTTGGAGGGGGAGGTGGGAATTGAGAGAGAGTGGCTATTAGATAATAGAAAAATTCCACTTGTAATTAATTTTTAATCCACAAGACTTTTATAGCAGATGTTTACATTTTATCTACCTCACAATACCCTTGTGTACCTGCCATGGTGGATAAACATCAAGTTTTGATGAATTTGCACCCTGATGTCATAGAAACAGTAGAAATCAAAGATTAAAACAGCACACGGTTATCTGGTCTCCTGGGGCAAATTGAAGCATGGTGCTGAGGCAGTTATTTAGGTAATTCAGACCCACATCTGGTTTATGAAAATGGACGCAGTATTTATTGAACACTTACTATGTGTCAAGCTGTATACTGAACATTCTGTGTATTATATGGATTAATCTTTACAGTATTCCTGTGAACTGTGTATGGGCTTCCTTGGTGGCTCAGTTGGTAAAGAATCTACCTGTAACGAAGGAGACTCGAGTTCAGTCCCTGGGTTGGGAAGATCCCCTGAAGAAGGGAATGGCAATCCACTCCAGTAGTCTTGCCTGGAGAGTTCCTTGGACAGAGGAGCCTGGTGGGCTGTAGTTCAAGGGATCGCAAAGACTTGAAACTATATGTGTTTTTGATCCTGACTTTAGAGACGAGGATGTTGAGGAAAGATTAAGTAGCTTGCCCAGGATTACATGCTAAGTGATAGAAATAGGACTGAAACCTTAACTTTGTCTAATACTTAAATCTGTGATTTTCTTCTTCTTTGTAGTATGACCAGTCGTAATATTGCCAGAGGTATTTGGTATGTCACTTTTCAGCTTTAGTGTAAAATCTTCATTAGTAGAATGAAATTTAAGATGCTTCAAGAAAAATAAGCAAAGAAATTATTTCCTTCACCTGGTAAGATGTTATGCCACTTCTTTTGATCAGAAAATGACAAGAATAAATTATAGGAAGACCAACTAGGACAAAGACCAACCACCAGCCAGCAAACAAAAAATAGCTAAGCTTACACTTTGTAAAGTTTGAGCTGAAAATGAAGTCTAAATGGTATGAAAAATTAAGTGTGGGTGTTTCAAATAGATCTATTAGGCTCTTCCCGAATAGGGGGTGGGATTCCATAAAATTCAGGATTCATATTTTTTGCCTGTGAATCTTTGTCTTGTGTATTAGTTTGTATAATCATATCCACTCTAGTCTTGTCTGGATGGTGACATCAGAGAACGTGATTTGAATATCCTTCCACAGCAAGCTGTAACTTTCAGATTCCAGACTCCACTCTTAAATCATGATCTGTTGGACTGTTTAAAATTCAAATTGTAGGGAATCTGAAATTTACTCTGAAAAAAGTTCTTGTCTGAGAATTAGGAACTATAGCCTATGTAGGCTTGTGCATGCCCTGACTCTGGGTGTACCAGAGTGAGTAGTTATTTTCTCTTATGGAGGATTGTTTAGATATCTTGAAAGTGTGTGAAAGGAATTTTTGATCTCCAAGCCATATTAAAATGACTAAGATTTTAAAGATACTAATTACTGCTGTCCACAAGGAGGAGATCTGAGAGTGGTCATTTTAGTAACACTGCCTGTTTTACCCAGTAGTCTCTTTGTAAAATCCTGTTTGTGAAACTTGGTGTTTAATTTCAGGAATGTGGCTTTTAAGTAGAATATAGTCAGTACATTACCTTAAGAGGCTTCCCAGGTGGCACAATGGTAAAGAATCCACCTGCCAATGCCAGGAGATGTGGGTTCAATCCCTGGGTCAGGAACATCCCCTGGAGTAGGAAATGGCAACCCATTCCAGTATTCTTGCCTGAAAAATTCCATGGACAGAGGAGCCTGGCCGGCTGTAGTATATGGGGTTGCAAAGAGTTGGACAGGAGTGAATGAATGAGCGTCCATGCACATGATCCTCAAAAGGGATGGACATTGCTGTCTGCTATTTTAGGTGTATTAGTCAGCACCAGCTCGCAGTTTCTTAGTAATGGTGACTTGAATTGGAACAGCAGATACAGCAAAATATGCTGAAACTTTGTTTTAGGTAAATGTCAGACCTCCCAAACTTTGTATCATTCAGTTTAGTGATTTGATTATCATCAGGTTAGTGACAAGCTGGAATAGAAGGAAAGGTATGAGAATTGAGGAATTCAAGGAGCCATGCATGATGTTGGTCGGTGGTCATGAAGTAGCAGAGGAAGAAGAGACTGTAGACCACTTCTCAGATGTGTGTTTTGTATGCCTCCTCCACCATCTGTTCTCATTGAGGTAGTGTAGCAGAAACCTGTTAGGTTTGTGTCATTAATACACTGCAGATATTTTCCTTCAATAAATCAGTTATTTGTGCTAGTGATTTGAAAGCGCAGAAGTAAATTGATCACAGACTAGTATGTTATTTGACAGGCTTGGCCATCCTGCTTGCTTAGCTGGAGTAGTGGGGATGCTCTGTAACCTTCCTGTTTAAAAAAAATTGTATGTGTCTACTGGGGAGAGGATGTCAGCAAGAAGCCGACTTGACTGTTTTTCTAGTGATGTGATACCTACAAGGACCCACAGCCGGATGACCACCCCTTTCCCCCATTTCCCCAGGCTCGTGAGTTCTCAGTAGGAGCAATTTTGCCACCTAGTGGGAGGGAATTGGTTGGGGGATAGTGCTGGATGACAGATGACAGTCAGGGGCACCCTGTGTGTAGCTCCTTGAGTGTCCTGAATTGGGGAAACCCCTTGAGTAAAATATTTGGTACAGAGCTATGTTTATTAACTGTTGCCCTTTTTATTTTTTTGTTCAGGAGTTGTAGGCAAACACTGCTTCAAAGCAGTTTGTCAGAAGTGGGTGAGAATGATTAATTGGTACTTTAAATCTTCATAATTTTTAAACTTTTGTTGTCTGTGAGAATATCACTAGAAATAAGACTGGCACTAACAGTTCCACACCTGTTGTGTCTTGCCTGAGAGAGAGTTATTCCTTTGTTTGAACCTTCTCTACCCTGGGGATTGTGATGACTATAATTTGTCTCATACAATGCTCATGACATTCTGTGTCTTGGATGTCTAAAGAAATGCTTTTTTTATATTCATGTACATTTTATATATATTTGGTAGGCCTAAAGCCTCAAAGCATTTTTCTTTTAAAGAAATAATACATGCCCTCTCTACTCTATTGATTCGGCCCCTTTGCACAGATCGGCCAAAGATTACACAGCACTTTAGGTTGCATTATAACAAATTACAGTATAAGTACAGTTCAAATTAATTGCATTATACATTTGATTATAAGTACAGTTCAGATTAATTACATTTTACTTTATTTGGTTACAAAGGGACTAACATCCACTAAGGAACTTAATATCTCTTGTGAATTTCATCATTAAAATGCAATTTTTAAGACATACTTTGATCTTTGGTTACCATAAATTGAAATTGAAAAGGCTCATGATTATATTCCATTTGAATTCAGGTTTTTTATTAAGGGATTTAAGCTTTAGTGATTTTTTTTCATTATTATTACTAATTAAGTTTTTTTTTAACACAGCTTCATTGAATTGATGTATAATAAACTGCAAATATTTATTTTATCTGTTTGTTAACTTTTTATTTTGTATTGGGATATAGCCTATTAACGAGCAATGTTGTGATAGTTTCAGGTAAATGGCAAGGGGCTCAACCATACAAATACATGTACCCCAAACTCCCCTTTCATCCAGGCTGCCTTATAACATTGAACAGAGTTCCATGTGCTGTACAGTAGGTCCTTGTTGGTTATCCATTTTAAATATAGCAGTGTGTACATGCCCATCCCAAACTCCATAATTATCCCTTTCCCATCCTTCCCCCCAGCAACCATAAGCTCCTTCTTGAAGTCTCTCAATCTGTTTCTGTTTTGTAAGTAAGTTTATTTGTATCATTTCTTTTTAGATTCCATATATAAGGGACATCATACGGTATTTCTTCTTCTCTGTCTGACTTATTTTTCTCAGTATGACACTCTCTAGGTCTATCCATGTTGCTAAAAATTGCATGGTTTTATTCTTTTTAGTAGCTGAGTAATATTCGGTTGTATATATGTACCCCATCTTCTTTATACATTCTTCTGTCAATAGACATTTTAAACTGCAAATATTTAAAGCACACAATTTAATGAGTTTGTCACATGTGTACTGTGATGTCATCTACTCAAGAAATATGATGATGACTATCCATCACTTTCAAAGTTTTCTTGTGCCATTTTGTAGTCCCTCCTTGCCCTCCCCCCGCAGGTAACCACTGGTCTGCTCATTTGCTTTCTGTCGCCTTTGATTAGGTTGCTTTTTTTATAATTTTATATAAATGGAAGCACAGTCTTTTTATTATCAGGCAATATATTTTTTTTTATTTTTTATTAGTTGGAGGCTAATTACTTTACAATATTGTAGTGGTTTTTGCCATACACTGACATGAATTAGCCATGGATTTACATGAATTCCCCATCCCGATCCCCCCTCCCACCTCCCTCTCCACCCGATCCCTCCGGGTCTTCCCAGTGTACCAGGCCCGAGCACTTGTCTCATGCATCCAACCTGGGCTGGTGATCTGTTTCACCCTAGATAATATACATGTTTCGATGCTGTTCTCTTGAAACATCCCACCCTCGCCTTCTCCCACAGAGTCCAAAAGTCTGTTCTGTACATCTGTGTCTCTTTTTCTGTTTTGCATATAGGGTTATCATTACCATCTTTCTAAATTCCATATATATGTGTTAGTATACTGTAATGGTCTTTATCTTTCTGGCTTACTTCACTCTGTATAATCGGCTCCAGTTTCATCCATCTCATTAGAACTGATTCAAATGAATTCTTTTTAATGGCTGAGTAATATTCCATTGTGTATATGTACCACAGCTTCCTCATCCATTCATCTGCTGATGGGCATCTAGGTTGCTTCCATGTCCTGGCTATTATAAACAGTGCTGCGATGAACATTGGGGTGCACGTGTCTCTTTCAGATCTGGTTTCCTCAGTGTGTATGCCCAGAAGTGGGATTGCTGGGTCATATGGCAGTTCTATTTCCAGTTTTTTAAGAAATCTCCACACTGTTTTCCATAGCGGCTGTACTAATTTGCATTCCCACCAACAGTGTAAGAGGGTTCCCTTTTCTCCACACCCTCTCCAGCGTTTCTTGCTTGTAGACTTTTGGATAGCAGCCATCCTGACTGGTGTGTAATGGTACCTCATTGTGGTTTTGATTTGCATTTCTCTATCAGGAAATATTGACTTACATATCCTTTTAGTTCCAGTTCAGACATCATAAGAGATCTTCTAGAAGAAGAAGAAGCCTGGGAAGCATCACATAAGTGAGTTCTTGTCATCACTAAATACTCATGTACTTTAACCTGATAAATTATGGTTCTATACAATTGATTTGCAAACCAAAGAATATTTGTGCTTACTGACTTAAGAAAGTAATTCATGCATCTCAAGATAAAGATTTCCGGTTCACTACTTGTTTCTGTATATTTCTGCGTAGAAATGGAATCCTAGCTTAATAACTCTGGTTACTTGTCAGAAGTTGTTGTTCTAAAGGTAAATTGTTCCAGTGGGCAACTTATAGTCTGGACTTAACAGTCAGTCCTTAAGCACTGGCTTAGAGTCTTTAGAAAACTTCTAATCCTTCCGTAAATGTTACTAGTCATAAGATTGTAGTTCATCCAGGCAGATTTGTTCCACTGCAGTTTCAGGAAGATCACATGCCCCAAGTGGGCCTTCACAGATGCCTAGCGCTTTTACTGTTCCTGTGATTATTTCTTTGTCTTGCTCTTCACAGAGATTATTCGCACCCTTCTCAGGTCTCAGTGGCTCAAGCCTCACTGAAGACCTTGTCTCTTCTTTGGTAGAGGAAATAGAAGCTGTTGTGTGGGAATCCTTACCCTTCCAACATCGAATGTATAAATCTGCCTGTTTTTGTACATATTTTATTCCTCCTTTTATGACAAAGGGTTGTCCCTATATTATAGAGTCCACTTTTTCCTACCTCATTCCTCCCCTCTTGTCAGGAACATTACCTCTTCTCTCTGCCCTTGTTGAGATACTTCTGCTTCTCTCCTCCACTCCTCTTTCTCTCTCTCACTGTTTTTTTTAATTTGGTTTTGGCTGCACTGGGTCTTCGTTGCTGTGCGCGAGCTTTCTCTAGTTGCAGCAAGCAGGGGCTCCTCTTCACTGCGGCGCACAGGCTTCTCATTGTAACGGCTTCTCTTGTTGCAGGGCACAGTCTCTAGGCACACGGGCTTCATTCCTCCACAGCACATGGGAGTCTTCCCAGACCAGGGGTTGGACCTGCATCCCCTGCACTGGCAGGCAAATTCTTTTTCTTCTTTTCTTTTTTTTTACATTGTAAAAGAACTGATACTTTATTACAGAACATAATTCAAACTATTGTTGGTATTTCAATATATTCCTAAAGAAATGTTGGAATTGGAACAGCACTTATAATTCACTTTATGGCTATGAAAAGGCAGTCATCTTCCACTTAAAACTGTAACCAATGATGAAATACACTTCAAGAATATAAACATTTGTTCTAACAATCTTTTAATATTGGTTAAAAACAGACTGTTTTTTGCTGATGGAAATGACTTTAATCCAATGTGCAAAAAAAGTACAATTTGTATTTAAGATACGTAAGAGCAATGCTTCTGTACTATTTACACATTTAAAAGATCTTAAATGTATTTATTTCAGAAAGGACACTGCTCCTATAGGTAATTACATGTTACTGAGAGCCCAAAAGCTTGATGACACTCTTTAAGTTACACAAATGTATCCGAAGAGGCACACCTTTTCTTGTCCTAATCTTGATCCTAAACAAAAATCCAATTTCAACATCAGTTGGGGATTATTTTATTCTAAGAAATCTTGGCATTGTCGCAGGTTTGCAAACCTTGTCTCTGAGAGCCAGATTCCTACATTTCCTTTTCTAACCCTGTCACCACTGGTCCAGCCCACAAATCCCGTGGCTGCAGAGTAGCCACAGCCAAAATCAGAGGAGAGAAAACTCAGCCCTCAGGCCACCAGCACGGCAGGTGGGTTCTTACGCACTGCTCCACCAGGGAAGCCCTCTCATTGGGTTTTCAGCGAGCCTGAATCTTTCCCAGCTGAACCCAGCCAACTAAACACTTAGCTTCCCCTCTCACTCAGATTCCTCCTGCAGCTGCTCTTGTATCTCTCCTGCCCTTCTCAGTAGGCAGCCTCTACTTGCCCTTTGCATTCCTCATCTGGCTTACTTGTCAACATCCTCAGCCAGGCCTCTCAGTTCTTCTGAAATAGCCTTTACTGAAGTCACTGAAGACCATGTTGTGCTGTGCTGTGCCTAGTCACTCAGTTGTGTCCCGCTGTTTGTGACCCCATGGACTGTAGCCCGCCAGGCTCTCCTGTCCCTGGGATTCTCCAGCAAGAATACTAGAGTGGGTTGCCATGCCCCCCTCCAGGGGATCTTCCCAACCCAGGGATCAAACCCAGGTGGCCAAGTCCAAAGAACAACGTGTTAGGCCGTATCTCCTTTGAGATTCCTTGAGTGGAATCTGATGCTCTTGATGTCTTCATGTTTCTGAAAGCCTCTCTGGGGCTGAAAGAGGTAAATCTCTACCCTGAGGTAAATCTCTACCCTAAAGTCAGTTAATAATAAGTGATAAGTGATAGAATAGAGATTTTAATCTAATATGTCAAAATTCAGCTTTTTTGACCATTAAGCTAAATTGTCTATCCCAAGAATGAGGCTCACTGTGCTGACATTTTGTAGTATTATCGCTGAATCACTGGGAGAATGGAAAAGGTATTTGATGGCTCAAACAGTAGTGTTTTATGAATGTTTGAGATTGTGGCTGCCTTATTTTCACCTGAGCATTTCTGAACTTTGAATTCTGGGAGAAGAGACCACTCATTAGCTAACTACTTCCTCTTGTGCCATGAATTACCCTTTTCATGCTAAACTAAACCCTCACATCAGTGGCTGTGACAAGCTTAAACCCAGAATTCCTGAGTCCAAGCCCATTTTTGGCAATGGTGACCAACCTCTTAAAGTCATTACTATGAGAAATCACTTAGAAAACAAATCCCATCGCTGATCCTCACAGATAGGCACTGTTAAACCTGGAAGGATGTGAGAGCTCGTCTAGTCCAGTTCCTTCATTTTATAGGGAAAGAGACTGAGCTCCAGAGAGGTAAGTTGACAAGGTTAAGGTTCACAGCTAGGTAGTGGCGCTGCTGGGGTAAGAATCCAGGCTTCTTGGTTTCAGCTGAACGTGGAGCAGTTTGAACCAGCTTATGCCACAGTACAGCTTTAGAAACAAAATCAGGAAAGGACCACACAGCTTTACTTCTCAACAAAATAATAGCTCTGCAAATATGCATCTTAAGCTTATAGGCCTTTTCATACTGTTCATGAGATTCAGAAGAGATTAAGAAGAGGTGGCAAGAATACAATGAACTGTACAAAACAGATCTTAATGACCCAGATAACCATGGTGGTGTGGTCACCCACCTAGAGCCAGACATCCTGGAGTGTGAAGTCAAGGGGGCCTTAGGAAGCATCACTATGAACAAAGCTAGTGGAGGTGATGGAATTCCAGCTGAGCTATTTCAAATCCTAAAAGAGGATGCTGTTAAAGTGCTGTACTCCATATGCCAGCAAATTTGGAAAATTTAGCAGTGGCCACAGGACTGGAGAAGTTCAGTTTTCATTCTAATCCCAAAGGCAGTGACAAAGAATGTTCAAATTACTGTACAGTTGAGTTCATTTCACATGCTGTCAAGATTATGCTCAAAATTCTTCAAGCTAGACTTCTGCAGCATGTAAACCGAGAACTTCCAGATGTTCAAGCTGGATTTAGAAAAGGCAGGGAAACCAGAGATCAAATTGCCAACATCTGCTGGATCTTAGAGAAAGCAAGGGAATTAAAAAAAAAAATCTACTTCTGCTTCATTGACTATGCCAAAGCCTTTGACTGTGTGGATCACAACAAACTGTGGAAAGTTCTTCAAGAGATGGGAATACCAGACCACCTGACCTGCTTCCTGAGAAAGCCGTATCCAGGACAAGAAGCAACAGTTAGAACCAGACATGGAACAATGGACTGGTTCCAAATTGGGAAAGAAGTACATCAAGGCTGTATATTATTTATTTAACTTACATGCAGAGTACATCATGCGAAATGCCAGGCTGGATGACTCACAAGCTGGAGTCAAGATTGCTGGGAGAAATAGCAACATCCTCAGATACACAGATGATACCACTTTAATGGCAAAAAGTGCAGAGGATCTAAAGAGCCTCTTGATGAGGGTGAAAGAGGAGTGAAAAAGCTGGCTTAAAACTTAGCAGTCAAAAAACAAAGATCATGGCATCTGGTTCCATCACTTCCTGGGAAATAGATGGGGAAGAAGTGGAAACAGTGACAGATTTTATTTTCTCGGGATCCAAAATCACTGCGGATGGTGACTGCAGCTATGAAATTAAAAGACGCTTACTCCTTGGAAGAAAAGCTATAACCAACCTAGACAGTGTTGAAATATCAACACAAAGCAGAGACATCACTTTGCTGAGAAAGGTCCATATAGTCAAAGTTATGGTTTTTCTGGTAGTCATGTACGGATGTGAGAGTTGGACCATAAAGAAGGCTTAGTGCTGGAGAACTGACACTTTGAAACTGGTGGTGGAGAAGATTCTTAATAGTCCCTTGGACAGCAAGGAGATCAAACCAGTCAATCCTAAAGGAAATCAGCCCTGAAACTCATTGGAAGGGCTGATGCTGAAACTCCAGTACTTTGGCCACCTGATGCAAAGAGCCAAGTCATTGGAAAATACCCTGATGCTGGGAAAGACTGAGGGCAAGAGGAGAAGGCAGCAACAGAATATGAGATGGTTGGATGGCCTCACTGACTCAATGGAGATGAGTTTGGGCAAGCTCCAGGAGATGATGACGGACAGGGAAGCCTGGCGTGCTACAGTTCATGGGGTCACAAAGAGTTGGACACGACAGTGACTGAACAATAACAACAAAGCTTAAGGTATGTTGTGGTACCGCAAGTGACATGTTTGAGATATTAGTCCTAGAACATGCTGTTTCAGTCCCACTACATCTCCTAATTCCATAAATGATTGAGAGGTTCTTTTAGTAACACAGTGCCCCATATAAAGCAGTATTTTCATAAGCAGCAAAAAAGAAAAAAAACCCACTTAAAACAAAACCCTACTTTCTGTAGGTTGGTCTCAGGTTCTTATATCTATGATTATTGGTTCATCTTACCAATTTGAGCTACAGGATATATTTACATTGAATAGGATGAAAATAGGAAGAAAAATGGTCCAGGTAAATCATTTCACGTTTCCAGCTTTGAGTTTCCACATGAAATTGTGGAGGAGATGTTTCTGCCTCCAGGAGTCTGAGTCCCTTCTGCAGACCTGCTCCCCCTCCACTCTCTCCTCCCTCAGTGGGCAGTGGTGTCAACAGTCTTCCCCACTGCTCCAGCCAGAAACCTAAGAATCATTGTCAACTTCTCACCCTCTCTTACATCTCAGATGCAGTTGATTGCAAAACCCTAAGGATAAATTGTCCTCAGATTTAAATGTACATCAAGATCACTTGGAGGACTTGTTAAAATAGATTATTGGGCTCCACTGAACCCCGAGATTGAGATTTTGGAGATTTGGGCTGGGGTACAGGAGTTTGCATTTTGACACACTCCCTGGGGTTGCTGATGCTGCTTCTGGGGCCCCCTCATTGAGGAGCGGGACTGTGGATGACCCCTGAACTATCTCTGTCAGCCCCTCTGTGCCACAGTCTGCATAAGACCTTGTTTTCTCTCTGGCTTCCTGCCACAGCCGTCCGTCTGGCTGGCTGTCTCTCTGCCTCTAGTCAGTATGCTTCATTTTGCCAGTGAGACCTGAAAGATACCATGTTCCCTGTAAAGTCCTGTGGGGACTCGTGAGCTACGGCCCCAGCCTGCCCGCTGGCTCCTGGACCATCCTTCCCCACCCCTCTTTCCTTGTTACAGCCAAGCTGAACTTCTTATCTTTGCTTCAGAGTCATACTGCCTTATACTGCTGTTGCTTCCACCTTAGTTGCCTTTTCTCCTTTCTTCATCCACACAGGAGTTGTGGTTCCTTCCTGGACAGCTCTGCTCGGAATCTCCTGACTGCTCCCTTGATCTTGCAACACTCTGTCTGCACTTAAACCCTGCACCTTGCACGGTGCCTGGGGGAGGGGAGTCCCAGGGTGGGCACTCAGTAGGCATATGAGATTGAATATGCCAGTCAGCATTCTTTGGATCGGAACACACTCCTGGGTGGATAAGGATTGCCACTTACAAATCTTTTTTTAACTCTTTATCTCTTGTGCTTTACCTTTTAGTGCCTTAAAAATCATTTTTTAGGAAATAGCTTTTTCTAATGTTATAAAATCAGAAAGGGAAGAATCATTTTCCCTATTGGTAATCTGCATTTCATCCTAACCCCATGAGAATTCATTTGCAGTACACTAATGATCCCAACATATTTTCTAGTTGAGACTTGATAATTTGGCTGTCTCTTTTTGGAGGAGGGGACTTTATTAATTGTTATTTATTAAGAAATATTATTAAAGTGAACACATCTTAAGTGTACAGCGTGATGGATTTTTCCAACTGAATACACCCAGGGTTAGGGTTAGTTTGGTGGGTGCAGTGAATCATGCCCCCTCAGTACTCACACTCTCAAGGCCCACGTTGATTCTGCACTTGGTCATGTGATATGAGAAGAAGCTTGGTTAGTGTTTGCACAGTGGGGCTTGTCCTTTCAGAATGCTCACTTTTTGGATTCTTCCCCTTGGACCCAGCCCTTCCGCTGTGAGAAGCCCGCCCTGGGCATGGGGAGAAGACAATTGGAGGAGAATGGGTCAGCCCTCTCACCAGCCAATCTTCTAGTCAGCAGCCAGCACCACCTTGCCACCGGATGAGTGAGCCTTCCTTGAAGTGAATCCTCCAAACTCAGTTCAGCTGTCGGTTCTGAGCCCTGCCCAGATCTGGAATCATGACCAAATAAACAATTGTGCTGTTTCCTGAGAATGGTTTGTTATGTAATGGTAGATAAGCAGAATGAATTGAACAAAAAGTTTCTGTTTAGTTTTTTAATTGCCATATAACAAATCACTCTGAAACTTAGAAGCTTAAACCACAGCAATTTTATTTGCTTCTGATTCTTCAGTCATTTTTGTGGCATATAGCCCACTCGCAGGGCAGATAGAAGCCGTGTTCTGCTGAGATGTCTGGACTTCTCTTCCCATGTAGTCTGGGAGCCTGTTCTTCTCCATGTAGTTTGGTCTCTGCATGTGCTCCAGAATCCAGAGAAAGTTTGCTTTTGTCTTCCCACTTACTTGAATGGCAGCCATCTCTTTCCCCCAGCGCTCTGCCCAAAGTGAGGGGATGTGCATGGCCCATCTCTTTTGGGAGGGGGCTTTGTTTTCTTGGTCTCCTTACAACCTCAGCTCTCTGACAGGATTGAGATAAATTTTGGTTTTGTTAGACTCTGGCTTTGTCTTGTTGTGATGGAAACTTTTTTTTTTTTTTTTGCAGCTTTCTGCATGTGAAGCAGAAGCAAAAAACTGCTAGATTCTGATTGAGAAGAAGGAGATTCAGTTCTTAACTCTGTCATTTAGGATCTGTGATCTTTGCTAAGTCGCTGTTTTCTCAGTTGTAAAGTGGGAATAATAATAAAAATAGTAATAATTATCATAGTAGACTTGTCAGTGGAGAAGGATATTTGGAGTATCCAAATCCATTACAGTAAAAACACATGGGAAAGCATTTATAAACCAGAAACTGCTGTAGAATAATAACGATCATCATTTTCTAAGCAGGCATTTTCTTTTTTCCATTTTCAGAAATGATCTTCAAGACACAGAAATAAGTCCCAGACAGAATCGTCGCACAAGGTCAGCTGAAAGTGTTGAGCTTGAGCCAAGAAATAAGCGGAACAGAAATTAGTGTGGGTTTGCCGACTTTGCCAGTGCAATCATCAGAAGATGGTGTTTTGTTGCTGTGTAGATTTCATATTCAAAAATTTCCCAAGTGAAGATGTTACATTCTAAATGTTATGTTTAACTGATTTTCAGTCTTTTCTGCCTTTCCAGGAAAACAAAAATCTTACACAGCTTCCTTACTTAGTCAGTTCCCCACTGCCCCTAAAACATCTCACTTTAAAAACACTGGCATCCACATGTTCACCAGCTTTGCAGAAGACACAGACTTGTTTTTGTTTCTAAGTTTCAGGGTGTATTAACATTTAAGCCATTCTCCTGTCTCTTTCATGGAGAAGCCAAGTTCAGAAAAGGATCCTTCAGTCCCTCTACCGCAGGGACCAGTTGAGGTGTCCAGAGCCACTGTGTTTCTGGAAAGGCAAGCAGGGTGTCCTAACTCATGAGGCCTGGAGGCCAGCACCTATGTCACAGCTGTTACAGGATTGTTTGTTGCCCAAGTTTCATGTGGTTCTTAGTTAGACCCATGTCTCACACTTTACTGGAAGTAGGACGTTGGTACTGTAATCTAAAGGCACAGGACAATAAAATACTGGGTATATTCTTCAGTAAAATAGCTCTTACGGATGATTTCTTGATCTTTCTTTTCACTTGAGTGAATTGAATCTTTAACACTTTGAATTCCAGCTATGAAATGGAGAGAATGCAATAAATGGCTTTTGTAACTGAACAGACTCTATATCAATTTAAAATAAAGTCCTTGAAACAGTCTGCTGTAAATAGTTGAGTATAAGCTACACATCACTGGAATGGGTTGATCAGAAATTTTTTTCTCTGTGCAAAATGTCCCACAGTTCCCAGTTGCTTCCAGAACTCCTAACGCCTGTTTTGGCATTTCCAAGCCAGTCCCCTGTCATGGGTGCCAGCAGCTCTGGGGCTGTCACTGTCCTGGTGACAGCAGTGTCACTTCACCAGAGTCCAGGAAGACCCTGGTGTTGGTTCAGGGGGAAGGGCCTGCTCTAGGCCAGTGCTCCATCATCTCAGGGCGGAGGAGGTGCCAGAGCCCTGCTGTATAAAACAGCACCTAAAATGGATAAGGAAGCTGTGGTACATATACACCATGGATTATTACTCAGCCGTTAAAAAGAATTCATTTGAATCAGTTCTAATGAGATGGATGAAACTGGAGCCCATTATACAGAGTGAAGTAAGCCAGAAAGATAAAGAACATTACAGCATACTAACACATATATATGGAGTTTCGAAAGATGCTAATGATGCCCTATATGCAAAACAGAAAAAGAGACAGAGATGTACAGAACAGACTTTTGGACTCTGTGGGAGAAGGCGAGGGTGGGATGTTTCAAGAGAACAGCATCGAAACATGTATATTATCTAGGGTGAAACAGATCACCAGCCTAGGTTGGATGCATGAGACAAGTGCTCAGACCTGGTGCACTGGGAAGACCCAGAGGGATCGGGTGGAGAGGGAGGTGGGAGGGGGGATCGGGATGGGGAATACATGTAAATCCATGGCTAATTCATGTCAATGTATGGCAAAAACCACTACAATATTGTAAAGTAATTAGCCTCCAACTAATAAAAATAAATGAAAAAAAAAAAAAACAGCAGCACCTAATATCAGGAAGGACTACGGGGGAAAATGCTCTCCCATCAGCTCCCAGATGGCCTGGTGTTGCACGATTTCTTCTCTGCTTACCCACGAGGCAGGGCTCTTGTCTGGAAAGGATTCCAGATAAGGTACCTGGAGGTACCATGGGCTCCCTGCTCTGCTCTTGGCATGTTGGGGGCAACACACCATCCCTGCCTCCCTCTCAGGTTTCTCCACCCCACCCTCTCCCAGGCAGCCACGGTCAGGCTGGCAGATGTGCTCCACTGTATGTAATGGGGGCAGGGGGCCTTCCCTGTAATCTTGGTTTGGCAGCCAGCACTACGAGCCAGACGACTGGCTCATGGGGAAGGAGAGGCATGCGATTTCCTTGCCTATCCTGAGAGAGTCTCGCTACATCACTGGACTGAAGTGGTTGGTTCCTGCCCTGCGAGCATCTGCCAGCAAGTTCCTTTGACGCACTGTGCTGAGGAGGATCTGAAGCTGCCACCCACCTTCCTGAGGACTCAGGTGGTGAGTTATTAACACCTAGGCTTCTGAGGCTTGTCATGGAGGGAGAAGGAGGGATGGGGAGGTTGAAAGGGGAGGAGACATCACCTGGGGCTCATCCATGGCTTCCATGGTGATTCCCAGCTCAGGACCAGTTCCTGGGAGTCCTGCCCCTTGCAGACCACAGCGACTTCATTTGCTTGTTTCTTTAACAGCTTCATTGAGATATAGCTCACTTTACATACAATTCACCCATTTACAACTTTCAATTCAATGGCTTCTGGTATATTTTGAGTCCTGCAACCATTGCCGTTAATTAATTTTAGAACATTTTTGTTGGTTTTAGTCCCTTATTCATTATCCCCAGCTCTCTCATCCTTCCCAGCCCTAGGCAATATCTACTTTCCCCCTATATTTCCTTATTCTGTACATTTCAAATCAGTGGAATCGTATACCCTGTGGTTTCTTTCACTTAGCATAATGTATTTAAGGTTCATCCATGTTGTAGCATGTATCATTCCCTCATTTCTTTTAATTGCTGAATAATATTTCACTGTGTGGGATATACCATGTTTTGTTTATCACTCATCAGCTGATGGGTATCTGGATTGTCTTGATTCATTCTGACTATTGTGAATAATGTGCTATTTTGCCCATTTTAAAATTGGGTTTTTAGAAAATTATTGCATTGTAAGAGATAGTGTTTAAAATTTCAGTTTCTGTGCATTGATAGGTTAGAAAGATTAAATTGAGTTTTGCATATTAATCATGTATCCTCCAACCTTGCTAAACTAACTTTGTAGAAGTTTGGTAACTTTTTGGTAGATTCCATAAGATTTTCTACATAGAGAATCATCTAAACATGTTATCGTGTAAAGAGTTGTATTTCTTTCTTTCCAATCTGGATTCCTTTTATTGTGGGTGTAAATTCTCTTATCAGATGCATGCTTTGAATGAGGTTGGAGTATTTGCTTCTATCCCTAGTTTGCTGAGAATTTTTAAAAAATCAGAAATGGTTATTGAATTTTGTCAGATGCTTTTTCTGTGTATATTGAGGTGATCATATAGTTTTTCTCTCTTTTGGTTGTTAATATTATGAATTATACAGATTGATTATAAATGTTAAAACAGTAGTAGGAGAGACCCTACCTGGTTATCTGTTTATTTCTGTTGGATTTCATTTAGAATTTTTTGTACTTATGTTCAGAAGAATATTGATCTGTAGTTTTCTTGTGATGTCTTTATCTGGTTTTGGTATTAGGATAATGCTGGCCTCATGGAAGGAGCTGGGAAGTATTTCTCCTTTTCAGTTTTCTGGAGAAGTTTGTGTAGAACTAGTATTATTTATTCCTAAAGTGTTCAGTAGAATTCATCAGTGAAGCCATATGCATTTTCTTTGTGGATAGATTTTTAACAATACATTTGATTTCTTAACTAACAGATATAGAACTATTCATGTTACCTGTTTCTTAAGTAAACTATAGTAGTTTGTGTCTTTTGAGGAATCTATCCATTTCATTTAAATTGACAGATTTACAAGCAAAAGTTGCTCATAAATTTCCCTTTTGTGTACGTTTTGTGAGAACCTCTCTCACTTTTCTCATTTCTGTTATTGATAGTCAATGTTTTCTTTCTTTTTCCTCATCAGACAGTTTAGAAGTTTATTATTTTCATTGGTCTCAGGGGACCACTCTTGGTTTTGTTGAATTTCTGTAATATTTTGCTCTTTTCTATTTGATTGATTGTCACTCTGATCTTTATTATTTCCTTTCTGCTGCCTACTTTGGATTTAATTTGTTTCATTTTGGTTTTTTTTTGTAGTTTCTTAAGGCTTAGGTCATTGATTTGAGCCCTTCTTTTTTAAGATAGTCATTTAATGCTATAAGATTTCCCCTAAGTACTGCTTTAGCAGCATTCCACAAATTTTTGTATGCTGCGTTTTAATTTCGTTCAGTTCAAAATACTTTCCAGTTTCCCTTTTGATTTCTTCTATGACACTGAGTTTTATATAGCTGTGTTAGTTTCTAAATGTTTGATAATTTTCCAGAGGGTTTTTTTTTATTGATTTCTAATTTAATTCCATAACTTTTATGACTTGAACCCTCTTGCATGTATTGAGACTTTTTTTTTTTAATGCCCTAAAAATGGTCTTTTTTGGTAAATGTTCAGTGTGCACTTGAATATATGCTCTGCTGCATCAGGTTGCTTGACAGTGTTACTCAAGGCTACTCTGGCCTTGCTAATTTTGTCTGCTTATTCTATCAGTTTTTGAGAGTTACTGAAATGTTTGAATATAATTGTGGATTTGTCAGTGTCTCCTTATAGTTCTTCAGTTTTGCTTCATGTCTTTTGAAGCTTTGTTATTAGGGGCATAAACATTTAGGATTGTTATATCCTCTTGATGAATTCATCACTTTTTTTCCACAAAGTAGACCTTCTGTTTCTATATTAATATTCTTTGCTCTTAAATCTACCTAGTTTGGCATTAGAATACTCCTTCCAGCTTGTTTTTGGCTAGTGCATTTTTCCATCTTTTTAAAATTACTATTTTTTTAATTTTCATTTTTTTAATTGAAGTAAATTGATTTACAACATTAGTTTCAGGTATACAACATAGTGATTCAATATTTTTTGTATTCCATTTAAAGTTATTATAAAATATTGGCTGTATTCCCCTTACTATACAATATATCCTTGTAGCTTATTTATTTTGTACATGGTAGTTTATACCTCTTAATCCCCTGACCTTATCTTGCCCCTCCTCTGCGCCCTCTCGTTAGTGGTAACCACTAGTTTATTCTGTATATCTGTGAGTCAGTTTCTGCTTGTGACTTTATATTTAGAGTATGTTTCTTGTAGGCGGCATATATAGTTGAGTCTTGTTTTATTAGCCAGTCTGACAATCATATTTTCTGCCTTTTAACTGGTATATTTAGAAGTTTTACATTTTATGTTGGTGTGGTTATATTTAAATCTATCGTTGTGCAGTTTGTTTTCTATCTTGTCCCATCTTCTTTATTATTCCCCTTTTCTTCTTTATTTGGATTAGTTATTTTTATTCCATTTTTATTTATTTGATGATTTATTAGCTATAGCTCCTTATTTTGTCTATTTTAGTGGTTGAATTAGGATTATGGTACTCATTTTTAAGTTATCACAGTCTACTTTCAAATGTTGCTATACTGCATCATGCATAATTCAAGAATCTTCTGGTGCTTCTATTTAGCCACCCCCCATCTTTGTATTATTGCTTTTATCCATTTTATTTTTATGTATGTTATAGACATCATACTATGTTGTTATGGTTTAGACAGTAAATTATCTTTTAAAGGGATTTATATAATAAGAAAAAAAATCATGTCTACATAGTTAACCATTTTTTGTACTTACTGTATCCACGTTTCTATGTGGTATCATTTTCTTTCCACTTGAAGGCTTTTTAACATTTCTTCTGCTGGTGATGATTTTGTTCAGCTCTTGTATGTCTTCATTTAACCTCCAATTTTGAAAGAAATGTGTTTAAATATAGAATTGATGTTTGATCCTTTTTTTTTCTTTGTGATTTGCTTGTGAGAAGGTTTCTGTCATCCTTGTCTTTATTCTTCTATTGATAACATGTCTTTTTTCTCTGGCTGTTTTTATGGTTTTATCTTTTTTTATTAGAGTTGAACAGTTTAATAGTAATAATATTATTGGTGTCATTTTCTTCATGTTTCTTGTGCTTGGGGTTTCTTGAGCTCTTTGGATTTGTGGCTTTATCATTTTCAGCAAATTTGGAAAATTTTGACCACTGTTTTCTTCTGTCCTCTCCTCTTAACTCCTCTCCTTTGAGGGTTTATTCTGTTTGCATGTATGTTAGGCCATTAAGTTATCACAGAGTTCACTGATGCTCTTTTCATTTTTTTAAAATGTTGTCCTTCTGTCTTTCATTTTGTATACCTTCTATTGCTATACCTCAAGTTATTTCATCTTTTTTTCTGAAATGTCTACTCTGCATTTAATCACATCCACTGTGCTTTTTATATCAAACATTGTAGTTTTCATCTCTCAAAGTTTGGTTTGGATCTTTTGTATCTTCAGTGTCTCTACTTAATTATCTGAACACAGAGAATGCAGGTAGAATAACTGTTTTAATGTCCTTGTCTGATAATTCTAGCATCTGTGCTAGATCTGGGTCAATTTTAGTAGATTAATTTACTCCCATATTATGAGTTGTGTTTTCCTGATTCTTTGCCTGCTTGGTAATTTTTTATTGAATGCCAAACGTGAATTTTTCCTTGTTGGGTTCTGTATATTTCTCTTTTCTTATAAATAATATTGATCATTGTTCTGGGAACAGTTATGTGGAAACAATTTGATTCTTTTGGCTCTTGCTTTTTTTTTTTTAATTACATTGTAAGTGGTTTTTTTTCCCAATTATTTTTATTGCTAATTACTTTACAATATTGTAGTGGTTTTTGCCATACATTGACATGAATCAGCCATGGATTTACATGTGTTCCCCATCCTGAGCCCCCCTCCCACCTCCCTTCCCATCCCATCCTTCTGGGTCATCCCAGTGCACCTTGGCTCTTGCTTTTAAGACATCTCTGGTGAGCACAGAACAAAGCTCAGTCCAAGGCTAATTTTTTCATACCAATGAGGCAAGACCTTCCTGACTACTCAGCTGAATGCCCTGTGAAGTTTGAGTTTTCTAGTCTGGCTGATGAGAATAGGCTGTGTCCAGCTGTATCTGAATGTCGGGCACTGATAGGGCAGATCCTTCCAAATGGTTCTGTGCCAGCCTCTAGTGGTTTCCCTACAAGTGCTAATCAGTATTCTCCTGATTAGATAGACCCTCTGTAGATCTGCAGGGTTTGTTCTCTGCAGAAATCTCCTCTCTGTGTCTCTGTCTAGTTGTCTCTCTGGACTTCTGGCTCCATCTTACTCAACTCAGGGAGCTTGTTGAGTTCTGCTGGGGTCTCCCTTCCCTGCATGCCCTGGAAACTCTCCCAAGGCAATTACCTGGGGCAGCTAAAGGGCTCACTTACTGGTGCTTTCCCATCTCTCAGGGATTGCCGCCCTTCATTGCCCGATGGCAGCTTTTGAAAATTGCTGTTTTATAAAACTTTTTTTTTGTATGTGCTGCATGTTTTCAAAATGTTTTGCATGTTTTTAAAACTTTTTGGGGGGGGGGATAAGAGAATTCTCTGATTCCTATTACTCCACTTTGGCTGGAAGTGAAAATTGTCTAAATTGCCTTGTTATTTAAATTGTAAAGTAATTTAAAAAAGTAATCTCAAGATCATCCATAGGGGAATAGTTAAATAAATGTGGCACATGCATACAATGTCATATTTTAAAGCTTAAATGTTTAGGAAGAATATTAGTAAATATAACTTAATTCTATAGTGTATAAATAAAAGAGATTACACATCCGTACCTATAGTAAATTTCAATGCCTCAACATGTATAAATATGTATTTTTCATGTATTATGTGTATGCACAGAGAAAGTAAAATACCCCAGCATAAAATTTCTCAATTTGGGATGAATTTTCATTTTCTTCTTTGGTTTCTTCATTTTCTAAATTGTCTCTAATTCATTCATTGAGAATCCTAACATGTATATATGTGTCTATATGTACCTATATATGTTTGAATGTGTACACACACACAGGCAGGGGGTTAAGGAGGAAATGCAGAGGCTTGATTACAGGAAGCAGAGGACACTTTGGCCAGAATCCAAGCTCTGCCACAGCTCGTGATTCAGGGCAAATCATTTTCCTTCACTGGACCTCCAGTCTTCTCAGTGGTAAAATGATCTTCAGACCTACCCCCCTCGCATTAGAACATTCTGGCAGCCAGTGACTGAGTGAAAATGCATGTGGCCTTGCTAGTTCTGCCCTTTTCGTTTCTTCTCTCATGGCATTCTGAAGAGCTAGATAAAGTGCTCTCTGTGAGTCCAGATGGGGGCACCGTCCTCTCTGTTCTGTTTTTCTAGGCCAAGGACGCCTGGAGTAGGGAACTGCAAGGAATTTACACTTTTGAAGAAGCATCTCTCTTGGCTCTTTCCTGCTAGTCTGAAGTGATCAGCGAGCCCTGGGTTGGTCAGCAGCCAAGGCATTACCCGTGGTAGGAACTGGGGGGAAGTACGATCCTGCCTGCCATGCCCACCCCGTACCCCTCACCGCCCCTCACCAGCTGGTGCCCTCACTGCTCACTTCCAGGACAGCTGGTCTCAGCTTCCCTGGGGCACCTCCCTGTCCCTGCCAGATGTGAAAGCACAGCTTGCTCCTGCTGCACAGTTCTTACAGCTTCTGTCTCTAAGTAGTCAGGGTGTTAGCCCTGAGAAGTAAAGGATGACAGCGGGAATTGGCAAGGGATGCCCCATTAGAGAGGCAATGGCCACCCGACCATGTTCTGCATCTGCAGTCCAGGACAGTGAGGGGACTGAGAACCATGGCAGGAATCAGGGATGTTTAACCTAGAAAAGAATATCCTTCAAAACATCGGTGTCTTTGAATAATAAAAGCTAGCATTTACTGAGTACTCTGTATGCCAGGTACTGTGCTATATTAAACATACTTTCTTTTTAAAAATTTCACAGGTTCTGTATACAGATGAGGAAACTGAAGCACAGGTAAACAGAAAATCAGCATTAGTGTACCACAGTATTAATTCCTACAGGCAAGATCCACCAGTGGATGCTAAAATGGGTGGGTAAAGAGCTAAGCCACAGAGCTAGGAGTGGCAGGGCTAAGATCCGAACCTAGGTCTAATTCCTGCAATATTTACCACATCTGGAGAATTAGATTTTTCCCCCCTGGGACCTAGAGGTAAAATTGAAAATTATAAGAACACAGATTTCAACTCAATATAAATAATTTCTGTTTCCACTATTCAAAAATGGAATCAGCAGGCACCCTTGACAGGTAGTGAGTTCACCATCAGTGGTTGTAAACAAACCAGATATTTGGCAGGGACACTATAGAAGTGATTCACGTATTGAGTAGATAATGTGCAAGCTCAGGATCACAGGGTGACCTTTCTAAGGTCACTAAGAAAGTATGTGGGTGTAAGTTGGAGGGAAGAAAGTGTCAACCAAGAGAAAATGTCCAGGATTTGGGAGCAGAATGCCAGGAGACATTAGAATCAAAGTCAAGAATCCTCGGTGCTTCCAAAGATGACGGCCTGTGAAGTGGCGTAGAGCAGGCAGGTTTGGGACCAAGATCTGGAGGTGTGAAGTATTTGGGAATCCCTCACAAAAGGCCTGCCCAGAAACATCACATTTTATTTTATTTTGGTATTTTTTCTTGACCCACTGGCCTTGAGTTTTAGGGCTCTGTGTGGCCCCCAGTGCTTCCATATGGACTAAAACATAGCTGGAACTTATACCACAATTGTTTGCGGAATGAACACCACGCCTGGTCCCACTGGTTCCATTTTTAGAAGTATGCCCTGAATGCCTAAGCAGACCGTGAGCTTCTAGAATTGGGGATTGAGGTGTCCCCGTTTCAGCACCAAACTTAGCTGAGTAAAGACCCAGAGGCTGACTTAGGCGGGAAAAAACAGTTACCATACCCAAACATCAAGACAAGAATAAAAACATTGTAAATTAACTATACTTAAATTTTTTTAAAAAAGGGTTTAAGTAAAAACATAAGAAAAGAAAAAAAAAAAAAACCTCTATTTTGGCCATAACTCCTTGCAATACACTAGCCTCCTCCAGTACCAGCCAAATACCCAAGTCCATGCTGCCTCTAAAGTCAGCCAATCAGCAACAGCTTCAGTCCCGCACCCACGCTGCTCACGCGAGGGTTCAGAATCCATGATGGCTGCACTTCCGTAGCCGTTATTTCCACAGCTGAAGAGGAGCCTTTCCGTAAACAGGTGCGTTTCTGAGAGTCTGCGCCTCTGAACTCTGTGCTCTTCTAGACTAGCTCTGTCCAGTGTCTGCCTCCCCAGTGGTTCTCCCCTGTTTAGCAGACAGTCGGGCCTCTGGTTGTAGGTGCTGAGGGGTGGCCTCTTCCTGGGACAAGTTAGAGACGAGTCGTTTGCCCGCTGGCCCATAGGTGCTCAGCAAATAGCCCTTAAATTGTTGAATATTCGGGGGAGGGCCCTGGCAGGGGATAAGGCCCCAAAGTAGGAAGCAGCCAGAGGGAAGAAGTACTTTCTTACTGGGGGAGCAACTTGAGCTGGCCGTGAGGGAGCTGGGCTGGGACGCGAGGACAAGGCTCTGAGCATCCTGGCGGCGGTAAGTAGCCCTCTGTTTCTTATCCCTGGAGTGTTGCCATTCACCTTGCCTGTCTCTGCCCATCACACAAACCCTTCAAGACAAGACAAACCCTGTCTGCACGGAGGAGGGCTGGGTGAGGGTACGGAAGACAAGCCGTTCACGCATGTTGGCTGGAAGTGATCCTGCCATTGGCTGATAGAATAAGTCCCCGAGATGTTCTGATGTTTGAAACAGTGGGCTGATTCCGCAGTCTCACCCTGGAAAAGATCCGTGGGAAAAATCACCTCACCTTTCTGCTGTAAAGTGAGGAGACTGGTCCAAGAAAACTGATGCCCACACCCTGTCTGCTGATTTAGTTGGTCTGCAGTTGGGCCTGTGATGTGGTAGGTTTCTTCCCAATGGGATTGAGAACCGTGGAGCTAAGTTGGTATTTGAGAGCAGTTCTGGTTCTGACGTTCCTTGGTACGGGCTTGGTGTGGTTTGTACAGGCCAGAGGCACAGTGTGTTGAAAAACAACTTAGGGGTTAATGTTTTTAGTGTTAATAGGAGTCGTGGCTCCCATTTATTGAGTTCCTATTCTGTGCTGGTTTCTTTGAATGCATTATGTTTTAATTAAATCATCCTAACAATCCTTTGAGATCAGTATCATGATGTCTTTTTTAGAGATGAGGGTACTGAAGCTCAGAGAAGTGATTTGACCTGCTCAGCATCACACAGCAGTCTGATCAGTGGCTGACCTGAGTTTTGAACATACCTCTGAACTGACTTCTAAGCTGGTCCTCTTTCCAAACGGGGAAGTTCAACATACACAGTCATTTAAATAACTGCTTGGACAGTTAATGCAGTTGTGGGTTTCTTTAGTAGCTAACTGGGGAACAGGAAGTCCCCCATTTTCTGCTTTGCCCACACACCATCCTTAGAGTGTCAGGTTCTGCTCTGTTATTTTCAGATGACACTGACGAGCTAGAGCGCTCCAGGACGAGTGAGGCCAGCCAGGCAGCTGAGAGAATCCCCCTGTCATGTGGAGAACCATGCAGGAGTTTGGGCCTTAGCTTCAGAAGCAAGGACAGGAGATAGGAGCTCTGTCTTCAGTTGTATCACAGGCTGTTGTATGCAAGAAGAGAGACGAATTCTAAAGCAATGAGTCTGGCAGTCCTGAACATTCATAGAGCAACACTCACCAAGTAGGAGTGATGAGTAACTAACTTAGTTTGAACTTAGTTTTTAAGATAAAGCCTTCTGCCTTGCTTCACATTAAATTAGACAAGTTAAATTAACTAGGAGCATAGGCATTGGCCTGATTAGCTACATGAATGTGCAAGATGGATTCTTGAATCTCAGCTACTTGATGCAGAACTCTGGTGGATTCGGGGGGGCCAGGTGCAGAGCACACGGTGGAGAGCTGGACCCTCTGGGAACTGAGACATGAGCCAGACATAGTGTCTGTCCCAGGAAGCTCATGGTCTAGTTTGGGAAAGACAGAAGCCACTTGGCTGAATAGTACAGAAGGAGGACATTGGTGAGCATAAAGACAGTGATGTAGGACCCGGGAGAGGAAGGAGTACTGATTGAAGCAGGATACCACCCAGCTTCACAGAAGCCGTGATGTTTTCCAGGTAAGACCTGTTGAGGAAGAGAATTTCCAATGCCTGAATAGACTGGAAAACAGGCCTGTGAGACAGAGACAGTGGAAGAGGTCAGGGAGGTATCTTTCTGATGTAGGGGAATGGGGCAGTGTCAAGAGCATGGGTACCTAGATGTAACTGTGCTGAGGTTCATACCCAGGGCATCTCTCTCTCCCTTTCTAATGGAATTGCGCCCACATCTGTATCAGCCTTTCCTGGGGCCCCATGGTAGGCTCCCATTGCTGGCTGGTCATTGGTTTGGGTTTGAGCACTTGGTGCAGCTGTGGTCAAGGAGGTGTGAGAGGAGTGTGGCAGGGGCTTCTGGGAGAGGCTTCCTCACTGTCAGAAGGAAACAGACACAAAACAGAAGGTTGTCTTTTCTTCTGGATGTTACTGTGTCTATGTGAGAAGCTTTGCTGGGGGTGCCGTCTTGCTTTCCAAAAGGGTGTGAGTCTGAGACCAAAGCCCAGGCTAAAGGTAGTGGAATAGAAGGATGAAGAGAATCCTCATCCTTGAAGGTCTAGTTGAGCAGCTGCCTTTGCTCACTTGACTCCGGACTCCTTATGTTAAATAATATATGTCTTCAGTGGTAACACTTTGAGATGGGGTTGTCTGTTAGATGCAGCTGACAGCATCCTTCCTGAAACAAAGGAAAGAAGAGAGGACACTCTGAGGGGTGTCACATCCAGAGCTTTCCTGAGTGTGGTTGTCCCTACTGGGAACAGATTGTTGTTGCCAGTGTGAATCAGCCGTTTCCTGCTGTTCCAGCTTTTCCTGAGCCTGGGTCCACATGGGGACCATTCACTGGGGACCCCTCCATTTTAGACAAATCCCTTTATATTCTAAGACCAGCTGGAGTCTTGTAATATTTATATTCTACTTACCCTGGAGTCTTGCTACAGAGAGTTGCCCGAGTGAGAATCGATAACTACAGGCACAGTACCTTCCCTTGACACTTGAGGTTCTTTGTCGATTTTTGAAACCCCTGTTTGTCTCTCCCACTGAGTAGCACTCAGGCTTCAGACTTGGTTGCTCTGTAGGATCAGCACTTGTCTTTTCCAGTTCCTCCTGGGGTTCTCAGTGGATTCTGGGTGGATTAAGTGTGTGTGTTTAATATCTGACTGCCCGGATTAAGTGTGTGTGTTTAATATCTGACTGCCCACCCAAAGCATACATATCCTTCACACATAGTTTAAATTCATCAAGCTTTAAAAAAAATGCTATAGTTAATATAAAAGACAAGCTTCATTTTATTTACAGAGATGCCAAATGCTCAGAATTTCACCTTGAAAAGTCCTTCCCTCCAACACCGTCTGTGGCTCTTCGAGTCTCTCTGAGCCTGACCTAGACTAAAATATCTGCATGCCCTGTTTGCTTTCAGTATCTCCATCATAGCTAAGTTCAACTGATAGACTGGGTTTTGTTTTATTAATTATTCACATTCTCACAGTTAACATATTCTAGCATTACAGGATGTTAGGGAAATTGAAAAGTAAAGTCAGTCTCAATCCCTCCATCCAATGTGTCTCTGAATTAACTTCATTCTGGCACATGATTTCCAGTATTATCCACATACAGACACATTTGTATCCTGCAAACCTCATACACGTACATTTTTGTCTCCTGCTTTTTTTCATCTTATTAAATTACAAGATTTAATCATGCTGCCCCATAATTATTTTAATGGTTGCATAATAGGATCAGCAAGTAGTGGGATAATTTAACTTTGTAAGAAATACCGGTGGTGCTTTACAGAACAATTTTCCTTTCCTCCTCCTCCTCTTCTTTTGCTTCTTTGTGCATCTTTCCTCCAAGGACGAGGATTCAAGAATCAGTGAGCCCATCCCTAGCTCCAGGGACAAATCCTGATTCATCTAAGTCAACCATAGTGGTTCCATGCCTCTTACCAGAGATTGGTTTAGGCCCCTGCGTGTGTTGTTGTTCTGTGAAGGGATGTGAGGGGATATATCTGGAAAAGTTCTCGGAAAAGCTTTCATTTTCTAATAAAGCACCAGGAAGAGATGTTCCTTATGCTTCTTCTGGATGTTGTTTTACCTGTAGATGATTGATGCCTGCAGATGTAGCAGGAATCATATCCCATATCCAAATTTAGTCAACCTTTGTCTCCTGTTGGTAAATATTAAGGCTATTTTTGGGTGCAGCCCAGAGGCCTATTCTATTACTAGAGCCCATATAATGTTAGAACCTATAGTTACTGATTGTCAGGAGCCTATTGCCAGGCATTTGGAGTGTTCAGACCTGGAGTGTTTCCTGGGCAGCCTCTTTCTCACCTTAGCTAATGTCTTCCCCAAACTCTGGGGGCACTTCCAGGGTCTTATGGTGAATATCCTGCTTGTCACTGGTGTGGAAGGTCAGGGACTAAACCAGGTCAGCCCAGTTCTTTCCTTTTCTATGGTCCCAAGTGAGTCAGGGAACCGACAACTGACAGAGCCAGTCTGATCTGACCACTGGGAGCAAGCCGACAAGTGTGACTCAGAGCTGGAGACAGAGAAGGAGGCAGCAGGACACCAGGCTCTTAAAGATGCCCTAGAAAGAGCTTCAGGGCCAGGAGCCCATAGGAAATAGTTCTCTTGGGCTTCTCAGGTGAAGTTTCCTCTCTAAAGACAGAGGCCTGCAGACTTGGACTCCTGTCATCCTTGAGTGGACTGAAACTTCAGACCTGCTCCATTGAGACTCTGTCCAGAAATCTGAGGTGTTTTCAAGAGTGTAGGATTTAGAGGGAATTCCTTGGCAATTCAGTGGTAAGGATTCCATGCTTGCCTTGCAGGGTTCATGAGTTCAGTCCCTAAGATCCCACTAGCCACAGGGCATGGCCAAAGAAAAAAAAGAGTGTAGAATTAAGATGAAGGAGACTTGGTTAAGATTCTGATCCTGTTCCTGGTTCCATTTTAAACTAATTGTAACTTGGGGCATCATCTGCCCTCTCAGATTCTCAATTTCCCTAACTGCAAAGTAAAGTTGATGTCAGTAGGTAGCTCTGTCATAAAGTTGTTGGACTATGAAGTGACATAGGAAATAGAGTGAAAAAGCAGTGATTTGTGGGCCATCTATTAGGTATTAGGCTCTGGAAATACAGACTTTAGTAAGTTTATATCTTCTCCTGAGCAGGCTTACAGAGTTTGAGTAAACTCTGGGAGTTGGTGATGGACAGGGAGGCCTGTTGTGCTGCAATTCATGGGGTCACAAAGAGTCGGACACAACTTAGCTACTGAACTGAACTGATGTATTAGCAACAGAAATTAAAAAAGAGCGTCTTTTCATCTTACTCTTCAAGAACCATAGTGACTGCGCAGCAGGACAAGGCTGCCTGGTGGGCAACTCCTCACACTTCATGATGCGACTGGGCACTTTCACCTTCCACGCCCTTCACACTGATTGTCGCTGGTACTCCCATCCCTACAAACACCATGAACCCCACTTTGCAAAGACATGACATCATCGAAAGGAAAGCAGTGATCCACTGACCCCTTGCACATGGGGTTGCTTTGCTTCCCTCAGACATTCAAAATAAAACCGGCTGAGCCCTGAGCTCAAGGCAGCTCCCTGGAAGGCTTGGCAAAGCACAGGACCCACAGTTTATACCTTGGCGGGTGGGTAGCAGGCAGCAGCCAGACACCAGGGCCTTTGATAACACAATATAGGGGAGGGGCCTGGGAGGCCCATGGGACAAGGAGGTGTGGGAGGGAGTAAGGGATGGGATGACTGGGGAAAGGAGGACAGAAGAGACTAAATAAATGACTTAACTTCTGCAGGGCCCCCTCCCCCATTGGTAAATGGGACATAACCATAGATGTGTGTTTCCTCCTTTAAGGATTATCATGAGCTCAAATAAGACCTCAGGCTTAGAAATGTTTTGCAACTATAAACCTTGGAACAAATGGTAGATATTGCAGCCATGATACTTCTCATACCTAGAGATGACTGGAAGGGTACTTTCCTATGGATGAATCAGGTACTTCCACCACCTGAAGGAAATGTGGCAGATTCCAAATGATGCCCACAGCTCTTCCATCCTTTTAGATAACACCTGGCTGGTTATGTACAGGTCTCTGCAGGCTTCGGAAGGAGCAGTGACTATTTTAAAGACAAGGTTAAAGTAGATTCCCAAGGGAAGGAAGAGTCCAATCCTGAATTCAGGCAAAGCACCAGGAGCACTCAGAAACCTTGAAAACAATTCCATAAATTGGAATTGGCTGTCCTGGGCTTCCGGCTGGATTACAAGGCTTCCCACGAAATGTCAGTGAAGGGGAGCTTGACTGTATTACAAAATTAATAATGTAGGATGGTAGATGCCAAAGCCATTCATAATCATAATTGCTTCTGCATGCATTTTCTTGAAAGCTATTTCATGTTTGTCAAGAACTAGGAATGAAGTCTCTTCTTTAGATACTTATATGGTCAGGCACCAAGCAGGGTATACTCTCCTGCACACAGTAACTGTGGCTCTGAAAATACATGTATTTAAAATCTTGTAAACGGCTTTTGTTTTTCCAGCAGACTCAGGAGAGTCTGTATCCATTAAAAAGAACAATCCCCCACTCTTTCATACCATATTTTAGTTTAGATTTTCATAGATGGCCGCCGAAAGCACTTGAATCATGTAAAATTTCAAACTAAAGGCAAATATTAGTTCGCTTCAGTCCTCAGTCATGTCCAACTTTTTCTAACCCCACGAAATGCAAAGCGCCAGGCATCCCTGTCCATCACGAACTCCCAGAGCTTGCTCAAACTCATATCCATTGAGTCGGTGACACCATCCAACCATCTCATCCTCTGGCATCCCCTTCTCCTCCTGCCTTCAATCTTTCCCAGCATCAGGGTCTTTCCAGTGAGTCAGTTCTTCGCATCAGGTGGCCAAAGTATTAGAGTTTCAGCTTCAGCACCAGTCCTTCCAAAAACTATTCAGGACTGATTTCCTTTAGGATGGACTGGTTGGATCTCCTTGCAGTCCAAGGGACTCTCAAGAGTCTTCTCCAACACCACAGTTCAAAAGCATCAATTCTTCGGCACTCAGCTTTCTTCATGGTCCAACTCTCACATCCATACATGACTCTTGGAAAAACTATAGCTTTGACTAGACGGACCTTTGTTGGCAAAGTATTGTCTGCTTTTTAATATGCTATCTAGGCTGGTCATAGCTTTTCTTCCATGGGGCAAGCATCTTTTAATTTCATGGCTAAAGTCATCATCTGCAGTGATTTTGGAGCTCCAAAAAATAAAAGTCTGTCACTATTTCCACTGTTTCCCCATCTATTTACCATGAAGTGATGGGACCAGATGCCATGATCTTACTTTTCTGAATGCTGAGTTTTAAGCCAACTTTTTCACTTTCCTCTTTCACTTTCATCAAGAGGCTCTTTAGTTCTTCTTTGCTTTCTGCCATAAGGGTGGTGTCATCTGCATATCTGAGGTTGTTGATGTTTCTCCCAGCAATCTTGATTCCAGCTTGTGCTTCTTCCAGCCCAGCGTTTCTCATGATGTACTCTGTATATAAGTTAAATAAGCACGGTGACAATATACAGCCTTGACATACTCCTTTTCCTGTTTGGAACTAGTCTGTTGTTCCATGTCCAGTTCTAACTGTTGCTTCCTGACCTGCATACAGGTTTTTCAAGAGGCAGGTCAGGTGTTCTGGTATTCCCATCTCTTTCAGAATTTTCCACAGTTGTTGTGATCCACACAGTCAAAGGCTTTGGCATAGTCAATAAAGCAGAAATAGATGTTCTTCTGGAACTCTCTTGCTTTTTCAATGATCCAGTGGATGTTGGCAATTTGACCTCTGGCTCCTCTGCCTTTTCTAAATCCAGCTTGAACATTTGGAAGTTCATGGTTCATGTATTGCTGAAGCCTGGCTTAGAGAATTTTGAGCATTACTTTGCTAGTGTTTGAGATGAGTGCAATTTTGCGGTAGTTTGAACATTCTTTGGCATTGCCTTTCTTAGGGACTGGAATGAAAACTGACCTTTTCCAGTCCTGTGGCTACTGCTGAGTTTTCCAAATTTGCTGGCATATTGAGTGCAGCACTTTCACAGCATCATCTTTCAGGATTTGAAATAGCTCAGCTGGAATTCCATCACCTCCACTGGCTTTGGTCATAGTGATGCTTCCTAAGGCCCACTTGACTTTGCATTCCAGGATGTCTGGCTCTAAGTGAGTGATCACACCATTATGATTATCTGGGTCGTGAAGATCTTTTTTGGTATAGTTCTTCTGTGTATTCTTGCCACCTCTTCTTAATATCTTCTGCTTTTGTGAGGTCCATACCATTTGTTTCCCTTATTGTGCCCATCTTTGGATGAAATGTTCCCTTGGTATCTCTAATTTTCTTGACTAGATCTCGTCTTTCCCGTCCTGTTGTTTTCCTCTATTTCTTTGCAATAATCGCTGAGGAAGGCTTTCTTATCTCTCCTGGCTCTTCTTTGGAACTCTGCATTCAAATGGGTATATCTTTCCTTTTCTCCTTTGCCTTTAGCTTCTCTTCTTTTCTCAGCTATTTGTAAGACCTCCTCAGACAACCATTTTGCTTTTTTGCATTTCTTTTCCATGGGGATGGTCTTGACCCCTGTCTCCTGTACAATGTCATGAACCTCCGTCCATAGTTCACCTGGCACTCTGTCTATCAGATCTAGTCCCTTAAATCTATTTCTCACTTCCACTGTATAATCATAAGGGATTTGATTTAGGTCATACCTGAATGGTCTAGTGGTTTTCCCTACTTTCTTCAATTTAAGTGTGAATTTGGCAGTAAGGAATTCATGATCTGAGCCATAGTGAGCTCCCAGTCTTGTTTTTGCTGACTGTATAGAACTTCTCCATCTTTGGCTGCAGAGAATATAATCAATCTGATTTCGGTGTTGGCCATCTGGTGATGTCCATGTGTAGAGTCTTCTCTTGTGTTGTTGGAAGAGGGTGTTTGCTATGACCAGTGCCTTCTCTTGGCAAAACTCTATTAGCCTTTGCCCTGCTTCATTCCGTACTCTTAAGGCCAAATTTGCCTGTTACTCTAGGTGTTTCTTGACTTCCTACTTTTGCATTCCAGTCCCCTATAATGAAAAGGACATCCTTTTTGGGTGTTAGTTCTAGAAGGTCTTGTAGGTCTTCATAGAACTGTTCAACTTCAGCTTCTTCAGCATTAGTGGTTGGGGCATAGGCTTGGATTACTGTGATATTGAATGGTTTGCCTTGGAAACGAACAGAGATCATTCTGTCATTTTTGAGATTGCATCCAAGTACTGCATTTCAGACTCTTTTGTTGACCATGATGGCTACTCCATTTCTTCTAAGGGATTCCTGCCCACAGTAGTAGATATAATGGTCATCTGAGTTAAATTCATCCATTCCAGTCCATTTTAGTTTGCTGATTCCTAGAATATCGACATTCACTCTTGTCATCTCCTGTTTGACCACTTCCAATTTGCCTTGATTCATGGACCTGACATTCCAGGTTCCTATGCAATATTGCTCTTTACAGCATTGGACCTTGCTTCTATCACCAGTCCCATCCACAGCTGGGTATTGTTTTTGCTTTGGCTCCATCCCTTCATTCTTTCTGGAGTTATTTCTCCACTGATCTCCAGTAGTATATTGGGCACCTGCTGACCTGGGGCATTCCTCTTTCAGTATCCTATCATTTTGCCTTTTCATACTGTTCATGGGGTTCTCAAGGCAAGAATACTGAAGTGGTTTGCCATTCCCTTCTCCAGTGGACCACATTCTGTCAGACCTCTCCATCATGACCCGTCTGTCTTGGGTGGCCCCACACGGCATGGCTTAGTTTCACTGAGTTAGACAAGGCTGTGGTCCTGGGATCAGATTGGCTGGTTTCCTGTGATTATGGTTTCAGTGTGCCTGCCCTCTGATGCCCTCTCACAACACCTCCTGTCTTACTTGGGTTTCTCTTACCTTGGATGTGGGGTATCTCTTCATGGCCACCCCTCCTGACCTTGAACGTGGAGTAGCTCCTCTCGGCCCTCCTGCGCCCGCGCAGCTGCCCCTAACCTCGGGCGTGTGGTAGCTCCTCTCGTGGTAGCTCCACTCTCGTAGTATGTATCATGCTAATACATACGTGACTACAAACTCATGAAGTAGCTTGGACCTGACTCAGTAATGAATGGGGCTGATGGATGTCTCTAGGGGCCCAGGGGCATCACAAACAAACTGGTGCTGTTCTTGAGAGTCACAAACCTGGAATATTCAGACACCTCTAGCGTAACTAAAGCTGAGGGCATGGCACCTCTTTTCCCAGGTAACTTAGAGGTTTGAAAAGCTTTTCAACCCCAAGGCTGCGGGCTGCCAGGGGCTTCTCTGCTCTGATGAGACGCAGTGGAGACTACTCTAGTGGGGTCTTCCCAGCCCTCCTGAGTCACCACGGTGGGGAGGGTAGTCCCTATTGTACAGGTTGGCCTAAGTCAGTGAAATAATTAGTTGCTCAGGCGTGGGTGGAAAACAGTGAGGATGTTTGTCATTCTATGTCCAGGGGACAGGCTGACCATCCCAGGCAGTGTGTTGCTGGTGGAGGGCTCAGCGTCAGCTTCTGTTCAGCCCCTTTCCTCAGGATTTTAGTTAGTGTCCTTCACAAACCTTTCCCCTCCCACCAAGGCAAAGTGTGGGCAGCTTGGAATAGTGGGCCTGGAGTGTGGATCAAGTGTTTGTTGAGCTCATAGTGACATAGAACTTAGCTACCTCTGGCTTCCAGACCCTCAGCCCCCACCCCACGCCAGCTTTGCCCTGCCTCCCTTCTGGAGGGTTCACACTGGGGGATCCGAAGGGGCCAAAGGCAACAATGCTACCTGGTGTTAAGAGCCGTGAAAGGCAGAATCAGAACCAAGGGAGAGCTTTCCCTAAGATGAAAAGCACCCAGGGAATTCCTTAGTGCCTGCCCTTTCCACATTTCCATCCCAGCCTGTGAGTTGCTCATAATCCTTGTGCCCCAGCCACAGTTGGTGGAAATCAGCCAGTTACTCTGGATCTTCCCTGCTAGCTCATATGGTAGAGAGTCTGCCTGCAATGCAGGATACCTGGATTTAATCCCTGAGTTGGGTAGACCCCTGGGGGAGGGAATGGCTACTCACTCCAGTATTCTTAACTGGAGAATTCCATGGACAAAGGAGCCTGGCGGGCTACAGCCCATGCCATCGCAAAGAGTCAGACATGACTGAGCGACTAACACTTTCACTTTCTTCTTTCACTCTAGGAGGGACCAGGGCCAATAATCAGATATACTGGTTCAAATCCTGGCTCCACCATGTACTAGTTATATGACTTTGGGAAAGTTGTGTAACTATCTAGGATTTGGTTTCCTCATCTGTAAGGAGAAAGTAATACTAAAGTACCTCCTAAAGTTATTGTGACGATTCGTTGACACACCCTATGTTAAGTCATAGGCATGGTGCCTGACCTCTTCCTTCTCATGGAAACCACAGTAAAGTCTCCTGGCTGTCTTCTTCCTGCTCCCTCTGTCCACTGACCAGCCGACCCTGGTGTATCCCCATGTGGCCCCTGCAGCCTGACATGCCCCCCTTCTTGGAAACTGTGAGGAACAAACTATTTTTCTCTCTCCTTTTTTAATAAAATAAAAAACCAGGCTCTACCTGGTTTCTTACCATCTGGGAAGCTAGCCTGGTCTTCTCCCTGAGCACTGTTCCCAGCAGCAGGAGAGGACAGACCTCAGTGCTTGGACACTGTCCAGCTTCTGCCAGGTGTGTCACATGGCCACGTCCAGATTCACAGGGTGGAAAGACATAGTCTTCCACCTCCTACTGAAAGCTTCAGTAGTCACATTAAAGGGCGTGCATACAGGAATGGGAAGAATTTATTCCCATTTAAAAAAATCTACCTCGTGAAAAAATCTGCTATATGCTCTGCTTGGTGTGTTTGGGCAAGTGACTTCTTTTCCTTAACCCACTGTCATCCCCTTTATGATGGAGTGGAAAATTCCTGTTCCTTACAGGGCTGCCTACACTGTAAAGTACTGAGGAAATGTACTAGTTTGTTGATATCTGATATGTCTACCATGAGTGACACATTTTGAGTTGAGAAAAATCCAGGTGTTTGGATCTTAAGAAATGGTTTTGTTATCACATCTTGGACAGAAGGATAGTTTCCTGAGACTTAGGTTGGTATGATCCTGACAAGTACCTGACAAGATGCCATCCCATTCTTCTTATATAAAACATATGTTATATATGTATGGTCTTAGTTGAGGTTCTTGATCCTTTCAATCAGTGTCTCACTTTTGGATCCTGGGAGAGAAAATCTTTGTGGCCGAATTTGGACCAGGTGTACATGCCAATCAGAGGGACATGGTTGTGGGTAGCAGGTGCTGTTTATGTTTGTCTGGACCCTGCTTCTTCAAGCCAACTGGACACACCAATCCTCAACAACCAGTGGATCATGAAAGCCAGTTGTGAGTGCCTACCAGTGAGTCATGTTGCAGACCTTTCTTGCTTATTCCTGACTAGTTTCCACTTTCCTCTGGTTCCTGTAATTGCCTCTTGCATTTATTACCTGGTTCTTGCACTTTTCCCATTTGATGTTTTTCATCTGAAATTGATGCATTTCAATTCTTCCAGAAGAGTTTTGGCCTGAGTATACCTTCCAATCCAGAGCAACAGGCCAGTGATGGATTTAGTCAAGAGTTAGTTCTTCTGGGTTATGTTGAGACTTGGGGTGCAGCAGCTATGATGGCTGCCTCCTTGGGACTCAACTTGCAGCCCTGGCCCACCATCTCCACTTTGTGATGTGGGAATTAGCGATCTCTGTGCCTCTTTCTCTGTCTAGAACACAGTCCTCTTGAGGGTAGGTACTGTGTTTCTAGACGTTATTTGTCATGATGTCCCTTTAGGACCATGGGAATCAAGTGGGATATGCAATCAAGAGAGAATAGATTTGGGTTGGACCCTTGTAATAGACATGTGTTGTTTTGTGGCTGTCAGCATCCAAAACTTTCTTATTTGGGGGAATTCTTCATTGACAATAGGCAGAGTCCTGTTTCCTTAGTCAGAGCATCAAGGGGACCAGACATTCCTTTTCCTCAGCCCTTGGCCTCCCTGGCGTGTGTGACCTGTGCTCCCAGCTACTCTAGTGACCTGACCTGGGCTGTGTCTTCACCACCTGGCCCTCTTGGTTCTCTGTAGTTTTTGTGCTTGGTTCTCCATCTTTTTGTGACAGACTCAGAGAATGGTGCAGTTTCTCATTAATAAATTCCTACTTTTTTTCTGCAAGTCAAAGTACATTTTTGTGTTTTTGGTTTTTCAACTTAAAACTGAGTTGATGCAGCCCATGAATAATAATATATAGTGGCTTCCATCCTCTGTGTACATGCCAGGTGCAGTAGCGAACTAAGCACTTCATACAGGTGACGTTTTATCCTTACAGCCATCTTGAGGGAGTTGTTAATTTTCTCATTGTGCATATTAGAAGGCTTCTATGGGTAGTGCTACTGTGAACATTCTTGTATGTGTCTTCCTGGTGTTCCCACGCACCTATTTCTATTGGGTGTATGTGTAGGAATAGAATTGCGGGGTCATAAAGCACAGATGTGTTCATAGTCATTAGCTGATGTTCAGTTGTTTTATAAAGTGAGCTTATGCATTTATACTCCCACCAGCATTTGTCTGAGATTGTGATTTCAGCATGTTAATGAATCTTGGTCACCATTTGATGTTGTGTGTAAGTTTTATTGGTGTGTAGTTGATTTACAGTGTTGTGTTGGCTTCAGGTGTACAGCAAAGTGAATGAGTTACACATCAGCATATAGTCACTCTTTTTTATATTCTTTTCCCATATAGAACATTACAGAGTATTGATTAGAGTTCCCCGTGCCAGGCAGTAGGTCCTTACTAGTTGTCTGTTTTACATATAGTAGTATATATATATCAATCCCAATCCCTTAGTTTATCACTCCTCACCTTCCCCCTTGGTAACCGTAAGTTTGTTGTCTATATGTGTGACTCTTTCTGTTTCGTAAATAAGCTCATTTGTACCTTTTTTTAGATGCTTTGTATAAATGATATCATACAGTGTTTGTCTTTGTCTGACTTGTTTCACTCAGTATGACAGTCTCTGGGTCTTATTATAGCTTAACTTGTGTTTCCATCAGGTCCAGGGAGGTCAAGCACCTTTTAAAAAGAATTATTATTTTTTATAAATATTGAGCAGATAGTACAGAGAATTTCCATACACTATCCATGCCACTCACACTTATACACACATAGAGAGTTTCCCGTTATTAACATCTTGCATTAGTGTCATATATTTGTTGCAACAAATGCGCTGATATTAATACAATATTATTAATGAAAAGGCCCACAGTTTATATTAAGGCTCCCTGTTTATGTTGTATAATTCTGTTAGCCTTGGAAAATGCTTCATGTTATGTATCCACTATGACAGTATCATATGAGATAATGTTAATGCCCTAAAAATCTGTGTACCATCTGCTTATCTCACCCCACTTTGCCTGTACCTCTGGCAATCACTGCTCTTTTCATTGTTGCTATAGTTTTGCCTTTTTCATAGTCATATTGTTGAAATCAAATAATGCATAGACTTTTTAGACTGGCTTCTTTCACTTAGCACTATGTATTGGAGGTTTCTCCACATCTTTTTGTGACTAAGTAGCTAATTTTATCATTAATATTCCATTTTTTGGATTAATACTCAGAATGTCCAGAGTTTGTTTACCCATTCACATATTGAAGGGATTCTTGGTTGTTTCACATTTTGATAGTTGTTTTTAAAGCTACTATAAATAGACATCCATGTGCAGGGTTTTTGTGGACATTAGTTTCTCATATACTTAGTTAAATTCCAGGGAGTGTAATTAATGGATAGTATGTATGGTAAGAGTGTGTTTACTTTTGTAAGAAGCTACCAGACTGTCTTCCAGAGTGGCCATTTTTCATTCTCCGGGCAATAAATGAGACTTATTGTTCCTTTACATCCTCGTCAGTATTTGGTGGTGTCAGTTTTTGGATTTTAGCCATCCTGATATATAGATAAATATAACTCATTTTCATTTGCAGTTCAGTAATGGCATACGAATTTGAGTATCTTTTTATATGCATGTTTGCCATCTGTATATCTTCACTGATGAAGTGTGTGTTCAGATCTTTGCCTGTTTTTACATTGGATTCTTTGTTTTCTTATTGTTGAGTTTAATATTATAGTTCTTTGTATATTTTGGATATATCCTTTATCAGATGCGTTTGTGAATGTTTCTCCCTGTCTGTGGCTTGTTTTTTCATTCTTTGAATGGTGTCTTTTACAGAGCTGAAAATTTTAATTTTAATGAAGTCCAACATGTCAAATTTTCTTTCATCATGCTTTTGGTGCTATATCGAAAATTTAGTTACTGAGCCTAGATTTTGTCATATGTTATTATCTCTTAGAATTTTTGTAGTTTTGCATTTTACTTTTAGGTCTGTGATTTTGGAAATGCATTTTGTGAGAGGTGTAAAGTCTGCATCAGGTTGGTTTATTTTTGCATATGAATGTCCAGTTGTCCTGGCATCATTTGTTGAAAATCTATCCTTTCTCCCTGGTGGCTCAGATGGTAAAGAATCTGCCTGCAATACAGGAGAACCAGGTTTGATCCCTGGGTCAGGAGGATCCCCTGGAAAAGGGAATGGCTACCCACTCCAGTATTCTTGCCTGGGAACTCCCTTGGACAGAGGAGCCTGGTGGGCTACAGTCCGAGGGATTGCCAAGAGTTAAACATGACTGAGCGACTAATAGTAGCACTATCCTTTCTCCATTGAATTGCCTTTGCTCTTTGGTCAAAGATCAGTTGACTTTATTTGTATGGGCTCTCTGTTCTGTTGGATTGATCTATTTGTTGTGGTTTTTTTTTTTTTTTTTTCTTTTTACCAATTCCACACTGTCTTGACTACTGTAACTTTATAGTGACTCTTAAAGTTGAGTAATGCCAGCCCTCTGCCTTTGTTTTTCAATAGTGTTGGCTATTCTGGGTCTTTTGCCTCACCATAGAAACTTTAGAATCAATTTGCTAATATCCACAGAATAACTTGCTGGCACATTGTTTGGGGGATTGTGTTGTATCTGTACACTAAGTTGAGAAGAGCTGACATTGTTAAGGACCTTTTGATATATTATTTGCCATTTGGATGTTCCTTTTTTTTTTCCCCTTGGTGACATACCCCTTCCAATTTCTTATCCACTTCTTTTTCTTACTGATTTGTATAGGTTTTTTAAGACATTCTGGAGAAGAGGTCTGTCTTTATGCATTTAATTAACATTGTTATTATATGACTTGCCTTCTCAGTCTATTAATGAAGTTTTCTGATGAATAGTTCTTAATCTTAATTTTGTTCCATTTAACAAGTTTTTTGTTCCATTTAACAATATAACAAGGTTATATTCTTATGACCTGTTAAAGAACCCAAGATTATTAGTAAATTTTCCTGTGTTAGCTTCTAGAGCAGGAGTCTGCACAATTTTTGGGAAAAAGTCAGATAAAAAGTATTTTAGGCTTTGTGGGTTATGGTTATATGTCCTCTGTCAAGACTGCTCAGTTCTGCCATGTAGTATGAAAGCAGCCATGTGTATGTATACTCAGTCGTGTCTAATTCTTTGCGATCCCGTGGACTATAGCCTGCCAGGCTCCTCTGTCCGTGGGATTTCCCAGGCAAGAGTACCAGAGTGGACCGTCGTTTCCTTCTTGCCAGATTTTGCCGATCCAGGGATCAAGTGTGAGTCTCTTGTGTCTGCTGCATCAGCAGACACATTCTTTACTATTGTGCCACCTGGGAAGCCCCTGAAAGCAGCCATAGCAATATGTTAATGGTTGCGTGTGTCTGTGTTCCAGTAAAACTTAATTTACAAAAACATGTGATGTGCCCAGGTTATTCCATGGGCCATAGTTTGTTGACCCCTGTTCTAGTGATGCACTGTCTGATAGTACTTCCTGTGATGGTGGCAGTGTTCTATATGTGCATTTTCTAATAATGTAGCCACAAACCGCATGTGGCTGTTGTGTGCTTGAAAAGGGCTTATGCAACTGAAAAACTGAATTTTAAATTTTAATTTAATTTTAACTAATTTAAATTAGCCACATATGAGTAATGGCTACTGTATAGGAGAGTGTAGTTCTAGAGGCTTATTGTTCTGTCTTTGTTTTTTAGATCTGCAATCCACTTGGAACTGATTTTATAAATAGTGGAAAATAGGGGATCAGCAACCATCCAGCTTACACAAAAACCAGTTACTTAGAACATTTTCTTTTCCTCATGGCTCAGCAGTGCCATTTTTTGTCATATATTAGATATCTTTATGTGTGAGTCAGTTTTTGGACTCAGTTATGTCTCATGATCTATGTGTCTTTATCCAGCCTTGCACTCATATCATAATGTCCTATATCCTAAAGCTGTCTGGTAGATTTAATACTCCTATCTTTTTCTTCTTCAAGAATGCCTTAGTGATTATTAACCCATTGCATTTTTGTATGCCTTTCATAATGAAGTATCAATTTTCATATCAAAAAAACCTCTTGGATTTTTTTTTTTACTGAAATTTCATCAAATGTATAGATCTAACTGGAGAAAATTGGCATCGTCAGTCTTTCAATCCAAGTATCTAGTATAACTATCCACTTACTTATACCTTCTCTAATTTTGCCCAATAATATTTTTAGTTTTCAATTTTATCCTTAATAAATTTTTTAAAGGGTTTCCATTTCCTTTGTTAATTTGTTAATGCTGGAGACACGGATTCGATCCCTGAGTTGGGATGATCTCCTGGAGGAGGAAATGGCAACCCACTCCAGCATTCTTGCCTGAAAAATCCCGTGGATAGAGGGGTCTGGTAGTCTGCAGTCCGTGGGGCTGCACAGAGTCAGACATGACTGAAGTGACTAAACATGGCAAGGCAACCTTACCAAATTATCTTAGTAATTCTAGTTTATCTGAAAGTTCTTTGTAGGTAGTTATATCATCTGTAAGTAATGATAGTGTCGTTTTTTTCCCTTTACATGCCATATAGTTTTGTTTTTTTCTATCTTTTTATGCTGTGTAGGACTTCCAGCAAAGTATAGAATAGAAGTGATACTACTAGACATCCTGAACTTGCTGTTGATTTTTACTGGAATGTTCTCAGTATTTCAACATTAGTTATGGTGTCCTTTGTAGGTTCTTGCAGAAACTCTTTATCAGGTTAAGAAAGTCTCCTTCTATTCCCAGGTTTTTGTTTTTAACCTGAAACTATGTTGAATTTTTTCAAGTTTTCTTACTACATTAATTTTGAGATTATCATAGGAGTTTCCTTCCTATCGCATTTGAAATGGTCCAATTTCTAATTGCTAAATTCATACCTATTTTTCAAATTTTACTCATACCCTAAACCTCCCTGTCATAAGGAGTCCCATCTCCTTGCTTTTCACTCAAGATTAACCTCTTTGATGTTGGAGCCCATATGTTACTTCTCTATCTCTAATGCCCAGCACACTGATACATAGTAAATGCTAACAAAATGTTGACTGAGTTATCAAGTCAGTCAAGTCAGTGAGCCTGGTCTCTGCATGCCTTTCTTCAAGCTCTTAAGATTTTTGGTTTTACACTCTCTCTTCTCCATGTATTTGGTCTCCTTCTAGCCTGATGCTTTCTATTGTATGGTCCACATCTGATTATTCCCTTGGTCCCTCTGGTACCCAGCCCAGGGCTTGATTCAGAGCACGTGTCACTGACTGCCTGAATTCTAACTCTCCTAGGGAAGCTCTGTCACTAGAATGCTTCAGTCAGACTTTCAAGAGTAGCCGATTCTTCTTCACAATCCCTGCTTTGCAGAGAGAGATTTGATTTTCTCCCACCCTCAGGGAACCTGACCAGGCCCAATGGCTGAGGGCAAAGGAATTTTCTCCTTTCCTTCAGATTAGTTTTTAAAAGGTAATTTTGCAACAGTATGGACTTGATTGGCCAAGAGCGAAGGATGGGGAAAGCAAACCATAGACAACATGTCTTCCATCTAGTAGAAACTGAACCAAGGACAGGGCAACAGTGTCAGAGTGTTGGCTGTTCGTGAGTCTTTACTCTGCCTAGCTGGGCACTGTGGAGGTGAGTCGGACATATAGCCACTGTCTTGAACCCTTAAATTTCTTTTTCACTGTGGAAACAGAAAACTCGCATTTGCTAAGTTAAGCATCACCTCCAGGCTATCTGTCCACTCATTCATGCACATCTCCATCTGTCCATTTGAATATTCATTCACTTAATATTGTAGAGTCCCTACTCTGTGGCAGGCAACATTGTGCTAAATAGCACTAGTGGACTCAGGGATGAAGAGATGCCATCCTTGGGCAGTGGTGGGCAGGGATGGACCCATGTCCTGGACAGTGGGTCTCCCGGCACAGAGGGCATGGTTGGGAATGGATTAGCAGAGGACATGAAGTTGGTGTGGATATCTTTTTCCCAGAATGAGATAGAAGGATGTAGGTAGAGTCATGGAGACAAGAAGAGCATGGCAAGCTTGGGGAATGATGACAGACTGACTGGATTTTAGAGACAGGGTGGAGGATGGGAGAGGAGGCAGGAGGAGGGAGCGTGATGTGGGACTGGAAAGGTAGGCATAGACCAGGCTCACAAGGGCCTTGATTCACAGAGAGAAGGTGTGAAAGCCATATCCTCAGGATATTAGAAGCTGTTTAAACCTTTTAGAAGTGGGTAATGTGATCTGGATTGCCGGGAGAAATATCAATAACCTCAGATATGCAGATTACACCACTCTCATGGCAGAAAGTAAAGAGGAACTAAAAAGCCTCGCAATGAAAGTGAAAGAGGAGAGTGAAAAAGTTGGCTTAAAGCTCAACATTCAGAAAACTAAGATCATGGCATCTGGTCACATCACCTCATGGGAAATAGATGGGGAAACAGTGGAAGCAGTGTCAAACTTTATTTTTTGGGGCTCCAAAACCACTGCAGATGGTGATTGCAGCCATGAAATTAAAAGACGCTTACTCCTTGAAAGGAAATTTATGACCAACCTAGATAGCATATTTAAAAGCAGACACATTACTTTGCCAACAAAGGTCCGTCTAGTCGAGGCTATGGTTTTTCCAGTGGTCATGTATGGATGTGAGAGTTGGACTGTGAGGAAAGCTGAGCGCTGAAGAATTGATGCTTTTGACCTGTGGTGCTGGAGAAGGCTCTTGAGAGTCCCTTGGACTGCAAGGACATCCAACCAGTCCATCCTAAAGGAGATCAGTCCTGGGTGCTTATTGGAAAAACTGATTCTGAAGCTGAAACTTCAATAATTTGGCCACCTGGTGCGAAGAGTTGACTCATTGGAAAAGACCCTGATGCTGTGAGGGATTGGGGACAGGAGGCAAAGGGGATGACAGAGGATGAGATGGCTGGATGGCATCACCGACTCGATGTACATGAGTTTGAGTAAACTCTGGGAGTTGGTGATGGACAGGGAGGCCTGGCGTGCTGCAATTCATGGGGTAGCAAAGAGTTGGACATGACTGAGCAACTGAATTGAACTGAATGTGATCTGGTTCATGTTTTGGAGTCCAAATGGTTGGAGTGGAGAGAACAGACTAGAAGACTAGTGAAGAAGATTGTCTGAACTGAGCCTTGAAGGATGGGCAGGATTAACTAATAAGGATGGAAGGAAGGCCATTTCAGGCAAGAGGAGTGGCAAAACCTCTGGTGTAAAAATAAGAAGGTACTTGTAGTGTCAGGGGACCAGTGACGTGATCTGGCAGAATGGAATCCCAGGAAGGTCATAAAGTTGGAAAGCAGTTGGAACATGTTAGGAGCATGTCCAGGGCTCAGAAGGCTGGAGAGCCACGTGAGAAAGAGTCTGTCACAGACTCCAAAATGTTAGGGGTTGGAATTGTAACAGAAGGTACTGGGAAGAGATCAGTTGGAGATGAGAAAACTTAGTTCATCTCTACCAGTAACACTGCAAAGGGCATGGACAGAGGAAGAAATGAAGCATTGTGGATATTTCTTCATTCTACTGAAGTGCATCCTCTGGTCATCCATCCTCTCAGTGTTGTTCATATTCCTCCCACCTGAAAAACATGTTCACTCCCATCCCAGAATCCTAACAACTTCTTATGAAAGTATGGCATCAAGCTTGGAGTCCAGGATCCCACCATCTGTATCAGGTTACAGTGAAACTCTGCAGATATGGCTTCTCTTAATTTGGAGACCCACAAACCAAGAAAATATCTGATGTGCACACACCTAACATGCATTGTGAGACAGGCAAAGTGTCAACATAAGGGACGTGCTTATTCAGAAGGGTGAAGAACTGGGAGCACATAGCAGTCACTGGTCATAGCAGTGTTGAATCCAGCTGGGCTTGTGTTCACAGGTCTTCCCCCTTGAAAACAGGAAATATTCCTTGGTTAGGGCTGCCTCTGGAGAGTGGCTCCTGAGACAGTTTTTCTCTCTGGCTCTTGGGTCTGCCCTCTGAGACGTGCATTTCCCAAGAAATGATCTGCATTTGCAGCTGAGTAGCTTCCTTTGTCTGCTTCCTGTCTTTGAAAATTGGGACCTAGAGGGCTTTTTACAGTTTAAACCATTTCAGATCCCAGTTCCTTTTTAATCCAGGCTGGCAGCACCTTCACATGTTCAGCTCCCTTAAAAACCGTGTGGACTTCCTATGAATATGATTGAGATCATCCCATTTTAAAAAGGTCACACCCACAGTTGTTTTTGAGATATGACCCTTCTTTAGATTTATTCAGATACTTTGGGCCTGTCAAGCAACCATAGGACAATGTCCTTAATATTCCTGGGAACCCTTTTGTCTAGATAAAAAAATCTTCTAGGATGCAATAATGTTATTCTCTCACAGGGTTAAAAAGAGCCTTTCAATCAGATCTGCACATTTGAAGTGAAAGTTACACGAAGCTTCCACTGGTCTGTAAGTCTCCTGCCTGGACAATTCCAGTTCCTCTGGTCAGTGGGGTCCAAAGCAGGCTACTTCTGTGGGCAGGCCAGGTAGCCTACAGGGGGCACCAGGAAGATTCCATTTTCAGATTGAAAGATCTGTTTTCTTTCTCCCATGCCTGAATTTCTTCAGCAGAGTCTCGTGGCTTTGGGTGAGGCATTAACCAGTCAAGAGGACCTGCCGTGTTTAGTCATCATCATGAATGCTGTTGCTGCTGCTAAGTCACTTCAGTTGTGTCTGACTCTGTGTGACCCCATAGACGGCAGCCTACCAGGCTTCCCCGTCCCTGGGATTCTCCAGGCAAGACCACTGGAGTGGGTTGCCATTTCCTTCTCCAATGCATGAAAGTGAAAAGTGAAAGTGAAGTTGCTCAGTCGTGTCCAACTCTTAGCGACCCCATGGACCGCAGCCTCCCAGGCTCCTCCATCCAAAGGATTTTCCAGACAAGAATACTGGAGTGGGGTGCCATTGCCTTCTCCATCATGAATAACATGTACTAATTTCCAAGTTCAGTGCCCAGGCCTTAGTAAGTGCTCAGCAGTCCCTAGTCCCTTCCTCCTGGTCTTGTTCCTTCCTTCCCTAAAGATCTGTTCTTAAGTTTTATATCATACCACTGGAGGAAACATGATGAGGTGCTGTCACCTCAGTGTAAGTGAGTTTGTTAGTTGATCCATGGAACAAATATTTATTAAGCACCTACTCTGTGCCAACCACTGTTCCAAGGCACTGGGACCATAGTCCTGGGTAAGTCAGCCATTGTTCCTGCCTTTTGGGTATGTACAATCCAGTGGGGGAATCTGGGTGGAAAGTAAGTCAACAACCCATCATATGATGACAGAGTGTGGGGACTCCATGATGGAAACAGGTGAGGGGGCTGCGATGGGGTGGCTACGGAGTTCTTTTTTCTGGGGAGAGCAGGGAGGAGGACTGGCAAGGCTGAGAAGGGAGGCTGAGGACAGACCCAGGCCTCCTCCACAGTTCTGCCTGATGACTGCAGAAAGGATACTTTAGTTCAAATAAACAAATAAATCTAGAGAAGTATGATCTGTCATGGCAAATGCAACACCATTAGTCACGATTCCCTCAAGGCTCAAAGCAGTAGACTTGAGTGTCCCGAGCCCCGGGCTCTAATGCCAGCATAACCCCCAACCCTCTATGTGTCCTTGGCAAGGGCTCCTGGATCCTGGAGTCTGTGCTGAAGGTAGGACTTAGTACTGTCTGACCACCCATGGCTTTATGAAATGACTAGCTTTTCCATGGGAGTTTAATAACCCCAGAAGGGCAGACAGCTGACTGCCACCCAGTTCCTGATTGTCGGAGTTCCGCCTTCTCTGCCCAACTGTGCAGTTTCCCCGCCTTGCTTCACTGACTTCCAGCTCTGAGCCATCTTTTAAGTGTTTCGTCATAGTCCAGACAGTTCGCAAATCACAGTGCCCCAGGCATGGTGATAGTCTGGCCTGGATATTCTTCCCGAAAATCATCTCTTTTCTCTTCATTCAAACCAAATGCTTGGGGCGGAGGTGCCTGCCCCATTCTGTGCTTTTAAAACTTCCATCTCCAAGAATCAGAGCAGATAATAAACACCACAGCAAGGGCCATCATTTATTGAGTACCTCCTATGTCCTCAGTGATTGGGATTACCGCATTTAATCCTCACATCATGCTTGAGAAGTGGGCACTGTTGCCACAGTTTCATGGACGAGGGACTTGAAGCTCAGAAAGGTGGAGCCAGCTCGTTGTGGAGATGCGATCCTGATCTGTGAATGTCTAACTCCAGAAGACCAGTCTTTGCCACTGTGCTGTCCTGTAGTTCGTTTTGCCAGCTGCAAGGAAGAGTAGCAGGAGGGCCAGGGCAAGGTGGGGTCTGCCTTCACCAAGGACCCTGCTTGTCTGCATCTCCCACCATGGCCAGGCTCCACCAGCAAAGGGTTATGGCTGTTTTAGAGTGATTTGTTTGCACTCACCCCACAAGACCCCTTGGAATGGCTTTGCCAGCTGTAGCTCTGGCCTGTTTCGAAGCCCAGGCCTCCTTTCTATTCCCCTGAAGTCACAGAGGAAGTAGAGATGCTGGTTGTCCCACATCTGTGCAGAAGTGGTGACAGAAGTCATTCTCCTGCCTGGTCCACTTCCCTTGTCAATAGCACGGAACACACAGACCCAGCTGGATGTAGATGGTACATGGCAAAGGAGTCCAGAAGTAGGAGGCACCATGGCAGGTGTGTTTGTGCCAGGGCCTCTGAGAAATATACCTCCCAGGATGAGGATGCTGGGCCCAGCTCTGGGCCCTGTCTCTGATGTTACATAACTCAAGCAACACGATTTTATTCCTCCCTGTGTCCAGTCCTTCAGTGCTCGTGCCATGGGACAAGCCTCATGACTCGTTCCAGCTGAAGTGATGGATCATCAGGAGGTTTTGGTTACACATGCTGACATTTAAGGCAGTTGAGGGGCTGTGAAGTCTTTGGGAGGGGCCCGGCAGCTTCACAGTGTCCTCAAGTCCCTGACTTTCCCCATCTCTCTCACTCTGGTACCCAGTGTCAGCTTCATCCCGGGCCACTTCTGCTCTTGTTTGGAAAACAGCTGCCAGCAGCAGGGGCTACACCTGTGTAGAGGAGCCACTTTCTGCCTCTCTCCTGCAAGGGAGAAGCCTCTTCCCCAGAAATCCTCAGGAAGCCTTTCCTTGAATCAGCCAGAAGGGGAATAGGTTGCTCACCGTGGCTTAGATGAATAAGGGCCCACCCCCTTCTTTCCTCAGTCATTCGTAGGTGGTGCTGAGGATAGTGGAGAGCTGAGCAAATTCAGGTTCTGTGAGGATGGAGAGCAGTTGTCTAGGTATCCAAAAGTGTCCATCTTTTTGGAACTCAGGGAGGCCCTGGGTAGCACCAGGAAGCCAACTGCGTTTGTGGTTGATTCTTAAAGAAATCATAATGTACTAACAGCATGGTTGAAGTAGAAACCAGTGGTGCAGAAAAGACAAAGAGAACTGTCTACATTTCTTAAATGTCCTGTTACTGTCAGCCCAGTGAGGTAAACCTCTTGCCTGAGTCATTTGCTGCTTCTGCCCTTCCTTCTCCTCACGGAGGTTTTGAGAAATTCCGAGACTCAGGTTGTTAGAGCTGATACCTGGGTGATGACTCTGAGTTCCAGAGGGTAGGAGTTCTTTTCATAGGAGCTGGGGAAGACACCAGGCTTCTGAGGGCTCCATCCATCAGCCTCACGTGCCCCCATTAGGCCACCACTGTCTTCTCCAGGGTCCAAGCTCTGGTGCTAAGACAACGGTCACAGCTGTCAACAATAATGTACCATTTTGCAGTCTTATGAAGTCCTTTTCACATTCATATTCATTATTTGCTCAATTCCCCAAACACATCAGAAAATTATAGAAAAACCCTATTAAAAACTGAGAAATCTATTGAAAGTTGCTGGGCACTTTCAGAAAGGGGAGTGGACCTCCCGGAAGAGCAGGAAAAGGGTCACTGACACAGATGACTCCCCAGTTTTGTGCTGGGCTAACTCTAGGCACTCTGAAGAGCAGAGTGTTTTGATGTAGCTGAGGACACGTTTCTTGACCTTAAGAAATAAGCTTTCAAGCTTTCAGCTTAAAAAAAAAGATCAAGTTATGAGTACAGCAGACATCACCCCATCACTGAGGTCTGTTCTGTCCTTCCCTGAGGCTGGGACCGTCCATCTCCGCCTCCCCTGGGGCCTGACCATTCTTTGCTCAAATCCCTCACTTCAGCCTGGTGCTCACACAGACTCCTTCCTTACCCCTGCCTGGAGGTTGAAACTCAATTGCCTGTCCTTCCTCCCAGCCCTGATTTGTCTCTCACCCACTTCCAAGCCTTAGCCCACTCTTCATCCTTTACCCAAATACATTATCCCATCCATTACCCCATTCCCAAACCTGCCACAAACCCCAGCACCCCACCCAAACCCAAATACCAAATGTCACCTGATTATAGGAACCTCCCTGCTGGTCCAGTGATTAAGAATCTGCCTTCCAGTCCAGGGGACACAGATTTGACCCCTGGTCTGGGAATCCCACAGGCTGCGCAGCAACTGATCCTGCGCGGCAATGGAGCCTGCGCCCTTGCAGTGCAAGAAAGAGTTTGTGCACCACAGCTGAGACCTGATGTAGCCAAGTTAATAAGTATTAAAAAAAAAATCCCCAGCTTTGACCCCCTGCATCCTCCACTTTGTTTTTGAACCCCAGGTCTAGGAGCAAAGGCACATACCCAGATTTTTCACTGACTTGTTTTTCCTCTGGGTCATTGTTAGTATTTGGTCTTTTGCAACAGAGAGCCAAGTGCTTGATACCTGTATCTCCTTTGGTTCTTGAAATAACACTGAGATGTGGATGTGCTGGTCCCCACTTTACTAAGACATTAAATAATTTTTCTGAGCTCCCTAAGTTCCAGGGCAGACCTGAGGTTTGACCCAAGATCTAGATTCCTCTTACTTACTTCAGCACCTGCTTCTCTGTAAGTCAGAAGGAATGGAATTTTAGTCTAAACTTTTTCTCTTTTGAGTTCTGTGTCCTCAAATAGGTTAACAAAATTCAGTGAATGTCTACTGAATGTAGACTTTGTCCAGGCCAGGAGCTAAGGGGAAGGGCAGGTCAGGTAATGCAAAGACCTGTCAGGGTCTCTGTCCTCAGTTTTAACATGGATGAATCAATGAGTGAATAACTTCCTTTCACTAGTGAATGAGAGTGCATCCATAAATGAGTTAGGCTGGGTTTTCTGGAAGGTTCCTTCCAGAGTTCGCATACCATTTATTCTGTGATAGCAGTAGTCTAGTCATGAGAGGCAGGTTCATCTGGGTTTTCATGGTGTCACAGAATTCCATACTTCAGAAAGGTTCTCTGTATTTCACCATCTGTGAAAGGGTCTTTATCTCCTCTAAGCACTATTTTTTGTATGATTATCTGATTTATCATATACCAACAATTAGAACTTGGTGTTATTCTTATCACAATTTTAAAAATGAAAAAACTGGCACTTCTCTGGTAGTCCAGTGGCTAAGACTCTGTGCTCCCAAAGCAGGGGGCCAGGGTTTGATCCCTGGTCGGGGAGTTAGATCTCCCACATGCTGCAACTAAGAATCCCTCATGTTGCAACTAAGACCTGGCACAGCCAAATAAAAATAAATAAAAATCCTTTTAAAAAACGAAAAAACTGAGGCTCAGTGATTTTTGCGACTTGCAAAGTGTTGTAGAGCTAGCATGAAGCAAAGCTTGGACTTCACATGGAAGAGTCAGCACAAAAGCTGTTGCCTCCTAATATAGCCTGTGGAAGTAGCTCAGGCTCTGGGCAAAGTACTGAGACAAGATCTGTGAAAACACCATCCAGAGATGCTCAAGGCAGAGTCTCAGGTCATCTGCTTTCCCAAAGACCATTTGGGATTTGTCACACTCGATCTTTTTCATTCTCCTTGGGACCTTGTCTGTGAGTCAGTCCTTGGCATTTGGTAAGACAGACTATGGGAAATGGAGTCATCGAGGTGATCTTTCGGAACCTCTGAGATGCCTGTTTTGTGACACAAGGGTATTTAGTCTCCCTGAAGCCCATCTTTCTTGGGCTGGGAAGTGAGTGGAGCCTTTGGCCCCATCTGCAGAAAACAGATGTCCTCACCACTCGGATGATGTCACTGGAAATTCCTGAACCTTTACAACCTCTTGTCCTGACAGCTGGTCAGGTGGTTATCACACCTCATCATGGGCTACCATCCTCCCTGGCAAAGAGACAAGAGTTGAGGCAGGGTTCTTCATTCCCCAGCTAAGCAACGTTGAAGTGGGATCTTTGCACTGAATAAAATAAAACAAGATAGAACATCTGAGGGGACCAAAATAAGAGTGGGTTTGTTAAGCAGTGAGCTATTGAAAAAATAGTGGAATATATCACACTACTAGTTGGTAACCAGTTCTAGCTTTTTTTTTTTTTAATTAACTTTTAAAAATAATATTTTAAAATGAAGTATAGTTGATTTACAGTGTTGTGTTAATTTCTGCTATACAGCAGAGTGATTCAGTTATACGTATATATATACATTCTCTTTAAAATACTTTTCCATTATCATTTATTATAGGATATTGAATGTAGTTCTTTGTGCTATGCAGTAGGACCTTGTTGTTCCTCCAGTCTCTAAATAAAAGCTTATTATATCTGCTAATCCCATCTCCCACTCCATCCCTCCCCTACCCTCCTACCCCTTCACCATCACCAGTCTGTTCTCTTTGTACATGATTCTGTTTTTGATTCATGTGTGCGTGCTCAGTTGCTTCAGTCATGTCCAACTCTTAGTAACCCTGTGGACTGTGGCCTACCAGGGTCCTCTGTCTATGGGATTCTCCAGGCAAGAATACTGGAGTGGGTTGCCATGATCTCTTTCAGGGGATCTTCTCTACCCAGGAATTGAACTTGTGTCTCCTGCATTGCAGGCAGAATCATTTTCTACTGAGCCACCTGTCTTAGATAGATTCATTTGTGTCATATTTTAGATTCCACATGTAAATGATATCACATAGTATTTGTCTTTCTCTTTATGACTGACTTCACTTAATATGATAATTTGCATTCATGTTGTTGCAAATGGCAATATTTCATCCTTTTTATGACCAAGTAATAGTCTGTTGTATATATTTACCACATCTTCCTTATCCTTTCATCTGTCAGTGGACATTTAGATTATTTCCATGTCTTGGCTTTTGTGAATAGTGCTGCTGTGAATATACAGGTGCATGTATCTTTTTGGATTAGTTTTGTCTGGATATATACCTAGGTGTGGGGTTGCTGGATCTTTAGTTGGTCATCTGGATTAAGATGGTGGTGTTTCCTTTTTGCAGTGCTGGGGCATTGCAGACATTACATCATTCTCACATCTCTTGTACCCAGAGCCCATGGGGAGGAGGGCCCTGGGTCCAGGAAGAGAGGATGCTGGTAACCTTGGCATCACTCAGAAACTAATGGAAAGATTGGTATTATTCTCACCATTCACCCCCTTTTAGCTTTTCTTCCAACTGCCCCCTGTTTTCCTCAGGAAAGGCTTTCTTTGTTGTTTCATTCTAGATCTAAAAGCAGTTGTTCTCAAAGGCAGTATCTCCAGGTCACACACTAATCAAGGAAAGGAATGGGGTGATTTCCAAGTGAAATCAGGTAAGTCCTGAAAGTTCCCAGATATCCTCATCAGCAGTTGGCAAGAAATTTTACTCTTCCTCATTCTCTAATTATGTGAAAAACAGTTCTTCATCAAGTAGTAATAGAAATAGAAAATAAAATCATTTTCAGTGTCTTGTTTCTTACTAATTTAGTTATTACTCTGGTAAGAGCTTTGCTTTGCAGACATGTTCTAATGCAGTTAGATGATATTGTGACTCCTTTCTTCTTGTGCTTAGAGAAACTACATTATCTCAGTTTCTTAGATGTGGAAACTAAGGAATCAAGTCTGGAGTGCTTTAGCTCTCCCTCCAGTGCACTGGCAGCCACTGCCTTTCCTTTCTCTTTGTGGCAGGGAGGCCCTCCCCCCCCATCTTTGGGGTGGGCTGTCAGCCAGTTCTCATGCAACCTCACTGGGCTTATCTGAGATGAGCCAGGGTTGGAGGGGGGACATCCTGCCCTCTCACTGTCTCACAATTGAGATGTAACTTACGTACAAGAATGTGCATCAGTATGATGAGTACAGCTTAGTGAGATGTGCATCCTAGAATACTTGTGAAACCACCTCTGAATCAAGGTGTAGAACAGTCCGGCGCTTCAGCAAGCTCATTATCAATTGTTCCTGGTTAGTTGCTGCCTGCCCACCCTCCAGAGTTAACCACTGTTCTGACCTCTTTTACCATAGATTAGTTTTCAGCCCACTTGCTTAGAAAGTTTTCTATGGTGAGGTGTAATTAACAATAAATTGTACAGATCTCAGATATTAATTTCAGTGCATTGCAACAGTATCCATCTGTGTAACTGGCACCTAGAACTAAATCCAGAGCATCTTCACTAGCACAGAACATTCCTCCTGATGAACCCGCTGCCGGGTCCCTGTAAATACTTCCTGATTCCTGGCACTACAGAGTAGTTGTGGTTGTGCTTGGATTTCCTTTGAACGGGATCATAGAGTATGTATTCTGTAGTGTCTGTCTTCTTTCACTTGGCATAGTGTTATTTTAAAATTCATCTAGATTGCTGCTTGTATCAGTAGTTAATTTTTTCCTACATTAAGTATTGCTTTATTGGCTCCATTTCTCAGATACAGAAGCTGACACTGAAAAAAAAGATTTGAATACATATAAACTGATGTGTTTAATTGTTCGAAGCACACACACACATTCACACACCACACAGATACAGGACCAAAAGCATGTTACTGATAGACGAGAGTAAGAGATTATGAATGATTAGTTTTTTCTTTTTAATATCTGAATATTCCAAAGTTTCTATACCAACCAATATTTCTGCTTTGCATTTAAAAATTGTGGTAAAATATACATAACAAAAAAAATTACCTTGTAAGCCATTTTAAGTACACAGTTCAATGACATCGTGTATATTCACAGTATTGTTCAACCATCAACACTGTTTCCAGAGCTTCTTCATCATCCCAAATTGAAACTGTGTCCCTGTTAAACATCAACCCTCATTGCCCTCTCTCCCCCAGTCCCTGTTAACCTCTAGTCTACTTGTTGGGTCAGTGAATTTACTTATCCTAAGTACCTCATGTTAAGTGGAATCATGTTTGTCCTTTAGTTGCTTACTGACTTCAATTAGTATAATATTTTCAAGGCATATGTGTGTTGTAGTGTGTCAAAATTTAACTTTTTAAAAACTGAATAATATTCCATCATATATGTATAGTATGTTTTGTTTATCTGTTTATCTGTTGACGGACACTTGGGTTGTATCTTGCTTTGGATATTGTGAATAAATAACTTTTGATTAATGGATCATCATAGGAATGTACTATGATTTGTCCATTCTCCTCTTGATGAACATTGGAGATGTTTCCAGTTTTTTATTTTTGTGAATAGGGTTACTATGAATCTTCTGTGAGTCTTTTTGTAAACATTTACTTTTACTTATCTTGGGTAAATACATAGTAGAATTGCTGGATAAGAGGGTATAGATATCATGCTTAACTTAATTAGAAACTTCTAAACAGTTCTCTAAAGTGATGGTACCTGTAATACACCACATTAACAAATTGAAAGATAAAAACCATATGATTATCTCAATAGATGCAGAAAAAAGCCTTTGACAAAATTAAACATCCATTTATGATAAAAACTGTCCAGAAAGCAGGAATAGAAGGAACATACCTCAACATAATAAAAGCTATATATGACAAACCCACAGCAAACATTATCCTCAATGGTGAAAAATTGAAAGCATTTCCCCTAAAATCAGGAACAAGACAAGGGTGCCCACTCTCACCACTACTATTCAACGTAGTTTTGGAAGTTTTGGCCACAGCAATCAGAGCAGAAAAAGAAATAAAAGAAATCCAGATAGGAAAAGAAGAAGTAAAACTCTCACTGTTTGCAGATGACATGATCCTCTACATAGAAACCCCTAAAGACTCTACCAGAAAATTATTAGAGCTAATCAATGAATAATAGTAAAGTTGCAGGATATAAAATTAACTCACAGAAATCCCTTGCATTCCTATACACTAACAATGAGAAAACAGAGAAATTAAGGAAACAATACTATTCACCATTGCAACAAAAAGAATAAAATACTTAGGAGTATATCTACCTAAAGAAACAAAAGACCTATACATAGAAAACTATAAAACACTGATGAAAGAAATCAAAGAGGACATAAATAGATGGAGAAATATACCATGTTCATGGATTGGAAGAATCAATATTGTCAAAATGACTATACTACCCAAAGCAATCTATAGATTCCAATACAATCCCTATCAAGCTACCAATGGTATTCTTCACAGAACTAGAACAAATAGTTTCACAATTTGTATGGAAGTACAAAAAACCTCAAATAGCCAAAGCAATCTTGAGAAAGAAGAATGTAACTAGAGGAATCAACCTGCCTGACTTCAGACTCTACTACAAAGCCACAGTCATCAAGACAGTATGGTACTGGCACAAAGACAGAAGCATAGATCAATGGAACAAAATAGAAAGCCCAGAGATAAACCCATGTACCTATGGACACCTTATCTTTGACAAAGGAGGCGAGAATATACAATGGAAAAAGGACAACCTCTTTAACAAGTGGTGCTGGGAAAACTGGTCAACCACTTGTAAAAGAATGAAACTAGAACACCTTCTAACACCATACACAAAAATAAACTCAAAATGGATTAAAGATCTAAATGTAAGACCAGAAACTATAAAACTCCTAGGGGAGAACATAGGCAAAACACTCTCCGACATAAATCACAGCAAGATCCTCTATGACCCACCTCCCAGAATATTGGAAATAAAAGCAAAAATAAACAAATGGGACCTAATTAAACTTAAAAGCTTTTTCACAACAAAGGAAACTATAAGCAAGGTGAAAAAACAGCCTTCAGAATGGGAGAAAATAATAGCAAACAAAAAACAGACAAAGGATTAATTTCAGAAATATATAAGCAACTCCTGCAGCTCAATTCCAGAAAAATAAATGACCCAATCAAAAAATGGGCCAAAGATCTAAACAGATATTTCTCCAAAGAAGACATACAGATGGCTAACAAACACATGAAAAGATGCTCAACATCACTCATTATCAGAGAAATGCAAATCAAAACCACAATGAGGTACCATTACACGCCAGTCAGGATGGCTGCTATCCAAAAGTCTACAAGCAATAAATGCTGGAGAGGGTGTGGAGAAAAGGGAACCCTCTTACACTGTTGGTGGGAATGCAAACTAATATAGCCACTATGGAGAACAGTGTGGAGATTCCTTAAAAAACTGGAAATAGAACTGCCATATGACCCAGCAATCCCACTCCTGGGCATACACACTGAGGAAACCAGATCTGAAAGAGACACGTGCACCCCAATGTTCACCACAGCACTGTTTATAATAGCCAGGACATGGAAGCAACCTAGATGCCCATCAGCAGACGAATGGATAAGGAAGCTGTGGTACATATACACCATGGAATATTACTCAGCCATTAAAAAGAATTCATTTGAATCAGTTCTAATGAGATGGATGAAACTGGAGCCCATTATACACAGCGAAGTAAGCCAGAAAGATAAAGACCATTTCAGTATACTAACACATATATATGGAATTTAGAAAGATGGTAACGATAATTCTATATGCAAAACAGAAAAAGAGACACAGATGTATAGAACAGACTTTTGGACTCTATGGGAAAAGGTGAGGGTGGGATGATCTGAGAGCACAGCATCAAAATATGTATATTATCAAGTGTGAAACAGATCGCCAGTTCAGGTTGGATGCATGAGACAAGTGCTCGGGGCTGGTGCACTGGGATGACCCAGAGGGATAGGATGGGGAGGGAGGTGGGAGGGGGGTTCAGGATGGGGAACACATGTAAATCCATGGCTGATTCATGTCAATGTATGGCAAAAACCACTACAATATTGTAAAGTAATTAGCCTCCAACTAGTAAAAATAAATGAAAAAAAAAATAAAGTGGTGGTATTATGTAGCCTCCTACAAGCAATGTATAAGAATTCTCGTTGTTTCATATGTTTGCTCAACATTCAAAAAACTAAGATCGTGGCCTCCAGTCCCATAACTTCATGACAAATAGATGGGGAAACAATGGAAACAGTGAGAAACTTTATTTTCTTGGGCTCGAAAATCACTGCAGATGGTGACTGTAGCCATGAAATTAAGACACTTGCACCTTGGAAGAAAAGTTGTGACCAACCTAAACAGCATATTAAAAAGCAGAGACATTACTTTGCCAACAAAGGTCTGTCTAGTCAAAGCTGTGTTTTTTCCAGTAGTCATGTGCAGGTGTGAGAGTTGGACCATAAAGAAAGCTAAGCACTGAAGAATTGATGCTTTTGAACTGTGGTGTTGGAGAAGACTCTTGAGAGTCCCTTGGACTACAAGGAGATCAAATCAGTCAATCCTAAAGGAAACCAGTCCTGAAGATTCATTGGAAGGACTGATGCTGAAGCTGAAACTCCAATACTTTAGCCACCTGATGTGAAGAACTGACTCATTGGAAAAGACCCTGATGCTGGGAAAGATTGAAGGCGGGAGGAGAAGGGGGTGACAGGATGAGATGGTTGGATGGCGTCACCGATTCGATGGATATGAGTTTGAGCCAGCTCCAGGAGTTGGTGATGGACGGGGAAGCCTGGCGTGCTGTAATCCATGGGGTCACAAAGAGTTGGACACTACTGAGCTACTGAATGGAACTGAATATTATCTGTCCTTTGGACTTCAGCATTCCATTGAACATGAAATGGTAGCTCATTGTGGCTTGATTTTTAATTTTTTGATAATGATATTGAATATCTTATTATGTTCTTATAGTCCATTTCTTCATTGATAGAGTGACATCTCAAATTATTTGCTCATTTAAAAAAATTGGGTTTATCTTTTAATTATTGATTTCTTTATTTATATATTATAGATACAAGTTTCTATCAGCTGTTTAAGCTGTAAATACTTTTCCCCCATTTGTGGCTTACCTATTCATTTTCTTAATGATACCTTTTAAAAAGCAAAACATTTTGATTTTGATGAAGCCCAGTTTAACATTTTTCTTTTTATGGCCAATGATTTTTGTGTGTGTGTCAGATAAATTTTGACTATCTCAAGGTTGTTAAGATACTTTATATTTCTTCTAGAAATTTGATGGTTCAAGATTGTCAAACCAATATTTTTCATCTTAAATTTGATCTTTTCAAAAAGTTTATTTTAAAAGTTCCAAGTATATAACAAACTGGAAAGAATTTTACAATGAAAACCCCTATATCTCCATCTAGGTTTTACTATTAACATTTTGCTACATTTAATTTCATTTTTGTATATAAGAATAAGGAAGAGGTTAAGGTTTTTTTTAATATGACTATCTAGCTCTTTATTTAAAAGATATTTTATTTTTCCCTTTGGATTTATTTATTTTTTTGTTTTTTCATACTGTTCATGAGGTTCTCAAGGCAAGAATAGTGAAGTGGTTTCCCATTCCCTTCTCGAGTGGACCATGTTTTGTCAGAACTTTCCACCATGACCTGTCCATCTTGGGTGGCCCGACATGGCATGGTTTCTAATTTCATTGAGTTAGACAAGGCTGTCATCCAAGTTATCAGTTTGGTTAGTTTTCTGTAATTGTGATTTCCATTCTGTCTGCCCTCTAATGGTTAAGGATTAAAAGGCTTGTGGAAGCTTCCTGATGACAGGGACTGGACTGGCTGTGGGGGAATCTGGGTCTTGCTCTGATGGGCAGGGCCATGCTCAATAAATCTATAATCCAATTTATGAAAAGGCAAAAAAATATGACACTGAAAAATGAACTCCCTAGGTCAGTAGGTGCCATATGGCTACTGGAGAGGAGTGGACAAATAGCTCTAGAAGGAATGAAGAGGCTGAGCCAAAATGAAAACGACACCTAGTTGTGGATGTGATTGGTGATGGAAGTAAAGTCCTTTGCTGCAAAGAACAATATAACATAGGAACTTGGTGTTAGGTCCATGAATCAAGATAAATTGGAAGTGGTCAAACAGGATATGGCAAGAGTGAACGTCGACATTGTAGGAATTGATGAGCTAAAATGGACTGGAATGGGTGAATTTAACTCAGATGACCATTATGTCTACTACTGTGGGCAAGAATCCCTTAGAAGAAATGCAGTAGCGCTCAAAGTCAACAAAAGAGTCTGAAATGCAGTTACTTGGGTACAGTCTCAAAAATGACAGAGTGATCTCTGCTCGTTTCTAAGGCAAACCATTCAGTATCACAGTAATCCAAGTCTGTGCCCCAACCACTAATGCTAAAGAAGCTGAAGTTGAATGGTTCTATGAAAACCTACAAGACCTTCTAGAACTAACACCAAAATAAGATGTTCTTTTCATCATAGAGGACTGGAATGCAAAAATAGGAAGTCAAAAGATACCTGGAGTAACAGGCAAATTTGGCCTTTGAGTACAAAATGAAGCAGGGCAAAGGCTAACAGAGTTTTTCCAAGAGAACGCAGTTTTCATAGCAAACACCCTCTTCCAAAAACACAAGAGACGATTCTACACCTGAACATCACCAGGTGTTCAATACCGAAATCAGATTGATTATATTCTTTGCAGCCAAAGATGGAGACACTCTACACAGTCAGCAAAAACAAAACCGGGAACTGCCTGTGGCTCAGATAATGAACTCCTTGTTGCCAAATTTAGACTTAAATTGAAGAAAGTAGGGAAAACCACTACACCATTCAGGTTTGACCTAAATCAAATCCCTTATGATTGATTATACAGTGGAAGTGACAAATAGATTCATGGGATTAGATCTGATAGAGTGCCTGAGGTACTGTGGATGAAGGTCCATAACATTGTATAGGAGGCGGTGATCAAAACCATCCCCAAGAAGAAGAAATGCAAAAAGACAAAATGGTTGTCTGAGGAGGCCTTACAAATAGCTAAGAGAAGAAGAGAAGCAAAAGGTAAAGGAGAAAAGGAAAGATAGACTCATCTGAATGCAGAGTTCCAAAGAATAGCAAGGAGAGATAAGAAAGTCTTCCTTAGTGATAAATGCAAAGAAATAGAGGAAAACAATAGGATGGGAAAGACTAGAGATCTCATCAAGAAAATTAGAGATACCAAGGGAACATTTCATCCAAAGATGGGCACAGTAAAGGATAAAAATGGTATGGACCTAACAGAAGCAGAAGATATTAAGAAGAAGTGGCAAGAATACACAGAAGAACTGTACAAAAGAGATCTTCATGACCCAGATAACCACGATAGTGTAACCACTCACCCAGAGTCAGACATCCTGGAATGCAAAGTCAAGTGGGCCTTAGGAAGCATCACTACAAACAAAGCCAGTGGAGGTGATGGAATTCCAGCTGAGCTATTTCAAATCCTGAAAGATGAGGCTGTGAAAGTGCTGCTCTCAATACGCCAGCAAATTTGGAAAATTCAGCAGTGGCCACAGGACTGGAAAAGGTCAGTTTTCATTTCAGTCCCAAAGAAAGGCAATGCCAAAGAATGTTCAAACTACTGCACAATTGTGCTAATCTCACACACTAGCAAACTAATGCTCAAAATTCTCTAAGCGAGGCTCCAGCAGTATATGAACGGAGAACTTCCAGATGTTCAAGCTAGATTTAGAAAAGGCAGAAGAAGCAGAGATCAAATTGCCAACATCGTTGGATCATAGAAAAAGCAATAAAATTTCAGAAAAACATCTGCTTCATGGACTATGCTAGAGCCTTTGACTGTGTGGATCACAACAAACTGTGGAAAATTCTTAAAGACATGGGAATACCAGACCATCTTACCTGCCTTCTGAGAAACCTGTATGCAGGTCAAGAAGCAACAGTTAGACATGGAACAACGGATTTATTTGGCATCTTACTAAAAAAACCATCAATTATTAGTATATGTGTATGGTCAGTTTATGGGCTTTCTATTCTCTTCCATTGATTTATTTTACCTATTCTTATACCAATAGTCTACTATCTTGGTTATTCATGTTTTATAGTGGATTTTCAAATCAGGTAATCAAAAGTATTCCAACTTTGTTATCCCATTTTGAAATTGTTTTGGCCATTTTAGATCACTTGTGTGTCTATATAAGTATTAGAATTAGCATATTTCTTCAAAAGAGACTGCTTGTATTTAAAATAGTTTATGTTAAATCTGTAGATTAATTTATGGAGAGTGGACATCCTAAATAATTTTGAGTCTTCCAGTTCATGGATATAAAATACCTCAACATTTACTTTTGACCAATTTTGGAAAGTAGTATTTTGTAATTTTCAATTATAACTCTCAAACATCTTTCATTAGGTTTATGTGTGGGTATTTGAAGCCAACGGTGAACTGAATGAAAGAAAGGATACAATAGTAGCCTAAATACTGCTCAATTTCAGACCCAGGTCAGCCCCTGCTCTAGTAGCCTTACAGAAGCAGTATTTTTCTTTTTATGTTCTTTAATATAAAATGTTTAGCATGCAATCAAGATAGCAAGTCACATGAAAAAGCAAGAAATGTGATCCATGGTCCACAGAGGACATGGTCAATAGAAGCAGACCTTAAGATAACCCAGATGTTGGAAAGCTCAAATAAGAACACTGAAATAACTATGACAAAGATGCTAAAAGATGTAATGGAGGATTTTCCTGGAGGTACAGTGGATAACAATCTCCTGCCAGGGTAGGGGACACAGGTTCAATCCCTGGTCCAGAAAGATTCCACATGCTGCAGAGCAGCCAAGCCTGTGTGCCGCATCTACTAACCCTGCCTTCTACAGCCCATGAGCCAGAACTGTGGATCTCACGTGCTGCAACTACTGAAGCTTGTGAGCCTAAGCACCTGTGCTCTGCAACAAGAGAAGCTACCCCAGTGAGAAGCACACACACCACAGCTCGAGAGTAGCCCCTGCTCTCTGCAACTAGAAAAAGCCCACAAGCAGCAGCAAAGACCCAACACAAAAAAGAAATAAAAATTTTTTAAAGATAATGAAAAAGATGAGTAGTGTGCATGAATAAATGGGAAATTTCAGCAGAGACATGGAAATAAGAACCAAATGGATATGTTGAGATGAATAATACAAAATTAGAGCAGTGTTTTGGCTATTGTTATATCCTTTCTTTCATTCAGTTTACCATTGGCTTCAAATTATTTGAAGGCAGAATCAATACATTCCCTTCAGCAGGGATTAAATCATTGCCCATATAATTGAACTCAATCTCTAGCCCCCTCACTCCCCCTGAGGTCATGCTGACCTAAAGTTCCAACTATCTAAACATGTGGTTGGCTATTTGGGTGACCAGCTCCCATTCTGAAGCTCTGTAAGGGTCCACTATGAGCCACTTCATTAGCATAACAAAAAGTTCTGTCACTCAGGAAATCCCAAGAGTTTCTGAAGCTCTGTGCCAGGAATCCGGGACAAAGACCAGATACATTCTCCGCTATACCATAGGGTTTTGTTCAGCTCTCCTGCCCATTCCTGATCTTTTGAGGGAATCTTGCACTTGGAGAGAGGTCTCAGCCTGATGTACCTCAGTGTGGGTTTCTCTCTGCTCTCCTTCTAGTTCCCATCCACTGCTTTCAGTGTACCACTCCCCAAACATTGAAGACTCATAGTGTAAGTGATAGTGGTTCAGATCCTCTCTGTGGGTGTGACTTTGGCAGGCGGATTCTTTACCACTGGCACCAGTTGGAAGCCTTCTAATCCATCTTGGCAGCCCAAATACTGCTGTTAAAGTTTGCTTGAAATTCAACTAGTTTCTCTTACCTATTCTGTGGAGGGTTATTCTTTCTCTCGCAGTCTCACCAAACATGGAGCAGCTATGGATTTCTTCTGTCCTATGAAGGGCACATCACTTTCTGGATTTAGTTCATTTATATTTGTGTCCATGCTTTCTGATGAGTTTTTAAAACTATGCTATTTTAGCTTATCTGTTTTTTTCTTTGGGGGATGGGATTGTTTGATGTTTTGTGTGCATGTTTCTGCATCTGAACCTAGTCTATTCACTTTTGCAAGGAATAGAGGAGGAGCAGTTAAGGGATTTTTTTTTTTTTGGTGGAAATTATATCAACTTCACTTTATTCTTCAATATATGACAACTCTTTTGAGTAGCTCCTAATCCCTCCCTTATAGCTAAGTTGGGAAAGAATCTACCTGCAATGCAGGAGACCTGGGTCAATTCGTGGATCAGGAAGATCCCCTGGAGAAGGAAATGGCAACCCACTCCAGTATTCTTGCCTGGAAAATCTCATGGACAGAGGAGCCTGGTGGGCTACAGTCCATGGGGTTGCAAGAGTCAGACTCGATTTAGGGACTAAACCACCACCTAACCCCTCAAAGACTCCTTTAATCTCTCCCTTTTCTAAATCTGCTCTAAACACTATTCCTTTTATCTCAGCAACAGCAAGGAGCAGGCGTGCATTCTGGCAGTCTGCTCTCTACCCCCATCTCCCAGCACACCCACACAGAAATTGCTAATCAATCTTCTGTCTTTATTTCCTGTAGGGACTGGATGAGCTCTTTGAGTACTTCTCAACATAATGTACCAGGCAATCAATTAGATTTGGTCCACAGTATTAAATGTGCTTGCCACCCTCGATTTAACCTCAAAGGTGTTTTTTCCCCCAGTTGAGCACTTTGGGACTCCTCCAAGAAAACGTTTGTCACACAGGGCATCCATAAGTTACGGGTTATTGTCACAACCGGACAAGATTTCAAAGAGGATCAGTGGATTCTGAGTTCAAAACAGAAAGAGAGATTATTAGACACTGAAGTGAAATGATGTGAGAAGAGTTTGTGCTGATATCATTTAATGCACATTGAGAGAGAGAGGATATAGACACTGAGGTGAAATGATGTGAGAAAAGTTTGTACTGATATCTTAATGCACGTTGAGAGATGGAGGATACAAACCGAGACTTGACCGCCTTGGGTTTTTATTCATCTTCTAAGTTAATGGGTAGAAATGGGAGCAGTGAGATAGGCTCTATTATGTAATCTCTAGGTCCCTTCTGGTGCTTTCATCAAATACTAAAGAAAATTATAATCAGATGATGTTGCTAAACTTTATTTTAGTGGACTCCTTTAATGCCTATTCTTTCTAATACCATTCAAGCAGCAACAAGGGCTTTGAATATACACTCCCCTATGAAACAGAGAAAGTAGAGTCAAATTCTTAAAAATCTCTATCAGGAAGGATAGTCTTGAAAACCATGAGTTTCAGTGTTAAGAATCAAATTTCTGAGGAGGAGGCTTATCATTGCATTCTAAAGCTTGGTTTTTAAGTGCGAAGAACTGGAAGGACTTTCAGAATAGCATTATACTACAAATCTTCAGAGTCTCTTAAGGGAAATGAAAGTTTGATCAGCTGGCCAGAAAGGAAGTACCAGAGGGAATGTGATCAAGATTTAGATGTTTTAAGTTCCTTGTATCCATTTTGCAAAGCAAACCCCAGGATGGGGCTGTGATGACATAAAACCTGAAGACACCCCTCACCCACATTTCCAGACAGATTTGAGGATATAGCAGAGCATAAAGACCCCCTGTCTGGCTTCACCAGCTGTGATTCAGAAGCTTGCATGGCTTGTAGAGAAGCTTCATCATACAGCAGTATGTGAGTGATGGGGTCATGAGTGACTGAGGAAGGTGGCTCAGCTGACAAGAGGCCATTTCACGGAATCCTCCGTACGTGAACATTATATGTAGAAAGACAAGACTTCCAGGGCTCCAAGGGGGCCATGGGAGGGCAAGTGGGCAGGTGGACTGAAGGAACTTGGGGTTTAGGCCAGAAGGACATGGTCATGTTTCCAGGACAGTGGAATCCAGTTTCTAAGACTCAGGAGATGAGCATTCCTAACAGAAACAGAGAAGGGCCCAGGGCTCAACCCCCTCCCTCTAGGGCTGGGAGATGGGAACTTGGCACAGCCTTCAGGGAGAAGGGAAAGGGAAGATCCCAAATTAACAGAGCATTTATCTGGAAGGGACTGAGTTTGAGATCAGAAATGATTTGAATTCTTTGAGTTGAAAGCTTCAGTTTTTCTGCATCCATGGAAATGGTAGATTAAAACCTTTTAGTTTTTGAGAAATGAATTACAGTTTTATACACATGAGTTCCTTGGACTCTTGAGTGTGAAAAATTCATACCTGCAGAAGTGATGAAGAATAGTTCATACTTGTGTATTGGCAGTGGTGACCCTCACAGTGCTTAATTCCAAATAGCACTTTGGCAGTAAACCTGGAGCTAAAGACAAAAAGATGAGGTGGAACAGACAAATGAAAATGAAGGTGAATAAAACATTCAAACTCTTAACTGAAACTTCCATGTCTACAAGATCGTGCATGATCCGGCACTGCTTACCTCTTCGCTCCTTTCTTCTGCTGCTCTCTCCACCCGTGTGCTCTCTGCTCACTTACACTGGTCTCCTTTACGCCAGCACACCAGAACTCTGCCCTGACTTTGTTATCTGTTGCTGCATCACAAATCACCCCACACTAAGGGACTTAGGACAGCAGCACCCATTTGCTGTCTCACTGGGTTGACTGGGCTCATCTGGGTGGTTCACCCATGTGGTGTTGGCTCTAATCACCTGAAGGTGTCACTGGGCTAGAATGACTGAGATGGCTCACACATGTGGCTGACAGCTGGGAGCTCAACTCAGGCTTTTCCACTAAAGACTGCGTTAGAGTTTCTAAAGAAACAGAACCAGTAGGATGTGTATTTATAAATATAGAAAGATATTTATAATGAGGAATGGGTTCAGGTGATTATGGAGACAGGTAAGTTCTGAGATCTGCCGGATAAGTCAGGAGACCCAGGAAGTCAATGGTGTTATTGTGACTGGAATCTGAAGGCCTGAGACCCAGAGGAGCTGATGATGTAGATTCAGTCCAAAAGTCAGTAAGCTTGAGACCCAGGAAGAACTGATGTTTTCGTTTGAGTCTGAAGGCAGAAGAAAAACCACTTTCCCGTCTCAAAGGCAGTCAGGTGGGAAAGAATCTGTCTGACTCTGAGGAAGTCAATCTTTTAGTGCTCTTCAGGCCTTCAACTGATTGGATGAGGCCCACCCACCTTAGGGAGGGCAGTCTGGTTTTCTAAGCCTACTGATTCAAATGTTAATCTCATCTAAAAACAGTCTCACAGGAACACCCAGAAAAGTGAGCAACAATTTGGGCACTCTGTGGCCTGGTCAAGTTGACACATATACCATCACAGAGAGGCTCACCTCACCACATCATCCTCACCACGGCCTGGACTTGTCACAGCATGGTGGCTGGGTCCCAAGGGGAGTGTTGCAAGCTTGTGCAGAGCACAACCTGCATATCTCTCCAGACCCGGCATCACCTCTGCTGTATTTGTGGATTAAAACAAGTCACAGGCTCAGCCTAGATCCTGGGGGAGGAGACGCCTCCACCTCTCTGCGGGAGGGTGGTGAGGCTTCTCTGGGCGCTGCTGTGCTGTGCTGTGTGTGATTAGTTGCCCAGTCATGTCCAGCTCTTTGTGACCCCGTGGATCAGAGCCCACCAGGTTCCTCTGTTCAGGGGGATTCTCCAGGCAAGAATACTGGAGTGGGTTGCCATGCCCTCCTCCAGAGGGTCTTCCCAACTCGGGGATCGAACCCAGGTCTCCCTCACTGCAGGTGGATTCTTCACCATCTGAGCACCAGGGAAGCCCATGGACAACTTTCCCCACAAATTCTCGACAAAATTCCCCACAAATCTGGGCCTTTTGCATGCTGAGCTCTAAGAGGACTTTTCCTCCCCTCTCCTCATCTGGTCAACTCTTCTTTGTTCTTTGGGTCTCAGCTTAGATCTCCTCCCTCCATGGAAACCTTTCTTGAATTTGACTCCTGTATCCACAGACCTGGCTAGCTCACCTTATTCTATGTGCTTACACACACTCTGCTTTTCTGAACATTTCTCATCATGGTTGGAATGAATTATCTGGGTGATGGTGAGCTGACTTGCTGACTTCAGTCATGCTGTGAAGATAGCAGTGGTGGCTGGGGTGAGGCATGCCAAGAGCATTGGATTTAAAGGCAGAAAACTTAAATTTAGGTTCTGGCTCTGCCATTTATTAATTGTGTGACTTTGGGCAAGTCACATGTGTTCTCAGGCCTTTACTCTCCTCATCTGTAAAACCAGATGAGTCATAAAGTCATAAAGACCCTTTCCTTACAAAGTGACTGCACAGATTGGAAGAGAGACCAAGTGTCAAGCCGGCTGCAGACATTGGAGAGCTGTGTGTGACAGGCCCGCCTTCCTGCTCCCTTTCCTTTCCTCCTCCCCCTCAATAGAAGGAAGCCAACAGTATGTGCCTTTGAGTTCTATCACCCCATGGGTCACTGAGGCCCCGGCTGTGAGCCCTTGAGGTGGAGAGCTAGCAGGGAGCAGAAAGGAAATGGCCCCAGGTGTGTCTGGAACAGGAGCAGGCAAGTAGGTCCAGCTCAGGATGCTCTGTGCTCACCTTTGAGGGGCAGAGCACAGGTGGAGGTCCCAGTATGACTACTATTACACTTGGGAGCTTTGGAGGTTTCCCTCTGGGAGAGAGAGCTTTGGAGGTTTTCCCTCTGGGAGAGAGGAATGTGGGAGATGGTGAAGAAAAAAGAGGTTTGCTTCTAATTTGCTTACCCATATTTGATATATGGTATTTAAAACCAAGTGTGTACCTTCGTCCACCCTGAGAGGCAGCAAGTTATATGAGATTGACATCACCCAGGGTTCCAGGATATAGTGTGACCATAAAGTCATAGACTTAAACACAAACCAGGACCTCCTCACAAATTAAATATGAGCAAGTTTATATAAGTTGTTCATTCTAGGTGGCAGGGAAACCAACAGAGATGACTGTATTTATTTCCAAAGGACTCGGGCCAGTTTGAAGAAGCTCCCCCTGGCTGGAGATGAGCATCAGCAAGGACAGCAACCACAGTGGGTGAAAAGTTATCAAATACAGTGAAATATCAAAAGTCATAATGAAACTGAAACAATAATTGTAATTGACCACCATGTGAAGATGGTGATCCACTCCCTGTTTTGGAAGCTAGTAAATAAAAGGGAAGAATCAAGATTTTTATTCTCTTTTCTACTTTAGCTCTGGCTAACCACAGAGCAGGTGAGGGAGCTTTCTCCAGGTACAAGCATTCTAGCCAATCACATTCTAGCCAAGCATTCTAATCAATCTAGGGGCTATTTGGCAGCCCCTAATGATTTAATGGATCTACGCCCTAGCGGTAATAGCTGCTAACCTGTCGGAAAGAGACAGCAGGTCATTATGTGCTTCCGCAAACACTGCTTGTGACACTGTCTTGCAAAATAAAAGAGTTAATCCCATCAAGCATCCAAAACTGGAGTCAACAAGTCTTTTCTGTAAAGGGCCAAGGCAAGAGGGCAATACTTTGGGCTTTGTGGATAATCTCAGTCATAATTACAGGAGTCTGCTAATGAAGCGTAGAAACACACAGCACGTGAGCAAATGAGTATGGCTGTTTTCAGTTAAACTTTATTTACAAAAACAGACCCCAGGCTGTATTGGCCCACAGGTTACAGTTTGCTGAGCATTGTTCTAAACCCAGCTGTCCACTTAAAACAGGAAAGTTGCTAGACAGAAGGACATCACACTGAGCAAATCCAGGCTGTGATTTTTAAGAAAAGATATCAATTCATAAGAAAAAAGAAAGGAAAAGAAAGGATATCAATTCAAATAAATTGGAATTGAAATGGTGGGGAGAAACCTATGGCTTAAGAGACCTCTGCTTATATAATTTCTTCCTCCATTAATCCTGTTGTCAATTAGTTAATAATTAATTACTAAGTGACCTACTAATATTGGCTTATTAGTACTCCTTTGATGGCGCTTATCACATTCTGCCTTGTTGTCATCATTATTTGGGGACTTATCTTAGGGCATCTGTTCAACTCTCGGCTAGATTAGGACAGTTGCTGGGTTGGTCTCACCCAGACTGAACTTCTGTGGTATCAGAGGCCGGGCCAGAGGAAGACACTGATTTAGCTAAAAAATGCTGGCAGCAGCCTGATTCCCTCACCAGCAAAAGTCAAGAGGAGACACCTGCCATGGAGAGGCCCTCAGAGCGTGAGCCAGAGGCATGTATTTTTGTCCAAAGGAGGGATGTTCCTAGTCTGCTCCAGCAAAAAAGGAAGAGACTGACTGGCTTGAAACCCAAGGAGGAAGCTGACTTAGAGGCCACCAAGGCTAGTGCATTGTATTAGGATAAGCTGAAGCTGGAATTATTAACAGGAATTTGGTTGAAGCAGTATATGAATCAAACCAAACTTCCTGAAAGTCGATTACAAAGATATGTGTGCTTCTTACTCTTAGAATTACTTACTATGCATTCATAATGGCAACACCAACATTTATAAGGGAAAAAATGTATCCAGAATCCTGTTCCCAAGCAAATCAGCTTTTTCCAGTTTTTTCTACACCCAGGTAATTCACTGATGCATAGGTTAAATAAATGCTTACTGTTGCAGTGATTCTCAAAGAATGGACTGTGGACCTCTTTCAGGGGGTCTGTGAGGTCAGGATTATATTTATAATAATATGAAGGCTTTATATGCTTTTTCCACAATGTTGACATATACAGTGATATCTAAAAAGCAGTGGTATTTAAACAGTGATATTTAAAAAGCACTGATATTTAAATATCAGTGTTAACGTATACACTGATATTTAAAAACAACTATATGCTGTTTATAGGAGACACTTTAGATTCAAAGATGAAATAAATTGAAAGTAAAATGGTGTGAAAAGTATATCACGCAGACAGCAACCATAACAAAGCTGGAGTGCCTATGCTAGCATCAGACAGATTTTAAAAATAAAAAAGTTACTTGAGGTAAATTAGGGCATTCTATAATGATGAAAGAGTAAATCCATCAGAAAATATCTACATAGTAAAGATAGAGATAAACAAACATCCCTCTGATAACAGAGCCCCAAAATATATGAAGCAAAAACTGACAGAATTAAAGGAGAAATAGTCAGTACAACAATAATAGTTGAAGACTCCAATATCCTAGTTTGAATAATAAATGGAAAGAAGAGTAGAAGAGCTCTAGGCAGAAGAGCAACAAGGAAATGGAAGGCTTGAACAATGTTATAAACAAACTAGACCTTACAGTTATCAGACAGCCTACCCAACAACAGCTGAACACATATTCCTCTCAAGTGCATATGGAACATATTCCAGAATAAACCACATGCTATGCCATAAACCAAGTCTTAATAAATTAAAAAATATGGAAATAATATAAAATGTGTTCTTTGGTCACAACGGAATGAGATTAGAAATCAAAAACAAGGAATTTGGGGAGATACACAAATATATGGGAAATAACACAGTTGCAAATAAGCATTGGGTCAAAGAAGAAATCACAAAGACAGAATATACTATGAGAAGAATGAAAGTGAAAATGCAGCATACCAAAACTTATGGGATGCAGCTAAAGCAGTACTTAGAGGGAAACTTACAACTGTAAATGCCTATATTAAAAAAGAAGAAAGATCTCAAATCAATAACATGACTTTCTACCTTAAGACTTTGGAAAAAGAGGAGCAAACTAAACTCAAACAAAATGAAGGAAATAATGAAGATTAGACTAGGAATTAATGAAGTGGGTGATAGAAAAACAATAGAGAATAATTAACAGAATCAAAAGTTAGTTACTTAAAAAGATCAATAAAGTTGAAAAACCTTTAAGCTAGGCTAGATTAACCAAGAAAATTAGAGAGAAGACTCAAATTACTGGAATCAGGGATGAAAGAACTTACCTTCTAACCTTAAAAGAATTGCAGGAATTACAGGAATTGTAAAAGAATATGATGAACAGCTGTATAACAACAAATTAGATAAATTGGATAAAATTAAAAAGTCATAGAAAGGCAAAATTGACTGGAACTGAAGAAAAACCAGAATATCGGAATAGACCTATAACAAGTAAAGAGAGTGGATTAGTGATTAAAAATGAACAAAATTACAAAGAAACCAGACCTCGAAGTCTTCATTTATGAATTCTGCCAAATATTTAAAGATTAATTAATACCAGTTATTCACTAGCTTTCCAGAAAGAGGAGAAAACACTTCCCAACTCATTCTGTGGGGCCAAAATTGCTCTAGTATCAAAACCAGGGAAAAAAATATCACACAGAAGAAGAAAAGAACAGACCAATAACCTCTTACAAAAATAGACCCTTAAAAATACTAGCAAACTGAATCCATAAACATTAAAAAAAAAATCACTTTACACACTGTGACCAAGTGGGATTTATCCCAGGATGCAAGGTTGGTTAAACATGAGAAAATCAAATAATGTAATACATCATATCAATAGAATAGAGGAGAATACATGCAACATCTCAGTAGGCATGGGAAAGAGACAAATTCAACACCTTCTTTATGATAAAAATATCTAGCAAACCATTAATAGAGTGGAGTTCCTCAACCTCATAAAGGGTATCAATCAAATATACACCAATAGCTAAACTCATACTTAACGGTAAAAGATTGAATGCTTTCCTCCTAACATCAGGAACAGGACAAGGATGTTTGCTATCACCAGTTTTATTCAATGTTGTGTTGCAAGCTCTAGTCAGGAAAATTAGAGAAGAAAAAAGGCATCCAGATTGGTAGAGAAGTACAACTATATTTACAGATGATATGCTCTGGTATATAGAATGTTGTAGGAAATTCACAAAAAAACCCAAAACAATCAGTTGATCAAAGTTGCAGAATGCAAGATAAATATATTAAAATCAATGGTGTTTCTATACACTGGAATGATCTGCAAATTAATTCTGCTTACATTAGCATCAAACAATAAAATACCTAGAAATATTTAATAAAAGAAGGGCAAAATTTATACTCTGCAAACAACATTGTTGAAAGAAATTAAAGACTTAAATAATGGAAAAACATCCCACTTTCATAGATCAAAAAACTTACTATTGCCAAGATGATAATACTCTCCAGATTGATCTACAGATTCAGTGCATGCAATCCTTATCAAAATTCCAGCTGCCATCTTTGCACAGATTGATAAGCTGATTCTGAAATTCACATATAAATGTAAGGGACTCAGGATAGCCAAACTGATCTTGAAAAAGAGCAAAATTGGAGGACTCATACTTCTCAGTTTCAAAACTTCCACAAATCTCCAGTAATTAGAGGACATTGTGGTACTGGTGTGAGGATAAACATGTAAGTAAATGAACTAAGAGTCGAGAAATAAACCCTCATAATTATTCTCAGTTGATTTTCTGCAAGAGTACCAAGTCCATTTAATAGAAAAAGGATAGTTTTTTCAAGAAATGGTCCTGGGGGAACTGGATATCCACTTGCAAGAAATGTATTTAAACTCATAACTTATACAAAAATTACATGTACAAAATACATGTACCTTATACAAAAAATTATATCAAAATGCATTTAACAGCTAACACTGTAAAAGTTTTAGAAGAAAACACAGGGGTACCTGTGTGACCTTTGTGTGATCTTTGTGACCTTGAATTTGTCAGTAGTTTCTTAGATACAATAGTGAAAGCACAAGTGAGAAAATAAAAAAATAGATATGGACTTCAAAATTGAGCGTTTTTCTGCTTCAGAGAACACCATCAAGAAGGTAAAAAGCTCACAGAATGGGAGAAAATGTTTACAAATCTTATATCTGATAAGGGATTTTAATCCAGAATATATAACAAACTCAAAAGCCAGTAATAAAAAGACAACCCAATTTTAAAAATAGGCAGAGCGTGAATAGACATTTCTCTAGAGAAGTTATAAAAATGACCAACAAACACATGAAGGGATACCTCAGTAGCATTAGACATCAGGAAAATGCACATGGAAACCACAAGATGCCACTTCACATCCAGTAAGATGGCTAGAATCTAAACAGAGAGATTAGTAACATGCGCTTGCATGGATGTGGGGAAATTGGAACCCTCATGCTCTATTAGCAAGAATGTAAAACACAGATTTAGTGTAAAGTTACTGTATGCCCCAGCAGTTTCACGCCTAGGTATATGCCCAAGAAAACTGAAATATGTGTCCATACAAACCCTGTGCAGGCCTGTGGGTTTCATTCCAGACCATTACAATAAAGCAAATATTGTAGTAAAGTGAGTCCTGAATTTTGTGGTTTCCTAGTACACGTAAAAGTTATGTTTTAATGCCTTGAACTGTGCAGGGGTTAGATTAGGGATGCCCAATCCCTGAGTACTCAAAAACCCAAGTATAGGTTGACCCCTGTGGTTCAAACCCATGTTATTTAAGGGTCAACTGTATATACCTTAATTAAAAATTGTTGCTAAAAAATGCTAACCATCATCTCAGCCTTGAGCAAGTTATCTTTTCTTTTTTTCCTGCTGGTGGAGGATCTTGCTTTGATGTTGACAGCTGCCTGACTGATCAGTGTGTTGGTTGCTAAAGAATGGGGTGGCTGTGAAAATTCTTAAAATAAAACAATGAATTTGCTGTATTAATGAACTCTTATTTCCATGAATGATTGCTCTGTAGCATGCATTGCTGTTTGATAGCATTTTACCTGCAGTAAAATTTCTTTCTGAAGGGTTTGGAGACAATGCTTTCAAACCCTGCTGTCTTATTAACTAAATAAATTTATTCTAAATCATTTATTGTCATTTCAACAAACTTCTCAGCATTTTCATCAGGAATAGATTCCTGATGAACAACAGGGTCAAGAAGCCACTTTATTTACTCATTCACAAGACGCAGTTTGTCCTCTCTTCTGATTTTGTCGTGAGATTGGAGTTCAGTCAGTCATATCTTCAGGCTCCACTTCTAATTGTGGTTTTCTTGAGATTTTCACCATATCTGCAGCTACTTCCTCCAGTAAAGGCTTTAAACCCCTTCGAGTCATCCATGAGGGAATCAGCTTCTTTCAAACTCCTGTTAATGTTGGTATTTTGACCTCTTCTCATGAATCACGAATGTTCTTCATGGTGTCTAGAATGGTGAGTGTTTTCCAGCAGGTTTTCCATTTACTTTGCCTAGATCCATCACAGAAATTAGGTTCTGGGGGACCAGGCTTTGCCTTGAGGCTCGATTTCCTCTGGAGCCTCGTTTGAATGTTAGTGGTGGCCATCCACTCTCTAGACGCCCTGGGCAGGTATGGTGGGGGCCTCCCAAGGTCTAGATGCCTCCAGGCCTGTCAGGGCCGCTGGGAGCCACAAAGCCTACCTAGGAAGACAAACCAAATGTCAGGCCAGAGGAGAAAATAGATTGGACCCCGGGCGCTACTCCCATCCCTGGTGGGTGGCCTGGCAGGGAGGGAAGCTCCCTTTGTTTGAACTGACCAGGCCACTTCATCATCTTTTCATTGTGTCTGAACTTCAGGAAGCTTTTTCAGGAACAAAACAGATGGACAATGCCTGGGGCAGCTCTATGCCTGTGGGTAGAGTGGGTGTCTGCTTCTCCTCATTATGAAAATTAGTTAATGTAGATTAGACTGAGGGTTTAGGCTAGATCTAAGTTAGGCTAAAATGTAATTAGGTGAAACATTCTTCCCTAATGTTGAACCAGCATAGAAGAATGTGACCTTGGTGTGGAACTCGTCCCCACTGGATTTGAATCACAGGCACATGCCTGTGCCTGGCCAGGGATGGGTATTAGGCAACCTGAAGTAACAACAGAAGCCCCCCTTTAAGTGCATGTCCCTCTAGAAGAGGAGATGCATACAATCTACAATCTGTCATGAAAAGAAAGAAATCTAAGCATTTCTTCCTAGAATCCCAGATATTTGGGGATAGAAAAGATTGGAGAGCTCCCTTGATGTCCACCTGTCCCAGGCCTCACAGTGTCCATCCACAAACACTAAATAGAATCTGTTGAGCATTGCTCTTGTTCCAGGTGCTTTTTTTTTTTTTTTTTTCTTTAATTTTTATTAGTTGGAGGCTAATTACTTTACATCATTACAGTAGTTTTTGTTATACATTGATATGAATTAGCCATGGATTTACATGTATTCCCCATCCCAGTCCCCCCCTCCCACCTCCCTCTCCACCCGATCCCTCTGGGTCTTCCCAGTGCACCAGGCCCGAGCACTTGTCTCATGTACCCAACCTGAGCTGGTTATCCGTTTCACCCTAGATAATATACATGTTTCAATGCTGTTCTCCTGAAACATCCCACCCTCTCCTTCTCCCAGAGTCCACAAGTCTGTTCCATACATCTGAGTCTCTTTTTCTGTTTTGCATATAGGGTTATCATTACCATCTTTCTAAAGTCCATATATATGTGTTAGTATACTGTAATGGTCTTTATCTTTCTGGCTTACTTCGCTCTGAATAATGGGCTCCAGTTTCATCCATCTCATTAGAACTGATTCAAATGAATTCTTTTTAATGGCTGAGTAGTATTCCATGGTGTATGTGTACCACAGCTTCCTCATCTATTCGTCTGCTGATGGGCATCTGGGTTGCTTCCATGTCCAGGTGCTTTTTTATACATAGTCAATGTTGTCGCAGTCTGAGCACAGGTTGGAAAAGAATTTCCATACCCAGAGTATTGCAGAATGGCGTGAGTTTTACCGAGAACAAAGAGCAGAGATAATGTGCTTGCTGCAAGCACAGCAGGCTGACCTTCTGACAGGCCAGGGAGAGTCGATACTGTTAGAACAGCCTACTGGTTCAAGGGAGAGTCACGATTTTATGGGCTAGTAGCCAATTTCTATATCCTCAAGATAAAATTCCTGCTGGAAGGGTGGCATTAGGTGATTTGTTAGGGTGCTAGAGGGTGAGTACCAAGGTGGTCATTTTTGCCTAATTTGGGGTCAGGAAGCTGGCTGGTAAGGATCAGGGGGCTTTTGGCAACAGTTACCGTGGGGCTTAGTCAGTTCTGGAGATATCTTGTTTCTGTGGCAAGGCCTTGCACCTGTGACCTTGGTATGGGACTCCACAGTCTCATTCTTTTTTTTTCTTTTCTTATTGAGATACAGTTGACACTCAGCACTGTGTAAGGTATACAGCATAATGATTTGACTTACATACAATGCAGTTTCATCCTTATAACATCCATTCAAGGAAGGTAACCTAGTTCTCTTGTCACAGTTGAGGAGATGTCCCCATTCCCCCTCATGACCAACCAGGTACATTGTCAGCCCCAGGATCTCTGTCTCTGTGGCAGCCACTGCTTCAAGTGGCAACTCATTCATTCCATGACTTGTGCATGCTACAAGGTATTAGGCACGGGGACATTGTGGTGACCACAACCAGGCTCATCATTACCCAGAAACCCACCCAAATGGATGTGAAATCACACTCATGGAAGGCGCTGAGGAGGAGAGATATCTGCAGATGAGAGGTCCTGATGGAGTTAGGAGGATGTGGTGGATTTGCTGGGAGATGAGACATGAGTACGTGCTTGCTTGGCCAGGGGAATGGGGAAGTGGCTGAAGCTCGGAGGGCCAGAAAGAGGGTGGAGCAGTTCAAGACTGGTATGCGCAGCAGGGGCTGCACCACTCGGGGCCGTAGTCTCCCTTAAAGTGTTGGTCCTTACTCCCAGGGCAAGGGGAAGACGTTGAACTATTCGAAGTAGAGGATGACATCATCACAAGTGTCATTTTAAAAGCTAACTGACTGCTGTATGGAGAGCAAGTGGGAGGGAACAGCAGGATTGCCGTGTCCAGGAAGTGTGTGTGGCCAGCAACATGGTGTGGAGCAGTGGCATGGAGTTGGGGGACGGGGGAGACAGCATCAAGAGATACTTAAGGAACAAGTCAGATAGTCTTTGAGATGGAATGGATGCTATGAAGGGTGATGGGTGAGCTGGATTCATGGGCCATGCAGTCTCTGCGTTAATTCAGGCCCCACTCCTTACTTAACACTCTGACATCACTTTCTTAATCAAATTTGACCAAGGGGCTCCACATTGTCACTTTGCACTCAACCTTGCAAAGCAGGTGCCTGGCCCTGCCCTGGGGCTGGAACTGGACTCTCAGGGCCCCCTCCCCCAGCTCCAGGCAGTCCAGAAGCAGCTCTCCTGGAGCAGGGGGGCCAGGTGTAGGGCTTGGAGGACTCACTGCCTGGAGCTATCAAGCTGCATACAGATCAGAGCTGCAGCCAAAGGGGCCTGGCCCTGCAGGAGAGCAGGAGAAATGGGGTCAGCCCCGACCCCAGTCTGAAGCACAGTTTTACTCTCTGAGAAGCAATGAGATGGCAAGACATGATCTCTGGAGTCCTTTCTGGCCCATCGTCATGGTTCTTTGTATCTTCGTTGCAATTCCTTGTGGCCTCTGCACGCTGTGCTCGCCCTCAGACTGTGGGACGAGCAGACACTGGCTTGCGGGGCTCAGCAGGCCCTTGCATGTCCTCTCTTGTTGTTTCTGTCACTCTGTGCCTGATTGCCCCCCCCTCCCCCCCCCGCCAACCCCGACTTAGAAATGCTTCATGAAGTAAAGAACAACAACAACCACAGCAGCAGCAGCAGCAAAACCACTTCTGGGAGCAGTGATACTTGTGGCTACTTTTGGCTGACATTTCTGTGGCCTGGTCTTCTCTGGTGAAGCCAAGGGGGGTCTGTTAAGAGAAAACAGACCCCAGTGACAGCTTGGCCCCGGGCTGGGCTATGCAGGCCCCAGAGTGGGTTGGAAGCACCTGGCTTGCCAGGGACTGTTTTGCTGGCCTGGAGGACATCTGAGCCTCCTTTTCAGAAGCTGCATGTGTCTCCACTGGCTCTTCAGCCTGCAGACATTTCTGTTCTCATTTCTGAGCATGTGCTTAGTCTGTCTTATTTAGGATTTGTGGTTTCTTTAGGACCAGCACCCTTGGCTCGTAATCTGGGACCTTGGGCAATAATATTGGGGTGTATTGGATGTGAGGGGGCATGTGGGGGAACTCTCACTAATGTGGCTTTCCTGTTGTAGGCCTCTGGTTCACTCAGATTGGGGGATAGTGAAGTGAACCTTGAGCCCTGTGGCTTGGGGTTTAGAGGACAAATTCCAGCTCGTTCCTCTGGACCAGGCCACTGGTTCCTGATCTGTGGTCTCTGGACAACTGGGCATCCTTGTAGGCAGTGGCCACATCCTAATTCCTGTTTCTTGGATACTTGCCATGTAGCAGGCATCATTCCAGCTCTTCTTTCATTGAAGCTTTCTGAGCAACTCACTGACACAGTGGGATTGTGTATTTTTCCCCTAAAGGTACAACAGTACTTTTAGTCACACGTGCCTGTGTGACTCTTCCCTGCAAAAGACAGACTCTGTTCCTCCTCCTCCTGCACCTGGGGGGACTTCGTGACTGCCTCGTGGAGCAGAATGTGGCAGGGGGATGCACTGTGACTTCTGAGGCTCAGTCCCTCTGCTAGTGTTGACTGAGCACCTACTGAGTGCCCCAGGCCTTCTCGGTCCTTTAGGTCCAGTAGGTACTCAGAGTACCTACTGAGTGCCCAGTGCTCAGTCCTTCTCGTGGTGTTGACTGAGCACCTACTGAGTGCCCCAGGCCTCGGGGTCACTGGGGATGCTTCATCAGTCTGTGTACTCCCTGCTCCATTGTGTGTTTGCTCACTAGACTTAGAGAATGATAGTGAGAACTGTGAGGGATCTTAGAGATTTTCCAATGCCCTAATTTTTAGGAGAAGAAACCAGGGCTCTGGAGGAATGAGGACTTGCCCTTGGTCATACAGGACTCTGCATCCCTGGTGCAGTTGAGATCCTGGTCCTTCTGCTTGTCTTGACTTTTGCCCATCTCAGGAGCTCTGGTTGGTGGACTTCAACTCCAGACTCGGTGCTGTGATACTCGGTCACTCTGTTGGGCACACAGTAGGTGCTTAGAAGATATTTACTGAGTGAATGTTTGTGTCAGAAAGAGCACAGAGTCTGCTCGGCCAGCCACAATGCATTCAGCAACCCAGCAGGAGAGGTAAACTTCAATAAGGGCCCCCTCTGGAAAGAAATGTCCTTTTTTTTTTTTTAAATTACAAATGAAAACAAATGGGCTGTTGGAATTGGTGGAGGTTTAGGGCAAATTTTGTTTTGGAGCTGTCGGGTCACTGAAATTCCCCTTAGGTTCTTTCATCCCACCAGAGATGGACTGATAGAAATGAGGTGGTGGTGGGTAGAGGGGAGGGAGTTGGGGGTGGAGGGCAGATGGGAGAAGAGCTTTGCTTGCTTTTTGTGCCCTGAATGAATCTAGGCTGACTCTCCAGTGATCCCAGGAGACTATCTCAAGTTACCTCTCTTAGCCCCTTGCAGTTTCGTACCTGACCCCCAAGCCAGCCCCTTGCCCTGTCACTGGTCACATCTCTCCCTCAGGTGAGACCCAAGTCGACCAGGCTGGGGGTCTAGTGCCTGCCACCTCTCTAGATCTGCCTCATGCGTCACTCCAGCCACGCTGGCCTTCTTTCACCAGCTATGGGGCCTTGGGCAAGCCCCTTCTCCTCTCTGAACCTCAGTGTCCTCCTCAGTAGTCATCAGGGGAACCCCATTTGTTTATTCATTCACTTGCTGTGAAGAGAACCCCCACGTTTAAATGACTTCCCTCCTCTAGGCCCTACCTCTTCAAACAGTCACACATTCCAAAGCTCCTGATTCTCAATAAACCTTTTCTTCTGCCTAAGAATAGCCTGCTTTAAAAAAAGAAAACAGAACAACCTGCTTTTATTCCAAGCTCTGTTCCCCCCTTAGAAGGCTTTTTCTCTCTGGTCATGCCTTAACATAGGCCAGTGGTGTCTGCAAGTGGAGAATGTGTGTGTTGATAGTAGTTCCTTAATAGGAAGTTGTATTGTCACAGCCACGGTCAGTGGACATGTTTGTGGAATTGGAAGCATCATGCTTTATCTCTGCAATCGCTTCTCCCTCTCAGGAAAAATAGCGAACATATCAGAATAGTATGTTTTCTCACAAAGAGTCCTCTTTTAGCCAGATTTCCTCAGAAAGATTATTCTGGGAAGCAAAAGACTGAACCTAGTGGTTAATTTGCAGAGGGGTGTTTTTGGGTAATCCAGTGTCATTCTCTCAACACATTGCTATTGATAGGTACGCATAACAGGAAGCATAATGGTAATTATATAAAGGACCATGATCTGCAAGACGTGTTCTAGGCACTTACACTGCACCAGGGTGACTCGACACATTCATATTATAGGTGAATCTACAGTCAAGCATCAGAGCTTCAGAAAATGGGGAATTCTCAGTGGGCTGAGGTGGTCAGGGAGGGCTTCCCTGAACAGGTAAAGATCTCAGATTCTTATCACACCAGTTCGGGTTCAGAGGGCCTAACTCAGAGGTCCTTGCATGGTACAGTCTCTCTCTCTCTCTCTCTCTCATGCACACACACACTCTGTTGGTCTTAATTGAAAAGATAAATTAGTTCAATCCAGGAAGATAAGTAAGATGGAGGTTGATTGGATGAGAACATGTTTTCATAGGATGGTCCTGGGGTGAGGATTGTCAGTGTGAGAAAACAGCGTCAGATGTACTTAACTGTTTGCAGAGCACACCTCACGAGAGTGAAGTCTTACTTCCTCACAGCCCCTCAAGGTCAGCCCCCAGAGAAATTGAGTCTCGGGCTCCGTGACTTGGCCACACAGGTCGTAGGTGATAAAGCCCAGAATCTAGCAGCAGCAATGGTCCACCCCTGGTATGTCTTGGCACTGTTAGCCCCCATCCTTGACTAACACTGTTCTAGCCACATAATTTAAAAAGGGCTAAGTGAAATGCCAGGAAGAGATGCGTTTAATGATACTTTAAGAACCATGTCCACTTTTGAACCCTCTTTTCTTTCTGCCATTTTTTTCTCAGCCAATTTAAATTATTTTATTATTTTAATTTATTTTTATTTTTATTTTTTTTATTAGTTGGAGTAATTACAATATTGTAGTGGTTCTTGTCATACATTGACATGAATCAGCCATGGATTTACATGTATTCCCCATCCCGGTCCCCCCTCCCACCTCCCTCTCCACCCGATCCCTCCGGGTCTTCCCAGTGCACCAGGTCCGAGCACTTGCCTCATGCATCCAACCTGGGCTGGTGATCTGTTTCACCCTAGATAATATACATGTTTCGATGCTGTTCTCTTGAAACATCCCACCCTCGCCTTCTCCCACAGAGTCCAAAAATCTGTTCTATACATCTGTGTCTCTTCTTCTGTTTTGCATATAGGGTTATCGTTACCATCTTTCTAAATTCCATATATATGTGTTAGTATACTGTAATGGACTCTATCTTTCTGGCTTACTTCACTCTGTATAATCGGCTCCAGTTTCATCCATCTCATTAGAACTGATTCAAATGAATTCTTTTTAATGGCTGAGTAATATTCCATGGTGTATATGTACCACAGCTTCCTTATTCATTCGTCTGCTGATGGGCATCTAGGTTGCTTCCATGTCCTGGCTATTATAAACAGTGCTGCGATGAACATTTGGGTGCATGTGTCTCTTTCAGATCTGGTTTCCTCGGTGTGTATGCCCAGAAGTGGGTTTGCTGGGTCATATGGCAGTTCTATTTCCAGTTTTTTAAGAAATCTCCACACTGTTTTCCATAGCGGCTGTACTAGTTTGCATTCCCACCAACAGTGTAAGAGGGTTCCCTTTTCTCCACACCCTCTCCAGCTAAATTATTTTTAAAAATGACTTTAGAATAGAAAAAGAGCTAGGAGTCAAAATTTCATATTAAAATTTCATATTACTTTGACATCTTTTAGGATTTTAACACTGGAGCATATCAAAGAAGCAGTAATGGCTTTGGGCCATAGACAAGCAGAGTCCTTTTAAAATGATTTTTTTTTTTTTTTTGGCCTTGAGGTCTTCCCCTAAAACTAGGTGAAGAAAGACCTCTCCTAGTGCTGATTGGAACAGAAAGTATCTCATTCCTCATGAATGGAAATAGGAGCAAAAGTATTCCAAAGCATGAATCCACTGCGAAATCCACTACATCAAGCTCCCTGGAACAGTAGGAGGGGAAGAAGCCCTGAAATTGACCTGGTGATTGGGAAATACAGGTTAAATGCTTTTGTAACTTCATCACTGTCAATTCAACAGGGAATCACTGGTATCCGAGCCTCCCATTTGCCTGAGAGTCAGGAGCTTCTAAACCAAGAAAGGAAGAAACCAAGCATATTATTTACGAGCTTCTTCCCTCTTGCTGCTTTAAGTCACTATGAAATAAGCCTGTTTGTTACCGCGCTGGGGCAACGCTGGGCAAGATTACACCGCTTTGCGGGAACCGGCAAGACCTGCCTTCCGCGCCCCCTAGCGGATCTATGTGGGATCTATACAGCCCACGCTTCACGCTGCGGAAAAGCTAGCCACCGGCAGGCAGCGCCGCATCCTAACGCCGTCCGCGCGCATAGCCTCGACAGGGCTGCCTGATCGCCTCTAGCCTGATCGACTCTAGCGACCAGTCAGGGCTGCAGGCGAGGTGATTCCACACCAAGTTACAGCGAGCCCTCCGCATCCTATCAGACTGGGTACTGGCAGCAGCCACTTGAACCTGAGCCGGGAGCGCACGCGTCTTTGGAACCATCCGTGGCGGTGCAACTTCCCCAGGGAACCAACTTTAGTTTCTCCCTACGACTCGGTTCAGGTAGCTGGATCCAGCGCGTGAGTGGATAGGATGTTTGGCGCTGGTGGAGCCACTGGGACCCGAGAGAAGGTGCTGGAGTGCTTTGAGATCCTAGTTTCTGGAGGCGCCGCCGGTACTCAGAGATTGTAAAGTACCTGCTCAGGATCTCGACGGAGATCCCTTGGCTGTCGGGGGCCAAGACGCCTGTTGAATTCCCCAACCTTCGAGGATGCTGGGCTGGGGAGGATCTCCCCCGAGAGGTGTCAGGGGTACAGAGGTTAGGCGTCCTGGATATACTGAGTCAGGAGTGCCTCCAGGATGGAGGCAAAGAAGAGGTGGTTGTGGAAATTCAGGGGTGGATGGCTAAACATTTTAGAAACGGGATTCGAGGGGGGATGGTCTTGAGCAGGGTTTCCCAGGCAAGTGGCTGTTTGAGAGCGGGGTAGGGGGGCGGTGGTGATCAGAGGGAGCATCCGGAGTGGGGTTTACTAGGAGAGGAGGCTGTCCTGTGGGTTCTGGGGAGTAACTAGTTGGGGGATTCTTAGGGGAGGTGGCTGGCTTAGAAGCCCCAGTCCGGGAGGAAACTGGTTATGTTCCTCCCTCTCCTTCAGTGGAAGCGACTATCTTAAGGAACTGCGGGTCCGGTAGATTCCCGCTCATTTCCAGTGTCTCAGAAGTATCTCAAACGGGAATTTCTAGGACGGCCGCCCAGCAACCCCAGGGCCGGCGGTGGTGGCCCTAGTCCTAGATGATTTGGGGTTCCTGGGAAGGGGACAGCTGAGGCATACCTGCGTCGGGAGAGAAACGCACGGTCTTCTCACGGCCCTCGGGGTTTGTTTCAGAGTCCCGACCCAGCAGATCGGTCCGCGGAGTCTCAGGGAGGGGAACCCAGGAGCCCCCACCACGCCCCCAGGCACGCCGGGACTGCGCGTCGGGCCCCGCCCCGCGCGCCGCGCCTTAAAGGGCTCGAAGGCCGGGGCGCACCGCGGTGGCCACGGTCATGGAGGGTGCGTTTGCTGTAAACTGGAGCGCTGAGGCGGTCAACGGGAGCGCGGCGCCGCCCGGAACCGGGGGCAACCGCACCGCCGGGCCGCCACAGCGCAACGAGGCCCTGGCGCGGGTGGAAGTGGCCGTGCTGTGCCTCATTCTGTTCCTGGCGCTGAGCGGCAACGCGTGCGTGCTGCTGGCGCTGCGCACCACGCGCCACAAGCACTCGCGCCTCTTCTTCTTCATGAAGCACCTGAGCATAGCCGACCTGGTGGTGGCGGTATTCCAGGTGCTGCCGCAGCTTCTGTGGGACATCACGTTCCGCTTCTACGGGCCCGACCTGCTGTGCCGCCTCGTCAAGTACCTGCAGGTGGTGGGCATGTTCGCGTCCACCTACCTGCTGTTGCTCATGTCGCTTGACCGCTGCCTGGCCATCTGCCAGCCGCTGCGCTCGCTGCGCCGCCGCACCGACCGCTTGGCGGTACTCGCCACATGGCTCGGTTGCCTGGTGGCCAGCACGCCGCAGGTGCATATCTTCTCGCTGCGCGAGGTGGCGGACGGCGTCTTCGACTGCTGGGCCGTTTTCATCCAGCCCTGGGGGCCCAAGGCCTACATCACGTGGATCACGCTCGCCGTCTACGTTGTGCCGGTCATCGTGCTTGCCGCCTGCTACGGCCTCATCAGCTTCAAGATCTGGCAGAACTTACGGCTCAAGACGGCGGCGGCGGCGGCCGAGACTGCCGCTGGGGCTGAGGGCGCGGCAGCAGACTGCGGGGGGCGCGCGGCTCTGGCCCGCGTCAGCAACGTCAAGCTCATCTCTAAGGCCAAGATCCGCACGGTCAAGATGACCTTCATCATCGTGCTGGCCTTCATCGTGTGCTGGACGCCGTTCTTTTTCGTGCAGATGTGGAGTGTGTGGGATGCCAATGCGCCCAAGGAAGGTAGCGCGGGCAGAAACACCGGGAGGAGGGAGCGCGATGGGGCGGGGCCCTGGTCCTGCTGTCCCTGTCCAGGGTTTGGGGGGCTTCGTGGATTGTTCTGAGCCTTGGCCCCGTCATCTGCTGGCCACGTGATTTGGGGCATAACTTTCCTGAGCCTTGACTTCCCTTTCTGTAAAATAGCAAAGATGATAAACCAGTTTTCCCCTGCAGTTGTTAGTTGCTAACCAGTGTCCGACTCTTTTGCGACCCCATGGATTGTAGCCCACCGGGCTCCTCTAACCAAGGGATTTCCCAGGTAAGAATACTGGAGTGGGTTGCCATTCCCTTTTCTGGGGGATCTTCCCAACTCAGGGATCCAACCGGAGTCTTCTGCATTAGCAGCTAGATTCTTTATCACTGAGCCACCAGGGAAGCCCCCTCTTCAACAGTAGGGAAATGAAATGAGAAAATGCATGTAAAATCCCTACCACAGTTTTTAGGCCACATATGGGGTATTTGATTCACTATTATGGATCAGGAAATTGAGCTGCCAATGACTTGCCTTTTCCACCTGGTGAGCGATGCGGGGAGGTGACTTTCTGACCCAGGCCCAAGCTCCTGCGACGTCAAGTTCACTTTACCTTGAACTTCACTTTTAAGTTCAAGTCAGCGTGAACCCGGGAGACCTGGTTTGGATCAGAGCAGCGGGAGATGGACGCTTGGATTCTTCCAACCGAGCCCAAGAAGGTGTGGGGCAGGGCGCCGTCAGGGGGCAGAGACTAGTCTGGGAATCCCTTGCAGAGTGGAGGAGGCGAGTTGCGCCCCTCGCCCTCTCTCCAGCCGCGAGGTGGAGAGGTGAGTACTACGGGGGCGGCACTCTCAGTGCCCAGGAACTCAGACAGTGCTTCTGCCGAGGGGTGGGGGCCAGCAGGGAAGAGAGCGAACGGGACGCAAACTTTCCCATTTGTCTCGGGAGCCCGGGTGATTTTGGTAGGCGGGGAACGCGCGCTCTCCAAACTGGAGGACAGGAGGGTCAGAACTGAGGGTGGCTGGGGAAACCGGGAGGAGAGGGTAGGGTGGGATGCTTTGAGGAGGGATCCAAGGGAGCAGAGCACCTGGGCGCTGGCTTGTGGCCGATGCTTTGCGCCTTCAGCCTTCATCACAGACAGTTCCTGTAGCTCATTTGCAAACAGCAGGAGGGGTGATCTGTGATGGTGAATGACTTACACCTTTTGGTTGGAAGGTAATTTCAATGCACTGGAATGCCAGCGGCTCAGTGACTTGTAGGGAAAGACTGAGGGGCTTTTTTTCAGCCGTTCTGTCCGTGAGAAAGCAAACTCATCCCATTTCTGGATAGAATCACTACTGCTTCCAGCAGTCTCCAGCAGAGCAGCCAATCCGTGAAAGCTGAAGTCATCATTCAGCTCGCTGACTTTGCTTTGCTCACAGGTCAGGGACTAACGGAGCAGCTGGAGAAATCCGATGTGGCTTGTCAGCGGGCCTTGTGGCCCCCACAGAGCCCTGTCCTGAGGTTTCGCTCCCCCTGCCAGTCCCCGGAAACCCAGCTGCTCTTTTCCCATCTCTCCCCGCCTAAACCTTCACTCTCACTAAGCTCTGCCTTTATTGGTTTAGAGCTCACCTTGTTCGAAAAATAACTTGGGGAGGGGGCTCAAGGATTCAGGTCCCAGACATGACAAAATAGACACGGGAAAATGGGAAGAAAGGGGAAAACAGGATAGAAATATAATAATAGCATAATAAAGCCCCTCTGTGTGTGTGTGTGGAGGGGATAGGTGGCTGCACAAGAGGCTGCCTTTTCATTGGAGGCAAAGCAAAGAGGAAAACTCTCAGTTTCAGTATTTTCATTTTTCAGAGGCGAAAATAGAGGAGAAAAGCAAGAGGAGGGTTGTGATAATTTAATGAGCGTCCCCCCCCCCCCACTTTCCACCCAGTGAAGTGAAGTGAAGCCACTCAGTTGTGTCCAACTCTTTGCAACCCCATGGACTGTAGCCTACCAGGATCCTCAGTCCATGGGATTTTCCAGTCAAGAATACTGGAGTGGTTTGCCATTTCCTTCTTCAGGGGATTTTCCCGACCCAAGGATCAAACCCGTGTCTCCCGCATTGTAGGCAGACACTTTACTGTCTGAGCTACCAGGGTTCCACCCAGTAGCCACATGCTATTGGGGCCCTGCTTTGGTGAGTCTGGAACTCTGCAGAAGGAGGGCTGGGACCAGACATCCCTGGCAGGTTTGGACAAGCCCCGGATGGAACCTTCAGGATCAAATTGCACAGCCAAAAGATTTGGCACCAGCCTTTCCCCTTGAACTCCGTGGAACTTGCTTTGCTGGTGGTGACAAGGACTCTGGCTAGAAGGTGCTTCTCTGGGAGGAGATGAAGACAGATGGATGTATCCAGTTCGTCAAGACAGCAGGCAGGCACTGTAGTCCCCAGGTCTCAGTACAGGGTAACAGCTGGTGGAGCAGGAGTTGGCCTGTGTTTGGAGCCCACCCTTCCACTTCTCTTGTGTGTCCTTGAGCTGATGATTTCCCCCTTCTGAGCCTCAGCTTCCTCCTCTGTTAGGAGGATAGCAGGTCTACTCATGGGGCTGTATGAGGATGACATAGTGTGACCCATGGCACCTGGGGATCACATGACCAATGTCATTCTTCCTTCCCCCCATTCTGGTTGTTAAAAGTTGTGTTGTCATTCTTGGGATTGACTTTGAGAATCTCGGCAGAGGAAATAGACATTTCTCTCTCAAGAGCCTGGGTGTAGGAGCTGGGGTGGCGGCAGAATCTGCTGGACAGTAGGTAGTGTGTCCAGGAAGGTTGGTATGTGGAGAAGCTTGTTAAAAGCCAGAGAGGTGGACTGTGAGCCTTGTCACAGGGGAAATACCACTGATGCTAGTTGAGCAAATACGTGGGTTATGGGAGGAGGAAGGTGCATAAGATGGGGCAGGGATGGGTGTTTGGAGTTGAACTGAAGATAAATAAGACTCTATACAGACCTCTGGCCATAGAATTGGCTACTCAGTGAGGAAGTGAGCCCCCCCCCCCCCCCACTGGGGGTAATCAAATATCTGCCAGGGTATTTTGCCAGGATGAAGGTTGAAATGCACAGGAGGCCTGGTTATAAGTGTTTCCCCATCTGTAAAATGAGCAGCAGTCACCCTGAATGGTTGACTCAACCTGCCTGGGGCTGTTTGCTGGGGTTAAGATTAGGCTTTAGGTTGTGGGGAGGGTAGAAGGTGCTGGTGGCATAGGGCCTGGCATGCAGTAAGTACGCTGTCAGTGCTTTACAAAGAGGAGAATTTCAAGGTGTGTCAGGTCATGGAGTCCGTCCATACTGCTGAGGGAGTGTGGATTGTTGAGCTCAGGAGTGCATTTTCACAGAGGGACTGCAGTTTTCATTGAGTGGTGGCAAGTCCAGTAATGCTGGGAACAAGAGTGTTAAGAGGTCAAGGAAAATTAAGGTTTTCCCTGGAGGAGGCAGTATGACGCAAGGTGAGGGAGATTCTAGCTCTGAGTTTTGGAAGCCCAAGGGGACCCTTTCGGATGAGTGGGTGGCAGAATGGTGTAACCAGGTGGTCTTCCTGTGATTCTGATTCCAGGCCACTGAGGGGCAGCCTCTGCCAGCACCTCCCTCCGTGCTCTGCCGGGACGCTGGTACCTCCCACCCTTTACAGATAGTTCAGTACCACGGGCCTCTGCCCTCCACGGTCCAGGCCTCACACTGTGATGGTCACACTTCATTCTATTTCTTTCTCTTTATTCCCACCTGACCTTAATATTTGAGTGTGAACTCACTTTTCCCAGAGGGAATTGCATTTGCGTTCAGTCATTTTGTTAGGGGCCCGTCTCCCATCATCAAGCTAAGAAATTGTCTTTGCTTTTTCAGCATACTGGTGGCGGTGACTTGTTTATCAGGGCTTCCTGTCTGCTAATTTCATGCTTCACTTCAACTTAGTCCCTTATCGGACATTTCCCATTTTCCAGCCTCTGCTACTGGCCAAGGACAGAGCCACAGATGTCACACAGTCCTCAGCCACAGATTATAAGCAGAAATAACTACAATATGAAGGGATGATATTGAAAGAGTTGTATTCATTTGTCAGAAGTACTATAAGTGCCCCCAGGATGCATCCGTTGATTCTAGCTCCCTGGAAAAAAACCAGGATCAGACAGGAATCGACATTTGAAAAGGGTTTTGAAGGATGAGTAGGAGCTGGCTATGCAAAGAAACATACGCACATTGCCTGATGAGATCATTGGAATATTTCTCAGACTTCACTGTGTACACAGAATCACGTGGGAGAACTTGTTAAAATGCAGATTTTGATTCAGCACATCTGGGTGGGGCCCGTGAGACTGCATTTTTAACAAGCTCCTAGGTGATGCCCATGCAGGGCCTTTGACTGCACATTGAGTAATGAGGCTTTAATGTATTATCTCTGTTCCCAAAACTTGTGGCTTGCCTTTGCATGCGTGGCCCAAGTTGGTGGCAGGGTCCTGTCATTCTCCAAAGGGTAAGGAAGGGCTCTCGGTTTGCAGGAGACCTCACCTCTTCTGCCTCTAGAACATGGTTATTTCTCAGGTCCTTCCTGGTAGGCCCCACATGTCCCCAGATTTGAGCAGTGGCATCACAGAAGACTATTTAAAGCTCTGTAGTCCACAAGTTTAGCTCTTTTTCCTGACCTTATACATAGTGAGATCATACACCTGTGACTTTTACAATTCCAATGTTGTAAAATAGTGGTCTTTTCAAAGACAGAGCCCTGGAATGCATACTAGTATTCAATCTTTCTGTACATGTACATACAGAAATCATTTTTAAAAAAGTTTCTGTGCACCACAATTCCCAAATTCTCCTATAGCTCCTGTAGGGATAAGGGGTTTAGTCCTTATGAGAGATGCCTGTTTTGGGAGCCATGGGATGGGGTAGGGGTGGGGAAGGAAGACCTTGGACTGAGTGAGTGGTTTCTGGAGCGAGAGCCACTTAGGAAGGTTGATGAGCTTGATCATATTCAACTGAGCCATAGGTCTTTGAATTGTGAGTGACATGTGTTTGTTGCCTCAGGGACCACGCAGCCAGAGAGGAGAGGCCATGGCCAGCTGCCCGTCAGCTGTTCCGGGCTAATTTGGGCCCAGGGTGACAGTGATGGTGACAGGCGGGGGCAGTACCGGGAAATCCGCATAGGGGACTTCGTGAGGCTTGAGTAAAGCCAGGCTGGTGGGTGGGTGGACCACTGGGACACCCTGTCCTCGCATGGCCCTCGGCCACTCACCTCCTCCATGAGTCATGGTTCTGGCTGGAAGTTCAGCATGGTCTCTGTCTTCTGGGGGCGGTAAATGCCCAGCAGGGGATATTTGCAGTTGGCGCATCGCCCTTTCTGCTCAGTCCTCTGCTTGGCACGTAGGAGCCCCCACTTGAAGATTACCCTAGCGCCCTGCCTTGGGCTCATTGCCCGTCTGCCAGTGCTGCCACTCCCCACTGACTAAAAGGCCTGTCTTGCTTCTCTCTTTCTCACCTGGATTTGTAAATCCCTTGAGGGCAGGTCTGCAGGGTTGATTGGGTGGCTGGCACTGAGTAGACACAGCAGGGAAGGATGCGTGGACATCTGATCTCTTCCTCCTCCCCTCCCTCCCTTTCCTGAGAAATGGCCTGAGCTCAGGCCAGGCAGGTGTGAGGGCCGATCCCTGGTTCATGGCTCCCACTCAGTCCCCCTTCTCTACAGGACCAAAGAGAGTGGTTTGCAAGCCCTCAGGGCTTGGACCTTGAGGGACATGTATTCCTTTTGCTGAGAGGAATAGAAGACATAGATGAGAGCCAGCTCACCTGGTGGAGACCCTGAAATCCCTTTCTCACCCATGGCTGCAGCCCCCTTCATTGTTGCGTTTCTTATGGCAGAGTAAAGTTTTCTACAGCAGACCATCTGGAGTTCCTTTGGGGTCATGTAATCCAATCTCATGGCTCTTGGTTTTGAGTTTTTTTTTAAGTCATGGAAAAAAGGGCAAAGAACAGTTTCTTGAATTGAACTCAGTAGTGATAAAAAAATTCTGCAGTTGATCACATTTCATATCTGTAAATAATATAATTACTTGAATAAACACTTTGCTATTCACAATGTCCTTTCACACAATTTCTTTTTTTTTTCAATTTTCTCAAAGTCTAGTGGGTGTCACCTCCATTACAAGATAAGACTGTTAGGGTTCAGATAGTAGATGTGGCTCAGAGAATGAATAGGTATGAAGGGGAGTCACACCCCATAGGTTTGTGTCTGGGTCCTCTGTAAGGGGCTCCCCATGGGCCTGACCCCCCAGGAGGTGCTGGCTGCTGACCACACCTCTCTTGGATGAGTCTGTAGATTCTGATTTCCACACCTTCCTTTTGTCCACACTGACTTCCCCATCACTCTGCTGTAGCATAGCTGGGGCTAGAGTCACAGGAACGTAGGAACTGGGCTGACCCTTCAGAGCAGCTGGCATGCAGACACAGGAGCCAGCCTGGGGGCCCTGGCATGAAGCAGGCACTGGATCTGGGCTGCCTGGGACAGGGTGTTACCCTCTGGCTGAAGGCAGTGCCCCCAGAGAAACTCCGCTGTGTGCTTGCTTGCTATTCTCTGGCAGCTCTGGGCTGAGCGCCTGGGTCCTAACACGGGACCCCGAGTGGCCACTGCAGCATCCACTGCCAGCCTGCTGGACTCCACTGGGGCAGCCCTCTCTCAGTCACCTTTTCAGTCAGTGCCCGATTGCAGCAACCCACTGGGTGGCTATATTTTGAAAGGAGATAGTTGACACAGTGAGGATTTCAGTGTAGAAGACTACCACCAGGAGAGTGGTGTGGCCCTGGGACTTGGAGCTAGAATGCAGGTGAGCAGAAAGTGGAGGGGGTGATTTTACAGCACTCTTTCCAGCTGGAGTGTCCTGGCTGTGTGTGAGCAAAGCAAAAGACCTTACCTCTGAGATCTGCATGCAAGATCAGATATTCCTGGGATAAGAGCATCTTTGTAAGTCAGCCAGAATAAGTCTGGAGCCTTCTCCTCCCCTGCTGGGTCACTCATTCAGAACAGCATGGACTTAAACGAGCCCCGGTGGCCCCCTGGCACGTGGTCATGATTACGACTGCAGTGCGTTGGCCACTTGTAGTATCAGGTGGTCTGATACTACTCTTCCACCCTTGCATGTTCCTGTGAGATTTGGGGACTCTGGTCATCATCATTTAGAGATGAGAAAACAGCAGTTTCTTGGGGAGTTAAAGTATTTGTGGTTGGCAGGGATAGCATACAAGCTAGGTCTGGCAGCTTCTACCTCTGTGTGCTTGGATGCTCTTGAGTGGGAGGCAGTTGATACTTGCGAGGTCAGTAAGGAATGAACAGGTGGCCATGCGGATGGAAGCGTGCGGTAGGTAAGCTTTGAATGGGAGAAGGGACAAGAAACATTCCAGGGCTGGGCTGAGCAGGGAGAGGCGTTGGGGCCAGGCTGAGCATGTGCTCAGAGCACAGATGTGGAAGGAAGGAAGGCTTGGTCTCTGTGGTCCTCTGTCTTGTGACACAGCACCTGGTCCCTGTTCTCAGGAGGTGATGCTTCACGCCCCGACAGTGATGCCTTGCTCTCCTTTCTTCCTCTCTCCACCTTCAGCCTCAGCTTTCATCATCGCCATGCTCCTGGCCAGCCTCAACAGCTGCTGCAACCCCTGGATCTACATGCTCTTCACAGGCCACCTCTTCCAAGAACTTGTGCAGCGCTTCCTCTGCTGCTCATTCCGCTGCCTGAAAGGCAGCCGGCCTGGGGAGACGAGCATCAGCAAAAAGAGCAACTCGACCACCTTTGTCCTGAGCCAGCACAGCTCCAGCCAGAGGAGATGCTCACAGCCATCCACGGTGTGACTGATGGGGCCAGGACCGCCCTCCTTGGCTTGGACTGTGCGGCAGTGACAGTCTGGTTCTTGGTGGCTGTGTACATGTGTGTATAAGGTACCTTTCGGTTTGTACCCCCCTGTACCTTGGGCAGCTGGAGTTGGGTGGGGAAGCAGCCCCCATGGGGAAAGATGGTAGGGTGACTCAACCATCAAGCCAAGCCCTGGGTCTTCCGTAGGCTCCCACGGGTACTTCTCCTGCCCTGACCCCACTGCTGCCGTCCTTTAACAGTAAGTCCCCTACGTAAGAATGAGTTCTGTTCTGAGAGCACGTTTGTAAGTCTAATTTGTTAGTAAGTCTAACAGAGTTAGACTAGGTACCCAACTAACACAGTCAGCTATATAGTACTGTACTATAATAGGTTGATAATACTTTTCACACAAGTAATACATACATAAAACAAATGCAGAAAGTAAAACATTTTCAGTCTTATAGTAGAGTACCTTGAACACTACACCCGGAATACAGGGGCTGGCATGCCTCTTTGAAAGTTTGCAACTAGAAGGTTTGTGTGTAGAGGACTTACTGTATTCTGGGATCTTGAGAAAGGTAGTAAGTATAAGATTGGTGACCAGATGGGTATAGAAGCCTAGTGTTCTGAGCTTGGGGTGAGGAATAGGACCTTGCTGGTGGTGGTGCTAATATCCTCCTGGCCTCAAAGTGCTTTTGCCTTTGAGTGGACTAGCATCCTTGAGCACCAACTTGTCTGAAGGTGGCCCTGGAACAGGGGATTCTCTTAGGAGACTGTCTGGCACAGGCAGCCAAGTAAAACTTGGGTTAAAAATGTTTGATATGCTAATACTTAAGAAGCATTTGGGAAAGAAAAAGGAAATAAAAGACATCCAAATTGGAAAAGAAGTAAAATTCCTTACAGATGATGCAATTTTGTATATAGAAAATTCTAAGGAATTCATGCACACATGTGCATACACAAACCCAGTATAACTAATACATGAATTCAGGGTTGTGGAATACAAAGTCAATACAAAAATCAATTGCATCTCTTTACCCTGGCAATGAACAATGTGAAAATAAAATTCAGAAATAATTCTGTTTATAATAGTATCAGAGAGAACAGGAATAAATTTAATGAAAGAAGTGCGAGACATATCCTGAAAACTACAAAGTACAGTTGAAAGACATTGAAGGCTTACATAAATGGGATGACACCCTATGTTTATGGATCAGAGACTTAAATATTGTTAAGGTGAAAATACTCTTCAAGTTTATATACAGATTCAGTGTAATCCCTATCAAAATCCTAGCTAGCTTTTTTGTGCAAATTGATAAGCTGATCCTGAAATTCACATGGAAATGCCAGGACCCAGAATAGCCAGATAAACGTTGAAAAAGAAGGACAAAGTTGGTGCATTCACACTGCCGGGTCAAAACTTACTATAAGGCTACAGTAATCAAAAGAGTGTGGTATAGACAAAAGAAGAGGCATATAAACCAGTGGAATGGAATGGCCTTGTGTTTATGGCCACTTGTTTGACAAGTGTGGCAAGAGAATTCAATAGGAAAGGTAGTCTTTTTGGAAAATGGTACCAGGACAGCTGGATATCCACATGCAAAAGAATGCAGTTGGATCCCTACCTCACACTACATACAAAATTAGCTGAAAGTGCATCAGCCTAAATATAAGAGCTATAACTATACTTAGAAGTAAGCAGGGATGAATCTTTGTGGCCTTGGACTAGGCCATGGGTTCTTAGATATGATACCCAAAACATAAGCCTAAGGAAGAATAGATAAATTGGACCTCGTCAATGGTGCACAAAACTTTTATGCTTCAGAGGGTACTACCAAGAAAGTGACAAAAAAACTCAGAATGGAAGAAGATACTTGGAAGCCATATACTCTTGTCTAGAATATATCAAGAACTCTTACTTTTTATCAGTAAAACACCAAATAACCCAGTTTAAAATACGAGCAACATATTTGATAAACAAATGAGTAAACATATTTTTGTATCTTCTACAAAGAAAAGATATAAGTGGCTCATAAGCACATGAAAAGACTGTCAGTATCCCTATTCATGAAGGAAATGCAAATCAAAACCACCATGAAATAGCAGTGCACACCCACTAAGATGGCTCTAATCAAAGAGATAGGCAATGACAGGTGGGAGCAAAATTGGAACTCTCCTCCATCACTTGTGAGAAGGTAACATGGTGTAGCCACTTTGGAAAATAGTTTGGCAGTTCCTCAAAAAGTTAAACATAGAATTACCATATGAGCCAGAAATGCTACTCCTGGTTTTTACTCAAGAGAAATGAAAGCATACACATACATGAAAACTTTTATGTAAATGTTTCTAGCACTGTGATTTATGAGAGGCAAAAATGGAAATAACCTCAATGTCTATCAGCTGATCAATGGGTAAATAAATGTGGTATACCTATACAATGGCACATTATTCAACTATAAAATAAAATGAAGTACTGGCATATACTTCAACATGGATGAACCTGGGAAACATATTAAGTGAAAGAAACCTTGAGAAAAGTCACATACTGCATGATTCCATATATATGAAATGTCAAGAACAGGCAAATCTGTGGAGACACATTACAGAATTGTGGTTACTAGGGGCCAGGAACTGGGGTGGGTGGGGAGTGACTGCTAAGTTACAGGCTTTTTTGAGGGGTAGTGAAGATTTTCTGGAATTAGTGATGTGTACATTTTGAGGATATGCTAAAAACTACTGCATTAATACTTAAAAAATATTTACCAACTGAATTTAGAGGCAACCAGCCTGAAGGGTAAATTTCTTAGAATCTCTTACTTCTCAGAGCTATTGTTTCCGTGTGACTCATCATTTCAGAAAAATCCATAGTTTTCTTTGTTTTCCTGCGAGAGGTGATGTTTCCGGTTTGACCAAAAGTACCAGCAGTGATAATACCTGGTAAACATGTTGTGAAATGTCGTCTCAGCCTTGAAGCACATGTGACCATGTCCAGGAAACACCTTTTGCTATTCAGTATAGGATGTTGTAGATCAGAGGTTTTCCGACTGGGACTGGCCAGCTCATTGGCACACTGGCACTCTTTTTTTGGTTTTTCGTGCACGTATTTTTGGACTCACTGTGATACAAGAGCGCTTCCTAAAGCCCCAGCTCTCCTCTCTCCACTTTCCTTTTCTCACTCTATACTGCACTGTATACACACATACACACACAAACACACTCGCACACAGTAGAATGAGCTAGCAGGTCCTGATGTTCAAGGAGAAGAGAAGCGTGTGCTGAAATGCCAGTGTTCAGAGCCCCACCATTTAGGACAAGATCTTTAGTACTACCTGAAGACAGAGGACAGTGTCAACTTTGAACCCACAGGCAGTGCAGTGTTGCTGTGACAGGTGCCTAGTGTCAACACCAGCCAGTCCTGGCTGCTTGGGGAGCTAACTGGATGCCAATTTGGGGTCTCCGTGCCCACCTCAAGGACACCAGGGCAGCCTGGGTGCAAATGCAGCGATGGCAGGGCCTGTTAGCATTTGAGCCTCTCTGCTCGCCGGCCGGAAATGCCCCAGTCTCTGCTGTCAACTGGGGAAGTTGCCATCCTAGCAGCCACCAGAGGCCACTGGGGATCAAGGAGACACCACAGCTCAAGTGATTTTTCTGACCACAGGCATAACCTTGCCAAGAACCCTGGAGCTGCAAGGTTCTTGGGCATCAGAACCAGCTGGGACACTTTCCTTGTTCTCTTGCTGTGGAAGCTGTGGTTGGAATTTTGGTTCTCATTATGGCACAAGAGTTTGTTTTATAGCCGATCAGTGACATTTGATTTCAGCAGCACCACTGGCTACGCACCTCTCCCCTCCCAATATTCCTGGAGAATATTTTCACAATTGATTGTTGCTTCCCCAACCCAAGCCTGGAAGAAGGCGATTAGGGGTCTGGAATTCTGCTTCAGACTGGGTTGTCTCTGTCTTCCTCCAGACCCAATGCCTGAGGTCCTCCAGCCATCTTTGCCTGCAGTTTCAGGACTGTTTACAAACCTAATGCACCTCTTGGTACCTGGAGGTGCCAATAAATTGGAGCATGAAGATTTTCTTCTGGAATGTTTCATTGTTCTCATGTTGAAAAGTGAAATGCGAACACTTGAAGACTCTGAGCCTTATTTCTTTATGTGCTGAAAAAAAATCTACCACACTGTTTGGTCTTCTTGGGGGATGGCTCTACAGGATGTGACTGCTGGAGGCTGCCTTAAGAAGATCCTGGTTTCAAAATGTGTAACTGTTTGTGTTTAATTGCAGCGAAGTGCCCCTAAGTGCAAAATGTAAATTCCTCGATTTTGTTCTGCTTGGTGAATTTCTATGCTATCTCCTGTCTGTGCCAGTTGGGGAATGATGTACCCAACAATGAGATGCCTGCTTCAGTAGTTGCTCTATAAAAAGTGCACGTAATAAATTCATATTTTTCCATTTGTTGCTTTGCCCTTTTTCTTTCTCCTGAGAACAGTGACCATATCTGGAGGCTTGCAGACTTCAGTTCCCTTGCTGGGCTTCCCTTGAATATGCATAATCTGTCTGATTGTGACACAGGTGCATCTGGGCTGTGGCAGGTCGGTGGGTGGGGGTTGGGGAGATGGGCAGCAAGGGACCTGATCCCAGTCTCTTGGTTCACAGGTTCTCTCATTTATCAGAGTTCTGTTGGAAGATGTTCTAAGACCCATACACAAACCTCTTGTATGATGTAGCCATACCCACCATCTAACTCTGGGAGTTATGGGAGTCTAGATTGTCATCTTGAAGGAAGCTTAAGGCATATCTTTCTTCAAATGGGATGTGGGAGCTACCTGCAGAATCACAAATGGGTTTGTGGTCATTCCTGGTCTCCACTACTGAATCACAACCTATGTCTTAAACAAGAATACCTCATGAGCCAGATGTAGTGTATGAGAGTGGAATGCCACCCCCTTCTCTGGCCCATTCTCATCATACCCCTAGCGCGCTGTCCTGACTGCTACTTTTCAGGTGGGGTCACAGAAGGAACAACTCCTGCCATAGTCTGGCCCTTAGAGAAGGAGAGTGAGCTTGAAAAATTGGAGTCAGGGTCAAGTTAGGTCACAGTAAATGCCAAGATGGTCAAAAGTCTCTGCGTAACCCAAGACTCCAAGTCTGAAATGGTTGGCCCAACAATGTGAGAGATGTCTGAGGAGCAGGCCCTTCGAGGGGATATAAGGGGTACTTGCTTTAAACCTTTCAGCAGGAGGAGCTTGGACTCTTGAGTCCACTTGAGAATGTGCAGGGCCCTTGAGCAGAGAGCAGTGGGCTGGAACCACAGCATGAATGTGACTGGCTGTGCACCTTTTGACAAGTCTGACCTCTGGACAGTGACTTTCTTGTTTACAAAAAGTAAGGGATGACGATGAGTGTTTAAGAACAAAATATACGGACATCTGCAGCTTCTTTAAAAATGCAAAAGAAAGGGGAGAATGGCAGATGAAAGATGAGTAGGAATGTGTTGAAGGCAGAACAGTAAAATGTGAATTCTAGAGCCTAGATGGTGGGTAGATAGTTGTTCACAGAAGACATTTTCAACATTCCTCTGTGTTTGAAATTTTCATACTATGATACTCGAGAAAACAAAAGCAGGTAAAAAGAGCTTAAATGGACTTTAGAGATCATTTCATGGATGATAAAGTTGAGGCCAACTAGGAGAGGCAAGGATAGAATGGAGGCTGCTTCTAGCCCTGCCTCCTACGCAGGTGTGGTCCCCTCTGCCACGCCACCCCCAGGACCCTTGGGCTCATGGCCAGGTGCCAGTGAGGTGATGCCTCTGAAAACATGAAGAGTACTTTGGAACCTGAATTTCATGAGACTTATAGGTGTTGCTTAAAAAAAAGGGGGGGGGGTGTAAAATAGGATTGGAGGCTATTGGCCTAAATAGCTCTCTTTACTGCAGGACTTGTCAGAGCCTTTAACATTCTAATGTCTACTGAATGTCTAATGAAAATCTCAGAGAGAAATATAATACATTTTCCAAACAAATTTAAGTGTAAAAGCTGCCCCCTGCATTTTCTGAGGACTTAGTTCTAGATAACACACTTGGGGAAAGCATCCCTAAAGAATGAAAGATTTCTGGTTTTCTGAGTTTTTTTTCTTGCTGAGGCTAGGTGGGCAGGAGGTGGACCATGCTTTTTCAATGCTTTTATTTGGTCCACATGTGAAAAAATTGGACCATATGCCCTCATCACGTCCCTTGGGGCTGAGGGTGTACATGCCAAGAGGCGATGCCAGGGGCTCAGTGTCTGAGTCGAAAGGGAGGTTTGAACCCAGGCCCTGCTTTCAGTGGAGCCCAGGGAGTGTCATCTGCCCCTTCCAGCCCAGGGGCCATTTCCTTCTGCGAGTAGCCCCTGGCTGGCCCAGGGGCATCAGAAGTCATTAGGGAATAATCTCCCCAGGAGCGCAGTGGAGGAGATACCCAGCAAACAAGAATCCCAGGAGAAACCAAACTGGTTCTTGCATTTGGCTGAGAGATGGGTTAGCCAGCTTGACCCTTCTGCTTCTCAGGGCAGTGAAATATATTTTTGGAGCTGATCAGGGCACGTACCCACATTGTGGACAGATGAAAAACAGTGTTCTCCAGATGCAACCGAAACCCTTTATTGGAACCACCCTCCTAATGCCGGCAGTCACTGGTGGTTTCTTGGGGCAGGGGTAGGGTGTCCTGGGTGGAAACTGTGGGCCGGTTTATGCTGTTACAGTACAAGTGAATGCAAAGATTTGCAGTAGCTGCCTCTGAGCACATGATCTTCCCTGGCGCCCAGTCACGGGGGCATCGTGGTTCGGCAGGGGGCAGAGGGAAGGCCACTGTGCTTCCGTGGTGGACTGTCTTTTCTCTCTGGCTTCCCTACTCTCTGTGCTCCCATCTTGGGGGGCAGCAGTGGTCCCCAAGGAGAAAGAGCCCATCAGCAGCCCCACGAGCAGTGGGCTCCCCTGCCCCGCCGCCCCATCACCCACCCGGCCTCACACTTCCTTCCGCAGCATCACCTTGATGTTGCTGCAGACCTGGCCCAGGGCAGCAAAGAGTGGGTTGCAGAAGGTGCGGATGCAGAGCGAGTAGATGTGGCTGATACACTGGATCTCGATCAGGTAGCTCTTGATGCAGGGCACCACCGCCCAGATGTGGCAGAAGGAGATGCAGGCGAAGAGGAAGCCCCAGAGCAGAGCCAGCGGGACGCCCAGCAGCGTGGACAGCAGGCGGTAGCACCAGTACTTGGAGACGGTGAAGGTGGTGTAGCTCACCTTCCACACACCGTCGAAGCTGTAGGTGCCCACGGGCTCCGCGATCACGTCTTCAAAATCCACCTGCAGGGCAGGAGGGGGAAGCCTCAAGTCACGGTGTCACCTATTTCTTAAGGGCTAGAACCGCCTGAGTGGGCTGTTAAAGCTGGTGCCTGGGCCACACCCACCGGGCTTCTAACCCCTGTGAGTCCAGGTGGGGCCTGAGACTGCATTTCTGGCCAGCTCCCAGGTGATGGCTGGTGTTGCCCTAGAGTGGTGAGGCATAAGAGCTGCTCTTCTCCCCTCACTTATGGGGAGGAGAAGAGGCTCCAAGGAGTTGATTGACTTAAACTGTAAGTTATAGGCTGGCCAGGAGACTCTGAAATTATATTATTTTATGATCCTAGGGAATTGGAACAACAGTAATCCTGGAAAGATTTACTGGGTGCCTGCTGATAGGATGGCAAACAGGTAAAGGTTCCTGCCCTCCTGGACTTTATGGCCGCAGAGAGAACAAGGCCAGTTCTCTGGTAAGGGAAGAACAGGGGCCGTGTGCACCCACAGGGTGACGTTTGACTCAGCCTGGGGGTAAAGCTTCCTGGAGGAGGCGGTGTCTGGCTAAGCTGATTCCTGGTGGTAGCCAGGTGGTGGGCGGAGGTGTGGCTGGAAAAGTGTTTGGGGCACCAACTGCTGGGACCTAGTGGGATAGATAGTGTGCTCTCTCGGGGAGTTCCAGGCCTTCTGGGAGACCGAGCGCAGGCCCACGACGGCCAGAGGGAGGCTGGAGAGGCCAGAGGGGGCAGGCGTTGTGCAGAGAGCCACCTCCGAGTGAGGGTTTTTGCGCCGGGAGTGGCTTGGCTGGATCGTAGCCTTCTTTCAGTTGAGGTGTAATTGACACATTACATTAGTTTTAGGTGTTCAACATAGTGATCTGATTTTTATATTTCAGGAAATGATCACCACACTGAGTACAGGTAACATCTTTGTGTACATGTGATGAGAACTTTTATGGCTTACTCTCAGCAGCTTTTAAATATACAGTACAATATTATTCATTGTGGCCACCATGCTGTACTGTACATCCTTAGGACTCATTCATCTTATAACTGGAAGTTGGCACCTTTTGACCCCCTTCACCCATTTCACCTCCTCCCTGAGCTTCCTCCCTCTCTTCTGGAAACCACCAGTCTGCTCTCTGCATCTCTGGTCTGAGTTTTGAGTAGCTCATCCTGGCTGACATGACCTGGGGTGGTGGTTGGGGTGGGGGTGAGGATGCCTGTGGGGAGAGGCCAGCTGGGCGGTGTCGCTGGATCCAGCCTTGTCCAGGGTGATGGAGGAGGCTAGAGGAGGTGCACTGGTCTGAGCTGTTTCAGGATTGGCCGGTGGTGAGGTGAGGACTGTGTTGTCCTGGCTGGTGGAGGCATCTGGTATCTGAGTGCTTCACCTGGGGAGTGCAGCATTGTTCTCTCTGCCCTGGTCCTGCAGCAGCCTCAGACTTTCCTCTCATGCTGCCTACTTGGTCCTTTTTTTTTTTTTTCCTTTTTAAAATCTTTTTGGCTGTACCGCATGGCATTTGTGCTCTTACTTCCCTGACCAGGAATCAAACCTGCGCCCCCTGCATTGGAGGTGTGGAGTCTTAACCACTGGCTCACCAGGGAAGTCTCCTCCCTGTCCCTCCCTTGCAGTTGGGAAGAAGGTGGACACTCAAAAGAGAATCCTGCTCACACATCCCACTGAAATGGTGACTGAGGCCCCATTTGAGAAGTGGGAAAAAATAAAGATTGCTTTCAGCCAAGTCACTTCACTAACCTTTCGTGAGTCCCTACTATGCCTTAAGAATCATCATGCTGCTTCCTCATGTGTGACGTCATGTAGTAGCACTGAGCGTTAGCTGTCTCACCTGTAAAATGAGAGGCAGTGTGTTCCTGGGCTGCTCTAACAGCAGTTGGTTGAATAAATGCACAAATGAGTCCGACTAACTGGAGGGTGGGGAGTCGGGCCAGTGAGCTCAAACCTCAGTCTCCCATGCAGACCCTTTTCCCACTTTTGAGGGGGAAGGAGATCCTCTCTATGAATGAAGTTATTATTAAAATTGCTTTTCCTTATAACATAGCCACCTTGCAGAAAATTAAGGGAGTAGGAGAAACAAAACACATGCATCTCCAGTTTACATTTCTCTACTAGTAATACTAAAATTATTATTGCTTTGATGCTTTTCTTTGCAGTGTAAATCTTCTGAGGGGTGGGGAGTGGATATGACCATGTTGTATGTCCATTGTTGAGTCCTGTTTTTGTCATGTGGCTGGATTCTGAGCTCCTGGGCCAGGCCTCAGATCCCTGGGTCCCCCTGGAGACAGCTGAGGATACAGCCCGACACTTGGAGTGATATGTTGATGGGGAGCAAAATTCACAGGATGAAATTTCAGGCTGCAGGAGATGTGCACAAGTTTACTTGGGGAGTCAGAGGGCCTTTTTAGATCCACTTGTAAATCTCAGCCTCCAGCCTTCTCTTCTTGGGGCTTAGTGGAGATCACTTAACCTCTCATACAGTCAGTCAGCCCCCTGAATGGAAGGGAAGGGCTGGAAGGAAAACTGGGAATATGGTCCTCATCTCCTCCAAAAGAGAGCACTGATTCCTGGAGGGCTTCTAGGAGGTGGTAGCTGGTGGGATATTTGGAGTTAGAGATGCAGGAGGCTCCAGTCTCTAGATCTAGTGTTGGATCTTTGGAAAAGAAAGCCCAAGTTGGTTGGGGAATGTCCCATGGCTTTGGAGAGTAAATAGAAATAACTGTTATCTTTCCACATCTGGTTTATGTGGGCAGAAATCCAGAGTTGCTGTTTCTTAGGGGAGTTGAGATCCAAGAAGCCGAGGAGTATAGGCCCCAGGGGACCATTCCAGCTTTGCCCTGGGTACACACACTAAAATTGTGGAGTTTCAGCCAAATCCCCAAGGCTTGGATCCTGCCAGCTGAGGGATTCTGACCTCCACAGTCGGCCCCTTCCCTATCGTGGTCATGCCTGCCTGTGCCCGAAGCCTTCTAGTGCCTGGGCTGGGCTCTGGATCCTGCTGCAGTCCTAGGAGCGTGGCAGTGGAGGCAGGCCTTTGGGTGGAGGCGTGCTCCCTGCCTTGTGCTCCTCTGTCCTGTTCAGTGCCTGGGGCCTCTCCCTCCCTGCTGTGACTCTTCCTTAGGATCCTGTCCCACACCTCGAAGATGACCCCGCCCTGCCTCCTCCCCTTCAAGCTGAGCGCCAGGTGCATCTAGGCATCCTGATTCTACTCTGAGCTCTTCACACAGCCCCAGCCAGGGTCAGACCTGAGGCAGGTACTGGCGTCCAGGGAGGGAGACTGTTCCCTCTGAGATCTGGTCCTAGTCTGCCAGAGACACCTGCCCCAGGGCAGGGCCCCCGGCCCCTTCTTTGCAGCCACCCACTCTGCTCCAAGCAGTCAGCAATTCCCCTGCCCCTCTGTAGCCCAGCCTGCTTTGTTCATGTATTTCAGCATATTCCTCCATTCAACAACGTTTGATTATCTGTATCTTGGCCTCTAAGGGTGGAAGGGGCCCTGACTATCTCATACTGTTGAGGTTTGCATCCAGTTGTGTCTCTTACTGGCTCTGTGACCTTCAGCAAGTGTCTCAGCTTTCCTATGCCTCGTTTTCTTAGATTGATCTCATTAGGTTTATCAGAGCATTGAGTAAGTTAAGACATGTAAATACTCAGCATATTGTCTGGTACAGGATCCTGATCACTAACTGTTACCTGCTAATGGCTGTTAGAGTGCTTTCTTCAACAGAAGCTAGGGTCCCATAGGTGTATATGCACAGTTGCTGATCTGATGAATGACTTTGGCAATAATGTAACCTCTTTGAACTTCACTTTCTGATCTGTAAAATGGGTTTGCTGTGTTTTACAACCTTGTTATGAAGAATAGACATAATTTCTTTTCTATCCATCTGTCTCCTACCATTTGTTCATCTACCCATCCATCCTGCCATCCATGGATCCATCAGTTCACCCATATGCATCCATCCATTCATATCCATCTACCTTTCATCTATCTATCCTCCCATCTGTCCATCCTCATCCACCCATTCATACCTATCCATCCATTCAGCCAAACAAATACTTATACCCACTTTGTGCTAGGCACAAAATGGGTCTGACCCTGGCTGGGGCTGTGTGAAGAGCTCAGAGTAGAATCAGGATGCCGAGATGTACCTGTCACTCAGCTTCAAGGGGAGGAGGCAGGGCGGGGTCATCTGTGAGTTGGGGTACACGATCCTAAGGAAGAGTAACAAGATTGTGCTAAGCACATCCTCGTGGGCAATGCTTAGTACAGTACATGGCACCTGGTAGGTACCCAGTGACATAATCATTTGTTCATCTGTTTTAAAGTTCCTGTGAAAATTTATCTCAGAAAATCTCTTGGTACCCCAGATTAAAGTGCAATGATTCTCCAGCCTACCTGGTCATAAATGAGTGTGTGCACATGTCCATAAGATGGATGGGTTCCTCTTGTCCCTCCTTTTCTGCTTATGGTAATACTCCTACTGCCAAGAACCTCTCTATGATGTCTTTTAATGATCATCCTTTTTTTTTTTTTTTTTTTTGGCAGAAGGCAGAAGCTGTTGTTCCTGAAATTTGAATTCCTTTTAGTAATCACCTTCTGGCATTGTGCCCAGGGCAACTTCTCTGTTGTCTGTGAACCTGAAATCATGCTCCCAGAGAGAGGGGCCATTCTGGGAGGAAGCAGCCGTTCCCTTAACCAGGACTGAGACCGCTCTGGTCACCATATTACTTGGGGGAGATATTTATAAAGCCCAACTCAGGCAGCTCTAGGCAGACGTGCCAGTGTATCAGAAGCACACAGTGACTTCATTTCTTAATTCGTTTCCGGAAGTGGAGGGGAGATGACTTTTTCTGGGAGGGTGGAGTGGGGCTAAGTCCATGGGCAGAGATGGAGGGCTGGGTGTGCGGCTGGAGGAGGGGCTGGGAGGGGTAGAAAGTGGCGGCTCATTTAGCTGGTGTCCCCTTCTCTGGCGTATTTATTTTTGGAACAGCAAGAGAGCTAGTTGATTCATTGGAATCGGCCAACAGGACTCCTGCCATTTCCAGGAGGGCAGGGAAGGTGCAGGGGAGCTGGGCTGGGCGCTGTCCAAGGATGCGAGGGAGGCCAGCAGCCACCCCCCACACCCCCCCAATCAAAAATGCCTCCCGACATTCCTGCGTGACTCAGTCTTTGTGCATGCGGGGCCTTGCAGGATTCAGACAGGCTCTCTGTAGGTGGGGGAAATGGCTCTAGGCAGGGGGATAGACATCTGGGTCAGGTCTCTACTTGGCCACTGAGTTACTGTGTGATTTGGGGTCTGGGGCCTTCCCTCTCTGGGCCCCCTTTTTTTGTTTGACACTGCCAAGAGGATTGGGCCAACATCCTTAGTGACACAGAATTAGTTTTGACTAATTGACTAAGTCAAGACCCGATGAGTGCCTTAGCTTCGTGGGGTCTTGGTTTTGTCACCTGTTATCTAGCTACTCAAAGGGTGGTCCACAATCAATGTGCTCCTCTCAACAAGGTAAGTACTCAAGTTGAGAGCAGGCATTTTAGAAATAGTTATTTCAGATAGTAATTTTATGTCTATTGATTCTAGTAATAATAAAAATTGGATTTTACATAGTCAATACCTATTTTTCACTGCATCTCTCTAGTAGTTAATTTTGATTGACTTTTGCAAACTATTGGTGTACAACAGATTGGAATAATAACAATAAAACTGGCCCTTCACCCAGACAGCCTGAGCAGCACTGACCTCTAAAGTAGGAAGCTAAGATGTGGTGATAGCTACAGAATAGCTGGAAAATGGCAAAGCTTTGCTTCCTGTGTTGCAACTGATAATAACAGCAGTAGAATTCTGTGCCATCTGGGATGACCATAGTAAGGCCCACAATTTGGCCCTTGTAGGTGTCAGTTTGGGCCATTTGTCTTATATCCAGTATTCCACCCAGCTTATAAGGGACAAGCAGGGGTGGAACCCACATCAAACCTTGAGCCTCAATTTCTCCTGCCATCTCCCTGACTAGGGTCATTGCAGGACCTGGTTCCTTAGCCAGAGGTGAGGCAAGGATGAAGCACAGGCTGGTTCTGGGAGTGGGATGAGGGGGCCAAGTACTAGTGGGTGTTTGGGGTCCATACCATCCTACGGGGAGCGGGGGAGGGCAGGAGGGCTGGGGCACCTGGCCTGAAGCTAAGGACACAGATGAAGGAGCTCTGAAGAGACTCAGATAACAGGGGGCATCAGGGAGGAGAGAAGGGTCCCGTCAGAGGAGTCCCCATCAGACCTTAGTGAACCCTGCCCTTGCCCATCTCTTCGCATCCTCTCCCTGGCCCCCTTGGTTCCTGCCTTTGTGAAGGTTGTTGTGGTGGACTGGAGAGTAGTAGGAACTGCCTTCGGTTGACTTCTAGGCTTGGCTGTGCACCAGCTTCCCGAGGGACGTTAGCTAGTCTCCAAAGACGACCCCCAGTTAGTGATGCCTGTCAGGGCTTCTGGCTGAGCACAGCCTCAGTCTGGGCGCGCCTTGTGACTTGCTTCACTGCCAGGATGTGGCAGAGGAGATGCTGCCACCGAGACCTGCAGAGCTGCCCAGTCAAGTCCAGTCAACCTACAGAACTGAGAGAGCCTCGAAGGGCTGTGGCTTTCAGCCATCAAGTTTTAGGATGGTTTGTCACACAACTGATACTGTGCACCTTTAAGGAAAACTAGTGACGACTCTGGACTCCAGGCGTATCTTCTGTTGGACCAAGAGGACTTGCTAGCTCTTGAAAGTACAAAACATTGACTAGGTCTGCCACATAAGAATTTCTAGAGGTAGGGCCCGGAAATCTGCATTTTTAACAAGTGCGCCCAAGAGAGTTGACCACATTTTAAAATATCCTAGTTCATAACACAGGAGTCCCCATAACACCAAGTTACAGATACCTCAGTAATTGTGAGTTAGTCCAGTGTAGCCCTTCTTAGAGGTGCTTGCCAGGGGGCAAGCTGAAAAGTTTTCAAATGACGGAGTTGCCAGTGTGGAATGCCTGGCAGATTATGACCTTTCCTAATTCAGCATCATCCTGAGAGAAGGCTTCTGCCTTCTCTCCTGTAAGTTCAGGTATTTCTAATCCTGTTGTTCTCCTGCAGACAGTGTAGCAAAGAGGTTTCACCTGTGTGCCAGCTTGGCCAAGCCTATGGTCCATGGCTTCCTGGAAATGTGCTGTGATTCATAGTGATGTCTGCCTTGGATGTAGACTGGGGAGTGGCAGTGCCCGATCCTCACCTTTGCTGATGCTCCCAACATTCTGCTCCATGTTGTGACCTTTGCTTATTTCATTCCCTCTTCTTGGAAAGCCTGATGGCCCCTTTCCACATTGTACATTTTTCTCATTATTTATGCAGCTTGGATGACACCTCCCCATGAAGCTGGCTCTTGATGTTCCAAGTGCCTTCCTCTCTCGACCTCCCATGACCCTACAACTGATGCTGAGTTACGGTGTTCACCACCTCCTCCTATACATTCTCATTAATGTAGCCTCATCTACTCTGTTGGGTTGGATTCTTCTCAAGAGGAAGCCCCAGGTCAGTCACATCTTCATGCAATAGGGTGTCCAGGTGGGCCCACACTGAGAGCAGAGTTTGGAGGACTGGGGGGAAGAGGGAGCTGTTGGGTTCTCGAGGTACTTATTAGCTTGAGCTCAGCAGCAGAAGGTGGTGTTTGTGTGTTTTACTGGAGGAGGAAGGCGTGTGTGGCGGATATGGGTTGGAGGTAGGTGGGAACTGGTATGATGGGCTGGGATCAGGTCTGTTTGAAGGGTTTTCAGAGAATGGCCGAAAACAGAAACCAAATGACCCGCCTGACACAGGGGTCAAATGTCCTGCTCCAGTGCCCAGCTGCCCAAGCGTGAGTTGTCAAGGAGACAGTCCTGAGACCCCTCTCAGATAATGGGCAGACTGTGGGGGTGGGGCTGGGGTCCTGCAGAAATGCATGGGGGAGAGGCTTTGCAGTTTGGGTCTGAAGGGAACAGTGTCCTAGCTGGCTGGTTAGGGGACCACTGGGGAGCCCTGGCCCTCATTTCCTGCCCCAGAGCCTGGCACAGGGCTCACAGACAGTGGGTCTGACTTGCTCATCACCATCTCCTTGGCAACAGCCCAGTGCCTGGCACAGAGCAGGCAGTGATTGGCGGCACTGATGTTCTGTGAATGGTGGTGGTGGGGGAGGCAAAGGCAATGGGGTGGCCTCCCCTCTGCCCAGGACCAGATCAGAGCATGGAGACTACAGTGAAGTCTGTTGGGTTGTGCAGGGCTCTCCCTCTGCCCTTGGCACTCATTTTCCATCCTGGGTTCAAGGGCAACACCAGACCTTGCTCAGTGAAGTTCAGTAAAGTTTCAACTCTGGAAATCCAAAGGGAGCACCTCCTCCTCCTGAGGGTCAAATCCATGGAACCAGTGAGTGAATCTCCTGTTCTCCACTGTTGGCTTTTCTGAGTGAAAACTCAGCAGCACCAGTAAGGGAATGGGTCTCCCTTCTTTCTACTCAGGGCTTCCCTGGTGGCTGAGACAGTAAAGAATTTGCCTGTAATGCAGGAGACCGAGGTTTGATCCCTGGGTCGGGAAGTGACCCTTGAGAAGGAAATGGCAACCCACTCCAGTATTCTTGCCTGGAGATTTCCATGGGCAGAGCAGTCTGTTGGGCTATATAGTCCATAGGGTCACAAAGAATTGGACTCGACTGAGCAACTTTCACTTTTTCCCACTCAGCCTCTGTCTACACTAGGGACTGAGGCCCAGAGAGGGAAAGGGATTTGCCCAGAGTCACATAGCAAGTTAGTGTCAGGATGGGACCAGGCATGGGTCTCTGTAGCCCATTTTACTCCAGTGTCTTACTGTGTTCTCCTTGCCCACGAGTAGCACCAGCCTTCATCTTGGCTTCACCTTGTTTCTCTTTCTCTCCAACTCTGTCCCCCTCACCCCTGTCCTTTGCTCGATTGATGAAAGACATCCGGGTGATCCAAAGGCCAGTCTGTCCAGGTAGACCCCTCTCTTCTAGCCACATTCTTCCCTGTTTCTTCCTTTCATTTATTGTTTCACAGTCCATTACACCAACCTGAAGTCTCCTTGAATCTTTCTGTAGTATTTAGCTGATTCTGGTTTATAATCCCTGTTCTAAATTTCAAAACATTTTCATCTCTTACTCATTAAAAAGGAAAGAAAAAGTCAAATAAGTTTCCAGACCAGCTTATCCTCAGTATACTTCCCTTGTGGCTCAGGTGGTTAAGAATCCACCTGCAATGCAGGAGACCTGGGTTCAATCCCTGGGTTGGGAAGATAACCTGGAGAAGGGAAAGGCTACCCACTTCAGTATTATGGCCTGGAGAATTCCATGGACTGTATAGTCCATGGGGTTACACAGAGTCGGACAAGACTGAGTGACTTTCATTTCACTCTCAGCAGGAATGTTTGTGGGCCTTTCGCTTCACCTTGGAGGTCTGGTTTTCTGTGGCTCAGTGCCTCTAGTGAGGGTAGCTTCTAGTCCCCGGGAGGCGACATAAGCAGCTGCACCAGTGTGGCCACTCCCATCCCTCCCTTGAGTTATAGTCTGGGCCTGGAGCCCACTCAGTCCTGGCTCACTGGGACCCTTGAGCCTCTCTCCACTTGTCACCTGCTGCAGGAATCCTGCAGAAACCACCTTCTCCCTTGGGATCCTCTTCTCCATCCCAACAGAGGGCAAGGGACCACCAGAGCAGAACCTGGGCATCAGAGCTGCCCCTGGCTTAGTTCTTTTGCAATTACAAGCTCCTCCAGGCTCCTATCAGCTCACATTTGCACACCCTTGCTTTGTGCCAGGGACTCTGTTAGGCATTTTCAAATCCCTTATCTCATGTAATCCTCATGGTCTATTTCTATTGCACAGTGCTGCTCTGAGATCCATTTACCCCGTAGGGATGGGGGTGGGTAAATTATGAACATTTTATAGAGAGTCTAGTGTCATTGTTTTTAGGTAGAAGAGTCTGGATTTGAAATCAGATCTGTTAGTGTCAAGTCTGGGTCCATTCCCCCTAGATCACACTGCCCAAACCATGACAAATACTACTTAACGTTTTTATAGTGCTTTTAAGTTTGGAAAACTCATTCCCTAATTTTGCTGAACTTTCCAAGCTGTGTTGTGATTGCACTATCTCCACCACAAATGATACTTATAAATACAATAATATCATAATATGAACTGTTACAGAGAAATGTCCTGAGTGACATTTCTCTCAGGAGAAAAATGCAGTCACAGAGGAAGGAGCTCCCGATTCCCCAGGGGAGTTGGGGAAGGCTTCTTGGAGGAGGTGACATTTAAATTGGGTCTCAGTGGCTGAGTGGATCCTACACCACATGGAGGAGATGAAACAGGCATCATGCCAAAGACACAGGAGTATGCTCTGGTTCCTGTGACTGGCTCCTGACATGGGGGCGGGAGGTAGAAGAGGAAGGTGGGGGCCAGATTATGCTGGGGTTCAGAAGCCATGGGGAAAAAGTTAGACTCAGCCAGCATGGGAGGTGTCCCGCTGAAGGTGACCATGCAGGGTGGTGCTTAGAACAAGCCTTTAACCACGCTGTCTAACCAGTAGCCTTGAGCTATGTATGAGCGTTTGACCTATGGTGAGTACAAATAAAGAATTTACTTAAAATGTAAAAACCAATAGTTAATCCTATGACTGGGAAACTTGTAAGAATGTTTGGAAAAGTTTGGGCTTGTGAATCAATTTTCAACTATGCATTTTATGAAATCTAGATTCATAGAGTTCAATGAAAAATATTGTGAAAATTAACTTCACCTGTTTGTTTTTCCATTTTAAACTCATGACTGCTAGAAAATCTAAAGTGACATAGACTAGTTGTATAATGGGTCGCATTATATTTTTACTGGATGGGGCTGGTCTGTGTTTCTGATGTATTCAGAGGACCCTAGAGGCCCCTTCACGTGCCCTTTTAAAGGCCTTTCCAGTGACTCTGATGCTCGTGGCTAGGCACCCTGCTCCCAGGAATTCTGCTGTAGTAAGATGCCTGTGGCTATTGGGTGGAGGTTGGACTGAGGGGCCTGGAGGCAGCCAGGCTGCTGGTGGCATGTGGACAAGGAAGGAGGCCTGACTCAGGCACGGCCATGGGGGAGACTCCCTGAAGGCAAGGTAACCCTCATCTGAGATCCTCTTTCAAGGGCCCTGGTGCCCTCTGAGGGCCTCTGCCCTGCCCAGGCCACTGGACACTGGCGTTGGGCTGGGAGCAGGCACGAGTGCTGACCACAGCCCCCCAGGCTGGGGCAGTGGGTGTTGGGTGGTGCCCTGGGGAAGCTGGGCCCCCTGTGAGGGGCCAGGAGCCCTGCTGGAAGCTACCCTCTGGGGATTAATCCCAGGCCCACTGTGGAGACCGCAGAATGCCCCTGGCACACAAAGGGCCCAACTTGACCACCGTGTCTGTCCCCGGCCAAGGGCCAGCAGCAGATGGGGAGAGCGGCAGGGTTGTAAGGAGCTTCCCCCTGTGTATGGTCCTGCATGTGTGGCTGATTCTTTGCTCTTGTTTACACAAAAGATTCTTTGGGGGTACAAGCTGGTTTCAGAGCGGGTATTTGGAGAAGCCAGGGAGGAATGGGAAAGCCGATGGTACTGGAGCAGAGCCCACTCCCATCTAGCACCGAAACCCACACCCTTGGGCAGGCAGCACCAGGGCTAGCCCGTAAGCCTACCTTCACTATGTCCTCGTTAATGTTCTTAGGGTCCCGGTTCACCAGATCAATCTCCTTGAAGTGAATGTCCTTGACGATCTGGGCTTCCAGGTCTGTGTGCTCCTCGGCCATCATCGTGGAGCCGGGGGACCCGCGGGAGGAGATGGGAGCCGTGTGGCCGGCGGGGCTGAAGAGACCTGGGGCCCAGACACCAGTGTCCCCAGACTTGTGCCCCTGCTGGCTAAATAGGCCCCACCCAGCGTGCCGGCTGACAGCTGTCCCGCATAACTTCAGCCTGCCGCTGGCTGAAGCCTCCAGTGGCAAGCCTCCAAGCTAAAATTAAGACTGGAGCCCTGCTGGAAGACCCAGCACTCCTTAAAGGGGGCTGCGTGGGAGCTGGGCCTCACAAGTGAGTCAAGGGCCTGGCATCCCCTGATGCCACCGCAGTCGGCGGCTGCTATGCAGCCCTGGTACCTGTGTTTCTGCCCCCAGCTTGGCTTCTTGCTGGCTGCGTGAGCTTGGGCGCAACTTGTCTCTGGGCACCACATCCCCACTTGTAAAATGGGGCCATAATAGCACCAATCGGGGCTCTGCTTAACCTTGTGGAGAGGACACAAGCTTGTGGGGGGAAGGGCTTTAGAATGAAATCGGTCTCTGGTGGGGATTCTCGTTGGAGCAGTTGGCACCTGCCCTGTGGTTTGGTGGCCCAAAGCAGGGCTGAGGTTTTCCCACCTCTGGGGTTTCCCCTGGATGGGGGTTGATGGACTGTGGTTTTGGTTGGGGCTGGGGGAGGGTGAGATGGGAAGGAGACCACTCATGGGGTTGTCCACCCTCCTTTGCCTTTTGATACCACGTGGAAGACATGGAATCCATATTTACCCTGCCCTTTGCCCTGTCCCCAGGGACAAGCTTCCAGGATATCCCTGGACCCCAAGCACAGCACGGGCATCGGGCAAGCACCTCTTTCAGGTGTCTGTTCAGTTTCCCTGCATCCTTCTTCAGTCCAGCCATCACCCAAGGCCCCTGCCGCATGAAGGATGAAGACTCTGAATCCTCAGGTGGCAGGGTCTGTGCATTCGTTTATCATCCACCAACTCATCTCAAAATTTGCCAAGAGCTAGGATAAACAGATCGGTAAGTATCTGTCCCTGCCTTCTGGGGAGCCCACAGCCTAAGGTGACAGACTGATTAGAAAAATAAATAATTGTAATAATGTGTGGCAAGTACTGCAGGTTAATTTACAAAGAACTTGTCTTAGAAGCCCATGGGAGGTAATGGCTTACTCTGTGGACCTCAGGGAAGACTTCCTGAAGTAAGTGGCTTTAGCCACTCAAGGCGTTTACCACACAGAACATTTCAGGTTGAGAAGTGTAGCAGAGGACTATTATGAGCCAGAATGCTGAGAATTGTGTAGTGGCTTGAGCACATGTTGTCTGAGGGGTGAGGGAGGGGGTAAATCTTGATTCCGGCCTGGGTGTGAAGAATCTCAAATGTCATACTGAAGAGTACAAATTTGTCTAGAAGTGCTGGGAAGCCAGTGAAGGCTTCATAGCAGCAGAAAGTCTTTAACAGATTCACATGTAAGGAAGATTTGATTGGAGCTGGGTGAGGTTTGAAACAGGAAGACTAAGCTAAAAGCTGGTGGTGGTAAAAGACTCTTATCAATAACTGTACTTGGATACAAGTAGTAAAGATACAAAATAATATATCCAAGATAGGGCCTTTTTTTTTCTCTTTTGCTTAATACAAATCGATACTTTAAAACTACTGTGGTGGCTCCATGGTGTTATCAGGCACCAGCCCTCCATCTTTCTGTTCTATTCTCAAAGCTACCTTGTAGCACAAGAAGGATGCTACCCTTCCAGTCATCATGTCTGAGTCTAGACAAGAAGAGTGAGGCAAGGGCAGGGTAGGAAAATGCATCTGTCAGCCAAGTCAACTTCATTAGAAAACTTTCCAGGAGGTCCTTCATGACAACCGTTTATTTCTCACTAACCATCTGTCTTGGCAACGCCAGGAAGTGTCGATATTTAGCTGAGTACAGTTTCAGCCTACACAGTATCACTAGTGAAAATTGTTAGCAACTAGAAAATTCTGTCCTGAAACCTCTTAGGAATTACATTTTTTTTTTCAATCCCCCTACCTGGGACCGGGTCCTAGGGATATATATACCTCCTCCTGCAAAGAAATTAGGACAAAGGTTATTGCTGCTTGTGTTTGTATGGGCTGTGGCAGGAATCTGAACCTGAGCTTGAGCTTTGCCCACTGCAGGACCAGATATATCTGGTAAAAAGCTGGAGCACGGTCAGAAGGGATGGAGGAGCCACCGGATGGAGACCCATCCTAAAGGAGAAGTGATGATAAAAGATAATAGTAAGGATTATAGAGATTGTATTTTTCAAAGGCGGCCGCATCTGTGCTCTTACAATGGTACTGACACCCCTTCCAGCAAGATTGGCTCACAGAGTCTAGCAGCACTGATTCTCCGTGACTTTGGGGCCAGGCTGTGAGAAGGATATAGCTTCCAGGGTCTCTCCTCCCCAGACTGTTGCCCTTGGAAGTTAGATGCCACACTGTGAGGAAGCCCAAGCTGGCTCATAGGGAGAGATCACAGGCAAAGGAACCAAGGCTCCCAGCCATCAACCAGCATCAACTCTTAGATGTGTGAGTGAGGGAGACTTTGGATGACTCTAGACCCTAGATTTCAAGTCACCCTTAAACCTTCATGCCTTTCAGGTGAAGCCCAAATGTCATGGAACAGACACAAGCTGTTCTCTCTGTGTGCTGAATATCTAAAGTGCAGAGTCCACGAGCAGACTTTTCCTGCATCACTAAATTTTGGGGTAGCTTGTCTGACAGTCATAGCAACTGGAACACGGTGATAACAGCAGTGACAGCCGCTGCTGTTTGCGGAGGTTCCCTGTGTACTGGTGCCTGGCCAAGGCACCCTAGATTTGTGGAAGTTGGCTCGTTGGTCATGGAAAGGGGTCACTGCCCTGGGCCAGTGGTCAGTGCTAAGGGATGGGGTAGTGGGGAGCTGAAGCACATTTCGGATTTCAGAGGAAGCAGGGGCTATGGGCTGAGGTGCCCAGGGAACGCTTTCTGCAGGTGGTGGCTCTTCAGCTGGTGCTTTGACAGAGGGTGATTGGAATCAGAGAGGCAGACTGGAAAAGAGGCAGACGTCAGGGACAGAGATCTGTCCCTCATTTCACGATGGCTATCCCGTTTCCAGACACACGGTAGTGGAAAGGACACTTAGTCTCTTCTCAGCGCCAGCACCAACCAGCTCCTTGGTCTTGGCTCAGCTCCCTACCTCCTCTGTGCTGAGTTCTCACCTGTCGCATGTGGATGATGACACCCACTGTGTTCCTTCCATTGTGACTATGTGCCTCTCACACCAGGAGAAAAACCGGTGGGACACCAGCGGGCGCACGTACCCAGGGAGATGTCACTAAGGACGTAGTGAAGGATGAAGCTTTCGAGACAGCCCTGGGGCAGTGCTCCTGGCGTGAGAACACAGGGCAGGAAGAGTAGCTTTCCGAAATCCATTTTGCACCCGGGGTTTATGGAGGACTCTGTGTTCTTGTTTTAAAGGTATTTTGGGAGAGTATTATTTGGCTTGCTAAGGGAGTGAGAGGAAAAAAATTTTGAAAATGGGATGTTCAGTAAGACATACTCTTGTGGAATGTGAACAGGGAAGAAATAGAGATGGTGTGGGCTGACTTGCCAAGAATGTTGTAGTGCTGTGATCCAAAGACTCGATAACTATCAAATTTAGAACTACCCTTAACCAACAATGTTCACCACTTAGCCCCAAGTTTCCAAAGTAGGGAAGGGTAGGATGAGGAGTAGAAAAGGAAACGTTTTTTGTTTCTCTTGGGAGTTTTAGATCTAGGTGCAAGGCTTCTATGTTCTGCTCACCCTTTGGCTTTCAGACTCTGCATTTAGAAGACAAGTCAGAGCATGCCAGAGCCGGGAGAAATCCAGAAACTGAGAGACCAAAACGTCTTGGTTAAAGGAGAAGAGAACTTGAGGTTTGGAGGCAGGGGAACCAAGAGTAATTGGACAGATGCTCAGCAGCAGGTCACTCGCCTCCAAGCTTCAATTCACTCCACTGTAGCACGAGGATTAGGACGTCGTCTCTTTTTAGCAGCTTATGGTACCTGATTCCTACCAGAAACCTTGGAGATTTTTGGAATGGATTCCAAAAATGGCACTGTGATCTTAAGATGCTTTAAAAGAGTTATGTCATCTAGAACAATAGAGGTGGCTGATCTACCTAACTCCTCACTGGTCAGACTACACTTGGAACATTGTTTAGAGCCTTAGAAAACTGGATTATATCTAGAGAAGGTGAGTAAGATGGGGCAATAGCTTGAAACATGTCTTAATGAGAAAGAACAGTTTTGGATTGGAGAAGAGGAGTCTCAGTAGGGAAAAACAGAAGAACTTCACTTAAATCCCTGAAGGCTTAAGGATGAAATTGATCCTGGGTGGTCTCAACGATGGATGAGTAAGTGGCTGATTCTGGCTTCATTCAGCCCAGTGCCTGGATTGTTGTAAGCTGTCTTGCTAATGATAGCTGGTAGGCTTCCTGGTAGCTCAGATGGTAAAGAATCTGCCTGCAATGCAGGAGACCTGGGTTGGATTCCTAGGTTGGGAAGATCCCCTGGAGAAGGGAATGGCTACCCACTCCAGTATTCTTGCCTGGAGAATTCCATGAACAGAGGGGCCTGGTGGGCCATAGCCCATTGGGTCTCAGGGTTGGACACGACTAAATGACTAACCCTTTCACTTTCAGTGTTACTCTTAAGGAAGAACTTTGCTGTAAGATTGGGTCTCAGCCTCCAAAGAATCCACTCCGATTTAATTTTCTTTTTATTTATTTATTTATTGTTAGTTGTGCTGGGTCTGCGTTGCTGTGTGCAGGCTTCCTCTGGTTGCAGCAAGCCAGGGCTGTTCTTCTTTGCCGTGGGCAGGCTTCTCATTGTGGTGGCTTCTCTTGCTGCGAAGCTCTAGGAGCACGAGCTTCAGGAGTTGCTTATGGGCTCTAGAGCACGGGCTTAGTAATTGTGGTGCATGGGACTAGTTGCCCCACAGCTTGTGAAATCTTCCTGGACCAGGGATCAAACCCGTGTCTTCTGCATTGGCAGACAGATTCTTAACCACTGGACCACCAGGGAAGTCCCAGTTTAATTTTTACTTGAGCTTAGGAGGCCAGCTGCACCCCGAGAGCCCTGATCATTCAGAGAATGCCCCCACCTCACAAACAGTGTTTAAAACCAGGCTAGGGACTTCCCTGGTGGTCCAGTGGTTAAGACTCTGCACTTCCAATACAGAGGGCATAGATTGTATCCCTGGTGGGGGAACTAAGATCCCACATGCTGCATGGTGTGGCCTAAACAAACAAGCTGGAAAACCGGGCAAGCTCAGCGCCTCTGTATGTAGGGAAGCTTCCCTGGGACCATTTCTTCAGTCACCGCAGAGTGACTTGGTGCTGGTGTGTCTGCAGGACTCAGCGGATGGATGGGAACCACAGATGAGGAATGCATCATCTCAGCAAATGCTTACCGAGCTGTGGGTCATTACTGGTGCTGAGGATGCAGCGGAGAAGGTTAGGAGCAGAGCTGGCCAGCTGTATAGTTCCCCTGGGAGGCAGATGAGAAAAACCAGTGACCAATGCAGGGCCCAGCCCCAGGTGACATGAGACTGGCAGCGGGGAGGGACTGGAGGGTGTGGGAAGAGGGGCTACATGGTCCTCACCTGGAGGCATAGGGGATGTGGGGGGACCGCCGCACCCCACGCCTCATGGACTGTGATGAGCTATAAGGAGCAGTGGGTGGACACTGTCCCCGAGCATCTGGTCTTTGCTCTTGGGCAGTTTCAATGGGCTCAGCAGCACGGTGTGTATTTAGAGGGCAGATTTTAGGAGTAATATTGTGCATAGGTTGAACTGTGTGCCCCTAAGAGATATAGAAGTCATCACCCTCAGTATCTGGGAATGTGACCTTATTTAGAAATAGAGTCTTTGCAGATGACCGGGTTAAAATAAGCTCAGTAGGGCGGGCCCCCATCCTGAATGACTGTGTCCTTGCCAAAAGGAAATGTGGACCCAGGGACCGATGTGCACACAGGGACGATGTGATGTGAAGACAGGAGTCATGCTACTACAAGGCAAGAACCTACCAGAAGCTAGGAGCAGGGCCTGGAGCAGATCTTTCCCTGTGCCCTTGGAGGGATGTGAGCCTGCAGGCATCTTGATCTCAGACTTGTTTCCTCCTGAACTGTAGGACAATACACTTCTGTCGTGTAAGCCAATCTGTTTGTGGTACTTTGTTACTGTGGCCATAGGCAGCTTCTATGGTGGAAGGGCCCAAACCTTAAACTGTCTTAGTTTCCTTTTGCCGCTATAACAGATGAGCACAACTTATTTTAATATAACACAGAAATTTCTCTCTTACATTTCTCGAGGTCAGAAGTCATACAATCAAGTGGTCAGCTGTCCAGTGCTCCTTTTGAAGGATCTAGGGGAGAATTTCCTTTTTTGCCTTTTCTAGCTTCTAGAAGCCACCTGTGTTCTTTGATTTGAAATCCCTGCTCCTGTCTTCAAAGTACATCCCTTCAACCTCAGCTCCAAATCAGAGCCTGTGTTCCAGGCTCTCGTCTCTACTCTGTCCTCTGACTGCCGTCTCCAACCCTATATGTCTGGTTCTTGCCTGTTGGTGATAAGCACCTAGGTTCCTCTTGAGCCCTCAGCACTGACTCTGTGGGCATTCTGGGGCCCCATAACCCAGGGTGGTCTCTCCAGACAGCAGAAACACTGCTGGTCCCTAGCTGAGCAGAACCTACTGGTCAGTCAAAATGCATCTAGCCCCCAGGCTCTCCTTCCTTCCCTTTCTTTTTATATGAACATCATATTTGAGATGAAAAGCGATTTGGGACTCCATAGCAGGAGGGACTTTCCAACAGCCAGAGCTCTCGGAATGGCGTAGGGTACCAACACAGCTCCTCTGGAGACAGCAGAATCCTGTAGATCTTAAGAGCCTGGGCTTCTGAGTTAAATTGACCTGAGAGGATCTAACAGTTGTATGACCTTGAGCCTTAGTTTTCTCCTCTATGACAGGAATGATAATAGTAGGATGAAATGAAGACATTGCCAGGTCACAGATTTAAATGCTCTCAAGAGAAGTGAGCAAACCAGACCAGGTGGAAGAAACACAGGGCTTTGCTGGTCATCTCTCTTTGGGTAGACCTGGGGACAAGAAACATACCCTTTATTTATTTAATTTTTAGCTATTGGGAAAACATTAGTGACTAACCAAGGGAAACTCAGCTTCAGTGTGGGGTTGGATAAAGAGTGGTAGGAACTGTGGAAAACTGACCACAGGCCCTACTGCCCCACAGAGGAGAGGGGTGCTCAAGCTTGAGAATGGAGCTAAACAGCTTAACCGAAGTGAAGACGGACTGAGCCAGCTTGGTCTAGGTCTGGAGTCCTCCTGGACTGTGAAGAGTCAGTGTGCTGGCCACACACATCAGTTATGTCGGCATCTCTGGTTTAGAACCTGGCATCAGTCATTTTTAGAGCTCTACTCTCGGTGAGTCCCAGTTTTATTTTTTTTACATATTTTAATACGTATATATTTATTATTTTAATACAACTTTTAAAGGTTACTTTCCATTTACATTTATTACAAAATGTTGGCTATACTCCCCGTGTCATACAGTATATCCTTAAGCTTGATCCTGTCTTATACCCAATAGTTTGCACCTCTTAGTCCCCTACCCCCATGTCGCCTGCTCCACTGGTAACCATTGGTTTGTTCTCTGTATCTATGACTCTCTTTCCTTTTTGTTATATCCACTAGTTTGTTATACTTTTTAGGTTCCACAAATAAGTGTTACCATACAGTGTTTATCTTTGACGTCTTTTTTTTTTTTTTTGATGGTTAATAAAGCATTTTTATTAACTAGCTAGTTACTGCCATTGGAAGTTACATTGATTTTATTTTTTTTCCCATTTGTTTTTATTAGCTGGAGGCTAATTACTTTACAATATTGTAGTGGTTTTTGCCATACATTGATATGAATCAGCCATGGATTTACATGTATTCCCCATCCCGATCCCCCCTCCCACCTCCCTCTCTACCCAATCCCTCTGGGTCTTACCAGTGCACCAGGCCCGAGCACTTGTCTCATGCATCCAGCCTGGGCTGTTGATCTGTTTCACTCTAGATAATATACATGTTTCGAGGCTGATCTCTCGAAACATCCCACCCTTGCCTTCTCCCACAGAGTCCAAAAGTCTGTTCTGCACATCTGTGTCTCTTTTTCTGTTTTGCATATAGGGTATCATTACCATCTTTCTAAATTCCATATATATGCGTTAGTATACTGTATTGGTCTTTATCTTTCTGGCTTACTTCACTCTGTATAGTGGGCTCCAGTTTCATCCATCTCATTAGAACTGATTCAAATGGATTCTTTTTAATGGCTGAGTAATATTCCATGGTGTATATGTACCACAGCTTCCTTATCCATTCGTCTGCTGATGGGCATCTAGGTTACTTCCATGTCCTGGCTATTATAAACAGTGCTGCGATGAACATTGGGGTGCACGTGCCTCTTTCAGATCTGGTTTCCTCGGTGTGTATGCCCAGATCTTTGACTTCTTTTACTTAGCATAATACCATTCAAGTCCACCCATGTTGTTGTAAATGGCAAAATTTTATTAGTTTTAATGGCTGAGTAATATTCCATTATGTGTGTGTATCATATATATATATATTTTAATCAGGTTTCTTCTTCATCTCTTTATCCATTGTTGGACACTTAGGTTGCTTTCGTAACTTGGCAGTTGTAAACAGTGCTGCCGTGAACATGGGGGTCAGTGGTTCCCAGTTCCAGAACCAGTAGTCTGGCAGTGGGGAGGGAGAAGGCACAGCCATGGGCCCCCTGGTGATTGGGGCTGGGGAGAGAGACCCAGGGAGAAAAGGAGGCCATGATAGGGGTTTGAGGGTGATTGCTATCAGCTGTGTCTTCTCCCTGTGACCCCCGTCACTGTCTTCATAAAGCTTCATATATCCTAACGTGCCTATTGTCATGAACTTTGGAGGAAAGGGCCAAGTTCAGTATTAAACTGATGTGGGCTAAGATGGCTCTTGTGAATAAGAAGGGTACTGACTGACTGTGGATGAAAGATCAGAGAGTCCTTGTGAAATTGTTTAGCTCTGGCTGGTCTTTTATGGGAAACAGTATACCTCTTTTCAGAACTCAGACAAAAAGAGTGACAAAATGTACATTTACAATGAGAAATTATCTTTTAAAAAATATTTATTTACATATTTAGCTGTGCTGGGTCTTAGTCATGGCACACGGGATCTTTGATCTTCATTGAGGCATGCAAGATGTTTACTTGCGGCATGCCAATGCTTAGTTATGGCACATGGGATCTAATTCCCCAACCAGGGATCGAACCCAGGCCCCCTGCTTTGGTAGCATGGAGTCTCAGCTGCTGGACCACCAGGGAAGTCCTGAGAAAGGATCTTGACAGATTGGACAACAGGAAGATGTCCTTTGGGGGTTACAGAGCAAGTGGCTGGTGAGGCTCCAACAGGAAATAAAAATTTCCCAACCAGCCTCCGTGAACTTGGTAAACTCCAGCTTAAAATTTAACTTAAACTGGCTCAAGGGAGACAAAGATAATAGGCTGTATGGGGAATGACTGTCAAAAGTTAAATGGAGTGTTTAAAGAAAAAGAGTCCTTGATCACCCCTAGGGGGGTGGAACATTTGGGAACATTTAATAAGATCATTAAACTGAGGCAGCTGAGCAGACGGATTCATTAGGTTGCATTTATCTGATGAACTTGGCACTTCTTCCAGGTAAATAAGTCATTCTTACTGGAATAGAACTTTTGTAGTTGGGGACTGGCCTTATTTTGTTCAGATTCAAATAGACAAGGCCTTTGTTTTGCTCGGTCATGTGAGGTTCGCCGTATAGCATTTGATTTTCATGTGCTGTAGTGTTGGCATGGGCTTATAAAGAGAAGTTTTAGCCAACGTGCATATTTCCATCCATATTTTGTGTACCATAGTGTAGGAGGAGTTAATTTTATTGGGTGAAATGAGATGTCCTATTGGCAGACTTTAATTTATCCCCATTTAGTGAACAAAGCAAAGAGTGGTCCATTTGGTTGGTTCCCAGGAGCCAAGAGAGTTGAGGAAGCAGGCAGTGGCTTAGAATGAGGGAAAGGGGCAATGTGATTTAAAGTAATATGTATTTGGTCTTTGTCCCTGTTCCTGTCACACTCCCATACCCCTGACCTTCCTAGAGGGGAGGGGGCTAGATATTGAACTGTCATCCATGGCCGGTGATGATCAGTCATGCCTATGTCATGAAGCCTCTGCAGAAACTCTTGAAAAGGATGCATTTGGGAGAGCATCTGGGTTAGTAAACAAATGGAGGTCCTGGGAGAGAGGTGTGCCCAGAGAGGGCCGGAAGCACTGTGGCCCTCCCCCATACCCTCACCCTATGCACGCCTTCCATCTGACTGTCCCTGAGTTATATCTGTTCATAATAAGCAAAGAAAAGTGGTCATCTCATCAGTCAAATGCTTCTCTGAGTTCTGTGAACCACTCTAGCAAGTTAACTGAACCCAAGGAGTGTGTCATGGGGACCTCTGAACTATAGCCAGAAGCCCAGGTGACAATCTGGATTTGTGATTTGCATCTGAAATGTGTGTTTTTGGAGGAGTGCCGGGGGAGAGTGCACAGTGTTGTGGAACCGAGCTCTTAACCTGTGGTATCTCATGCGATCTCCAGATAGTGTCAGAATTGAATTGAGTTGCCTGACACTCAGCTGTTGTCAGAGAATTGCTGTGGTGGTGGGAGGGGCAAAACCCACGCTGGAGCAGGGACTGGGCCCCTCACCCTCGAAAGGTGCTGAGGGAAACGGCTTTGGGTTTGTGGCAAGATGACCCAGGGAGTTGGAGGAAAGCTTGCAAACTGAGAGAGGAGGTTGAAACAGAGAATGAGAAAGCATGGAGGAGAAGCAGGGGCCTTGTAGTCACGCCGCCCCAGGCTGGCCTGGTTGAGGAGAGCAGATTTATTTAACGGGGTTGGAACAGGACACTTTGAATAAAATCAGGTTACCTCTAGTTATGGAGCCTGCAGGACTTTCAAGCCTTCTGAACTCAATTCTGAGAAATTAACTGAGCAGTTGGTTCATGGAAAATGAGTGGCAACTAGGAATAAGTTCTTTTCAGTTTAACTTTTTGGAACACATGCCTGGCCTCCAGCAGGAGATCTGTAGATATTTGTTGAGTGAGTCAATGAAAATCATTCCACATGGATTCTCTCTGAGAAGACAAAAAGAGCAAAAATGCTCAGCTGGCAAATTCTATGAATGAATTTTCACAGGTGATAGAGAAAAACTTTGCTGTTCTGTATAAAACTCTTTTTCTGAGCTATAGAGACATTGGATTAAAGGCATCTCTGGGCCGGCTTCGCACTGACAGAAGGGGAGGATTGTGAACGAGCGTCCGGCTCCAGCCACGTTGAATGCCTGCTCCACTAGGCGGGAAGCAGCTGGCTGCACATCAAGGCTGAGCCTGGTTCTGGAAGCTGCCAGGAGTGGCTCTTGTTATACGCACAGAGTGACTCATGTCACAGCTGAGTCAAGAAATCCGAGCAGCTTTCGGCTGAATTCCGCATACTTTTGAATTGACGGTTAATATTAAACACAGAAAATCTTGAGATGTGTTTTGAGAAGCTGAGATATAAATTGGCTGTATAAATTCAGATTCACCCTGATTCTAGAGCTACACACCCAGTGTGACTTCAGGCGAGTTACCTGATGGAGGGAGGGGTAACGTGTGTTAGTTCTCATGGGATCGCCCTCATAACTCAGAAGGTGGGAGCTACTGAGGTTCAGAGAGGCGCAGTATGTGCCTAAGCTCTCACAGCTGCTAAGTGGTGGTGCTGAGATTTGAACTCAGCGATGCCCAAAGCTCTCCCCCGGGTTACAGGGTGCTTCAGAAAGGGAACAAGAGGACCCGTGGTTGGCAATTGAAGATGACCTTTTTATGGAGAGTGGGGGCCGGCCTGTGCAGAGATGCTGCTGCACATGGATTCTGGGACAATTTTTGTAGGGGGATTAGAGGGTCCTGACTGGGAGTATAAGGCAGGAGATCCTGGGTCTGATTGTATAAGTTGTTTCTAGACCTGCAATCTTAATGAATCTGGGGTTCCCTTGGGGTACAGCCAGGAGATGTGCTGGGGAGAGGTCCTGGCGGGTAGAGCTGATACCAACAGGGTCAGCAGCACGGGAAGGCACACATGGTGTCTGAGCCTCATGTGCCTCCAGCCCTGGGGAGGGAACTCTGGCCGGTGAGCCTGGGGCCGGGAAACATAGGGTGGAGCAGCAGCAGCAGCCAGTGGCTGTCTGGAGTTGAACTTTAGACAGTTGAAATGAGAGCCAGCCCTACAGAGCCCAGGAATTGGTTGATGGTAACAATTTTTTGGACACAGGCCAGATTTCCCTTGGGGAGTCCCAGAAATTTGGGGTTGGAGGTACACGGTGCAGCAAGACCAGACGATAGCAGAGACAGAGGTATGAGTGTCTCCTTTCAAGAGGGAAGCTCCAGGTGGTGCCCATGCCCCATCCAGTGCTGTCTGTGCCTATCCTTCCGGGCGCACAAGTGGCCGATCCCTAACCTGCTCTCCCTGCGGAATGCCTGGTGGGGTCTGTCCTGACCTCACCAGCTGCGCCCCTGGCCTGATCTTTGGTCCTGCCCCAGTGCACACCCCGGGGGCTCCTGCACTTTGGGGGTAGTCACAGGACTCCAGAGCCCTGTGGGTGCCTGGGCACTTGCAGGCATCCTGGGTGCCTTCACTTGGGCTGCCGTAACACAGTGCCAGAGATAGATGGTTTAACACAGACATTTATTTCTCAGAGTTATGGAGACTGGAAGTAAGTTCCCAGATCAAGGTGCAGGATGTTTGGGTTTCAGATGGGGGTGCTCTTCGTGGCTTGCAGACAGCTGCCTTCTCATTGTGTCCTCACATAGCTCTCTGGTGTCTCCTCTTGAAAGGACACTGGTCCTCTTAGAGCAGGGCCCCACCCTTATGGCCTCATCTAACCTTTATTGCCTCCTTACTCCAGATAATCCCATTGGGGATTAGGACTTCATAATATGAATTTACGAGTGGGGGACAAAACTCAGGTCAGAGCACCGGGCCCACCAAGCATGCAGGCTGTTCTCGTTGCTATTCTGTTGCAGGCTGCCTCTGCCTCCTTAGGCTGCTCTGAGGGGCCAGCTCTAGGCCTGTCCTTGCTAGGACCCCCAGCCTCCTAGGGCCTCCTGTCTGGCGCCGCCAGAACTCTCTAATGCTCGGGGTGGCCTTTGAGGTTCTGCAGCTCAGCAGAGATCAGTCAGGAGGGGATGCCTGTGATGCCTGTGCTCGTCCTGCCAGCACCCCCCAGCCTACCCACATGGTTCTCCGGGGCTCCCCCCACTTGGCTTAGAAAGGACCCCCTGGCACCTGCACCTGCAGCAAATTCCCTTCAGAAATCCCCTCCCTTCCCATCCATAGGTGGTGGCAGGTGATGGGTTTGGCAATTCAATATCCTGTTCAGTCATTTTTGAAATAAACACTTATATACCACAATGAAGTACTGTTACATGCCAGTCAGGATGGCTGCTATCCAAAAGTCTACAAGCAATAAATGCTGGAGAGGGTGTGGAGAAAAGGGAACCCTCTTACACTGTGGTGAGAATGCAAACTAGTACAGCCACTATGGAGAACAGTGTGGAGATTCCTTAAAACACTGGAGATATAACTGCAATATGACCCAGCAATCCTGCTGCTGGGCATACACAGAGGAAACCAGATCTGAAAGAGACACGTGCACCCCAATGTTCATCGCAGCACTGTTTATAATTGCCAGGACATGGAAGCAACCTAGATGCCCATCAGCAGACGAATGGATGAGGAAGCTGTGGTACATATGCACCATGGAATATTACTCAGCCATTAAAAAGAATTCATTTGAATCAGTTCTAATGAGATGGATGAAACTGGAGCCTATTATACAGAGTGAAGTAAGCCAGAAAGATAAAGACCATTACAGTATACTAACACACATATATATGGAATTTAGAAAGATGGTAACGATAACCCTGTATGTGAGACAGTAAGAGAGACACAGATGTATTGAACAGTCTTTTGGACTCTGTGGGAGAGGGCGAGGGCAGGATGATATGGAAGAACGGCATTGAAACATGTAAATTATCATATGTGAAATGAATCACCAGTCCAGGTTGGATGCATGATACAGGATACTTGGGGCTGGTGCACTGGGATGACCCAGAGGGATGGGATGGGGAGGGAGCTGGGAGGGGGGTTCAGGATGGGGAACACGTGTGCACCCATGGAGGATTCAAGTCAATGTATGGCAAAACCAATGCAATGTTGTAAAGTTAAATAAATACATTTGTTAAAAAACACTTATATAGCATTTTCTAGATGCCAGAAGTTGTTGTAGATGCTTTATGCATATTCTTTAATTCTTACATGGAATCTTGTGGGAAATGATAATTAGCCTCATTTTACAAATGAATTGATAGAGGCACAGAGAAGTTAGATAACCGGCCCAAAGTCACATGGCTTATACGTGACAGAGCTAGGATTTGAGTCGCAGCAGTGGAGCTCTGGAGTCAGGGCCTCTAACTACTGTTCTTGTGGCCTCTCAGAGGCTAGGATTGCATGAGTGAGGAAATTGAGGCTCAAAAGAGGAAGTGACTGAACTGAGTTTTCCTAGCCCATAGATGGCACAGCCCGGAGGCTTAAGTTGAGGTTCATGACTCCAAGTCTAGTGCTCTTCCCCCAGTTCCCTCGGCTGGCTTTTGAATACTTTCAAGCACAATGAAACTTACAGGGCTGCTCTCACAGTGACTGCAAACAACTTTTTTCCACAGTGGAGGCCTCTGGGATATTGTGGGTGGGTTTCTAGAAGAATCAACCCCAATTCCCCACCACTCCCCTGGAGTTCATCCTACACGTGTGTCTTTGGAGCTCTTGTCAAACTGAGGTCGGGAGAACCCAGCTACCCGTGTCTCCATCTTTGCTGTACCCCCTGCTGCCTGCCCTCCCCACTCCCTACCCTCCACTGTATTCACACCACTGGTTACTCACGCTCCTCCATCATCAGGCTTGACACTTGGCATGAATCAGGAGCTCTGGGCCACGCTGGCTGCTCTGACAGGAGCCACCATCAGAATAACAGCACCAGCCTGATGACTCCTAGAATGTACATCCCAAGTCACAGACTGCTCCTCAGCCCTCTACTCCTTCACTCTGCTGACCATTTTACATGAAGATGAGATGGATTGATTGCCGATTAACACCCACTAAAGCATTAGCTCATGACTGTCTAAAGGTTTTATATTGCCTAGTGTCTGCCTGATACTTTCATAAAATTTGTTGAGCTAATGGGTGAGTCAGCCTCCCAGGGACATTTTAACAGAGGATCCTGGAAGATGCCAGAGCCTTCCCTGAAAGCATTAATCTCTGGCAGTGGGATCTCGGACGTCACACCAGCCACTGTGATTCATGGTGTTCAGCTGGGTTCGGCATCCTCACCTCCCTATGCCCAGATTCCTCCCTGACCTTAGAGGGGGTGCAGCCACTGAATGAGGTCGGTTCATTCATGCTGCATTCGTAAATGTGTGACAGTGATCTCACGCCAGCACATGGTAGAGTCTACCAAAGGCCACTCCCATCTTTGATTCATCTGATTTGTATGTCAGCTGACTGCCCACAGGCGCTTTGTCCCCCAGTACCATAGCCTTGGATGTTGATAGCCCTACCCGAATCTCCAGGTGGCTGGAATCCACAGACAGCCTGTTCATCTGGCCATCACTGGCCATGTGTCTCACCCCTATTCCCACACAACACTCAACCACTTACGCCCTCAATTCCCACACCCTCCAACCTACTACACCACTGACACCAGGCCCGCATAGTCCCAGTGGCTTTAATGGGAGAACGCACTTTTCTCCTTGGTTTTCCTGGAGGTCAGTTCTCCCCTGCTGCCCCAAGTGCACCTCTAAGCGGAAGCCCTTATCAAGACTTGCAGACCAGCAGTTCTCAAAGTGTGGCCTGTGGACGAGCAGCAGGAGCCTCACTGGAAAGCTTGTCAGACATGCAGGTTATTTGGCTTCATCCTAGACCAGGGTAGGTCCTGGTGATCCACATTTAGATCCCCTCCAGGTGATTCTGACACAAGTTCAAGTTCAGAAACCTCTAGACAATCAGTGTTCTCTCCTTTGGAAGATTTCTGGTGCATCCAAATTTCTTCTTGTTATGAAGGTTTCAAGGGCAGTTAAGCTTCTGCCAGTAACCTCCCTGTTTAGCCAACAGAACGTGGGCTTTGGAGTCAGCAGGCCTGGGTTCTGCCATCTGTGCTGCTTATGTGCTAGGCAGCCCTGGGGAGGGTGGTTTACCTCTCTGAGCCTCAGTTTCTAACTCAAACAGTATTCTCTGATTGTACCCCGTCCTGTGATTCTCGTGAGTCTTGAGGGAGATCGCATCTTTGGAGCTGCTTTATGAAGTGGAAATTTAGGGAATATGGGTCACCTTATGACTTCCAGGCTTCTTCTCTGAACAGACCTCTGGGTGCTGAAAGCCTGAGTCCCTGATTGACCAGTGTGGGGAGAGGGATGCAGGCATGTTGGAAGACTGGCTTGAAGACAGAGCGCGTGGGGCGTGAGCAGAGGGCTAGGAGCACCCTCTGTATTTAACTTCCCATAGGCGGTTTTCAGGCTCCCCTGGTGCTCAGATGGTAAAGAATCTGACCTCAGTGTGGGAGACCCGGGTTCGATCCCTGTGTTGGGAAGTTCCCCCGGAGAGGGGTATGGCTACCCACTCCAGTATTCTTCCCTGGAAAATCCCATGGACAGAGGAACCTGGCAGGCTACAGTCCATGGGGTCACAAAGAGTCGGACACGACTGTGCAGCTAACACTTAAGACAGTTTTCATTCTGAAAAATCAGCTAATCCCAACCACCCTACTGAGTTAACAGCACTTTTCATTATTCTGAACTTCTTTATTTTTTTACCCCTAGAAATAGAAATTTTCCATAATGGTAACCCAACCTGTATACAGTTGACCCTTGAAAAACACAAGAATCAGGGTGCTGACCCTCCACACAGTTAAAAATCCGACTGTAATTTATAGTTGACCCTCATTGTATGCAAATTTCTCTGTGTTAGATTCAACCAACCTCAGACTGTAGAACTGTTCAAACTGTTCAAACCATGTTGTTTCAGGGTCAACTGTACATTTTCTTTTTGCACACTAGGTATATTAACATTTTCTAAGTTGTTACATAATTTTCACAATTGTCACCTTAAATGGCTCCAGAATATTCCATTAGGTGCATATGTTATAACTTGCTGAACTGTTTCCATACCATGTATGTTTTTAAATTTTTCTTTGTTGTTCTAGCATCTTTGGACATTGAACTTTTGGATTCTTTTAGAAAAAATTCCATGGAGTGTGACCATTGGGCCATAGGGTACCAATAATTTTATGGCTCAAGAAATGTTTCCAAATTACTTTCCAAAATATTCTGCTAGTATCAATATTTGAATTTACCAGTTTTCTTACAACTTTGCCATCATCAGGCATTATTGTTATTTTTTCTTTTTGATTATTTAATCAATGTCATGTGATATACCATAGTTTCTACTTACATGTCTTTGGTAACTGGTGATGTCAAACAGTTTTTCCTATGGATTTTTATTATTTCTATTCTCTCCTGAGGAAATTTCCTTCCCATCCTCTTTTCACATTCATCTTCACATTTTAATGATTTGTGCCAGCTGTTAATATTGATACTAACTCTCTGATAAGTCTGTCTGCTTATTGATGAGTAATAGTTTCTCCCCAGCTCAACCTGTAATCATATAACTCTGTGTACCTCTAACTTAGGATGCTTGGTAAATTCGCCGTGTTGCCAGAGACTGAGCATTTGGAATGCTGCATGTTTAATTTGCAGTTAAATGAGTTGGCGTACTTCAGTCTGCAGTCTAGGCAGGAGCAGGTTTCTCAGCACCTGACATCACAGGGCTGGTGCCAGCTCTGCGGCTGGACCTTCTCTCTCCCTTGCCCTGCTCTCCCCTCTGCCTCTCAGTTCTTCTAACTCTTTAGCTGAGAAGGAGCCAAACAAGCACATCCTCAAGTTGACAGTGAGCTTTGCTGCCACCATCAGTCACAGTGAAAGAAATGAGCGTGGGGACTGGATCCCCTTCCCGACCTGTTGGGACACTCCTGTCGCTCCCCAGAGTGTCCTTCCAGGCTCCCTGGGCCCCAGGCAGGGCTGGTTGTGTCTGCTCACCATTGCCTGTTGAGTCGTGGGACACCGAGAGTCCGGCGGAAGTTCTGACTCCCAGGCCACAGGGCTGTCTGGTTGGGGTGTCATCTCTCTGTCCCACATGCTTTTCCCTCTGGGGCTGCCCCAGGCCACCCGCACCTCCCATAGTATCCTGAGTGTGGGGGGAAGGGTCGGGGGCTTAGGGATCTGCCCTGCTTTTCCGTCTGTCCTGCTGGTTGTGTGTCTGTTCTCAGGCCATGAGCAGTGAGATCCTTCTCAGCCTCCTGCTCATTGAAGCCGTGCTCTGCGTCGGTAGCCTTCAGCCCTTTCCACGTTCCTTTCTGCCCTGCCCTCCTTGACATGATGCTTCTAATATCACTGGACCCCAGATTGCTGTGGTGTTTGAAGCTTTTGGCTGCATTTAACGACTGCTTCATTTCTTCCCTCACTTTCAACTGCCACTCCTTGTTATTGTCGGCTGCCTCTAATTTCTGCCCCCTCTGAAGTCACTGTTTTTAATCCTCTGTGATCTGGGCTATCGGATAACTAACCTGGTTACAATTCTGTCCCAACTGGGAGTCATGGCTGCGAGTGTGGCTTTGGTGCAAACACTTGGTCCTGGCAGTGACTTTGACTTTACCAAAGGACCTTTTGGCTCTCTCTTCTATATTCTGAGTCATGTTCTGAAAGGTGAAATTCCCAGATTAAGTGACACTTCACCATAGCGGGGTAAGTGTAAAAGTGTGGCTCCAAGGGGGAAAGGAACGGCAGCTGAGATAGGCCCTGGCAGGGTTGCCTGTGTCTGTGAAGCGTGGTGAGTGGGGGCGGGTGGCCCGGGAGGCCCACGTTGGCTCCCCGCAGCGCTGGGCCCGGGTGAGTCCTCCTTTCACATCCACAGACAAGTAAATACTCTGACTCTATGAACAATCGCCTCAGGCCCTAAACTGGAGTCCCAGCACTTGGTGGTGGGTTATCAAGGAACAGTGGCCAGTCACCGAGGTCATAGGCCACGAATTGCATTGAAAGGGGACCAGCATGATCAATCCCAGGATTGCTGCAGGTGTGCCCTGAGGGCAGCCTAGCCTCACCTGCCATTTTCTGTGCCACTGCTTAGCATCTCTGGAAGCTTCGAGAAACAGTTCAAACAGTGTCTGCTTGTTTTTCTAGTAAAATTGGATTGGTAAGCACCTTCATATACATGAGCTTGTCAGATCGCCAAAATATCTCTAAATGCCAAATATATATGTATACATCTATTTATCTGTCCATCCATTCACCCATTTAATTTCAATAAGTAGTTTTTGTTGTTTAACCTTTTAAGATGGAGGCTTTTTAAATGCCATGCTCTAGTGTAGGTACTTTACCTACATTAGCTCTTTAACCCTCACAACAACCATGTTGCGTGGATAATAGTATTATCTTTTTACATATGAGGGCGATAGGCTCTACAGAGAGGGGAAGTAATTGTTCCAGGATCACACAGCAAACAAGTAGAAAGATTGAGATTCAGTGCCAAGACAAGCTGGTGTCAAATAAAGATAAAATTTTTTTCTGGTGGTTGCTATAATAGAGTATCAAAATCAATTATTTTAATGACATCCTCTCAGGAGTTAGAATCTTCCCTATTTCTACCCCCAAAGAAATCAGAATAAGGATGCAAGGATCTGCCTTTAAATTCCATTAAATACCTAATGCTGGTAAGGATTGGGGGCAGAAGGAGAATGGGTCAACAGAGGATGAGGTTGCTGGATGGCATCACCGACTCGATGGATATGAGTTTGAGTAAACTCCGGGAGTTGGTGATGGACAGGGAGGCCTGACGTGCTGCGATTCATGGAGTCGCAAAGAGTCAGACACAACTGAGTGACTGAACTGAACTGAACTGAACTGAAATAGTGAGATGGGATCAAAGTCTGCTGCAGCTCTATGTATAGGGAGAGTGACAGAAATTGGTCCGAGGATAGCTGGATTCCTGGACCGCTCTGCCCCCCACAGGTCATCGCTGACACCGCTCATCACCCACTAAGTGCAGCCAGCCCTCTTCTCCTCATTGTTATCTCCCTCCCTTCTTCTCTTGGGGTGCTGCCTGCTGACTACGACAACAAACACCCCTTCCCCCTAAATTTCTAAGGCTTGTATCAAGTGTGGATCCATGTTTATTGCAAAGGATAGAATATAACTTCTTCAGGATGGATTATATCTAAAAATACTGGGTAATGCTACCATATAGCCCACTTGACTTGAAAAGCATTTCAGCCAAACATGGTGTGGTGGGAGCCAAGATACTGATAAAGTCACAGCTTCCCTGCCATCTCAAAGGATCCCTTGCTGCTTGCTTTGGAGTCTGGTGATGGAGCTCATGCTACCGAGTGAACTGGGGCATCTGCAGGAGCCAGGAAGTTTAACTTCCTTCCTTTTAAAGGGGAAGTAGCCATGGAAGAAGGAAATGGCAGCCCACTCCAGTGTTCTTGCCTGGAGAATCCCAGGGTCGGGGAGCCTGGTGGGCTGCTGTCTATGGGGTCACACAGAGTCGGACACGACTGAAGTGACTTAGCAGCAGCAGCCATGGAAGAGGGGCATAAACAGAACTACTGGCTGAGGCGGCGGGTTGAGGTGAGTAGGCCAGGAAGGAAATCACTGTGCGTCAGAAACTTGGAGGTAAGGGTGCAGTGAAGAGACAGACAGAAGCTTTGTTTTTGGTTTTGATGTTTAGATTTTATTGAAGTATAGTTGACTTACAATGTGTTAATTTCTGCTGTACAGTAAAGTGATTCAGTTATATATGTGTGTGTGCGTGCGTGTGTATATTCTTTTCCATTTTGGTTTATCACAGGATGTTGAATATAGTTCCCTGTGCTGTACAGTAGAATCTTGTTTGTTATTCTGTATGATAGTTTGCATCTGGTAATCCCAGATTCCCGCTCCCCACCACCCCGGCCACCTTTCCTCTCCTTTGGCAAACACAGGTCTGTTTTCTATGCTGGTGAGTCTGTTCCTGTTTCATAGATATATTCATTTGTGTTGTACTTTAAATTCCACAATGTAAGTGATATCATATGGTATTTGTATTTCTCATTTTGACTTACTTCACTTAGTATGATCATTTCTAGATCCATACAAGTTGATGCAAATGGCATTATTTAATTCTTTTTATGCCTGAGTTCATCTTCTTTATCCATTCATCTGTCTGTGGATATTTAGGTGGTTTCTATGTCTTGGCTATTATAAATAGTGCTGCTGTAAACATAGGAGCACATGCATCTTTTCGAATTATTGTCTGGGTAGGAGGGAAGATTTCTGAACAGGAACTGTAAGAGCTTCAGAAATAAATCAGGGTGAAGAAGAGTTCCCCCATGTTTTGATGGGCATCATACAACAAAATGTCCCTCTGGAGGTTTTTAAAGAAATTTCTGTAAAGGTTAAATCAGTAAATATTCACCTTTTCACAACAATCCATTATTTTAACACAATCAAATAAAAAACAAAGGGAAGACCTTAATAAATGTATATCTATATCTATATTTATATATCTTTTTTTTTATGAGTAAAAGGAACCATAAACTCTATACCAAAAAGGTTACTTCAAGGGGTGAACTGGGTTTAGGGGACGGGTGAAGTTTTTGTTTCAACCTCCTATCTGGTTTGACTTTTTACAATACCATGTTCTACTTTTTCCTTCTAGCTGTAGACTTACAGGAGAGTTGCAAAGAGTTCTCATACACCCACCACTCAGCCTCCTATGATGTTAGCATGGTACATTTATCAGAACTAAGAATTAATCCTGCAGCAAGGCTACTAAGGAGAACACAGGGACTCAGATTTCCCCCGTTTTCCTGTGAGCATCCTTTTTCTGATCCAGGACCCCATCTGGATCACGCACTGCCTCTGGTTCTCAGGCCTCCTTGGTCCCCAGTTGCTGCCTGGTCCTCAGCCTCTACTAGTCTCCTGTGACCTTGACCATGTTGGAAAGTGCTGGTCAGGTCCCTCAGTTCAGGTTTGATGTTTCCTCATGTTAGACAGATGGTGGTGATGGGTGTGGGGAGAGAATGCCACAGAGCTGAGCTGCTCTGCTGGGGTACATGATATGGGTGTGTCTGTTCCCTCTGAAGTTCGCCTTGATAGGTGCTATCTGCCACTTCTCTGCTGCAAGCTTGCTGTTTCTCCCTTAATAAATAGTAAATAGTTGGAGGGGGGATTCTCTGAGGTTACTGAATATCCTGTTTCTCCTTCATCTTACCTCACTAGTGTTAATATTTCAGGACCTCTTGTGTCCTCTTGACATGATATACTATTTTTATAAATTAAACAGTACAGCAAAGTACAGATAATTAAAATTGCTTTTCAACTGCTTTCTATTATGTTGACCCAGTGTTCTATTTGAATGGGAGAGGATGCTGAGACCAGCCATTAGCAGCTCAGCTTTATTAGAGTTACTCAAGCAAACCTGTAACAGGTCTGGATGGAATTTTTTCTTCCCTTTTTTTTTTTTTTAATAGGGCACAGTTCTCTTCTGCTATTGTACTAGAATATAGAATCAGGAATTTACCTAGTTTATAAATAACTGAAATAGTTTTTTAAAAATGTAAACAGAGAATGACAAGAACTTAATGTTGTTGAAGAGAATCACGAAAACCATGAATCCTGAGTGTTGCCAGAGTGTTTCTTAATTTGGAGAAAAAAATTACAAATAAATTCCAGGGTATTGTTTTGTCTGATTTTAATGGTTAAAGGCTGAAAAGAGGACTTCATAGAGGAAATAGCATTTCAGGTTAATTCATAACCAGTAAAGGGAAATTGTTCTTGTTGCTTGTTTATGCATGCTGTGCTATGGTCCTTAGCGCTGGAGACACCCCTTACATTGGCAGTCTCTCTGAAGCATTGCCAGAATTCTTTGAGGTAATGAGCTTAGCTAGAAAAAATAAATAAGATTTGGTGTCTGTTGATGCCATTTCAGCAATGCTAGTTTCAAGATCAGCATTTGGGACAAAAATCCAAGGGAAATTTGTATTTTAGGATGTTTAAACACTGCCCAGTATGTGAGTGGAAAATTCTGTGAGGGCAGCTTCAGTCTGGCTGTCCAGGTAGCCAGTTGGCGAAAAGGAGTTTGTTAAAACATCAGATTATCTCTTACCTTTTTGTGTGAAGATTTGAGCCCTGATCCCAGAACATCAAGATTCATTTTTTGCCAAAGGGATTAACCTCGATGAAATTAATGAAAGTCACAGTCAGCCTATTTTTGGAATACCTAGGGAAAGACTTTTTCAAACTTGAATTTCAGTTTATACATTTGTGACTCAATACCTCTAAGGGGCTCGTTCCAGGATCCCTGACCGATACCAAAATGCACAGATGCTCAAGTCCCTTATATAAAATGGCATAATATTTGCATATAACATATGCACATCCTCCTGTAAGTCATCTTTTTAATCATCTCTAGCTTAGTTACAGTATCTAATACAATGTAAAAGCTATGAGAAGAGTTGCTAGTGTGTGACAAATTCAAGTTTTGCTTTTTGGAACTTTCTAGAATTGAAAATTTTCTTTCGATCTTTGGTTGGTTGAATCTGTGGATGCAAAACTTGCAGATATGAAGGGCCAACTGAACACATTTTTTCTAATATTGTGGCTGAAGAGCATATTTGAAACTCTGTAAGGAACCCCTTTCTCAGCAGCATTCATTCTTTGTCAGATCTCCCAGAGGTATAACTGGAACTCAAGCTCGACTTAGTAGCAAAGACAACATATATCCACCTCAAATGACTTTGGGTGGTAAGGTAAATATTCTCTCTCATTTTCTGGAAACAAGTCAGCATTTGTTGTACATTATTTCCCCTTTTCTTGTCAATATAAAAAAGTGGCATGCAACAGCCTTGATGTTGAAATGAATGTTGGTGATGTTTTAGCTGCCACTATTGACCTAAGAGAGGAAAGCTGGGGCAAGCAAGCAGATTGGTAGCATGTGAATAAAATTAAGGTTCAATTTACCTTTTAGGGAAAAATAATTTTGATCTAAATTAGCCATAGCCTTGGTTTGTTTTTAGTAATAATATATAATCTGTTTAGAGATTTTAAGTAAAGAAAGCAGGTGTTTGGGGGTTTTGGGGGGAGGTATTTAATGGAAAGGTGTGCATGGGTTGGAATCTGCGATTCCCATAGAGATCACTGTGGTCTTGCCCTTTTTCTGACGTTCTTTGAGAGTAAGATTCTTTTTTGTTTTTGCTTCTTAGCTAAAATTTTTATCTAAGTCAGAATGGCTTTCCTTTTAATTGGGGGATGTTGTAGAAGTTGCATTAAACTTCAATTTCAGGCCAAGTCTTGAGGGATGGAAACTGCAGAGTGAAAAGCCTCCTATTTGAATGGACATTGCTGGACATGGTCATATCTAGCTTCTGGATCCTTAGGATGGGAGATTGAGACATGACTGTGGTCTTTATTAGCAGGACATCCTTTCTCTCCACTCACTCTTGCTTCTTTTGCTCCTCTTCCTGTATTCCCCCTCTTCCTTCACCTCCTCCTTTCCTTCATCTTCATCATCTTCCCTCCTCTCCAGTGCCTTTTTCTCATTCATCTTTCTTCCTCTTCCTTTTTTCCTCTTCCTGTTGTAGCAACTGAAATGCACCCAAACTGAAGTGCTTGCAGTTAGTGTCTCACCCTTTTGACAATAAATGGTCCAGGGCATTGACACAGAAGGATTTTCTCAGTTGAATGTGGAGCAGAAAATCTGTCAGAGAAGGAGTGGGGAGAGGAGATGTGTAGGTGGCAGGGATCTGCATGTGTGGGGCGCTTCTTAGGGGAGGCATTTGTAAAGGTGGGTCTACAGGTGCTAGAAGCCAGGGAGAATCCAAATTCGGTGTTTTTATGCTTCACATCCAGAAAAGACTTCTAGGATCTGGAAGATGTCTTTCTTGAGAAATGTTTCGGAGTTGGATGGATGCTGATCTTGATAACCTGTCCAGGTTGTCTTCTGAGTGCCTTAATTTGCTTTTCTGTGAGGTGGGAGCATTGATCTTGGCTTTTTCCAGCAGGTTAGAGACGTTGTGGGTCAGGGGAGGGCAGCCTGGGTCAGAGGCCACAGCATGGGGAGGAGCCAGCATGCTTGGGCAATACCCAGGCTCTGCTGTTTTCTGGGTGTGTCACTGTCACTGTGCAGATTGCTTCTGAAAATCTCAGTTTCCTTATCCGTGAAATGGGAAAGTTTGGTTTCTCAAAATGGGATGCATTAACTCAATTCAAAATTGTGCCCCTCTTTCCCCCACGCTCTCACCCCTGACACTTAGCACTTTTGGCTCTATGTTTTTTAAAACAGGGCCAACCATAGCATCTGACAAAAAGCAGTTTCTCAGAAATACTGTTTAATGAATGAATGTATGGATGAATGAATGCTTATAATCAGGACCGCCAAGTATGGCTGGGCTTTACACAACTCCAGGGCAAAGGGACACCTCAGTTCATGAAGACTGTGATGGGAAATCGTGACCCAGGAGTTGTGTGACATGGTGGCCTGCTCTCAAGGGACAAGCATTTCATGACCTGAAATTGCCAAGAACAATGTGCGGCTCTTGGAAGGTGTGTTTTCCTTCATGCCTGTCTGCCTCGTTTCATTTTCTAGAAGCTGCAGAGCAACCACGTGGGCTCTCCATCCCTCTCACCTTGCGGAGTCGCTGGTCTTGAGAACTTTCTGGCTGGCAGCAGCCATGGGGCTCCATGACCTGCTAAGAACCTCCAGCTGGACATCCCGATCAGCAGCAGACACTTAGCATTAACAGAAGCAGAAGAACTTATGACATAATCTGATTCTTCACTTTCTTCTTTTAGAAGCTGTATTTTGGAAGCTAAAGAACCAAAGAACCTCTCACTTTCTAATCTAAGAAAATATTGATGCTTCAGACAGAAAGCAAATTCTTCCTTTGTCAAGTATATTTAAAAGAGAGCAAAGTTTTCTTAGAAGATGCATAATTATTGCATTTTTTAAGGAGTTCATCTGTGTGCCTCTTATAGTTACCTCATCTGTCCCAGTGGTACTCACAGGGACCCCATCCTTGGGAAACACTTGTTAAGTTGTGGACATCCCTGTTAACTTTGGAGGGAGGCTCTTATCACTGAACAGGTTCATACCGCCCCCTGGCGGACATCCCTGCTCAGATCGACCGTGAAATTCTTGGACTTGACTGAACTGGAAATTGCCTTTCCATCCACACTGCTGTGGTTCCTGCTCCACCTGACCTTCTTAATTTTCTCTGCCTTTTATGTTGTTTTCTGTTTATTTCTCACAACTTAACCGATGAAGCTATCAGAGGACAAAGAATGAAGGGAAGGTGGTGGACAGAAGTCTGGACCCAGAGTTAAGAGTTTTGGTTGCAGGCACTTTTCCAGCTCAGCAGGTGGCATTGCCAGTCTGCAGGACGCCTGCTGTTCTGTAGTCAGAAGCGCGGGGAGAGGTGACCCCCAAGGCTGCTTGTAGCAGCATAATGCAGTGTGGTGGTGTCTGGTCAGCCTGGCTTCCCATCTGAGCTTAGAACTTGAGTTCAAGTTACTTCACCTCCATGAGCTTTAGCTTTGTGATCTGTCACCTGGGGATAATGATCATTTGGCCGTCCTGGGCATTATGGTGAGTATCAGACAGGAAATGCGTGCAAAGCCCCAGCTCTGGGCCCAGTTAACTTGTTAGTATGCTCAGTTTGTGGCAATGGATGTTTTCCTTCATGCCATTATGATCTTCCAATGATTTGGTCCTGAAAGGTTGGCTGCTGAAGAGAGCAAGTCAATTTCTAAATGAGAATAGGAATAGTAGCACAGTGCTTATTTAGCATTTGAAAAGATCATAACAGGATTTATTCATTTCTGTTTTCCAGCAGGTAGTAATTTGTTTCAAGAAATGGAGCCGGTGCCATCCACCATCCACCATCAATGAATGAAGATGCGGTCAGAGACCAGGGTCGGTCATGTAAGAAGTTACATTCACCTGAGCCCCGATCAGGGGAAGAAGATTGGTGGATAATGGTGTTCTCTGCCTTTCACGTCACAGCTAAGACTCTGCTTCCTGTTCCAGAGCAGAGCTAGGCAGTCTGGCCCCTGTGCCCAGCTTCCTCCTCTGTCTGCATTTCTGTTGTCTTTTCTGTTTCACTAACACACATAGTACTTACTATTTATGTGTTGGCCTGAGTACTTCATAGGAATAAAGTAATTTCATCCTTCTGACCACCATGTGAACTAGTTCCTGTTCTACCCCTTTTACGGATGGGGAAAATGAGGCTCAGAAGAGAATTCTGTGCCTTGCCATAGCCACCAGCTAGTAAGAGGCGGGACTAGACCCAGCCTGCTCTCTTCCTTCTCCTTGGTCCTGCCTCCCTTTCTCATGCCCATGCATGGCTAAGGGCCCATGAGCTTGGGGGAAGCAGTAAGTTTCTTTATTACCCATCACCTCCTTCACAGTTTCTCTTAGTAATGTCACTGTGGGTCCTGCTATCCCCTGCAAGGCATCCCTCAAGGAGGGACCACGTCAGGGCTCTGATGGTGCTCAGTCCTGATGTCTGCCATCCGGAAGGCAGAGTGGTGCCAGGGTTGGGCATATCACAGTCAGGGCATGCCTCTTAGGTTCTGTTGCGGGATGGTTCTCTTTGGGCCTCTGATGTTTCCCTGTGGCTGGTGCTTCCCCTTCGGTCTTGTTTTCTGGACTATCTTTACCAGGATGTTTGTAGAGCATACATCCTCGCTAGAAGAGAGTCTTCCTCTGGAACAGAGAGCTTACTGCCCACTGTAAAATATTTGGGTTTCCATAGCTCAGTGTTGTTCTCCTGTGATGCAACCCACTGTGTGTACAGGTGTTCACATGCTTCTGTTTATGTGGTCCTATGGGGACTGGAGCTTCCCTGGGGGCTCAGATGGTAAAGAATCTGCTTGCAATGTGGGAAACTCAGGTTCGATCCCTGGATCAGGAAGATCCCCTGGAGGAAGAAATGGCAACCCACTCGAGTATTCTTGCCTGGGGAATCCTCATGGACAGAGGAGCCTGATGAATTAAAGTCCTTGGGGTCACAAAGAGTCAGACACAGTTGAAGTGACTTGGCATGGCACAACACGTGGGGACTGGGGCTTAGGAAACTGGGGCAAAAATGCTACACTACTGCTGTGAGTGATGAAATTCTGTGTCTCTGATGCAGGAGTCTCCTGTCTTCTGGCAGCATCCATGAAAATGTCAGGCTAACTAGTGAGTTGGTAAGTAGGCACATCTCAGGCCTTTCACGGGTTTTGAGGTATTCTAGGTTATGACTTAGAGGAGGCAAAGGTTCGGAGTTTGTTTTTTTGTTTTTTTCATTTATTTTTATTAGTTGGAGGCTAATTACTTTACAGTATTGTAGTGGGTTTTGTCATACATTGACATGAATCAGCCATGGATTTACATGTATTCCCCATCCCGATCCCCCCTCCCACCTCCCTTTCTACCCGATCCCTCTGGGTCTTCCCAGTGCACCAGGCCCGAGCACTTGTCTTATGCATCCAACCTGGGCTGGTGATCTGTTTCATTATAGATAATATACATGTTTCGATGCTGTTCTCTCGAAACATCCCACCCTCGCCTTCAGAGTTTTAAAGACAAATCATTCTTAGCTCCTGCCCTTAAAAGGGGTGGAGGGAAAAAGACCCCTGAGAGTATAACACAAGCATTAAAAAGGTGGATGCTTTCTGAGTAGGAAAACAAAAGACTTTCAGAGGATACAGCCTGTGGGTGTGGTTTAAAGGAGGCAGAGGATCTTGATGGGCTCAGAAGCTGGGCAAGGGAGTTCCGGGCAGAGGGAACAGAGTGAGCAAAGGAATCGGGTATGAAAGCCAAGGTGAGTTCAGGGGACCCAGTGTGGCCATCAGGAATGGCTGGACTGGACAGCTTCCTCTGCCATTCTGAAGTCACCTTTCTCCATCCTGCTGTCTGCCTGGGAGACTGGCCGGTTCCTTTTCTCTGGCAGAGTTGCTGACAGGAGGTACCAGTGGGAGGTCAGGCAGTGAAAGGAGAGTGAGGTCTAGGGTATGGATCTTCCTGGCACAAAGTCACTGTTCCTGAGGCTTCTACCCAACTCTGTGCTCATGGTTTCCTCTAAACCCTGTCTGTCCTCACCCTTTCTAACCTCGTGGGTGGTTCCAGCTCCACAGCAACTAGCCAGGTGACCACACTGACCATGTGGCTCCCCCCTGCCCCCTGTGAATAGTCACCCCCATGGGAACACACACTTCTTCCTAACCTGACTTGAGTGAGCCAATCTCCCTCTTGGGACATGACTGATAGAGCGGCTGATGGGGACAAGGATGTTAGGCCCCATCACGGAGGGAGTGTCATGAGACCTGACCAAGAATGGTCTCCTAGTTTTACCTAATAAACCTCCATTCTTCCTGTAAAGTCCACTCAGGTGACCCCATCCCTGGAAAGACTCCCAGGACCCCTCTACTCCCCCAGTCCATGGCCTTGATCGGCTGCACTTCATCTGCCACCTCCCCTACCACCCCCAGCTGTAGGTGTTTAGTTGATTTCCATTTATCTCACAGTGCATGCAATGCATGTTTGCTGAGTGAATGAAGAAGTGTATAGACAGATGATGTGTGGACAGAGGGGTGAATATAACCCTATGTCATTGAAGGTTTGGGGACAGGGGAGTGATAGGAACAGAAGCACAGATGCAACCTCTGCCTTCTCCCTGGGAAGACAGCATATGGGCATGTGATATCTCTAACTGTCAAAGACCACCTCTGCAGAGGTGCCTGCCACACACACAGTGGCTCTGACAGGTGTCAGACAGGAGATGCTCACCCTGCTCTGGGCTGGGAGAAATCATGGAAGGCTGCCTGGAGGAGGTGGAGCTGGAGCTGGGCAGTGTAGGATGGTGTCTTAACTCAGGCTGCTAGGACAGAATGCTGGAGACTGGGTGGCTTAAACAACCAACGTTTATTTCTCTCAGTTCCGGAAGCTGGGAAGTCTAAGATCAAGGCACTGGCCCATCTGGTGCCTAGTGAGGCCCCCTTCCTGGCTGTGTCCTCACTAGGAAGAAGAGGTTCTTTGGTGGTTCCTGTTAGGGGACTGATCCCATCAGGGGGCTCCATCTTCATGACCTAATTGCTTTGCAGTCACTATCACATTGGGGGTTTCAGATTTCAACATGTGAATTTGGGGGAAACATGGAGACTGCAAGGTAGGAGGAGTCAGCCTTCCTACGGTCTTGAACTAAGGAATTTGGAATTTATCTCAGAGGCACCAGAAAGCCATTGAAAATGTCCCAGTGCAGTTTTTTACTTAAAGAACACCAATGAAAGTCAGGCTGGAGGAAGGAGTGTCAATTTCAAAGTCAGGCAGACCTGAATCCAGCCTTACTGGATTATTCACTGCGTGACCTTGCGAGAAGTTCCTTCTCTTCTCCAAGCCTCAGTTTCCTGTTCTAGAAAATGGGACATGTAATAGCTACCCCTAGGGCTGCTGTGAAAGAATGATAGAATGAAAGCAACATGCCCGTCACAATGCTTTGTCTGTGGAAAGTGCTGGAAGGTGATGAAGATGATGATTCCTGCTGCAGCCTTCCTTCCTGTGCTTTGCTTTGTTTGGGGAACTAGCTTTGACAATCATACACATTGTCTGCAGTGGTTTTGGCTGTTATGATTGTAGATAACAGAAGGAGGAATCATGCAGCCATAGAACTCTTTTTTTTTTTTTTTTTTTCTGGCCTGAAAGAATTAGCTAGTGGACTATTATTACCACTATCTGGGGGCTTGACCCTGGGACCTGGCAGGAGCTTGTTTTTACAGCCTGAAATAGTCTGGCATTTGCCTTTCCAGCGGGCAGGCTGCCAGGCCAAAGAGTGTGTAACCACCCAGCCTAGAAAAACAAAACTATTTTTACCTTGGGGGGCCCAAGAATGCATCACGCAGTTCGCAGGCCAGCCCCACCTAGCCCGATGGCGCGAACCAGTCGCCAGCGCAGGCCGGCTGGTCTCCTGCAGGCGTCAGTGGGCCCCTTGGGGACCAGTTTCCCTGGCAGGGAGGCAGGTGTTCTAGAAAGTCCCAGAGTGGCCCACCCCCACCTTCTCTCAGCCGGGAACTAGGAGACCAGGATTCTCACTTGGAGAGATTCTGAAGACATTAGGCAAAAGGCAGTAGAAATAGATTAGATATCACCTAATCTAATATGAATCAAAGCAGTACTGCTGTAGATAGTAATGCCTTCAAGTTATCGAAGTTCTGCTGGGTCTCAGACTTTCCAAGCATCATTTCTTATCTTATGATATCATAGGGGTATACTGTAATATCTCTATGGGGTATAGCCCCCATTTTTCTGATGTGGAAACCAAAGCTCAGGGAAGTTAAATATCACTTGCCCAGGGTTAACCGGATAGGAAGCGGTGTGACCCCAGGCTGCTGGCTGGGCTGCATGGTGAGTGCCTCTCTCAGCTCCCTGGTTGCCGGCCCTCACTGCTGGGGGGTGAGAACGGGGAGGAGCTGGGGAGCTAGTCCTCATCCTGGCCTGCCCCTGACCCAGACCTCACATCAGTGGCTCCTTCGTGCCTTGAAGTTTTTATGGAGAAAATGCTTGTGCTCCTGGCTGTGTAGGGCTGTGAGAACACAGAAGATGGAAAGCTGTAGCAAGTGACAGCAACATGTTGATATCAGCCAAGACTGCCCCACACTGAGGGTGTGCAAGTCATCGTGGCTGAATCTCCAGTGAACTGGGGTTGGGGGACCCGGGTCAGAAACCGACAGAGCTGAGTCTTCAGGTTACCCCAGAAAAGTCTAGAGAAGGCTTGTCTTTCTCCCTCCCGCTTCTCTTTTCTACTTCCTCATAACCTTTTTTTCTCTTCCTCTTTCTTTTCTCATTTTCCTTTCCTTCCTCCCCGACCCTTCCCTTCTTTCTGTATCCACTTCCTGGTAGGATGTAGCAGAATGTTCTGCCCTCAGACAGACACCTGGAATAGATGTAGCAGCATGGTCTTTGGCGTCTGCCTTTGTTCCCCCTTCCCATCCATCTACTTCTTCTCACCCTTCAGTATACAGCTCCAGTCTCCCCTCTTTCAGGCAGCCTTTTCTGACCTCGTTCACATGGGTTCCCTTCCATTTGACCTCCTGTCATAGCCACTCTCTGTAAATATGGGCCACCTCAGGGGGAGTGACTTCTTAGTGGTAAGAGACATTTCAAGTGTCCATGCCGTGTCTCTCCAACTGGACTGAAGTCTCCTTGAGGGTAGGGGCTGAATCTTACGTTTCTTTATGTCACTTTACATTACTCCTCTGCCCTCAAACCTTCAATGATTTCTTACTGTGTCAGGGTCAAGTATTCATCTATTTATCCATCCATCTGTCCATCCATCCTTCCATCTACCTGTGCATTGTTCATCCATTCACTCATCTGTCTATCTAACCACCCATCTATCCATCCATCCATCCATCTATATACCTATCCATCCATCCATCTACCCATCTATTCTTCCATCTACCCACCCATCTGTCTCTCTGCTCATCCATCTGTTCATCCACCCACCCATCTGTCCATCTACTCAACTACCCACTGTCCACCCACCTATCCATTCATCTATCCATCCACCTACCCACCCAACCATCCATCTACCTATCCATCCATCCACCCATCCTTCTACCCATCTGTCCATCTACCCATCCATCTACCCACCCATCCTTGTACCCATTCATCCATCTACACACCCATCCAGTCTGTCCATCCACTCATCCATTTATCTACTCATCTGCCCATCAACCCATTCACCTATCATTCACCCACTCACCCACCCATCTGTCCATGCACCGATTCAATGAATACTTACTGAGTCCAGGGTTAGAGATGTGGAGATCCATTACCCTGTACCAAGGAGTCTTGATAAGGGGGGAAGGAATTACAGTGTTAATTGTATTGGATGTAAGGATGATAAATTTTATGAATAAGAAGGTTATGAGAGTCAGAGAAACCCATACTCTGCCACTTCTCACCTGTAGGACTTGGCCAAGTCAGTTTCTTCCTTGGGCTTCAGTTTCCTCATCTCTACAATGGGGGTAGCAGTAGTTCCCACTTCACTAGGTTGCAGCGAGGACTCACTGTGCCGATGCATGTGAGGTGCCTGGCCCTCACTCTTTTTTTTTTGCCATATTAGTTCCTCACAGGCAGGGGCATGTGGGGGTGTGATCACCGTGGAGAAGCACTGGCTGCCTGTTGCTGGTCCAGGGGAGCTGAGAATTTGGGAATTCAAATGATCCGTCATCAAGCAGATTTTGTGCACTGTGGTCCCAGAGATGCTGTGAATCAGACTTCAACTTGATCAGTCTTTTATTTCTCTCCTGCCTCTAATCTGTAAAATACATTTTTAGAGAGAGGGAAATTTCCCCTTTCCCTGGATGAGCCCCAAGCCTCACCTCACAAGCAAAGAAACTAAAGCTCATAGCAGGATAGCAGAACCTGCTGGGGTCATGTTTAAAGTTCAGATCCAGATTTTGGTTCATCTATTAATACTTGATTTTGCTCTTGTGAGGAGGCGGAGGATGGCAAAATCATCAGGGGCCGGCTCTTTGCATCCCCCGATTCCCCTCATTTTCCGAAGGACACTCCTTGACCCCTTGGTCTGTATGTACCATTCCACAGCTCCCAGAACTGCTTCATTTTCCTTGGAAGCTTTGGAATTGTGTCTTCCCAGAGAATGGGGGGAAAATTGAGCAGCAGCCCAGCTACCTGAACAGAGGAACCCTGGATTCTGGACAGGAATGGTGGCAGTGAGTTCCAAGAGGTTTCCCAGGTGCTGTTGGAATAAATGCTAACATTTGTCCTGGGCCAGACCTTTTGTTCCCTTTCCTGTTAGACTTGTTGATGGGAAATGAGCCTTTGGAGATGAGAAAGGGGGAGGGTGTGTATTGCCAGAGATGTGAGTTTCTCAATTCTGAGCCTGAATATGAAAGCCTTTTGAGTTGTGATCAAGGTTTGACATTTGTACTTATTCAGGCTTTCTCTCTCTTAAAAGTTTATTCTTTTTACCATTGCTGAAATGGGGCACAAATTATTATTAAAAAAAAAACCAACAACCCTGTGTTTTGTAATGGCACAGGTTTATGTTTAGTTAGAAAAACAGCCTTTGAAAATTCAATTTCCCGTGTTCCATGATGGTACCAAGGGAAGGAAAAAAGTGGAGAAATCTGAAAAATCCCCCAATGTCCTGAACTTGAAAAAAAACAAGAGTGTACTTTCAGAATCTCTGTCTGTGTCTGTTTGCCTCTCCCACCTGCACCGTTAATCAGGGATCCAAGTCTTGTGCTTTAGAAACTCTCAAGCGTTAAGTTGAACAAATGCTGGATGGTTATGAGGCTGTATCATCAGACGGCCCAATTTTCTCTGAACAAAGGAACAGCAGTGTTTTCTCTCTGCACCGTCAGCTCCAAATGTCAATCAGAAAACTGGCCTGAGGCATGATTTGGGATTCCACGAAGTTTGTGTGCATAACCAAGTCCAAGTGAATATTTTCAGTGAAATGAAGTAAAGATAGTGCGGACTCTCGGGGCAGGTATGGGAGGTCAGGGAGGCATACGTTGGCACTGCCTCTGCCACGCCTTCCCTGTAACCTTGGGGAAGCCACTCACTGTGACCTTGGAGAGGTCACCCACTGAAACTCTGGGGTGTTCATGTTTCCCCCCTGAGCCCCAGCAGCTCATTTCCCTGTCTGAGAAATGGAATAGTTAGAGCAATTCTGTTCCTAATCAGTTTACTCTGTGGAAATATGTTCATCCAGGCATATGTACAAGGAGTTTTTAAAAATTACATTTTTTTTTTGTAATTGCAAAAAATAGGAAACAATTTTAGAGTCCATGAAGAGGAGAATGGTTGAATACATCACAGAACATTCCTACAGTGGAATGCCGGGAAGTGTTAAAGATGGATGAAGTTGAGATGCCAGGGATAATTCTTACAAATGTAATATTAAATAGAAGAAGCCAGACACTAATGAGATCCAAATCATGAAAGCCCCAGCCTTGCTAATGTGATGATATTTGAGGTGGGACCTTGAGGAGGTGATTAGTATTCGGTGAGGTCATGAGGCTAGAGCTCCTGATGGGGTTAGTGTCCTGGCAAGACGAGACCAGAGAGCTTGCTCTCTTTCTCTACCATGTGACTATACAGCAGAAAAGGTGGCCGTCTGCATGTCATGGAAAGAGTCCTCACCAGAGCCCACCATGCTGGCACCTGCATCTCCGACTCCCAGGCTCTGGAAATGTGGGAAATACATTTCTGTTGTGTGAGCCTCCAGGCTAGTTTTATGGCAGCCTGAGATGACTAATGTACCTCCCTGTTGTGTGAACTCAAGTGCGTGAAGTTCAGTAACAGGCACACTGAGCTTTGGTGTTACAAGTCGGGGGAGTGGTTACCGAAAAGAGACATGAGAGGGCTTTGGGATCTGGTCCTGTTCTGTCCTTCATCTGACCGGTGGTCACATGGGTGCCTTTACTTGGTGAAAATTCACTGTTTTAAATTTGTGCATTATTATGGTGTGTGTTATATTTAAATAAAATTCACATAAAGAAAAAGACCTGCCCAAATAAAAATGATTATCAATAAGAGCAAAAGCCTCATGAACAATATTTCAGTCATTTCTCCGTTGCTGGTATTGAGTCCAGAGTCTGGACTTAACCAGGGGATGTGGGAGGGTCAGGGGAAAGTGAGAGGGGTACAGCTAGAAAAGTTTGAGGGAGCTAGATTGAAAATTTAGACTCTGTTCCAGGGGTGACAGGAAGTCACAGAAGATTTGAAATAAGAAGCTTGTGAGGTGTGGCAGAAAGGAGCTTTCAGTCCTTCCCCGTTTTTCCCTTTCTTTCATCTTGCCTCCCGGGAAGAGGGACTGATCAGCATGAGCAGGCAGAGCCTTGGTAGACCTTACAAGCTGGAGGTTTCGCTGTGGGGCGCGGCCATGGTTAGTGACACAGAGGTTTGCTGGCCTTGTGGCTGTTTTATTTGGAGAAGTCTAGAGCCAGTGGAGAAGGAAATGGCAACCCACTCCGGTGTTCTTGCCTGGAGAATCCCATGGATAGAAGAGCCTGCTGGGCTACAGTCCACAGGGTCGCAAAGAGTCGGACACGAGTGAGCGACTGCACTTACTTAGAGCCAGTGAAGCCCTTTGCATCCCAGATCCAGAGGTTGCCGAGCCTTTCCCAGAGCACCTGAGACCATGGGATGTCAGGGAGGTAGCGGTGCAGAGGGCGGGGTCAGGGAGAAGAGGCTGAGGTGGGTGGGGTGGGGAACTCAACTGGAGAAGGGCAGAGTATTTTGCAGCCTTCTCTGGGGCTTGAGCAGCTCAGGATCGTCTGCTCCCTTGGTTCCCCTTCTAGGATCCGGTGGTGCACTGGTCACCTCACCCCTGGGGTCATCGAAGAGCTTGCACATGGTGTAGACCTACGGCCACTGGCAAGTGCTGCAGAGAAGGTGAGAGGGGCCCCGGTCCCAGGATGGAGGGTAGGGGGCCGGGATGAGGAAGGTGTCCGGAGATGGGGAGAGGAGAGATGGGCAGGGGGTGTTGGGGGCAAGGAGAAGCAAAGTTGAGGCCAACTAGAGGTTTCCAGTTTGTGTGGCTGGGGCGGGGGGCGGGGGTAGGTGTGGGGATGGTGAAGCCATTGGGCAGAAGAAGCTGAGGAGGGAACGGCTGGCCTGTGGGGGAAGGTGATTAGATGGGGTCGTGGCCACACGTCCGTCCTTGCTCAGGCTAGTGTCTCCAGCTGACATAAGATGAGAAGCCAGACATTGAGGTGGAGGAGAAGTCATTTCTGCCACTTTTGGCTTTGAGGGAGGCACCTTGGTGTGTCTGCTGTTACTTATGGCTCTGGCACCTGCAGAGGTCTCTGCCAGGGTCAGAGCTTATCATTAATGATGAGTGAAAAGTACCTGATCCCTGTGCCACACTCTGCTCCCATCTCCCCCAATTCCTATGCCTCATACTACTCCCAGCTCCCTGCCTGGCCCAAAGAAGCCACTTGATGTCTGGGGACCTCAGGGCGAAATGTGAGGGCGTATCTGTCATGGAAGAGATCCTGGGTGCCAGCTTGCCTCTTCCTGCCACGTGACCCTGGGCAAGACACTTCCCTTCCCTTGGCCTCAGTTTCCCCATGTGTATGGTGGGGAGGTAGGACCAGAGGATTTCTGAGATGCCAGCGTGTTCACCCCCAGCAATGATGACCCCTACCAGCTGCCCTCCTCCCACTGGGGCTGTGGAAGGAGCGACAGGTTGGACCCCGGAGCCTTGATGATGGAAGCCCCCTCTGTGGTCCCAGGGGCTAGGGCAGGGCTGTCCCTCAGCCTCACAGAGCAAATTGAATTTGTGTTTGAAAATGTAAGTGATCGAATAGAATTTTAAAATTCCAAATTGGTTGTGGAGACAAATGGATGGCATAGGTGGAAGAGAAGAGGGAGGAAATGGCTGGCAGCAGCCTTAAGCATTAGGAGACTAGCCTCTAGGACTTCTGCTGGGAACAGATCGCTCCGTCCTCCTTGTGTGCCGGGAGCTGGGGAGGAAAAGCTCCCCCAGGTTTTCACCCAGAGAGGCTGGCAGCCAGGCCACAGAAACCAGTTCTAGCTGCTGGGGTGGGAAGCATGCAGGCAGCATATCTTCTTGGACCTACCGAAGAGCCCCAGGAGAAATGTGCTTTGCAGCCATGGGATGGATCTTGAGCTGTCACCGTCAGTGTTACGACGCTGTGGGGACAGGGCTTTCCTTATTCCCAGCTCCTGGGGAAGCATCCTTAGCTGAGCATTTACCCCTTAGGGCACAGTGAATTTCCTCCTGCTGTCCTTGTAAAGAGACATTCTGAGACTGGGTTCCTGTTTTTCAAAGTGTGAAAGTCTACAATCTGATACTTAAAAAATTACTAATAGCCTCATCTCTTTCTTTTCTTTCTTTTTCTCTTCTCTTTTCTTTCTTTTGTTCCATAGATGAAAAAAACTCATCTGAATAATATCAGAAGTGCAGAACAATGGGCTGATGAAATCATGGCACAATAATGTTGACTGTGCATTCATTCATTCATCACATATTTATGGAGCACCTGCTACTTGCCAGGCCCTGTTCAGGGTGCTCGGCATGCATCAGGGAACGAAACAGACAAAAATATGCCCGGAGGGGTCTTATATCCTGATTATAGGGTGGTGAGATATTAAATAAAACAGTAAGATAGTTGAAGTGTTGGGTTGTGATAAGTGCTGTGAAGAAAGACAAGAGCAGGAAGTAGGACTGTGTAGCTGGAGAGTTGGTGGAGTTGGTATGGGGGTGTCCAGTTTTAGGGAGTGGGTCAGGGATGGCCTCATTGGGAAGGTGACATTTGAGCAAAGGCCTAAAAGAGGGGAGGGAATGAGTTGTGTGGTCTGGAATTCCAGGCAGAGGGCACAGCCAGTGCAAGGGTCCTGAGGTAGGAGTATGCTTGGTGTGGCTTTAGAGTAATGAGGGTGCTGGAATGGGGAATAGTGGGGACCAGGGCAGGAGGATAGCAGGAGTGCAGGGTGCTCCTCACAGACTGTGCAGAGGCTTGCCTTTCCGGACCTGTGAGATGGCAGGCAGGGGGCTGTTGAACAGAGGAGGGCCGCTGTGGGACATGCACTTATAGAAGGATCAGTCTGAGGGTTCTGTGGAACACAGGCTCTTGGGGAGTGAGGGGAGCAGCAGGAAGACCAGGGAGATGCTCCTGCGATGACCCAGGGGAAAGAGGGTGGGGGCTCAGATACAGTGGGAGCAAGGGATCAGACCGTGACGTGACCCAGACAGTGGATGTGATGTGCTGACCTGCACGCGGATATGGGGAGACGAGGGGAGTTGGAGGTCAGGGGCACAGAAGTCAAGGGATCAGTTTGAGAGTGTTAGAGCTGAATGGAGATCCTGGAGAGGAGCCTGGAGCTCAGAGGAAGGGAGCACTTTTGGAGATGGTTAGTGGTCAGGAAGCGGTGTGAATTCACCCAGGAGTGAGCACGGATGGACACAAGGTGAGTCCAGGCCTCTAGGTTTAGAGTCGGGGGTGAGGAGGCCCCATCCCCACCTCGGCACCCCCAGGAAGTGAGAGTGAGGAGAGGGGTGTGGCCTCTATCTCCAGGGACCGCAGGGGCTGGGGGCCTTGATGGGCAGGACGTGGTGTGGAGCCCGCTTTGGGCCGGTTTCCTGGGAGGAAGCCTGAGGAGGAATCTACAAACAGGAAGGCAATGGGGTGGGGATGTCTTGGACCCCGTCCTGTGAGGGAACAGAGGTGCAGGCCCGCAGGGAGGGAACTTGAGCTGCAGGGCAGTCACAGCAAAGGCCTCTGGATTTTGTGGGGAGCCAGGTGGCCCTTCAGAGTTGACCCAAGTTCAGGCAAGGAGACTTTGCATGGACCGGTCCCTGGACGTGGGCCTCTCTGGAGGATGAGGCATGCCCTGGGGCTGGGCAGCTCCCTTCTGCCTAGGGCCTTTTCATAAGGGACCCCCTCTGGGCCTTGAGCAGGGCTGCTCCCGGGCCAGGGAGTGAGTCTGAAGGGAGCTGAGGATGCAGCCTAGTGCCTGCCCACTGAAACCCCTGACTGGGGGCTGTGGCCAGGCCCTTGTAAGACAGTGGCAGGCCAGGGTCTATTACAGGAGTTGGTGAGTTTGGGGTTCCCTGGAGAGTCAGGACTGAGGGAACCCAGCAGCTGTGATGTGACCAGTTTCCAGGTTAAGTTTTCCATTGTGTTCCATAGTTTTTGCAGCTGAATTTTGTAAAGTGAGATAGCCTGGTTCTAAAGACTTAAAAGAGGGGCCTCGCTGAAGTCAAGGGGATGGGGAGGGATGGGGAGCAGAGACCCAGAGGAGATTAAAGGGAGGAGCCAAGGGCATCCGGCCAGAGTGCCAAGTGGCTGCACACCCTGCATGGACTAGTGAGATGAGGGTGATCCTTGGGAACTTCCAGGAAGACCTGGGAAGGACATCTGTTGAAGTGTGGCTTTTCTATTGTCAAGGAGACAGAGGTTCAGATTATCATCACTCCGGGAGAATAGGGAAGATTGAAGAGTGACCTTCCGAAGGCCAGGGAATTGCCAGCATCAGAGTTTCATAACTTTCTTCATGATTTTCCTGTTTGGTTGATTGTGTAGCCAGGTTTATGAGGATGAAGCCATTTTGTAGCCAGGTCAGAAAATCACATCACTCTCTCTTCCCCCAGATTCTTATAATGACACATAGTAATGCACAGGATTGTTGGTGGTCTACATTAGGACTTTGGTGCCAACAGGTCTTGTTCAAATCCTGCCTCTGCTATACTTGAGCTTGCGTGACTTTGGGTAAGTCACTTACCCTCTCTGAAGCCCCTGCTTCTCCATCTGTAAAGAGAACAATGTCTACCTTATGGGGTTGCTGAAGGATTTAGGTCGGAAAGCACCTGTGAAAGCACCTCTCTTCATCCTTGGCATTTAGGAGGCTTTGAAAGACCCCAGTCCCTTTTCTGTCACTGCAGTTAGGAGCCCATAATTTGGCCTGAAGGGATGTGCCGGTTTCCCTGGCTCCCAGGGAGGGGAAGGTACTTGGGTGCAGTGTTCCAGGAACCTCCCACTTGGGGCCAGTTTCTTATTTGTGTCAAGACCATTCTCTTCCACTCCATCCTCAATTCCTGTCATGGGCACCGCTGGTCTCCAAGTACCAGCCTGCTGATAAGCCAGGAACAATGTTATCACAGCTGCCAGGCCCTGTGGGGTAGAATTCCTTTGTTGGGCAGTCTTGGCTCCTGAGGGGGTTTTGTGGGTGGATCCAGGTCTATTTATATGGGCTGTTGAGGGGGCCTGGGGCAGGGCCTGGCTCCTCGTAGATGCTCAGTGAATGTTCACTGAATGGACAAATGAGTTGAGTGGTGAGAGTTCTGTAGATCGAGGGGCAGAACTCCCATCTGGAAAGAGTAAGGTTGAGTTTAGAACCGGTGCTTATGTGCTGCCATGTGGCAAGGGGACAGTATGGCACCAGGAGTTAGGAGGCTCCGGCCTGGCTTCTCACTCTGTGATCCTGGGCAAGTTACTGCACCTCCCTCAGCCTTTAGAAAACATCTGTCACGTGGAGCCAGTAACAATTTGTAAGCTGTAAAGTACTGTGTAAACGGAAAACAAATGCTGGCAGGAATGTGGAGACATTGGAACGCTGTGCACTGTTGGTGGGAATGTGCAGCTGCTGTGGAAAATCATATGGCAGTTCCTTAAAGCATCAAGCATAGAATTACTGTATGATCCAGCAAGTCCACTGCTGGGTATATACCCCAAAGAATTGAAAGTGGGATCTTAAGGAGATATTTGTCCACCCATGTTCACCAAGCATGACTCACTATAGCCAGAAGGTGGAAGCAGCCTAAGTGTCCATGATGTAAACATACAAAGGAATACTGTTCAGCCTTAAAAAGGAAGGTAATTCTAACAGATGCTATAATACAGGTGAACCTTGAAGACCCTACAATATAAGTGAAATAAGCCAGTCACAAAATGACAGATACTATATGATTCTACTTGTATGAGATCTCTAGAGTAGTCAGATTCATAGAGACCAAAAGCTGAATGGTGGTTTCCAGGTACTGTGGGGGACAGGGATTGGGAAGTTATTGCTTAACAAGTACAAAGTTTCTGCTGAGGATGAAGAAAAAAATCCACTATCATCTGTGGATGATAGTCATGGTTATACAATGTGGAATGTAGTTAATGCCACTCAACTGTGCACTTAAAAATGGTTAAGATGGTAAATTTTATGTGCACAATTAAAGTTTTTAGGTGCTGTATGACCACCACCATCTTCATGAAAACAGTTCACTTTGACCAGAATTGAGCTTTTCTACTTGGCTTTGTGTAGCAATGGCTAAATCCTGAATCATTACAATTCTGGGTGAATTGTTTAGTTTTTATTTAAAAAGATTAAAATTTTATTTTTAAAAATTTTATTTATGTATTTTTGGTTGTGCCGGGTCTTCGTTGCTGCACGTGGACTTTCTGTAGTTGGGGTAAGCAGGGTTACTCTTCCTTGCGGTGTGCAGGCTTCTCACTGCAGTGGCTTCTCTTGTGAAACACAGGCTCTAGGTGTGCGGGCTTCAGTAGTTGTGGCTTAGTTACTCTGCGGCATGTGGAACCTTCCCAGAGCAAGGACTAACCTGGGTCCCCTGCATTGGCAGGCGGATTCCCATCAACTGTGCCACCAGGGAAGTCCCTTAGGTGAATTCTTGATGCCATCTGCTCATCAGCTGGTTTTAGTGGCTCTTTGGGATCAGAAGGTGGGAGGAGACATGAAAGAGATGACTTCTGTATTTGAATGTCCTAGGATGGCTCAGGTTGGCGCTGCTACCAAATGAGATGACTTCTTAGAAAATGCTCTATGAATCTAAAAAGCTTCCTCAGTTCTTACTGTGGAGATTGCTGTTACCCCTATAAGATCTGTGCCCTTGAGGGAGGAAAATTAAAATCTGTGGGTCAATAGAATGATCTTACTAAAGAACTTAATCCAGTATTAATCTTCATTTTGACCCCACAAAAATCCTCTCCATAAAAAGGAAAAAAAATACCACCTTAGGTAGGGGGTAACCTCATTTTCTGCTGTGGATTTTACCCTGAAATGACTTAAAAGAAAGACGTTAGAATGCTGAGTCGGCTGATCCTTAAGTCAGTGTTTTTTTTTAAAGTGTAGAACACCTAAGTTGGAATCTCCCAGTTGTTCTGTAAAAAGAGACACGGTCCATGGTTCCACCAGAGGCATAATTAATCAGGATTTGGGGAGGTGGAAACTGAGAATTTGTAATATTGGTAAGCCCCTTGGTAAGTTGATTGAGAAGCGAGAGCCTGCAGCCAGACACATTGGCCTTGTTGAGTGGCCACCATTTTGATGGGAGAAAAACCAGCAACAGCCTCCAGGGATCTGAGGTGTGGTCACAGGGAGGAGGCAAGCAGGGGCTGATGCTTGTCCAGAGCTGCCTTATAAGAACCAAGTAGAAGCTGCCTCCTCTGATAGAAAGAGATCATCAGCCTGGACTGGCTGAGAGGTCTCCCACAAGGAAGTCTGATGCCTAAGGAACCAGGGAGTTCCGCAAGTACTCCTTCAGTAGTTCAGGTGGCACCAGCCTAGTGAGCGGTGCATTTTCTGCCATGACCACACCAATGTGTATATCCCCCGCAATGCCTGATCCCCGACATTCCAGAACATCTTGTCTGCTCCTTCACTGCAGCCTCTGGGCCTCTGATTTTTAAGTACTGGGTTATGAACTTGTCTCTCACTTAAGACGGGGAGTTCCTCCAGTGCAGGAATTACCTGGTTTTCTTCTCAGGGCTGGGCACACAGTGGGCACTTTCTGAACCATTGAAGGAAGGAGCATCTGGTGAACTTTGTGGTAGCTTAAACATGAGACCTACTTGCCAGAAGTCTCTGTTTCTTGTCCAGCCTGGTCTGATGATTTCTTTCATCTTGGAGGATGCAGCCTCTGATCCTTCTTTGCTAGAGCCCAGGAAAGGTAGAAGTGTTGTGAGTAACCAGTGTTTCAGAAGCACAGAGCACTGCCTCTTCCAGATGGAAGCTGTTCAGGGTACTCATCCTGCCTCCAGGGGGCTTGTTGGTCACCATGCTGGGACCCCTTGTTGGCCTCTGCTCCTGACAGACCGGGCTCTCAGCAGTAGCCAGACCAGCCATGGTGAACCATTTTCCTGAGCCCATGCACACCCTCCGTCCCTACCACTATGACCCACTAGGTAGTAGCAGAGTAACTGCAGAAAGGGCCTGAAGCCCAGGATGGGTCACGCCTCAGCTTTAAAGGATGATTGAAATCTGCTGAAGTCACCCTGCTGAAGTCACCCTTTGGTGAACATTAACATGAGATGCAAAGGTCTTCGTATTCTTTGCCCATTCAGAGAAATCTATCAATATTCCTCATTTCCAGGCCTCCTTGTCACCAGGATTCCAGTGACGTTCCTTCTAGGGTTCTGACCATCTAGCAGAAGCATTTTGCGCATGAATTGGTAGACTCTTGTTAGTCATTCAGTCATGTCTGACTCTTTGCGACCCTATGGACTATAGCCTGCCAGGCTTCTCTGTCCAAGGAGTTGTCCAGGTAAGAATACTGGAGAGTGTATCCAGTTCCTTCTCCAGGGGATCTTCCCAACCAGGGGTTGAACTCAGGTCTCCTGCATTGCAGGCAGATTCTTTGCCATCTGAGCCGCCAGGGGAGCCTGGTGGAGACTCATGCCTGTGGCCATTTCTTCTTTCTGGCCACATGCACAACCAGGTGCACTGTTCAGAATTCTCCCCACAGGAGGGTTTCCTTTCACTGTCTTCCGGGTATGCACTCAAAGGAGGCCGTAGTGTTGCAGCATCCACTTTTGAATTTTGAACCCAGTTTACACTGACTCTGAAGCCGTAAACTGTTAGTTTCTACTACTGTCCACTTTGTATAGTCATCAAGCTTCTTCTTTAATATTCTTTGGAGAGGCCCAACTCAGTGGAAAGATCTGTCACTAGACAGATCTTCTGTCTGGTCAGTTGAAATGGTCCCCCCATTCTGGATTGGCTCTCAGCGTGTCTACTTGTAGCATGAGTGTCCTGAGACTCAGTTCCTCATGACAGCCTTTTAAATACCTGCAGTTATTGGCTGAGCCCTCCCTTTAGGCATTTCGCTCAGCATCATGTTCAGCTGCAGCCATACACCATGACTTCTGGATTCCCTTCTAAAACCCTGCGCTGCCTAACACAATTCCCACAGCCACAGCACTCTCACAACTCAGAGAGCAAACTATGAGATCAGACAGACTTTCTTTCCAAGAACAAACAAGATTCTCAGCAGTAAGTAGATAGAGTTAACTCTTAAACACTTACGGTCATTCAACAAATGTTTCATGAGTACTTGCCATGTGCAAGATGTGAAGAGTGTGATGATGGATCATGTCCATGGACCACTGTGGACAGGTTCAGGAAGAAGAGCTATAGGCAACCCTTTTGTTGATAGCAGCAGCAGTGATACAGGATGAATGTAAAATGTCGGGAACATATTTGATGCCTCTCTCAGCCCACCCGAAGCCCCCCTCTGATACCAGTAAGAGGTGGGAACCAGTATTAACTTCATACTGGCCTGGATTCTAGAATTAACAATGCTTGTTTCTCCTGACACCTGAATACTGCGTAGTGATGGATATTGTTTGGCCTCAGTCACTCAAGCATGCCATTGTAGTTGCAGACAGCATTCCTGTCTTGATGCTTAAGCAAGATTAGGAAGTTCTAGCAGTTGGTTTGTTCATTCTCCATGTATTTTAAGAGAGATTGATTAATCTACTACTGTGTGATCTAACCTAGTGTTCAGCAAGGGACTTTCACCGCCTTTGATCAATGATCCCTGGTTCCTAAGATACAGGTAATGGTTGTCTGTGTTTTTGCAGCCTCAAGATTTCTGGAACCCTTAGTACTCAGCTGTATTTAAAATTCTGTTATTCTGTTTGCCATTTAATAATTTCCTATGATTGTTTCAAATGCTGAGAAGGGTTTCTGGCAAGCATACATTGTTGCCTGAAAAGTACTGAACAACAACAGCAAAATACTCAACCTGTAATGGTGGTTTACATATTATTGTTTTAGTTAAGCCACAAATTGTCTCTCTCTATCATCTGTCATGTTTAGGTTCAAATACATACACACACATACAGTCAAAGACATAGACACGCACGCGTATTACATTTAGGATAAGGTACCCACACCAGGCACATCCGGCTATGGCAACCCTGTTACCATGGGGACAGTTCTACAAGGGCTTAAAATCATTGTTCAATGTACAAAGCTATCAAAACGCTAAGTGAATTCTTGAGGGCCTTGGTCTTTCTCATGAATGTGTAGTAATGGAATTAACTCTCAAGTTAAAGGAAAGCAGTGCTTCAGTCAACCATAAAAACCTGCTTGTGAGCACTGAGTCATCTGAGCATATTCAAGAGCATTTGTCAGATTATCGCTACTGCGTTCATGACTGTCGCCAGCATCCTGTTGAGGGTGGGCAGTGGATGGCGAGGGTGGATGTGGGGGGTGAGGCTGAGGGCACTCTGGAAGCACCTCTGTGCCTGGTGTTGCTGTCCAGGCCAGGCCCGTGCGCCTCAGTCAGTGCCTCCCAGGTGGGCACGACAGTCTATTGTGGGCATCGTGACACGTCCTATGGGCACTGCTGGGCTGGGCAGGCGGGGCACAGGGGATGTGCTTTGCCCTACCAAGCCAGGCTGTCCCGGCTAGAGAACTCCAGGTCCAGATGTGAGAGTCACTGCCAGGGATCCGGGGCAGGTGGTGCCAGCTCCTGAACTCTCTGCTTCCGGCAGCAGCTGACCAGGTCCGGGTGTTCATTGTTCAAACTCCTCTAGAGGAGAGGGGTATCCTTGCAAGGGTTGGGGTTGCAGGCGTTTCCAGTCCTGATGCAGAAGGCTTAGGAAGAGACCTTTAAAAAGCCACAGATGTTTCACAGAGAGCGGGGCCCATGCAGCCTGGGTCAGGAGCTGGCTCTGCCCATGATGTTCCGTGTGGTTTTGGAGCATCACCTCATAATCCCAGCCTCAACAATTCCCCTGTGGGCCCAGGAGGTTGACACTTAAGTCTTGAGAGATCCCACGTGCTTCTCCTCTGCCCCGTGGGGAGGTAACCTCCTCATGGTTATTACAGTTTACATTTTTCGGTGTCTCCTGCTCCCCCACCCTGCCCACACAGCACTCAGGAACCTGCCTCCTTCAGATGAGCCGTGTGGCACAGGGGTCAAGAGCTCTGACTTAAGAGTCTAGACAGATGAAGCTTTGAATTCTTGCTCAGAAAAATGGGCTCCCTAGAAGTGCCTGTCTCACAGGACTGTGTGCGGATGCAGGAGATTGGTAGCACAAGCCTGGCAAGTAGAGGGTCTTGTGAAGAGGAGCCCCAGGAGCAGCACTTAGGCCGAGCAGCCTCTGATGGGCTCCCTGCTTCCCCGCAGATGTTTCCCTCCGTTGTATTTAAATCGGGCAACAATGGGCCGCTGTTCTGGGAGGGGCCAAGGGTGGTCCCTCAGATCCCAGCGGCCTGGGCCCACTGGGAGGGCAGGCACTTCCTTGACTGGACATCTGGACCATGGACAGGGATCTGAGTGATGATGACAGTAAGTACAGCCGGTCAGAGCAAAGGGTGCTGCTTCCAGGGGACGCTGAGTTGAAATCTCTCTGCTGCCCTCAGGACTGTCTTGGTTCTGCGTCTGTGTTGCTAGAGCATCTCTTCCTTCCTCCCTTCCTTCTTCTTGCCTGAAAAGCCTACTTGCACCCTGTGGGCTGTTCTTCCATTAGGTACCCCTGGGCAGTTGAAAAGGATGGCAGAAACCAAGGTGAGACCTTTCTTCCCTAACTCTGTAACGCTATCTGAATCTTAAGATTCTTTATCCTTCCTTTTTCTGATTGACAGTCCGTCCCCACCCCCATTCTCCAGAGCCAAATGCGAGCCTGAATATCAGGGTTCCCATTTCAGTCACAGTGGCAGCAGTTCTTAGATGAAGTTAACTTTAAAGAAATGTCAGTGAAAGGTTTTTATGTGTGATCTCCCTCTAGCAAGAAGGTGGCTTGTTCATTGCCCCCTCATCAAACATAGCCCAGGTAACCCCATCTTGTCATTAGTCATGGTGTTAGTCGCTCAGTCATGTCTGACTCTCTGCAACCCCATGGATCAGAGCCCTCCAGGCTCCTTGGTCCATGGGATTCTCCAGGCAGGAACACTGGAGTGGGTAGCCATTCCTTTCTCCAGGGGATCCTCCTGACCCAGGGATTGAACCTGGGTCCTCCAGCACTGCAGGCAGATTCTTTATCATCTAAACCACCAGGGAAGTCCATCTTGTCCTCCCTGGGACAGAAATACAATGGAATCTGGTAACTATTTAAAGAAAGAAAAAAGGAAGTGGTATTTTCAGAAGAGATGTGATGTGTTTTAAGACAGAAATGTTCGATCCTAAATTTGGGACAGGCAACAAAGTAGAGTACCGGATTTAAAGTTGGGAGGCTAGGACTCAAGTGCTAGCCCTGCTGTCAGCTGGCTGTGTGATCTTGGGCAAGTCACTTAACCTCTCTGAGCCTCAGTTTCCCAACTGTAGAAGGAGATTGGTCAGGAGTTGTTAATTTGAGGACCATGAAGTCGAGGGCAAAATATTATGTATACGTGCTCTGTGTGTGTTGGGTGGGGGTAGGGTATCCTCAGGTCTCATTTGAATCCCAGAGATGCCTGTGACATTAGTGCATTTTCAGAGTTACTGAACGTGGTGACTCTGAAGGTCCTCTGCAAGCCCATCACTTTTTACGGCCTTTAATATTGGTTTGTCAGAGCTTCAAGCCTCAGAACTCCAGTGGAATATAAAATGAATGCATGCTAATCTTAGAGAGCTCAGTTTACGTTTTCTTGGAGTCCTTTTTCATACTGAAGTGAGAGAATGTACATAGATAATTTAGCATGTATTTGAGGAGGACCCACTCTGACCTCTGATATGTTGGAGTTGTGTATCCATAGTATTATTGTAATAACTTTCTGCTAATAGTTGATTGAAATCTTTCAATTTGGAAACACTGCTCATTAGCTTTCCATTTTTTTTTTATTTTGTTGTAGTAGATATTGGCTATGTCAGAGTTGAATTCAAATCCAAGTGCTGCCTAATTGCTGGGTGACTTTACCTAAGTCACTAAACCTCTCTGAGCATTATTTCCTCCAAGAAAAAAAATAGAGATGGTGTCATCTTGTATAATTTATAAAAGATTAATTTTAATGTAAAGTGCCCAGAGTAGGCATGGAGTAAATGATCAGAAAATGATCAGATTATGTCCCCTAGAACATTAAACTGCTCTTAATGGAATATACTGTTATTGTGCTCTTTCTCTTTTGGCATCAGGCTTTTTGGTAAGCAAGGTAAGAGGAAGGTGAACTCTTTTTAGTTCCCTTAAAATTATAAAACCCCTTATTCTGCTGTAGGGTCACTCTATATGCTGGTTTCCAACACAATTGAACTTCAAGCCGGCACTTTGGGTCTCCTGCAAGGTGTGAGATGGTTCAGAAAGTTTTTAGAAACTAAGTTGATGAAATCTGAAACTAGGTAAAATTTTTTCCTCGTTTCAGAAAGGAAGGCTGCTGTGGGACTTCTTTAATTTAAATGTCCTTTCTGAGGTGAAAGATGGTATCCACTTTAGCCAATTGAGTTACCCTTCCTGGTCACTAAAGTTTTGTCTCCTTAGTTTTTGTGTCTATAATGTGGAGCAACTTCAGAGAAAATACATTCCTCCACTTCAAAAAAAAATAAAAGAAAATACATTCCTCCAGTGATATACTTTGGTACCAAAGGAGGCATGGATAGGGACATTCTGGGATGTGGCATCCACATGGAAGTCACTTTTAGCGTCACCTCCATCAAATTTCAGTGCTTTGAGAATGATTAATCAGGAGCAGGAGACATGGACTCCTTTGATCCTCTGACATCAAAGGAATGACATTTTAAAAACAGAAACTTGAGGGGTTATCCATGAATTGTGCCTGTCTCCACAAGAAAAATTCTTTTCTATACAAAAGAAAAACAGCTGGTGTCTGGTGAATAGAAACATGACCTGGGTCGCCATTTGCGAAGCTCTCTTGGCAACCACTTGACCTGTGTGCCTGGAGCAGTGGGATGTCCCCCGAGTGGAAAGGCCGTAGGGCTTGGAGTCAGGCTCTGAGTTCTAAGTAGTGTTTCTGTCTCTGCTGTGAGCTCATTGTCTCAGATCACATCTCTGAACCCCATCTTGCCTTCTAAAAATGGGGTCCTTCTACAAAAGTGGTTTTCATGAAGTACAAGAGAGACCATGGCACATTCCCCAACTAGGCCCAGCATTGTTAGGGGACAGTGATCCAGCTAGACGACTACCTTGGAACACAGCCCAACATCTCGGGAATGGTGACATGGCTGGTGGCCCCCATCAGAGCTCCCCGTACTGGGCGCCACACAATGTCCCGTGATGTCCACATTCTTGTTGTGCCTGATGCGATCTGCCCAGGAAATGACGTGTCAGACCGTGCTTCAACCTGGAGGTTTTTATTCTTGTCTACAACATAATGGGGAGGTTAATTTAGTTCTGACACGTTGCCAGAGGTCAGGGTGACTCCCAGTTGATGGATGGAGCTCTGAGTTTCCCACCTCTTATTCTTCCCTTCTTCCTGCCTCTTTGTTTGGTTTCTAGCAGGACAGAGTGGCCACGTGGCATTTCCTTGTCTCCTTTGTCCGGGAGAGTACTGATGCCCCATCAGTCAAGACTTCCGGATGGGTGGTGACCCTTCCAGGGAATGAGGCTGTGATAACCTTCCCTTTCTTTTCATGTTTGACATTTTCACTCTGGTCCCGTGGCTTAAAGGAGCACAAAGAAAGAAGACCCGCCCTCCTCAGGTCCAACGCATTGACCAAACATGTTTTACATGCCAGGCTTGGGGCTGAGAGCTGTATACACATTGTCTCTTTAGATGGGCCCTAATATCACCTGCTGTCTTTCACAGCTGGTGAGGTTGAGTGTTGGGAAGATGGGTATCTGACAGTGTCATGTATTACCTGGCTCAGATGCTGGCATATTAGAGCCCAGATTCCTAACCACTGTGCCCAGGAATTCTGAGTCTAGTCACTTTGCGCTTCAGTCCAACCCTGCCCCTCATCTTTAATTCTTTTGACTGGATTCATAGATACTGCAATGAGTGAGCATGGACCCCACCCCAGAAAGTTTCAAATTCCAGCTGCCACCTTCCTGATCCCCTTCAAACCCAGCCACACAAATGTGTGGCAGGTCAGGGTGGGCATAATATGGCTCACAAATCAAAGCTCACCCACTGCCAGTTTTGTAAAGTTTAATTGGAACCAAACCACACTTATTCAATTGTCTATTGTCTATAGCTACTTTCAGGGCACAATGGCTGAGGCAGACTGTACAGCCCATAGTCTGAAATACTTTCCACCTGGCTATTTGTAGGACACAGCGACAGGTGTTCAAAGCTTTGGGATGATGTTTTTCCAGTAGTCATGTATGGATGTGAGAGTTGGACCATAAAGAAAGCTGAGCATCAAAGAATTGATGCTTTTGAAATGAGGTGTTGGAGGACTCTTGAGAGTCCCTTCGACTGCAAGGAGATCAAAGCAGTCAATCCTAAAGGAAATCAGTCCTGAATATTCATTGGAAAGACTGATGCTGAAGTTAAAGCTCCAACACTTTGGCCACCTGATGCGAAGAACTGACTCATTGGAAAAGATCTTGATGCTGGGAAAGACTGAAGGCAGGAGGAGAAGGGGATGACAGAGGATGAGATGGTTGGATGGCATCACCGACTTGATGGACATGAGTTTGAGCAAGCTCCAGGAGTTGGTGATGGACAGGGAAGCCTGGTGTGCTGCAGTCCATGGGGTTGCAAAGAGCTGGACATGTGTGAGTGGCTGAACTGAACTGAACTGATTGGTAGAAAATGTTTGCTGATCCCTGGGTGCCTGGTGGCTAGAGTCGCTGAGAATGCTAATGAACTCATTAAAAGCAAAATAATATTGAGAACCAAGGCTCAACAAATAATTCCAGGTGAATTCTCATCCTGGAATTTCAGGACACAGCAACAGGTGTTCAAAGGTTTGGGATGATGTCACTTTACATCATACCCACATCTGTCCCAGGGCTTTCCCCAGGGTCTCAGCAGAATCATTCACTTACAGATACAGGTTTTCCAGCTAAGAAAGGTACTCTACATCTACAAATGTCCTTCTATTTCTGCTTCCTTTGCAAGTTTCCTCCCAGGAGGCAGAACTTTAATAGATCCATAATTATTTCTTACTGTCAGAGGACAAGTACACCCCTAATGGGGGAGGTGGTTGAGCCAGGGTTTTTTAATTTGTTTTAATTACATCCCCTCTTTCCTTTACTGTTCTTGACCTGAATTCCAAAATTTCAGGCTTACTCACTACCTGCCATCTGTCTCTACTTCCAGATAACCTAGGCTGTTCTACTTCTGAACAAGATCTTTTTCCTCTTGCCTTTGTTTTTATCTCTAAAGGACAGAACATATTCTTTTTATTTTTGTAGTGATAAAGAGCAACAGGCTTTAAAGAACTGCAAAAGAAAAAAGAGAGAAGGATCCAGGAGATGAGGTGGATCCACTGAAAGCTTGAATCGAGTGGGCTTCAGTGACTTAATGCAGAGAATCCCTTTCCACTAACTGCTTATCAGCTCACCCTTTAAAGTCAACTTCCTGTGGTCAGTTGACCACTAGAAAGACAGAGCTGAGGGATGCTTGTCCCCCAGCATGGGGGCTTTGGGAACGGGTTTGATGGACGGCCCAGTGGGCTAGAACTGGAGCAAGGAGCCTCTGTCCTTCTCTAACTCTAGCAATGTGCATCCTCAGGATACTGGAATAACTTCTCTGAGCCTCACACTGCTCAGGTCAAGCAGAGATAGAAGTCCTGCCTTCTACCTGCAGGAGGGATGGTGAGGTGAGGCACCATGTGTGGAAGGTGCTTCATGAGTTGTCCTGAGTTTCCAGTTCGCAGATCCAGCATCTGGCTGGTAGACAGCTGCCTTCTCACCAGTTGCTCACATAGCAGAGAGCAATCTTCTTAGGACTTTGATCCCATCACAGAACTCCATCCTTAAGACTTTATGTCAACCTTATCACCTCCAAAAGGCCCCAGCTCCGTTGAGGGTGTGGGTTTCAGCATATGAATTTCGGGAGGATGCAGACACGCAGTCCATTAAAGGGTTGGTCATCTGGCAGGCAGTTGCTCTGGACTACAGGGCCCAAAATGGCTCTGCTCATATTCCTGGTGGCTTGGCAGGGTGCTTGGAGAAGGCAGGATACCACTGGGCCCCTGTCCACGTAGTCTGTGGGTATTTCCACTTGGCCTCTCCAGTGGAGTGGTCTGATTTCTTACCTGGCAGCTCAGGCATCAAGAGGGATGGCTTCAGGAGGCCAGAAGTAGGAGCTGCAGTTCTGTTCCCGGCTCCCTGCGTTCCTTGGTGAAGCAGTCACAAGCCTGCCCAGGCTCAAGGAGCGAACAGGGACCTGTCCTGTGATGAGAGGAGTGTCATAGAAGTGTGCCTGCATGTTACTCAGTGATTGTCCCCTGGGGCCGTGGAAGATGCTGCTGCTTATGAAGCACCTGTCCTGATGACTGGTTCAGAGAATGTGCTAACAGGCAGGAGCTGCCCTTCCTCATGTTCCTCTCCTCGTTATTATTACTGCTGCTACTCTCATCACCCCACCCCATCTCCTCTCCTCATTATTACTGCTGCTACTCTCATTACCCCACCCCATCGCTACCTGCCCTGCAGATGTGTGTGTATCCCAAGGGGACCAGAAGGGACCAGAGTGAGGCTGAATTAAACCTCAAGGCTCTTCACCATGTACTGGCCCTCACTTGTTCCTCCCCGAGGTTCAGCACTCCCTGCTCTCTCTCAGGTGTGGTAGACCTCAGCTTTGAAGCCGAGAGTCCTCTGGCGCCCCCGGCAGAACTCCTGGAGACACTGCCCAGCTGTGACTGGGTCCTTCAAGGGGACAGTAAGTGTGTGGTCTGTAGGGTCTTGGGTCTTCCAGCCTCTTCCGAGGTGATGCTGTTGTGGGTGTGTATGTGGAATAGGCTGGCTTGGGAGAACTCCCCTGTCCCCTGGGGACCCTGGGAAGCCCCTTGTCACTGTTAGGAGGGAACTGGAGGACAGGGGCATAGGTCCTGTGTCCGTGAACATTCCATGACCATGTCCATCTCCATCTAAGACCAGGATGATGCTGGTCTTGGAACCCTCCTTCTTCATCTGTTCTTTCTCACATTTGGCTCATTTTTCCTTCTTTCATCTCACAAATGCCTGTGCCTTGAAGCCAAACTGTTGAACCCTGACTCCTCCCCTCTTCTCCAGGACACCAGATATTTTTCCCACCTTCAGAGACTGCAGGGAGACCCCAGGAACAAAGATGCTGGTCCTCATTTCTGGAACACAGGTGAGATCTGGTGACCCCCGGGAAGCCATCATACGGGGCTCATGCATGTTGATCCCTCGGTCACCTTTGTCCCCTGAGAGCCCTTCTCAGAAATCTCAGGGGCCACAGATTTCAACCTAGACTGTGCCTCAGAGTTCAGTCCTGCTCGATTAGATTCTCCAGGGATGGAACTTGGGAATGTGTACTTGTCCAAGCTTTCCAAGCTGGCTACCATGCCAGGCTTGAAAACTCTAGTCTAGATCAGGGGTTGCAAATGACAGCCCCTGGGTCAGATCCAGTCCACTGCCTACTGGTACACGGTCACGCATTTTTTTCCCCCTAGTGTCTGTGGCTGCCTTTACACTGTGACAGAGGAGCTGAGTGGTGACACAGAGGCCATATGACCCACAAAGCCTAAAATATTTGTGCTCTAGGCCTTTAGCAAAAGCCCGCCGCCCTTGCTCTGCTCCCTGGAGCGGGCCCTCCTTGTGTGGGGGACTCGGGGCGGAGCTCCGGCTGTCCAGCCAGGCGTGTGTGGGCACAAGGAGCCACGGCTGTTCTAAGCCGAGAGTGGCTGTGTCCTGCCTTCGAGGGTGTCCTCCTGGTCCTGGCCCCACTGCTGCCTGGACCACTTCCCTTCTCGTTGTTGGCCACCGCCCTGTGTGCCCACGGACCCACTTCCTCCGTGGATTCATCTCGGCCGCCCCAGTCCCCACATTCTCCATCTGCTCTGCGCCATCTGTGGGCGCACAGACCTCTCTGCCCTGGGCCGGGGGTGCTGGGGACACAGCGTGTATGAACGCAGGGCTTGCATTTGGAGTTGGGAGGCCATGGAGAAGAATGTGAAGATGAGAGGGGAAGAAGGAGGAAGGAGCCCCTGCTTGTGGCGGTGGTAGGGCAGGAGGGCTTTTGCTGAGGAGGGACAGGTCAGCTGGGCCTCAGGAGAGTCTTCCAGAGAGGAGGCTGAGGAAGGGTCACCTGTCATCTGCCTTCCAGCCCAGTGCTGCTGTCTTGCTGTGGGCTCACGGGAAGTCTCCCTGGACACCACTGTCGGAAGGTTCTTGACTGGGGTCTCCTCCTGAGCGCTGCTTACAGCTCCCGAGAGCAGGAGCCTTGTCTGCGTAACTCTGCCTCTGTCTAGCTGTGTGACATCTTCTCTGGACCTCAGTTTTCCATATCCATAAAATGATATCATTCATCTTTTTTTTTTTTTGGTTTTTATTTTATTCAAGTTCTAAGATTCTATCAGCCCTTCTCCCCAGCTCCACACTTCAGCTAAAGTACATTTCTGTCCTCTAGACGGTGCCACTTTCCTACCAGCAATCCATTCACACAGTTCCTGATGCTGGAGACACCCTGCCCAGGTGGACGCCCGAGGGCTCTACCCCTGCTGGGGACCATGGCGCCCCCCCGAACTCCCTGCCCCCCGCAGTGTCCAGTCCTCAGTTAATATCTGCACAGGGAGTGGGGCTGGCTGGCCTGGCGGGCCTGCAGGGTGTCCCCAGACCCACTGCCCCCTGCTCGGTCCCCAGCAGAGCCCCCGTGGTGACAGAAGAGGTGGCCCGGGAAGCCCTCCTCAGCTTCGTGGACTCCAAGTGCTGCTATGGCAGCGCAGCCGCCGGCGACCTCGTCATCCTGGAGCTGAAGCAGCAGAACCTGTGTCGGGTGAGGGGCGGCTGGTGGGGGTCTGGAGAGGCCGGAGGAAAGGAATCGTGGGGGGCCGTGTGTGTGTGACTGGTGGTGACATTGGTTCTGCCACTTCCCGGGTTTGCAGTGAGTGACAACACAAGGAATCATGAGTATCAATCACCGTGAAGCAGCTTGAATGCCCTGGGCATTATGGAAAGCACATTCCATATATGTCTTATCAAATCCTCATAGCTGCCTTGCACTGTAGATAACCATCATCACCAGTTAAAGGAGGAACTGGATGTTTACAGAAGTGGAGTTACTTACCCCAAAACACGAAACTAGAAGTGACCAAGCTGGGATTCAACCTGGATTTGCTGGCTTCAAAGTCTTGTTTTTTAAGACACAACTAATCTGTTTGCCAGAGGGATAAAAGGACCATCTCCTGCCCTGATCCTAGCGCCCTCTGCCTCCCCCAAGTTTCGTCTGTGCCAAGGCTGATTTATTCATCATCCCCGGGCCTGAGGCTCCAGGGTGGGCCTGTGTCTGGTACCAAGACCGTAGACGCACCTCTGTCACCTTCTGCCCTGACAGGTCAGGTGTCAGTCCACACATCCTGTGTCACTGGCACAGCTTTCCCCCAGAGGGCACACAGTCACATGGAAATCGGCCTCGCAGGGATCTGGGGTAAAGGTCTCTGTGTGGCTGTGTGACCTCAGGCAAGTCAGCGGACCTCTCTGAGCATCCCTTTCCTCACATGGGAAAGGAGGAGCTGGGTGATGTCCAAGATCCCTTCTGTTTTGTGATCCTGTGGATGAGGCTCAAGAAGGAAAGAAGGTCTGGACATCAGGCAGATAAATTCCTCCAAGGGGATGCTCACAGTGGCTGATTCCGGCAGCCTCCATCTATCAAAAGGCGGTTTTTGCTCGAGAACTTACCTGATAGACCATTTTTATGTGTAAAGACATGCGGAGCTGAAGCTGCCCAGTTGTGCGCCGGTCAGGGGACACTTCCTCGGACTGAGTGAGCCCTGCAGGAGCGTCCCAGGCCGTCTGTGAGAAGTCACTGCTGCCAGCCTGTTCTGAGCAGACCTTGGGTGCTGTGCATAGCGTAATGAGCCCAGGGGCGGGAAGCCTCATTTTCTGCATAAGGCTCTATCTTCCTAAGGGCATGAGTGTGAACACGTTGTTTTTCCTTTGCAGTATCGATTGGAGACCTTCAGTGAATCCCGGATAAGTGAATGGACTTTTCAGCCCTTTACCAGTAAGTGAGCTGTCTGATGTCGGTGTAACTGGGAGCAGATACGGACGGGGCTGGTGGTGAATGTCAGGACTTGTCTTAGCTACTAACCCTGAGGAAGATGCTTTGCTGCCTCAAGCCTGATTTCCCATAAACCGACAGTGTGGCCTTTCTTCCCGGAGCCTCCCCAGAGCTGAGCTTAGCAAACATTTCCTTGTCCAAGAAGCGGTTTGCAGGAGATCCTAAAAAAGTCCAGTGTTCGTCTTTGGCCACAGGCTGGTGCTGCCCCCTGGGGCCAGGTGGCAAAGGGAGCAAGTGTGCTTGGGCGTCTGCCGGCCTCCCAGGCTGCCCCCAGCACCTCCCCGAGGCTCTAGGCCCCTTGCTCACTGTGCCACCCCGCCCGCTGCTGGAGCACCCAGAGGCTTAAGGCTGTCTGTCTGGGAAGCTCGGTGCTCTGCCTGCTGTCCATGCTGGCCACTGTGGCCTGTCCTTCCAGGCTCAGCTCACAGGACCCCTCTTCTAGGAAGCCTTTGAAGATTTCCTCTCCTGCTGCCTCCTGCCCAGCAGAGGGAGTTCATCTTCTGAGTTTTCAGAACCCTTCACTCACTCAGCTCTTGTCCAAAGCACTCACAGTGCCATATTCCATTGTATTGTGGTTGTTGCTGAGTCTGTCTCCTTGAACGGAGGAGGACGAGAAAGAAGGAGATGGTGGGAGTGGTGAGGGTAGCAATTCTAGTCCTTGTTTATTGATCCCTCAGCATGTACTGGCCCTGGGCTAATAAGCATTGGTGTGCCTTCTGCATTCAGTTTTACTACAATCTGCCGTGGTAGGTGGCACCATTATCCCCAGTTTAGAGAGGAGAGAACTGCAGGGCAGAGAGGTGGAGGGGCTGGTGTGGGCTTCCGCAGACGGGAAGTACAAAGAGGCAGGAGTCAGCCAGGTCTGTTCCACTTCAGAGCTTGGGCTCTTAACCCCGGACCCTAAGGGGACCTGTATCTACCAGTCCCTTGGCCCCAGCGTTGAGCCTAACATCTGGTACCAGGTGCAGGTCTGGTCTATTTGATGAATAAATGAAAGCTGGTACTCCCAGCTGTCTGCTGGGCTTACAATGACCCCTTTCTCTGTCAGATCACTCCGTGGATGGGCCACAAAGAGGAACCTCCCCCAGGCTCTGGGACATCAAGGTCCAGGTTCCCCCAATGTTTCAGGAAGACACGAGGAGGTTCCAGGTCCCTCACTCATCATTGGTCAAGGTAACTTGTCTATTGGAGACTTCGCTCCTCTCTGAGCTGGTTTTTCTGGCACCATAGTTTCTTCAAACTTTATCTTTTTAAAAAGGAAACTCAAAGTCCAGGCTGGTGGTTCATTCCCTGCCCATCAAATGCACAGAATTCTAAGGAAACCCAGTTTATGGGATATAGACTCATAAAAATTCCACACAGAGTAGGGAGCATTCACATAGCAACAGGATGGTATCAAATTGTCACCAGCTTTAAATAGTGACAGCATTTAAATGTCACCAGCATTCATATTCTTAGGCCATCTGAGTGTTTTTATCCTTTTTATTTTTATTTTTTGCCCATCAGTAAATAGCTGAATGAAACAAATATAAAATAAAATTAAAGCATCATGGGATTTTTTTTTTTAATGGAAGTCATTAGGGGAGCAGAATTCGACATCCGTGCTGTTTTACAGAAATGTAATCAGGACAGGCAGTGAGGGTAGCCTAGTGTGTTGTAAAAACACAGCCAAGATGTTTTATGTTATGTTCTCATCTAATTACCTACCTTGTTTTCACTTTAGAACTTGATTCAAGCGTGTCATTTTACCCTCTGAGTTTTCACAGCGTCATCAGACGAAAACGACTTTGAGAGATCAAGAAAGTGTTTCATTCTGTTCTCCAGGGTGGAAAAGCTATTTTGATTCAGTTATTGAATTCCAGTAGCTAACTCACTGCCTTTTGCAAAAATATCCTGTTTTTTGTTTTTGTTTTTTGTTTTGTTTTTTTTTTAAACGGCTTCTGTTCCCAAAGACTCCTTAGCCACCTGTTAGGCAAAGGATACTGGCTTTTGTGGTTTAGCCTGGAAGTATGAGTAAAGACATGGGAGTCAGAGACCAGGTCTCCCCGTCTTAGCATCCAGGACAGACTGTCTGGAGCTCCAAGGGGATGGTAATGTGACCTCCTTGGCTTGGCGTTCAAGGCTCTTTGGAATCCTAGTCATGAGTGAATGGCCGTCTTCCCACTGTGGCCTGAGCTGCTGTACATTCATTTGGGATACTGACATCCTGGGGGTGGGGGTGGTGCAATCAGGAACTGCTGGTTCCTGGGAAACTGGATCAAGGCGAGCATTTACTCTCAGGAATGCCACAAATGCCACGGGCGCGGACGCTACAAGTGCAGTGGCTGCCACGGGGCTGGCACGGTGAGTCACACGCGGCTGTTGGTGAGTAGGTGATGGGTGGGAGCAGGGCCCTGCGGGGGTGGAGTGCTGGGATGGGGCCTGGGGCTCCTGCACTAACGGTGCAATCTCAGTCAAGTCATCCTCCCTTTCCGGGCCTCCATTTTCCTGCCTGTAAAATGGGAACATTGGATTGGGTGGTCTCTACTAACTTTATTTCACTTCGATGCTTCATGACTTTTATTCCCCTCTTTTTTCCTCCTCCGCCTACAAACATTTGAGTACCTGCTCAGTGTGGCTGCAGGAGGACAGAGACCTGGGGTGCTCCTTGCAGGGCCCCTCTGTCTGTGGGACAGAGTGACAGGTGCCCAGCACTCACGGGGCAGGTGCAGGTGCCGAGAAGTGACACTCAGGGCCTTGGAGGGACCAGACTCGGGCCTTGGGTTAGTTTTCCGGGGCAGCTGTAATAAAGGACCACATGCTGGGTGGCTTAAAGCAACAGATTTATTCTCTCTCAGAGTTCTGGAGGCCAGAAGTCCAAAATCAAGGTGTCGGCAGGGTTAGTTCTGGGAGGCCCTGAAGGAGGCGCCATCTCATCCTTCCTCCAGACTTCTGGCAGCAGCTGGCAAACCTCGGCTTGTAGCTGCCTCACCCCACCTCTGCCTCCATCGTGCCCTGGCTTCCCCGTGTGTGGGTCTCTGCCTTCCCACAGGGACATGGGTCATTGGATGCAGGGCTCAGCCTTGTGCAGTGTGGCCTCATCGTTACTAATTACATCTGCAAAGATGATTGCCAAATAAGGCCACATGCTGAGGTTCTGCTTGATGTGAATCTGGGGGTGAGGGGATAACGTGTACTGTTCAGCCCGTCGTGGGCCCCTCAGCACCGTCCAGGCCCTTGTAGCCTGAGTGTTCTTTGCAGAGTCCTGCAGGCCACCAGCTGTCCCAGTGGGAAGTCCATGCCCCCGTGTGTTCTCAGGTTTCCCCACTTCCCCATTTGTGCCCCAACCTTTTGGATACACACTGACCACTTGCCGCTCTAAGCTGAGCATTTCTTCTTTTACCTGCCCGCCTCCCTGCCACCCACCTTCCACCTGCTGCATGCTCATCGCTCTACCAGCTCTGTGCCCCTGCGGGGTTCGGCTCTGGCTGCACCAGCTCATTCTCCTGTGGCCTCGCTCCTGCCCTCGCCTCCTCCCCAGGGCCCCCTCCCCGCGGCCTTTGCTCCCCCCACCCCCACCCGGCATTGTCCCTCAGGCTTTCCCTGGAATGACTCCAGAGCCCGCCCCGAGCCTACTATAGGGGTGTAACCTGGCCCATCTCTGGGGGCTTTTCTAAGACTGAACTATTACCCCCAACACCAGAGGGGCCAGCCTGCCCATCTCCCCGCCTCTTCTGGCCATGGCTGCTTGGTCTGGGATGGTCCCTGGGGGTCGTGGGGACCAGAGAAGAGCAAACAGAAGCTAATGTCTCAGAAAAAACAGGGACGTGAGGATGCAGGGTCTCTTACAGACAAGGGGCGGAGGCCCAGGGAGAGGGAGTGGGGAAGTGCCTTGGGGAAGGTCACAGTCTGGACTGGAGCCGGGTCTCAGGACGCCCTCTGCCTGCTCACGGGAGGTGGGTGGGGGCTGAGGCTGCCTGTGTCCGCAGGTTCGGTGCTCCTCCTGCAGTGGCGCCAAGCGCAAAGCCAAGTCCGCCCGGCGGTGTCAGATGTGTTCGGGGTCCGGCAGGCGGAGGTAAGACGGGGCTCCGCAGCCAGAGCTGAGGAGCTGACTGTGCTCTCACGGGTGTTCTTGCTGTCACCGTCTGCCCTCGGGAAGGCAAGTGGGTGCGCGATCCGTCTTGCCTCCCCCGTGTCCTCTGAGCTCTGGGCATTGTAGGTGCCTGGCCCCTCGAGAATGTTTCTCCAGACCAGATGGAGCCCGTCAGGCAATCTGAGGGTAGGTCGAGGGGAGGGATGAGGCACTTCTGGGAGGAAGGGAGGCAGTGGGTAAAGAGAGGAGACCTCTTCCTGCTCATGTGGAGGGGAAGTGAATACAGAAAAGCACCCAAGGTGAGACTCTTAACTCTGAGGATCCAGGCCTGGGCACACCCTGTTCATAACCCACTACAGGGACTAAATGGAGGAGGAATCAAGGAAGGTCAGTTGACTGGCTAAATCAACAAAGTGCCTGTTTGCAGGACTCTGCAGTCCATGGGCCGTTGCCCATTTTGGAAATGATGGCCTTTCATGTATTTGTAAATTTTTAAAAGGGAACAAGAAACCTGGAGGAGTGAAACTCTTCAACAGGTACATTGGTTAATGACACTTTGGGCTCACCAAGGCCCAGGCCATCCTTCTAACAAGCCGGATGGTGAGCTTTGGAGGATCTGCCTCCTGTGACTGGTAAAGTCTTAGATTCGGAAGGAAACTCAGGTTTCTTTCACTTCAAAAGTAAAACAACTCCAATTCAAACTGGCTTTAGCAAAACAGTAAATTTGCAGGCCCGTGCAGCGGAAAAGTCTAGGAATAGATTTCCAGAATGACTTCAGGTACAGCTGGATCCAGGTGCTAAAGCGATACCACCAGGAATCTGTCTCCGTCCCGCACTCTGCTTTCCTTTGTTTTGGCCTCATCCTCAGGCAGGTTATCTCCTGCGGTGGCAGAGGGGGCCGCCAGCAGCTCCAAGCTCGGCCACCTCAGTAGGAAAGCATGACCCTTTCCTGATAGTCCCAACAAAAGTTCTGGGGTAGATCTCAACACACCCACCTGGCTCACGTGTCAGTCTTTGTATCAGCCCTGTGGCGAGAGAGATGGAATGAACTGGTTGGCCAGGCTGAGGTCCCAGGCTGGTCACAGGAGGGATGGGGCATGCCCTGGAACTGTGTAGGCTCTGGGGAGTGGGGGAGAAGGGTGGTCTCCAGTAGGAGGTTGGAGCACTGCTATGAGAAGCAGGAGGTCTAGATGGTGGGCACGTGGAAGCAGACCTTGCCCACCACAGCCCACCTCTCGGAGGAAGGATGTTGGGGAGGGCCCTGGAGCCACTGGGATGCCACGACTGTTGCCAACGGGGCCCCTCTCAGATGCAGCACGTGCTCGGGGAGGGGGAACAAGACCTGTGCCACCTGTAAGGGCGAGAAGAAGCTGCTGCACTTCACCCAGCTGGTCATCGCGTGGTACGTGCGCCTGTCCGTGCCGTGGCCGGTGGGGTGGGGGCCGGGGTGGCGCAGGGCCTGCCGCGCCGTCTGCAGAGGAGGTCCGCTTGGCTGGGGCCTTCACAGCGCAGGCGCCTGCTGGGAGAGCGGAGTCCTGAGATCCCCCGTCAGGAAAGCTCGCGCACATTCAGGCGTTTCCCCGTCAGGCACCTTCCTAGACCAGCACCTGACTGGTTTCCCACCTTACAGGCGAGGCCGCTGAGGCCCAGAGAGGCCAAAGCGTGTTCCCGAGGTCCCACGGGTAGCATGGCAAGCCCTCCCGCCCTGGGCTGCCTGAGCCAAGGCCATGTTCTTCACCCGACCCCCCTCTGTCTCTCATCCTCCTCGCTTCCAGGAAGAACAGCCTGTTCGAGTTTGTCTCTGAGCCCCAGCTGGACTGCCCTGGGGAGCTGCTTGCTAAAGCCAGAGGAGAGACCCTCTTTAAGGACGAAAACACAACGGTGAGGAGGCCTTTGCAACTGCCCCAAAGGGAGCTGGGTCCCTCCTCCCACTGTGAGCCCGGGTCTCCCGGTTCTGCAGGCATTGCCTTCATCCAGAAAGAGACTGGGCGGGAGCAGAGCTTCCCAGGCAGGACACAAGCTGCTGGGACCCTTCAGGGCTGCTTCTGTTTGAGTTTTACATCATCAACCTTCCATCCTTCCCCTGTTCCTTATCTCTCCCTCTTATCCTCCTTCCCCTGCACAAATCTTGAGACCTTCCTCATATACTGGGAAATATGCTAGACGCTGGGGATACTGGAAAACACAATCTATGCCCTTAGATCTCACAATTGTTGAGGGAGAAGATGATAATGGCATTTTCTTCACAGTGTTGAATGGTAGAAAGACAGGAAGGGGCAGAGGTGTTGGGGTGGGGAGTGGTTTTGGGGGTAAATGCACAGTGTGACAACAGGAGTCAAGGGGTCCAGCAGAAGAAGCAGCAGGGCTGAGGCCGTAAGGAGCAGCAGAGAGCAGGGGGCTGGGGAGGCAGTGACCTGACCAGAGCAAGGAGCTGAGACCCAGCAGGTGCCAGCAGCCAGATTAGGGAGCGTCTGTACACGGGGTTGGCAAACTCTGGCCCTCACCCTGTTTTTTATAAATAAAGTTTTATTGGAGCACAGCTCATTTGTTTGTGTACTGTCTGTGGCTGCTTTTAGACTTCAAGGGCAGAGGTGAGCTGTTGAGACAGAGACCCTATGGCCTTCAAGAGTGGTTACTCTGACACTTTACAGAAAAGATTTGCTGCCCTCTGCTGTCCACCTGGGAAGGGACTGTGGCTTTTACAGGACATCCGTGGAGAGGTTTATTGGGAGGGTCAGTGTTTCCTTATTTCTCTTTTCTTCTCTTCCTTCCTTTCTTTTTTTACAGTCTGTGGCTGTTTCAGATTGGCTGGTAAATATATCTAGTTTGACGTCCATCACCATACAGTTACAATTTTTTTTTCCTTGTGATTAGAACTTTTATGAAATACTCTCAGCAGCTTTCAAATATACAATCCAGTATTATCATCTGTAGTCAGGGCTCTGTAATTTACATCCCCAAGACTTATTTATAGCTGGAAGTTTGTACTAATTAACCCCCTTCACCCACTCCCCCCCTCCCATTACCATCTCGTAACCATCATTATGCTCTCCACGTCTAGAAGTTTGGATTTTTGTTTTTGTTTTAATTCCACATATAAGTGAGATCATAGGATATTTATCTTTCTCTAACTTAGCTCACCTAACACAATGCTCTTTTCCATCCATGTTGTTAAAAATGGCAGGGGTTCCTTCTTTATGGCTGCACTATAGTTCTTAGCCTCCTTTCTTTGCCCGGATCACTCTGTTTCCAAAGGCTCACTTCAGGCATCACCGCTCTAGGAAGCCCGGCAGCCACCCTCAATCTGAGTTAGGCAGCAGCAGAGGTCTGCTGGGTGGGGGAGTACTCTGTCAACGACCCCCTCTTTCGTTGGATCGAGGGTCCCTGGAGGTTTAAAAAGTCCCACCCATCCCACTCGCCCCTGGCCCGGGCCCTCCTGTCTCTGGGCTCATGCTCCCATCAGCCCTGTAAGGCTCCAGGTGCTGAGGCTCCGGGTCAGGCGGTCTGCGTCTCCCCCAGGTGTATCCCATTGTGGACTTCCCCCTGCGGGAAATCTCTCTGGCCTCCAGGCGCGGCATCTCAGAACACAGCGCCGCCCTGGCCTCCCGGGCCCGCGTCCTGCAGCAGGTAAGCTGAGGGGGTCCGGGCTGGTGGGAGGTGAGGTGCCGGCTGGGCTGGGGCTCCAGGGCACTGCCCTGTGGACAAAAAGGAGGGAGTGGGCCCTTCGCTCTGCAGGGAGGCTCCTTGCCCAGGGTGGCTGGGCGGAAGGATGGGGGCGGGGGGAGGGAAGGAACCCTCGTGGGAGGAGCATGGAGGTACTGGGGACTGACCTGGGGCCAGAGTGGCCGGAGGGCAGAGAGCAGGGTGGGCCGGACCAAAGGCCACAGGGAGAGGTTTGGGTTAATTTATCCAGAGAGCGATAGGAAGCTTGCAGGGTTTCACGCAGGAATGTGACTCAGTGTGATTTTTATTCTCACCCCCTGGTATTCAGAGAGGGGACGGGAAAGCTCGAGATCTAGGGTGGGAGGCAGGGTTGGAACCCAGCGTGCGGCCCGACAGGGCACTTGCCGAATCTCCGGCCCCCAAGGGCTGGACCAACGGCCAGGGCCCGGGCAGTCGTGCGGCGGTCTCCTCCCGGCCACGAGGTGGCGGTGCTGCCCGTCGCGCTGCCAGAAGCAGCGTGGTGTGTGGGAAGGGACGAGGGGCGGGGGTAAAAGAAAAGGGGCGGGAAGGCCAGGGGTCGAGCCGTGAAGCTCCGCGCCTGAACTTGGTGAGAAGTCTCTCCGGGGTCCGAGTCTTACACTTTCAGATCCTGGTTCTCCCGTATCCCAAAGTGGTCCCACGCCAGCTGCGAACTCCTCGCAGTTCAGTTTCTTACCTTGAAAAAGAGATGCTACCGTCACATCAGAGGGTTTTGAAGGGATGAGATCATTTGCTTTAACTGCCCGGAACCGGTACTTAAAATGTCAGTATTCCTTCCTTTCCTTTAAAAATTTTTTTTTTTTTTTTTTTAATTTGCTTGTGTCAGATCTTAGTTGCATCATGCGGGATCTTTTGTTGTGGCCTGTGGAGAAGGAAACGGCAACCCACTCCAGTATTCTTGCCTGGAGAATTCCATGGACAGGGGAGCCTGGTGGGCTATGGTCCATGGGATCGCAAAGAGTTGGATACGACTGAGCACACAGCACACAGATGGACTGCCTCGTTGTGGCGATGGGCTTAGCTGCTCTGCCTCATGTGGGATCTTAGTTCCTCAAACAGGGCTCATCAAACAGGCACCACCCCCCCCCCCCCCCATTGCAAGGTGGATTCTTAACCACAGGACCACCAGGAAAGTGTCCTTCTATTCCCTTTGCAATGGGAATTCCTTCTCTCTGCACATCTACCCTATCTGCAGGAGAGAAAAGGATGCATTTAACTTAATAGTGCCCCTCTTGGAGCTGGAATGAACCTCAGCATGATATGGGGGCACTGAAAACTCAAAGGCCTGCAGAGTGGGTGGTACTGTGAGTGGGAGGACCCCCTATCCAGAAGGCTGGGCATCCCTTCAACTCTGTGGGGCAGAGATTTCAGACCTTCTGAAGTCCACATTTTTATATGAAACCTTCCAGTTTTTCAATATTGAGAACAAAATTTTTAAAAATGCTAAGAACACTGTATGGGCTGCCAGGCTGATATACCTCTGGTCTATTTCAAACCATGACTTTTCCAATAAGTCAGAGGAGGCCCAGAGAGTGGAAGTAATTTAGGCAAGGACACACAGCTTCTTAGTGGAAGAGACTTGGAGTATAACTCAAAATTTTCAACTCTAAGGAATATGTTATCATCCACCTCACTCAAGGCACACAAGTGGCTCTCTGAAAACCAGGGGAGGTCTGCAGTGAATCCGCTGCAGGATTCAGGGAGCTTTTCACACGGCAACCACTGCAGGGACAGTCCACTTCCCAGGTCAGGCTCTGCTTCCTGGTTCTGGCATGTGGTCATGGCTCTTGGACCCCCTCTTCTGTCCATGGGCCTCCATGTCCTCATCTGTAAATGGGTGAGGCTGGACCTTGCATTAGGTTGGGCTCTGCAGAAGCAGCTCTTGAGACAAGGATCTGTGTGCTCGTCACTTGTTAAGCAAGGGCTCCCAGGGAAAATTGGTGAAGGGGTTGGGGAGCCAGAGCAGGATGGTCAGACAAGGGGGTGATGCAGGTGGTGGTCCTCAGTGGCTCTTCACCTGGAGGTGGCGCCTGGCCTGCAGCCCCATCCAGAGAGGGCCCCAGATGGTACCTAAGGACCCTTGCTCCTGCAGCCCTGGTATATTCTGGGGGCACTACAGTGAAGACCCCCACATATTGAGGTGTCTGTTCTGGGACTGGGCAAGAGCATCAAGACATGATTTTAGTAGTTTGTGGATACAGACGGTTCTCCTGGGATGTTTTTACTGCTGAGGCTGGCAATTGGAGTCCTTTTGAACCCTTCATTTGGCAAAGGGGCGCTGACTACCCAACATCACACAGTATGTTGGCAGCAGGCCTCCGTGTACACCCTGCATCTCCTGGGCTTTCTATGATGGCACAGCCCCATCTCAGGTGACACAGGCCATCTGTGTGGTGGTCCTGGAGCAGGGAGGGTGAACTAGGGCCAGACATGCGTTTTTTTTAAAAAGAGATGTAATGGGGGAACATTGAATTGGGGCAAAAATGAATCTTTGCCCCAGATTGTCATTTGGGTCGGCATCTATAGACCAAGATTCATGCTGATATTTTACTCAGGGTTAAGACATTAGCGAATAGAATCCAGTTAGGAGACAGCTGTCACACGTGGCGCCCTAATGTCTCCTTTCCTAATATCTCCATGGTTGTTTTAATGGAAAAATGTTTACAATAACTTTACCCTCCAATTTTCTCCACCTCACCCTCTCTCTGCCCCCATCTAAAAGTTAATGTCCTGTTAGATGCCCTGTTTTGGGCTGGAGACTTTCCCTACGTCCTGAAACTCCCCTGGAGATGCCTGTGCCCTCACTTGATGAAACTTAGAATCAGGTGATGGTTGAAGATGAGAAGTCAGTGTGGGGCAGAGCTTTGGGTGAGTGAAGGAGCCTCGTAGGAGATACATCTAGAAGGCAGGTCTGGGCCAAAATGACAACTCCAGAGCATGAACTTCCTCCTGCAGGTAGTGGGGAGCTGCTGAGGGTTCCTGAGGGGGTGAGTGACTTGAACAGAACACTGAGGTTTGCTTTTTGGCTGATTGTTTCCTCAGCGCCAGACCCTGGAGCTGATCCCCCTCACAGAAGTTCGCTACTGGTACCAAGGAAAGACTGACGTCTACTACATCTATGGCACTGACCACCAAGTGCACGTGGTGGACTACCCCGAGAGGTGGTGCTGTGGCTGCACCATCCTCTGACCCCACACAGCTGCCCCCAGAGCCCGCCACCCACGTGTCCCAAGGAAGACGGCCGAGGTCTCCGAGTTCACTCACTGTTGGCTCCCCTGGACAATCACAGACCCCTGCGTATCCTTCCAGAGAATTCAGCTCCTCTGTCTAGCCACAAGTCCCTCCGGAGCCCCTTTGGCAGAATCCATCATTGTATTTAACCCTCAAGAATTCATCTACACGTGTTCCTTTAGGAGAAGTAACTTAAACCCGGGGCTTTGCCTCTGGCCTCTGAACTGAAGTGCTGATCGAGTGTGGGGTTGATTTTGCTTTTTGCTGGGTCAGTCTCAGTTCTGCTGTGTCTCTGCTAGGGTGGGCCTTTTGTGGAGCTGAGTGATCTTGAATTTTTGAAAGATACACAGAAATTTGCTGCCATTTAATGCCACTTAGGCAAAAGCATACAAAATTTTACTCCTCATTCTGTGGGTCAGAAATTCAGATGCAGCTATTGCGTGATGACCTATCTCTGTTCCATGATGTCTGGGGCCTCACCTGGAAGATTCAAAGTCTGGGGTGGCTCAAGGGCAAGGGTACTGACATCATCTGAAGGCTGGCTCACCCAGAGATCCAGTGGTTGATGGCAACTGTCAGCTGGAACACCTACACGTGGCTTCCCCAAGCAGTGTGAGCTTCCTCACAACGTGGCGGCTCTCAGGGTAAGCACCCCTCATGTGCACCCCAATTAAAGACAGAGATCTGCTCCAAGACTGGAGAACAAGTCTGCTTGCTGTGTAGGCTAAGGGTCTGTAGGCTCATTTCTACCCTGGTGCCTGTGCATGGGTAAATTTTAGAGAGTTTTAGAGGATACATGCAGGTTGCTATATCACATGCTGAGTTTACAACCTGCCCACTGAGAATAAGGTGGATTGGATGTCTTGTGTGCCCTGTCCTATGCAGGGACGCTGGGAGGGGGGAGGGCACATCCTGCACACCAAATGCCCAGTTGTTGCCTTCGGAGCGCTGGTTCAGGGGCTGGGTGGGCCACTGTGTACCTGGCTATGAGTAATCAGATGCCCCTGTCAATCTTCCAATGCCTACCCCCACCTGGAAGCGGATTGCTCCCTCCAGGCTTGAGGTGGAGGCGGGAGTCTGGGGCCATTCCCCCAGGGCATTGTACAAATGGAGGGATGGTTTTTGGTTGTTGCTCTTATTGGTGGACGGAGTCCAGGAAAGCTGGGTGTCAAGCAGTGCTCAGGGAGGTTCACACAGTGGAGTGTCATTCCACATGTTGCAAGGCTGGCAGATACCCCGCTGACACTCACAGAGAACTTCTACAAGGTCTCATCAATCATTAATGCAACGCTGGTTTTTATTTAGTGTTCACCTCTGTTCTTTGATTTTTATGGTATGTCTTGTTTGAAATGGCCTCTGATCCTCTCCCTTAAGTCCACACTTGTAACTTGCCTTCAGCGGAGCTCCTCGGGCCACGTGCTTGAGCATTACAGATCAAAATACATGTATTAAACCACTGTTTTCTTCTCATTTCTCCTTTATATTTCAGTTTGGGCATTAAATTGCTTTAAAAATGAGATGTAAGTGGGTTGTGTATAAATGTCATTGTAGGGTGGAAAGGGCACCTTGAGTATGTTAGAGTTGAGGCCATGTGGCTCATATGTGCTATTGGCATGTGAACCAGACCCAGTGAGAAAATCTAGCTGGAATAAAGTGGGTCATGGGGATACTGTTCTAAATGAGCGCCTGTGAGCCAGCAGCCACAGGGATCCTTGCTTCTGGTGGTTCTGGCAAAATCCCAGATGGTCACTGGGTCCTCTGGCTGTTTGATAACTGGTGTGTATTTTTCCCTGCAGTGTAATCTGTTTTCATGACCTTAGCTGTGGCCAGGATCTGACTTAATTTGCTCTTTCTGCCTGTTACCCTAGGGCTGAGTTGGCTGTCACTGTTCACCCAGACCAGTTAAGGTCACTGGAGGGTAGAGTGCGGAATTTGAGGGCAGCCCTAACCCCTGCGCTGGCCACTGCACACCGTGGCTCTGGTCCCGATTCACTTCAGTTGTACAGCAGACGCCAGTGGCTGGCTTTCTCTTTATGGCCCTGCCAAAGGACAGCACCAGCCCTGCTCTTTACCAGTCCCTGACCGACGCTGGGCCTCTGCCAGGCGGCCAGGGCCATGCAGCGCTTGGTGAGGGTTTCCCAGACATCTGATATCTCTGCCCTCCGGCTGCAGGATGGAAGGAGAGGCTGTCTGCAGGTGGAGGAAAACGAAAGAATCCACGTGAGAGTCAGCTGGCCTTACAAGATGATGATGCCTAAGGGCCAAGGTGGCGGTGGCGGTGGTGGGTGCAAGCACGTGTGTGCATGTGACACGCACACCTGGATTTGTGTATGTGCGCATGAGTATGTTCATGTGTACATGTGTGTGCGTGCGTGCTGTATGCATGTTGTGTGTGCATGCATGACGTGTGTATTTGTGTGTAGTGCATGTGTGTGTTTGCCAGGCTGGGAGGATCACTCCTCAGAAGGCAGGAGGGACTTTCTCCCCCACCTGCTTTTCGTCTCTCCCTCCTGGTCCCTGTCATTCTTTATAGCTCCCTAACCCCAGCCTTCAACACCTATCAGCTTGTTGTACTTCAGCCAACTTCAATTTCAAATTCATGGGCATCCCTTGATACAGACAGCCGTGAGAGAACTGTGTTTTCTCAGTTAGGACTGTGGCCTTATGTTTCTCAGCAGAAAGGACCCGTCTAGATTCAGTGGCTGGGACGTTCAGGTTGAACTCCAGTCTCTGCTTACATTTCATAGGCAGGGATTGTGGAAAGAACATATACATTCTGGTTCAAATTCTGGTCCCGCCTCTTACCAGCTTCGTGACTCCGGGCAGTTCTTCTAACCTCGTTTTTCTCCTTTGTGAGATGGGGTGGTACAGCTTGCTTTGCAGGGCAGACTGGAAACAGACCAGTCGTGCAGACCTCTGTGTAGGTAGGTGCTCAATGTCTGGAAGGGCCATCTCTTCCTTGCGGGGCAGACAGTGCTTGAATGCTTGTCACAGAGCCTCTCTGGGTGACTAGTGAGCGGGAGCTCGTGCACCGAAGTGACTGTGAGTGACATCTGTCCCACCAGCTCCCCTGTGCCGCTCAGCCCCCCCACACTGCTCCCGCGGGTCATTCCCCCTCACCCTCAGGTCAGGCTGTGTCCCGCGGCATCGCCTCTTCACCGTCTCCCAGGGCGCATGCGCAAATGCCGGTCCCTGATTTGCCTGGTTTCCACCTCCTGGGTCCTGGGTCTTGCCCATCACCGCATCCGTGAGTGTATCAGAGAAAACCGCCGAGCGTGACCCACGGGCTAGATGGAGGTGCCACACGTTGATTTAACACAGAATATCGGGTTTTAATTCCAGTCTGACCTCTACCAGCTGTGTGGCCCTGGACGAGTCCATTTATCTCCCTCTGGGCCTTCAGTTTTATACTCCGGGGAAAAGGTTGGATCCCATTTTTCCTTTTCTTATTTTTCCTCTTAAAATTGCACCTTTTCTCCCTCAAATAAAATCTTTGGGACGCAGACACGTACACCAGGCTCACAGGTCAAGAGGGGCTGCTGTGGAAGGCCCAAAGGCCTTCCATACACGTGCCCCCTCCTCACCTCCTTCCTCCAGCTTCTGGGACACACGAGCACAGAGCCAGGCCAGCCTCTCACTCCTGTTTTGGGAGGTGGGCTGCACCTCTGACAGGCCACGGGACAGTCCTGGGAGCTTTTCTGTGTCTTTTTTTTTCTTCGGAGAATTAAACCTTTGACCTGAGCTTATTTTCTGAATGAGTACTTCTCGTAGTGAAACATGCATAGAGATAAGTGCCCTGGGATGTTCTGTCTAGTGGTTCTCTAAGCAGTTGATATTTTTGCTGTACTTTGGAGCATCCTAAGGACATCCAGATTTGGGGTCCCTTTCCTCTAGCCGGGTCCTCATGATATAGGAGGACATGGGATTTGCCGTGTGATTTTCATCTCAAAGGAAGATGTGACCTGGGCGTGGGCAGCTCATCTTTTAGATCATGATCAGAAAAGCAGGCAGGGCTTTAAGGGGGCTGGAACACAGGATGGGAGTTCTGTCGGGAAGACAGGGTAGCGTGGCACAGAGCCACGCCGTGGGGTCTCCATGGTCACAGTCCAGGGTTCATATCCTACAGCTCGCCTGTACGGGCCCAGAGGCCTCCAACTGTCAGATGGGAACGCTGACCCTTAGGATTAAGGGGGTGGGACATCAATGAATAGTGTGCATGTGCATGGCCAATAAGTTCTCAGATGATTTGGGCTATTAGTATGGCAGGATCCAGGGAGAGGCTGAAGTTGGGAGGAAGAGATTAGACCCTTACCATTGGGAGCAGAGCAGAGGGAGGGTTCTATAAACTGTATGTCTCCTCAGAATTCATATGTTGTAATCCTAACCCTCTAATGTGATGGTGTTTGGAAGTGGGGCCTTTGGGAGGTGTTTAGGTTGTGAGGGCAGAGCTGTCATGAATGGGATCAGTGTCCTTTTAAAAGAGACCCCAGGGAGCTCCCTTATCATGTGACGTTAAAGCCAAAAGGTGACTATCTATATTCTGTTAGCAGCCCATGCAGACTTAGAAGGATGTCTAAGCACAGAATCCGAGGCTGTGTGATAACCAGGCAGTGATTTTCAAAAGCCAGTTGGAGTATCTGGACCTGACTCTACTTACCATCACCTAGAAAGTTTGTCCAAATGCAGAATCTCACTCACAGCCTTAGGTATTTGGCGTATTGGTGGCTAAATTTCTGTAGCTTTAACCAGTGCCCAAGATGATTTTTATGAATGGTCAGAACAGGACACTGACATTTGAAGTCAAAAGAATAGCTTTGGAATCAGATTTTTGAGCCTGAAATTTCATTCCTCAGCTCTCCGTGGGCTTACCTTCTCTAACCCTGTTTGTTTGTCTGTGAAGTGGGGGAGAATTCCTGCTCTCCCTCCCTGCGGGTTGTTTGAAGGCTCAGATGGAGGAGCCTGGCGGGCTGCAGTCCATGGGGTCAGAAAGAGTCGATCATGACTAGCAATCAACACAAACACAACAACCAACAATAAGACACTGAACGGAAAAGCGCTTTGCAAACTAAAAAAGTGAAAAAAGTGAAGTTGCTCAGTCGTGTCCGACTCTTCGCGACCCGATGGACTGCAGCCCACCAGGCTCCTCCGTCCATAGAATTTTCCAGGCAAGAGTCCTGGAGTGGGTTACCATTGCCTTGCAAACTAAAACTTCATACGTATTCCTCCTTTTAGGAGTGGCAAGGACAGCCTTCATTGTTTCCAAGCCTTCCTGCTCTCTTTGACTCTGTCCACCAGGGGGCAGCAGGTGCACACACATGAAACCTCAGAGGGTTTCTCCTGCACCAGTGAGCGCCTTATCAGAACCCTGTGAGGAGACGTCTCACTCTCAGCAGCCCTTGCGCTATTAGGGAACTCGATGTGGCTCCAGAAATTTTCTTCAGAGATGTAGAATATCTCCCATTATTTGTTGGCTCTAGTTAAAACTACTTTCTCCTCTCAAAAAGAGACCATGGAAATCAGTAGGGACATTTAGGAAAGCAGACTTGAGATGCCAGGCTGGAAGTTAGGACTGCAGGTCAACACATTAGCTGTTGGATCTAAGGGACCAGGGAAGCAAAGGTGGATCAGGCCCTGACATTGCCTTGAGGACTCTCTGTCTTCAGAATAATGGTGAACATTTCTGGAGTACCACCCATGTGTCAGATGCTGTTCCTGACTCCCGGCGTGTCCTCTGATGAGAGTCCTGCAGGGACATCTGAACCCGAACTCCACTGACAAAGGAGGGACTGAGGCCCGCAGAAGGTAAATGCAAGTCCCATGTTCAGGGGAAAAGCAGGTATTTGGACACATGGACATGGGTGGTCTGGCTCCAGAGCCCACACTTTGTCTGGTTTGGTGGGGAGGTGGACATGATCATGACAGCGATAAATGCAAGAGGAGACTCATGCCTCTGTTACTCCTTGTCCCCAGGCCTGCTAGTGACGCCTCCTGAGCTGGGCAGTGGGCTCCCGTCTTGGGATGGCCGGTAGTCCAGTCACTCACTGCTCCTGTTCACCTCCCTCCCTGGGTGCTGGACAGCCCTTTAGTGTGACCCTTGCCCTCCTTGGTGGGGCCCTGGGTTCCTGGAAGAAATCAGAGGGAGAGAGACTGTACTTTCTGCCTGCTTTTTTCAGATGTCCCCAGGGACCTGGTAGAAATCCAAGCATCTACCTTGGGAGCTCATGGCCAAACATGCAGGAGACCCAGCCCAGCGTTGGAACTTTGTTACATTAACAGAACTGTTATCTCTTCCCTCCTCAGAGCCCAGTGGGATTCATCTCATCTGCCCGTGGCAGGTGCTGTGACTCTGCCCAACTCTGTTTTGCCTTTTCACTAATTGCCACTGGAAATAATTATGACGAATCTGTGTTAAGCTTTTACTAAGTTTATCATGTGCTTTTGCATGTGCTTGACCCTAAATCTCAGGAATCTTAGGAAGAAGGGACTTTTTTTCTTTAACATTATTAATTTAATCTTCCAACACTTATTATTGATTATTTAAGGTATTCCTAAACGGTGCTGTGTTGTTTGCAAAAGCAGTCTCCTTGTTTAAAGTCTTAACTCTAGCTTTATTATTATTATTTTTTTGGAGTATAGTTGATTTATAATGTCCTGTTAGTTTCAGGCATACAGCAAAGTGATTTGGTTATACATCTATCCTTTTTAATGTTCTTTTCCATTATAGGTTATTACAAGATACGCAATAGAGCTCCCTGTGCTATACAGTAGGCCTGTGCTATATAGTCATGTGTGTATGTTATTTACATCATAATTCATCCCTTCCCTGCTTTTTCTCCTTTGGTAAATGTTAAGCTTGTTTTCCACATCTGGGTCTATTTCTGTTTTATAAGTAAGTTCATTTGTATTATTTTTTAAGATTCCAAGTATGAGTGATATCTTGTGATATTTTTTTGTGTGATATTTTTCCTGTCTGACTTACTTTGCTTAGTATGCTCATCTCTAGGTCCATCCATGTTGCCGCAAATGGTGTTATTTCCTTCTTTATATGACTCATTAATATTCCATATATATATATACCCCACATCTTCTATATCCATTCATATGTCAGTGGACATTTCTGTGTCCGAGCTATTGTAAATAGTGCTGCTATGAACATCAGGGTGCATGTTTCTTTTTAAATTAGAATTTTTGTCTTCTGGATATACGCCTAGGAGTGGGATTGCTGGATCATATGGTAGCTCTATTTTTAGTCTTTTGAGGAAGCTCTATACTGTTCTCCATAGTGGCGGCACCAATTTACATTCTTACCAACTGTGTAGGAAGCTTCCCTTTTCTCTATAAGGAGGGACAATTTTTATCCCCGTCTTACAGGTGAGCAGGTTGAGGCACAGAGAATCGCTCACCCACAGTCACATAACAGGAAAGTTAGAATCAGGCTGTCTGTCTTTCAGTCCTGGGTGCACCTGCAGTGTGCCCGTATGGATGGTGTGTTCCTCAGTGTGTGTGAGACGGGGCGAGGCCCCGGCCCTCCTGGGGGTGAGCAGAGCAGCTGACAGCTGGTGGATAAAATGGGCTGATTGGTGAGGCCTGGATCCAGGGCTTGGGACCTGCCCTGTGGAAACCTCCTGGATCCAGGACTCAGAACAGCTGGTTCCCTTAGCAAAATCTGGGTGCCATTCCCAGAAGGGGTTGGGGAATCTACACAGCCAAACAGCCAACAACCAGGGCAGGATTTGTGTACCCCTTGGACATAAGGCATTCCCCCAGCCAACCTCTTTCCCCAGAGACAGTTAAGCTTGTGCCCGTTCAATGTCACCCATGAACTTGGTGAAGACCTGGGTGCAGAGTGCCCTCTGAGGATGCAGGGGCTGGGCTGGAGGCTCTCCATCTACACTGGCCTAAGCTCAGTCAGTAACTGGGAGGAAAATCAGGCTCCCAACTTTCCTTCTTTCCTGCCCCGGATGGTCTATCTGCTTCCATGGGGGTGGGGGGTGCTTAGGAAGACAAAGGGCCAGCCTCCTCTAAGTGATACATGCTGTCCTCAGGTGGGGCAGAAAGCGTCCGCCTCACTTAGAGTGACTGCAGACACGCCAGGCTGTGGGGCCGGTGTGGTGTAGTGATGGGCAGGTGGGGGCCGGGGGCTCCAGAGCAGTCACTCCTGGTGGAGACGAGGGCATCTGGACTCTTGCAGGGGAGCAGACCAGAGCTGATCATGCCAATATGAAAACCCTCCTGGCTTGAAGCATCTGCTTATTTTTTCCCTTCTTCCAGCTTGGCTCAGAGAGAGCTTTCTCAAAGATGGATCCAGCCTCCTTAGCATTGCCCTGGGGCAGATAGCTGGAGATGCAGCAAATGATCCGTGAAGGGATGGGGTCTGTATTGACAGACACATGTTTATCCAGATCAATTAGGGGAAATTATTTTTTTGCAACACTCCCCAAACAAGGCTTTGCCGCTGATAACGAGTTTGAACTGCACAGCGCGAATGACAGAAACGTAAAATGAGACAAGAAGATGATTTGCCAGATTGCCTCTCAGCGAGGGCACTGTATGGTTGGGAAGTCAGGTGTGGATGACCCCTTGGACCAGAGGGCAGGATGCTCTGTAAATTGCTCTGCATAATGAAGGAGGGAGAGGTGTGAAGTTAGGGTTTGAAGTTGGGGAGGGAGTGACTGGCTTTGAAAGCTGACCCTCAGGCAGAGGAAGGGCAGGAGAGAGGGAGAGAAAGCACTGCTGAGAGGGGAGGGCCCTGAGGATTCAGGTAGTCAGGTGGGGAGCTTTTCCAGGGAAGTTCAGGGTGCTGGGTGATGTGGGCCTTCCTTCTCTGTGAACACATGAGTCACCAGTAAAGATTATTAAGAAATCCCCCAGTGCTCGGTGGGCGGCATCTCTTCTCTTTACTTCCCTCATCTTGCGAGGCCATCCTGCGTGGGCTCCTTGCCCTCTGGCTTTCTTTGGGTTTGGGCAACAGGGAGCTTTGGGTTCGGCCAGTGGGGTGCCCCGGTTTATGTCTGGGAGAGGCGTCAGGGAGAAGGAGGAGAGCAGTGGTCATGGGGAGGCTGTTTGCTTTCCTGCATGTGCTGATGGCAGGGAGCACATGATCTCCTGGGGTGTCTCTGCACCCTGCCCACACCTTTGCAAAATGTCCTTCTATTAAACATTGCCGAAATGGTGCTCATTTTGATCATCGTGGCTGTTTCCTGCCAGATCCTGACCAACCCACCTGGGGTCAGTGCATTTCTCTTGAAAGTCTATAAAGGGTTGAGTTTTGCATCATGTTCACTCAGACGAGCGAAGAGCTGGTTTCGGTTACAGCAGACACAGACAGGAGCCCTCCAGGGGTGTCCTGGCAGCCCTGCTGCCCCTCGTGGCCGCGGTCACTTGGACATGTGAATCTCAGGATACCAGAGTGGCTCTGAAACGTCATCAGGGCTGGGACCCCTTCGGCCTTCATGGAAAGGTCCTCCTTCCATAGAGGCTGGAAACAGCCAGAGTCGTAAGACACACAGAGTGGGCAATTGAGGTTTACTGGATGCAGTCATTTCATTGGTGTGGAAACAGAGGCTCCAAGTGGTTCAAGGTTACACGTCAAGGAGAAGGCAGCATCGAAGGAGCTGGGGTGAAAAGAGGGTCTGGCCTTAGGATCAGACACCAGAGGACATGTCAGATGTAAATGCAGAAACACAAAATTGTGAGTACAGGGTTTGTGTGCAACATTACCTACATTTTTTAAAGATTCCTGCTGTATACTGAGGCCCTGCAGAGAATCTTTACTAGCCCTGTTTCTCCTGCCAGTCACCCAGGAGGGTGCAAATCTCAATGTAGCTTTGCCTGTGGGGAGTTTGGTAGGGCCTCTCTTCAGGGCCTGTTCTCCCCACCCCCCTGCTCCTAGCCCGGCCCCTCCCCCCAGGTTCTGCGTCTGTTAGTATTGGTCTTGAAGGTGAACTTGGCGCCTGTTGTGTGGTGGGTGAAAGCTGCTTTGGTTCCAAAAGTAATATGTATCCATTTTCTACTTTCCAGATGTTTCCTTCTCTCTGGGTCCAATTCCATGGCTCCCTGGAAAGTGATATGATGACCTTGGGCTTGAGCCCAAAGAACACAGGAGATTTTTGGCAGGTTGAGAGTGGGTTGGTGCCAATCCACTTAGAACAAAAAACACTGTATGTTGTGCTGACGTGTAGGAGCGTGTCTGCACCTGCCTCCTGTGGACTCAGGGGCACCGACAGCCGCCACCAGCAGACCGAGGGGGCAGCCAGTCTCCGTGGAGGAGAAGCAGCAGATGTGCTATAGAAAGGATTCAGGGGTGGGGGTTTGATGGGAGAGCAGGCACACCCTGGCTGTGGAATCAGGACGCCTGGGCTGTAGTGACCACTGATGCAAAATCAGTGATCCCGTAAGAAGGAGATACTGGACCCCTCAGAGTCTCAGCTTCCTGCACACTTCCTCTGTGTGAGTTACTGCTGGAAAGTTTGCTAGGGCCTTTTCCACTGAGTGTACACACACTCATGTGTTCATGTCTCTGCACACACACATCCAAAATATATGTTCTCCTGTACAGTCTACTTGTTGTATGGTGGGTAGGTCCCAGCTCATTCATCTTAAATTGTCAACTTCCTCCTGCTGCCCTGATGCTGTAAATAATAATAGCAGCAGTTTGGAAACCCAGAAATGCCTTTCCCTCGAACAAAGCCCTCTTGCTGTGGCTGCCATCATGGCCCCGGGATTTCCCGTGGCTGGGTAGAGTTTATTTTAATATTAATTCCAAAATGTGATTGAGAATGTTGATTTGCAGAGCTTGTGTTTGGACTGACTCGGGGTTCATGCAATGACACTCCATCACTTTCCCCTCTGAGCGCAGGGAACTTGGAGTTGTTAGAAATGACCATCTTACAAACATGGAAACTGAGGCTGAGAAAGGAGACGTGATGGGCCCAAGAACACCACCCAGTGACTGGTGGAGCCAGGACTAATGTGTAAATCTCTAGATTCTAGGCTGGTGCTTTACTTATTTTACCTGTGATTTTATGAAGGTTTTTCTGGGAATCCTTCCAACTCAGAAACAGATGGCAGTTGTGGGGAGGGGATATGTGTAGCCCAGAGCCTCATCTGCTAGGGGCTTTTAAAGCAATTCCAAATTGGATTACAAACAAATGATGTTCACCAGGCAACTTGCCCTATTTGGTCACTATTCTCTCATTCATTTTCCACCCAGAAAACTTGGGATGAGTGCTTACTATATCTTTGGCTCCATGCTTAGCATAAGTGAGCTGTTTAGTGTCTTTCCAATATAGTCCCTGCCCTTGCCTTTCTTCCTTTCTTGAAGTACCTAGAATCTTTGTATTGTTTTCTATCAATGAGCCCTAATAGGTGCAGGGAATTTTTATGATCCAGTGGTGAAGCCCATTTGGGAGACTTTAGGCAGGTAAGTCTGGGGCAGAATGAGTGTTACACAGAGCAAGCTGGTGACTGAACAGTAAATAACCTGGTTCCTGTGGGCCTATGAGTGGTCAATAGGAAGCAGGAAGATTGATCAGGTATCAATAGTATTGACGATGAGGAAAGAAATGCTGAAAGTCTAAGCTAGGTCAATGGTTAATTGCATTAAAGGCAGGAAAATTTAGTGATTAAGAGCTTGGTCTCTGATGGCAGACCTGGGTTCGAATCCTGACTCCACCACTGAGTTGGTGTGTAAACATGAGCAAGTCATTTAACCTTTCCCAGTCTGTTTCATTATGTGCAGGATTGGCTGGGTGAGAGTATCTCTGCTTGTCGTGTGTTGGGAGGATTCACTGATGAACGCCTGGCTCTTAGGAAGCATTCTGTAAATGTCATTTGTCTATTGCTGATGCTGATGATGGTGAAGACAATGATGGTGATGCTAATGATGGTGATAATGGGTGGGATTAACAGGTGGGGATGATAAGTGGGATTTGATGGTAAAGTTGGGGTGACTTCTGGATTTCTAGGCCTGGTAACTGAGAAAACACTACACACACACACATACAAACAGAATATTTTCAGATGGTTCTGTGCTTTTGTAGACTTTGAAAAGTTGGCTGTGGTGTATCTTAACCCCACTCAACTGAGATGGCCTTCCCTGTCTTCTGTGATCTCTTCACACTGTCCCTTGTGTGTGTGTGTGTTTTAGGGGGGGTCCCTTGGGGCAGATGCAAGAAGGGCCCATGCAGACTTCTTTAGCTCCCTGTTAAATCTGTCTGTGTCATCACACTCTGCAGAACTCCTGAATTGTATCTACTTAATATTTCTTTGCCTTGTGCATGGGAATCCAGCATCACTTCCATACACGGGCAGTGGCTGTAGAATTAGACATGATGGAAATAAAAGTCATTCAGTCTTAGCTGGATCTTGTTTCTTGCAAGGACCCTAAACCTGAGGTTTGTTCTTGGTTTGGGGCTTCCCTTGTGGCTCAGCTGGTAAAGAATCGTCTTGCAATGCGGGAGACCTGGGTTTGATCCCTGGGTTGAGAAGATTCCCTGGAGAAGGGAAAGGCTATCCATTCCAGTATTCTGGCCTGGAGAATTCCATGAACTGTATAGTCCATGGGGTCGCAAAGAGTTGGAGATGACTGAGCGACTTTCAGTTTCACTTGGTGAAAAAATAATTGCAGTTTCAGACCAGGAGTTTTAAATCATTGTAACTAGGCCAACATATCTTTATTCATCAAAATTGGAACCATTACACTCAATACATTTCTGCCAATGAGAAATAAGTTTGCTTATTCCTGTGGCATAAAAATCTGTGCTCCAGGATTCGACAAACTCTTGGAGAGCATTTTCTGCCTCCTGCTGGTTGTAGAAGCTCATTTCCTGTAAAAGGTTTTCAAAAGGCTTGAAGAAGTTATAATTGGCAAGAGGTCAGGTGAATATGGAGGATGAGGCAGAACTTTGTAGCCCAGTTCTTTCAACTTTTGAAACATTGGTTGTGTGACGTGCAGTCGGGCATTGTCCTGGAGAATTGGGCCCTTTCTCTTGACCAATGCCAGCTGTAGGCATCGCAGTTTTCAGTGCATCTCATCAATTTGCTGAGCATACTTCTCAGAGGTAATGGTTTTGCTGGGATTCAGAAAGCTGTAGTGGATCAGACAGGTAGCAGGCCACCAAACAGTGACCATCACCTTTTTTGGGTGCAAGTTTGGCTTTGGGACGTGCCTTGGAGCTGCTTCTTGGTCCAACCACTGAGCTGGTCATCAGTGATTGTTGTATAAAATCCACTTTTTGTCGCATGTCACAATCCAGTTCGTTGTTGCATAGAGTAAGAGAAAATGACACTTCAAAAGACAACTTTTTTGAATTTTGGTCAGCTTCATTGAGGCATCCACTTATCGAGCTTTTTCACCTTTCCAGTTTGCTTCAAATGCCAAACGACTGTAAGATGGTTGATGATGAGTTCTTCAGCAGTTTCTTGTGTAGTTGTAAGAGGATCAGCTTTGATGATCCTCTCAGTTGGTCACTGTCAGCTTCCAATGGCGGCCACTGTGCTCCTCATCTTCAAGGCCCTCATCTCCTTTGGAAAGCTTCTTGAACCACTGTTACACTATATGTTCATTAGCAGGTCCGAGGCCAAATGCACTGTTGATGTTGCAAGCTGTCTACACTGCTTTATGACCCATTTTGAACTTGAATAAGAAAATCATTTGAATTTGCTTTTTGTTTAACATCATTTCACTAGTGTAAAATAAACAGCAAGTAATAAGTCATTATCAAAAAAAAAAAGTGAGAAATGTGCATTAAAATGATATATAACATAACCACATTTATTTAAGAATGTATTCTGATACCAAACAGCAAAGTTCAACAGTGCAAAAACCGCAATTACTTTTGCCCCAATTTAATAGAAAAATGTTAAAGACTTAATGGCAGCAAAGTGAATGGCAGTAGTTACTTTCTCCTGCAGTAACCAGTGTGATATGGAGAGAATTGAGAGGAGCACATGGTAAATCTCTTGCTGTGTGGGCCTCGATCTTTTCATGCTGGGCCTGTGGACCACCAGAGCCATCCCTGAACTTCCGGTGGAACTCACCCCAGACCATGGACAGTCCTGTCCCCAAGTCAGGCTGTCCTGTCAGCACATCACGTGGCTGTATTATTCAGGACCTGTGGAAATTGACATTGACAGGTGGACGCAGGTAAAAATTAGCTCAGGATTAATTGGTGTGGCCTGGTGGCTTCCTCAAGCAGGCAGATGGGAGGCGTCATCACACAAGCCTTCTATTTAGAGAAGGCATCTGAGCAACTGGGTTTGGATGGGCCAGGCTCTGCGGAGGGGTTGCTGGAATCTCCAAAGCAGGCTCGAACTGGTGACATCACTGGAGCCAGGGCACAATAGCCCAGCTCCGAAATCACCAGGAAGCAATTAAAGGGGGTGAGAAACCCCCTACATCTTCTAGGAGCTTCTGCAGAGACAATTCCTTCTCCTGAAGGAGGCTGAAACCAGCATATTGGCTTCCTGGAAAAAAAAAAAATAGTGAGGATGAATAGCTCTTTGGTCATGTCTTTAATGAGCATGTTTTTCTCAGTCACTGCCCTGCTCACTAGGAATGTGCTCACATGCCTTTCAGAAAGACTAATAAGCACAAACATAATCATGGACACCAGAATTGACCTTGGCGAAAATATTTGCATCCTTTACAGATTCTCTTTCTAGGCCCTGACATTAGCAGGGATGCTCAAAATATTGGCAATGTCTCCTTCTTAAATCTTAGAGTAAATTTCAATCATGTACAAGAGTAGAGAGAATGTTAAGTATAATGAGCCCCTGGTATCTAGCACCCAGACTCAGCAATTCCTAACTCAGGGCCGGTCTCATTTCATCTCTTATCACCTCCTCTGCTCTGTTAATCCCACTAGGTTATTTGGAAGGAAACCCTAGAATTGTGTTAATTTCATCCACAGATACCTCCTAATGTATTAGATGGAACTCTGTGCAATTGCTCCTGGATGCACGTATTTCTGTAAAGGTGGTTTGTTTGGGTGAGGCTTCGTGCCGTTTGGCAGTGTTGCTTCTTCTGCCCCTACCTGTCTCCGTCTCTTGTCTCAATGTTCCCAAGATTGACAGTCATCTGGAGATGGGAATTTGAGAAGGAGCTAAATTTGTCTTTGGAAGCCCCAAGTTCTTCAGGGGATTGTCAGCCCTTCAGATCCCACCCACCTCCTTTAGGCACTCAGAGATTTTACATTTCCTATATATTTAGGAATTTCGATTCCCAACACATTCTGATTCCTTGAAAAAAGAGGGTCCAGAGGTGAGAGAGCCAGTGGATTGGATGGTGGAAGGGCCTCCTTGGCACTTCTGGGCCTCGTGGACCTGACGTTTCTGTCTGAGAGTTGAGCTGAGGCCTTGTCACTGCTCTGCGACACTGGCCAAGCCACTGAACCTCTCTGGCCTCCAGTTGTCTCCAGTGCAACGCGAGAGAGTATCTGTTGGCTTGTCAGTCCTTTCCTTTCCCACTGGTAGAATGGATAGCTGTAGCAGGATGCCTACCACGTTGAGAGTGCTCAGTCATTTGCTGGACGAGCTGATCAGAGGCCCAAGACTGGCCAGTCCTGCCCCTCTCAAGGTGTCTCCTGTCCCCCTCCTATTGGTGGGGAGGAGCGTCTCCCGTCCCTGACTTTGCTTGGCTGATTGAGAAGAAAACAACTGTGGACAGCAGTGGAGGGAGAAGTGGGCAGGGATGTTAGAAGCCACTTCCCTCGTGTCCTTGAATGGATGTCCCCTTCCTGGGTGCCAGCCTGTGTCCCGGCACTCAGCTCTATTTCGGGCGCTGTTTGGCATGTGTCGCCTTGCAGAGGCCTGAGCCCACGGGGACAAAAGGCCAAAATCTGCCACAAGAATGGTAATTTGAGGAACCTTGGCCCTCTGCCCCTGGGGCTTCGGTGTTCTTGGGACAAGTCACTGATGATATCATGGACTTAGTTACTTTCTGGAGCACGTAGGGTCCTTGTCTCTGGGCTCCAGCCGGTGTGAGGCCCCAGGGAGCCTAATTTAGGAAAAGGAATCAGTGGGATGGCAGCTGTTGAAAGTGCTTGGCTCCTGCCTTTAGCCAGAGAATTTAAGGAAAAGGCCCTTAGAGACACCCTGCTAGAGAGCTAGGTCTATCCTCCTAAGGTCTCCCAGAAAAGGCTTAACTTGGAGGTGAAAGGGCCCTCAGGGGTCATCTTAGCTGGCTGATACCATTCCCAACACCCCTAAGAGGTAGTCATTCTGCTGGTACTTGATTACTTCCAATGGTGAGGGGCTCATTCTCTTCGGAGACACCTCAAATGGCTAGACTGCAGCTGACTTCTGCACAGCCCAGTCTGCCTTGATGCCACTTCCATCACCCAGTTTCACCCTGTGGAGCCACATGGAACCTGCTGAAATCCCTCTCCCTTGTGACAGCCCTTAGGTATTGGAAAGTTGCTCTCCTTTCCCCCCGAGCTGCTTCTCTAGGCTAAATGTAGCTCTTTCCACCATTGCTTATATGACATGGCTTCCGTCTGCCCCACTGTCGTCACCATTTTCCACTGGATGAGTACTAGCTCTTTGCCGTCCTTCTGAAAGTGGAGGGGCCTCGGAGGTGCTGCTTGAAGCAGAGAGGAGCCGGGCACTGTGTTTATTCCAACTCTCACACAGCCGCCATCGTAGCCCTGCTTGGCAGACACCCCTGCTCCTGACACATGGCCCAACCCCACGACTTCCTCACACCCACCACTATCAAGTGCTGAGCCCCCTCTGGGATTTGGGCAGCTGCATCTCGGGGCCCAAGTGCAGGGCTCTCAAGCATCTGTCCCATTAAAGTTTCGCCTTGTTGGATTCATGCCGTTGCTCCTGGCTGTCTGGATATTTTTGGGTCTTAATTCTCTTAAAAGTTGGCAGCCTGTCTCAGCTCTGTGCTGCCCACACTATGCTCACCTGTCTCTGAGAAGCATGACCTGTGGGTTTGGATACGTGCATCCCTGTCAGGCTGCAGTGAAGCCATCAGTCAGTGCCCTCGTAGGGGGTGGTCATTCAACACCTTACAGGCTCCATCATCTGGCTCCTATTTCTTCATCCACTCACAGGGTGCTTGGGGGAGCTGGTTTGTGATCCAGATAGTCTGTGTCTACACGTGATCCCTGCGGAAGTGACTTGTCATAGTGTTAGAGCAGGGATGGGGATTGTCCTGAGCCTGATCACCCGTCTTACTCCTGGTGGTCCTCATCATCTTTGTGGAGGACCGGGTCTCCAGGTGGCTCTGGAAACCCGAGGGAGGCGATCCCCAGGCAGCACTGCCTGTGTGGTCCTAGGGGCTGATCAGCAGGTTCTGGAGTCTCTAGGCTGCTGGCTGAGGTCACCGGGAAGGGCTGCATCAGGAGTGACAGATGCAGGAAAGGGGGAGCCTCCTACCTACAGGTCTGTTTACCCATGGAACCTTTTCCAGGGACTGGACTCAGTGGTTTTATAACTAGAGTGACTGTAGGCCTCACATTTCTCTGGTTTGTTTTTCTTATCTTTCCTTCCTTTCCAACTTTCTCTGACTTCCTTTCCTTTTTCTCCTTTCTTTCAGCATCCTCACTGAACTCAACGTTGCCCCAGGTGCCTCTATCCTCCAGGTTGCAAGCCATTGGGCAAGACACATGTCAATCACCAGCATGTGGTGAGAGGCGGGCCCAGGGTGCACACAGGATGCTGTGGGAACATGGGGTTTCTGGGTAATCCCAGTGCCTGAATTTCTCCCCTATGGTATGGTCTTCATAAACCATTGAACTCTCCTTGGAATCATCATACTTTGGTGTCCAAATGACACCTTCCCACATTGACTTCACACTTGAAGGAGACTATAATTCATCTGTTAGACTCTGGGCTTGTTTTTTGGTTTGGAAAATGTGTCCCTGTAATAGGTGAGTTTAAAGTCAGTCCAGGTCGTTTTGGGATTCAAGATGTTGCTGAATTTGGCAGCAAAGCCTGATAAATTACAGCTCATTGTGATAAACTGGAACCAGGACTGCCACTGATCTGGGAGAGCCAGGAACTCTTAGGAAGAGTACAGATTCTCACATCAGCCTTGGGTTTGTATCATGACTTTTCCTTTCACTGTCTGTGTGATGTTGAGCCTCTTAACTTCTCTGAACTTCAGTTTTCCACATCTGTAAAATGGGGGTATTACTTTGCAGTTATTAATTGTGAGGATTAATTGAGTTAGTGTGGTAACCGGTATATAGCAGACATTGTATTTATAACTTAATTGTTATGCCTCTAATAGCACTATGAACTCTTTCAAAGAATCCTACTCTTCTAAAAAGGAAAAAAAAAAGTTGGAGAACATGAATCATATAGATTCCATAGGGTGCTTGAATTACACTTTCAAAATGATTTTCATTTATGTTTCTCATGCATGTAACTCTGTGAAAATTGGCCTTTCTTTGCTGCTAGGTTTTGTTAGGAAGTCTTTTCAGAAGGGAAAATGCAACAGCCTTTCAAAAGAAAACCGTAGGCTTTGCCTTTGCTTGGGACGGCTGGGCCCCACAGAGCAGGGGTCTGGGAGCTTATCCTGAAGATGACCAGGACATGTGGGTCAGGCCTGTCCTGACCTGTGCTGTGAGGTTGGGTGAAATCAGGGAGCTTCTGGGGTGTTGAGCTGGAAGAGTTTTTGTGTGGCTGGGAGAGGAGGACAGATCGGTGCCATGGGGTGTCACAGGAGGGTCTCAGGGCTTTGCCATTGACTCCTCCTGGGTTCCTGGGTCAGATTTGGGGTGGAGGACCATCAAGGTGGGGATGATTGCTCCTGCTCCTCTGACCTTTACCTCTCTCACTCATTTTCAAGGCCAAAATCTGAATTCCATGTTCACCGTCCCAACCACTGTCCCCACCCCCACCCCTTGTCTCCTCCCAGGGCTCAGCCCAGCCTGGCTGCCAGCTTGCTGCACAGTAAGTGGGCTTTTGTCCGAGGGTCATTTCTCTCATGGATTCATCTCCCTCCTTCCCCTTCCTCCTGGGTCCCCGCTGTGCACCATTTCATTAGGATTTCCCAACTCCGAACTCTGTGACACAGTCAGCCCAGGCCATTCCACACCAGGTCAAGTCAGCAGATTTCATCCTATTTATAGGATGAGGAGGCAGTTCAGACCTGATGCCTTAGACTGCCAGTCTGGCGGCCACAATAGACTATGTTTTCTTTTCTCTTTTTCTCGATCTCTGAAGTTTTAAAGGTAATTAGTCTCACAAGTACTATGTATATATTCTCACCAGAAAAGAGTTAAAAAAAATAGAGAAATATAGAAAAACAGTGAAACATTTAGGTTACACTTCATTCGCTTCTGACAGTTCCCAGTGTGTAAGTTTCCTTCTAGTCTTTCTTCTAGGCATTTATATACTTATCTGTGTAAGTACAAGCAAATATATGTGTGTATATGTAGTACAGAGTTTAGCCTTGCCCCAAAGGAGGTCTGGGCTTTGCCCTTGGCTCCTGGAAGGTGACGGATATAACAGGGTGATCGAGGGTGGGGCTGGCCACGCCAGAAAGACCAACTGGGTGATGCAGAGTGGGGCTTTGGGTCACGCAGTTACTAGTTGACCTGCAGATTAGCCAACCGTGGGGCAGTCAATCAGTGAATTGATAAATCAGTCAGTCAGTTGTGCCTGTGTAATGGCACGACAGTGGACATTCTGAACCCTGAGGCTTGGATGAATGTCTCTTGTTAGAGACACTCTGTGGTGGTGTCCCATGTGAATGTCAGGGGAGTAAACTGTCGGTGACGCCGTGCAAAGTGGGCAGTGGAAAGTCCACCTTTGACCTTTCTCATGGACTCCGCCTTATGCACGTCTTCTCTTGGCTGATTGCAGTCTGTATCTTTTCCCTGTGATAAACCATAACTGTGAGTCTTAGAGTTTTCATGAGTTCTGTGGGTTCTTTTAGCAAGCGTGAGGATTTGGGGAACCACCCTGAATTTGCAGTTAGTGTCAGAAGTGAAGGTGCTCTTGGGGACAGTGCCCTCTAACTTTATAGTTGACTTAAACTCATCTCAGTGTGTGAATTTACATATGTGTGTGTGTGTGTGTGTGTGTGTGTTTCACATTACATAATTGGGAATTCTGTTCATGCTTCTGGGACTTGAATTATTTAATCTTTCATATGCTTGGAGGCCTTCTTTAAGGCTTCATGGGTAAAGGGAAAAGTGAAGTGGTTCAGTTGTGTCTGACTGTTTGCGACCCCATGGACTGTAGCCCACCAGGCTCCTCTGCCCATGGGATTTTCCAGGCAAGAATTCTGGAGGGGGTTGCCATTTCCTTCTCCAGGGGTCTTCCCAACCCAGGGGTTGAACCTGGGTCTCCCAGACTTCAGGTAGACTCCTTACCCCCTGAGCCACCAGGGAAGCCTGCTTTACTTCCTGGGTAAAGTGGGGTTAATAGCAGCACCTCTGTCAGCAGTGGTTGTGAAAGTTGCTTTGTCGCTCATCATATCACTGCACTGTTGAGAACAACTCTGATGTAGGCAAGCATTATGATCCCCATTTATGGATGAGAAGACTGAGGCCTGAAGGCTAAGCACCTTGTAGCTGAAACAGTTTTTAAAAATAACTTGCAGTTAAGATTGCACACTGGGTTGTGTGAGTGTCATAATATTGTGAGTAACTGTCTCTGTGACCAGGAGAGTCATGCTCCTGCGGGCAAGGGGCTCTTCTTCAACCCCAGGACCTCTGCCCCCATCCCTGGAAGGCAGCCTGCGTCGTCTTTGGCTCTCAGCTCTTTTCTTTTCCAGTCTAGTTGCTCAAGTCCTTAGGACTCTGAAAGCAGATTCCTTTGGGCTCTTGGTAATGGAGTGTTTCAAAATTGAAACTAAATGAAAAATAAAAGCCTTAATTAGGTTCTTTTGCAGCTTTATCTGCAAACAAATAAATGGCTGCCTCTGGAGGGTTTTCTTCATTTTTCTAGGCACGACTCATTGTCAGATACATGCATCCTCCAGAATATAGTAGAAAACTAAATGAGACTTTAATCTCTGCTGAGAGGAGTAGAAAAACCCAAGTTTAATGCAGGGATGGCCACAGAGCAGCCAGTGAGTGACTCAGGATGCTTTTCTACATGACCTGAGCGTGGACTTTGAAAGGGTGACTAAGCTCTGAGCTGCCAGAGTAAGGTCGTGAATGAAACTGGCACTTACTTTCAATGTGAACTTCAGTTTGTGAGGCATCCAGAGACTCTCCCCTCTCTGTGGAGGGGGCCTTGTGAGCACGCAGGACCCAGCGCCCAGGGCCTTTGCAGAGATGGCAACCCTTCCTCCCTCTGCCAAAACTGCTGCTGACATGAAGCTGTCTCCACCCCCACGCCCCACCTCCAGAACTCGGGATCAGTTTTTCCTCTTTGGAATCACAGCTTGACCTGGGACAGACATGGTGATTGATCATCCTCCCAGGCTCTTGTTCGGAGGACCACAGGATCACTGGGATTTGGAGAATTAGCAGGAATCTTATGCTCAGAGCAAAACAGTTTATTTGCCCATTCATCCGGCTTCTTTAAATTGGGTACCTATTGTGTCCCACTCAAAGCACTAGGAACTGGGAGTGTTGCCTGGAATAGAACAGATGTGGGCCTTCCAGGAAGCTTGAGTACTCTTTTATCGTGACTCTGGATGTCACAGCTGACAGTCTCAGATGGTACGCTCAGCAAGGACTTAGAGGAGGAAGGGATCAGGTTTTCCCATTTTCCAGGTGAGGAAACAGAGGTTGGAGAAGGTCCAGTGACAATCACAAACCAGTGTTGAAATTGGGTCTTCAAAGCCACAGTTTTTCCTTAACCCTGAATGTCTAAACCAATAAGCTGTGCAAACTTTGGGAAAGGTACTTAATGTTTCAAAACCTCAGTTTCCCCTGTGATACGACGGGGCTGAGAAAATCAGATGTGCAGAGTTGCTGAGATGATTGAGTTAGATGAGATAGATGGGTGCTGATAGATAGATGTCTATCTGTAGAAAGAGATAGCAATATGCTTATGGCCCTTGATATACTGCTGAGAACATAAGAATAACTACCTTTATAATAATAATACTAGCTAATAGTTATCAAGTGCTTCCCAAGTTCCAGTCAAATTCTAATATTTTCTCTCATTTTACAGTTGAGAAAAACTAAGTGTAAGAAAATGAGGTAACTTGCCTAAAGTGACATGGTTTATAAGGTGAAAGCAAATATTTAAGGTTTACAATACATACAGATATATCTCCTTCGCCTCTTATTTCTCCAGTGGAAAGAAAGGCAATTATTTTGGAACCATCAGAGGAAAGGCTACAACTTTTCTGCAAATAGTTTCTAATATACCTTGATTTTCCAGTGCTAAGTGTAGGTTCCTGAAGGAAGACCAAGGCCTATTTTCTGATCTGTTCAGTGAGGATTGCTATGATTCTCTCAAGGTGGTCTTGAATATTAAGTGAAAATGCCTTGCACCAGATATGCCAAACTCCCAGGACCACGACATTTTGTGTTTTAAATGGGTAACGATGACATTTGACACAGAGAGAAATCATTCTTCTGAGTCTGCAGTCCAAATGATGGAATCTTACTGGGATGAAATGACAGCCAGCTGACCACCCTGGGAGAGTTCAAGTAACTATTGAAATTAAATAAGTTATTTCACCCTGGGCTACTGATGACCCACTGTTCAAATGGAACATCTAACTTTTAACTTCATTTTAAAAAGACTTGTTCAGAAACTGTTTTCTCTTTCTAATGTTGCTTTTAACAACCTCTCTCTTGTCTTAAGGGCTTCCTTGAAAGGTCAGTTGGTAAAGAATTCACCTGCAATGCAGGAGACCCTGGTTCGATTCCTAGGTCTGGAAGATCTCCTGGAGAAGGGATAGGCTACCCACTCCAGTATTCTTGGGCTTTCTTTGTGGCTCAGCTGGTAAAGAATCCACCTGCAATGCGGGAGACCTGGCTTTGATCCCTGGGTTGAGCAGGTCCCCTGGAGAAGGGAAAAGCTACCCACTCCAGTATTCTGGCCTGGAGAATTCCATGGACTGTATAGTCTGCAGGGTTGCAAAGAGTTGGACATGAATGAGTGACTTTCACTTTTCCCTCTTGTCTTAAAATAATGGTGTCACTTGGTGTCAGTGTAGTGAGGTACAAAGGGGAAAAAATAGAAAATTAAAATTTTTTTTTCAAGAAACAAACAAAATAGAAATGCTGTCTACTACTCTATCAATTTTCAGATGTGAAAGAAACATAGGGTAATAATTTCTTCCTATAGACTTTTTATAGAAGTATTCTTTTTTATTATGGATAATGAAATTACCATTTTAGTCATATAATCCAGTGACATTAAGTACATTCACAATATTGTACAGCCATCATAGCTATCCATTTCCAGAACTTTGCATCATCCCAAAGACAATCTGTGTAACCTTTCCACACTAACTCCCCATTCACTTTCCCCTCAGCCCCTGTTAACCTCTATTCTACTTTCTGTCTCTATGAATTTGACTGTTTGGGGTACCTCATATAAGTGGAATTACATAATACTTGTCTTTTTGTGTCTGGCTTATTTAACATTTTCAAGTTTTGTCCATGTTGTTCTATATTAGAGCTGAGTTTTGTGTTCCTCCTCCCTCCAACTGTGAAAATTTATTTGTTGAAGTCCTGACCGTCAGTGCCTCAGAATGTAACCATATTTGTGGAGTGGGTTTTTATAGAGGTAATTCAGCTGAAATCAGGTCATATGGATGGGACCTGATCCAGTGTCGCCAGTGTCCCTAACAGAAAAGGAAATTTGGACACAGATTTATACAGAGGGAAGACCATGTGAAGATACAAGGAGAAGACCATCTAAAAGCCAAGGAGATCCTTTCCTCACAGCTCTCAGAAAGAATCAGCTCTACTGACACCTTGATCTTGGGCTTCTAGCCTCCAGAACTGAAGAAAATAAATTTTTGTTGTTTAAGTCACCCAGTCTGTGGTACTTTGTTATGACAGCTCTAGTAAACGGCATGTACCAGAAATTCCTTCCTTTTTATGGCTGAAAATTACTCCATTGTATCTAGACCACATTTTGCTTATTCATTTATCTGTTGATGGACACTGGGTTATTTCCATCTATTGGCTGTTGTGAATAACGTCACTTTCACTATTGGTATACAAGTGAATCCTTGAGTCTCAGCTTTTGATTCTCTTGGGTATATGCCCAGGAGGAGAATTGCTAGATTGTATGATAGTTCTATGCTTAACTTTTTGAGGAACTGCCAAACTTTTCAGTGGTGGCTGTGCCGTTTTACGTTCCTACCAGCAAAACACAAGGGTTCCAATTTCTCCACATCCTTGCCAACACATGTTCTTTTCTTTTTTTTTTTTCATATGTTTCTTTTTAAATTTTTTTGTTCTATCAGCGGTGTTAAAATCAATAAGGAGTTGCACTAATGGGATGGAAGACTAGGCATTTAGGCTGATCCTCCTTCAGAGAATAACTATAAGCTCTAAATAAGATAGAAAATCAGGACCTGAAGACTCTGTAACTTGCAGAGTGAGTAGGTTTTGAAGAGGGTCAAAACTTGGAAGAAGTGACCTAGAATTGAGTAGTTTCCAGCATTTATGGCTTTAGCTTGAAGGTAGGGTGCAGTCATGGTACAATAGAAATCCTGCCATATCTGTAGCCAGGGAATCAGAGCTTGGTTCTGGGGGCTGCTGAAGAGTGACGGGGAAGTCCTGGGCAGGAGAGAGAGCTAGAGGGGAAACCCCTCCATTCTCCATTTTCTCCACATGTCTCTGGCTGAACACTGAAAATGCATGTTCAAGGTAGATGTATGTGGCTTCCGGTTAAGGTTAATCAAAGTCAATTGTGTTTTTATGTATTGGCAGTAAACAATTAGAAAATGAAATTTTTAGAAATTATATTACCACTAACAATTTAGGAATAGATTTCATCAAAATAGCCAAGACTTTCACAATGGAAGTCATCTGCAATAAGAGAATGAAAATAGAGTGGTATACCATACTCATGGTTTGAGATACTCATTTTTGTTGAGATGACAGTTTTTCCCAAATTGATCAACATAGTCCCAATCAAAATCGCAGCAGGCACTTTTGTAGGAGTTGATGAACTGATTCTAAAGTTTTTGTGAAAATGCAAATGACCTAGAATCAACCAAAACAATTTTGGCAAAGAACAAAGTTGGGAAACTTAGCTCTTCATGGTCTTAAGACTTACTATAAAATTAGAACAATCAAGACAGTGTAGTGTTGGTGAAAGGTAGACACATAGACCAGTGGAACAGAAGAGAGTCCGAAATAGACATACATATGATAACTGATTTTCAAAAAAGATGCCCAAGCATTTGGATCAGTAAAGAATGGTCTTTGCATTCTATTGGCCAAAGTAGGTCCCAAGGCTAGTCCGAATTCAAGGAATAGCGAAATAGACTTTGTTTCTTGGTTGGAGAGTAGCAAAGTTGCCTTGCTAGGAATATGGAGACAGGGATACATGAAAGACTGAACTCCTTCATAATGAAGGATGGATGAAGATCCATCTTTAAGATTCATTGGTACCAACTCTATTCATGGGAGTTTCAGTTCAAAGTCCACCTCCTCTGAGAAGCCTTCCTAGATTGTTCTACCTCTAGGTGACCCACAGTTATTGTTTATCACACTGCCCTGTTCAGCTCTTTCATATCCCTACAGTCTCATTCATCTATTTCTTTGTTCATTGTCTGTCTTCCCTGTTAGGATATGATTATAATTTAGGATGGCTCTGAAGAAAGTAGAAAGAAATGAAGTTGGAAAAGTATCCAGAGGCTGGGCCATAGAGGCTTGGAATGTCCCAGTAAGGAGTGTAGACATGAAATTGTAGAGAAACAAAGAATCAGAAAGTTAGAGCAAGGTCATGACCAGGGTTATCAGATAACCCTGATATCTTCTAAAAGGTTCTTGTGACAAGGGCAGTGGGGTAAAATTCTTTTTTGGGGGGTGTCCGAAGGGAGAATTAGAGAGGGTGAAAACAGGAGCCTTTGAGGGTGTGACAGTCTGAGTGAACGTGAACAATGGGTCAGTGGAGTTGAAGAGGTGGGTCTCTGAACTCTGATAAGCCCAGCCCTTCTTTTTTTTTTTCAGCAGAATGTGGACATTTAGATGTTCTCTGTGGAATCTCACAATTTTTCATCGTCGGCAACTAATAAAAATGCTTCAACTCTTGCTGGTGTGGAGGGGGTTCTATGGCCTGAGTCCCACTGGACAGCTCTCTGCCAAGCATAATATAGTCCTGATTTCAAAGGTGTAATTGTAGCTTAATTTGAATGCCTGGAACCCGGGTTATTGCGCCGAATGACTTGTGTGTCCAGCCCGAGCTGGGGCACCCAGGAGACCAGGTCAGAAGGTTGGGGGTGGGGGTGGGCAAGAGCCAGAGTGGGCTGTGGGCCCCACGGTGGGAGGAGGCCCAGCTCTCCATCCTGCCTGGAGGAAGCCTGGGTTCTAACACACGAGTGGTCAAGGTACAGTTCCGCCACTTCTTCACTTGTCTCTTCCTTCCAACATAGAAACAGTAATCCGTCCTTCTTAGAGCTGGTTGGTGGAGAAAACAAGGGCAGGTAATTACATCTGTGGTGATGACCGTCTGCACATGCAGCCGTCTGTTCTCTGCCTAAATGAATGCATTTAATACTCACAGCGATTCTCTGAGGGCCTTATTATGTACTACTTTTTATGTGGGTAAACTGAGGTGCAGAGAAGTTAAGTAACTTGTCCAAATCTGCACAGCTGGGACATGGCAGAACGGGGTTTCCCCAGGCTTCGGTGCTTGCACCCACTGTGCTAGCCTCTGAGATGTGGACGATCCTGACACTTCATAGACCCTCAGACAAGTTATTCATTTATTCAGTTGATATTTATTATGCTCCTGCTGTGTGCTTGCAGTGTGCTAGGCTCTGGAGGTGGAGCAGTGGGCTGGGCAGGCGGGACTCCTGCCCCCGTGTGATCTTTGCATGGGGTTTGCTGAGTGCCAGGTTCTGGTGGCTCAGAGGTAAAGAATTCACCTGCAATGTGGGAGACCTGGGTTCAATCCCTGGATTGGGAAGATCCTCCGAAGGAGGGCATGGCCACCCACTCCAGTATTCTTGCCTGGAGAATCCCATGGACAGAGGTGCCTGGTGGGCTATAGTCCACGGGGTCGCAGAGTTAGACATGACTGAGCGACTAACACAGGCCCTGTGTTTGCCGATAGGAGACTGTATTCAAATGTAGGTCTTAATACTGTTTATGTGTCATGAGGCCAACAGATCAGGACAGGGCAGCCCTTGAAAAGAGAGTCTGTTGCTCATTCCCAAGAGGAGGGACTCATAATGCCATGGAGGGCTATGCAGGGAAACGGTGGGGTCCTCAGGAGGCAGGAAGAGAGAGGAGGAAGAGTGGGCAGGGCCTTTATTGTGGTTTTCACAGGGAGGCGTGGGAGAGGCAGGGTGAATAAGCTGAGCTGTCTAGCGCTGGGTAGTTTGGAGAATTTTATGTGAGCTCTGGACTTACAGGAGGGTCGGTCCCTTCTTGTCCAGTATGCAGCCTAGGGGTGACTTAGGTCAGGGGAATAGTGTCTCAGATTGCAGGAGTCTGATCAAAGGTGATGGATGAAGGGCAGGATCACATTGGTTTCCATATCAAAGGCCTGTTGTTTAAGATCTCTAAGGAGTGACCAGCCCTGGGAGAGACAGTCAAGAATACAGAAAGTTAAGAAAATGCAGTTAATATAAAGATACCTTCTCTGCATGAAACAGACATGGTTCTGCCCTGGAGAAGCTTTCAGGCAAGGATGGGAGGACAAAACAATAGCAAACTCAAATATAGACTGTTCATTCCTCTGTCAAGCATTTATTCATTCGTTCAGCCCGATTTATTGCGTGCCTACTCTGTGCTGGACACTGTTGACAATCCTGAGGGATAAAACATGAACAAGGCCCCTGTTTCATGAAGCTTACATTCTGGTGGAAAAATAAGAAGAAACTAAGAAAATAAACATGATCCGCTCCTGTATGTTGCACACAGGAAAATAAAATTTTAAGTCATGTAAGAAATATATGTGTCTTGGTCTCTGCTCCTGCTTCTGACACAAAATTCCTAACACTCTTGTAATTTCCTAGGTGAGAAGAGATCTTTGGTTCTATTGAGGCCTCCCTGGTTGGGGTCCTGAATGGGGCCGGTCACCAGAAAGACCAAATCCTGATTAGTAGCTTGGGGCTTTCAGCTCCCTCCCCCAATCTAGAAAGAAGGGAGAAGTACTGGAAATTGAGTTAATAAGGGATCAGGTCCAAGTGATGAAGCCTCCATAAAAATCCGTAAATCATGGGGTTTGGAGAGCTTGCAAAGTGGTAAACACATCCATGTGTCGGGCGGGGTGGGAGTGATGTTCTCCAGCTCTGTACTTGGGACCCTTCCAGACCTCACCCTGTGTCCCTCTGCCTGCCTATTCATCCGTATCCTTTATTGTGTCCTACAGTAAACATGTAAACATTACTGAGTCCTCTAGCCAAGTATCAAACCCGTGGAGGGGGTCGTGAGAACCCTGGTTTATGTCTGGTTGGTCAGAAGTACAGGTGACGACTGGGGACCCGCGGTGGGTGCCTGGAATGGGTGCAGTGTTGTGGGGCTGAGCCTTTAGCCTGTGGGATCAGTGTCAGAACTGAATGGCTGGACACTCAGCTGGTGTCAGAGAATGGGTGAGTCTGGGAAAGACCCCCGCCTCTGGTCACAGAAGTGCGCTGTGAATAGCGAGCATACTGAGTTGGACAGAGGAGGATCTTCCCTTAGTCAGTGTAGAGAAGTTCTTGTGCCCCAGGCAGGGATGTGCCATAGAGTGACTGGGGATGGGCCTTACGGATCAGATGATGGGGCAGCGTCTCTGGAGAGCTGGCATCCGAGTCGATGCTGGATGGCAACGTGGAGCCGGTGTGTGACGACCTGGGGAAGAAGAAGCATCCCTGTACCCAGCAAGTGCAAAGGTCCTGGGGCTGCTATAGCTCAGCACCGTGGAGAGGCCTGTGTGGCTGGAACCTAATGAGTGAAGGCGGGGGTGAGGGAGGGTGAGATTCGGGAGGTTGGCAGGCACTGAATTATTCCCAGCCACAGAAAAGAGACTGGACTGGGTGCTATGGGGGACACCATCAGGCTGTGAGCAGGATGGGACTTGGGCATGTCAGCACCAGCTGTGAAGAATGGGTCATGTGGGGACAGCGGTGCAAACCAGTTGGCAGGCAAGTGCCAGGTGCTAACCTGGACAGTGAGAGCGCCCTGGGACGGATCCTCGGGGACTCCCAGTGTAGAGAGCGGAGAGCACTGGAGACCAGACCTCATAAACCTGGGACAGAGCCCCCCACCCGCAACACACCAGCCTCTTCATGGGGTTTCCTACCTGCTCTACTTTCCCGTCAACATTTCTCTTCTGCTGTGAAACCAGCAAAGCTTCTTGTAAAGTGGCCCCTTGTGGAGCCTTGTTGAGGCCTGGCAGAGTCAGGCTTCGCCCTGAGTGCCGGGGAAGAGCCCATGATGGATTGTTCTGGACCCTGAGTTTCCCTGTCTGTGAACAGAGCGCCAGGACCCTGGCCCCTGCCTTGAGCCAGGGAGCGCTTCTAGGGCCGTGAGCTGTCTGTCCAACCTCCTGTTATACTTCTCGAGTGTTTCCCAGGCCAGCTGATATTTTAACATGGATTCTATGAGAATGGAGGTCATATTTGCCTCTCAGTTCATTGAACTGCAGTTAAACCCTGGTTCACGCAAGGTTTTTCTGAGCCGGCAGGAACCAGGCCATTGTGGATGAAACTAATTGGGGTGGCGGGATTCTGTTTGCCTTTAAACTGCCTGCCCTGCAGGCAAAATATATGGGCAGAATTACAATAAAACAAAAATACGAGTCTTTGTTCAATATCAATTCCTCCTTTGCTTGCCAACCTCAATTAACTTCTCTGACCTTAGGCAAAAAATGACAAGGAAAACAACAAAAATAGTGGCAAAAACAGCTTCAGTGATTGCCGCCTGCTTCACTGGTTACTAGCACTGCTTTTACAGAGGAGGTGAAAGGCCTCAGGACAAGGAACCAGGAAATCGGGTGTCCAGTCCCAGTTCTGTCACTTCCCAGCTGTGTGGTCCTCAGGCCTGTTTCCTCACAAGTAAAATCCCTTCCACCCAGGTTATCATCAGTCCTGGTTTGTCGGCTGTCTGCCAAGTGCTTGTTCCATAACCTTCCTGAGTCAGTTTCATCATTTGCAAAAAGGAGATGAGTAACCTGCAGTATGATGGTCCCCAAAAACACTGTTTCTCAGCTGTGTTATTGATACAATATAGTAATGTCCGCTTACTTGAACGGTCTTGACATTTCGCCTGGAATAATCTTCCTTGGCTCCACGCTGGATATCTGGCAATCTTCAGTGACAGTCAAGGAAATAAACACAGTGGTTTTGAGCTTGCTTTCCTAAGAGCCACAGAGTCGGTCAGTTTAGGGGGAAAAGCAGGACAGAGCTAGTCCTTGTAGTGATGTAAGACCGAGAGCTACAAGCGCGTTTTGTGTTTAGGATCTCTTGTCTCCTGACGGAGGCCGAGGTAGGTCAGACAGAAGGGGGGACCCCCAGAGCAGCTCCAGCTCCTCCTCAAGGCTGGGTGGCTGCTGTCAGCATCCTGTCCTTTACCTGCAGGACCCTGAAGCTGGCCCGGAAATCAGCTGCCCTGGGGCCACAATGCAGCTCCAACTGCTTGGCTGGTTAAGTAAATCGAACCTGTGAAAACTTCCCTCAGTTCGCCTCCCATCCATCACCATGTGGGTTGTTTGGACAAGAGCTGGGGTGGTGGTTTCCACTTGCAGCGTGTAGTGAGAGGCTAAGCTTGACAGGAGTTGAAGGAGAGCCGTGAACGTGATCTGTCCATCCTGGGCCCAAAGACCACTGGCCTTGTCAGAGTCCCCCGCCCTCAGACCTGAACTGTGTAGTCAAATAAATGGTCTGTTTTGCTTTCTCTTCCCTCCTAACACCCTTCCTTAAGGAACTTCCAGAAGGAGGGGGGCTCTGGCTTCTGCTCCTGCCTCAAGGATGAGCCTTAATGTCAAGAGCCCCTCCCCACCCCGCCCCCGTGGTTCCTGGGAGCCCTGGGGTCTGTAAGGAGGCCTCGTCAGTTTAGTGCATATGTGAATTGGGTGGGTCTCTGGCTGCCTTTCCCCTCGTGCTTATAGCCCTGCTTTCATTTATTTCATGTATGTGGAAGCTGTATAAATTTTATTGACATAGAGCATTTGGACAGTGTTTGCACATGCCTGAGTTAGGCCATCAGGGGTTGCCGAGAGAATGTCCTTCTCAAACAGGATTAACAGAAAGTCGATGTTTCTTCTGAGAATGTCAGAGAAGCAGGCAGTGCATGACTAGGACTCTTTACAATATACACAGACCATTCCCATCCCATCTCTCGTTTGGTCTGCAGCGGTGCTGAGGGGTGTGCGGGAGGGATGCTCTCGGCCCGGTTTTGCAGGCGATACTGAAGTGAGAGAGCTCTCGGAGAGCAGGAAAGCCCAGGACTGAGCTCCAGCTTTCTGCCTTCTGGGCCAGTTTCCTGTCATCCCCTTTCTAGAACCACCCCCCGCCCCACCCAAGAAAGAAGGCCCTGACTAGAAAAAGTCTAAGTTAATGATGTTTGTGGGAATACACCACACCCAAATGAACTGAAGTTCATGGAGAAGCAGCAAATGTACGAAAACCTGTAAAAACAGGGCACAGGAGGAAATTTAGATTCACAAGAAATTTCTATTTGTAAAGACGTCTCTATATTATCAGCGGGAGACTGTTTATCACTCTTATTCACAGAGAAAGCTTAGAGTTAAGCCTGCCTAACAAACCCTCCTAAACAACCCTCGTTTACTGCACTTTTCCTGGTTACCTTCCTGTAACTTGACCAGCTCCCGTATCTCGAAGCCCAAACCCCCTTTCCTTTGTTTAGCCTGAAATGTGGGCTATAAATCTCATTCATCTAGCTGAATCTTTGAGTCATAGTTTCCTTTGTCAACTCCTGGGCACAGGTGTGCAATTTAAAGATTTTTTCCTTTTGTTAATCTTTCTTTCAGTAGTTTGATTGGTGGGCCCCAGCCAACGAAAAAGAAGTTTTTCCTCCCTGCGCTAGCCTGCCAGCAGGGACCAGATCCCAGGTCACAGAGAGATGGGTGCAAAATGGTGTCCTCATCATCAGGAACCTTGGAAAGTTCCTGTCTCTGTGTAACAACTGGGACTGACTCCTCTGATGGGTCTTTCGGTGCTGGAGTGTCATGTGCTTCCTCTTCCCAAACTTTTCCTTACAACGCTGCAGCGTCTGGCCTCAAGTTGTTACTGAAAGCCAGTTCATGTGCCCGGCGCACAGTGAGGCATCAGAGTGTGAGGTAGAGAAAGGTTTTGCAGGCCCGTGCTAGGAGATGAGTGGCTTGTGCCCTCCAAGCCTCAAAATCTGTGCAGGGTTTCAGCAAAGCTCTTTTTATCTCTCTAGCTCTCTCTGTTTGGTTGTACTGGGTCTTCATTGCTGCCTGTGGGCTTCCTCTATAGTTGTGATGAGGGGTGACTACTCTCTAGTTGCGGTGCATGGGCTTCTCATTGTGGCGGCTTCTCTTGCTGCCCAGCACACGCTCTGTGCATGTGAGTTTCTGTAGTTGCAGCACTTGAGTTCAGTAGTTGTGGCTTCTGGGCTTAGTTGCTCCGAGGCCTGTGGAATCTTCCTAGACCAGGGATCGAACCTGTGTCCCCTGCAGTGACAGATGGATTCTTATCCACTGTACCACCAGGGAAGTCCAGCAAAGTTCTTTTTTAAGGGGGAATGAGGGAGGCCTATGGTTGGTTGGTACAAGTTTCTTGATGTTGGAATCCTTTGTTCTTGTAGCTGTCTACCTAAGTCATGTCATGATGTTCCTGTAACTCTCCAACAAGACAAATGTTTTTCTCTGTTCTGCAGCTTTTTGCCTCTATATGGATGGAAAAGTGTTATACCCTTGAGAATGGGTTATCCTGTATATTTCAGGCTATAGGTAGCATTCTTAACTGAAGCAAAAGTATTAGAATGCAAGTGTTAAAGTAAAAGAAACAGATTCAACATGGAGTCAGATTTGTTCTTCCCTATTACAAAGTTGCTTTCCTGGTAGCACAGTCATAAAGAATATGTCTACCAGTGCAGGAGATGTAGGACACATGGGTTTGATCCCTGGGTTGGAAAGAGGCCCTGGAGTAGGAAGTGGCAAACTACTGCAGTATTCTTGCCTAGAGAATCCCATGGACAGAGGAGCTACAGCCCATGGGGTTGCAAAGAGTCGGACATAACCAAGCAACTGAGCATGCACACTCACATTACACAGTTACCTGGGGTGGGTGGGGACAGGATGACAAACCTTCTTCTTCTTCCCCACTGACAGGAAGACCAGCGGGGCCCGCATCTCTAATGCAGTCATTTAGACTGCTGCCCAGGTGCCTGCAGATGACTTAGCCTTTTAAATAAGAGCCATCTAATTTTAAAGAATGAGAAAATTTCTCTGATTCTTCATTATAAATGGAACAGACAAAATTCACCTATTCTAAATACTATTCCTTTTCTCTTGGTAAGTTTCCTAGCTTAGAGGATACCACATGGTGTCCTAATGGTTGGAACTGGGTTTGCCTTCAGAACAGAAGGAAGTTTCTTAGAGTGAACAGTGCCCCAGCCCCAGTGTGAGATGGATCCCCATGTCACTCTCTGTATGAAGCCAATGGCTGGATTTTGGGGCCATGTGTGCGTTCTCCTGTGGGATTCTCTCGCCAGGCAACAGATGGCAGTCTCAATTTGGGCAAAATCTGGAAGATCTCACTCTGACTGACAGATGGACAGCCTGACAACAACCAAACCGAAATAGACGCGTGTACCCATTAGAAGGCACTTAAAACTCTGAATATGGAAGAAGAAATAAGAGTTAGAAGAAAAGCCAGCTTCTGAGGCCATGGCAGGCTGCCAGGTATTTTCTGACTTCACAGCAGTTCAGAGGACGTGTCTCTGGAGCCACGTAAACTGTTGTTCGTCCTTCCAGCATGAGGTGTTTTCATTTTAGGCTATGGGTGTTTCATCTAGAATGCTTGGTATTTTCTTCCAGGCCTCTATTTTAATAATCTTTTGATTTTTTAAAAAAATGTTTTCTTTAGAAAATGATGAATACATAGGTATAATCACAGCTCATTCCCTCAGACCCACATGCTCATGTGGAATTTGTGATCATTCAGATTCTACAGAATTGATTCCCTTTCTGGACGTTGCATGCGTGCTCAGTCACGTCCAACTCTTTGCGATCCCATGGGCTACAGCGTGTCAGGCTTCTCTGTCCATGGGATTCTCCAGGCAAGAATACTGGAGTGGGCTGTCATTTCCTCCTCCAGTTAGGAAAGTTATACCAGTCATATATGGTAGGGAAACCACTTTGGGGATAGCAGTGGGATTTTGGGTAGTTGGTGGCAGGGATACATAAAACTTCTGAAAGTAAATTACAATTTTCTTTTTTACAGTTTCCTTTTTTTACTTGAAGTGTAGTTGATTTACAAAGTGACTGAGTTATACACGTTAAGATATTCTTTTCCATTATGGCTTATCATGGAATGCTGGCTGCAGTCCCCTGTGGTATACAGGACGTTGTTGTCTATCCATCCTATCTACACTAATTTACATCTGCCGACCCCGGACCCCACTCCCCTCCTCAGCCAGCCTCCTTCCTGGCAACCACGAGTCCGTTCTCTGTGTCTGTGCGTCTGTTTTTATTTTGTGGATAGGTTCATTTGTGCCCTATTTTAGATTCCACGTGAGTGACGTCATATGACACTTGTCTTTCTGTGACTTCCTTCGCTTGGTGTGGCCATCTCTAGTTGTATCCATATCGCTACAGTTGGCATCGTTTCATTCTTTCTCATGGCTGAGCTGGATTCCATTGCATGTAAACTTTTCAGTCTCTGGTTCCACCTGATTCCCATCCGTTTACCAAAGTTTGGCCGTACAGTTTCTCCTCGATGGAAAGCGCTGGTTGCCCTGACCTAGAACTCTGGCTAGAACACCTAGGCTGTTCTAGGTCTAGAACCCTGTTGCGCTGTGATGGGAGCCAAAGAACAGCATGTCTCAGGGTAGACCCTCAGAGGAGGGTTTCCTCCACGAGTTGTTGCCAGTTGATCTGTCGTATCCTCCATGGGTTTTTGGTCACCACTCCTACCATTCGTTCAACTGACAACTTTGCTGCAGGTGAAACTTGACCACTTGTCACCCAGAGATAAGTCCCCATCCTAGGGATGTTGTGTTTTCATTTCATGTGTACTTTAGAACCAGGAAAACAAGATAGTTTACCTCCACTGTCTGTCCCTGCACACTCCCAGAGGACAGTACTTTACCGACTAGAAAGATGTATGTGGCATTTAAAAAAGCCTCTTTTAGAAGGGATAGTTGGTGAAAATAGAGAGCATCCCCCCGCCCCCTGACCCTGTAATTAGCTAAGTGAATGCTGGCTCACTGGCCACACCCACCCCACCTCCAGTCAAGGATTACCGCACGCGGAGTGCCTGTTTGTTTCCGCGTGGTCTGTGGCTGCTCACCCGACACCATGGCAGCGTTGAGCAGTTGCAAGAGGCCGTCTGGCCCACAAAGCCTAGAGCATTTACTGTCTGGCCCTTTACAGAGACATGTTGCTGACTCCTGGCCTTGGGTTGGGGCGATGCAAACGGGCTGCCTTCAGAGCAGTTGTAGCAACAGGTATGTTGTGGGTGTGTTAGAAAGCAAAGTGACCGGCAGCCACACAAGCCGCTTGGCCCCTGCTGTTGGCACGTGGCCTGCTTCACGGATGTGTCCCATCACTTGGTCCCTGTAGGCACTGGCGTCCCATCCCTGGTTAGCAGGTTCAGGAAGGTTGTTGGCTTTGAAGCCAGGAGGCCTGGGTGGTGGTCTTGGACCTGCTCTGAGCTCGCAGTGTGACCCTGATAAAGCTCTCTTACTCTATGGCCTGAGTTTGCTCAATTCTCAGGCAAGGGGTCAGGTTGCCTGGCCTCAGATCAGCCTTTGCAAGTCTAACATGCTCCAACCTGGCTACACCGAGGGTGATCCTTAGGCCAACTGCATCGCCACCTGGAGCTTGTTGGAGAGGCAGAGTCTCAGGCCCCACCCCAGACCTACTGAATCGGTTGTTCAGTCGCTAAGTCGTGTCTGATTCTTTGCGACCCCGTGGACTGCAGCACGCCAGACTTCCCTATCCTTCACTGTCTCTGAAACTTTCTCTCATGTCCACTGAGTCAGTGATGCCATCCGATCAGAATTGAATCAGAACCCACATTTAACAATCTCCCCAGGCAATTCTTCCAAACACTACATCTGAGAGGCCTTCCTCAAGAATGTCACCTTCCTGGTGTCAGCAGTGAATGCGTGCTTAGTCACTTTGGTCGTGTCCGACTCTCTGTGACCCCATGGACCATAGTCCGCCAGGGTCCTCTATCCATGGGATTCTCCAGGCAAGAATACCGGAGTGGGTTGCCATTTCCTTCTCCAAGCAGTAAATACTGGGCTCCATGTTTTAAATCAGAGGCCTTTGGGGATTTCAATTCCTGAGCAGTCGAGCTCAGTCTTCAACTGAATTAAGTGAGACATAAAATGTATGACATTTTCAGAGGAATGTTTCCCCTACCTTTCCCCAGGTATTCCCTTAAGACTTCGTGGAACTCATTGTTGTGAGTCTGGGGGTCAGCAGGGCCACTCACCATTCTTGTTTTTGCTTTTAATGTTTAACTGAAGTATAGTTGATTTACAAAGTTGTGTTAATTTCTGCTGTACAGTGAAATGACTCAGTTATACCCATATATGCATTTTTTAAAATATTCTATTCCATTATGGTTAATCCTAGGATATTGAATATAGTTCACTATGCTCTACATTCTACATTTTTTAATGTGCGCACTCCCATTTAATTTTCAGAACAGCCCTATAAAGGAAATGCTATTACTATCCCCATTTTATAAAGGAGAAACTTGGGAACAAAGTGAAGTGACTTATCTAAGCAACGCAGTGGAGGTGGTTTTAACATTGAGGCATCTAGCTGCCATGCCCGTGCTGTCAGTAGCCAGGCTGTGCTGCCGGACATGAAGGATCTGTTTGGTGACCGAGTGAGAAGGGTCAGGCCTGCTACTGGCCTGTTTTCAAGGAGGCTGGGGAGACCTTGGCAAGGAGCTCAAGCTGGAATTCTGCTAGGATGCAGGCCTGAGGGAATAATGGTGTTATTGGTGGCTCTCCTCTGATCGATTTTGACTCTGCTGGTGCAGAAACCACGCCTCTTTTGTCTACTGTTGTATTTCTAAGGCCTAGCACAGTGCCCATGGCCTAGTAGACATGGTAAGTGAACGAATCAAAGAATGAACCAATGAATGAGTAAGTTGCCTTTTCTGAAGACAAACGTGGAGTCTGACACGTGTAATCTGATCAAAGGCCACGTCAGTCACACAGTTATCTGAGACTGTGAACATCTGGAGGAGCCAGCAAGGGCTTCCTGGAGGAGGGAGCATTCCCACTGAGCCTTGACGTGGAGGTGGCAGAAGGGTGGCATTTGGGGTGGGAACACGTGCTGAAAGCCTCGTGTTGCAAGCCCTGGCCCAGATGTCACGGACACCTCTCCTGCAGAGGGGACCACACAGGCACTGTATTGAATAAACATCTTCTTCTTTGGCCTGGGACTCTGGCGGGAGCATATTCCTCCGTCCAGCTTTGGCACACATGGTCCCCTTGCATTGGCCAAGGATGCCCGCCCACCCGTCGCCTCCTGCTCCCTCTCCCCTTATCAGCTGAAGATGAACTCCATGGAGCTCTCCTGTCAAACGATGCACAAACTATTCCCTTGTAGGGCCAAGACATGTGGTTCTTTGCAACAATATCATAATTTATATATTTGATTAAAAACCAGAACCTGTGCCAGCAGTCTGCATAATCTAGCATATTGGGATCATTAGCTGCTGTGTCACTCTTCTATTTTAAAACTTTCCATATTTGAACTCATGGACGTACATCCTTCACATTTATTAAACTTTTCCCATAAAAACAGCTTAGTAAGTCTCCATCATCTTTCATGGAATAAAAGAAAAAAAAAGGCCCCAATAAAACCCTGCAGACATTTCCTTTAGGGAATACCATTTTATTTGGACCTTTAAAAACATTTGTCTTTTCTTGCCAGTAATTAAAAAAAATACCAAGACAAATGAGAGTTTTAGTAGCACGATAATTGCTTCAAGATGAGATCTGTGACTTGGCTTCCTCCGTGGCTCTCTGCTGTTCTGCTCCCAGGAGTCTGCATTCCCGGGATGGCCTCGTCCTCAGACTCCTTAGCTTGGTTCTCTTCTAACTTCTCGAAGTGCTCCTTCCCTGTTCTGTGCTCCTATAGTTTTACCCACCCTCCCTCTCTTTGCCCAGAAGGATTTCCTTTGTCACCTCCAGTCCTAACAGGACTTGTCTTTGCTACAAGGGCCTGACTTATGTGATTTAGGAGTGGCTGATCCTTTCTCTTCCCCTCAGGGATTGGCTGGTTAATCAAGGCACTGCTCATCAAGGTACCCTGCCTGTCTGGGCATAGTCACTGTTCAAGAGATTAGCCACATGACCCACGTTGGGTCATTCCCAGAAAGCCCAGAAAAGGGAGCCCTTTCATTAGGCTCACTGTCTCCAAGGACAAATATGAGCTTTGTTGCTTCTGGGGGCTGCGTCTGCTACCATCTGGGTGAACCTGCTTGAGCATGAAGTTGACGCTGAGAAAAACAGTGGTGAGAAATGGAAAAAGGAAGCAGATTCTCAGCTAGAAAGTAGATTCTAGAATGTGGATTCCCTCCAGTTTTTTCGTTTCATTATTCTTGTTTAAACTGGTTTGCATTGGACTTCCCTTACTTGCGAGAGAGGCCTGGATAATATTTCTTCTGTCTACAGGTCCAAATCCTTCCTGTTATTCAAGAACCAAAGCTGTTCCAGACTCAGACCAAAGAAACTCTTTATGCTCATGCCTGCAGATTCTATTATCACAGAACCAAGGGAATCAGTCCAAGAGATCATTTTGCTTGAAACCAGTAGAATCTGACTGAACACACATCATGCTTGAGAAGAAGGAGCAAGCACACTTCTTCCATCAACAGCATCATCTCCAGTCTCAGGTCAAAGGCAGGGAAGTGTGAATGGTCTGCATGCATGCCATGGCACCCTCTCAGCTTCCATGGAACTGTTCCAGATTTGAAGCCAAACTTTTGGAGCCAAAGGCTGATAACCTAGCGAGTCAAGCACTCATGTCACTATTGCCTGTGTCCCCCTGGACAGACTTGACTAAACGTCCAGATGAACCAGGGGGTGTAATGGCTTCAGAAATGTGTCAGTCCAGCTAAAACGCGAGACATCTGGGGTATCAGTCACATTTTTTCGGGCTACAGTGAACAAGACCTCAATAATGACAAACTGTATGGTAAGGAAAGGTGTCATACAATTAAGGAATGTGTAACCCAGCATAGAGTAGAAGGAAATCGTCTCCTATGACAGAAAAGGCAGAAGTGAGTTCACCGGCTTGATGACATAACCAAGGATCTAGGTACTGTTTAAGTCTCAGCTCCATCTCCCTCAGTTTATTAACTTGGTTCATGTGTCTCCTCATGGTTCTAAGATGGTGCCAGGAACTCCTACCCGACAAGTAGGACAGGTAAGAAGACGGGACTTCCTGAGAAACGGCTGAATCCCAAACTGGGGCAGGAAAAGCACAAAATGAGCTGAGAGCTCCTTGTGGTGCCAGAATGTAAAATTATGTTCAAGGCATGATGGCAACCTGTCAAAAGAGTATAACAGCCAGCTTGTAAAAGTTTTTGTTGGCCATATTTGGGACAGTTTGAGCATCAAAAGTAATAGTGAGAATAGCAGATCATAAGCAATTTAATAAAATAGACATCTATAACTCCAAACTGACAGAACAAATGAATAAATACATAAATAGGGAGAAAATAAAGCTTTTCCTTAGAGTAGAATGCTAACTGATAAATATGGAAGGAATGATCGAATTAGAAAAAAATCAGCATTTGGCAACTGTTGTAGTGATAATTAAATCATTCAAGAAACCTCAATGGATACTGACAAGCAGTGGGTGGAATTTTGATGAGGAATCAGGATGTTAACATAGTCTCAAAGTATCTTCCCACAAAATAGTCATTAAGTACAGAGAAAAGGAGTAACTTTATAATGGAAGGATCTAGTATAATCAAGTGTTGAAAATTAATATCAACACTGATAGAACAAATAAAAATCTTGTATTATCTTATCGGATGCAATGAAAGGAAAACAGCATCACTTCTGTGGCCTTCCTACCAAAAAAGCATAACCTGAATCTAATTATAAGAGAATATCAATTCTCAAACCCAATTTGATGGACATTCTACTCATTAAGTGACCTTTAATCATTTAAGATGTTAAGATGGTAACTGTCACAGCAAGAAATAGGATTACTTCCCAACTGATGAAAGCTAAAAGGGACAAGTTAAGTCACTGCAGCACGTAATCTTGGACTAGATTTTTTTGTTATAAAAGACATTATCGGGACAACTGGTGAAGCGTGACCGAGATCTGAGAATGAGAAGGTAGGATGTTAGTCCCTATTTTTGATGTTATCTCACACTTGGGTTGGAGAACGTCTGCGTTTGTAGGAATCATACACTGAAATATTCAGGAGCAGCGAGGCATTGTGTCAGCCAGGCTCTCACAGTTCAAGAAGTCAAGTTCTTTGTTGTCTTTCTGAGACTCGAAGTTTGAAATTATATCAAAAGAAAAAGAGTAGGACTGTTCCCTTCAGAGCATCTCTTTTCCTCAAAGAAGCGTTTTTAAGTAGCTTCCCTATGGCGAAGCCCCGCTGGCGTGGCGCAAGTCACGTGCCTGTCCTCCAGCCGCCAAAGAGGCTGGGAGAATGCGCGTCTGTCACGGGGAGTGGGCGGTCCGCGCCAAGAAGGAGATGGAGCCAGCACTGTCTGCCTCAGACCGAAGTTCCCCTATTCGATTTAGGCGCTTTTGGAACCCACTGCCGTTAGCAACAATGAATCACCCCGGGGCCCTCTGCAATTTGATCTTTGATTTAGTTGCTAAGCGTTATTCTAAGGATTGGAGACCAAAGATGATGAGAGTATGTGTTGTCTAAAAGCGCACGGGGAGCCTTTCTCTAACTAATATTTATAGCAGAACAGAGTCAGCGCAGTGATCGCCGTGAGCCTGGGGGATCTGGGGAACACAGGCGAAGGGGAAGGGCACCTATGGCACTCTTGTGGGGAGGGTGAGGCTGGGGAACGGGAGTGATGGGAGTGACGCTGCTCTTCCTGCTGACGTGGGGGTAAACCATACACGAGTTATAACACATTAGAGCGCATGTCCTTCCAATTCTGATGCAGAATCCCATTTAGCTCTGGCAGCCCCATGGACAAGGCAGTAATAGGGCACCGTGTCGGGGAACTCTGGGCAAGGCGAGCAGCTGGAGCAGCCAGCAGAGATGGGGGAAGCTGGGGCGTGTGCATTTGGCTTCTGAAAGGAGAGTGGGAAGCAAGGTGGGTTGGAGCTGGGAAAATTAAGAAGCTTGACTACAAAGCTAGGAGTGAAAGTCGTTCAGTCTTGTCTGACTCTTTGTGACCCCATGGACTATACAGTCCATGGAATTCTCTAGGCCAGAATACTGGAGTGGGTAGCTGTTCCCTTCTTCAGGGGATCTTCCTAACCCAGGGATCGAACCCAGGCCTCCTGCATCGCAGGCGGATTCTTTACCAGCGGAGCCACCAGGGCAGCCCACACAGCTTTCCACCTTCTCCTGTGTGTGAACAAGGGGCCCCTGTTTTGTAGAGCAGAGCGCCCGACAAGGCTGTGTTTCTGAAAGGTCTAGCTGAGCAGTATGTGGACAGAATGAGTTTGTGGCAGGAAGACTCACTACGGGACCATTGTCAACCTGGGCAGAAAACATCCAAGGTGAAGGGCAGCCTTGGGGATGAGGAAGAGGTGATGGGAGAGAGGACTGCATTGAGTGACCATCAGAAGGGGTGTCAGAGGGGATTCGGGTGTTCCAAGTGCAAGGTCAGTGTCATTAGTAGACACTGGGAAGGCAGCAGCGTGCTCTGGGTGGTGTCCACCAGGGTCTGTGGGGGACATCAGTCCTGTCCACAATAGTGTGGACAGAGGCACCAGGACAAACTCAGTCAGGCATCACTCTGGGGCTTCATGTATCCCGTGGTCTCTCTGTGCAGCCATCACCAACCCCTGCTGAAAACTCTATGCAGGCTACCTGTTGCTCTTAGGACAGAGACCAGTCTTGTCTGCTACCCACAAAGCTGATGGCCCCCTTGTGCCTCAGTATCCATGCTCCCTCTCTGGACCTGCCACACCTGTCCATGGGCCATGGTCACCACTGTGTCTCCAACAGCAATAAATAGGTGTTGAATAAACTGGCGCTGCTTCAGCCACAGGGCCTTTGCACATGCTATCCATGCATCATCTTTAACATCTCCCTTTCCCTCTTCAGATCTCAGTTCACATGTTGCTTTTCCAGGAACACGTTTCCAGACATCCCTGATTGGGCCCAATCTCTTTCATTTGCTTTATAGAGACACGTTTCCCCACCACCACCTTTAGAGTATCCATGTGTATACTGAGCATGCGTGCTCAGTTGTTAAGTTGTGTCTGACTCTTTGGCCGTCTTGTGAACTGTAGCCTGCCAGGCTGCTCTGTCCGTGGAATTCTCCAGGCAAAGAATACTGGAGCGGGTTGCCATTTGCTCTTCCAGGGAATCTTCCTGACCAAGGGGTGGAGCCTGCACTTCCAGTGACTCCTGCATTGGCAGGCAGATTCTTTACCACTGAGCCACTCGGGAAGCTATAGCATCTATAGTAGTAGTAATTTTAAATCTACTTGTGGGAATATTTGCCCAAGGACCATTTCCTGCACAGACTGTAAAGTCTGGGGCATTGTTCTTTCTGTGAGCACCATCCCCACCTGTATTCAGCAGCGGAATTGGAACTCTATAATGCTCAGTGAATATTTGTGAATGAATGAATGAGGGAATGTATGAGTGAATCCATTGGTGCTACAGGAAGGGCTGAGAAGAAGGTTATGTTTCAGAAGCACCTTCTAGGACAGAATTTCAGTTGGGAGGAGTTGGTCTTCAAGGAACCAGCACAGAAAAGGGATGGGGGGAGAAGGGGAGGTCTTGATCCAGAGGAGTTTTTGCATGTTTAAGAGAAATCAGGAAATTGAAATCTAGAGAAAGAAAGGTTTTAAGACCAGGAAGACAGTTAAGCCACGTGTTGGAGGGATTTACATGTCAGGGTGAGGACTTGGTTCTTGAGAGGCAACTGGGAGCTGGGAAGAATGCATCTGGAAGCTTCTCTTTGAGAAGGTGGATGTGGAAGAGAAACAGGGTGGCCGGAGAGAGCAGCTGGGCACAGGACCACAAAGGACCAGGGTGTGGCCATAGCTGTCACTGGGCTTGCGAAGCGCGTGAATGGGGTATTGTAGACAAGAGGATGTGAGTGAAAGCTGGGTGGCGAAGGTAAAGAAATTGGGCAACAGATGGGCAGTTAAGAAAGAGAGGCCATGGTTGACTGGACTGTGAGCTACTAGGACTCAGGTCTTTTTATACTTAAATCCCCAGTAGAAAGGGAAATGTCTTTTTTTCCTAAAACTGGGGGAAGGAAATGAACTTGGAGGCTGTAAGTGCACCGAGGTCATAAAAGAGAGACTAGTCAGTGAGCTAGTCTGTTTGGTTGGCAACATTTACAAAAGGGAGTGATTTCTCATGAAGTCCATATTCCCTCAGGTCGGCCTGCGCTGGTCAGCATGTCCCATGTGGCACCCACTGGTTGAGCTGAGGTGGCCCTTTCTGAACACTCCACCTCGTCTCACTCCCAGAGGGGCTCACTCATCACCTGCCTCAGCTCTGAGAGCAGTGAACTGCCGCTCCTGTTTCTAGGAGGCTGCTTTTAGGTTCCCATGAAACACAACACTCTCATTTCCATCAGTGTCCTGGGGCTACCTGGAACTGGGCTATGGGGGTTCTGCCCTGAGGACCTACAGTCCCCAAAGAAGTCTGATGAGACACAGCTGAAGAAGATGTGCACCAGCGTTCCCGGGGCCTTTTGCCACCAGCGCCAGCATTCAGGGTCTTGGGGCAAAATAGTTGCCCTGAAATGCTGGCCACGTGGAAATAAATAATGAGATCAAGGTGTATGCGAACTTCATAAAACTTTTATTGGTGTATTTATCATGCCAACATTATTTTTTTATTTAAAAGTCAAATCCCATTTGAAAAGGAGGCAACAAAAGATCGTTGGGATCCCAGGCTGCTCCCAGAGGAGCCTCCACATTCACGAGAAAGCACGCACACCCTACAGCTACAGGATTTGATCACTCAGAGTTGCATTCTGGGAAACTCCTCCTAGAGAGCCCTGGCAGGATGCCTTTCGTTGGTAGCAGGGAAACAACAACAACAACAACAGAACAACTGCATCCTAAGACTTCTCCGAACATCTTTGGCTTTGAAACTCTTGACCCTAAAGGGTCCATCACCACCCAGCCTAGAATATATGTGGATATACATATTCCCACCGAAAAAAAGATGACCGTTTTTGTTGCTGGCTGTCTCGCCAGACCCTTAGGATGGCCTTGGCGCGCTGGGCTCCCCTCCGCGGCAGGACCCTGTGGGTTCCGGGCGCGGGCAGTCGGCCCTTCAGGAGCGTCTGGACTTGCTGCATGTCGGGCACAGGAGCTGACCCTTGGTTACGATGTACGCCCGGCCGCCCAGCTGCTGCTCGCAGCCCTCGCAGACAAAGTGCTTTCGGTGCCAGGCCAGGTCTTCCACACGCTGGTAGTCCTCTGAGAAGATTATCTGCGGAGGGGAGCAGAAGACACGTACGACTCAGGTTCTGTCTTGAGGAGACAGCATGTGAGAGGTGGTCCCTCTTTCCCCATCCTTGTTATGTCCTTTAAATGCTTCAGTGGAGAAATCAGACATAAGTCTCAGGCAGTAAGTACAGTATGTGATCAAGATCATGGCTGCATCTTAGCATCTTGGATGGAAGAAAACAAAACACAACAACCCTCCACTACTGGCAGGTTTTACGAATCTGGCATCTGTGATGCTCTGTGGGTCAAATCCAAAGCCCAGTCGTGCTCTGAGCTGGTGAAGACCGCCTCACTACAGCCAAGTGGCCAATGGCCAGTCTGCAAGAGTAGGCACACCCAGCGTGACTTGGGCTTGGAGCAAAGTAAACTTTGGGACATGTGTGTGATCTGGTGAGGAACCAGAGAGAGGAACGGCAAACTGGTTAAATGTGCCTTCTCATTTCAAGGTCAAACAGGGACCAGGTATGAATGTTGATTTAAATACTTAATGGCCGCATGACTTGGGGCGAATTTCTCAACCTCCCTGAGCCTCAGCTTCCACATCTGCAGGAGGGAGATATAAATACCACCCAGCCCAGGGGGTTTTATGAGTGCTCCAAGTGTCGCTGCAGATGGAGTACTCGGAATGTAACGGAGACAAAGTCAAGGCTGCATGAATAGCACTGCCCCTCTGAGCTGCATTCTCCTCAGATAGATGGAGATAGTGACTCCCTCCCCCTAAAAGGCTGTCATGAGATGTAAATGGCACGTCACAGGAAAGTCTACAGCACATTAGGACGAGGAGGGGTTACCGCGAGCACACCCTGGTCCTCAGAGTGTGAGCTGGGGGCCAGGCCTGCTCACAGCCCTTTTCCTTTCTTAATGCTCTTGCTGACACAGTTACGGTGCAGGAGGATTACAGGTTCTTAACTTCTCATAGAGACCAACATGTGGAAGGTGGGAGGGGAAGATACTAGCGCAAAGTGAAGAAGGCATTTCTAACCCTCACATGTGCCAAAGGTGAAGGTAGCGAGCTTCCTGTCACCAAGGGCATGCAGACAGTAGTTGGTACTGTCATAGCTATTACTGTCACTATTCACACACCTGTGAGTGCCTCTGGTCTAAACCCATATTGGGGAGCTGCACCCCTTTCCTAGCATCTCTATCTGGTGGATTGTCTTATGTTGATGCTACATGTTATGATAATACTGTTGTCTCATCGTGTATTACGTGATCCTAAGAGTCACGGGCAGGAGGAGAAGGGGACAACAGAGGATAAGATGGCTGGATGGCATCACCGACTCGATGGGCATGAGTTTGAGTAAACTCCGAGAGTTGGTGATCGACAGGGAGGCCTGGCGTGCTGCGATTCATGGGGTCGCAAAGAGTCGGACCCGACTGAATGAACTGAACTGAACTGAACTGAAGAGTCAAGGCAGCTCCTATTTTTCAGTCACTAGGTTGGGCCCAGGCCAAGCATTTTCGGGCATGATCTCGTTTGTCCTCACAACAACTGCATGGGGTGGGCACTGCTACCCTCCCACTTTTTAGGTGATAAAACTGCGACACAGGAGTTAGGGACCCATATGCAGAGCCAGGTGTGAACGTGTTCTGCCTCCGGGTGACACCCCATGATGTTCTGAGCACTTACTAAGTGCTGGGCCTCTTGCCAAGGATAAGATTTAACAGGTGCTCTGTGTCCCACCCATCCCAACAGACCTGGGGGCAGGAACTAATTTCTGCCCATTTTGCAGATGGGAAAACAGAGGCTGAGAGTGTGAAGGGGGCTCTGCGCCCCAGTCTTCCTACCTGTGGATCACATCACTGGTGAAACCACACTCTCCTGGGCCTCGGGGTCCTTTCCTGCAGTCAGAGGCACGCCTACCCCACTGTCCACCCCCACAGATCCTCACCTCATCACAGCCGGAGCACCGGGGCCGCAGGCTCTCGCAGTAGTGACGGCCACACCAGGGCGCCCCATCCTTCCAGAAGTAGATGAGGTCCACCAGCGGCTCAGAGCACTTGGTGCACACAAAGCAGGCAGGATGCCACTGCTTGCTGTAGCCTGCCCTGTCTGAGTAGACCACAGGGCTCTCGGCGGGGGCCACCCCCTTGCAGAGCTCACAGACCTGGAAGGAAGGGTGGGGGTGGACCCCCAGGACACGAGGCAGTCAGGAGCGCATCATGACCCAGGTTCCAGGGTTCACTCCAGTCCTCACTTCCTGGGTGATCTTGAGCAAGTTATGGAACCTCTCTGTTCTTCAGTTTTCTCATGTGCAGAGTGGAATAATAATACTACCTACCTAGCAGGTAGCTGTGAGGACTAAAGTGTTTGTTTAGTACAATGATTCTCACACATTTTGTTCTCAGGGCCTTTAGACTCTTCAAGAATTATTGAGAACCTCAAAGAGTTTCTGTTCATATGGGTTAAGAGCTCATGGTATTTACCTTTTGAGAAATTATAACTTAGGAAAAAGTTAAATAACTACTTATTAATTCATTAAAAATAGCAAACCAACAACATGTTAATATAAATATTTGTAATTAGAAATAACTGTATTTTCCCAAACAGGAAAATTGAGCCAGAGTGTGGCCTTGTTTACATTTTTGCAGACCTCTGATGACTGGCTCAGTAGAGAATTTCTCAATTCCGTGACTGCTTTAACTTTTCATCTTTTGCATTATGTGGTTTTCTTTGAAATACATGAAGAAAATCTGACTTTACACTTATTAGGAATTGAAAAAGGAAGGAAGGCATTTTAAAATAGCCTTTCCAGATAACTGAACTATTTTTGTTTGCTATTAATCAAAATTTGACAAGTGGTAGTTTCTCAGAGGGCTTCCCTGGTAGCTCAGAGGTTAAAGCATCTGCCTGCAATGCGGGAGACCCGGGATCGATCCCTGGATCAAAGCAAGTTAATGCAGATTCTGAAACATATCAACCAGCCTTTCATCCCTGTTTTCAACACAATAAAACACAATAAAACCCACCGGTCCACCTTGCACTTTGAATGGATCTCTTACCTATGCAGGGTTGCCTTTTAATAAACTTAAAATTTTAGAAGTTTTTGATTTACAGAAAAAATTGTACAGCTAGTGGAGAGAATTCTTGTAGACCCCACACCCACTATCCTGTTTTCTTGGCATCTTACATGAATATGGTGTACTTGTCACAATCAGTTAACCAGTACAGATATGTTATTATTAACTAAAGTCCAAACTTTCTCCAAATGTGCTTAGATTTTACGTAACGTCCCTTTCCTCTTCTGGGATCCCATCCAGGATCCTGCATTACAGATAGCGACCATGTCTCCTTAGGCTCCTTTGGGCTATGACCGTTTCTCAGACTTGCCTTAGTTTTAGTAACCGTGGAGGGGTTCTGGTCAAATAAGCGGCTGCTCTCATCACATCCTAACCAGACGACATCCTCAATCTGTAAAATCTTTCCAGTTGTTTTGGAGTTCTCGCCCACTCCCCAGAACTCCCGTGCGGAGGGTGATACTGGTTGTCATCTCCCTGGGGCAGGTGTATGTCCAGCATTATGCTTGGCTGTTTTCACTCCTGACTGATACCCTTATGAAACCCAAGAGAGTTACTTTCCCTTCTGGAGTTATTTTCCTTTTAGGGAGACCTGTATGTCCTCCTCCCTCCCTCCCCCTCCTGCCCTCCCCCCAAACATGGCAAAACCCAGTTTCACAGAGACCAGTCACTACAGTGGAAGGTAGGCAAAGCTGGGGTTTCAACCGAGGCCCAGCTGGACCCCAAAGCCGAGGTTCTTCCTTCTCCATCATGTGTCTTTCCACGAGTGTCGGCATAACTACGGCAAACAGCTTCTGCCCGTTCTTGTAGCGACCGTCAGCTTCAGATGCATTTTACGTTTGAACTCCAATTTAGTGACATGTTTTTCTGCCCCCAAAGAATTCCATTTTTCATGAGCAGACCTGTGTTACAGACTGAATGGTTCACCTCCCCCAATTAATATGTTGAAACCCTAAAGTGTGACTGTATTTGGAGATAGGGCCTTTAAGGAGTTAATTAAGGTTAAATGAGGTCATTAGCGTGGGGCTCCAATCAGACAGGACTTGTGTCCTTAGAAGATCAGAAACCAGAGATGGGTGGCTTTCTTTCTGTTAGTCTCTCTCTGGGTGTGCTCACAGGGAAAGCCCTGTGAGGACACCCTGAGAAGGGGGGCCCCTGCAAGCCAGAAAGAGGGGTCTCACCAGAACCCAATCGTGCTAGCACCTTGAGCTTGAACTTTTATCCTCCAGAACTGTAAAAAAACACATTTCTGTTGTTTAAGCCCCCTGGTCTATGATATTCTTTATGGCAGCCCGAGTTGACTGATACAACATGTATTATAAAAGCCTGTCCTAATTATCCTACTTTATTTTGAATTTCAAAAACTTGTGGACGTTTATTTTCTCTCTTGCCACAGAAAGTTCTTATGTGATATCACTGACTTTAACTCGTGGCCCATAACACCTGATTAATTGGTTACCTGGCCCTCTATAGAAATGCTTGTTGACCCATGGCTTGAAATGAATATACTATCTTACTAAGCACTAATTATATGTCAGCCCAAATAGAGATAGTTATTGCTTTGCTATGTAAAGATGAGTAGGCATGTATTGAAAGCCTAAACACTTTGTCTTATTTATATACTTTAATTGCATACTTAATATATTCTTGTAAATGAAGAAGAAATAAAATGGTGATAATCAGGGAGGGAAAACCAAGTGACAAAATAAGTCCAGGTACTGACAGTGGTCCCCAGGCACAGCTGTGGTTGAGCGCGTGCCCAGATAGGAATGTGTTTGATTAGTTAGTCCTGGCTGCCTGACGACGTGCCTTGGACCATACTGGATCTGTGGTTTCATTATGCCCACAAGAATGATGTGTGTGAGTTCCTCCCCAGAGTGGAACCCTGTCGCTTTGCACACGACTGAGCCCCAGCTCACCTGGAACTCATCAGAGCCTGCCTGTGCACGCCTGCTCAGTCGTGTCCGACTCTGCCACCCCACAGACGGTAGCCCGCCAGGCTCCTCTGTCCACGGGATTCTCCAGGCAAGCATACTGGAGTGGGTTGCCATTTCCTCCTCCAGGGAGTCTTCGCAACCCAGGAACTGCACCCGCATCTCCTGCATTGGCAGGTGGATTCTCTACCACTGAGCCACCTGCGAAGTCTTATGGGAAAACGGATAATGGATCCACATTCACTGATTGTCACATCTCTTAAGCATAACTGGGAAGTGTCAGCTGTCTGGTGAGGGCTGTTTGAGAACCAAGTGAGTTTCCTATCCATCTGTCTTTCCATATTTCACAGAATGAAGTTTCCAGCCCCTTTTCTCCCACACAGAAGGGCTTTCTGTCCATCCATCATGCCTGGTCGGGTATCACCAGGCAACATCAATGGGGCTCCCAACTTCAAATTTCCAGCTGTTTTCTAACACAGAGGTGGGGAAAGGAAGGGATATAAATGCACCTGGGTGTGTCTGGGGGGAAGTGGTGGTACCGGCAGGTGCCTGTGACCCAAGAAGGAAATAGAGGGATGTGAGTCAGAGAGGCAGTCTGGGGTGATCACGGGTGACTCTGAACTGTGGGCTGGGATCTCACTCTGGAGGTAATGGGGAGCCATTGCTGGTTCTGGAAGCCAAGAGTGCCGAGTTCTGGTTCGTACCGTGGGAGAGAACTCTGGGAGCACTGTCTGAAAGGGCTTTGTCAGGGCCTCTCTGGGGAGTGTCTTTTCCCTCATTGTCCCCCAGCATTCCTGGCTCTGCACCCCATTACTACCAGTAGCCAGTCCTTTTTCTTTTAAGCCGATGCTTTTTAAAGCAAACAGTGTCACTGCCATTTTACGAAAACATGATGTCTGATTAGTAAGTCCTGTCAACATGCGTCAGGAACCAATTTCTTCTTGCCTCTGAGCTGGTCTCAAAGGATGAGAGATCTGATAGTGTCCTGATTCTATCAATCTGGCGGCCCCTCAGCCACCAGGGGCATCCTGGCAACCAAGAGTCCAACGGTCCAGCCTGCCTGGGTCCTGTGATCCAGGGTCTGCCTCTGCATAAACTTAGTCTATCATCCTCGGTACTGAGGATTACAGTTTCTAAACTGCAGTGGATGCTTGAGCGGGGCGGGGGCTAGCTGTGTGACCTTGCGCAAGTTAACCAACCTCTCTGTGCCTTAGTTTTTTTCATCCATCAAATGGAAAATACTACTAATGATACTCAGAACATCATAGGCCTGTTATATGGATTAAGTGAGATCCTAAAATTAATGAACTTTTTAAGGGTTCAGTACTAAGTAGCTAAAATCTACCGTCATCCTTTACCCAGCCCTGTTTATAAAAAGTTGAGGCTTGGAGGAGTTAAATCCATTTCCTAAGATGATAAAGATGTCTCAGGCAGGATCTGCTGCTGGTTTGGAGGCTTGGGTTCCTTTCAGTAGGACCATGAGCACGTGGAGTGTGAGGAGTTCATTCCTCCCACCCGGGGCTCTGTGTTTTTCCATGTCTGTTCTCTTTCTCTGTTCAAGGCCAGAGAATAAAGTCAGGCGAGTTCTATCCTGTCACTACCCCAGACTCAGCTACAACCAGTCCCTGGCTCGGCAGGCCCGCTTGTCTCCCTCTCCCATCGTACCCGCCTAAGGCTGTGCTCTCTGGTTCCGGACAGATGGCGGCACCTCCCCCACCCTGCAGGGTCTGATGAGTAGATCTGGGACGGGGGAAGGAATTTGCAGACTCCCAGGGGATGCTGGTGTAATCAGGGGACCACAGTTCACGAATCACTGTCACAGAGCATTTAAACATGACCTTATATATAAAATCAGCAAAGATGACATCACCCGTTAGGTTCAGTTGGAGCAAAAGCCAATTTGAATTCCTGGGATGCTTCAATTCTAGACTGTTTTGAAGAAAGCTCAATGGAGTCATTCCCAGGCGATGTCCCCTCTGGAGGAGACAGCGTGGTCCAGCAGAAGTCCTCTGGGACTGGGTTAAGAGGAGCAGAGAAGAACATTGACCATTGGCATGTCAGTGGGTTCTCACTCAGACTCCCAATTGGCTAAAATCAGAGCTTCTTCATGGGAATCTGTCCATGTACTGGTTGCCATGTGACCTAGTTTTCAGACTGTCGTCCCTTGGGGAAAGGAGCTGTAGCACAGACCTTTCTTTTCTTTTTCTTTTTAAAAAATATTTATTTATTTATTTGGCTACTCTGGGTCTTAGTTGCAGCACTCAAACTCTTTAGTTGCAGCATGCAAACTCTTAATTGCAGGATGTGGGATCTAGTTCCCTGACCAGGGATCACACCCGGGCCCTCTGCAGTGGAAGCATGGAGTCTTGGCCCCTGGACCACCAGGGAAGTCCCCAGACCTGTCATAAGTAGAACATATATGACATTTCTCCCGTGAATGTCTCTTCACACTGAGGTTTTGCCCTGTCCCTGTTCAAACGGTGAAAGAGTCTTAATTACAAGGGTCTAAATGAAAGACTATCTATTCCGTACTTTCAGTTCAGTTCAGTTCAGTCTCAGTCGTGTCTGACTCTTTGCGACCCCATGAACCACAGCACGCCAGACCTCCCTGTCCATCACCAACTCCCGGAGTCCACCCAAACCCATGTCCATTGAGTAGGTGATGCCATCCAGCCATCTCATTCTCTGTCGTCCCCTTCTCCTCCTGCCCTCAATCTCTCCCAGCATCAGGGTCTTATCCACTGAGTCAGCTCTTTGCATCTGGTGGCCAAAGTATTGGAGTTTCAGCTTCAACATCAGTCCTTCCAATGAACACCCAGGACTGATCTCCTTTAGGACGGACTGGCTGGATCTCCTTGCAGTGCAAGGGACTCTCAAGAGTCGTCTCCAACACCACAGTTCAAAAGCATCAATTCTTTGGCGCTCATCTTTCTTTATAGTCCAACTCTCACATCCATACGTGACCACTGGAAAAACCATAGCCTTGACTAGACTTTTGTTGGCAAAGTAATGTCAAGTAATGGCTCTGCTTTTTAATATGCTGTCTAGGTTGGTCATAACTTTCCTTTCAAGGAGTAAGCGTCTTTTAATTTCATGGCTGCAATCATCATTTGCAGTGAGTTTGGAGCCCAGAAAAATAAAGTCAGCAACTGTTTCCACTGTTTCCCCATCTATCTACCATGAAGTGATGGAACTGGATGCCATGATCTTAGTTTTTTGAATGTTGAGCTTTAAGCCAACTTTTTCACTCTTCTCTTTCACTTTCATCAAGAGGCTCTTTAGTTCTTCTTCACTTTCTGCTATAAGGGTGGTGTCATCTGCATATCTGAGGTTATTGATATTTCTCCCGGCAATCTTGATTCCAGCTTGTGCTTCCTCCAGCCCAGCGTTTCTCATGATGTACTCTGCATTTAAGTTAAATAAGCAGGGTGACAATATACAGCCTTGACGTACTCCTTTTCCGTACTTTGGGTCTTTGTAAACACCTGCTTTGAGAAAGCTGAGGAGCATGCTAGATTCAGTTGCCTCCAAAGCTCACACACTGTAGGGCTGGGTTCCATCCACTGTGATGTGTGGAAATGATGCTGGCAACTCTGTGAACCTTCCTCCCACCAGTGGGTGTCTGTCTCCTTTGTTCATACGGGGTCCTGCCTTAGTGACTCATTTCTGTAGAACCGAATGTGACAGACGGGATGCTGTCAATTTCCAAGGAAGATCATAAAAGGCAGCTCAGCTTTCACCTTTTTTTTTTGTGAGTTCTGGTGGGGGTGGAGGTGGGGGGCTGGGAAAAAGTCCTGAGGTCCCCTTTCTAGGGCAACTACGCAGGGAAAACACCAAAATAGAGGGAGAGGCCAAGGCCCCTGCTATGGTCCAGCCCCAGCCTTCTCTGTCTTCCCAGCATCATGGCCAGAGACAGGCTAGCCTGCTGAGCCCTACCCGAACTGCTGATTTGTGAGCAAAACAGACGTCAGTGCTCTGAGCTGCTGCATCCGGGGTGGTTTGCTGCGTGGCCCTAGGTAACAGAACACGTGGGCACGCAGAGTTACTCAGGCTTCTGAAGTGGAAGTAACCAACACGCAAAGCGTTTGAGGAAACAGCAGGTCCAGGCCAGTGGCCCCAGGTCCCGCGGCCAGAGAACTATCTCCAGGGACGAGACACCCTAGCCTTCAGAGACAAGTCTGCAGACACCGAGAACCTTCCCAACCAGCCACAGCCTCTCCGTCAGGGTGGCCAGCAGTTCTGTCCCAATTATGCTGTTCTCTTCTAGAAGGCTCTTATCCAAAGGCCTCCCCAGTCTAAACTCAGATTACCTCGTGAAAAGCTCACCATTATAACACAGTAAATATTAACACAAGCGCCTTGAATCCAGGCGCTGTGTTGCCTCCAACACAAATACTCAACAATTTATTCCTAAACAGCATCTCCTCTTCTCCTCTTATGGCGATTATTCACCATCTGGGCTTTGCAACCTCACGTATCCCAGAGTAGTTTGTTTCCCCTCCTTGCTCTCTTTCTGGCCCAGTGTGGTGGCAGGCATCTTCAGCCTCTTGTGTTCCAGGCCCCACAATAGCATCTCCCCGGTCACGTGCTGACGGCATGGGATGGCGCAGGCGCAGCGGTCAGGGTCCCGGGCTTTCGTGTGAAGTCCCAGCATGCTTCATCTTGGGGGCACCTTGGATGACTCAGCCGCCTGTCTGAGCCTCAGGGTCCTCCTCTGTGACGCAAGGCGGGCCCTGATGGTGGGAACTGCTTAGCCACCTTGTTCTTTGCCTCCTACGTCTTCTTGGGCCAGCTCCTTTTAGGAGTTGGAGCTCTGCCGAGCGAGGTAGAATGTCAGGCGTGTAACTGAGCCTCCCTCACTGGTGGTCTGCAGAAGGGGGAAGTGGGGGCCACATACCCTTCCTGCAGGCCACACTTGGAAGAGAGAGACTGTCAGCCTGGGGCGTTCTCGGGTCCGACTCTGACAAGCATGGCCTTACAGAGGGAGAGTAGGGACACGGCTCACATGTGGTCATCTCCCTTGCAGCAGCCTCACGTGGTGCCCAGGCCCCCGGGAACTCTGGAAGTAGGGGCGCTTCCATTGTTTGGAGTCTGCGCGGGGTCTGGGGTGAGGCTGGCCTGGGTTCCGGTTCTGGCTTCAGCGCTCACCAGTTAGAGACTAGCTCGGGGGAGAGTCTATCTTGTTGGGTAATTCTTAGAACTGAAGCCCCGGCACGACATAGGTCGTCAGAGAGTGGCAGACGACACCACCCTCCATGTCATCATTGTCACCGAGTAACCCCCAGCAGGGAAAGAAAAGCCCTGTTTCCGTCAGTGGAGCATGACGCAGCCACTTCAAGGGGGGCGGGGCGGGCAAGACACTTGTGAAGCCTTCTGTGGCAACACGGAGAAGTATTTATAGTATCAAAAGTGGGATGAAAGGAATTTTCTGTGGAAAAGAAAATCTCCTTTAATGTCATTAAAATTTCTCCGCCGTAAAGGAGGAGGCAGGCGGATGTGGAGGAGCCTGGTAACCATGGCGACTGGGAAGGCTGCCTCTTGGGCCTTTGACCCTCGGTCCTCAGCTCAGACGGGGCTCTCAGGCATGGGGTGCTGGTTTCAAGTGTGCAGAGAGAGACGGGCTCTCCTGCCAGCCCACAAGCCAAACATCTGCTCTGACCACGCTTCGGCGGTCCCTTGCCCACAAATATGTCCCCGTCGGGGCTGGAGTTGGGCTGAGCTGCCAGCTGCTGTAAGTTTCCATCTGCGAGGCCGGCCTCACGGGAGGGAGGGGACCCAGGCCTCGGGTCCCTCCTCTGTGCATTCTTGTGGGGAAACGGGGTTGGGGGAGGTCCACTGTCATTTGGGACCTGAGTAACACATCTTTACGACTTCCAGAAATGCCTTCGCTTCTTTCAGTCTGTTCTCCTTTTAATCTTCTCCGGGGCTATGGCCTGGCCTGAGAGCAGGAGCTGGGGGGCTCCTGGCAGGAATGAAAAATACGGAAGGGTGGAGATGACATTAAATGCTACGTCCTGGCTTGCTTTCTTCTTTCTTCGGTTACAAGTTTGGGGTGTAGAGAAAGGAGGAAATTCCTGGGCAGGATGAGCATGCCCAGGAAATCTGTATATTGAATTTCTGAGAACATATCCAGTAAGCTCTGTAAACGCCGGGCAATGGTCTGGTAGAGCCATTCACTGCCAGTGCATCAAGGTCCGGTGTCTGTGGGATCCATCCAGGTTCGAGGGGTTGGGAGCAGGATGTGGGGCCCTGCCGTGTGACTATGGAGGTCCAGGCTGCTGGGGTAGGCAGCTTCCTGACCACAGGATGCTTTGAAGCCCCCAAGACTCCTGAGAACCCATGGCGGGTGGCATTGGAATGGGGTGGACAAGCGCTTCCCTTGTTCCTGACTTGCCCCCAAATTCTCTGCTGGCTGGACTCCACACATTGCCACTCACCCCAACAAACAGAAATGCATGTGCCTTTGCTTTGTCTCCACGCTGCCAAGACCCCACAGAGCTGCTGATGCAGAAGGACCTGGGCTGGAATCTCACTAGCAAACCAGCTAACCTCTCTGTGCCTCAGGCTCCACATCTGTAAAATGGGTATAACAACCCCACCCTCTCTCACCGGTTGTTCGGATGATTCAGAGATGAATGAGACTGCTATGCAATGACAGCCCCCTCCCCACTCCATGCACACGTAGTGGGGCAAATCAGGGAGAGAGAGGGAGGCTGAACATTGGGGGGTTTACTTGGCCTCAGTGGTTTAAAGGGCCTGCTTTGAGAGTGACAGTGAACAAGCTGGTATCTGGGATTTTTGTGTGTGACTTTTCCTCACGAAGAGGGCTGACTCTCACGGGCATTTCCCATCCTGCCACCTCTCCTGAGCACAGCGTCAGGGTGACACTTCCAGGGACCTGCTGGTCCCGCCATCCCGCCGCTCTCCGGCTTCACCCAGCACTCAGCCCGTGGGCAGGGATTCCACACGGATGACTCGGAACAGGCTCTGGTGGGAATGCTCCTCTGGTCTGGTCAGTCTGGTGGGGGGAGGACTCAGCAGTCCGACCCTGGGGTTGCCCTGGGTTCCTCCCGAGGTTTCCGAGGAAGGCCATCACTGTAACAGGCTGCCCAGCCTCAGCACGGAGCTTAGTGAGTGCCAGGGCGGACCGCCGTGGGGTGCAGGCTGCCGGGGGCTCAGAGAGGGCGGGCTCCTGGCTTCTGTCTGCTGAGAGCAGAGGGTCGTGAGCTCCTGGCTGTGGCGATCAGGGCCAGAAGAGAGTGGGGGCTGTGTTATCCCCAAGTGTTCCCTGAACTCCCCATGGACAGTTCAAAGAATTCGAGAGTGCTGCACGGTGTTCTCAAAGCCGGACCCCCAAAGCCGCGGGGAGGCCACACACATCTAGAACACGCCCACGTTAGCATCTCGCGGACCCTCACTGTGTAACAGATTAGCGATATCATTTTGGCTGAGTTTATATGTCAGGTCATTTTCAACCCTCTATAGCAGTGGTTCTCAAAGGGTGGCCCCCAGCCTAGCATTGGCATCAGCCTGGAGACTTGTTGGAAATGCTGATTCTCAGGCCCCACCTGCACCCACTAGTCTGGGGTGGGACCCAGGCCGCTGGATTTTAGCCAGGGTGCCAGGTGCGTTTAGACATCACCATAGTCTTCTGAAGGCTCTGAGAAGTCCAGCCTGCAAGAAACCCAGTTCGTTTTGTCCACTCTGATGTCCCCTTTACACAGCCACATGGCCCTTTAATAGCTTCATATCCTTGAGCTTCCGGGCAGTAAGCTTTGGGAAACAGGAAGATGGGCTTGGGGGCTGACAGAGGCTGGTCTGAGTCCCACAGCCTCTTGTCCTGTGGCTGGGTGGCTGAGAGCTCTACGTCAAAGGTCACAATGGTAGCTGCCAGCAACGGTCCTGACGCTCACCATCAGGGTGACAGAGCGTGGCATGTTACAACTCCAGCGTGCTTCATGTCACGTGTCCTTCTTTCTGCCTCCTCTTCCTTCATACGTCGCTGTTTGATCTGGAATGTCAGTTCTGTGCGTCCTCCCTGTATCCGGGTTCTTAGGTTGAATGCCCCGATGGCTTCTAGCCAAGTTCACTTCCCTCCTCAGGGGGAGCAAAAGCCAGGTCTGTGCCTGACATTTGGCTTTGGAGGCTGTCCCGCTGCCCTTTTATGAGAACAAGAGGAGCCCGGCACACAGGCCGGCCAGCACCCACGTCCCCTTGATATGCGGCCCCCTGGCCTGGGGCTGCCAGGGACACACTGTCTACAGCCTGGCAGGATATTAGTTACCTTAATAGAATTTGCTCCCTGGCTTCGAGGAGATAAACATTGAGTTAAATACAGATAACAGGCAGGGTTTTCTATTCAGCATCACACAGTAGAAAGAGTATCAGATCCGGAGTCTGCCCACCCCTGTCCCCCCCAGAAACGATAGGGCCTCAGACAAGCTACCTATGTTCTCTGAATCCTTCACACACCTGCAACACATGCGTGCAGAGTCGTGTCCGACTCTGTGCGACCCCAGGGACTGTAGCCCGCCAGGCTCCTCTGTCCATGGGATTCTCCAGGCAAGAATACTGGAGTGGGTTGCCGTGCCCTCCTCCAGGGGATCTTCCTGACCCGGGGATTGAACTTGTCTCTCCTGTATCTCCTATATTGGCAGGCGGAGTCTTTACCACTTGCGATACCTGGGAAGGCCCAACTATAATACAGGGCTTGTGAAATCCACCCACCAGGTAATGGTTTGAATTCATCCAAGACCTGAAAGTAGTGAACATAGCATGTAGCACACAGAAGATGCTTAAGGCACATAAACTTGAAATCTCATTGTCCTCTCAAGCAAAACAGCCACCCAAGTGGTCCCCATCTTCAGAGTATCAATTTAGTTTCAACATTCATTCATTCATGCGTCACATAATTACCAAGTACCTTCTCTGTATATTCTATCAGTGGTACCTGCTGCAGAGAGGGGTGGTTTGATGTGTAGCCCTAGGTTACAGAGATGGAGACGACAGGACCTCAGCATCTAGAGGGGGTGACGGATGTGAGTCTACTAGTGACATAATTAGTTATCTAATTAAGATCAGGTTTAGGAAAAGGAAGGGGCTATGGTGCTGGAGAAGACACTTGAGAGTCCCTTGGACTGCAAGGAGATCAAACCAATTAATCCTAAAGGAAATCAATCCTGAATATTCATTGGAAGGACTGATGCTGAAGCTGACGCTCCAATACTTTGGCCACCTGATGTGAAGAGTTGACTCGCTGGAAAAGACCCTGATGCTGGGAAAGATTGAAGGCGGGAGGAAGATGGGGAGACAGAGGATGAGATCGTTGGGATGGCATCATCGACTCAATGGACACGAGTTTGAACAAACTCTGGGAGATACTGAAGGACAGGGAAGTCTCGCATGCTGCAGTCCATGGGGTCACAAAGAGTTGGACACGATTTAGCAACTGAACAGCAACTACAAAGGAAGGAAAAGTCTGTCTTCCCTAACCAGCCCAACCCACCAATATCACCTTCCTGTGGATTCCCTATTTACTGTCTGGTCTTGTTTAAATACTTCTAAAGTGTCAGAGCCATTTCCTAGAGCTGACTGTTGCCAAGGACCTGGGGTCTTAGGCCGCCTCTGCCCTACTTCCATGCTGTCCAAACACGTGGAATCCAGGATGAAATACATTCTCAGATCAGCATTTCTCTCCTGGGAATGGCAACTGGGAAATGTCACAGACTTAAAGCTGCCTTCCAATTTGGAATTCTGCAGTACTTACTTGTTAAGAGGCGATGGAGGGTGTAGAGAGCAGGGCTGGGTAGGGGGCTAGTTTCTGCTAGTCACTGCATCTAATTTTTAAAAATCAGTTCCTGGGATGTGAATTCTTCCTGAGAAACAGGTCTTTTCAACATCATCACCAATTTGTGCTAGGGAAAATCAACTTCATTCTTTTGTCTTCGAGTTTATCAGATGGCAATCCCAAATGAATGTGCCCATGGGGTGGGCATTGGAAATGCAGGACGCAGGTTTCGGATAGCAAGTGTGAGTTACTACAGAGAATAGAGACCCTTTCTTGATGTAGTGACAGCATCATTTGAGTGGGCATGTCCCTGGGGTGCCTGGCTCATGTGGGTGACTCTTGCCTGTTGCCAGCAAGGCAGGTGATTTGCTTCATGGATTGGGACTCATATTTCCAAATGTCACGTAGAGTCATAGGGTCTCTTGACTGATGGGGGTTGGGGGTCCCATGAAACTTAGCAGACAGCCCCACGTGGCCCCCAGTCTCAAGCCCACCACTGTTGCCTATGGCCCTGGGAGTAAAGTCCTAAGTCCATGACATCCCCGTATGGTGACAGGGTCCTCCGCTTGTTTAATTTCCTGGATCTCGGCAAACAGTACAGCCTAATGGATACTTGAGTGATGGATGGATGAAGTGCATGACTCTTCACTCAGGAAATGTGCCTCTGCTGACCTTGCCAGCCCCCCAGTACCACACCATCAGCCACCTGGCACTTCATTCAATCTTTTGACTGTGCTGTGCTCTGAGACCCTCACCTCTTTTAGGGCATGCTCACCTCCTGAAGGCAACACAGGCCTTCCCTGAAGAGCCCGAAGGCCTGGGGGACTCCTAGTGACTCTTGCAAGGCCAGAGTGGGCCTCACCTCCTCCCCCAAGCCCACCCTCCCCATCAAGCAAGGAGAGATGCCTTTTCTCTGAGTGGGTAGGGTCTGCTTGTCTGTGACCACCTCTGGACCATGACCACAGATGAATGCAGGAATGAAGAAACAGGGCCTGGAGCTGACCCTGACCCTGAAGTCCTGACCTGGGCATTGTCATCCAGACCCGAGGCATGAGTGGATGGATGGACAGAGGGGTGGGAGAGACTTACATATTCCTTGGACGGGTCACCGATGCTGCCGTTGGCAGTCGGGGCGGCGGTGTCGGCTCCCTCAGGCTTCTCCTGCTGCTTCCCCTCCTCCTTGGGCAAGCCGCCCTGCCCGGGGAGGGCCACCTCGCCCACACCCAGGGCCTCGCTCTTATACTGCTTCACAAACTCTTCCATCACTTTCAGCTCGTTCTCCAAAAGTCCGCGGCAGCGAGAGGGGTCCTGGTCGTAGATGGGGAGCTGGTGCATGAGCTGGCGCCGGCGGTAGAGGGCGCCCTCAGTGCCCGTCACGGGCTGCTTCTCTTTGGGGATGAGCTCCATGTACTGCAGGCCCTGGGGAGGGGAAGACCCAGCACCGTGATTCCCATGCATCCGCGCAGAGATCCGAGCCCTGGCAAGGCCTGGGCTCCTCCAGGTTTCTGGAGAGCCCAAGGATTAGTCTCAAGGAAGAAAAGGGTGACTCTTTGGGGAACACCCAAGAGAGGCCTGAACAAGCTCCCACTCTTCCCCAAGTCGTAACACAGCTTCATATGCTTGATGAGAATGGGATAATTTCAGTAGACTTTCATTTTAGATCTGCTGGCTCCGCAACATGGATTTTGCTTCCTTACAAACTGAAGATTTTTACCTCATTTACCTCATGGCAATGCTTCTCATTAAAAAAAAAAAAAATCTCATTTAAAATCGCTTTTCTTAGCAAAGTATAATTAAATCCTTATAGGCAGAAGGCATTTCATGGTTTATTAATTTTAAAATATGCAAAGGCCCCTTCTACTAGTACAATCGACAAGGTCCCAGGTCAATAACATTTCCACACTGATAGGGCTGGGATAGATGGTAGACCATCTGAATATAAATATGGCCATGGATAACTGTCCGATTGGCCTTTCATTAGTTTGCTGGCTTGCTTTTCTTTAAAATGAGTAGAAATCTTACACTTGGGTGGGTCCCAGGCATGGGAAGATAAAGGTCAAGGCCACACAGCATGAGAAAGTGTGAAACGCAAATTGTTTATCCCCTACTACTGGTCTCCACCTCTGTGCCCAACCCTGACCCTAACCCTCCCACCGGATAGCCTGATGATGCCCATGCCTCGTGGCTGCTGCCTTCTGTGGAAGCACTGCCTGGGTGCCAGGATGCCCAGGCCCTGGATCTGTGTGCGGCTCCCACCTTCTCGGGCCTGCACCCCTCCCTGTTTGACTTTATAAGTCAACCCTGTGGTTGAGACCACGTGTGTGACCTGCAGAGCTAAGGGGTGCCTGGCTGGTGTCCTGGAGACAGAGACCTACTTTCCTGTTGCAGCTTAAAGCCCCAGCTGGGTACCAGCTCTCCACCTTTGCACTGACAAGGCCCCAGCATCTGGTTGCTGCTGGTGTGTATTTTATGATCCTGGCTGGCTTGAGACCCATGCTACCACTCCCGACTCACTCATACATGGCAGACATTAATAATCAACCCCAATGAGGGTCTCAGAACCCACCTCAGCATAGCTCTCAGACACCTGCCAATTGGCACGGACTTGGGAAGGGGGCGATGGAAAGAGAGATTGAGTCAGAATCAGCAATCTCTTTAGGAAGCTAATCAAGATCACGTTCCCCAAACCTTTAGCAAGAGGCCTTTTCTCAGATCAGTTGGGAAGACTGCTTTAGGTCCTAAACCAATCTCTGGTTTAAGACTGGACGACCTTTCTGAATCATTTGGTGCTTTGCTGTCTGGTGGAGAATTCATGGGGAAGAGGTTCCCAGAATCAGGCTTTTCCAGGAGAGAAATCAAAAGAGCAGAGAGAAAAGTGGAGGAGAAAGGTGCTCTTTCCTAGGGCTGGGCAGTAGGACACACACAGACTCTGCAGTCAGAAGACCCAGGCCTAATTTTGCTTTTCCGGATCTTCTCTAGCTGTCAGACAAGGACAGTAAATGGGCTTCACATTCCATATGAATCCTGGTCAGTCCTGGCAGCCTAGAGTGCTGTGTTGAGAAGGGTTCTGAGGTCCAACAGGGCTCAGTGGGAGACTGATCAGCAGTGTCTGCAACGGGTCTGGGGGTAGACAGTGGCACGTGAGAGTGCCGGTCCTGCACGGACTCCTCCCCGGCTTCTGTTGGCTCCTCCGTAAAGTGGGAGCAGTACCCCCACCCCCCATGGCTCAGATGGTAAAGAATCCACCTGCCAATGCTGGAGACCTGGGTTCTTCTATCTCTGGGTTGGGAAGATCCCCTGGAGTAGGAAATGGCAACCCACTTCAGTATTCTTGCCTGGGAAGTATCGTGGACAGAGGAGCCTGGCAGGCCGCAGTCCCTGGGGTCGCAAAGAGTCAGACACGACCAGCACTTTCTGCGCATGCGTAGCTCTCCGCTTGGCGCCCGGCTCACAGTATGTACTGAATAAGCACCAGCAATGAGCCTTATCACGACTTTAGTCTTTAAAAGCTCAAGCACTTCTCTGGGTTTTACTCTGGTTGGGAAGGGTGACAAAGAGCAAGATTCAGTCCATTTCCAAAATGCAGTCAGTCCCGATCACTTGGTAATTTAAGGAAAAGTCGGAAGGGCGAGTGGGAGGAGAGTCCTCCAATCTCAGAAATGTGACTTGCTCGGGCGGGCCAGACGCAGGGCAGACAGAAGGGCCTTTATCCCGCGCGGTTTTATGAGCCGCCATTAATCACGGCCCGGCGATGCCTTCCTCTGATTAGGCTGGGGCCGAGCCGTTTAAGGTTTTCACCAGCCAGTTCCTGTCGCCCACAGCCGGCTCTTTTATGAGCTTCTTGCTTTAGTTTCCACTAACATCTTGGCGACCCCGTGATGGTTCACCCGGGCCCGGGCGCTGGAGGCAGACCTGTGTTCGGAACCTCGGGAACCCAGCACTGCTGCAGTTCAACGCCTCCCTCCGTGGCCCCTGACCTGCCCCCGCCTATCCCCTCATGCTGGCAAAGGGCGGTTAACCATTCTGTGTCCCCTCACAGGTCAGCTACCCCCTACCTCACCGGGTGGCTAAGCTCAGGCACCCATGCAGGCTGAAGTGTTCTTTGAAAGTATGCTTCTCAAAAACCAAAGCTTAAAAAACAAACAAAACAAAAAAACTCTGTCTCCCTTTGCTTTATCTAGAAGCTTTGCTTTATCTACATTTCTGCCCCGCCCCCGCAAACTCCAGGCTTAAACCTTCTATGGTAAAGAATCAAGGTTTGTTTGGGGGTTCTGTTAGGTGGCTTAGATTGCAGGACAATCTGTGGGCTCACTGTGCCTGATGAGACGGTTCTCAGGCCACAGGAGGCTGTGCACATGAGAACTTTGGCCATCATGCACTTGGATGTCAGTTGCCACAGAGGTTTCCTGATACTTATTCTCAATTCCTGCGCTTCTGTTTGTGGGCCAGTCACAAGGATTTTTATGGAGCAGGTCCAGCCCACTCACTGACAACACATGGTGTATCACTGGCTGGGAGGTCACGTGGGCACAAATACTCATCAAGCCTGCTGCACGCTCTGCGCGGTGTGAGGCGAAGGATGCACAGGATGTGTGCGTGCATGTCTGGGTGATAATGAAGCATAGGCTTGCATGAGACAAGGGCAGCTTGAAATAAGAGCTTCTAAGGACATACCTATGGCTGATTCATGTTGAGGTTTGACAGAAAACAGCAAAAGTCTGTAAAGCAACTATCCTTCAATAAAAAATAAATTAAAAAAAAAGAGCTTCTAAGGAGACCATGGAGAATGGAGAGAGAAAGAAAAATATATAGTGACATGAGTGACATCAACTGCAGATGGGGTAGTGTGGTGGGGCCTGTCTGAGACTTGATTGTCAGAAGGACCCAGTTATACAGAGAGCCAGGAGAGGATGTCTCAAGTTAGGGAAAGAGCAGGTGCAAATCCTGAGAAGGGCAAGAGCCTAGAGTGGTCCAGGGCAGGAAGGCAGAAGGTCAGCGTATTGCCCGGTACTGAGTGAGGGGGTATGGCAGGCGCTGCGGGAGGAGGCTAAAGGGCCAGGGCCACACAGGACTGGACAGGCACTTGTTTCCTCCCACGAGGGATGGGATTCAATGGCAGGTCCGCATTGCTAACATTGCAGGGCTTTTAAAAATCTCATTAACCTGTAGGAATCACCCAGGTCCTTGCTACTTCAGGTGTGGTCTAGGAGCTGGCAGCCTCAGCATGACCTGGGAGCTTGGCACGCCAGCCCCCAGCCTGCCGGATGTGTTTCTGCGAGCTCTCCACATAGTTTCTACACTTGTGAAAATTTGAGGGGCAGAAGGAAGTGGCAACCCACTCCAGTGTTCTTGCCTGGAGAATCCCGGGGATGGCGGAGCCTGGTGGGCTGCCATCTGTGGGGTTGCACAGAGTCGGACACGACTGAAGCGATTTAGCAGCAGCAGCAGCAGTCCATTGCTCTGGGTCCTGAAGGGACCTGCATGGGATATTACCTGGGGCTTCATTTAAATTCTCATGTCTGATGATTCTGACCCCGCTGTCTGGAGCTTCCCAACTTAATTGTCTTGGGTGAGGCCTGTTCATGGGGACTTACCTTGGGTCCTTTTAGTTGGAAGCTGAAGGGGGGTGACTTGTGCAAGTCACCTGCTCTCTTTAGGCCTTGTCCTTCTCTGGGTGCCATTTCCCCAGAGTTATGTAAAGTAAACTGGCATAACTCCCTTCTAAGCCCAGGAGTTAGGGAGAAGAGAGGAGTGTTCCTGTGTTCTCCCCCAGGCTTGCAAAAGGCACATCCCAGGCCACTTTGAGGGAAAATGAACAACTTGTGGATGAAGAAAAGCACTCTGAGAATTCTGAAGGATAAAGCATCCTCTATTCAGAAGCAGAGAGCCCAAAGGGAACCATAAGCAACTGTGTACTGCAGCTGGAATTCACATGAATACCTCTACCAATTTATGGATGAGGAAAAATGAGGCCCAGATAGTTTTCACTTCAAGATCCCAGAGGTAGGAGCAGCTATGAAACCATAGCTATTCCCACCATTCTTATAACCTTGCACCTATGTTCCCTTGTCTCTGACATTCAGGAACCCATGGCATGACTCCTATTTACAAACGAAGGCAAATAACCACGTGGTTGCAGGAAGCTGTCTTACCAGTTTCTGGGTGACTCCAGGGGGAGCCCACTCGTAGGTGATGGTGTCAAAGGTGGGATCTTTCCCTGTGGCAATGGGGTTGGTCATGATCATCCGGTTCCTCTTGTAAATGCGGATGCCGTCCCCACCTTTCACCCGGGCTGTGAGCGTGGAATACTTGGAGTCCATCAGCAAGCGGCCAATCTTCCGATCATCTTCCAGGTCAGAGCTCAGGCAGTGATCCTCTTGGCTGCACTTACATGACTTGCATATTTTCCTGAGGGGCGGGATGGGAACAAGTGAGATCGACCTCCAGAAAAGAGAGGCAGAGTCTCCCTGCTGGCAGCATCTACGCTTTGGAAAGCAAGCTCAAAGTTTAACTTTAGTAACTTGAAAAGGCTAGCAGCAGACAAATGGTAACCGGAGACCAAAAGGCCTTTGGAATCAGAACCTCAGTGTCTTCCTATAAGTCTGTATCTGGGGAATTTGGGATGACTTTTGTTGGTAACAAGAACAGCACAATTTTTCTCTTGAGAAATTTTCCACCACATTGGGGTGGCAAAGGCTGATTCATCTTGGAGATGCTCTAGGTCAGGGATCTTCACAGCCTGTGGGCTGAACCTGGCCCACAACTTGCTTCTGTAAATAAAGTTTTTTTGGAACACAGCCATGCCCATTCATTTACTGTGGTCTGTGGCTGCATCTGGGTGGCAATAGTAAGTGAGTAATTACAAAAGAGATCACGAGGCCTGCAGAGCCTAAAATATCTGTTATCTGGCCCTTTATTTTAAAAAGTCTGCTGATTCTTGCTGTAAAGAATTATTGAAATTGTCTCCCAAGATTCATGAGTCTCAGAGCTTCAGCAATTTGTAAACACTTTAGCACTCATCCTGAAGTTAAAATACAGCTGGAAATTTTCTTCAAGAAACTGGTGGACAGGACTTGGGGGGGAAAGAGGATGAGCTTAAACCCCTCGGGCTGGAGAGTTTGACATCCATTGGCAAGGCTTTGTCTTGGGGCTGGAAGAAGAAAAAGCGTCCTGGGGAGGCTTCATAGGCTGACTTGAAAGCCCGATGCTTCCCTCTGACAATTAAAAACAAAAGCAGTTGGCAGCTTTGTGTCATGCTGTTAAGGTTTAGCTATCCAGAGTTCCCAGAGTGAGAGGAAAAGCGCTCCCCTCCCTTCCTGGCTGGGTCTCCTTAGGCAGGCTGCGTCTCAGATGCTGGAACACACGCAACGTAGAGCTTGTAAGGTCAAGTGAGCTGCATCATGACCTACGGTGGGACGGGGCAGGCCTCAGCGGGGAGATGTCAGGGCAGTTGCCTGAGCGCTTCACAGCCAGGCCTGCTCGGAGGAAGCCTCCTTTTCTCTTAGAAACTCAGGAGATTGATGCATTTAATCATTTAGCACAAATTTTGATTGTGGGGCTGTGGGAGGCTTACCTTGATGCCCTACACCAGTGGTTCACAGCCAGGGTCAGAACTGTCCCCAGGGGGCATTTGGAAATATCTGGGGACACTTTTTTTTAATTATTGGAGTATAGTTAATTTACACTGTTGTGTTCCTGCTGTACTGCAAAGTGAATCAGTTATACATATGGACGGGCATATGTCCACTCTTTTTTTTTTTTAAAGATCCTTTTAGATTCTTTTCCCACACAGGCCATTATAGAGTATTGAGTAGAGTTCCCTATGCTACACAGCAGGTTCTTATTAGCTGTCTATTTTATATATCATAATGTGTATATCTCAGTCCTAGTATTCCAATTTGTCCCTCCCCCAACCTGATCCCCAGGGAACCATAGTTTGTCTTCTACATTCGTGACTCTATTTCTGTTTTGTAAATAAGTTCATTTGTACCTTCTTCTTTAGGTTCCGCATACAAGCACCATCATATGATATTTGTCTTTGTCTGGTTTCCTTCATTCAGTACGACGGTCTCTAGGTCCATCCATGTTGCTGCAAATGGCATTATTTTCTTCTTTTTTTATGGCTGAGCATGGAGACATTCTGGAGAAGGAAATGGCAACCTACTCCAGTATTCTTGCCTGGAGAATCCCATGGACAGAGGAGCCTGGCAGGCCACAGTCCACGGGGTGGGAAGAGTCGGACATGACTCAGCGACTAACCCATGGAGACACTTTTGATCATCCCAGTGGGGTGCTCTGGTGTCTGGGTAGAGGCCAGGGTTACTGCTAAACATCTTACACAGGACAGCCCCCTCCACAGCAGACAACCATCCAGCCCCTGTTGTTGGCAGTGCTGAGGTGGAGAGATCCTAGCCTGATGTGAAGAGAAGGAGCCTCGCTGCAGCCTTCAAGCAGACTGCAGCGGGGATGGGAGAGAGAGAGCAGGTCGGGTGGAAACTGTAATGTAAGTAGAATCAGGTTGGGCCATGCAAGTTGCTTACACTCCGGGGTAGTTCTGCTGCCTGGACCAGTTCCCCAGGGAAGTCAGGATGTCGCACGTGGAGAAGTGCTCATTGGTGATGAGTTTGGAGGACAGTGGGCTATAGAAGGTCACACACGTTTCTTCAGTGCGAGGCTTGCTTCTTGTTTTTAACACATGGTGTGCAGTGTGCTGTTCAGAAGACAGCCTTTTAAGCATTGTTTGAGGAGAAGCTTCCAGCTTGCATTCAGCGGGCTGCCATTTCAGTCAGGAAGCTGAGTCAGGAAAATCCCCTGGAGGAGGAAATGGCAACGCACTCCAGTATTCCTGCCTGGGAAATCCCATGAGCAGAGGAGCCTGGCGGGCTGCAGTCCACGGGGCCATAAAGACTCGAACATGACGAGCGACTGAGCACATATGCACATTCACGACCAATAGTGTTCTCTGTGACCAGGCGTGGAGGAGGCTACTTCTTTAAGGGGACTGGCGAGGGCACTTTCGGTTTATTGGGGTGAGGCAGCAGCAGGGCCAGAAGTGGAGAGAGGAGGAAAAAGAAGGAAGGGAAGGGAAGCCCAGAGTCCCACGGGGTCCTCTGACATCCACAAACGTTCCGTACTTGGATCTGGGGAAGAAGCTGCCCTTTGGCAGTTTTGGTTCACGTAGATGCTCAGGAAGCTATGAGAGGTGTTGGGATGCAGAACACTTTGAAACGGAAAATGCTGAGAAATATGAGATGTCCTTTGATTGTGTCAACATTCAGTTCAGTCGCTCAGTCGTGTCTGACTCTGCGACCCCATGAATCGCAGCATGCCAGGCCTCCCTGTCCATCACCAACTCCCGGAGTTTACCCAAATTCATGTCCATCGAGTCGGTGATGCCATCCAACCATCTCATCCTCTGTCGTCCCCTTCTCCTCCTGCCCCCAGTCCCTCCCAGCATCAGGGTCTTTTCCAATGAGTCAACTCTTTGCATGAGGTTGCCAAAGTATTGGAGTTTCAGCTTCAGCATCAGTCCTTCCAATGAACACCCAGGACTGATCTCCTTTAGGATGGACTGGTTGGATCTCCTTGCAGTCCAAGGGACTCTCAAGAGTCTTCAACACCATGGTTCAAAAGCATCAATTCTTCAGCGCTCAGCTTTCTTCACAGCCCAACTCTCATATCCATACATGACCACTGGAAAAACCATAGCCTTGACTAGATGAACCTTTGTTGGCAAAGTAATGTCTCTGCTTTTTAATATGCTGTCTAGGTTGGTCATAACTTTCCTCCCAAGTGTCTTTTAATTTCATGGCTGCAATCACCATCTGCAGTGATTTTGGAGCCCAAGAGAATAAAGTCTGACACTGTTTTCCACTGTTTCCCCATCTGTTTGCCATGAAGTGACGGGACCGGATGCCATGATCTTAGTTTTCTGAATGTTGAGCTTTAAGCTAACTTTTTCACTCTCCTCTTTCACTTTCAACATTATTTCTCCTTTATTTGTGCTATTTTTGTTGCCAGACTCGTTTCTGGGACTTTATAGATGAGGAAGATACTGCCTTGGTCCCATTCCTGCTCTTCCCAGGCACCCAGAATGCAGAGGACATACGCGCATTTGGAGGGATCCTCAGCAGCGCCACAGTGGGCATTTCTTCAGTCTGTTGCAGGCAACTTGGAATTGTGGAAGAGGCATAACACTGGGATATAATCTCAGCCTGAACACTAGCCTACCGCAGGCTCCTGTCGTTTCTTATGGGTAAAATCAGGCTTTGTCTACATCAGGGGTTGGCAAAGTATAGCCCACTGGCCAAATCCAGTCCATCACCTCCTTCCATATAGCCTATGAACAGTTTTTATACGGTTGAAAAAGATTCGGAAGAAGGTGATTATCTGGGGACACAGGAACATGGTGAGAAAGTTGAATTTCAGTGGCCTTCAATAAAGATTTACCGGAACACAGTGACATTCATTCATGACAGATTGTCTCCAGGGCCAAGTCAAATAGTTGTGATGGGAGGCCATGTGGCTCGTATCCTGGACAGGCAGGACCTACAGGCTGAAGTCTGTATTTCTCAATTAAAATTCACTGGATGTTCTGGGAACTGGTAGGATGATGAGAAAATGTCAGGATGGAAACGATGCTGAGAGGCTTCCACTCCCAGCCGAGAAGAACAGTGTCCAGAACTGCCCTCCTGCTATAAACAACTAGGAAACCAGAGAGAATATACCAAACCCCCATTCTCAGATGCCCGACAAGAGGCAGCATGGGCCTGTGCACCTTGAGAGAAGGGAAACGCTGCGGCACTGAGTCCATGTGCATTTGGGGAACACTATCCCCTGGGCCCAAGAACTCTGAAAGGGAGGCCCCATCTCTGGTCTTCAGGAAGAACTGGTGAGGGGCCAACCTCGTCCTCTGACACCCTGATGACAGCCTCAGGACCGGCGGGGCGAGACGATGGGCAGGCAGACCCTTTCCAAGGCCAGAAAGAGCTCACATGGCCAAAACAGATGTGTGGGGAGAGGACGTCCTAGTTGTGGGGGAAATTGGTGCAGGGGATGGGAGTCAGGATTGGATGACCTTGACGGTCCCTGGCAACAGAAAGCCCATATGAGCTCCTCTGAAGTGGGGAGTGTCTGGGAGTAGAGTCAGGGGACAATCTTGGATGTCAGGACTCTGTGCAGAATGGCTGGCAGCATGGCATGGGGCTTTACTCACAGACCTGAGTTTGAAGTCTGCTCTATAGTCACCAGGCCCTCATTACCCACCCTCAGTTTCCTGATCTGTAAAATGGACATACTAACACCTCCTACTCAGGGTTATCTCAACATTTAAGTAGAAGAGATTTAGCTCAGCTCAGTGTATATTTTTGTTACTGCCATCTCACAGTGGAAATCAACTTCTCTGAGACAAACACCTCCTGAGATGGGTTCCCTCTCTGAGTGCCTAAGGCCACCCTCTGGCAGTGGAGACAAAAGCTCCTTTTGAGCTGTCATGCCCTTCAGGGTTTAGCCTCTCTCTCCCAGGGCTGGGGGGACGGCCCCCTCGGGCTGTGCCCTGCACACCTCCAGGGGGTGCCGGCTACACAGATGCTGATGTGAACAGTGCCCGAGGCTTGTGCAGAATGGCAGCAATACCTCTTGTTTTGAGTCCTCAGTGGAAAAAAAAACAAAAGAAGAACAATGCTGTGAATCCAAATTTCAAGCTAGATCTCACCACTCTCCCGCATGGATGTGAATACCAGGTCCTGGTTTTCAAGTGCTGCAAACACGGGGACTTTTATTTAGGTCCCCGGGGCACTTTGAGATCAGAATCCTGGAGGGCTGATGGTGCAGGAGGGGAGGATGAAGCCCATCCACCAAACCCCAGGACAGACGGGTCTGCCCGGCGTGGACCAGGCAGCAGCTAACAACTGCCCACCACTTCCCCCAGCATCCTTGCCTCCACCTGGAAATGGTTTATGAAGCCTGAACTCCTTCTTCATCTTGGCTCAAGGGCTTTTCTGTCATTTCTGAATTAAGCCAAGCAAGAACGCGTTCACTCCCGAGCCAGTCAGCCAACAACCCATGCACCCTAAGCAGTCCCAGGGTTCCCAGAAAGGACAGCCAAGAAATGAAGGCAGGCAGAGCCTCTCCTGACAAACTCCGTTACCTCCATGAATGTGGCTCGAAGCCCGAACACGTCCCCTTGCATCTCAGACAAGGCACACCTCTTGCTGACTGCTGCTGGCCCAGCGACATCTGGAAAAGGAGACAGAAAAGAGGGTGTTTTCCTTCCAAACGTCTTGGACCGGAGATGCTTGACCTCTAAAGACTTGGCATGCTGGTAAAGCGATTGTGTGGGGTTCAAAGGGCTCCAGATGAATAAGCCATGGCTTTACTGTTTACCAGGAACAGAGGAGACCAGCCGGGAAAGTGGCCACAGGGTAGGCAGGTGTGGAAGGGTGGAGCCCTTCCCATAAAAATGAACTGGGGGTTCATCTGCTTCTTTCTCCCACCCTCACCCACTCCCATGATCCACTTGTCACTGGAATGGAATCTTCCAGCGAGTGTTTCTTCTCTCTCATTTATTTGTGATTTATTGATAGGGTGTGATTAAACCAAAGCTACAGGCACAAACAAATGTTCAAGTTGCCAAATGTTTATAGCTCAAAGCATAACTTAAATATTTTGCTAAATCATGGACAGTCAGAAGCATTTGAAATCTGGTCATCCTTTGGAAAGAGAACAAAGCGGGAGACAGGTTTTATTGTTCATCATCAGCCAAAGGTAACCAAAGTGCATTGACTGCTGTTGGCTGATGCATTTAGACTCCAAAATGGGATCTTCAAACCAGCTGCATCACCAGAAGCTTGCAGGAAATGCCCCACCTCTGAGGGTCTCAGTCATTTTGAATCAGAATCTGTATTTGAGGGAAATTTCCAGGAGGTTCATAGGACATGAAACTTGGAGAAGCAGTGGGTTAGCAAATGGATCTACCAGCTGAGAAACTGACTTGATTCTCTGCTGGGGATGGGGGCTGACTTGGGGGTGGGCACCATGTGTGCTAGGATTTTATAGAAGCATTGCTCCATCAACCAGTAAGATAAAGGGATAAGCTTCTCACTCCACAAGCTGTTGATTCATTTAAGCATTTATTTAGCATCTGCTATGTGCCAGGCACAGGGATACACCATGAGACTTGGGGTGCCCTGGAGGAACACACAGTCTAGTGGGAGGTGAAGAAACACACACTTCCTGGAAGGGGTAAGTTTGAGGCAAGGGCAGCTGTCTACTGTGTGGTAGAAACACAAGGACTTTGGAGCCCGAGAGACCTGGATTTCAAACTCAGCTTCATGATTTAGCAGCTGTGTGACCTTGGGCAAACTAAGCCTCAGTTTCCTTACCTGCCAAGTGGGTACAGAGATAATGCATGTGATGTGCCCAGACACCTTAGGCACTACAGATGGTAGCTGCTATTATTTTGCACATAGACTTTAGGAGCACAGAGGAAGGTTAACCTGAGTGGGAAACCCAGGGAGGCTTCTTGGAGGAGGTGGCTCAGAATTGGGGCTGTGTGATGTATGCAGGCAGGAGAAAGGCGAAGAGAATTCCTGGTAGAAGGAGGAGGTGTGAAAGGGCAGAAAGGTACAAAAAGGCTGGATGGTAGGGTGTCACAGTCTGAGCATGCTCTGTAGGGCATGATGCCTCTACCCTCTCTGCTTGTAAGTGGGAAACAGACAAGGTGTGAGGCTACCATCATTGCTAGAGTCAGAATTCAAAGATGAACATGGAAAGAAACAGTTACTCTTCACATTACCTCTCCTCCCCCACCAGTTCTTCTCAGGATAATACCCAGCTCCATGCCACCTGCCTGGTGACTTGAATACACTATGTCTTCACACGCTATGCTGTTCTAATACACCTTCACAACTTGGGCAGTAAGAGTCACGTGGCATGTGTTTGGAGGGTTGCATGCTCATGCCTGTGCCTCTTTGGTGTTATATTCATGTTAAAATGGAAAACCAAGACGATGCTCACTGCCGTCTCATTGTCTGAGCCAGGGAACTTTGATTCATGGGTGGAACTTTGCTCCCTAAAGCTGTTGGCATAGAAAACTTTGCCTCTCATTTCTGACCCGTTGGATTCTACTGGTTGAAATACAATGGTCCCCTTACACTTAATATTTAAGTAATTCAAAGTTTTGGGCGGAGGTGAACATTTTATGAATCAGGCTTCATCGTTAGATGGTTTCAGATTGACCCCCGAGGCAATAGAGCCTGAAACCGGAGAGCTCTGTGGGAGCGTTTCCTCTCTGGTGAATTACCCTGCCCGCTTGAGCACTGTTGTTATTCTGGCTGATTTAACAGCCATCCTACAAGGGGATTAGTCCTAATGCTTGGCCAGGAGAGCTAACTGCCGACTCAGGGTCTGGTTTAGAAACAGTGGTATAAGGCAGCTCACTGCAGCCGGGTTCTGGCCGGCAGGGTGAAGGGCTGGCCCTCTGGTGCCAGCTCTGACATTTATTAGCTGTGCAGCTAGAGGCAACTTATTCCCTGCCCAGCCCACGTTAGTCCTCCGTGAGATGAGAAAACTGGCCTAGATTGGAGTGGCCCATATCCTGTTCTGTGGAACCCTCATTGTGTGGGATGTTACAGAGGGGCTTATGGCTGGAGGCGGAAAGGGTGACATGCTCAAACAAAAATGGCAAATGCTGGATGGACAGGGGTGTCCAGCGCCTTTGAAGAGCGAGGCTACGACAGAGACATGAAGAGAGATGGAGAGAAGGCAGCTGTTTCAAGTCAGGAGGTCCAGGCTTCGGGGTCAGAGGGCTGGGTTTTGATCCCAGTTCTGTCCCTTTCTTAGGCTGGACTTGGGCCAGTGACTGCAGTGCAGAGTCCGTTTCTTTGTGTCATGGGGACAATAAGAACCACCCAGGTGCGTGGAGTCACTGAGAGGGTTAAGTGGGGCGCGCACTGCGAGGGCCTGGCATGCACTTATTATACGCTGAATGTTTGCTGTTGGCAGTACACCTCGTATAAATGGACTCTGAATCAGACATTCTCAAATTTTTTTTTTTACCCAGCTTCTGATGTTCTTGGGAACATCAGAGAAACTACTTTTTTAACTGCACACTTCATATAGTTTCTTTTTCTAAAATTAATTTTTATTGGCGTATACTTGCCCTTTTTTTTTTTTTTTTTGCCTCACTGTGTAGCATGTGGCATCTCAGTTCCCCAACCAGGGATCGAACCCACACCTCCGGTATCAGAAGTATGGAGTCTTAACCCCTGGACCACCAGGGAAGCCCCCACCTCATACGCTTTCTTACTCCCTCCTTTGTTTCATGATTATAAATGTTGCCTCTCTGACGGGGCAGGAAGCAGGGTTGGCCTGCATCTCCATCCTGCTAATGAAATGGTTTCCATGGCAACAGAAGTCCGTGGGTGAGAAAAATAAATGGCCTTGCAAGGAAGAAACCGATTTGGGCCATTGGACCACACTCACTGCCAGTTTCCTGGCTGCCTGTTTAACACTAGCAGCAGTCATTTGTCCAGGGCAGGCATGCCATCCAGCCAGGAGCCAGACAGATCCAGCTCCCCCCCAACACTCTCCTGTTTGTTGACGTGGGGGAAAAACATCAACCAGAACAAGTGTTTCAAATGAGACATTCTGGTTTGTAAACAGTAGGTTTCTCTGATGTGGAGGCAGTTGCAGATGAAAGATGGCAAAGTGACTCAGCTGAGAAGAGAAGGACTTGAAAGGAGCCACCACTTAAAAAAAATGGGTTCCTGGAATGCGGCCTCCTTTCTGTCCTTTTTCCTGACGGGAGGATAAAGTGTCTGGACAATTTTCTTTGGCTCAGGATAGCAGGATGTGGTTCACCTGATGCTGTGCCATTGAATTGTGTCGGGGACTTAAAAGGACTGGGATGAGACCAGGAGCCCGCTGGGATGTAAAGGGTGGGAGTCAGCAGGTGCCCCCCTCCCTCCCTCGTTTACCTTCAGTGAAGCCCAAGGGAAGTCTGAAAAGAGACAAATGCCCCTGAGAGTGACGAGGGGCTGAGGTGAGGGGGAACTGAGAAGGCCGAGTGTGAGACGGAGTTTAGGGGCGAGCGCCAGACTCAGAATCAGGAAGCAGGATTCTCCTCCTAGCCCAGCTTCTCTCTCCTTGTGGAACTAACTCAGTTTTCTCCTCTGGAAATGGGTTTCCCCTGACCCTTTTGCCCCAACAGGGCTATTCTAAGCATCATGTAAGTGAAGTAAAATAAGTATTTACCAAAATTGTTGGAAAAAATATCTAAAACTTGGATGTAAGGCAGACAGGGGGGTGGCACCCCCTTCAGGGTCGCATGGTGGCATCATGACACTGTCCGCCACTCCATCCCATCCCTGCGAGGATCTAGGGAAATTTCCTCTGTGCTCCTCTTACACTTGGTGAAGCTCCATGTTAACTTGTAAATTTTTGTCCAGTATGGACACCCACGCAGTTAAGTTTTTGTCATTTTGAAAAAGACAGCCCCAAAAGTTATGGTTAATTGTCATGTACGGTATCAACTAGTTCTATATCTATTCAATCTTGTCCTAACAGTAAATTGCTTATGAACCCTTAGCTCCTCAAATGCTTTTTAGACTGCTCTAAATATCTTACTGGTCCCTTCATTATATCATGAGTTTAATATAATCTTTGCTACGTTTCATTTTATAGTTGCACAAGAATGCTGACCTTAACTTTTTGAAAACTATGTCTTAACACCACCACATGCCCTCCTGACTATCTGTGGGTTTGCTCTTTGAGCAGGGATGTTCTGAACTGATACTAAATTCTATTCCAAAGCAACTCCTCTGACTTGTCTTTTATAGTAAGCTCTATAAGCATACCTGTGTTGTTAGAAAACATTACTGGTCAACGTGCTTTGTTACTTAAAAACATCCCTTTCCCCCGGGGTCCCAGGAGAGGAGGTGATGAACCCAGAGGAGGCACTTTTAGTAACCTTGTTTTCAGGTGAGGAAACAGGCTGAGAGAGGTTTCACCCCCCCTTCAAAGTCCAACAGTCAGTAAGTGGCGGAGCTTGGACATGAAACCAGGCGGATCTTACTTCTTGACTGTGCCCTCATCTCATGTCTGTGGCACTTTCCACCACAGGCACAGCACTTTACAGGTTACGAAGTGTATTCACACCCCTTGTCTCACTTGGATTTCACAACCAGCCTAAGGTGTCAAGATCTAGCATTTGGCTCATGAGCAAAACAAACTCCCAGAACTGACAGGATACACCACTCAGAACATGATTCACACTCATGTCTTTGGATTCAGATCCTGTGGCTTCCAACAACACCAGGTGTCTCCAGACCCCAGACCACCTCCCACGAGTCTAGCCTTGACTCAGGGCCTCGGACTACTTGGGTCCAAAGAGGTGGACAGCATTTCTGCAGGGGTGGGATGTCCTGGAAGGGGCAGGGGTGGGGGGCAGTAGGAAAAGGTCATGATCGCCCTGGTCCCAGGATTTCTACCAGCCAACCTTGTTCTGCGAAATAAAATGTAGATGCTCAGGGCATCAGACAGGCTTCAGAGGGAGAGGTGGTGGCCAGAGGAGAAAGCGGATCAGAACCATGGGCAGTGCCTGTGTGAGTGAAGCACTGGGCGCTGGTTCCCCCAGTTTATCTGCCCTGTCCTGGGAGCCTGAGATGACTAGAGGACAAACGGACAGGACCAGGCCAGGGAGCTGGTGCTTATGCTGTGACCCAAGTTCACATTTCAGCTTAACCCATACGGTACAGGCAAGAAACTGTCTCTAGGTTTTCTGGGGCCCTTACACTGACTTCCGTAATAATTCACATACATGAGCTGAAGCTCCAATACTTTGGCTACTCATTGGAAAAGACCCTGATGCTGGGAGAGATTGAGGGCAGGAGGACAAGGGGACAAAAGAGGGTGAGACGGCTGGATGCATCACTGACTCAATGGACATGAGTTTGAGCAAACTCTGGGTGATAGTGAAGGCCAGGGAAGCCTGGTGTGCTGCAGCCCATGGGGGTCCCAAAAAGTTGGACACGACTTAGTGACGGAACGACAATGCTGACTTCTGTAGTAACTCACCTGAATATATTGATACAATTACAAGTACAGTCAATGCCAGGAAGGAAGAAAGGCATGTGCCACAAAACTGTACTCGAGTAAGGCGATTTGGCTTTGTCTCTGTGTGTGTGTGGACCAGCTCTTCTCAAGTTACCCGACTTTCTGATTAGCAGAAAGATCCCCTGAGATCTGGCCAGTGTGCAGATTCTTGTCCAGCAGATCTGGAGTGAGCCTGGTATTCCACGGTACTCCCAACCTCCCAGCGGAGGCCAGTGCTGCTGGTGTGGGGGCCACCCTCTGAGTAGCCAGGGGCCACATCAGTGGCTCCCAAACCTGAGTGCATATTACAATCACCTAGTAATGAAATGAAAGTGTTAGTTGCTCAGTCGTGTCTGACTCTTTGCGAACCCTTGGACTGTAGCCCACCAGGCTCCTCTGTCCATGGGATTTTCCAGGCAAGAATATTGGAGTGGGTTGCCATTTCCTCTTCCAGGGGATCTTCCCGGCCCAGGGATCAAGCCCGTGTCTCCTGCATCGTGGATTCTTTCCATCTTAGCCACCAGGGAAGCCCCTAGAATCACCTAGAGATCTTTGCAAACTTCCGAAGCCTAGGCTGAATCCTGGAGTAACTTAGCTCCAATCTTGGGGGATGGACCACAGGCTATAGACATTTCGGAAGGTTCCCCAGGGGATTTTGACATGAAGACAAGTTTGGGAACAACTGAGCCTCAGTACTGGGCCCTCGGCGATTCCAACGTGGACTTGAAGGCTCTCAGCTCCTTGGTTTAATGCCTTCTCACCCTGTACGCCTCTCGCAGACCACCGCTCCTCCAGGGTGAGGTTTTACGGGCGGCCTGGCTTTTGTTGTCCCTTCATTTTGGTCCCATCTGCCCCAGCACAGGCCTGCCTCGCAGACTTCTGTGCCAAAAGCGTAACATTCTTAACAGCCAGACGGAAGGGAAACCACACCCTTCCTCTTCCTTTAAATTGCACGGGCGGCCCAACGCCTCTCAGGGGCTCTCAGGGACCCTGAGACCCTCTGCCAGGCCTGAGGTCACGGGTGGTCCTCCCCTTACCCCACCCCGGGGCCAAAGCGGGGAGCGGGGGACGGTGCCAGACGGCAGAGCCCAGCCTGGCTGCGGCTTCAGATCTTGGCCATGAGAACCCTGTTTCCCCAAATAGGAGAGGAAAGGCGGGGCATGTGGAGCCCAGACCCTGGCAGGGTCTTTCATCCCCTCCTCCGCCTCAGGAGGACTGGCTCAGAATGTGGTAGCAGAGAGCGTGCAGAACCAAATGCTGGCGGCCTCTCCCTTTTCCAAATTTCCATCCTGTGCCGTCCCACCCATGCTCTCTTGGATGATGTGTGTATCAACCATGGAGACAACTTTGGATAAAGTGCCTTCTAGAAGCACAGAGAGTCCCCCCAGCCTAAAGTAACAACCTTGTCTACGTTAGAGGTCCTATCTGGGGGCAGAGATGTTCTCCAGGGGGCTGTGTGTGTCGAAACCTACTGTTTCTCCCCCACGTTTGCTCCTTGAGAATTTCTCTTTCTCTGTCTGGACAAACACGAATGTGAAGAAATCTCTTGAGTTTAGACCCTCTTTTCCTAAATTGTGTAATGAGACTAAAAATGTACAGACTAAACAAATTGAGATGAGCCCTACTAATCTAGTGCTTAGAATTCTGTGCATGGAAAACTTTTTTCTTTCTGATTATAAAGAGCAATCCTATTTAAAGTGACAGCAAAGGAAAACATTGGGTGTGTGACAAGCTGATTGTAGAAGTGGCTGAGTAGTTTGCATTCTAGGGTAAGACTCAATTATTTTTCCTATTACATATGTGTGTTGAAATTGATTCCCTGGACTGGCTGTGGTTGGGAAGAGTTAGTCTGACGGCTTTAGTTTAGGGTGTTAGGAGTGTCTGGAGTCCCAAAGATGGTTTTACAGATGCCCCCAAAGAGTACTTTTCACTCCCTATGAGAAATGGTGTTTCATTTGGGTTTTGTCCATTAAGATAGTTTGTATGGGTTCAGCTCTAGGAGAATTTGGGTTTGGGGCAAAATATACCATGTTGTCCTTTATTGTCCTCTTTTTTAAAAAGCTGAATATAGTTCCCTGTGCTATATAGGAGTACCTTGTTGTTATCTGTTTTATAAACAGTTGTTTATATGTGCTAGAACAAAACTTCTAATTTATCCCCCTCCCCTTTCCCATTTGGTGACTGTTTTCTGTATGTGTAAGTCTGTTTCTGTTCTGTAAATAAGTTCATTTGCATCATTTTTTAGATTCCCTTTATAAGCGATATCATGTCTTTCTGATTTGCTTCACTTAGTATGATCATCTCTAGGTCCATTTACCTTGCTGCAAATGGCATTAGTTCCTTCTTTTTTATGGCCGAGTAATATTCCATCACATATATGTGCCACATCTTCTTTATCCGTTCATCTGTCAGTGGACACTTAGGCTGCTTCCATGTCCTGGCTGTTGTAAACAGTGCTTCTGCAAACACTGGGGTCCAGTATCTTTTTGCATTAGAGTTTTCTCTGGATATATGCTCAGGAACTGTCCTTTCTCTCTCAATACCTCATGTTTAACAGGTAAAATTAAGGTTAACTCAGGGTGGCCAGGAAGGAGAACTGAATTCACGGATGCTCCAGAGCTGTAGTCCCCAACCTTCCTGGCACCTGTGACCAATTTTGTGGAAGACAGTTTTTCCGTAAACCAGGGGCGTGGGGGGCATGGTTTGGGGATGATTAAAGCACATTACATTTATTGTGCACTTTGTTTCTAATCTAATGCTGCTGCTGATCTGACAGGAGGTACCGGTCTGAGGCCTGGAGGTTGGGGACTCCTGCTCTAAAGTACGTGAAAGGTAGGCAAAAAGCATGGCGGGTCCAGACCCTTTGTGGGGTGAAGGGGCCTGTTGCTTCTGCATCTCCCACACCAGCTTTCCTGAAGTGCATCCCAGGCATCTGTTCAGGCTCCTCGATGAGTATGTGCCAGGAAAGTTCTAGAAACCACCATCCATTTCCTCTATTGCTTCCTCAGGGAGGCTCTTCATTTTCCTAGACTGGGTCCTCCCTCCTGCCCCCCCTTAAGTTCCTAACCACCATACAGAACCCTTCATGGCGCATTTTTAATAGCTGTAATAACTTGCATGGTTCTGTTCCCCTCCAGGGGAAGACATGATTGCGAGATTCCCAAGGTTCACATCATGTGTGAACAAGGGTTGATCTGGCTAGGAAAACCAAGTCAGAAAGCAAATCCATATGTGGCCAGGGAAATATAAAATGAAAACCTTCTCCGTTTAAGACCCGGCCTTTGCCTCCCCTGCCCCCACCCTTGTCGGACAAGCCTCATTGATTTGAAGTTGGTTCCAGAAAAGCAGGAATGCCCAGACCGCCTGCCTTTGGGGCGGCTGGTTCTATTGGTGATACGGCAGCTGCCGCACCGCCCCTGCTCCCCAGCTGACCCCATGCTCAACTGGCTGCATCCTGGAGCTTTCCCCTGATTAAAAATGTCTTACTGCCATCATGGTAGAGAAGGAAATGGCAACCCACTCCAGTATCCTTGCCTGGAAAATTCCGACAGAGGAGTCTGGCAGGCTGCAGTCCATGGGGTCGCAGAGTCGGACACAGCTGAGCGACTGAGCATGCGCACACACACCCTGCCATCGTGGGTGCCTGGTATCTGCCTACCCGGCCGAGTCTGTGTGTGACGTCTGCCTGCCCCACATCATCACTTGGCAGCGCTGGGTGGGCATCGAGTGCTGGGGCAGCCCCGATGGCCGGTCATCTACCCCGGTTTTCTTTTCCTTCTTTCTGTCTGCCTTTTTCATACATTGATTCTTTTGTATTTTTTAGCACTTTCATCAAAAAAGAAGCTGAGAGGCCACGAGAATGAAATCAGGACTTTTTTCCCCCAAGGGTTGCCTGCTCATGGAAGGGCCCGACAGGAGGGCCGTTTGGACAGAATGGCTGCAGCAATGCTATGAAGCAACTGGCGTGGCCAGGCTCCCCTCCCAGCTGTCGCTGCCAGGGCCCTGGTAAGGAGCAGCCTCGAAATACTTGCAGAGTATCTTTTACCTTTCAAAGGCGATGGGGCTGGGGGTCATTTTGAGAAAGAGGAACACTGACTGGGGCAAAAAGTCCCATCTCCTAAAGTGAACCACCGATGGCTGGGTAGCTGGATCTACTTGACGGCTGTGGAAAACCTAGGGCATTGTCAACCCCCACCCAGGATTCTGACTCCCCTTGTTTAACATTCCGCTGGCAGAGAGACAATGACGACGACCCGGGAGGAAAGCACACCAGCCTCTTGGGCAGCCAGCTTCTTGTTGATAGCTGATGTGGTATCCAAAGCAGGTCTACAAATCTTTGTATTAGGTCGGCCAAAAAGTTCGTTTGGGTTTTTCCATCTGTAGCATCTTATGGAAAAAGCTGAACGAACTTTTTGGCCAACCCAGGATGAGGCACCCAGCTGGACTCAAGTGAGAGGTGTTTGTTTTGGACTGAATTCTTATTTCCCTTTGACACCGGCTTGCTTTGCACCAGCCGCAGACCCTGCCCGGGAGATCGGGAAGAGCGCACCGCAAGACACAGAGGTCAAGCCAGCCCTCGGGTCGCAGCCCTTCTCTCCTGTTTTTGAGGACTGCCCAGTTTTAGAAAAGCCTGCCCATCATCTGAGCGGCTTGCTCGCCTGCTTAATCAGTCAGTGTGTGGGGGGGGAGGGGTTCCTCCTGCCTTCCTGCTCTGCCACCCCCAGACTTTTATGGATCTTCTGAGACACTCAGGTTCCCAGAACATGGGCACCGTTTCATCCACTGTGAAAGGGGTTTCCACAGGGCAGGAGCTGACCTGGCATTTCTTTTCCAACTAAGTGTTTCCAGAAGCTCCAATAAGTGTTTTTTTTTTTTTTCCTCCCCTTTGCAGTTGTCTTTTTTCCTTCTTGGAAAGGCCCTGCCTGCTTTGGGGGAGATGGCAGTAAAGCCACCATTCTTGCTCAGAGCCAGGAGTTATCCAGTCCTCCTGGGAATCTTATCTAGAGGTTTACCAAGTAGCTCAGGGAGTCAAGATCAAAGAAAATGAAGTCCCTGCATGGAGTATTTACCCCCCCTATCATCTCCCCTCTTCTAAATGAGAACAAGCCTGGTGTCCTGAGGTTACACTTGAAAGTGAAGATCCCACTGGCTACATGGTTCTTAAAAGACTCCATCTCAAGTATAAAACTGTAAGCTTGAGGCTGGCAATGTTTACTTATTATCGCTCCTCAGTTTTACTAAAACACTCCTCATTTTAGAGGCCTGGTATCTTAAGAACAGCTTCTGGGACTTCCCTGGCAGTGCAGTGGTTAAGCCTCCATGCTTCCAGTGCAGGGGGCATGGGTTCGATCCCTGGTTGGGGAACTAACTTTGCTCATGCTGCTTGGGCAGCCAAAAATAAATAAATAAGAACAGCCTTCTATAAGGATGTAGTTTGGGGTGTCTGATTGTGTGCATCTGAATCCTGAAATGGCAGCATCACTGAGTTTTTCAAGGATAATACACTTTTTTTTCCCATTTATTTTTATTAGTTGGAGGCTAATTACAACTTCAATGCCCATCAGCAGATGAATGGATGAGAAAGCTGTGGTATATATACACCATGGAATATTACTCAGCCATTAAAAAGAATTCATTTGAATCAGTTCTAATGAGATAGATGAAACTGGAGCCCATTATACAGAGCGAAGTAAGCCAGAAAGATAAAGACCATTACAGTATACTAACACATATATATGGAATTTAGAAAGATGGTAACGATAACCCTATATGCAAAACAGAAAAAGAGACTCAGATGTATAGAACAGACTTGTGGACTCTGGGAGAAGGCGAGGGTGGGATGTTTCAAGAGAACAGCATCGAAACATGTATATTATCTAGGGTGAAACAGATCACCAGCCCAGGCTGGATGCATGAGACAAGTGCTCGGGCCTGGTGCACTGGGAAGACCCAGAAGGATAATACACTTTTATTGGAGTTCATTTTGGAAATGTGTGTGTGTGGTGGGGGGCCACCTAGCAACCCAAATTGAAGAATTTTTTTATCTTGCCTATCTGAATCTTAATATCTTGAAAGGAAATGTGTGGTGTAAAGGTATAGCCCTGTTATTAAAAGTCTGAAGGCTTTACTTATATAAGTGATGCCTGCTGGGAATCTCACGGTTAATGCATAGGACAAGGGAACTATTGAGACACAGACATTTCCTTTAGCCAACACCGGGGCCTTGATGGAAAAAAACCACTTGTGTTTTAGGGTGGTGTCTTTCACAGGACATTTTCTTGGTTTAAAACAAGATCCTTCTTATAAACGACTTCCCTCTTCTCTCTTTATTGCTATCATATGTTTCTAAAACTAACCCTCAATACACTTTCAAATATTTCATCCTTTCCCTGACTTTCCAACCCTGCATAATGCACTAGTTGTCCATACTCTGTAGAGTTGAATGCAGCATTTAAGAAAACCTGACACAAGAAAATCACAGATTCTGAGAAAGGAAAAACACCTTAAAGAGGAGGGAGGCCAAGTTTTTATGTTTCTGAAACAGAAACTAGCAGATGTCATTCACTTTGCAAGACATTCACTTTCCAGGTCCCACCTTTGGAGCTCAAGGAACAGAATGAAAACGTAGAATTAGAGGTACAGAAGCCAAGTGCCCTGCCAGCAAATTATCTCTGGAGTAAATTTAGAATTACTCAATTAACTGTATGCCCTAGAAAAGATGCCAAATTCCTCTATACCTCTAAGCCAGCCCATAGGCACTTCCCTCTGCTTGGACCATCTTCCTTCTCTCCTCCCTCCACCTAACAAACTTCTACTTGTCCTGCAGGTATTTAGGGTCTTAGAAAAGCCTGCATCTTGCACTTCTTTGCTGTATCCATTGTGCTTATAGTTATTTAATGATGGTATACCATGATTATATACACCCTGATGTCATTTTTTCCTGCTAGGTTGTCAGTTGTCTGGGGGCAAGGTCCCTGGGTGTCTGGCTCTTTGCTCCATCACCAGCGCCTAAGGTGAGGCCTCGCACCTAGTACTGCCTCTGTAAACATGGGGATCAATAGCTTCCTCTACAACAATTTCACTTTTGCCTTTGAGCACTGCTTTTTGGTGCTTTCCAAGTGGATCAGCTGGTAAAGAACCTGCCAGCAATGCAGGAGACCCTGGTTCAGTTCCTGGGTCGGGAAGATCCCCTGGAGAAGGGATAGGCTCCCCACTCCAGTATTCTTGGGCTTCCCTGGTGGTTCAGACGGTAAAGACTCTGCCTGCAATGTGGGAGACCTGAGTCCCATCCCTGGGTCGGGAAGATCCCCTGGAGGAGGGCATGACAACTCATTCCAGTATACTTGCCTGGAGAACCCCCATGGACTGAGGAGCCTGGTGGGCTACAGTCCATGGGGTCATAAAGAGCTGGACATGACTGAGTGACTAAGCACAGCATCGTGCTTTTTGGCGCATTAAAAGTGAACACATAATAGTGATCTTTCACCTGAAGCTGATCTCTGTAGTCTGAGTTGGAAGAAGAAAGACTGACCTTGGTTTCCTGCTGTCCCCAGAATTCTAGCCTCCCCTGATCACCCCACCTGCCTGGCCAGCCCTTGTGTGCGTCCCTCACTCACTGCCCTCCCCTTTCCTAGGTTCTAATGTTGGGCTCTGGTCTCCCTTTGGTTCTCAGGATGCTTCTGTCTTATGCATCAATCTGCTCAAACCCTTCCCTCTGGCTCACAGCATCATCCCCAGGAGTGTGTTCAGCTCCTGCAAGCTCTTCCTGGATGGACTGATGGAAATGCTAACTTACCCCCTTGGTCATCCAACCCCACCAGCTGTCCCACACTTATGGACTCCCTGCCCATCCAGTCACCTGGCCCTGCAGTCTGAACCCTGGTCAACTGCTGGAAGAAATGTTCTTCTTCCTGGGCAGAAGCTGGCTTTTCCTCTTATAGTTTGTGTCATCCCTTCCTTAGTATACCCAGAAAGTTGGACATGGTCTCCTGACAGGAGAACCAGTTTGGGAACCATCTAAAAAGTGAGTCACTAGCAAGAGAAAGTCAGGCGTCTCTAACAAAATTAGAACGGAGCAACAAGAGGCTTGTCCATGAAACAGAATGTATACCATCCCTGGGAACTTACAAAACTCAGGCCAGTCAAGGGACTCATCAAGTTCCACAGACGTTCTCTGGCATTTTCGGCCTTGATTACTTGCCTTGGAGGATCGCTTCTTTCCTCCTGCCCTGACATGATGTGCTGGTGGAACACTGGGGGAGGCACCATGGATCTTGGACTTGAACCTGAGCCCCGGGTGCCTTTTCAGTGTCTGTATGACCATGGTGAGCAGTTTCTGCTCTCTGAACCTTGATATTTTACATGGCTCATCTTTGAAATGGATCATAATCCCTACCAGCTTCATGGGGTTGTGGTAAGAATCCAGTGGGGGTCATTTATATAACAGATGTTGAAAATTGTAAAGTCCTATAGAGACCAGGGATTATCAAGTATTAGATGTTTATGAAGCCCTACGTTCCTCTTTCCTGAATCCTATCCTCAGTATATCATCTCTGTGGTTATTTACTTTTAATTTTTCTTTAAACAAATCACTTTTTAAAAACATATTTCTTGAAAAACCCCTTTTCCTTACAATTTAGAAAAACTGTAGAGCCACAGACATAGAAAACAAACTTCTGGTTAACAAAGGCAGGGAGGGATAAATTAGGAGTTTGGAAACAACACATGTACACTATTGTATATAAATGAGATAAACAACAAGTACCTACTGATAGCACAAGGAACTAAATTAAATATCTGGTAATACCATATAATGGAAAAGAATCTGAAAAGTATATATATGTGCATATATATACATATATATATATATATATACACACACACATACACATATACACACACACATGTATGTGTATGTGCGTATAACTGAACCACTGTACACCCAAAACTAATACATTATAAATCAACTATATTTCATTAAAAAGGTGCTTGTTTTGAAAAAATAAGAGGTAATGATAAAAATACAATAAATATGAAACAACACCATTAAATTCTAGCTAATACTCTTGTTTTAAAGCTCTGAACCTGAGGACTGCTTTCCATCCGTTCAAAGCGACACTGGGCAAGTGATGCAGGTACTAAAGCCCTGTTAGCACCAGGTGGAGACTTTCTCCAGGTGGAGACCTTCTGTTAGCACCAGGTGGAGACTTTCTCCAATCCAAAAGGTGAAACAATGGAGACAAAAGGTGAAAATGAAGACAAATTCTGACTAATGTGGTTTGACACTGTTAATGCATGTCTGGGTACCTACTTCATTCATCTTGTGACCAACAAGTTCACAGCCCATCATTGTGGAACCCTATAAACATGCTTGGTATAGATGAGAAATGGTTTAGAGGGAAGGCGGTTGCTGAGGATTGAACTGTCTACATTTAATTCCCATTCATCACATTAGCTTTGTCACAGTGGCAATTTACTTCATCCCTCTGAACCTTAGTTTACTCATCTGTAAAATGGGATTTATGCAAAGACGAGGGAAAAAACCCATGTAGCCCAATGCCTGACACATAGCCCATGTGTGGTTTAAGTGCGGGTCACATGCCAAGTATAAGAGCAAGGCTTCTATTTTTGCTCCTCATACCAAGAGCATAACTGGTTCAAGTTTCTGGTGTTTTGGTTCTGAGGAGCATGGAATGACTAAAAACTGAGAAGAAGAATCTGGGGCCATTTCTCTACTAGCAAAGTAAAAAGGAGAATTAAAGTGATGAACTGGGCCATTCAGATTTTCAAAAGATGGGCAAAATGTCAACCAACAAAACAATCTTACCCAGCAGAACTTTGAATAGGCTTATCTGCTCTTTCAAAAAAGCAGTCATGGTCAGCAGGGTGTCAAAGACTAGCTAAAGTTATAGAGCACTGAGAGGTGTTGATATTATGCATTTTTAAAGAAGGGAGTGCCAACTCTGAGTCTGCAGGATAAGAAGAAATATGATGGGTCCAGGGCCTTTTCAGAATTATTCTTGCACTTCAAAGAGCATGTACTTGGCATTGATTCCACCACTTTCCTGAGTTTGGTCAACGTGGCTGAGGGAAGGCAAAACTCTTAAAAATCCACACAGATGGAACTTTTCCACTGGCCCTATTTTGGTATAAATATTCATCAAGGACTAGAAACTTTAAGTAGATATCGGTGTGAGCTATGAGTGGTTTGGACTAAATTTCAGCCAGTTTTCAGTCGTCCTGCTGCATCTTATCTCTCAGGAGGGCCAACCCTTCTGAGATGTGGCTGCTGTTGTTTAGAGATCCCAGCCAACCTGTCTCCCCGGACCAGGGAAATCTTGGGAGTTTGTTCTCAAGAGGCTTCCCGCCAGAAACAGGGGGCCTGCTTCAAAGTTCAGATGGAGGTCTGTGTTAGTTGTCTGAAGGCAGGAAGCAAATCAAGGCTTGGCTCATCTGCCACCCTGGGGTCCACCCTTGTGTAGATGAGTTTGAAGGAGGATGATACAATTCAGCACCAGACATGGAAAATTCAGGCTGCCCTGGAAGGGTGCTTTTCTGTCCCCCCCTCACTTTCAGCTCCTTTTCATCTTAGGATCCTTCCTAAATGCTCTCTAGGAGTCTTTCTCCCACTCTTCTGGCCCTGTTCCCACCTTGCCAGTTCTGACGTGGTCCATGCATCAGAAGGTTGCAGATTAAGCAGTGTGTATGGGGCTCTGGAAGAGGTCGATGGTCTAGCCTACTCGATGCCATCTCTCCCCGTGTGCTCTGCCCTGCTCCTCTCCATCTCCCTTTCTACCCCTCAGGATTCCTTGTCTCTGCCAGGAAGGAAAACCCACTTGCTCTTACTTCTTTTGATGCCTCTCCTTCTCTCTCCTGTATCCTGATTCCATCTCATTTCCTTCTCAGTCCATTAAAATTTTTGAGCCCTTCCTGTATGCCTGGCTTTCTGGGGTGACACAAAAGAGAAATAAGGCCTGGTCCCTGCTTTCAAGGAGCTCACAAATGGAGGATGTAGACACAAGAAAGATGTCATGGGATAGGAGTGAAATGGCCAGGAAAGCGCTCGTTAGTAGAAGGGCTAGGATTAGAACTCAGGGTGTCTTAGCATTTCAGATTCAGAAAGACTTAAAAACGATTTTGTCCAAGTACCCCATCCACAACCTTAAATGGGAGATGGACCAGGTGGCCAGATGCTGTGAGAACCACTTGTATGCACTGAGACCTTGTCAAAAGATCAAGCCTTTTGAATTCCTTTAATTATTAGACAGCTTTTATTGTGAGCTAAAAAATCTCTCTCTCTGAACCTCACCTCCCTCTCACCCACTGGTTCTGTTTCCTTAGTTCCTTAGTTCAGGGATGCAATGGCCACTGTTTTCTAATGTCTGGCTCACCATCCAAGTCCTACATATTGGTCAAGATTGAGGTCAGAGAATCAGTTTCTCGGGTGACTTCCTACCTGCTGAGAGACCCAGTAGGGTTCAAGGGAAGGCACAGGGCGGGTGGCAACAGCCCTTCTTATTAGTGTGGATCTTGCTACAGCGTGTGTTCTCCCAATGGGCTGTGTGCGCCTGTAGGCTGTGAAAGAGGACAGACTTGAGGAAACACAGCTTTTCCATCAAACTTCACCTCGTTGTCAGATCCTTGCAAACCCAGGGATGGTCCCCATAATTTCATTTTCCAGATAATTGGCAGGGAATCATCTGTCATCCCCACCCCCACCCTGTTTAACATACCATCTGCAACTGACACAGATCAACTGACAATTATTCCAGTGGCATTTTGATATACAAACCATGTGGTTTTCATTGTGCTGAGTTACCTGCTCAAAATCATGGCAGGAAGGGTTCCCACAGTCTCAGACCAAGTCAGAAATCTGAAGGAATTGTTCTGATGCAAGGGATCATTCTTACTCAAGTTTCCTGACTTTCCTTCTCACAGTTTATCAAGGAATTCTCTGTGGAATTTCTTTTCCTCTAATTACTAACTGAATGACTTCAGAATTGGAAGGTGGATAAAACTTGGGGTGCACACACCATCCTGTGGTCCTCACAACTGTGTTTTCACATTCTGCTCACAGGCAGAGCACACTTGATTTCACAAAGGGTGTGTGTATGTGTGTGTGTGTGTCTGTGTGTTCCTTTCTTTCCATATATGTTGCATATCCTCAGTTACTTTTTTTTCCCTTTGATCACAACACAAATCTACATCTTCCTGTAAAAATTCAAACTGAATCGGGGTGAGCTTGCTGTAACCTCCCTGCTGAGCTTGGGAGTCTCAAGCATGCTAGCTTGGCAGGCTGTGCTATCCTATCATCCCAAGGGTGTTGGTTGACAGGTGAGAGGGACAAGTTCTCGGATGAGAAAGTTACAAGACGTGCCTGATGGATGGATGGATATGTAGGAGTATGTCTCTCTGTAGTTGAAGATGGATGATATTTCCCAACTTAGAAGTCAAGTAAAACGGAGAATATGCATGTCAAGACTTGGAACTCATAACACTGGCCTGTGACCCAAGCGTAATATTCATTCATCCTTGTCTTTCAACATTCAGCTCAGATGTCGCCTCCTTGGTGAGCGTTCCCTGACCTCCCCAGGTCGGGTTAAGTACTTCCTCTCTGATCTCCCTCACTCTCTCATTGGAACCTCTGATCAAGGCTTTGACTCTCTGGTAGCCAGGCTGGCTGCTCCATCTCTCAAACTATCAGCTTCTGGGATTTCTTTCCTTTTAACTTCTCTGCTTCCCAGCTCAGCCCCTGACTTATAATAATTATATGGAATATGTGTTTGCACAGAATGAATTCTTCAAGTTGGCCAAATCAGAGGGAGGTGATGAGTTTCACCAGAATAATGTTTGCACATTTCACTTTCATTGGGTCTTTCAATAGTGATGATAACTCATGTGTAACACACATGAGCTGTCAAATGCTGTGTTAAGAACTTAATAGGTTATTGTCATGAGGACAACTTTTCGGCCCATTTTATAGATGAGAAAACTGAGGCTCAGAGGTAATGGGATTTACCCAAATAGGAAGCAGGTGACAGAGCTGGGATTTGAACTCAGTTTGTCTACTCTATCAAGAGCCTCAGAGCTCAACCCACTATGGTTGTACACGTGCATGTGTGTATACATATGCATCTATGTGAATATTTGTGTGTGTGTATGTAGGATATTGTTACAGCTTTTTTTGGACAGAAGTCTTAATCTGTTTGTGTCCTTTTGTCTGACATGAAAGTGTCCCTTCTCAGAACCATGTTCTAAAAGCACAAATGAAAATATGTATGATTACAAAGAAAATGAATACTACTGAAATAATATCAATATGTAAAAATTAATATGTAATTTGGTAACATACATGCCTTTGTTAAATTAATTAACAAGGCCAGTCATGGATTTAATTACTGTTATTTCAGAACAAGGATGAGTATGAGTGGTATGCCTGGCATCTCTCTTGGCTGTAACAGGATATGAAAATATCAGATTTCCATCGGTATGAAGGACACAGGGCCTATAGCCAGTTATCTTTTTCCAACTTAAATGTCACATTCGATAGCTTTATTTGCTTAAAAAAAAAAAGGCACAGGGGGTGCTAAACTGCCAGGGCTTTTTTCATTTATAATGAAAAGAAATGTTTCATTTCAGTTAGAGGTTAGGTATATAAGGATGCACTATTTTCCTTCATTTCTGTTCCTTGATACCCTCAATTCTATCCATAGATTGCTGTTTAAAAAAAAAAAATCTCGCCTCTGTCTGTTGATACTAATGAGCAAAAACAAAATCTCCCTCCCACACTTTCTCTAAAATAAGCCGCAAATGCTGACCCCTTCCTCCATCAGAGCCAGACCCCTTAACAAGGACACTGGTGGCCACAGGGCCAAAGTGGGGGCGGGGAGCACAAAGTGGGGGGTCCCTCGGCAGGTGGGTGGCTCTCCTCCAGGACGAGGGCGGGGCTGGGCTCCACTTTCCCTCCAACTCTTCTAGCCAGAGGACTAGCTGGGTCAGTCACCTTGGTGGTCAGCCGTGAATCAGTACGTGGAAATGCCTCTTAGTCACACAGCCCAAATAGCCGCTGCCTTCCTAAGGCAGGTTTCTTACGGGGCATTAGTCAGCTAAGAGCTCTCACCCTGCGTTCCTGCCCTTTGGTGCCCCTGACACCAGCATCATGAAGGACATCACGGGGTGCTGAGCTGCCTCTGAGGACTTGGGCTGAGCACAGACAACTGGTCTACCACCATGGGTGTGCAACAGGGCTGAAGGGGCCACTGTTTGCTGGTCGTTGCCTTTCCCAGACTTCTCTTCACTCAATGCCCTGTTAAAATGCAACAGCTGGGAGCAGAACTATCATACTTACATCACTGTGATACTGTAGAGATGACTGGGGTCGGGAGTGGCTCAGATGTGTGCAATGCTCAAAGCTGAGGGCAGACAGTAACGGAGGAGAAAAAGAGTGGTGTGTCTGTGTGTCTGTGAGAGGGAGGAGGTCAAGGAAAACAGAGTAATAGAGCACTGACATTATTTGACTCTCCTCTCTCATGTGTGCTAAGCTGCTTCAGTCATGTCTGATTCTTTGTGAGCCCATGGACTGCAGCCCACCAGGCTCCTCTGTCCATGGGGATTCTCCAGGCAAGAATACTGGAGTGGGTTACCATGCCCTTTTCCAGAGGATTTTCCCTCTTCTCTTACTTTCATGTGAGGCATATTCCACTGGACTCCAGTCTGCAAGGCAGGGACCAGAACTTTCTTATTCATTGTCTTGTATTGAGCGCTCAGCAGAGTGCCTGGCATGTAACAGGTATTAAATAAATATCTGCTAAATCAAGAAATGGTGACTATTATGCTGTTTTAAAAAGCAAGACATCTGAGGCTTGGCATGGCTAAGTGCCTGGGTAAAATCACCTAGCTGGGACTAACGAATGGTCTCCGTGAAGAGGAGGACTACTTTTTAAAAGTGTAGCAACTGGACACCCAGGGCACATTGGTGCCATTGTCCTGATTTTTGCAGATGCTGTGACCCGGGTCTATTTATGGCCAGGTCTAAGTTTAGCTACAAAGAGAAGGTCCTGCAATCTGATATCTTAGAAGCCACCTGTGACGTCAGTAAGATGAACTTGGTCTTCCTCGTTCTAGCACTTAACTTCCTATAGGATTTCTGTGCTGGGGCCGATGAGGATACCAATAGCAGCAGGAGGAACTGTTATTTTGAGAACATACTACGCATCCAGGTGCTTTACATGCTTTCTCATTAGACTATTGCTTAAATATAGAACTATTAATAACTCTCTTTCTCAGATGAGGAACCAGAGGTCCAGAGAGGAGTAGGCAACTTGGTTGCAGACCTATGAAAAGGCAGAACTACACATCACATCTAGATCTCCATGCTTGCAAAGGTTGCATGTTTAACCACTTCTCGAAATGGCCTTTAAACTGTGTGGTCAAAGCTACACACACAGCCAAAATGTTCACCTGACCTTCTGAGTTTTGAGGGTATGAGGGTGACATGAAGTCAGGGGACCCTGGGCATGGAAGTGATGAAACAGAGAAGATACCCTTTTCTTCACTCTTTAAACATGCTGCGAGTCAGTGCCTCTCTGCTATGTCACATGTGCATTTTGGATATAACATTTTGCCCCCATGTCTCCTCTGCCACCTGAAGGGACTGACCAAGCACATCAGTAGATTCTTCTCAGCTCTTTTATCTAATGATTCCTTCGCATTTTCTCCAAAGATTTATTTTACAAAGGAACCCATATTTTAAAATAGGAGGAGGGGAAAAAAAATCAATACATACACATAGCATATGGATTTGAAACAACTGCCATGAGCTGGACCCTGGCGCCAACTTTGTCCTACAAAAAGAGTGACTCGCCAAATAGAGCCTTTGGTTTCTTCTCCCTCAGTGATCTTATTTCCTTTTAAAGCATGTCCTGGTGGGGGCTTGGGCTGTGTTTTGCTTGGTCCTGATTCCTGTGTTATTGGGTAGACCGTGAGTCAGGCTGACCAGGCATGTAGAGAATACACATTCCAGAGGCCAAGCTTATCCCCAGGATAGAATTTCCTGGAAGCTCTGGAGCTTGGATCTCTAGGATTTTTTTTTTTTTTTTGGTCAAGTGTCCTTGCTTCTTCAGTAATTTCTGGATACTATTATATGATCCCTTAGATTGTCTCTCTACCAGCCTCCTCTCTAAACAGTTCTAGCAGACTTCTAGAAAACCAGGAAGGGACAGATCTAGGAAGTCTTTCTTTTCTACCTGGGAAATCACTTTGACTTGGTGTGGATGACAGCATACACCTGGTTGTGGCCAAGAAATATCAGAGAGGTACAGATGCCTGGCAACCTTTAGCAAATGCTGGGCTGTCCCTGAATCACCACCAACAGTAGGCTGACCTTCATCTGTGTGTGAAGCCTGTAGTAGTAATCCTAGTCCTCCACCAGACTTCTGCTTCTGACAAAAGCCTTCTGGTATCTTCCTGCAGTGGAAAGAGCTTCCGTTTTAGAGTCAGAGAGGAATGGGTGTGAGTTCTTAATCTGTCATTATACGATCTTAGGCGAGTCATTGAAATCCTCAGTCTTCATTGACGTCATCATGTTTGCAATGTAGTCCTAAAGACTAAGTGAAACAAGTGAGAGAGAACATTGGGCATCCTGAGTGTCCTCAAAAGAGGTCTCTCTTTTTTCCTTTCCCCTGCCTTTCCCCCAAACTTGTCCATCCTAACAGAGAACAGGTGAATCTTTGTGCAGATCCTTGGGGGACAAGAGTCCAAATGGATGATGAAAGTAAGACCAGCACAACCTGAGAAAACATGTGAACACCTCTCATATAGAAGAGCAGATGGTGAGCAAAGGGTTGATTTAGGGGTTTTGCAAAGCTCTGTGATTGTGCTATTATTTCTGTTTTTGTGAAAGTCCAGTTGAATTTCCACATCAAATATTTAGGCCTAGATACCAAATACAAGTTTAGGCCACTAAAATAGCCTAGGTCCACATAGGAGACCAGACTTCTTATTTCACTGTTTCTTGAAAAGCTTTATAGAAGGCATTTCTGGAGCTTCTGCAGATCTGGGCCATTGATACACTCTAAGCTCTGAGATTTAAAGATGCTTGCTTATTGGAAGAATAGCTATGACAAACCTAGACAGTGTATTAAAAAGCAGAGACATCACTTTACCGACAAAGGTCCTTACAGTCAAAGCTATCATTTTTTTCAGTAGTCATGTATGGATGTGAGAGTTGGATTATAAAAAAGGCTGAGCGCCAAAGAACTGATACTTATGAACTGTGGTGCTGGAGAAGATGCTTGAGAGTCCCTTGGACAACAACGAGGTCAAACTAGTCAACTGTAAAAGAAATCAACCCTGAATATTCATTGGAAGGACTGATGCTGAAGCTCCAATACTTTGGCCACCTGATGCAAAGAGTTGACTCACTGGAAAAGACACTAATGCTGGGAAAAACTGAGGGCAAGACGAGAAGGGGGCAATAGAGGATGAGATGGTTGGATGGCATCACTGACTCAATGGACACGAGTCTGAGCAAACCCAGGGAGACAGTGAGGACAGGGAAGCCTGGCAGGCTGCAGTCCATGGGGTCACAAGGAATCGGACATGACATAGAGGCTGAACAGCAGAGCTCTAGGAATGGGTTCAGGACTGAAAGTTGCACAGGAAGTGAAGGAAATGATACCACCTCAAGGGTCTCCTATAGAGGTGGTTGGTGGCCCTGCACCTGGTGAGATCATAGCAGCAGCTGCCAGCCTAATCTCCTTCCTAATCAGCAAACGAAAGGGAAGGGGGGCTATTTCCAAATGAAGGCACTTAGAGAGCAGCAGCTGTCTCTTTCTCGTGGAGCTCTCAGAAAGCTCTTCCCCAGTTCTGCTCTCAATGGAATGGCGTTTGTGTTCTGTTTTCCCATAATCATTTGTTATTTAGGAGACAGTCTGGGGTCCAGAAAAGGTCAGTGGATGGCAGGAGGAACGAAGTTCCCAGCCGTCATTCAAAGTCGGCCTCTTCTGAGGAAAAGCGACCTGTCCAAAGTCACCAGTAAATGCTTGCAGTTACTGTGACAACTTGGCTCCCTGCCAGAAAATTCTGCTTATCATACATACTTCAGTGGTGTTGGATGAACATGGGGGAGATAAGAACTACCAAGGTTTATGCTTTCAGGAACAATTTCCACTTTATTATAAACACACTATTTTGAATGTGCAAGTTGAAAGATTCTCCCTTGAAAAGTCAAATGGCAACTCTCTGTTGGAGCCCACCTAGAGGGTGGGTTACAAGAGGAACTATTCCCTGACTTCTCTGCTCCTGATCCAACCCTCCCCAGAAGTGGCCAGGGCAGGGGAGGGAAAGAAAGATGCCCATGTGAGTCTGCACATCTGCCCCTTCTCCTGGTCCCCATCCTTTGCTGAATCCAGCTCATTCTTTTTCTCCCTCGTCACCTCTGGCCAGTTAACATGGAGAAGAGATCAAACTGTGGGATCTTCAGAGGGGAATGCCAAAGTCACTCCATGTCCTGCTTGTAGAACTGTTAGTCAGCCCTGGGCCCTGAGAAGGTCTTGGAGCTGAGATGGCCAGAATAAAGCCTAGAGCTGATCTGTGAGATACCTTTCCCTGCCCCTCACCACCTCAGGGGGCAGATGTATTGGTGCAAGTCAACAGTCAACCCTAACCCCACATATTTGAATACGTCAGTGCGACATGACAAGCATCTTCAGTGTACAAGTAATGGCTTCAGCCATCTGGGGAGAACTTTAAGGACTTGGATAAATTTCTTTCTTTCTTTCTTTCTTTCTTTCTTTCTTTCTTTCTTTCTTTCTTTCTTTCTTTCTTTCTTTCTTTTTTAATATGGCTCTCTTTGGGCCAAGTTGCTTATACACCTATGGGCATGTCTCCAATGATTTGGCTATTAAAGTCTTTAAATGACAGCTTAATATATTTCTAAGATGGAGGGAGCCAAGGACAATTCTCGAGGAGCCGTGTTGACATTGGATCGGCTCACCCAGGCGGTGTGCCAGCAGTTTTGCACACGGCAGGAACTGGAGGTGAAAGCAGGAAGGGCTGAGTACAGGGGGGAGGGCGAAGCTGGAGGGCAGGAAAGCCAAGAGGGACGTGATGTGGAGAAGGGTGGAGGGAGACGCCCAGCTGATCCTGGCAATGCACCTGGGCGAACCATCCTTTCATGCTCCTCGGACATTGTGCTGAGGGGTGAGAAATAGAACCCTCTGGAGCCGGTCCACTGGCAGGCACACAGGCAGCAGTGAACATGCTCTCAGATCTCTTTGTTCTAGTCCTTTCTAAATTCCTGCAAATGGTTCTTTGGCAGCCAAAAGCCTGTATTCTTGCAGAGCCTACTGGGTCCCAGCCCACCTTCTTAGCAGTCTCAGAGAAGGGAGCTGGCTGCTCTGGGTCTCAGTTTCTATATCTATAAAGTGAGAAGAGCTCCATGTCTCCTTCCAGGCCTAACTATTCCAGGACTCCAGAGTGAAATGCTCACTGACTGATGATCTCTGTTGTGTAAGCAGATTTTGTATGTGTTGGGCTAGAATGAAGACAAGGTCATCGGTCATTGTTCTAGGTTATCAAGGCCACTGGCTTTCGTTCAGCTGAATGAAAATTAGTTGCTCTTCAGATGGGCCAGTCATCTGAAGAAGAAAAGTGTGTCCTTCATTCACCAAAAGACTCCTTTCAGCAATCACACGCTCACTGAAATATACAGCCACCACCACTGACAATAACAATGGCCAAGTCCACTTGCACTCACCTTGCTGAGCCCTTTGTATACATCAGCTCATTTATGGAGGGAGATGCTTTCAGTGTCTCCTCAGTTTTCAGATGAGGGCACAGACTCAGAAGTTAATCAGCTTGCACAGGAGCACACAGCTAGTAAGTGGTGGAGCTGGGATTTGAACCCCAATCTGGTTATAAGAATACTGATGACTTAGTAAACCAGAGAAGAACACACCCACAGTGGTAGTTGATTCCACCAAGAGAAATGGCATTTGATCTTCCAGGCTTTTTGTTACCAGGGAATGTTGGCTGGTTCCTGATTCTCAGGGAGCAAAATCTCCATGCTAGGAAACCTTTTTCCCAGTCGAAAAACAAACCAGGGCTCAAGAGTAACCAATGGGAGCATTTGGCTCAGTGCAGATGGGAGGAGGGAAGCAACTGTTTCTATACTCTGACATGAACTAAGGATGGGACCCACGGCCAGTCCCTCTGTCTGCCTGGAATTGGGGAGATGATCTCAAAGGCTGCCCCAATTTGGGGATTTCAATGTTCTCTCTCTCAAAGACTGTTTTCTGACTTTCCAGTTCTAGGGATTCCCTGTGGTCCCCCTCCCTTTGGGTGCTGGGCAGCGGAGTCCTCATGGAGGCCATTTGAAACCATTTCTCATTTTGTAAATCGGTCCCTTGCAGCTCTAAGAGTCTATGAAATTGCTTCAAAATGCCTAAGTGTGATTATGCCTCCTGAAGCCAAATGTTAGCAAACCCACCACTGTTGCAGATTTAAAAAGTAAATATGCCATAAAAGGTCTGCAGCATGCTGTTGATACAACCCAACATTTAACTGCCAATATACACCTCAGCAAGGAGAGATTTCCCCCCATTCCCTTCCCTGCCTTCGGCTTTCTGAGTGGAGGACCTGGGTTCATCAGCCGTGTGGTGATCCTCCTCCTGACTGTCACAGTCCCAAGGGGTAAAAAATATCCGCCCTTTCATCTATACCCACCACATTCTTTCACTAAGCCTGTAATTGGATCTAAATGGAAAATAAACCCTTTGCAGGGCAAGGAAGTTGGCACTAGAGGGTGACAAGTAGGAGACTGTGTTCCACCTCTAATCCGGATAATCACACTCTCCCATGCAAAGGAAAATACAAACAAGGCTTCCTCTGAGTGGCGACCTGGGCTGTGCTGAGGAAAGAGGTTCCGTGTCTCCTGTCTCCCTTCACACATTAACTGTCCATCAGCTTGTAATAAAACCACCCTGAATCATCTGATGTGCCGCTGGACGGTGAGGCACTGCCCCTTTCGCTCTTAACTCTTTTACTTTGGCTGAATCTGGGGAGGCAGTTCAGACACACAAATATGCTGGAGCTGCCACAAGTTAGAAAACAGTAACACACAAACTGTACTGTCCGTGAACACTATGGTCTTAGCTGGTTCACTCATGGTTTATTGAGTCATGCTGTGCGTGGCAGGCTGCGTCGGAACAGAGATGAGTAAGAAAGGTTTGTCCCTCAAGGAATTTAGAAAGATGGGTAGAAAAGTGAGAGCAGCGCGTGCCTGACTCACTGGTAGGTAGAAATTAACAGGACAAGTAGTTACCAAGGTCTAACACATTGTGAGAATTCAAGAGGAGAGATGACTGGATTCCGCGAACAGTATGGCAACTGCGAAGCAGGGGTGGGGGTGGGGGGGCAGGAACATTCCAGAGAGATGCTCTCTGGATGAAGTCTGCCCTGGTGTACACATTCAGAAGGTCTGAAGGACTCTGTGTGGGAGTCTGGGGCAGGTCAGCCTTGCAGTGGTACAGTCATAAATCAGATGCGTAAATCCTGCCCCTCTAAGTGGCTGACTTGCATTTTGATTCTGACATCGTTTTCCATTTTCCTTCCCCCTCTCATTCTATCCTGTCTTGCCCAGGTAATAGCAAATGTTTACAGGGGACTTTGCCTTGAAAGACCAAAACTCTGATTTTCCCTGAAATCAGAGTTTAAGTTTAAAAATAACTACTTTAGGAGGTAGCACTATGGGGTACCATAGCTATTATTGCTGCTGTGAGTGAGGCGGGGCCTAACATCCCTCTATGGGAGACAAGGAAACTGAGGCTCAGAAAGGTGATGGTCGTGGTTGGTCATGGTGGTGCAGCTAGAAAGTGGCACAGCTGGGGTTTCCATGCCTAAGGTTTTTCCATAGGCTCCACTGCCTCCCAGGACCAACTCTCTGTGACCCTGAGACTCAGTTTCTTCACTGGCCTAGGCTGTCTCTGGGCTTCCTTCTAGTTCACAGGTCCTCTTAGCCCCTAGCCTATGTCTACCCGCCCCCCCCACCCCCCGACACTGTGTGCAGGTAAGTAACCATCGGGGATTGGAGCTAAGGGCACAGCTGCAGGCCCCGTGGGCAGTCATTCACCCGTGACCTTCCGGGCTCCCAGCCAGCCCTTCTTGAAAGGGAAAAGTGAAGACCCTGGAGACAGAAATTAGTTCCCGTGTGCTGGAACTGTCGCCACTGCCAACATCACCAACTAAAGAAACTGGTTTCTTTGTATGTGTGTGTGAAAAACAGAAAATGTTGGGATGAGAGCAAAGGAGTAGATTCCTTGTGAGTAAATATTACCCCTTCCCACCTTCACCTCAACCAGTGGAGGAGGAGGGTAGGGTTCCTTCCCCACTCCTCCAAAAGCACAAGGTTAACATTTAAGAAAAAAGTTTTACCTTATTTAAATTTTAATTGGCATCATCAAAGAACTAAGATCCTTTGAAAATATACTTTACACAAAGGCTTTTAAGAGTAGCATTTGGGGTATGTGTCTGTTAGCTCAAACCTGTATTCCCAACGATTCTATTTTCTATAAAGTCTTGGAATTTAGTGAATTTTCTTCTCCATACATCTAGGAAAGCCTCTTCGAACAGGAGAGGGAAATGGGAAAAGAAGGAGTCTGCCTAAGTACAGGCAGATCTCAGCTCACCTTCTGAACTCTCGGGTTGAGGTCCTTGGCCACCTTTGCCATCCTCTTCTGGAGTGGACAGACAGCGCCTGGCTGCTCAGGCTTAGGCGCGAGGGCGTGCAGTGGGGACAGCTGTGCTTGAATGGCTAAGATCGCTGGCCCGGGGGAGCTCTGTGCGCAGCCGGGTGCGGCGGGGCCCTTTAATTGGAGAGCGGGACTCCCTCTAAAACCTCGCCAGCCAATCGGCGCTGGCGCCCGCACTTGGCCAGCCAATCCCAGCGCGCGGGTCCCCCCCACCCTTCGGGTGTTCGGCCCGGCTGGGAGGCTGCGGCCGAGTGAGCGCCTCCCTGACGTCAGTGGGGCCGCGGCCCCTGCTTGTCCGGGTGGCGCACATCTGTCCCTGAGCGGCAGGAATCCGTCCCCACGCCCTTCTCCTTTAAAGGACAACGGGTCGAGGGTGGGGCGGGCCGCCGGGGCCCCGCGATCCATTCAGGTCAAAAGGGAGAGTGATCAAACAGGGAGGCTTGGGGTATTTTTAGTGAGCTGGGTCCAAAAATAAATGCTGAGCTGTGTTCCCCTGCCCACCCGTTCTGCCTTGTCGTCTGGGGGGTGCGAGGCAGTGGGGGCGGGCAGGTGGTGTAGGCGGCAGCTTAACTCAGCTGGTTAGCTTTTCCCAAACCTGGACAAGTTTTCCAATCACCGGAGAGGAGGTGAGATTCCAGTGAGTGGTGGTTTCTTTAAAATTAATGTTTGTAAAGTATTCGTCTGCCTTTTATAACTTGCTTTCACGTAAATCGTCCCTATTCAGGGAGGGAGAGAACACTGTCCTGATTTTATAAATGCCAACATGTACATCTTCACTCCTGGAGTCCTGTTTTCTCATTACAATCTCATAATCATCACAAGTGTTGTTATAACATGATGATGTTGATGATGATCACTCCCATTTAAGAGATGAGGGAATAGGATCAGAGGGTCAGAGGTTCAAAGCTGGACTTTTCAGTGAGGCTTTAACCAGGGAGAGGGAGGGTGAGATTTCACCTGGGTGGAAGGTGCTCAGGATAACAAGCCATAAACTAAGAAATTAATTTTTTTTTTCAGATTAATTGGGTCATGCAGGTCTGGACAAGCAAGATTTCTCATATCCTTGGGATGAAGTCTCTTGCAACATCTCACAAGTCCGATAAGTCAAAATCTACTAGGACTCACTGCCACACTGTCTGCCTATTAACCCACATCTATTAAGCCAGTTCCACAGACTGGGGTTCCTAAAGGCATTATTCTAGCCTAGACAGAGGATTAAACACAGTCCCTTATTCACCTTTTTTCACAGCCAGAATACTCTGTCATGAGGTGACTTCCTGTCACCCTCTGCTGGAAACCAGGGCTCAAGCAGACTAAAACCTGGGTTGTAAGGAGAATGCAGAGTGGCTTCAGATACAAGATGTGGCCTGATGTGAAGGGAATGGGGAGCTGTAGGTCACTATGTAGGAGTTTTTCTCTTACTGGAGGTGCTTTCCTTAAAGACACCTTCCATTGGTTCTTTTCTTTTTTTTTTTTTTTTCTTTTGGCTGTGCTGGGTCTTCATTGCCGTGTGGGTTTTTCTCTGGTTGTGGTGAGCAGGGGCTGCTGTCTGTGGTGGCTTCTCTTGATGGGGAGCACGGACTCTAGGGCACTTGGAGTTCTGTAGTTGCAGCTCCCAGACTCCAGAGCACAGGCTCTATCAATAGTTGTGGCTTATGGGCTTAGTTGCTCATTGGCATGTGGGATCTTCCCGAATCAGGGATGGAAGCTGTATCTTCTGCGTTGGCAGGCAAATTCTTTACCACTGAGCCAGTAGGGAAGCCTGCTAATTGGACCTTAACACATCATCATCTTCAATGATCCCAAATCTGATTTTGGGATCCCATAATCCCTAATTGTGGCTCCTTTTTCACATTCTGGAAAGGGCTTTCTATTTATGACTCCTCTTTTCCAACATGAAGAATGATCTTTTTCTTCTTTCGTGGATTTCTGCTATCATCAATGTTTGTCTCCCTTGCCCCTACCAGTAGCTGCAACACCTAGCACGCAAGCAATGCTCAGAACATGTCGGTGGAATGAATGGAGGTTGGCTCTAGCTTTTAATCAGCAGTGAGTTGGCAAGGTGGGACTAGGAGAGACGGCCAAGTGCCATCCCTGGTCTGGTTTGTCCAAACTTCCTAGGTGGGCTGCATGATTAACCAGGGTGTAAGTAAATGGTAGCCAAAGGAAGTCTGGCCTGGGAGAGGTTTCCATGTGAATAGCCCTTTCAGTAGCAAAGCCCAGGAACAATGGTGTTGAAACTGGGATGTTCTGCCAGAAGCCTTTATACTTCAGAGCTACTGGAACAGAAGCCAGAAGAACAACAAAGGCAAGCTTTATCCTTTGCAAAATAGGCAGAAGCCTGCCCAGTGAAGTCATTTCCCACTCTCTTCCCAGCCACACTCCTTGCCCCATCTTGAAAAATTATCATTTCATGGAATAGTTTGACTTTTATGAGCTTTAACAACGATTAGCTCCAAATAAGACCCTCTTCCCCTCTCCTTATTTTTTATCCTTGGCCCCAGTTTCAATCAAGGAAACAGATACTGTGACTATTTCTGAGAATGTAAGAATCAAAAGCTACCGCTTGGATGGCCTTGTCTTTTTTCCTGCTAAGTTGCTTCAGTCGTGTCTGATTCTTTGCAATCCTGTAGACAAAAGCCCGCCAGGTTCCTTTGTCCTTGGGATTCTCCAGGCAAGAATACTGGAGTGGGTTAGCCATGCCTTCCTCCAGGGGATCTTCCCGACTCAGGAATCAAACTTGTATCTCTTATGTCTCCTGCACTGACAGGTGAATTCTTTACCTGTGAAGCCCCCTGGTCTTGTCTTTTTTTCTTTTTCCTAGTAAAGAAACTGTCATGGGCAGAAAGCTGCTCCCTACTCCTCGAGCTTGTTCTGTCCCCAGCTGAAGATGCTGACTCTGATTTTTTAAATCCTCCTCTCAAGCTAAAAGTTTCAGGGGATCTATAGTCAGTTTTATCTGGACACCTGGAGAGACTCTTATAATTGGGATTCTTCTGGAAGATGGACGAAATAGGACCCATTACATCTTAAGCCTCACTCCATGTCTAGGATCCTTTTGCTTCTGTTTGGAGGAAAATGGGGTATCTGAAAACAGGGTATCTTTTCCAGGTTGGAACAGTGGAGAGATCTGACTTCCCCAAGGTTCATTGCTTTGCAGTGCTTGGTTTTTTTAGAAACTTTATTCATCCATCACGTAGTTTTGGGGCATCTGCCTTAAGCCAATCCTTGTTCTAGGTGCTGAGGACACCCACGTAAATAAAAGAATCCTTCCCCTTCAAGAATGTCTCGGTCTGATAAATGTCACTGGGACTCTTTGACTGACAAAGCTGTTATCTTACTTGATCTTCAAGATAACCATGATATAATTCTAATTATTTCCTAATAATTCTAATTATACCTCTGGGAGAAAATGGAGATTTGGGACAGTCAAGGGCTCCCTGCAGGGTCACACTCCAGCAAATGGCAGAGTTGAAATTCAAACTCAGGGATTTTAGCTCCAGACGGTGTCCTTTTACTTATTACACTGCCTCCTACAGTGACTGTAGAGGATTGATTGCAGGGTAAGAGTCAGCAATTGGAGCAAGATGGTGGTGTCATCCTCCACGTCATTGGGTTTGTCCTAAGTGGAATTTTTGACTCTGAGTTTCATGCTCTTTTCCCTGTTCATTCATGCATTCAGCAAACACTGAGCTGAAAACTATAACTGGTGGAGCCCTGAGCTGAAGATATGACATTGACTGAGTAAGACCAGAAAGTTTCCTGCCCTCACACAGCTTCTATTCCACTGGGGGAGACTGACATGGAACAGGTGAACAGATCATCAGATGAGGTAGCTAAGAATGGCAGTGAGGGCCTCGGAGGAAATGAGGGGTGAGTCACTGGATGTGTGATCCCTTAAGATCAGGTGGTCCAGAAAGGCCTGGCTGAGGTGATGTGTGAGATGAAATCTGAAGAGGGAGTTTGAGTCAGCATGGCAATCGGTAGAGCACCATGGAAAGAGCATTCCAGAAGGATGATGTCATGCATGAAAAGACCCTAAGGTGGGCATGGGCTTGATGTGTCTGAGGGATCATAGGGCCACTGTGGTTGGAGAATAATGAGGGACAAGGAGAATTTGTGAGGAAACCTGGGGGGACCAGATCACTTTGAATACTGCTAAGGAGTTTAAATTCTTTTCTGAGGACAGTGAGAAACTATAGATCAGTGCTTTCCCTCTGAGATATAATGTGGGCCACATATGCTATTTAAAACTTTCTAATAGTCACATTAAAAACATTTACAGAAAGGTAATCTGTTTATATTTTATTTAACCCAGTATATCTGAATTGGTATCATATCCATCTGTGCATGCTATCAAACATTCCTTTCTCCAGGGGCTCTTCCCAACCCAGGGCTCAAACCCAGGTCTACCCACATTGCAGGCAGATTCTTTATCAGTTGAGCTACAAGGGAAACCCAAGAATACAGGAGTGGGTAGCCTATCCCTTCTCCAGAGAATCTTCCTGACCCAGGAATCAAATCTGCTGCATTGCAGGCAGATTATTTACCAACTGAGCTATCAGGGAAGCCCCTACAAAATATTATTGAGATGTTTTCCATTCTTTTTTTCATGCTACATCTTTGAAACCTGGTGTGTGTTTTATACTTACAGGACATCTCAGCTGAGGTCAGTCACACTGCAGATGCTTAATAGCTCTGTGTGGGGAGGGGGGTTCAAGATGGGGAACACATGTACACCCATGGCTGATTCATGTCAGTGTATGGCAAAAACCACTACAATATTGTAATTAGCCTCCAATTAAAATAAATAAATTAAAAAAAATAAAAGTAACTGTTCAAAAGAAAAAAAAAAAAAGAGCTCTGTGTAGACTGTGGCTACCATATGTGACAGGGTGTTACACAGAGCTTTAAGCAGGGGAGTGCGAGTACCTGATTTACTAGTTAACTCACAAGAAGGACACCCAGGATGTTCTAGAAACCCAGTTGGTCACTAACAACCTCTCCTTATGAGAGAGTAAGGCCGAGGGGCGGGGGGCCCACAACTGAGAGTCTGGTGTCCTACATGTGTTTCAAGCCGTGAGCTGGGAGGGGAAATTGCTTTCCTCAAAATCACAGAGCTAGAAGTGAGGCCAGGCAAAGCCCTGAACCCAGATCTCTTAGCTTCATGCCAGTTTAAAAAATCCACAATCATCATAGCTCAGGAAGATGATGTTTTTATTGTGTTGCAAGCGTGGCTTAGTTGTTTTAATATACAAACATGAGTGATGGCTTCTATTTGGTTGTGATTGTTCTCAGCATGCTTTTGTCATTAAAAAGAACCAACACTTAAGAGTAGGTAGATATCAATAATCCCTGAACCACATAGTATATTTTAATATGTATTAATTGATATAAACATACCATGAACCGCGTAATACCTTTTATTTGTATCAGCTTGGCCCATCATCTGTACCATATATACGTGAATTGTTCACAACTTGAACTTTTTGATTTCTTTCCTGCCATTCTTACAGTAACTTTAATTTTAGAATAACTATCTAATTTTCTCCAGATTTTTGGATGGACTCCTAGATCAAGAAAGGCTTTGCCTGTGAGGCCAAATCATCTGGATGAGAACAAAACATGATTCCTGGACCCAGCTATTCTCTTGCTTGGAGCCTGTCTTTGACAGGGACAGTGAAAGAGACAATGAGATCTGTCCATTGTGAAGGAGCACTGAATCAGGAGTCCAGAGCCCTGCATTTGATTCTAGCTCTGCTAAAAGCCATGTGGCTGCCATCATACACAAAGCCATTTGCAACTCATTTACCATTTACTGGGATCAAGTGATCAATATGCTCTGAACATCAGCTACGTGTCCCACTTGATGGTGCGACAGAGCCTTCCCTTCTTTGCCAGTTTGAAAAGTGGAGGAGAGAGAACATAATTTTAGATGCAGAAGATCTCCCTGTGTGTTTCAGCTTTGTCACAGAGGTGAGCTTATGATTTGGGTAATATATTTAAGAGTCTCTGAGTCCCTGAAAAAATGAAGTTAACCATCTTTATTCCTCGTACCTTACAAAGCGTATCCATACATTCATCTATAACTGTCTGTAGTGGGCAGAATTCTAAGTTATGTCCAGATTACCCAGGCCCTTGTATAGTCCCCTCCCTAAGAATGTGGATGGTACTTGTAACTTCCTGCTAACCAACAGAATGTGGCAAAGATTGTGGGATTCTGCTCCTGTGATTCTGCTGAGTCTTGTGGCCAAAGTGAAGTGATTTTACGATGTAATTAAGGTCTCTAATAGGGACAGTCTCCTGGGTGGGCCTGACCTAATCAGGTGAGCCTTTCACACGCACACCCAGCAGTCAGGAAATCTCTACCTCTGACCCACTAGCCTTCAAGAAGTGAGCTGCCACGTTCCATATCTGTAAGGAGGTGAATTCTGCCAACAACCACGTGGCAGGATGATAAATGAATATTGTTCTAAGTTGCGAAGCTTGTGGTAATTTATCATGCAGGGTATTGACAAACTACATTCTGTCATCCTCATTCTTGGATCTGTTTAATAAAGATTTACTTCTCTGCCATTTCTTGGGGTGAAGATGTTTGGTATCCCTTTTTAAAAAGAAATACTTCTGCTCCCCTCAGTTCTTAGCGCTTCTTGGAGCATTAAGTAACAGGAGTTGAGAGTCCTTTGGGAAGCAGCCTTTACCATGGACAAGAGTCTAGTTACAGTTCTGGAGGACTGAACCATATCCACATTTAATTTCTGTAGGTGTGCTATGTACTGCTATCCTCGGGGGTGTGTGTGTGTGCGCGCGCCCACGTGCGTTTCTGGACGCGCACGTGCGTTTCCAGGTGCACACGTGGCTTCCTCTGAGCACACGTGCCTTTCTCTGCACGTGCGCACGTACGTGCATGTGCGCATGTCTGAATAGCGGGGAAAGATGAGAACAGGTGCGCGGGATTTGCTCTGTGCTGAATGCATTTCACGTGGATAAGCCTTAAGACCACCCCCAGGTAGCAGGTGTTGTTAATCCTATCTGCAGATGAGACAGTGAAGCTCTGCCGTGTAACGGGAGCTGCTCAAGCTTCAGAGCTAGTTGGGATCCACACCCGAGTGGGGTCGCTCAGGAGATGTCTGGCTTCGGAGAGAGGGCTCAGCCCGGACGTCGGCGGAGGGACAGGACTCCCGGCCGTCAGAGGTGGTTCTGGATGTTCCCGGTGACCCCCCTCCAGCTCTGGGCCTGGGAGGCAGTGACTGAGACCTGAGGTGGGTGTCTTTAATCTCCCCGCTTCCTCCCTGTTGGCCTGGGTGTTGGATGGTCGTTTTCCTCCACCTGTCGCCATAGCTCCTGTCAGCCTGGGGGCCGCTTCAGGCCGGGCGGGGTCCCGGAATCCCGCGGTCGCTAGCCCGGGGGTGATTCCTCCTCCCCTCCCGAGTGGGTTCAGGGCCGCTGCTGTTTCCTCATTCGTTGGTTGCCCTTTCGTTAAACTCTTCAGTTACTCTTTCGAGTGTTTCCAGTCAGGACCCTGACGCGTCCGGGAGCAAAAGGGGACTTTAGTGAGGACTCCTCCCCTGGTTGTGGAGATGCGCGTCGCCCTGCGGTTTCTCACGGGGGGTTTTTGGCTCTTGGCGTGTGAGTGGGTGAAAAGGCGCCGAGGCTTGGCAGTTCATCAGGATGGGAAAACCAGAGAGAAGAACTGGGAAGGCAGGACAGGAAGCTGGGAACGCCTGCCGGCTGCTTTGGAGTCTTGAGGAGAAGACTGAGCGGGCCGGGCTCCTTTGGCCGGTGACAGTGACTCGCGCGGTCCCTCGCTCCCCTGCGCTCCCGTTCCTGGTGTGTGGAGACGTGGCTGCGGGGCTGCGGCCTGCACCGCCTTTCCAAACGGGCCGCATTCCCATGCCGGTCCGGCTTACCTGACTCTAGCCTTGAGTTTTTGGAGATGAGGTTCTTTTCGGGAGACACTGGGGAACCCGGAGCAGTTTGCAGAGCTGGGCCCTCTTCCTAAAATGAAATCCCTGTAATTCGCTGACCTGGATGGAGTTTGCAACCACGTGGTAGCAAAATACTTGTATTCCGCCTGGCCCGCTGGGAGGGAGGGGTTGCTATCACTCACTCCGGAGAAAGGCCGTTGAATGCGATGAAGAGGCAGACCTGCAGTTCCGAGTTCCTAGGCTGAGAATGATTTTGATCTTTGGGTGAGGGGTGGACCCGGAGGGGACGCACTGGAGGGTGTACAGTGGCCTACCCAAGGAGGAGTTGTTCAGCTTCAAGGGAGGTGCTCAGGATAATGGAACCCAAGTGCCGTTTTTGAGCTCCCATCAAGACTCTGCCAGACTCTGTCCCTGAGTCATTCCACAGAATCCTCACAACACCTTCCTGAGGTGGTGGTTTTTTCCCGCTTTGACGGGAGAGCAAACTGAGTCCCAGGGATGTTACATAATTTTCCCAAGGTCAGGTAGCTGGTTGCAGACTCTTAAATTGAACCCACCTATGTCAAACTCCAAAGATGGTAGAAATAAAAACTGCAAAAAACAACTAAAGCACCAGCAGCCACTTCTTGGACTGTTCTCCACATGGCAAGCAAAATTTCATTACGTTTAATTACTCTAGCTTCTTGATCCCTAGCATAGACGTAAAAAGCATTTCAGCCCCCTGACCCCCAACACACTCTTAACATTGGTGGTTGTCTAATTGTAAGTAACCCTCATGGTCTAATTATAACAACTATTTAGAATAAAATATTTTAACATTTTTTGAAAACCTTTTATTTTATATTGGAGTACAGCTGACTGTGTGGATCATAATAAAATGTGGAAAATTCTGAAGGAGGTGGGAATACCAGACCACCTGACCTGCCTCTTGAGAAACCTGTATGCAGGTCAGGAAGAAACAGTTAGAACCGGACATGGAACAACAGACTGGTTCCAAATAGGAAAAGGAGTACATCAAGGCTGTATATTATCACCCTGCTTATTTAACTTATATGCAGAATACATCATGAGAAATGCTCGGCTGGAGGAAACACAAGCTGGAATCAAGATTGCTGGGAGAAATATCAATAACCTCAGATATGCAGATGACACCACCCTCATGGCAGAAAGTGAAGAAGAACTAAAGATCCTCTCAATGAAAGTGAAGGAGGAGAGTGAAAAAGTTGGTTTAAAGCTCAACATTTAGAAAACTAAGATCCTGGCATCTGGTCCCATCACCTCATGGCAAATAGATGGGGAAACAGTGGCTGACTTTATTTTTCTGGGCTCCAAAATCACTGCAGATGGTGATTGCAGCCATGAAATTAAAAGACACTTACTCCTTGGAAGGAAAGTTATGACCCACCTAGATAGCATATTAAAAAGCAGAGACATTACTTTGTCAATAAAGGTCAGTCTAGTCAAGGCTATGGTTTTCCAGTAGTCATGTATGGATGTGAGAGTTGGACTATAAAGAAAGCTGAGTGCTGAAGAATTGATGCTTTTGAACTGTGGTGTTGGAGAAGACTCTTGAGAGTCCCTTGGACTGCAAGAAGATCCAACCAGTCCATCCTAAAGGAGATCAGTCCTAGGTGTTCATTGGAAGGACTGATGCTGAAGCTGAAACTCCAATACTTTGGCCACCTGATGCAAAGAGCTGACTCATTTGAGAAGACCCTGATGCTGGGAGGGATTGGGGGCAGCAGGAGAAGGGGACAACAGAGGATGAGATGGTTGGATGGCATCCCCGACTCAATGGACATGGGTTTGGGTAGACTCTGGTAGTTGGTGATGGATAGGGAGGCCTGGTGTGCTGCGGTTCATGGGGTCACAAAGAGTCAGACACAACTGAATGACTGAACTGAACTGACAGCTGATTAACAATGTTGTGATAGTTTCAGGTGTATAGCAGAGTGACTCAGCTATTTTATTTTATTTTCATTTATTTTTATTAGTTGGAGGTTAATTACTTTACAATATTGTAGTGGTTTTTGTCATACATTGACATGAATCAGCCATGGATTTACATGTATTCCCCATCCCGATCCCCCCTCCCACCTCCCTCTCCACCCGATTCCTCTGGGTCTTCCCAGTGCACCAGGCCCGAGCACCTGTCTCATGCATCCAACCTGGGCTGGTGATCTGTTTCACCCTAGATAATATACATGTTTCGATGCTGTTCTCTCGAAACATCCCACCCTCGCCTTCTCCCACAGAGTCCAAAAGTCTGTTTTGTACATCTGTGTCTCTTTTTCTGTTTTGCATATAGGGTATCATTACCATCTTTCTAAATTCCATATATATGCATTAGTATATTGTATTGGTCTTTATCTTTCTGATTTACTTCACTCTGTATAATGGGCTCCAGTTTCATCCATCTCATTAGAACTGACTCAAATGGATTCTTTTAAATGGCTGAGTAATAGTCCATGGTGTATATGTACCATGGCTTCCATATCCATTCGTCTGCTGATGGGCATCTAGGTTGCTTCCATGTCCTGGCTATTATAAATAGTGCTGCGATGAACATTGGGGTGCATGTGTCTCTTTCAGATCGGATTTCCTCAGTGTGTATGCCCAGGAGTGGGATTGCTGGGTCATATGGCAGTTCTAATTCCAGTTTTTTTAAGAAATCTCCACACTGTTCTCCATAGCGGCTGTACTAGTTTGCATTCCCACCAACAGTGTAAGAGGGTTCCCTTTTCTCCACACCCTCTCCAGCATTTATTGCTTGTAGACTTTTGGATAGCAGCCGTCCTGACTGGAGTGTAATGGTACCTCATTGTGGTTTTGATTTGCATTTCTCTGATAATGAGTAATGTTGAGCATCTTTTCATGTGTTTGTTAGCCATCTGTATGTCTTCTTTGGAGAAATGTCTGTTGAGTTCTTTGGCCCATTTTTTGATTGGGTCATTTATTTTTCTGGAATTGAGCTGCAGGAGTTGTTTGTATATTTTTGAGATTAATCCTTTGTCTGTTGCTTCGTTTGCTATTATTTTCTCCCAATCTGAGGGCTGTCTTTTCACCTTGCTTATAGTTTCCTTTGTTGTGCAAAAGCTTTTAAGTTTAATTAGGTCCCATTTGTTTATTTTTGCTTTTATTTCCAATATTCTGGGAAGTGGGTCATAGAGGATCCTGCTGTGATTTATGTCGGAGAGTGTTTTGCCTATGTTCTCCTCTAGGAGTTTTATAGTTTCTGGTCTTACATTTAGATCTTTAATCCTTTTTGAGTTTATTTTTGTGTATGGTGTTAGAAAGTGTTCTAGTTTCATTCTTTTACAAGTGGTTGACCAGTATTCCCAGCACCACTTGTTAAAGAGGTTGTCTTTTTTCCATTGTATATTCTTGCCTCCTTTGTCGAAGATAAGGTGTCTGTAGGTTTGTGGATTCATCTCTGGTCTTTCTATTCTGTTCCATTGATCTATATTTCTGTCTTTGTGCCAGTACCATACTGTCTTGATGACTGTGGCTTTGTAGTATAGTCTGAAGTCAGGCAGGTTGATTCCTCCAGTTCCATTCGTCTTTTTCAAGATTACTTTGGCTATTCGAGGGTTTTTGTATTTCCATACAAATTATGAAACTATTTGTTCTAGTTCTGTGAAAAATACCGTTGGTAGCTTGATAGGGATTGCATTGAATCTATAGATTGCTTTGGGTAGTATAGCCATTTTGACAATATTGATTCTTCCAATCCATGAATATGGTATATTTCTCCATCTCTTTGTGTCCTCTTTGATTTCTTTCATCAGTGTTTTATAGTTTTCTATGTATAGGTCTTTTGTTTCTTTAGGTAGATATACTCCTAAGTATTTTATTCTTTTTGTTGCAATGGTGAATGGTATTGTTTCCTTAATTTCTCTCTGTTTTCTCATTGTTAGTGTATAAGAATGCAAGGGATTTCTGTGTGTTAATTTTATATCCTGCAACTTTACTGTATTCGTTGATTAGCTCTAGTAATTTTCTGGTAGTCTTTAGGGTTTTCTATGTAGAGGATCATGTCATCTGCAAACAGAGAGAGTTTCACTTCTTCTTTTCCTATCTGGATTCCTTTTACTTCTTTTTCTGCTCTGATTGCTGTGGCCAAAACTTCCAAAACTATGTTGAATAGTAGTGGTGAGAGTAGGCACCCTTGTCTTGTTCCTGATTTCAGGGGAAATGCTTTCAGTTTTTCACCATTGAGGGTAATGCTTGCTTTGGGTTTGTCATATATAGCTTTTATTATGTTGAGGTATGTTCCTTCTATTCCTGCTTTCTGGAGAGTTTTAATCATAAATGGATGTTGAATTTTGTCAAAGGCTTTTTCTGCATCTATTGAGATAATCATATGGTTTTTATCTTTCAACTTGTTAATGTGGTGTATTACATTGATTGATTTGTGGATATTAAAGAATCCTTGCATTCCTGGGATAAAGCCCACTTGGTCATGGTGTATGATTTTTTTAATATGTTGTTGGATTCTGTTTGCTAGAATTTTGTTAAGGATTTTTGCATCTATGTTCATCAGTGATATTGGCCTGTAGTTTTCTTTTTTTGTGGCATCTTTGTCTGGTTTTGGAATTAGGGTGATGGTAGCCTCATAGAATGAGTTTGGAAGTTTACCTTCTTCTGCAATTTTCTGGAAGAGTTTGAGTAAGATAGGTGTTAGCTCTTCTCTAAATTTTTGGTAGAATTCAGCTGTGAAGCCATCTGGTCCTGGGCTTTTGTTTGCTGGAAGATTTCTGATTACAGTCTCGAGTTCCTTGCTTGTGATGGGTCTGTTAAAATCTTCTGTTTCTTCCTGGTTCAGTTTTGGAAAGTTATACTTTCCTAAGAATTTGTCCATTTCTTCCAAGTTGTCCATTTTATTGGCATAGAGCAGCTGGTAGTAGTCTCTTATGATCCTTTGTATTTCAGTGTTGTCTGTCGTGATCTCTCCATTTTCATTTCTAATTTTGTTAATTTGGTTCTTCTCCCTTTGTTTCTTAATGAGTCTTGCTAATGGTTTGTCAATTTTGTTTATTTTTTCAAAAAACCAGCTATTAGCTTTGTTGATTTTTGCTATGGTCTCTTTAGTTTCTTTTGCATTTATTTCTGCCCTAATTTTTAAGATTTCTTTCCTTCTACTAGCCCTGGGGTTCTTCATTTCTTCCTTCTCTAGTTGCTTTAGGTATAGAGTTAGGTTATTTATTTGACTTTTTTCTTGTTTCTTGAGGTAAGCCTGTATTGCTATGAACCTTCCCCTTAGGATTGCTTTCTACAGTGTCCCATAGGTTTTGGGTTGTTGTGTTTTCATTTTCATTTGTTTCTATGCATATTTTGATTTTTTTTAATTTCTTCTATGATTTGTTGGTTATTCAGAAGCGTGTTATTTAGCCTCCATATGTTTGAATTTTTAATAATTTTTTTCCTGTAATTGAGATCTAATCTTACTGCACTGTGGTCAGAAAAGATGACTGGAATGATTTCAATTTTTTTGAATTTATCAAGACTAGATTTATGGCCCAGGATGTGATCTATTCTGGAGAAGGTTCCATGTGCACTCGAGAAAAAGGTGAAGTTGATTGTTTTGGGGTGAAATGTCCTATAGATATGAATTAGGTCTAGCTGGTCCATTGTGTCCTTTAAAGTTTGTGTTTCCTTGTTAATTTTCTGTTTAGTTGATCTATCCATGGTTTTGAGTGGGGTATTAAAGTCTCCCACTATTATTGTGTTACTATTAATTTCCTCTTTCATACTTGTTAGCGTTTGCCTTGCATATTGTGGTGCTCCTATGTTGGGTGCATATATATTTATAATTGTTATATCTTCTTCTTGGATTGATCCTTTGATCATTATGTAGTGTCCTTCTTTGTCTCTATTCACAGCCTTTATTTGAAAGTCTATTTTATCTGATATGAGTATTGCAACTCCTGCTTTCTTTTGGTCTCCGTTTGCGTGAAATATTTTTTTCCAGCCCTTCACTTTTAGTCTGTATGTGTCCCTTGTTTTGAGGTGGGTCTCTTGTAGACAGCATATATATAGGGGTCTTGTTTTTGTATCCATTCAGCCAGTCTTTGTCTTTTGGTTGGGGCATTCAACCCATTTACATTTAAGGTAATTATTGATAGGTATGGTCCCGTTGCCATTTACTTTGTTGTTTTGCGTTCACCTTTATACAACCTTTCTGTGTTTCCTGTCTAGAGAAGATCCTTTAGCATTTGTTGAAGAGCTGGTTTGGTGGTGCTGAACTCTCTCAGCTTTTGCTTGTCTGTAAAGCTTTTGAATTCTCCTTCATATCTCAATGAGATCCTTGCTGGGTACAGTAATCTAGGTTGTAGGTTATTCTCTTTCATTACTTTAAGTATGTCCTGCCATTCCCTTTTGGCCTGGAGGGTTTCTATTGATAGATCAGCTGTTATCCTTATGGGAATCCCTTTGTATGTTATTTGTTGTTTCTCCCTTGCTGCTTTTAATATTTGTTCTTTGTGTTTGATCTTTGTTAATTTGATTAATATGTGTCTTGGGGTGTTTCGCCTTGGGTTTATCCTGTTTGGGACTCTCTGGGTTTCTTGGACTTGGGTGGCTATTTCCTTCCCCATTTTAGGGAAGTTTTCAGCTATTATCTCCTCGAGTAACTTCTCATGGCCTTTCTTTTTGTCTTCTTCTTCTGGGACTCCTATGATTCGACTGTTGGGACGTTTCACATTGTCCCAGAGGTCCCTGAGGTTGTCCTCATTTTTTAAAATTCTTTTTTCCTCTCTGCTTCATTTATTTCTACCATTTGATCTTCTACCTCACTTATCCTATCTTCTCTGTCCGTTATTCTACTCTTGGTTCCCTCCAGAGTGTTTTTGATCTCATTTATTGCATTACTAATTTTTAATTGACTCTCTTTTATTTCTTCTAGGTCCTTATTAAACATTTCTTGCATCTTCTCAATCTTTGTCTCCAGGCTATTTATCTGTAACTCCATTTTGTTTTCAAGATTTTGGATCATTTTTATTATCATTATTCTAAATTCTTTTTCAGGTAGATTCCCTATCTCCTCCTCTTTTGTTTGACTTGGTGGGCATTTTTCATGTTCCTTTACCTGTTGGGTATTTCTCTGCCTTTTCATCTTGTTTAGATTGCTGTGTCTGGAGTGGGCTTTCTGTATTCTGGTGGTCTGTGGTTCCTTTTTAATGTGGAGGTTTCACCCAGTGGGTGGGTTCTACGATTGGTTTGTCAAGTTTCCTGGTTAGGGAAGCTTGCGTCAGTGTTCTGGTGCATGGAACTGGATTTCTTCCCTCTGGAGTGCAATAGAGTGCCCAGTAATGAGTTTTGAGATGGGTCTATGTGTTAGGTGTGACTTCGGGCAGCCTGTAAGTTGACGCTCAGGGCTATGTTCCTGTGTTGCTGGAGAATTTGCGTGGTATGCTTATTGGCTCTTGGGTGGTGGTTGGTTTCAGTGTAGGTATGGAGGCTTTTGGATGCTCTTATTACTTAATGTTCCATGTAGTCAGGAGTTTTCTGGTGTTCTCAGGTTTTGGGCTTAAGTCTCCTGCCTCTGGATTTCAGTTTTATTCTTCCAGTAGTCTCAAGGCTTCTCCAACTATATAGCACTGATAATAAAACTTCTAGGTTAATGGTGAAAAGATTCTCCACCATGAGGGACACCCAGAGAGGTTAACAGAGTTACAGGAAGAAGAGGAGAGGGAGGAGGGAGATAGAGATGATCAGGAAGAGAAAAAGGGGGACTCAAGAGGAGAGAGACAGATCTCTGCAGTTCTCTGTTCCCAAAGTGTTCTCCATAGCCCAGACACCCACAGAGATTCACAGAATTGGATTGGGAAGAGAAGGGGAAGGGAGGAAATAGAAGTGTTCTGAGGTAGAAAACGGAAAGCCAAAAGCGGGAGAGAGTAATCAACACACTCCTGAGTAAAAATGGGTACTGAATATTGGATTCTTAAATGTCCAAAATTGATATCAAATACTGAACAACAAAGATTAAAAATCTAGAGTAGAGGTTAGACTCTTAAAAATACAATATTAAAAACAAAAACACAAAAAATTTTAGAAATATATATGAAGTTTGGTTTAAAAATATGGCTTCTTTTTTTTTTTTTTGCAAGGTTATAGTGAAATGAAGACGAAAATTAACGAGTAATGGAGTAATAGAGGACATTAAAAGAAAATAAGGGAAAAAAAATAAAACAGAAAAAAAATTTTTTTCCTAATTAAAAAAAATAGTAAAAATATATGAAAGTGAAAATGAAAGTTAAGGAGTATTGCGGGAGTAATAGGGAATTTTAAAAGAAAATAAAAGAGAAAAAATTAAAAAAAATTTTAATTAAAAAAAAAATATATATATCTAGGAATTTCTCTGAAGCTGTTGCGGTCAGTGTGGGTTCGGTTCAGTTTCAGATAGCTCCTAGTTCCAGCTTACACTTCTCGATATCTATAGGCCCTTCCGGTGTAGTCGGTGTTACCTACAGTGATTTTAATCTGTTGCACCCGTCCCTTCTGAAGCGGTTCCTTTTGTTTTTTGGCTTCTGTTTGCCGGTCTCTTCAGTGTCTAATTTCCGCCCTGAGACAGGCAGGCGGAGGTGGTCTCTTGTTTAGGTTTGCTTGTTCAGTCACGCTGCGGGGAGGGAGGGGCGCTGCAGACAGATATCGCTGTGTGTGGGTAGCAGTGTTCCGGCCACACTGGGTTTGCCCCGCTCACGGGTGTGTGTGCTCTCCCTGTCTACGCTGCTCGGGCTCCCGGCTGCTCTATATGGAGCGGGCCCTGTGTTGCCTGCAGTTCCAGTTTTTGGGTACTCCACAAAAGCGCGGACTCGGTTGGGCCTGCGTTTTGTGCCTTCCCCGCCCGAGCAGCTCAGGCAGCCAGGAGCTTGACGGGCTCACTCTCCCCGGGGGCGGTGTGCCCTCTCCCCTCCGCGGTCCCAGCCTCAGTTTCTGCGCGTGCCAGTCGTGTGCATTCGCCTTGTGTCTGTTCTTGGGAGCTGGCCTCTAGCCGTGACCCTCCCAGTGGATGTCGACCATCCAGAATCTCAGGAAGTCTTTGGTAAGAAACTGGAGGCCCATTTGCAGTGTGGTAGGGGACGCCGTCTCTGGGGCCGAGTTTGCCCCTTTCCCCTCCCCTCTGCCTCCTGCCTGCGGCGGGGATGGGCCAGTCCGCAGCCGGCTAGCTCTCCTCTGGAATTGCCCCTTCCCTTTGTTCTGCGAACGGCCGGCAGTGTGTTCCGGCCGGTTAATTTTCTCCCTCTCTCTTGCTATCCCACGGTTTAAGTTGCTATCTCATGTTAGCTCCCTCCGATTGCCCTCAGGGCATTCAGACCCGGTTCTTACCCTAAGCAATGCCGCCTGCTCCTCTCTGTTCCGCCCCCACTTGCTGGTCGCGGATGCGGGCGTCTGGGTTACTTTTCTGCTGGGAGTTGCTTTTAGGCATGTAATCTGTGAGTTTTGTTTATTTTTCCTCCCAGTTAGATTGCCCTCGGAGATGCGAAAGCTTCCCCCAGACCCGCCCGTGAGAGGGTTTCCTGGTGTTTGGAAACTTCCTCTATTAAGACTCCCTTCCCGGGATGGGTCTCCGTCCCTAGCTCTTTTGTCTCTCTTTTTATCTTTTATATTTTGTCCTACCTCCTTTCGAAGATGATGGGCTGCTTTTCTGGGCGCCTGATGTCTTCTGCTAGAGGTCAGAAGTTGTTTTGTGAAGTTTGCTCAGCCTTCAAATGTTCTTTCGATGAATTTGTAGGGGAGAAAGTGTTCTCCCCGTCCTATTCCTCCGCCATCTTGGCTCCTCCGACTCAGCCATTTAAAAAAATATTTATTTGACTGTGTTGCGTCCTAGTTGTGATTCCACATGGAATATTTGCTCTTTGTTGTGCCATGCAGCATCTAGTTCCCTGGCCAGGGATCGAACCTGGGCCCCCTGCATTGGGAGTGCAGAGTTTTAGCCACTGGACCATCAGGGAGGTCCCTAAAATCTATTTTAGAATAACTTTTGCACACTAGGGATAATGGAAATATTCAGCCATGTTCAGCCCATCAGGAAGTCTCTAATGAACAAGAGGTTGGGTGGGTGCCTTGTAGCACCCAAGTTTTCCAGGAGAACTTAAGGAGCAGAGAGGAGATAAAAATCAGTGTAGTTAAAGCTGTCATTACCATCTTTTCTCATCATCATGTTTTCCATGCAGTTTGCCATATTGGCATTTTAATTTTCCAAAGCCTTGTGAACCTATTTCCTGTTAACATCTTCTCATGGCATGTTGAAATCATTCTGTACTCTGGAAAAAAAAAAGGTAATGGTGCTTTTATATGTTATCTTTAGGGGCAAAGTTGACATCTGAAGACTTCATTCAGATTGAAATGTCTGAGGTCCCGTCTGTGAACCTGTGTTATGGGCAGTTTGGAACCAGTTGTATAGCTTGGTCTCAAGGCCAACATGAGCCTGAATTGTGAAGGAGGTGATGTCTGGTTTGATCCATTTCCTGTTTCTTGTCTTTCCTCAGTGATTAAATTGACTTGTCTGAGCAGCCCATTCTAGCCTACTCCCCATGTCTTACTGTACACAGCAGCCTTATCTTTCCTTTTCTGTCTGTCACAACCTACCTGTTCTGAGTACTATGCTTTCAGAGCTCTGCCCAATCTCCCCTTCCCTGAGTTCGGTATGTACTTTGAGTACAAATTGAACTGATAATTCCAATTTTCACATTGTTATTGGAAACCATATTAATAAAGGTTTTAGTTATTCCCATGCACAATATGGAAAAAAAAAAACTTTGGAGAAAAGAGTGATGGTTTTGAAATAAGGCATATCTGAGTTTGAATAATTATGAGCTGTGCAGCCATAGGCAAATTAACTCTTAGATTGGTCTAGCTGTGTGATAATCATGATGACCCTACTTTGAGAGGGTGGTACCTGCCTTTAATAAAGGAATGTAGCCAATCCATTGCAAGTAACACAGTAATACCCATAGTTTCCTTCCTCTCCCAAGAATTTTGTCCCTCTTAATGTCCACCCTGTTCTTCTTTGTTTATCACAAATAGATTCAGAATAACAGTTTCCCATCATTGCTTCCTCTATCCTGAGGAAGATGAAAGTGTCACAGTGGACCAGTTCTGCATAGGTTGTTTTACTTGCATGCCTGTGGCAGATAACTGCAAGGGTAACTGTCAGATGGTTACTAAGCATCTGCCCAAAGCTAACAGAGGGAGCTGGGCAGGACCTCTGAGCTATCTTCCATCCCCTCCTCTTTGGCACCCAAGAGGATGTTTGCTGCCATCTGCGAGGACTTTTTCTGTGTCTGAGAGCCCATTCTCTGGCCAGAGCCAGCAGTTTTGGACAGCACTCATTGTTACAAGGTGTTTTGCCACCTTGGGCTGATATCTGCCTTCTGGGGTGTCACTCATCTATTCCTTCCAGCCTTTAGAATCTCTTTGGAGGGCTCTCCTTTCCTCACGTGATGGCAGTAGATCAGCTAGCAAACTGTGGTCACGTGTTCATGAGGTCTTCTCCCCCTTCTCCCCTTTAGATTTTAGGCACCACTTTATCCTTCTTAAGTTACACTCCACTCTTTTGTTCCACTTTGTCGGCAGTCACCTCTCCCTCCTATCTCAATGGCCTGTGGTTCAGCCTCTGCAGGGGCAGGAGCACCAGCTTTGAAATTAGGTCTGGTTCAAATACATGCTTGACACCTACTGGAAGCCTCCGTTTACCTGTCTGTAAAGTGGAGACAGTAATACCAATGTCATAATACTACCATGCAGGTTAAATGCTCTGCTATCTAGAAAGTATGCTGTCTAGAAAGTGTGCAGTCTAGTGCATGGAGTGGAGAAGGTGTTTGATCCCAGGTGGCTGTGTAATTATTATTTAATTATTAGGCAGTTATTGTGTGTTCAGTTTCTGGTAGGTAGTCATCATGTTTGGTTCTCTTAGAAAGTCTTCTCAGAGAACCTTAAGATTTTGTCCAGTCTGGATGTGGGTGTCCTTTCCTCCCTTACAACAGGAAAGTGACCTTGAGTAAGTGTTTCTGTTATTTTGTTTATACTCACAGATTCTTAGGAGGATAGGATTGTCAAAATACTGTCTGATGGTCATGTTAAGTACCTTAGTTTGAGGCAGGTTATCATTTAAGAACAGTTTGCATCCTCTTTGGCAGAGTATGTCCTAAGAGGCTCCCTGAGAATGCAACACGAGGTTCAGACGTCCGTGGGCAGAATTCCAGAGCTTCTGAAAGATGAGCCTGTCCTGTGGCTGATGAACAAGGTATGAAGACACTAAATCCCTCTGAGGGAGTCTAGCAAGGCCTTGCCCCTGACTGGCCTTTCTGGAAAGATGGGATGAGTTCACCCAGAAAAAAAGGGATGGGGGTGGTTTCAAGGAAGAGTCTTCCTTGTCAGAAATGAGACAGTGAAAGATCTTGGGTTTTCTGTTGATTTTCCCAGTTGTTCTCACAGCCCAAGACACATAGTTTGGCCATGATGTCATCTGACATGGATAGACATGCCACAGCCAGAAGCTGTCAAGCAGGTCCTGGGTTATGATGGAGGGCGGGAGGGATATGCAGTTTGAGTAATGTTTTCCAGTAGGGTATTATCATCCATCTCATCACTGATGGAGGGGATAGAATTGAACTCCTTAAAATACTCAAAACCAGCTTTTCTGTATCACCCCCAAAGACCCTGATTTTCCAAGTTAAAATCCTGTATTTAGCAGTCTTGTCTTTTGTCATGCTGGGAAGTATTTTCAGATCATCCAGTTGAATGTATATGATGAATTTCAGTCATTTATCTATTAATTCATGCAATCAATGGATCATTCAGTCATTTGGTCTATGGTTCAGTTGGTCATTTGGTCTCATTCCATTGGTCCATTGATTTTTCAGTCTTTCAGTCATTCAACAAACAGCCATTGCATAACTTTATATCAAGAGCTCTGTTGGTTTGGGGCATCCCACAGTGGTTAAAAAAAAATTCACAGGATCTTCTTCTGGGGAAGGCAGATGTTAAACAAAAGATTACAGCCAAAGGTGATGAATGAGGAGCATTGTGATAGGAAAAGCAAGGGCCCTGAGGGAAAGGATGATCAGTTTGGCTGGATATTACAGTTCTCTGTCACCTAAAATATCAGATTCCCGTGACTTAACTTTCAGGGTTTCTAAATAAATAACTCCAGATAGCCCTCTACTAGAAAGAATTAGAGATCATATTTGTGAAGCTTTTGATATGTGGTCAGGCCCTGAACTAAGTGTTTTACAAAGATGGTCATAGTTAATCCTTGCAATAACTAAGAGTTAGGGCTTACATGCTAGTAAAGTAATGCTCAAAATTCTCCAAGCCAGGCTTCAGCAATACATGAACCGAGAACTGCCAGATGTTCAAGCTGGTTTTAGAAAAGGCAGAGGAACCAGCAAATTGCCAACATCCGCTGGATCATCGAAAAAGCAAGAGAGTTCCAGAAAAACATCTATTTCTTCTTTATTGACTATGCCAAAGCCTTTGACTGTGTGGATCACAATAAACTGTGGAAAATTCTTCAAGAGATGGGAATACCAGACCGCCTGATCTGCCTCTTGAGAAACCTATATGCAGGTCAGGAAGCAACAGTTAGAACTGGACATGGACCAACAGACTGGTTCTAAATAGGGAAAGGAGTGCACCAAGGCTGTATATTGTCACCCTGCTTATTTAACTTATATGCAGAGTACATCATGAGAAACGCTGGGCTGGAAGAAGCACAAGCTGGAATAAAGATTGCTGGGAGAAATATCAATAACCTCAGATATGCAGATGACACCACCCTTATGGCAGAAAGTGAAGAGGAACTAAAGATCCTCTTGATGAAAGTGAAAGAGGAGAGTGAAAAAGTTGGTTTAAAGCTCAACATTCAGAAAACTAAGATTGTGGCACCTGGTCCCATCACCTCATGGCAAATAGATGGGGAAACAGTGGCTGACTTTATTTTTCTGGGCTCCAAAATCACTGCAGATGGTGATTGCAGCCATGAAATTAAAAGACACTTACTCCTTGGAAGGAAAGTTATGACCCACCTAGATAGCATATTAAATAGCAGAGACATTGCCAATAAAGGTCCATCTGGTCAAGGCTGTGGTTTTTCCAGGGGTCATGTATGGATGTGAGAGTTGGACTATGAAGAAAGCTGAGTGCTGAAGAATTGATGCTTTTGAACTGTGGTGTTGGCGAAGACTCTTGAGAGTCCCTTGGACTGCAAGGAGATCCAACCAGTCCATCCTAAAGGAGATCAGTCCTGGGTGTTCATTGGAAGTACTGATGCTGAAGCTGAAACTCCAATACTTTGGCCACCTCATGTGAAGAGTTGACTCATTGGAAAAGACCCTGATGCTAGGAGGGATTGGGGGCAGGAGGAGAAGGGGATGACAGAGGATGAGATGGTTGGATGGCATCACCGACTCTATGGACATGAGTTTGAATAAACTCCGGGAGTTGGTGATGGACAGGGAGGCCTGGCGTGCTGCGATTCATGGGGTCACAAGAGTCGGACACGACTGAGCGACTGAGCTGAACTGAACTGAGGGCCTCTTAAGTATCCCCATTTCACAGATGAAGAAGCTGAGGCTCAAAGAGCATTAGCAACTTGTCTGTAGTTGCACAGAATGAAGTGGCAGAGCCAGGAATGAACCCTGTTCTCTCTGCTTCCAGAGCATGTGGTGCTATCCACAGATGCTTTTTTCCTACTCATGCCTGGTAACTGGGAATCCTGTAACAAAAGGAGAGAACCCAAGGCAAAGAGGACCCTTCCTAGCTTACTCCCAAAGAGCCAAGTGCTCTGCAGTGAGGCTGGCAGCCGATGGGAATAAGAGCAAGGACTTGGGGTGACCAAGTCAGAGAACATCTTGGGGTGAGCTGTGTTCCTGCATCCGAGAAAGCCTGAGAAGTCTACGGGAAGCTGTTTGTAACAGCAGAAAGACCTTAGGCAATCCAGCCCAGAAATAAATCAGTCTTATGCTCATGCATGCATTTTAAATGTAGCTAGAGTAATACAAACTGAATTAAGAAACTACTGCCCGCATGACATCTTTATTTGGTTGTAAAACACTCTATTACACACACTCGCTTGCTTTTTCGATGATCAGAAAAAGAAAGTGAGTCAGTCATTTCTGCAAAAATAAATCCTGTGTTTCAAAAGAAAATAGTTTTCTTAGAGAACACAGCCTTCTTTCTATTTTTTCCCCACTCCTATGTCCCCTCCTCCCATTCAGTAATATGTATCTCCTGTCCAGATGTTAGATGACTTTGAACTAATTTGGAAGTCTTCATGCTTAATTTAGAAGTGATTCACATACACATTGAGTAGTATCCAAGTTTGGCCAGAGATGGAGATAGTTGTAGGATGTGATTCAGGCTTGCCAGTGAGAGGTCAGCCTTCTATCACTTGAGATGTGACTGAATCACTATGGTGACTCAGCTTGAGTCTCTACGACTGTGGACATATGGTGAGCATGCTCAGCAGCTTCTTTTAGTGTCTGCCACGTGGTTTGAGTTGATTCTCTGCTAATGGGCACATATTCTCAGTGGAGATGTGAGTGGGTCACGTTTCCTTATATCTCTCTGTCCGTTTGCTTTGGTATCTGCCGTTACCACAGGCTTAGTTCATCCATCATCCCTTCCCCAAAGGGACTCTTTTACCTGATGTCTTACTATCCTTAAAGACTGTGTGTACTCAGTCATGTCCAACTCTTTGAGACTCCATGGACTGTAGCCTGCCAGGCTCCTCTGACCATGGGATTTTCCAGGCAAGAATACTGGAGTGGATTGTCATATCCTTCTGCAGGAGATCTTCCCAGCCCAGAGGTCAAACCTGTGTCTCCTGCATTGGCAGACAGATTCTTTACCGCTGAGCTACTGGGGAAGCCACATCATTAAAGACTGTCCGTCATTAAGGAGGAATAAATCAGGAGTTGGGGATGAACAGATACACACTATTATATATAAAAAAGATAAAGACCTTCGGTATAGCACAGTGCACTGTAAGTAATATCTTGTAATAGCCTATAATGGAGAAGAATCTGAAAAAGAATATATATATGTAAATAGTCACCCACTCCAGTATTCTTGCCTGGGAAATCCCATGGACAGAGGAGCCTATAGTCCATGGGGTCACAAGAGTTAGACACAATGTAGAAACTAAACAACAAATACACACACACACACACACATATATATATACACATAGGTTTATATGTATATACACACACATATATAACTGAATCACTTTGCTATGCCACTGAAACTAACACATTATAAATCAGCTAAACTTTAATTAAAAAAAAAAAGACAATTCCTTCCTTTCCAGAGTCACAAATAGCATCAGAATCCAAGTAGTCTGCCTAAATGCCATATAACTACAATGGTACTGTCTCTGCTAGTGCAGTATTATGACTGTCACCACCATCTGCACTCCTGTTAGTACCAGCAGGTGATACTGTGTAACACTTACCGTGTTACAGCCACTGGTTGAATTCTTTACATGCTGTGTCTCCATTCATCCTTGTACCATTTGCATTTGGTGGATGCTATCTGGATCCCTCTTTTGCTGAAGAAGCAAAAGGAAGGGTCAGATAAGCAAAGGAATTCACCTGAGAGTTTGAAGTGAAGTGAAGTTGCTCAGTCGTGTCCGACTCTTTGCGACCCCATGGACTGTGTAGCCTACCAGGATCCTCAGTCCATGGGATTTTCCAGGTAAGAGTACTAGAGTGGGTTGCCATTTCCTTCTCCAGGGGAACTTCCCCACCCAGGGATCGAACCCAGGTCTCCCGCATCATAGGCAGACGCTTAACCATCTGAGCTACCACCTGAGTGTTAGCCATGGGTAAATGGCAGAGGTATTTTGTAAACCTGATTTACTTGACACTGTACGGTAACCACCTCATCAGTGCCTTCTACCTTCCTGATCTTTTTCACCACCTCATATCCAGTCCCCTCTGTGCTGTTGTTTATGTGATACTGGTGGCTTGGCATTCGCCATACTCAGAGGAACACGGCGGCAGGAGCAGCAGAGTCATTTCCAGAGGTCACAACTTTTAACCTACTGATACTTCAACTACAGTCTGCCTCATCCATCAAAGAAAATAACCGGGAGGAAAGCAGAAACCTGGATTAGAAATGGATTCTTCAGGAGGAGATTGTTGAGCCTCTCTGTGATACTTTTCTTATCAATATCCAGGCAAGAGAGCCATTCTCAAAGTCCTTTCGTTCTGCCTCATAGACTTTTTCCCCCTTATCACACTATTATTACAATTTTGTTTCCTGAGGATTTTAGCTTGTTCTTTGTAGGAATAGTCTAAGGGCAACTAAAAGGTTTTGTGCAAACTGTGTTTCCCTAGGTTGGTTGACTCTGATCGCTACTCAGGAGGACCTGATGATGTGTTTGGACATTGGAAAGCATTCCATGGTTTCTAATTTCAAGGTAGAGGGGTTACTCCCACAGGCAAGAGTAGCTCCTGTCCTGCGGACTCCACCATGGCTTCCTGGTCAACCAGTCCTTCCAGGCCAGGTTTAGATTCCTTGGGCCCCAGAATTCCCTGCTCAAAGGAGCCCAATCCCATTTTCAGAGCAGAGCAGGTCTCTTCCCTGGGGCTATTCTCTTCCACGGAGAATGGTGGAGGGAACCGGGAGGTGTCTGTTTATGGGGTGTGGATCGAGTTTGAGAATCTGCATATGTGTGAGTAAAGACCACTTAGAGTGTGGGGCAGAAAAGGAAGATGGAAACATACTAGAAGCCAGAGGGGAATCTAAGAGTTTGGAATTCAAACCTAGCCTTCCAGGTAGTTTTAAAGACATTTATCATGGTAGGAAGGTAAACCATATTTTTATTGAGCAGTGTGTTATCTGGGTTAATAGCTTCTGTATATTCAGACAAATAATATGTAAGCCTCTGCTGGTACCCTTTCCCCTGGGTTCCTCAAATATTAGGAATAGGCCTTTAGCTACCACTAGGGTGATCATTCGGAGAAGGCAATGGCACCCCAGTCCAGTACTCTTGCATGGAAAATCCCATGGACGGAGGATCCTGGTGGGCTGCAGTCTATGGGGTCGCTAAGAGTCGGACACGACTGAGCAACTTCACTTTCACTTTTCACTTTCATGCACTGGAGAAGGAAATGGCAACCCACTCCAGTGTTCTTGCCTGGAGAATCCCAGGGACGGGGGAGCCTGGTGGCCTACCGTCTATCAGGTCACACAGAGTTGGACACAACTAAAGCGACTTAGCAGCAGCAGCAGCAGGGTGACCATTTGTCCTATTTTATCTGGAATAAAGGGGTTTGCCAGAATGCTGGAGGGAAGGCAGTGGCACCCCACTTCAGTACTCTTGCCTGGAAAATCCCATGGATGGAGGAGCCTGGTAGGCTGCAGTCCATGGGTCGCTAAGAGTCGGACATGACTGAGCGACTTCACTTTCACTTTTCATTTTCATGCATTGGAGAAGGAAATGGCAACCCACTCCAGTATTCTTGCCTGGAGAATCCCAGGGACGGGGGAGCCTGGTGGGCTGCTGTCTATGGGGTCTCACAGAGTCGGACACATCTGAAGCGACTTAGCAGCAGCAGCAGAATGCCGGATTGAAGCTGCTAATGGAGAAAGACCTAGGCAAAAAGTGAGCTGATCTCTTGAGAAACTCACTATCTGTAATATACTGACTGTTCTTGGTTTGTTTAACTAAACAAAACTCAAGACTCCTTTTTGGGGCAAGAAAGAGCTTCTATTTATGTTTTCATCATAATAGCACCCTAGAAATTCCATTTAATGATAGACCTGTTCACGGAGTCAGGAGAAAATTAAAGGTCATTTAACCACAGGCAGGCCTCCTGTCTCCAGGCAGGATGCTGCCATTAGCCGTGGCCTTTGTAAAAGTGCCACCCAAATCAACAGCAAGTGTTGAAGTGCCCGCTAAAAGAAGAAACGTCATAAGAAGGAAATCAAAATAGGTTTTTTTTAAAATCTGGGATGGTCTTATTTTCTCCACGAACAGGGAGACTGGACTGGTTCCACCAGCATTATTCCTATCCCATTTCTGACTGTGTTGTCTAAAATGACTCCATGCCAGAGAGAGCCTACAGGTAACCAAGGACTGTGGATATTTTGGGGGTATTTGGCACCTGAAAGAAGACTAGATGGGAGCATCTTTAACCAGACAACTCTCTAGGCAGTATTGAGAGGTAGACAAAGCTCGTCTCTACTGAAATTGCTGCTTCTACTTTTCCTGAGTTCCTGGGAATAAGACATCCTTTCATTTATTGAATGAGGCCAACAGGAGTAGCTTTCCAAGCAAAAGGAACTGCAAAACCAAGGCTCTGCAGCAGGAATATACTTGAAAATCTAAACGCAGATGAGTGGGGTGGGCTGGCAGAAGGGAAATATGGGACAAGATGGGATCTTAGGGGCGGGGAGGGGCCAGGTCACCTAAGAGCTAAGAGCCACAGTAAATGTTTCCGATTTTGACAAGAGTGATGGAAGCACAGCGTGGTAGGCTGAATTGTGAGTCCCCCAAAGAGATCCACACCCTGACCCTGGAACGTGTCACAGGCAGAAGCGGACTTTGCAGATGTGGCGAAGTTAAGGATCTTCAGGTGGGAAGATGATCCTGGATTGTCTGGGTGGGCCCTGAGTGCCACTCCATGTCTCCCTGAGAAGGCGAAGGCAGAGGGAGCGTTGTCACAGGAGAAGAGAGGCAGTGTGATCAGTCAGGGAGTGGGTGGGGTGACGGAGTCACAAGCCAGGGAGCGCCAGCAGCCTGCTGAGGCTGCAAGAAGCAGTGAGCAGGTTCTCCTCTGGAGTGGCCAGCGGGAGCCACAGTGACTGCGGCCCAGGGACACTGCTTTGGGCTTCCAGCCTTCAGAACTGTGGGGTGGGAAAGTTTTCCTATAAACCACCATGTTTATGGTGATTTGTTACTACAGCCAAAGGAAGCGGATACAGGCACTGCTTAACTTTAGGCTGGAGTGTGATTTGATAGGTTTTGCATCTTTTGGTGACCACTTTGAGGGCTTTGTGGAGCAGAGAGCAGAGGCAGGCAGAGGTGGAAGCTGAGAGACCAGCTGGGAAGTTGTTGGCAGAGCTGTGATGCAGCAGTGGAGGTGGAGAGAGGTGGAACTTTCAAGATTTTATGCTCTGGAGGTTGAGTGATGAGACTTGCTGACAGATGGCTGTGGGGAGAAGCAGGCCGTGAACAGGCTCATCAGCAGCCGAATGTGAATGTCGATGTGCTCTTTCTTCTGAGGAAGCTTCTGATTTTAAAAAGAAGCAGGAGGATAACCCAGTGGTGGGATTTTAGGCCCTGTGTAACAGTACAGATGTGGAGAAAGTGCGTAGGGGGTTGTGGGCTTGGGAACTCGCCCTGCAGTCCATTGTGTCGCTTGGTCTAGCTGACCGGCTGCGTTCATAAGCTGTCACCAGTCCTTTTCCAGAAATAGATGGACTGCTCATCAACCAATGACACCTTCCTTGTCATTTCAAAGGACATTTTTGTGATGCTTCTGGGTAGGGGAGGCATATAGAAGATCTGGTCTGAATGCCACAATGATGATGTCCTTATGACATTTCAGAGGCCCCCCCCATCCTGGCTCACATTCTGGCATGTGTCCGATTCACCAGGGAAGTTTCTTCATGAAACAGATTGGAGAGGTGAGGCTGCAGAGATTCTGACCCTAAGCTGGGGCACCATGTAGGACAATGCTTCTCAGACTTTAAAGGTTCTGATTTGGCCAGTCTGGGGGCAGCCCGAGATTCTGCATCTCAGAGTTCCCAGGTGATGCTGACGCTGCTGGCCTCTGGACTGCACTTGAAATAGCATGATGTAGGGGTCACTCTCAGATCTGTAAGCCCCACATGTTAAGGATGAGCTCGACTCCAGTTTGGATGTGAAGCTACATGTACCAGAAACAAAGGCAGCTGGACATGTGATGAGCCCTCCTGTGCAAGGGCCCAGCTGTGATGGGGGTGCCTCAGACCCTTCCCTTCTGTAAAGCAGGGGCATGCAGTGTTCTCTCCTGCTGAGCTCGCAGAGGCTCCCTGCCAAGCCTAACAGGGAGCAGCTTCCTAGACTGGATTGTGAGGCTGAGGTCTGCCAGGCTCACCCCTTCCAGAAGAGCCAGGGCCAGAAGCCTGCCTCAGCCCGGTGGTGTCCGTCTTGCTCGGGGCCTCGTGAGGGCTGGCTTGTGGTCCTCAGATTACTGTTTGTCACACACAGTCCTGGCCAAGCTTCTTCCTTACTTCAGAGCCGGCCCTGCTCACTGGTTTCCCCGTCAAGTTCCACTCCTACCTCCAGCCTCTACAACCCTGCCAGATATTAATCCCTTGCTTCCTATGTTCCCTTCTTCTTCTCTCTAGGCCTGAGGAGTCACAGTTTAACTCAGAAGCCATCCTCATACGATGGGGAAGGATATCTGTGGTGATGAGAGAGAGGAGCAGGATCTGGGCCTAAAGAGAGACACTGCAAACTGGTGGTTAAGAGGGTAGATTTATCTCAGTATAAATCCCAGCTTGGTTGTACCTCATCTGGGTGACTTTGGACATTGTTGGGGCCTCAGTTTTCCAGTCAATAAAATGGGGGAAATAAAACTTGATTCTCAGGGTTGTTGTTTTAAAGGGTCAATGAGCTGATGCACTTTTAAAATTAAAAGGCTTTATTTTGCAAGGGGCACATTATAAGGGCAGTTCAGATTAGCCACTGCTGTCTGTCTTTCCCTCTTCTCTCCTAACCTGGCCATCATCGTCCCTCCTCTCCCTGCTCTTAGGATCTTGAGCCTTTAGTTGAGGTACAGTCCTCAGCATGTCCTGCAGGTGAAATTCCAGAGGTAGGAAGAATTGATTGTATTCCAGAGACCATTTTTTTTTTAACTGCCCCATGGGCATGGTTTGGGGCTACCCACTCTGCTGGGCTGGCCACAGCCCTTTAAAAGGAAATGAAGGGAAGTGCTGACGATTCCGGCCATTAGTCCAGACTTGAAACAAACAGGAATCTCTAGGTCCAAACATTTCCCCTGTAAAGCTTTGTTTACCTTGGAGACCAACAGCAACACAATTAGGTTTCAATATCAGCAACATGGAAAAGTTTGAGGTCAAGGGCAGTGGAAGCCTTTTAAAAATCTAGTGTCTGGGACCAGAGTTAATGCCTTCCTTCCTAGATTGGGAGGCGGAGACATTTCAGGGTTGCCCCATCGTATTAAATAATGAGGAGTTGGCATTAGGTTTGATGTATGGTCCTCCCTAGTCGTTTGGAGTAGACTCTTTGAATCAGTGCAGTTAAGGCCCCAAGATGAGCGTTGGCTGGGGCCCTGCCTCCCCCACAGCCAGCCAGAGTAGACGTTGTTGTCCATGGGCCACCTATGGAGAAGAAGTAGAGGCTTTGGCTGGGGTTCATTCACCTACATGCGTCACCAGATGTTCCTCAAGTACCTGGTACACGTCAGTCGCTGGCGGACATGTGGCGGTACAGCTGTGAAGGAAATGCAGGAACCCTTGGCTTCAGGGAGCCTGTCTTCTGTTGTAGTTACGGTGCATGTTTAGGTCTTAGAAAATATCTGTTTGCTTCAGCCTGAATTCAGAGACATCAGGGATTTCAGGACCTGGGTTTGGTTGGGAGAGCAAAGATTATCTCACCTATTGGTGCCTTATCTTTCTTAGGGTCTCTTGAGCTACACCCCACAGGCCTACAAACCCTGTACTTGACCAACTTCAGGAGCAAAGAAAGAGCCCAGAGTCAGCAACAGAGGCAGCCACGGTTTAATGGATGGGGGATCTTACATGTCTGAAGCAAGGTCTCATAGCAACACTACTGTGCCGTGGAGAGCAGGCAGGATGTGGTGCCAGTCTTTGCTCTGGCGTCAGGGAGGGGAAAGTTACCAGTTATAAGGGGAATTGATGTCAGGTTGGCTCATAGGTTACCATGGAAACGAGCAGAGGAGCATACCCCTCAGCACCCCTTTGTTAAGCCATCATGGTGAATAACCTTAGACCAGTCACTAGCCTGGGGCAAGTATGTAAGAATGTCAGTCAGGTGAGTCGGGTGTAAGTGAGGTAGGCACTGGTCCAGCAGGCGATGTTCAGAGAGCAAGAGAATGGCCATCTTGAGGTGCATACTTCTATGAGAATATTAAGAAGCTGTGAGCCTGTATTCCAGTCCTGAAAACTTCTGTCTTCAGTTTCAGAAAGTTTTTATTTCATCCTCTCTTCCTCCCCAACTTCCAGCTTCTGATCTGGTTCTAGCAGAACATTCCTCAGCATCTTTGCTAAGAGGGGCTTACCACAAAGTGTGTGTGTGTGTGTGTGTGTGTGTGTGTGTGTATTTTTTTTCTTAAGAGATGGGAACTTGCTGCCTTTCCAGGCAGCTCACTTCATTTTAGAACTGTGTTGACTATGAACCAGTTTCTTGTTTCCCCATGTTCTCTGCCTCCAAGCCTCGAGACTGAAATCTTCCACCTTATTCACCAGTGTCCTGATTTTTACTTCTACTAACCCTTCTGGGTTTGGGGGCTTTTATGGGCTTGACTACCATCGTTTTCCCTGAAAGGGAAAGACTCCAGTAACATTTCTTCTACTAGTCTTTCCATAAAGATACTGGCCTGGGATAGGCCTCCTTAATCTCCTCCGCCCTCTGTTTACCTTCTTATCTGAAAATATGACTGGATTTGCAGATTAGCCAAAGGAAACAGAGACATGTTTTTAAGGCTGGCGACTTGCTTTTTAAGCCTGCCGGTATTTATAAAAGCTTAAATGACTTCTCTGTTCCTTGTGTTGTGTGGGAGGAAAAACTCTTACCTACAGCGGGCTGGGAGAACAGTGTCAACAAGCTCCCCCAGCCCCCCTCCACCCCTTTCCTGCTGAAAGCTGGTTTTCTTTTTAACCCAATGTCCAGGCTGGGTGAAATCCTTCAAAAGGAGAGAGCCAGAGACTCAACTAGGAGAGTTCTTTCAGAAGGGAAAGTAGTGCAGGCAGGTCACAGCCCTTTAAAAGTGTTTTTACCCAAAAAAATGTCAGCGGAAGATTTTGGAAATAACTGGGTCTCGTCATCTACTGGACAAGAGCTGGGTCATGTTTAAAAGCACCAGGCCCAGTGGAGTGGAAAGGTTGCATTGATTCAGAGTCGGTGAAGCCGTGAGGCAGAGAGAATCGGTGTGGAAGGAATTTTATTTTCTTTAGCTCACTTGAAGCTGTTTTCCAGCCACATGCACACCATGAGCATGCGGCCAACCACCACCCCACAGAGGGTGCCTGTGTGCTGGGTCCTCACCGTGTCCCTGCGAGAAGGAACCATTGGCATCCTTGCCATTGGTCCTTGGCATCTCAGGATTGGACTAACAGCGACTCTGAGTTCACAAAACATGCGAAAGCTTACATATTTTAACAGTGTAGGGACCAGTCATGGCCTGAACTTAAAGAAGTGCAGGCACTAATTCGCACCTCAGCATAGGGGTCCCTCCTCCCGTCACCTGTGCCGCCCCTTGGAGACAGCCATTGTTTTGAACCCAATTCCCACCACCCTGAGTTTTTCTGTTTACACAGTTGTGTGGCCTGTATGTACATTCATATACACATATGTGGGTATTTCATTTTCGTTTCTTTTCCTTTGTATCACAGGCTCTCACACACTGTATAACGGAGGTGCTTGGTGTATCCACGTGATACCTGACTGAGGTCATCTGTATTGCGCCCTTCTCCTGGTGTATCCAGAGTGATGGCCAGAGCAGATCCCACTGGCGGAATATCCACGGCTCATTCTTTCACTCATATGCTCCTAGGTTTTGGGTGATCACCAGACTTTTGTCCTTGTTAACAGTGTGGCCTTTGAACGTTCTGCCATGTCTCGGTTTTCCAAAGTGGTTTTGTCCATTTACACACTTATCAGCAACGTAGGAGCATCTCATTATTATTCTGTGGGCTGGGGTTTCTGGTAGCTACTGACAAGAGACCTAGCTGTGTGTGTTTCATATACAAACCTGGCCGTGCTGTGAGAACTGTTTAAACATTTTTTTTTATTGGATTGTAGTTACTTTACACGAACTTGGGCAAACTCCGGGAGTTCATGAGGGACAAGGAGACGTGGCATGTACAGTCCATGGGGTCGCAGAGTCGGACACAACTGAGCGACTGAGCAACGACATAGTCGCTTTCGAGTGTTGTGTTAGTTTATTCTCTGCAGCAAAGTGAAGCGACTACACGTGTACACATGTTCCATCTTGTTTGGATTTCCTTCTGATCTAGGTCGTGACAGAGCGCTGAGTAGAGTTCCCTGAGCTCCGCAGGGGGCTCTGCATAGTATCAGTAGCATATGTATGTGTGTGAGTCCCGGTCTCCGAGTTCATCCCACCGCCCCCCGCCCCCTTCAGCATGCACACCTTTGTTCTCTTCATCTGTGTGTCTGTTTCTGTTTACACAAGGAGAACTTGAGGTCACCTCTCATTTGGCAGAAGGGGCTCACGGCGTCAGGACTCAGGCTTCCCTTGCACCATCTCCCCCCACCCCGCACCGCATCTGCGCGGGCCTCAAGGAGGACGCTCCTCTTCTGGCAGCGTCTCTCTAAGCCTCAGGGACGCCCGCTGAGTGGCCAGACTGGGCTTCAGGTCCTGAGCCAGTTCTTGTTGTCGGTGCCACGGAATATGCCAGTAGATGAGACCTGGCTCCATCAGGTGCCCTTGGGACTGAGAGCGGAGTTCTCCGCTCCCAGACTCCGGGAACCCATGTGGGAGATGGTCATTCCCCTCCAAGAAAATGAGCGTGATGCTCCCAGAAGAGAGGAGGGGTGCTAGGCAGGCAAAACTAAACCAAACCTAAAAGGCAAGTTTTTAGAAACAAAAACGGCTCCATTTATTATCATAAGAGCTCAGGCAGGGAGCCCCTGACATGTCCATGTGGAAACCTCCTGTATGTCTCTCCGAGCTCACAAAGACCTGGGATTAACGAGGGGAAAACAGTCCTAGAACCTGGCTCTTTGTGTTTCTTCCAGTTTATCTCTCTTATCTCCATTTTTGGATATTTTCAGGCTGGGGAAATGTGACCCTTTGGAATACATTTTTAATATTGTTTCTCATCCAAGAAGGCCCTTGCTTTTATAGCTGCTCCTGCAAACCTACCGCTGTCACTGTTTTCATTCTTACCGTTGCCAAAGGTGAGTTCCAAAGACTGGGTCAGGACATTTGTGTGAGAGGGTAAAGTTCATTCCCAAAATATTTTTGAAGCTTCAGGGTTGCCATAGTTGCAGATGTTAGCAAGGTTACATGTCTCTAAGAGGTCTGGGGTGTCTCTTGTGGCTTTGAGAAATCTACATTCTTTAGAGAATTCTTTTCCCGGCTGAAACCATTTCTCAATGGGCAGGGTTGGACCATAACAGACAGACACCCACAACCCAAGGAACAGGCATCTGATTAGGGATTCAGACTTGCAGTCAGATTTGTGTCAAAATCCTGGCTCTACCCCATTTTAGCTATGTGATCTTAGACAAGTTGCTTAACCTCTCTGAGCTTAACCTTTATGTCTGTCAAATGAGGATAACACTAGTGTTGAGAAGACTAGATGAGACAGTGTATGTAAAACTTAGGTCAGGGAGAGAACAGACCCAGTCTTTGTCCTTAAGAAGTTAATAATAAAATGATTATTAATACAGTAGACAAGTCCCTATAGTGTATTACAGCAGGAATGCCTGTGCTGGCTTCTAGCTCAGTCTGGATTCCAGCCCTGGGTATCCACTTAACAGCTATGCGACCTTACCTCCTTGAGTTTTATTTACTATTCTTGTTTGTAAAATGAGGGTGAGGATACCACCTCATGGGACAAAGATGTGAGTTAAAGCAGTTTCAGTAAACCACTTGACGTGATGCCTGGCAGAAAGCACGTGCTCAGCCAGCAGAGTTACCCTTCCCCTTTTCTTTCTGAGAAGCTGGAGCCAGCCCCTGTCCCTGCAGTGAGAGTGGGGTGGCTAATGTTAGCCAGTTGAATTCAGCGGGGTTGAGAAGAGAGAGTGTTCACAGCCTGTTTCAGACACGGGCAGTCCAGTGTGGACAACTGCCAAATCCCTGCCTCTGGGTATCCAGGGAGTTCTCATTATGTTACTTCCCCTTTTACAGGGTTTGACTTATAGAACAACTGCCGTTGCTGTGTGCATGGCAAACATCATTTGAGAAGTGGGGAAGCCTGGTCCAATGACCAGGAGGAACCTCAGCTGTTTGTGTGTGGGCAGGGTTGCCCCCTGGTAGCTAGCCTGTTCCACATGTGGCCTGAGTGCAAAGAACCGTGTGACATTTTACTGCCACGACCCCAACTGGAGAATGCTTTGGGAACAATTAATTGTGGTGTAAGAATCTGGGTGGGAGTGCTTGGCTTCCAGAGTGAATAATTCTCTGAAGACAAACCGTCCCAGGCTGCCTCCTGCCAAGAGAACGCTGTTTCTCGTCCTGGCACTTGCTGTAGCTGGGCTCGCTGAGCAGGAGCCAGATGATAGGCAGGTCCGGTCAGAAGCGGGAATACACAAGGATGGATTTGCCTGGAGCTGGGAGACTTACAGATTCCCTTTGGGGGCCCTCGGTGGTGGGACGTGGTGAGGATATATACTGATGCTCGTTGCTGGTAACTTTCTTCTCTCCCTAACCTGCTGTCTCTTTTCTGTTTAAACGCATTCCTGTCTTCCCTTCCAGTCTTGTTTCCAACTCTGCCTTCTGTGTCTTTCTCATCGTCTGACCCAAAAGTGTCTTGCAGGGCAGCCCTGCTAGCAGTCAGCTTGAGAGAAGTGGAGAGCTCTCCATCTGCCCGACTAATCCCCTTAAAATGCATTACCCAATGTCTTCTTGCAAGGGACTGAAAGTCTTACTCGGCCATGTGACACTAGAATTTTAGAAGGTCCGTGTTCTAGGGAAAATCGATTACCCAGGAGATTAGCACCAAAATCCACTGATGCCCGATGTGCTGTTCAGCTATTGCTGGATAACAAATAATCCCAGAATCTTAGAACAAGGAGTGTTTTGCTCATAGCTCTGTGCATTGACTTAGGTTGTGCTGGGCTGGCTTTGTTCCACAGGGCTCCGGTCTGGGGCTAAGTGGAGGGGTCTGTGTGTCCCTGGGGAAACCCATTTCATGGGGATGGCAAATGTCAGAGGATAAGCACAACTGCACAAGCACATTTCAAGCTGCTACTTGTGTTGCATCTGCTAACATCCTGTTGGCCAAATCAAGTCACATTACCACACCCAAAGAGAAGGGGAAGGGTCGTACAATTTGCCTAATTGTGGAGGAACTTCATTGTTTCATGGCAAGGGGCACAAAATGCAGGGAGGAGTGAAGAATTGAGGCTGATAATTCAGTCTGTGACCGCCTGTAACACCTGAGTATGAATTAGGTAGCTTAGGCCAAGAAGAGCAGCAATGGGAGAACCTGGCAGGTAGGTCTCACACAGTTCCATGAGGGGAGGAGAGAAAAACATAAATAAAGCCTGTCTGTTCTCTAGATGTGGCAGAGATTTGGGGCCTGAAGACAATGTGAGGCCATTGGATAACTAGGAGCAGTGGTTCTCAAACTTAAGCATGTATCAGAGTTAACCTGGAGAGCTTGTTCACACAGACCACTACACAGTCCTTCCAGAATTTCTGGGAGTAGAGAATTTATACTTTCAACAAATTTCTAGGTAATGCTCACGCTCTTCATTCAGGAACTACATTGCGAGAACCACTTCCCAAGGACACAGTTATGACTGAAGACAAGTGTTGTTCGTTACTGATGGTCTTCCCTCTCCCCTTGGATTCCATGCCAGTTCTGTTTCCTTCATTCCCATTCACCTCCGTCTTGATTCTGTGCCCCCTTTTCTTTCCAGAGTGCTGGTCAATCCTTCTCTGTCTCCCTAACTCCTTGACATACATTTCCCCTTTCATTTCCCCTGGAAGACATCAGAACCCAGAGTGTGTGTGGCTGGAGTGTGCCCGTCACACACATCAGATACAGCTTAGCAGCTGAGTCACAACCTTCTGGAGGAAAACACTCCATGTTTTGGATGAAGATCACCGTCTATGGGGTCGCACAGAGTTGGACACGACTGAAGTGACTTAGCAGCAGTAGCACTAGTCAATACAGAGATAATAAATATCCCAAGGAGTATGTATGTCCCTTGGTTCTAGTTATGACAGTTTTTTTTTTTTTGCATCTGTGCTACATCATGTATTTGTACTTTCTCTTCAAAAATGTGTTTGGTGCCTGGTGTCAGCCATCACAAGGCACTGACTATAATGACTTCTGAGGGCTGAAGATGGTCCCCATGGGACCATAACAAATGTGTCATGAAACTTATCTGGGATTTTGGGAAGTGGTTGGACCTCAACTCAATTCACGCTCACAACCCAACTCACCAACGCCAGCGCCATCATTCACTCCCAGCGAGCCCAGCTCAGCCTCCTGGGCTTGAAGTACATAGTGGCCAAGATGATGGTTGCTCTAGCATGTGCTTCAGCTCCTGTCTGAGCAAATCAGTGACCTCGAGATGTCTGTAGCTGGTTCTCAGAGAAACAGAAAGATAGAAGAGGAGGCAGCTGCTGCACGGGAACCCACCCGTGGCTCCTTAATGCCTTCCACTCTTCTGCAACTGGGGCCTGGGTCATGCACAAAAAATCCCCTTTCTTCCTTTTCCTGTAGACCTCAGGGTCTCAGTCTGCTATGTCCTTGGCCATAACACGCATCATCCTTGGGGACTTTCTGGCTCCCAGGCCTGGCTGGGGGTGGAGCAATCCTCTTTCTTTCTCCTGTTGCTCCAGAACACATTCCCAAAGGGCCATTAAAGTCAGTTTAATGCTGACTACCAGAGGACATCACAGTCACATGGACCATTGGTTTACAGATTTTGTCTCTGAGATAGTAAATAAAAGCATCATGTTCTTTATTTTCTTGGTTGCAGGCCCTGTAAATTCTGATTGCTTTCAGTTTGGCTTGAGTGCGGAAGGCACCTTCAGTGGAGGTGCCCTTGTTTCTGTCAAGGACTGAATGACTTGAATCTTCTCAGTGTTAGTTTTCTACTGCTGTGAAACCACTTACCACAGATTCAGTTATTTAGGACCACAGTTGTTGACTACCTCATAGTTACTGTGGGTTTGATGTCCCGGCACTGCTTAGCGAGTCCCCCACTCAGTCTCACCTTCCAGCCGTCCAGGAGTCAACCAGGGCGGTGGGCTCACCAGTTCAACTGTGGGAAGAGTCACCTCTGAGCTCCCCTGGGTGGTTGGCAGAGCCCATCTGCTGCGGTTGTAGTACCAAGATCCCCGTTTTCCCCCTGGCTATCACTGGAGGACCACTCTCAGCTACTGGCCACTCTCAGAACCCTTTGCCACATGGCCCTGACCATCGTCTGTCTCACAACATGACGGCCAGCAGCAGAGAGACTTCTCTCCTTCCGGTCGCCCAAGGTAGAGTCTCACATGATCCTGTGTAGGAGTCACAGCCCATCATCCCTGCAAGTTTTGTTTTCATTGTGTATTTTTAGTTCATTCAACAAATGAACTAATATCATTTTTTCTGTTTTTTAAAATTGATTTTTATCGGAGTATACTTGCTTTACAATGTTGTGTTTCTGCTGGACAGCAAAATGAATCAGTTATATGTATCCATATATCCCCCCTTGTTTGGACACCCTGTCCATTTAGGTCACCACAGGGCACTGAGTTGCCTGTGTTGCAAGTTCTCATTAGTTATCTATTTTATACATAGTGTCAATAATGTGTGCATGTCAACCTCAATCTCCCAATGCATCCCATCCACCCCCACTCAACAAATACTGATGGAACACCTATCAGATCCTGGGCACTGTTTCAGGCACCGGGGAAACAGTTATGAACTTGACAGGTTCTCTGTTCTCATGCAGTTTTCATTCCAGTAGTGGAGAGAAACAATAAACAAAAATGTATAAGTAAGTGGCAAGTGCTGTGAAGGAAATAAAATGTGGCTGGAACATGCCAGAGGAATACTTGAAATGGAGGCAAGGTGTTATCCAACAAGTGGTGTTTGAGTTGAGCCTTGAATGATGACAAGGAGCCACCCATATTATCATTTGGAGAAAGAAAAATTAAGGTAGGGGAAGAGCAAGTGCAAAGGCCCTGTGGTCCAGAGGAACTTGGCCTCTTTGAGGAGCTGGCAGGGAAAGCCCATTGGCCGCAGCTGGAGGGACATGAAGTTGAGGATATTGGCTGTGGGCTGATCTTGTGGGGTCTACAGGGGCACAAGAGAAGTTTGGGTTTGATTCTTGTGTGATGGGCAGCCACTGGAGGACTTCAATAGGGATGTCATGTACTGTAATTATACTTGATGATGTTCGGTGTGGTTGCTTTAAAGAGAATAGAGTTTAGGGCAGCAGACATGGGAGACTGTAGGACCAGCCCATCTTGAGTCTGCTGCAGTTTTCCAGGCAGTGAGACCATTAGCTTGGGCTGAGGTCCCAGCAGTGGACTTGGGAGAAGTGATGGGAGTTGGAATGTCTTTGAACTTGCTTCATTTACCTCTGAAACATGTGAGTTGAACAGACTCTGGTCATTTAGTTGGTAAAGACATCAGTCCTCAAATTGAAGATGATCAATTTCTTCAGTTTCGTGAATGTTTGCACATTTCTCTGATGAGCTGAGGAGGTGATGGGGGTCTTTCCCATGCCTCACTCTAGCTGCCCCATCAAAGGCTCCAGCATCCATTTTCAGCCACAGGAGGGCTTGCTCCAACATGAAGACTCACAAAGTAGTTAGAACTTCACTGACTGAATTCCACATGTTAGGCCCTTGTGCAAACTGACTTCTGCCCCTGTGGTGTGGCTGTGGCGTATCCATAAATATTTCCCCTCTGCTTCAAGGAAGAGAAGAGAAAGGGCCACGAAGTTCCCAGGGCAAAGGAGGGAAGCGGATTGTGTGCTGCAGCTTGAAGCCAGTGCTTCCTGTTACTGCAGAAACACAGTGTCCATTCATGACCAAGGACTCGGAGTCTAGAGTGAGAATGAATGGGTAAAGCCCTGTCCTGCTGCATCCCTCTGAACTACTTGCTTAGCTTCCCTCTGCCTTGCTTATCTCATCGGTAAAGTGGGAGTGTAATAAAACCAGCGTCATTGGATTTAACACATTCACACTTGCGAAGCGCCATTTCAGAGTAAAAGGAAATGCGATCAAGGTGTTAGCTAAATAAAAACAAGTCAGATATTGCCATTGTCTTTAAGACCCTCAGGATATAGAAGGAGCCTATTAAAAATGTGAGGTGATTTTTCTTCCTTTAATGTAAATGTCACCATATTTATTATGGAAAAAAATGTGAGATTTGGTGTCAAATGGAAATTGATTGAATCCCCAACCCTGCCATTTACAGACTATGTGACCTCGGGTAAGTAACTTCACTTCTTCAGAACATTGTTTCCTTCACTGGAAAAAGAGAAAGGATAATTAGAGAGGTGTTCCAATTAATGGCTGATGACAAGCTCTTGGCTAATAAAGAGCTTCTATTTGTAGTTGGCTGATTACTTTGGAGTAAACGCATCCCGGGTGGTGGACTTGAAGCTGTCTGTGTGATGGCAGGCGGGGAGAGGTGGCAGGAGATGTATACAGTCTGCTCTTGGACCGTCATGTCTGCTCCTGCTTCTGGGTGAAAGCGCTGCCTGCTGTTTACTGATCGCTTAACATGCATGCCCTTCCCTGGTGGCTCAGACGGTAAAGAATCTGCCTGTCATGCGGGAGAACTGGGTTTGATCCTTGGGTCGGGAAGAACCCCCGGAGAAGGAAATGGCAATCCACTCCAGTATTCTCACATAGAGAATCTGTGGACAAAGGAGCCTGGCAGGCTGCAGTCCATGGAGTCGCAAAGAGTTGGACACGCCCAAGTGACTAACACTAACATGCATGCAGATCGAAGCTGATATTAAGTGAAAGAGAATACTTCACTTAATCTTCAAAGCAGCTTTATGATGAAGGCATCACTATGATCTTTGTTCTACAATAGATTCCATCAAGGCATAGATGGGTAACTTGCTCAAGGTTATGCCCCTGGTAAGGATGCCCATTGCTCAGTTTAATGCCTTGGCCCCTGGGAAACACTCAGGAAGATATAGACATTGATATTATTGCTTCTGTGACTAAGGAAGAAATGCTTAATAGTCAGTCATTTCTGTAATGTTCCATTGGTTTTCATCAAGTCACCCCCGATTGTCATACTTCTAAAGGAACTATGAGTTCATTCTTTCCATTGACAGTGAGAGTATGAGGTACAAAGAACTACTCTCTTAATTATTTATTAATAGACAAAAGCTGAAGATTTGACTTTGCTATGTACTTGGTAGAAGGACTAGGGATGGAGAGGAGATGTGGATGTTTATTGAGTACCTACTAAGTGCTCGGTGCTTCACATGCGTTAAATTGTCCTAGAGGTAGGAAGAATCATCCTTGTCCTGCTTCCCATGCACCAGATGAAGGTGTTAGCTAAATAAAGATGAAGATACTAAGATGAACTCAGTATCTTGGAGATGAAGATGAAGATACTAAGGCTCAGAGGAATGCAGTGACCTGCCTAGTTTTACATCGGGATAAGTGGCTGTCCTGGGATTTGAACTCAAGAACGTTAGCAAAGCTTGGTTCTCTTTGCTGTACCATGCTGCTCATGCCTGGGCTCCCCTGTTGTGTGAACGTCAATGAGACTGTTTAATAGAACTCAAGTTGGGACCCTGTGACATAAATAAAGCCTTGCCAGTTACAGAGCATCCTTTGGCAGCTGGCTCAGCCCTTCTCCCTCTGACCACCGTTAGTAAGAGCAGTGGCTCAGCTCATGTCACCGCCGGTGGCTAGAAAAACACAGGGGCCCCGCTGTGGGCCTCTGATAGCGTTTACATGAAACCGCTCCATCTGTGCCCCGGCTCTGGCCGCTTGTTGAGGGAAAATAGCAGCTAGTGCTCCATTTCTGGTTACCATCTGTACCCATTCCAAAAATGAGCGCTCCATTTTAGCTCATGACTAAGTCAACTTCAAGACTGCAGACACACAACCCTACTTGTCATGACTCACAGTCATCTATTTGCTTTAGGTCCAGAGCCAGTGTCCAGAGCAGTCCTGAATTTAAGTTCTTATCTTCATGGCCAGAGGGCTGAGTGGATGAGATTACATAAGAAGTACCATCGGAAACATAGGCAAAAATATTACTGCTGTAGTATCCGGGATTTTCTGACCCAACAAATTGAATGGGAAGGTTTATCTTTTTCCTGCTTAAGAGGGGTGGCAAGCCCATATATTTTTCAAGCATGACAGGGAACCCTAGAATGTCCAAATGGAAATGGTCTCCACTTCCCATATTCAATCATTTCATTGCTCATTCCATTGCTCATCAGATGTTATTTGAGCATCTTCTGTGTTTCAGAAACTGTTGGGTGTCCAGATTAAAAGGTGAATGTGGCATGATTCTCATTAATCTGAAGCTTCTGGTCTAGGTGGGGAGGAAGCTTCAGAAAACAGTCCTATAAATACATCTAAAATTGCCACTGTGAAAAAAATTGTATGAAAGGTAAGTACAAGGTCCAGTGAAAGCACTTAATAAAAGGTCTTGACTCAAACTATGGGGGCCCTGGGCGCCTTCCCCAAGGAAGTGATATTTGAACGTGGAAGATGGAAAATGGTGGCTGAAATGGAAAACTCCAGGTAAGGAAATAGCACATGCAAGGCCTGAAGGTTGAAGACAGCATGCTTGTCCAAGGGTAGAAAGAAGGGCGGAGTGGCTGGACCATTGAGATTAAGTGGGAAGGAGGGGTAAGCTGAGACTGGGAAGCCAGGTGGGGAGGGACTTGACTCTAGGTTAAGGGTATCGCTCATCTCCCGAGAACCAGGGGAGGCACTGGAGGTTTCCAAGCCCCATGGTAATGTGATCGATACTGTCCTTTCAGCGGAGCACCTGTGGACAGTAGTGTGGAGGGAGGACTAGGTGGGTGCAGTGTGGGGATGGAGAGTTCAGGTACATCTTTTCAGGCAATAAGAGAGAGAACATGGGGAGAGAATGATGGTGGCCTGACCTGAGATGGTGGTATTAGATGAAGGAGGAAATGAAGATATTCCATTCCCAGGAAATTCAGGAAGCAGGTTGACAGAACTTGAAATTTTTTTTAGGAAGGAAGGGAAGGGGAAGAGGTACCAGAGATAAATTCCAGATTTACAGTTTATGCAGCTAGATGGATGTTAATCTCCTTTACCAATGTGGGAACATGTAAACTTTTTTCCAGGTGTGTGCAGTTCATTAGTCAGTTTAGGCTGAGGTGTGTGAAGGTAACAAATGACCCCCAAAATCTCAGTGACTTGCAAAAACAGAGGTGTATTTCTTGCTTGTGCTCTTTGGCTACAGCAGTCAGCTACATTTCTGTTGCATGTCCTCTTTGGGACCCAGGGTGGTAGGAAGAGGCTGTTCACAGGACCGAGGGAAAAGAAGGCAAAACCAGTGTTTTTAAAGCCTTAGAGATGACACACCCCATGTCTTAGTTTTCAGAGGACAAAGCAGGTCACATGGCCATGCTTGCGTATGTAATCCTCTTACAGGTAGGGGTAGACAACGCGTGTTTGAACAGTATAAAAATCTGCAGAAGGAAAATTTATGTTTCAACTTCATCATCTGTAAAACCTGGATGATGATGGCATTTACTTCATAGGATTCTTGTGATGATTGAATCAATTAACACAGGGAGAGTGCTTAGAGAATGCACACAGCATACCCTGTGTCTCAGACAGGAGAAAGAATCTGCCTAGGAGTCCTGTTTTTATATAGGCCCACTCCACCTATCTCCCAGCTATGTGGTAAAAGTTAACTTCCACCTGGGAAACACATACTGAGCATATGCTACGTGCTGAGCTGAGATTTGGATAGGAACACTTCTGGAAGGCATTTGTGGGATAATAGGGCAAAAGCGTGTGCCAACAAGTGTAGAACCCAGGGATCGTGCCGCAGTGCTAAGTCAGAGTGGTCAGCTCTGGGACTTCCATTTCTTCTTTGGTTGAGGAAACACGTCTGAAATTCCCAGGGTGTCTCAGAGATGGTGGTTCTTGACCTAGGTCTTGACACCTTGAATAGTTGGTCAGATGGGCAATGTGGAAAGGGTGTGGTGAAAAGAGGGAACGGTACATGCATGCACTCACAGAGCCGGAGCTGCCTCGTGTGTTTGTAAACTCCACACGGTGAGTGAGGAGTGTCCGCACCTGCCACTCCCTGGCCTGGGCTTCCCCACGAGTGCCCGGGTGGCAGGGTGTGTCTGATGATCCGACTCCGACCTTTCAGCTAGCTGCCTGGCTCTTACTTTGTTCAGTGAATATTTGAGCTGAGGATGGGGTGAGGAGAGGGAGTTAATTTCAGTTGGAGAACAGTTGTTGTTTTTTTTTTTTAATATTTATTTGGCTGTGCCAGGTCTTAGCTGTGGCATGTGAGATCGAGCTCCCTGATTGGGGATTGAACCCAGGCCTGCTGCATTGGGAACATGGAATCTTAGGCACTGGACCACCAGGAAAGTCCTTGGAGAGTAGTTTTGGCATCAAGAGGGGAAAGAGACAGTTGACAGTTGTCATAGGGAAAGGAATTTTGAGAAAATATTTTTTAAGGGACATTTGGTGAAATGATGCACAGTCTAATCCCCCTTTTTGTCCTTCTCTGCACAGACCTTCAGTAAAATTCTGCTTTGTGGTCTGACTGGTACAGGTTGTGGATTTGTGTGTCTGTGTATTTGTGCATATGTGTGCATAAGCATATGTGTGTTTGAGAGAAGGTGATATGTTGACCTTGACTGTATTGCCATCATGAGCTGGCTGTGAAAGTCCAGGTATATTTGGGTCCCAGATAAACAGCTTGGTATTGTTAGCATGTAAAGTAAAATAGAGGCACTGGTAGGGTATGAAAATGTAGAAGCAGACAGGGTCAGTTGTAAATGGTGTTGAGTATCAAGCTAATATCTTGGACTCTAGCACTCAGAAGTGAAACCTAGTCACAGTACACAGGATTGATGTTATATGGGGGACTAGAGAAAGACTACGATCGCTTGGTAAAGATATGTCCTCATATGCCCTCAAGAGAGCGTGCCAAGACTGGTGTGATTGTGGAGTGCGAGGAAAAAGGGGAGAATTCAGTTCAGTTTCAAGATAAACAGTATTTTTTTAAAAAGTCAAACCTACCATATCTCTATGTACTGTTGCCATGGAAAGAGCTATTTTCATCGAATGTGAGAGCAGGAAGCCACATAAAACATAGAGAAATGGCTAGAATGCAGGCTTGAAATATCCCTGGGCTGCCCTAACTTAGTAGCATTTTTAGAGAGGGCAGTTTCTTCATGTTTATATGACAGGAATGAGAAAAATGAAAGGTCTCAATGACCTATTCCTTCCATTTTCCCACTGAATGAGAAAACATGCCTAAAATTCATGGAACAGATATTCCAAATAAATGACGACTTGCTGAATGAAGAATGGTTTCCAGATGGCACTTCTGGGATCACATGTCCATCATCACCTCCCCCTCCCAACACCAGTACCATCTTGGAACGATGTAGAGGATCTTGTTGCTTCCCTGTTAAACGTCTGCATCGAAGCTGTCCAGGCAGTGGCGGTTGACTTTTTAAGGGGCATATTATGCTCCAGTGAAATCTGGAAGGCCATAGTGAGGACACACAGATCTTTCCAAGAAAAATATGTTTTAAAAAAGAAGCATATTCATAATGTTGGATGAAAGGAAAGCGGAGTCAGAACTTGGAATGAGATTCTGGAGCCACCTTAGGGGTCTGAAAAAATGATCGGTGCCCCATTGAGTGGTGAAGTTAGGGACCAGAACAGGAATTTTCAGAGTCTGGGGGACTCTGGGAATTGAAGGCTCTTGTCAAACACACCAGAAATCAGGGAGGCAAATCATATTTTGTTAGCACGTCTGGCTCCTCTGTGACCCTGTGGTCAGGATCTTAAAGTTGACAGAGCCCTTGAGGCTAGAGAAGGGAAGGGTTTGTAATTTGAGGCCGCAAAAGGCTAGGACATTAGGTCTTGTGTTTTCTGGACAATTTTGGCACGGTGGAGGGGTAATAGACCTCTGCTTGAGAAGTGGGTGTGAAGATGCATCCATTTCAGAGAGAGATGAGGCCCAGATAACAACCAACCCAATGTCATTCCCTGCTCCTTCTGTGTGATCACCCTGATAAACAGGGGTTAGGAGGGCAGAGTGTGCACAGTAGACTTTTGACTGAAAACAATTCTGTCTGGTGTGAGAATGCGGGGCAAGATTACTTTCTTATAGCTGGCAGCCTTTCTTCTTAATGTTTTGCTCAAGGCACAAGTTGTATGGGTTTGCCTTCTCTGGAGAGCTGACGATCAAGGAGTACGGAAGCCCTTCAAATGCCCGGGTCAGGTTGGAATGGCACCCAATTTAATTTGCAGAATGCAGAACGTCTACTGAACACCTACTGTGTTTGAGGCAAAGTGCAAAACTTGAGAATACAAAGAGAAACTGTGTGTCTTTCTCCCCTTGAAGAATTCACAACCTATCGATACACACACACCCACAGATCTATGTGATTAATGCTGGAATCCCAAAACAGTGGAGTGAGATGCTGGGGCTGACCTTTCATTTTCTGTGTGCTTGACCCCATGTAATCCTCCCAGGAATTATGTTAGTTGATGCTGTTCTGACCACTGCTGTTCGGATAACGAAGCTGAGGCCTGGAGAAATGAACCGTTTTCCTGAGCACCCAGAGCTGTAAAGTGGGGAGCCAGGACTCATGAGATTGTCCAAGCATGTGAGTGCAGGACCTGTGTGCCCAGCGGGGAACAGCCTTGGTGAGGACGTGGAGGCAGAAGAGCAAGGAATCAGCCATGGCCCCTGTCTGGGCAAAATGTCAAAGGGATGCCAGTGATAATCAATTCATCTTTCACCAGTTCCAGTCACTGGTGGAGGCACTGGCCACATAATGACGACCAGAACTGGACAGTACTCTGTCGTGTGGGGCATCCTTAAGCCAGGACATAGACAAGTCTGTGAATGTACCAGTAGACCACGGACACGTCAGCTACCCAGATGCTGAGACTTTACATCACATCAGGAAATTGGTCCTGTGATCAGGCCTCTGTGATGAAGTAACATTTAGGTTGAGGTTGGAAGACCAGGGGCTTCCCTGGTGGCTCAGTGGTAGAGAACCTTCCTGCCAATGCAGGAGATGTGGGTTCGATCTCTGGGTCAGGAAGATCACCTGGAGGAGGAAACGGCAACCCACTCCAGTATTCTTGTCTGGGAAATCCCATGGACAGAGGAGCCTGGCTGGCTACAGTCCACAGGGTCACAAAATACTGGACATGACTTAGTGAATAAACAACAGTGGAAGACCAAGTACGAGCCAGTTGCACAGAGATCATGGGGAGGGGTAACTGGTGGGGGGAGCAGTCAGTAAGGGCAAAGATCCCTCAGTGGCAAAATTGGGTCAAAGAATCCGTCCCCACCAAAGCTACATTGCAGTGTGTGCTTATTTTTGTCATGTGATCACATGATGATGTTTGATGCCTTAGAGTCCCTTGGACTGCAAGGAGATCCAACCAGTCCATCCTAAAGGAGATCAGTCCTGGGTGTTCACTGGAAGGACTCATGCTGAAACTGAAACTCCAATACTTTGGCAACCTCATGCGAAGAGTTGACTCATTGGAAAAGACCCTGATGCTGATGCTAGGGGCAGGAGGAGAAGGGGACGACAGAGGGTGAGATGGCTGGATGGCATCAGCGACTCGATGGACATGAGTTTGGGTAAACTCTGGGAGTTGGTGATAGACAGGGAGGCCTGGCGTGCTATGATTCATGGGGTCACAAAGAGTCAGATATGACTGAGCGACTGAACTGAACTGAGAGGCTCATCCAGGATGGCTCCAATTTGGAAATTCTTCTGAAATTAGTGCATTGATTGTGGGTTCTGAGTTGCATAAAACCTATTCACATGTGTTATGTGTTCAGTCATGTGTTTCATCCAACTCCATCTCCAAGCAGACAGCCAGCTCAGATGATTGCTTAGGCCATGTGCTGGTTTAATGTGCCTGCTAGGTTGGTTCTTCCCTGGCCCTGTCCCCAGTCTCCCCCTCCGAACAAATCTTATGGTGATTAAATCGCCACATTTCAACCAAATGGCATCAATTACCCTCCTCCCTCTGTTTTCACTGTGGCCATGAAAAGCAAACTTCATTCATAATCTCCCTAGTGTTCCCGTCTAAACCTAGGCTAAATGAGGTTTCTACCACTGAGATCATTTGAAGACTGCCAGTTTCTGTTAATTAAATGTGAACTTCTTTTCCCAACCACCTACCCTGCTCTTGGTTTGGAATGATTCTTGAAAGTCATTTTTGTTGTTCAGCCCAGAGAGGAGACAACTATTGAAATGCACAGACTGGTCACTTGGTTCCTTCCTGCCAGGGAAAAAATTAGGCGGAAGCTGTGAGGACTGTTGGAAAATGCCAAAGGGAGACAGTAACATGACCCCGACCCTGGTGGATATGTGACTGGAACTGACCAATCAGCCTCCCTCTGGACAGAGAAGTTGGATCGGGGTGGTGCCTGGTCTGAGGCAGGCCACTGAGCATCAGATCAGGGACTTGGGCTGGAAGATTGGGGTAGACAATGTCCTTTCTCCTGGGGTTGTTGAACTGGGAGCACTTGGGCCTGCAGCTGCCTTTGATCATCCTGTGATGAGCAGAGTCCAGAGATGAACTGAGACTTCCTGAAAATATTCTTTGAATACCTGGATCCAGCCATGTCTCAAAGCCAGTGCAATGTCAGACTTCCCGATAATGGGAACCAGTAAATACACTTCATCCTCTCCGAGACTATTTTAAATGGTTACCTATTGCTTCCGACTCAAAGGGTTGTGTTGAAGACGTGGCCACAGCGGCTCTGCTGCTTCACCTTCGGTAACTGTCTCGATTTGCTTGTTCCTTTTCCTCACTCAGGAAACATTTATGGAGCTCTTGGCGTATGCCAGGGGCATGACCACTGCAGCAGACCATGACCCATATCTGTTCCTCACCTGCCCCCGCCTTTCCTGGCTGGTAGAGTCCCTGATAATTCACTCCTGCCCTTTTCCATAGAGCTGTGCTCCAGGCATGGTGATACTGTCTTCATTTCCTGTAATGGATCTAGTCCAGGCAATTCTCTTTAAAAAAAAAAAAAAAGAATTTTTTTTTTTTTTTTGCCTAATTGTAAGGGTCTTTTGACCAATTTCTGGCCAATGAAATAGGAAGGGAAATCATCATGGAGAGGGGGTGCTTTGAACAGTAACAGTAAGGCAGGAAAAGTCTCTTTTCTTGTGATGAATCGTATTTCCATGTGAGACGGTGAGAGGTGTAGTGAGACCATGGCAGAGAAAAAGTTGGGAGCAAAAAATGTGGCCCAGGAAGCCATCACTGAGCTACTGAATTGACTCTGGGCCCTCTGCACTTCCTAATGGGGGGAATAATAAGTGGCTTTATTGTTGAAGATGTTGGATTGTGTTTTGTGTTGCTCATAGTCAAAGGATTCTAATAGGTACAGATGCGCATAAACAGTGATGCATGAATTGACAACAGTGTGCCTCCTAGGGAGGTTATCTGATCCAAGCAGGTGGTCCCGTGGAGAATAAGGGCACTGTGTTCTTTCTTTTTAAAATTTTTCTTTGTTGAAATATAACTGATTTACAATGTTGTGTTAGTTTCAGGTGCGCAACAAACTGACTCAGTTTTATGTATACTACAGGTTATTGCAAGACATTGAGTATAGTTCCCAGTTTTATACGGTAGGTCCTTATTGGTTATCTATTCTAGATACATAGTTGTGTATATACTTTAATCCCAAATTCCCAATTTATCCCTGTCCCCCTTTCTCCTTTGGTAACCATAAGTTTGTTCTCTATGTCTGTGAGTCTATTCCTGTTTTGTAAATAATTTCACTTGTATCATTCTTTTTGTTGATTCCACATATAAGCAATATCATGATATTTGTCTTTATCTAGCTTACTTCACATAGAATGGTAATCTCTAGGTCCATCCATGTTGCTGCAAATGGCATTATTTCATTCTTTTTAATGGCTGAGTAATATTTCATTGTATACGTGTGTGTGTGTGTGTGTGTGTGTGTGTACATGCAGACATCCCACATCTTTATTTGTTCATCTGTTGACAGACACTTAGGTTGCTTCCAAGTCTTGGCTGTTGCATATAGTACTGCTATGAACATAGGGGTGCATCTATCTTTTTGATTTATACTTTTCTCCAGATATTTGATCTGGAGTAGGATTGCTAGATCATATAGTAACTCTATTTTTAGTTTTTGAAGAAGCTTCCATACTGTTCTCCATAGTGGCTATACCAATTTACATTCCCACCAACTGTTTAGGTGTCTCCAGCACTTATTATTTGTACACTTTTTGATGATGGCTATTCTGACTGCTGTGTAGTGATGGAGAAGGAAACGGCAGCCCACTCCAGTATTCTTGCCTGGAATTCCATAGACAGAGGAGCCTGGTGGGCTACAGTCCATGGAGTTGCAAAGAGTCGGCCATGACTGACAGCACATTCTGACTGCTGTGTGGTGATACCTCATTGTAGTTTTGACTTCCAGTTCTCTAGTAATCGGTGATGTTGACCATCTTTTTTCTGTGCCTGTTGGCCATCTGTGTCTTTGGAGAAATGTCTGTTTAAATCTTCTGGAGGGCACCATGTTCTGTGTCTGGTTTTTTGTTTTGTGAGCTTGGACACCGGGGAGACTGGGCCCAGGGGACTGACTTCCTGGTGATGACCAGATTCACTTAAGATCCATTAGGTATTAAAAAGAACTGGAGAATCAGTTTTTTAATGTACATTTGAAACTTAACTCCTGTCTGAACATTCTCTCCCTGTGGACACATCTTCATTAGAAGCCAGTGGTAAGTGGAGAGTAGCTGACTGAGCTTGGAGGTGGAGCCGCAACCAGGAGGCTTGGTTCTCCATTGTCTGACTAAATGACTCTTGGCACCCAGCCACCAAGACCGAGGCCTCTGTTGCAGCTGTCTGTCCAGCCTGGTCTTGCAGTTCTCCGTTCTTGCCTCCCGCTCTGTTGCCTCCAGACATGCCACCGTTTCTGTATAGGACAGTTTCCATAGCCAGCTTCACTCACTTGACAGACTTCTGTTTGTCCTTCAGATAGCAGCTTGGTGTCACCTCCTCCAGGAAGCCTTCCTTGACTGTATTCTCCCTCCTAGCCTGTATCGTCTCCTCCCAGATTGCTGTAGTTCCTTTGTGTTAATTTAAATATTTCATTTCTCCTGTTGAATTGTAATCGTCTGTTGATTTGCTGTCTACTGCTCAGGTGTGAGCTCCTGAGAAGACAACGACCATGTTAGTCTTGGTTCCCATTGTATCCCCATTTACTTTGGCTTTGCTTGGCACTCCAGGTGATCAGGACATGTTTGTTGAATAAACAATGAATGAGTGAATAATTGTGAGGATATTTCCAGAGTCAGTCGTATCCCCAGTCTTACTTGGTGGGTACTGGCAGTGGCCTCTCACGACTGTTTTTTGATAGGTTAGTCCTTCTGTAGTTACTTAAATTCCCTTAGCTGGTTAATTTCAGCTACTCCCAGGCAGTCTGGGAGTCCTGCTTTGGATTCAAACCTGTGTTTTAAGAGCTCTCCTCTGTCATTTACTTGTGATCTTGGGAGATGTTCTTAATGCTCAAGAACTATAGTTTCCCATCTGTAAAATGGGGCTGATGGCAATACTCTGTCTTATAAGTTATGGTGAGAATTAAATGGAAAAAATTCCTATGCTTTCCACAGCATCTAAGATACACCAGATGCTCAATTTACATTCTCAGTCATTATTATGAAGCTTGGTAGTCCTGCTTTGAACTTGGGCTGGAAAGGGAGTGTTTCTCCTAGGATTATTGACCACTGACATTCTCTGCCCTTCATAACAGAGGAAGACAGAACTAAGGACTTCCACCTAGCATTTCCAATGATTGCATTTGTCCATAAATGTTAAAAACAAAACAAAACAAAACACCAAAACACAGTGTAAGAATGTTTGAGTTCAGCCCAAGAATGTATGTTATGTTCTTTAAAAAGGAAATGTCAACAAAGTGTTGGGTGACTACCAGTCTCATACAGATCCTTCCAACAACTCGAAGAGTGCATTCCATGGAAAATAGTTCTAGAGGGCCTTCTCCGAGGGAAGTTAGTTCTAAGTCAGAGGACAAGGGGCCAGATCATGAGATGAAGTGAGACTTCTTAAATGAGCCTCCGTAACAGCCAAAAGGACCTAACCACTCCCTCTGGAGCACCGTGTGGGGGCAGCCTGGCCTGGCAGGGGCACTCCAGTGGTGAGAGATACATAGATTGCATGGTCCAAACTCTGCCACCTCCTTGCACAGGCTGACATCTGCAAGTCTCAGTTTTCCCATCTGTAAAATGGGCATAAGTATAGGTAGATACCTAATGAGAGATGTTGGGAGTGGAGCAGTGTCAGAGCCCTTTCTTGTTCCTCTGCCACCTCCCTTTCTCTGGAGCCAGACAAGAGAGGTGCCAAGAGTGTCAGGGTGTGGGGGAAACAGTGACATTTGGGTGCTGGACCTGACTCTGAGCCTGGCCCTGGGTGATGGTGGACACAGTGAGGAGGAGAAATAGCACATGGTGGTCCTTGTGGCCAAGCCTCAGGTCCCAAAAGAAGAAACTGAAGCCCAGGGAGGTGAATGACTTAAGACCAGTAATGAGAGCACTGACTCTGGAGCCAGCCTGCCTGGGCTTGCTTCCTGGCCGTGGGCTTTCTCCATACCTCCGTTTCCTGATCTGTGACCATGGCCCCTAATTCACTGGATCATGATGAGCATTAAATGTTGAACATGCGTGAAGCACATGGAGCGGTGCCTGGCGCCTGGTTAGTGCCCTGTAATTGCTAGCTCCTACAGTTGTTATTTATTAGTATCATTATCTCACCGGATCTCACAGAATCCGTTCATTCTGCTTGTCTGACTGCCTCGCCAGCCCTGCTATTCCATCAGACACAGGCAGCAGATGTGGAGGTGTTTACAGGTGTGTGTGACCTTCCTTTGGGGCCAGCACCAGAGGATCGGCAGGAAGCAGAGGGAAAGCTGAATGGCTCTCCAGGCCCCTCAGCCCCTCAACCCCACAGGGGTTCAGGAGGTGTTCCCTGTGATGCAGAAAGGGCCAGGCCTTTATATGCATCCTAACTCAGTCGTGGGCTGCTCCCGGAGGCCGGAGCTCCTGGGAACAGTCCTTTGCAGCTCAGGCAGACTGCTTCCCCGAGCCAGGAGCCAGAGACAGCACGGTTCTCTGGAGGTGGATCTGGGAAGCACAGCTCTGGGTCTGTGGGGCCACGTGCCGGCTGGATTTACAGGTTTCTGTGGTTTGTTGATCACTCCATACAGGGCTTCTCTTGAGTTCCTCCAAGAAAGACTGCAGAGCAGAGAATGCTGCAGCTGCAAGAGGCCCTGCAGCCTTCTAGTCAGGCCGTCCCCGCCTTTCTTTTCTTTCTTTCTTTTTTTTTTTTTCATTTATTTTTATTAGTTGGAGGCTAATTACTTTACAGTATTGTAGTGGGTTTTGTCATACATTGACATGAATCAGCCATGGATTTACATGTATTCCCCATCCCGATCCCCCCTCCCATCTCCCTCTCTACCCGATCCCTCTGGGTCTTCCCAGTGCACCAGGCCCGAGCACTTGTCTCATGCATCCAACCTGGGCTGGTGATCTGTTTCACCCTAGATAATATACATGTTTCGATGCTGTTCTCTCGAAACATCCCACCCTCGCCTTCTCCCACAGAGTCCAAAAGTCTGTTCTGTACATCTGTGTCTCTTCTTTTGTTTTGCATATAGGGTTATCGTTACCATCTTTCTAAATTCCGTATATATGTGTTAGTATGCTGTAATGGTCTTTATCTTTCTGGCTTACTTCACTCTGTATAATGGGCTCCAGTTTCATCCATCTCATTAGAACTGATTCAAATGAATTCTTTTAAATAGCTGAGTAATATTCCATGGTGTATATGTACCATAGCTTCCTTATCCATTCATCTGCTGATGGCCATCTAGGTTGCTTCCATGTCCTGGCTATTATAAACAGTGCTGCGATGAACATTGGGGTGCACGTGTCTCTTTCAGATCTGGTTTCCTCGGTGTGTATGCCCAGGAGTGGGATTGCTGGGTCATATGGCAGTTCTATTTCCAGTTTTTTAAGGAATCTCCACACTGTTCTCCATAGCGGCTGTACTAGTTTGCATTCCCTCCAACAGTGTAAGAGGGTTCCCTTTTCTCCACACCCTCTCCAGCATTTATTGCTTGTAGACTTTTGGATAGCAGCCATCCTGACTGGCATGTAATGGTACCTCATTGTGGTTTTGATTTGCATTTCTCTGATAATGAGTGATGTTGAGCATCTTTTAATGTGTTTGTTAGCCACCTGTATGTCTTTTTTGGAGAAATGTCTGTTGAGTTCTTTGGCCCATTTTTTGATTGGGTCATTTATTTTTCTGGAATTGAGCTTCAGGAGTTGCTTGTATATTTTTGAGATTAATCCTCTGTTTCTTCGTTTGGTATTATTTTCCCCAATCTGAGGGCTGTCTTTTCACCTTGCTTATTGTTTCCTTTGTTGTGCATAAGCTTTTAAGTTTCGTTATGTCCCATTTGTTTATTTTTGCTTTTATTTCCAATATTCTGGGAGGTGGGTCATAGAGGATCCTGCTGTGATTTATGTCGGAGAGTGTTCCCCCTTTATTTTCTAATGAGGACTCTCCAGTGAGGAGAGGGGATGGGACTTGCCTAAACCAAACCCCTGAGCTGGGATTAGAAGCCAGTGGAACCAAAGACCTGCATTTTAAATTTTAATTTCAAATAACACATATTTAGTGTCTTGATGTGGCAAGTGGCTGCTGAATTTAGACAGTGCAGTAGCCCCAGCAGAAGGCATCCTGTTAGTCTCCCTGAGAGCCCTTCATGTCATCACTGGACAGACTGCAGAGAAGGCAGAGACAGGAGCGTTCTGTGACCTCTCTTCTGCTCCCACACCAAGGCCAGTGTTCTGCCCCTCTTCTCAGCCTTTCTTGATATCCTTTGTTTTCAGTCTGTTCAAAGGACTTCGTTTGCAAAGATTGTGAAGATTGATTATTCTCCTTCCCTCATCTCTGCTATTTACAAATATGTAATTCGCTTACCTGCAGACTGGTAATCTCTTACATTCCATTTATAAGGCATCACCTTGCCCCTCAGATGCCCTAATTTACACCAGGAACTCTAAATTCAGCTCCCCAGGGGTCCACACTTGGGTTCCTCCCGTGCCTCCCTCCATCTCACTTCTGTGATTAAGCATTGTCATTCTCCCTCTGTGTGGCCTTCTCTTCAGGCCTGGGTGTGCCAGCTGCCTCTCCCAGTGTCCGCAGGGATGCTGTGTGGTGCCTCGCGGCTGCGATGATTTTGCTGTGTGTACCAGTAATGATCAGAAAGTGGCAACGACCTGCTGTTCGTTATTAGAAAGCATCTTGGAGCCTTAAGTCTCTAGTTCTGCTTGTTAAGATGAGGATGTGTTTCTAGGTAACAGATGGCCTGCAACCCACCCATCAGAATCCCTTTGAGGCTGGGTCGGTTTCTGGGCACTGCTTCTTAGCTAATTTAGATTCTGAGAACTTTTCTTCTTGCCTTCCTTCCTCCCTCCTTTCTTTATTTTTCTCTTTCTCTCTTCCCTCTTTCCCTTTCTTCTTTCCACCCTCCTTCTCCCTGCCCCCTCCTTTCTTTAAACTATTATTGACTGTGGAAAGTCTAGCATGTACCTTATAAATAAAGACCAGTAAGATGAAGGCCCTCATTACTTCATCAGTTGTGAGGGTCTCACTTACCTTCCTACAAATCTCAACTTTCTAGATTCCCACTGAAAGGTGAAGCTCTTTAGTTGTAATTAATTTAAAGGAATAGCTTTCATTGCTCTGTGAATTCAAGATTCTTGCCTTGATTATTCGTTACCGTAGCTGCTGCCTTTAGTGAGTACTCATAAAGGTTTCCACACCAGAATGAACACTTCTTATTTTTTCCTTTTAATCCTCAAGACCACCCTGTGAATAGGTACTAACATTGTGCCCATTTTACAGACAAAAAGGGAGAGACTGAGGAAATGACTCTTCTCAAGCCACACAGTGGAAGAATCAGAGTTTGAACCCAGGTTTGACTGCTGAGCTCACGCACTTGACCCCTGGCCACCCAGTTACCTGTCCCGTAGTGAAGGGAGAGGCGGAAACCTGGGCAGGAGGGCGTCCGTGGTGGAGGAGGTGTGTTTGGTGGATTGGTGTTGTTTTTGACTGTCCAGCAGTCTTTCCCAGCCTCTCTTTTGGTAACACATCTTGTCTTTAGGCCAAGTTTTCTGAAAGCAAACCCTGAGAGGATATTTGGGTACAAATTGAGAGGGCTCCCCTGGTGGTTCAGCAGTAAAGAATCTGCCTTCAATGCAGAAGACATGGATTCGATCCCTGGATTGGGAAGATCCCCTAGAGGAGGGCAGGGCAACCCACGTCAGTATTCTTGCCTGGAGAATCCCATGGAGAGAGGAGCCTGGAAGCTGTATAGTCCATAGGGTTGCAAAGAGTCAGATATGACTGAAGCGACTGAGGACACACACACGAGTTGTTAAGAAACTGTTCCCAGGAGACCCTGAGAGCAAGTGGGGAAGTAGAAAGTGCTGAGGAAGCTAGGTCCCATCCTCAGCCAGATCCTGTGGGCGCTCTGAACTGTGAATTTCAAGTCTCTTTCTAATGTGAGGCAAGAGAGCTGGATTTCCCACCCCAGCTCAGGGCTGTCTGTGGGGGACAGACATTCTCAGGCCCTGTCATCTCTCTGAGCCTCTAAGTGGCTCCCACAGCTTGAGGACCATCCTTTGAGGGAAGTGGGAGGTGGAAACAGTGACCTGGGCGAGGGGAAAAGAGAAATGGCCAAAGGGACTCAAGAAATCTTGGCAGAACAGATGGTGGACATGTCCTCTACACCCTCAACTCTCCATTAAGGAAAGGCTCCTTTTGCATTCCTGTTGGACCAATGAATCAAAATTGGAGTAGTGGTGTCTCAGCTTGGCACTCCCGATATTTGGGCAAGAAGGGTCTTTGCTGTAGGGGCTGTCCTCGTTATAGGATATTCATCAGTTCCCTCATTGTGACTACCCTTAGATGCCCTAGGATGTGTTCAGATAGTGCCAGATGTCTCTGGGAGGAAGGGGAGAAAATTGCCCCATGTTGAGAACCGTTGGTCAAGATGACTTGCTTCCCCTGGCTTGAGGGATGGACATTGGATCCAGACCCTCCCTCTCTGGAGTTTCACTCTTAGTGAAGCAAAGCATACATGTTTGGCGTTGATTAATCAAGAATGCAGTGTCATGAAGAGACTGTTTTGGGCCTCTTTCTTGCTCGCTAGATGTTCAAGATGCCCTGACTTCTGGCTTTTTGAGGACTCTTTCTTTCCTCCCAGTTTTTCTCCTATTCTGTGAGTCATCCTACATGCTTCAATATATTTCTTCTCTGCTTAAGTTAACCTGAATCAGCTTCTGATGAAAGACTCTGAATGATTAATCGATTAAATTTTATGGCTTGGTAACTTAAACCAAGAACTTGAAAGTATCTGAAGACCCAAAATGGAGTGGAAAACTCAGCTAGACCGAGTTCACATCTCCTTTTTTCTAAATCTCCATTTTCTCCCTCTTTCCTACCTTCACATACACTGTTGACAATTTTCCTGTCATTCCAGGTTTGTTAAATAAAAGAGCCAACAATCCCCTTGAAGAAAGCCTCTTTCTTGGTTACTTCACCATTCGTTGGCTACAGAACAATCTGTTGCTTCAGGAGACATCATCTTCCTAGGAGACATAGATCTGGATTTTCTTCCAGGTTTTATCTTTTCCAGATCTCACATATAGTTCTTTCCCTGCAAAAAAAGGGAGGTGTTCTTTTCTTTCTGTTTTTGATTTGGAGACTATTCTTTCTGTATTACTGGAAAGTTACCTAAGGCGCTGGAATATTTCCACTCACAGACATGTATAGTATAGATTGTTCTTGATGTTTGAGTGTAGCTCTTTGGGGATGGGGTGTGTGACTGAAGACTCCCTCCCAGTTTGCCATCTTCTCTTAATGCTGGCATGTATCTTTCTGTCTTTGCATGAGGCTGGACTACTGTAAAATATTAGGGAATAGCATTAATGATAGACTGTCAATTTTTAGAAGAACTTATCAAATTCTTGTGTTTAAATCATTGGAAGATTTGGATCATTTGGAAATGTTTTCTGGGAATTTGCCACTAGTGAAAAACCTTTTCTTTATGTTTTTGTTAAGAATCACTTGGCCTGATCCTAGGAATTAATGTAGTGTTTCCCTTTTTCTTCTGCCTATCAGAAAGCTCACAGTGAAACTTGATGCTGTTCATAGATTCTATGTTATCTATGCCACCATGTTTCATTTCCTTTCTCCCCTTTTCCTTCCTCTGTATTTATTTTGCTAAACTTGTTATACTCTTTGCTGTAGGCTTCCCTAAAACTTCCAAGAAGTAGGATATGAGTAAAAAGCAGTTTAAAGCCAGCTGTTGCTCCAGTGAGACTGTGCTAAGTATCTCAGTGTTGTATGCTCTGATGTTGCCCTTTTGCTACTTCCCCATCTTTGACTTTAGTGAATGGAGCAGCCCCCGACACATTCAGTACTTGGTTGGTTGTTTAATTTTTCATTGTTTTGTTCATTTTGGGCTCTTTGGATTGGAAAGGATCGTGTACCAGGATGCTTAGTTTATTTCAAAGTGAGGGGAAGGATGTAGGAAGAGACATTTTGTTTGGTCTGCTTAATGTTTTAAGAGCCAACATAATAGGGCAGGAGTTTCATTTGGTTGAACAATAAGCAGCTCAGCTCTGTCACCTTGCCTTCATTTGGGTCCAGCATTTGATGTTACTTGTTTGGTTCTCATGGTCACTTATATTTGAGATGCCTGCTCTGTGATTATGAACCCATTTTGTCAGTTGTTAACAAATGTGTAAAAACAAAATTAGGTCCTTAATTATAAGAAATGCACAATATTAAAGTCATCCAGATTCCTGTTGAATGAATGCCTATTTTGTGTTCTTTTTGCAAGCTCTGACACTGTAATTTTAATGGAAAAATTTGTCCAGTGCTGAAAATCTAACTTTGAATGCATTAAATTCTGTAGATATGTTTTATCTTTGAAAAGAGTTAGCTTTGTATGGGTGTATTTCAGTGTCCTTAATATTCCAGATATGAAATGGCATCATCTCTTTGTGGATATTTGCATGTGCATGTTGGGTTTGGGGCGGGGGTAAACTCAATATTCCCTCAGTCCCTTCCAATACTGGTGAGTTCACACATGACCTGGGAACAGCTGTTGTAACCCTCTGGGCCTCAGTTTCTCTGAGAACTTTTGACTGGCTGCATTCATAGCCCATGTCTGTTATCAGCTTGTGTAGTCCTGTCATTGCCTTGGAATTGAATGAAGCTTCAAAGTGGTGTGGCCGATGGAGAGAGTAAAGAGACAACCCACAAAGTAGGGCAAAATGTTTCATCTTGTATTTGGTACTGATCTCCTATCAAGAATACATTAATATCTCTTCAAGTGAAGTGAAAGTTGCTCAGTCATGTCCAACTCTTTGTAACCCCATGGACTGTAGCCTGCCAGGCTCCTCTGTCCATGGGATTCTCCAGGCAAGAATACTGGAGTGGGTTTCTATTTCCTTCTCCAGGAGATCTCCCCCATCCAGGGATCAAACCCTGGTCTCCTGCATTGCAGGCAGATTCTTTACCCTCTGAATCACCAGGGCTCAACAAAAAGACAAGTCAGTTAAAGGGTAAAGGACTTGAATATTTCTCCAAAGAAGATATATAAGTGGTCAGCAGGCACATGAGCACAAATGATGCTCATGTCATTAGCCATTAGGGAAACACCAAATCAAACCCAGAATGAGATACAGCTCACACCCACTAGGCTGGCCACAACAAGAAAAAAAACCCAAACAAGTGCTGGTGAGCATGTAGAGAAATTGCAACTCTTCCACGATGCTGATTGGAATGGAAATTGGCATATCCTATGGAAAACAATAAGGCAGTTCCTCAGTAAGTTAAACAGAAGTATCGTATGAGCCAGCTGTTTCACTCCTACATATATATCCCAAAGAATTGATTACAGATGTGTAAACAAAAGCCTGTATGTATGTGTTTTTCAAAGCAGTAGTTGCAGTAGTTAAAAGGTAGAAGCAACCTAAATATCTACCAGCTGATGAATTTGATCAACAAAATGTAGTCTAGCCACACAGTGGATTATTCAGCCATAAAAATGAATGAGAGACTGATGATGTTGCAACATGGATGTACCTTAAAAACATGTTGCTCAATGAAAGAAACAGGACTCAAAAGGCCACATGTTATGTGATTCCGTTTATTTATGTATTTAAAATTATTATTTTTGGCTGTACTGGGTCTTAGTTGTAGCATGTAGGATTTTTTTAGCTGTGGCATGTGGGTTCTAGTTCCCTTATCCCAGGGATCAAACCCCAGCCCCTTGTGTTGGGAGCATGGAGTTTTACCCACTGAACCATCAGGGAAGTTCCCTATATGATTCCATTTCTATGAAATGTCCAGAATATGTAAATCTATAGAGAGAGAAAGGAGATTAGTGGTTGCCAGGGATTCAGAGAAGCCAGAAGTGGGAAGTAATTGCCAAGGGTGTTAAGTTTCCTTTTTTGGTGATGAAGTTCTGGAACTAAATAATGGTGATCGGTCCACAACATTGTGAATGTATGAAATACTCACTTTAAAGTGATTAAAATGAAAAAAATGAGATTAAAATGGTAAAATTTTTTGTACTGTTTATTCAACACACAATTGCAAAACATCCAAAACATGCAAAACTTTTCTGGATTAAAGGAGATTTAAAAGACATAACAACCAAAAAAAGGCATGGCCATTTTTGTTTTAGTCGGATTTGTATGGATTCTTTATATGGAGGTACATTAAATAATATAGAGTAATATCAGTTTTACACCAGTGTTACTCAAAGTGCGTTCTGCAGATGGATGATGTCTACACTGTCTAGGAGCTTGTTAGAAACAGAAGTTGCCAGGTGCCTCCCAGACCTGTTGCATCCGATTCTCGTGTGCTCAGGAATGGCTGCTCTGATTTCTCCAGGCGGCTCTTCTGAAGGCACACTCAAAGAGCACGGCTTTAAGTTCATCAGGCCCATGGGGATCAGTTTTCATCGTGGGTCAGAGGCGTCTGGAGATCCTGCTACACATGTGCTTTCCTGAGTCTGCAGATTAAGATTCCTTAGACGTGGGTGATGCTCAGAAACCCTGTTTCTAACAGGCATCCAGGAGATTCTAATGCAGGTGGTCCAAGAACCCATGGTCAAAATAATGGTGGGAGAATTGATTTGCAAACTTTACTGGGCATGAGTATCCCCTGGGGAGTTTGCTGAGAATGTTGATTGCTGGGCCCTGCTTCCAGGCAGTCTGGTTTTAAAAGTCTAGGATGGCGGCCCCCAGGAACCTGCATTTTAAATAATCACTTCAGTTAATTCTGGTTCAGGTGCTTAAGAAGACCACAATTTGAAAAACACTGCTCCAGACAGCTCTTTGAGGACAGATGACAGCTTTTAAATCATCTTTCTGGACTAGAGCTTTGACCTCAGTCTAGTAAAATAGGATTAACTGGGATGGTTGACAAATCCAAGACTTGAATCTGGATCATCAATTATATCAGTAAAAAATGTAGGACATGTAGCTGAGCTGTAGTTGATATAAAAAATAAAATAAGGAAAAAAATCACTTTGTGCTTTTATTCAGTGGTAGATACTAAGCTAGATTGAGGCTTCCTTACAAGAAAGGAGGGAGGTGATTATCTCATACATAATAATGTAGTGTGCAGACCATCCTGAGACAATCTCTAGTTCTAGATGTCGCACATTATATGGATAACCTGCAGTGGAAAGTGAAGGCACTGTTTATAAAGTATGTCCTATATGCCAAATGTACATTTTCCTCGTTCGTTAACCTATTTTATCTCAGTGAATGCTCCCAATGACCTTGTCATGTGTAGATTATACCCATTTTAAAGGTAAGCATAATTGAGGCCACCAGAAAGGGGAAGGAGCTTGCCCACTGATTTCCTACTTCTTTCCAGAATAACTTGACACGTCTTTAGCCAGTCATACCTCTAGTCTGGAAAGACTCCATGCTACAACATACTATAACTATAGCAAATTATAGAGATGCCCTGTCACCAGCCATTGAACTGGGAGATGGTCCTTTGTAGCCTGGGAACCAAGCCACACGGTTTCCAAGTTCAACGTTGCCTCCTGGAACTCTTCCAGCACGGCATTGGGATGACTTACTGTTTGTCTTGTGTCTCTGGTATGTGCCTGGTGTGATATTTACCAACTAGTCGGCTCTGTGGACACAGCGGGCCATGAGACTGTCTGTGTTTGCCCCACTTGGCTTCCTGGCTGGGCCCGTGTCCATGGTAACGGCCTTTCCTGTCAGCAGCCTTGAGGAGAGGTATCAAAGAGCACACTGTTAGGCGTTGTTGTCTGGGGCCTAATGGGGTCGGATTTTTCTCTTGGATCCTTAACAAGGAAAGTGGATTAAGTCTTGCTCTTAAGCATTCCCACTGCGTTTTCCTGTGCCCTGAAAACTATCTTCTCAGCTTTGTGTTCGGCATCAGCCAGGGCGGTTAGATGATGTGATTGGGTAGTGAGCAGGGATTTCCCTCCGGAGGACTGTAATTGGATCCTGTGTCTTTTCCCAGTGCAATGTCTGAATTTCACCTGCCAGGGGTTTCCTCTTCTCCTAAATAGCTCTCCCAAGTTCCCCCTGCCTCTGCTTTGTTCAGACCTAAACATGTCTGATTTAGGAAACTGTAATGGCCCCCAGAGAGCCCTCCCAAACCACAGCTTCATCCCTCCCATCTACACCCGCCCAAGGTGTTTCTGAACCCTCAGTGTATTGCATTGATCCTCTGGTGACCCCCTCTTGCTACTAGAAGAGCCCTCGGGATGGCATTACATGCCCTCGTGAGAGAGCCCAGCACTGCCCAGGGTAGTTGTAGGGCAAGCTGCATTTGCCATCTGGCATTTTCTACGTTAAAACAGCAAAAACAAGCAGGCAAAATTCATTTCAGTAATAAATATTTTATTTATTTAACTCAGTACATCCCAAACAGTATCATTTCAACAGGGAAACAATATAAAACTATTAATGATTGCTTTCTCTGTCTCCCCTGAGTCTTCCCAGTCTGCCCTGGATTTTGCATGTGCAGCACATCTCCCTTCAGACCAGCCGCATCTCTAGTCCTTGGTGGCTCCACAAGGGAGCCACATCTAGCCCCTGACTCCCCCTCCAGTCTCCTCCTGGCCCACCTCCCTGATTCCCTCACATTTCTCAGGCCCCCAGGCCCTCCCAGACTGTGAACGGTTGCCATCCTGTGAGCTTTTCATGCCCTTGACCCCCTGTGTCTTTGTGTCCGCCCTTCCGTTGATCAGCGTCTCGTTCTGTACCTGAGCTTCTACTCAACTTGGAGATCCCACGGTGTCTGGCGTGGTTTCCCTCAAGCCTCTTCTCTTGTCCCTGCCCTCTTTGTTCCCTCCAATTGTCTGAATCTCCAACGCAGCACTGGGTGTGTTGTCTGTGATTTCTCAGAGGTCTTCATGGTGGGGACTGATCCTCAAGGGACAAGGGTGTGCCTTGGCTGCTTCTGTGGCTCCCAGGAAATGTTCAAGACAGGGAACGAATGTGTCCTTGGGATTTTCCAGCTCCTCTTCTACACTCAGGATCCCGCTTCACTCCTCCTCTTGTTTACCCTCGACCTGGGGAAACTCAGTGTGTGAGTGGCAAGGTGTGAACCTCGCTGAGCTTTCCAGGCATCTTCCATGATGTTTCTCTCTCTCTGTCTGCTTCCTCATCCACTTCCTATATCAGACAACATATCCTCTCAGATGATATTATCCCATGCCAAACAGTTTGGGGAAGATAAATAGGTTGATTAAAAAAAAACCAACAACAAGCAAGACCTCCCTCATTTTTCCAAATAAAATGCAAATGTGTGAAGAATCTACAAATACATCAAATCTTAAAAAAAAAGAAAAAGAAGTTCTGCTGGTTGGGATCATCCAGGCTACCGTTCCCAGGTGGAGTGGTACCAATCAGCAGTTGTAGAATCAAGCAGAGATGTTGTATTAGGAAAGTGGAGTTATTGAATGAAAGAACTGCTCGAGTCTGCCCTTTGAACCTCATGACTGCTGGACAGATGACACCATGTTATGTCCCTGGGTTGTATGTCACTGTACAGATGAAAGAGCCCAGATGCAAAGGCAGTCCTAGTGGAGACACCTCCAAGCTTTGTGAACTTGGGTCAGTAAGGGCTCTCAGGCTCTCAGTGTTCTAACCTGTAAAATGGGCTAGCAGTGGTCCTGCCTCTTGGGGTGTTCTGAGGCTTCACTGAGACACTGTAAATCTGAGATGCAGACCCCAGACTTGTGGCATCACCTTTGGAGACATTAGGAAAATCAGTCCTCCTTGACCTCAAGTGATCTAGGTGTAGCATTCCTTAGCTTTAAGACTTTTCAGGGACTGAGTGCAGGCTCTTTTTAGGATTGAGATTCCCTGGCTTTTTCCTTAGCCTCATTTCTTGTGGGTTTTGCGTTTGGTGACACCTAGTGGTTGGATGAGGTAGTTTCCAAAGCTGAGTGCAAAACCTCAGATTTGTTCTTCCCTCCCGGCTCTGCTTTCCCCAACCTGCCCCGTTCCCCCTCCATTTGCCACCTCCCCGTCTCTGTTCCGCCATCCCTCTGGAGTCAGGCAGCATCCTTCCTGTAACATCCCTTACCAGTCATACGGAAATGGTCCCATTCCATCCCCTCCTGCAGAAGGGCACTACTGGGAGGACCAGAGCTGGTGTTCAGATGCTGGGCTCCCCTCTGCCCGGAGCCCCGTGATCGTCCTCTCTGCCGGGCAGAATCATTCTTCATACATCAGCACTGACAGCCACCAACTCCATGAATGGTCCCTGCTCTGCCCCGGCCATATGCCAGGCACTTTCTCCTCTGGGGTTTCTAGACATTTCTCTGTTTGAACTCTTCTTGAGTCTTCTCATTTCTTTGAAACTATTTGCTGAGAAGCCGGGCTTCCCCGGTATCTCAGACGGTAATGAATCCGCCCGCAGTGCGGGAGACCTGAGTTCGAGCCCTGTATTGGAAAGATTCCCCTGGAGGAGGGCATGGCAACCCACTCCAGTATCCTTGCCTGGAGAATCCCCATGGACAGAGGAGCCTGGTGGGCTGCAGTCCCTGGGGTCGCACAGAGTCAGACATGACTGAGGACTAAGCACAGCACAGATGAAAATCCAGTACTTATCAAGCCCTGTTACATGAAGTTATAGAAATATATTCACACACCCATGTCTGCCATTAAATATTGAGACCCCACTGCCCAACCCCCTCTTTCCCCTCACTCTCACTTTCTCTTTTATGTTCTAGGTACTAACATACAGTGGGCACACAGCATACTCTAGGTAATGTTTTATTTTTTAAAATACCTTTTTATAATCAAACACAAGAATCATTAATGCAGAAAATGTCAGTCCCCTTGGCACCTGAGATGAGTAATATTTTCGTCCAGTTGGAACTGGCCTTCGGATTACCCCCCAACTGCTATATATTTAACCAATGGTCAGAATAGACATATGTATGGCTCAACTGAAAATATATAATAAAATAAGTAACCAGATAGTTGGGGGGAAAGTATAGTGGGTTTTCAGGGACTGTAAAGCCCAGGGGAACAGGAAGTTACGGTAAGGATTTTTACTGCTTTGTTTCCCTGCTTAAAAAAAATAAGTTTCCCTTTGCCGAATGCACTGATTTCTAGTGTTTTGACTGTGCCTCAGCTATGAATAATCCGAAAATACCCCCAGTATGTGGATGGTACTTAGAAATTTATGTGTCCTACTTTAATTATGTGCTATTTTTATTAAAAAGCATATAAAAAAGAAATTTTAAAACTACTAAGTGAACGTAAATAGGAGCCTGCCACTTTGCTGTGTCTCCATCCCCCTGACACCCAGAGCCTTCTGACACCCTGATGCAAACTCTCTTCTGGAGTCAATCTGGTTCAGTCACACTTCCCCTCCCTTCTCCCTGCCCAGGGTCATGCCATTCCACCCTCCTGGAATTCTCCTTCCCCTCCCCCCACCCCCCTGCCAAAATCTATCACCTTCCAAGGTCTGATTCTAGATCCTTCCATTTCAGAAAACTCCCCCAAAACCGAGACCCGAGAGGGTAGGTTGGTGTTCAGGCAGGAGTGTGGGGAGGAAGGAGGTGGACCCAGGCCTCCCATCTGATTGTTCATTCATTCATTGAACAGGTATTTGTCTAATCTTATCTGCACCGGGGAGGCATGGAACCTGGGTCCATTGTATTCAAGCAAGTTCTCACGGGTTGGCGAGCTGGGGTTCCTTGCCCTTGACATATTTGGAGGCTAGAAAGATATTTGAATAAACTGTGAGGTCAGTTGGATTTTGTGGCATAGTCTGAACTGAGTAAGCGTGGCTTCTGAAATCAGATGAGTCTTGATTTAAATTTTGCCCCAGTGACCTACTTTCCATATGAATTTAGTCAAGAATTACCTTTCTAAGCCTCCGTTTCTTCCCCTGTAAATTGGGGGCCCACTGACCAACTTTCTATATGGTTTTAGGCAAGACTTGCCTTTCTGAACCTCAGTTTCTTCATCTGTAAATTGGGATCTAGTATCTACTTCATAGGATCACTGTGAGGGTTAAAGGAGGTAATATCAAGTTTGATGACGAACTTGCCCTTGTTTCCCTGGGACTTTACTGATTTTAGCCCTGAAAGTCCTGCCTCCTAGAAACCCAATGTGTGTAGGGAATGGTTAGTCACCTTAAGTGTAGAGAAGCTGCCTGGAGAGGTCCTATCACTTAGTAGATGCCCCATAAATGCTCTTTTCATCTTCTGCTTTTCTGTTTAGGCTTCTTCTTTTCTGGCACCCTGCATTCTTCTTCCTTCCTTCAGTCTTCTTGTAAGGTGTTCAACTTGATCCTGGCTGAGAGGGTAACTCTGCGGTGCTGAAGGTTTGTCTCTTCCTGAGAATTGTGCATTTTACTAGGTGGCTTTTTGTTTAGGTCCAAAGGAATGAATTTATAAAGACAAAATTTTGGACACAGCAAGGGGGCTATGGAAAACCTCTGAGACGGAGACGTCCCCTCTCATGAATTCTGAGGTTTTTATTGTGTGCTTGCTGTGTGCGAGGCTCTGGGCCAGGCACCAGGGATCCTGCAGGGGGCAAGGTGAGCCAGCTCACCATCCTACAGGTAGACGGATGAATGAGTGCCAGTTTCTGACCCCCTTTTGTGTGTGGAGCCGTGGCACTTTATCATGAACTCCTAACGAAGGCACTGGAATTATTCGTCCTTACATTTCCCTCCTCCCTTACTGCAGTGGACTTCCTCTGAGGGGTGTTACAAATGTCCTTTGCTCAAGATGCTTTTCAGAACTAAAGCATGTAGGAAATGAGATGAAGGGGCTACAAGGCATGCCCAGAGTTTAGCAAGGTTGCCAGACCCTGACACAGGCGTCCTCCAAGCCACCTGGGAGACTCCTGGAACCTGCTGAGGGCTTTGCGCCCCACTTGTGCAGAGGCCAGCCGTGGCCTCTGTCAGCACTCCCGCTCGGTCCGTGGAGGAGGCCTGCATTCCCATCTGATCTGTGATGGTTAGAGGTGTACCAGGGCACGGCCGGAGGATCTTCATGACTCAGTGAGGAGCTTGAGCAGTAGGCACGGATCTAGTCTGAGCCCTAAGTGTAGTTTGGTCTTGGCTGCAGAGGTTAGAAAAGGAATAGTTAGTGAACAGCGCCTCTGAGGGTGGCACTTTGTCAGTAGCTCTAAGTGATCTAAAACTTGAGGACCTAAGTATACATCTAGAACTGTGTGACTGTGTGTGTGAGTGTGTGTATGTGGCCTCTGGGGGGCACAGGGACACTCTTAAGAGCCCAGCATTGAGTTCTGTCCTGGCTCTGCCAACGCAAAACAAGTCTTGGATAAGATTCTTAGCAGCTGAATTTTTCCATCCATAAATTGGGAATAACTTGTGGGTTTGTTATGAAGACCAAGCCACCTGATTTTGCCGTTGGACAGCTGACATTTCAGCGTCTCCTAATCTGAGTGCACCTTCCAAGCAAGAGTGTTATCTTCGTGTGTTTCAGCTGCTGCGTGTGTGCCAAGTCATTTCAGTTCTGTCAGATTCTTAGCCCCATGGACTGTAGCTCACCAGGTTCCTCTGTCCATGGGGCAATCCAGGTAAGAATACTGGAGTGGGTTGCCCTGCCCTCCTCCAGGGGATCTTCCTGACCCAGGATCGAACCTGTGTCTCCTATGGCTTCTGCATTGCAAGTGGATCCTTTATTTCTGAGTCACCGGGCAAAACCAAATACAATGAACTGAGTGACTTAAACCACAGAAATCTGTTCTCTCCCTGTGCTGGAGGCTGAGTCCCAGATCAAGGTGTGGGCAAGACCGTCCTCCCTCCAAAGGCTGCAGGGGAGGCTCCGTTCCAGGCGGTTCTCCCAGCTTCTGGTAGTTCCTTGGCTTGCAGCAGCGTGGCTCTTACCTTTACATCATGTTCTCCCCGTGTTTCTGTCTCCTCACATGGCGTTCTTTTCCTGTGGACACCAGTCATACTGGATCCGGGGCCCACCGGACTTCAGTGTGACTGCATGTTAACTGATTCTATCTGCAGTGACCCCGTTTCCAAATAAGGTCACCTTCTGAAGTCCTGGGGGTTAGGGTTTCCACATAGGAAATTTGGGAGCATGTGATTCCATCCATAACAATTCCACCCATTGCTATTATAATTGACAGCATTTTTAAAAAATTGATGATGTGTATTTTCCATGATGGCACGTTCAAATCAGTGAAACACAGCAAATGAATATATACAAGCATTTAGTCCAACACCCGCCATATGGCAAACACTTGACTGATGATAATGATTGTTATCATCACAGCAGTGAATACGTTCTTTGTACTTCGGTTTTATTATCCATCAAATTTGGACAAGAATACCTACTTGGCAGAATTCTTACAAGGCTTAAATGAGGCATTACGTGTGCCTGTGTCCATGTGTGTTCCTGTATTTAGCTGACACATAGCCTGTGTCTTTTCCTTTCTTTTTTAACTGTGTCTAGTCTAGTGCCCAGTGTCCACTCTAAGGTCACATCTTCCATGTTTATAGCATGTCATAAACACCTGTTGGAGGACCTAGTAAATCAGTGAATGGTGGCTAGATGATTGCATTAGTTGAGTTTCTTTAGTTTGGGAATAACAGGAACGCATCTTATGTGAGCTGAGGGGGGCCTCTGTTGGCTCATAAAACAAGACTGCTGTAGGGGTGGGGATGGGGCTGCCTTGGGTGACAGCTGGGACCAGGTCCCCACCGGCCGGCGGCAGGGCTGTCCTGTTCCGCCTCTCAGCCTCTCTCTGCCTGAGTGCTTTCTCTCCTCTCTCTGAGTGCAGGCTCCTTCTGCCTGCTGGGGATATAGCGGCCCCCCAGAGACCCACTGTCATCCTGAGAACTTTCTAATCAGAGCAGAAAGCTTGTCATCTCTAGATTCTGCTAGAAAAATCCCACAGGAAGACCAGTTGGTCTGAGAGGGTCTAGACAGAAGTGCCTGTCGCCTCCTCCCCAAACCCTGTGGATTGGGATATGAAGGATCTATTTCCCTGAAGACGTAGCATAGATGGCCCCTGGGGAAATGTGTCTTGGGTAGCCACCCCTCCCTGCCGCCCCCCCCCCCCCCCAACCGGTGCCACCCCCAACAACAAGGATCAGAACAATTAAACACGGATGAGAAGAGTTCAGGAGACTTCACAAGGCTTTACAAGCAGCTCACCCATTCTGTGCTTATTTACTTAGCCACGGGGGATGGTTAAGCTCTACCCGGAGGGAGAAATACCTATATCTGTTATTTGGAATTATTCCATAAATAGAGATTTATCCTTTCTTCCCATTTATTCATTTATTCAGTTGTTTGTATCAGTCTGTAACCCTGAGATTCATCTTACACTTTGAGTTGTAATCTGATACCATGCTATGGATTTTTGGTCCCAGAGTGCCATTTTTGGCCACTGGACTCTCTTTCTGGTTGGTTCCTGCTCTAGTTTTCTGTGACTGTTACAACAAATCACCATGAACTTTATGGCTTAAAGCAACCCAAGCTTATTATCTTACAGTTCTGGAGTCGGAAGTCCAAACTGGGGCTCACTGGGCTGGAATCAAGGTGTTGGCTGGACTGCGTTGCTTTGTGGAGCCTCTGGGGAGAATTCCTAGCCTTCCCTTTTGTGCTTCACAAGGTTTCTTGGCGGATGGGCCCCTTCCACCCTCAAAGCTGGCAGGCACATCTCTGACATCTGCTCCCACTCTGTCTCTGACCCTTCTGCCTCCTCTCATATGTACAGGGACTCTGTGGTTACTGAACCTACCAGGACAGCCCAGGATAGTCCCCCTGCCTTGGTCTGCTCAGGTTGTCATACCAGAGTATGCTGGACTGGGTGGCTGAAGCAGTAGACATTTATTTCCCACAGTTTTGGAGGCTGGAAATCCAGGTCAAGTCACTGCATGTCCCCCTATGGCAGGGACAGAGAATGTGAGCTTTCTCCTGGCATCTCAAAATTGGTGCCAATCCTAACATGTTAGGGTCCCCCCCCACCCCGACATCCTTAATTATCTCCTTGTAGGGTTCTTTGGTGGAGAAGGAAATGGCAGCCCACTCCAGTACTCTTGCCTGGAAAATCCCATGGATGGAGGAGCCTGGTGGGCTACAGTCCATGGGGTCACAAAGAGTCGGACACGACTGAGCGACTCTACCACCACAGGGTTCTTTGGGCCTCAAAATGTGACTTTTGGGATGCACCCACTTCAGTCCAGAGTATCCTCTCAAGATCTTTAACTCCCTTGCACCTGCAAAGTCCCTTTTTGCTACATAAGGTAACATATTCATAGGTTCTGGGTGTTACGGTGTGGACATTTCTGAGGGCCTCTTATTTTGCCAGCCTCAGCTCCTGCATCCCTTTGACATGTCCCCATCAAGCTTCTTAAAATTTTTCATGAACTTAAATTTGATCTCTTGAGCCTTCACTGTTCATGGTGCTGGCATGTTCCACGTCGTTATTGTGGTTCCTTCTCCTGGAGTCCTGGGTGGCTGTGGGGGGCTGGTGTATCTATGCAGCTCCAAAGCACTGATCCACACCGGTGACTCCAGAGCGGCCCTGTGTCCGTGCTTACCTGGTCCATTGGAGTCTTGGTCCCACTGATGTCCTGTCACCCCTGGAAACCTCTGGGAACTTTCCATCCTTCCTTCTTCCTACCCTCCAGACAGGTTGCCCGCCTCTCCCTTCTCCCTTGGGAATGTCTACCCTAATCATGACGATTAATTTAGATGTTTACAAAGCGTAGCAAAAGCCCCTGGCCTTGTAGAGGTGCTTGTAGATGTCTGGGCATTAAAATCTTTGCTATGTCTCATAACTCGAGCAAGATGTAGCTGGTAAGAGATGACAGTGGAACCCAAACTCCAATGTGTCAAACTCCAGAGAGAACACTTCTACGATCCCCTGCTTCAGGATCACTTGGTAGAAAAACATTTTACCTGTTTCCACCTCAGATCTGCCAGATTATTAGATTGAACCTTATGAAATGGCCATTTATGAACTTACTGAACTCATGGTTCAGTCTAAGAATCATCATAGAGGTGGAAGCCTCATAAAGCAAGTTCTCTAGGTAATTGTGATGCTCAGTGAAACTGGAGGCCTGCTGCCTGGAAGCCGAGTCCTGGGTGCCGGATGGCACATGAGGGGCATTGACAAGCTTAAGAAAACAAAGGGATTGGGAGCAGGGCCCCTGACCTTGAGTAGCCGAGGGCCATCTCTCCATCAGCTTGCTGCCTCCTGTTACAGTTTAACATCTAAAAGTGAAGGCTTTGTCTTTTTAAGTTATGATTTTTTATGTCTACTTAGCCTTTGGAGAAACCCAGGTCATGGGATGCAGGCCTTTTCGCCTCCACTGGTTCCTCCATTAAGGAAAAAAAAAAATGTTGGTATAAAGGCAAATACTCTAACACCCTATAGTAAAATATTTTCTTCACCCTAAATGTTCATTTTTTTTTTTCTTAAAAAAAAAAATTAAAGCGTGTTCAAGGTCCCCTGAAAGTATTGCTTCTTGTGCCTCTTGGGTAAGTCAGCTTTGGAGAAATGTACCCGATAGAGGGACGGGTGACTGATCAGCCTCTGGTTACGATCTGATTTCCTGGCGGAGTGGTCCACCAGCCTCAGACACGTGGTGGAGCAACTCACAGGGTGTCTGGTGGGAGGCGTGAGAAGATGCCCCATGTCACTCAGCTGAGCCTCTGGCAGAGCTCAGCTGCCTTTATGAAGTGATTGTTTTGCTGGTTCTGAGGAATTACAAACCTTCAAAGACCTTGTTGGCAGGCCGGGCACCACTTCTCCTCAAGGCATCTTTGAAATGCAAACCTGGTCTCTCAGCAGACCCACTGCATCTCAGCCTTCATGATAAATGCTTCACGCTGGCAGCCGACCCACTCGAGTTTGGTGTCGGGCTTGCCGACAGATTAATCCTATCGATCGCTGGCTGTTTGTTTGCCTTCGTGGCTGTCTGTCCCTTGTTGGCTCCCATTTGCTTTCTCCAGCCATCACAGCGCTGGCCACAGCTCTGCCCTGAAATAAACCAATGCCGATCAGCACACTGGCGGGTGAGGGAGGGCTGCAAATCTGTCTGCTTTCATAAGGAACTACCCTGGGGTGGGCCTGTGGGCTGAGGCTGGGATTCCGAAGCCCTTTCCTCTCTGTTGTATTTGTGGCGACTTCAGGGAAGAGCCCTGACCTATCATTAAACAAGAGGGTACCCTGGCTGGAGAGGCAGGAAGGGCATGTGGTAAAATGATCCCACAGCTGCCCTGGGAGAATCTGCCGGACACATGGACCTGACTTGACCACTGATGCACGTGTGTGGCTGTGCTTTGGCAGAGTTCTGTGTTTCTCTTGGTATTCTCAGCAAGACAGTGGTAATAACGGGACTGATATTTACTGAACTCTTAAGAGGCACCAGGCATTGTTCTAAATGCTTTGCAAGTTTTACCTTTCAAGCTTCACAGCAGCAGCAGCAGCCAAGGGTTAGACGGGTGACGTGACTCAGCCAAGATCAGGAGCAGGAGCCTCGCTGTTCCAGGCTAAGCCCAACTCTGAGGTTTTGCTACCTCAAAGTGGTCACTAGAGGTCACCCAGAATTAGTATTTTGAGATGGTAGGTTTAGCCATTTGGCCGAGTGGCCATTCACATTTGCCCAGGTGTATTGGAAAGTTCTGGGCTTCCCCGGTGGCTCAGTGGCAAGTAATCCATCTGCCAATGCAGGAGACGTGAATTTGATCCTTGGGTCCGGAAGAACCCCTGGAGAAGGGAATGGCAACCCACTCCAGTTTTCTCGCCTGGAGAATCCCATGGACAGAGGAGCCTGTGGGCTGCATACAGTCCATGGGGTCACAAGAGTCGGATATGACTTAGCGACTAAACAGCGGCAGCAACAACAGTGGAAAGTTCTAGTCACAGTGTCTGCAGTAAAATATAGTGGCGACGTGCACAAATGCCACAGCCAGCCAGCCTGCTTGCATTTAAATTCAGTAACTGTGTTAAATCCAGCAGCTGTGTGCCCTTGGGTCAGTAACTTGACATCTCTGTACATTGCTTTCATCATCTGCAGAAGGTGACTAATCCTAATAATAGTGACTTCATAGGGTTATAACAAGGGTTACAGAAATTAGTGCTTGTATGTGTTTCGAGCAGTGCCTTGCACATAGAACGCATGATGTGTTTGTTAAAATTTTCAATTATCCCTCATAAATAAACATGAAACTCCAGAAACTGAATCTAGGAGATGTTGCTGTCTCATGTTAGCTTACACTGGTGGATTTTTGTGGTCTTGTAACCTTGAGTGCAGAGGCTGTGATTTTAATATCAGATGGAGTAATTAAGTGCTGCAAGACTGTGAAAGAACAGGGCAGGAGGGGGATCTACATCCCGTGACCCTTTGCATCTCATTTGATTTAGCAATTAACAAGAACAAATTCACAAATAAGAGTGAAAATTAAAACATAGAGTAATGCTTTTGGTAGTGAGGGTTTTGTCATTTTTAAGCAGAACAAGGTATGTGAATTTTGTTCTTATAAAAAGCTGCTCCCCCTTGGTAGAAGGTCCTTGATGGGTTTATGACGATGGGCCCTTCAGGGTGATAGCCAGCTGCTTTGGGGAGGGGCTCAAGGGGCTGATGGCTGTTGGCCTGGGAAGAAGCACTAGTTCCTACCCAAGCCTGAAAAGCAAAAATCAGAGTCAAGGAAAATCTGCACTGGTGATCTTAAGAAGATTGGGTAAAGTCCTTTTAGGAGCCAGTCAGCAAGGGAAAACTTCACCATGCTTTCTAAAGGCTTTGAAAAGGTACCAGGAGAAACCAGCCCCAAGAGACCCCGGGAACCATGGCAACCAGAAGCAAAACCAGTGGAGCCATCACATGTCCTCTGGACTACGAGAACCCCATGGGTTCCTCACACGACCCTGGGGAAGGGAAGGGGCCGCTGGAACCATAAACCAGGCCGAAAGTCTTGCTCTTTCTGACACGTGGCAGAAGGACAAACCAGACTGATTTTCTCTGCAATCTGCAGAAAATATACATTGTTTCTGGCTCCCACTTCTTGCCACGATGAGTCCCATTTTACCTGCCTACAGAGTACAAAGTCAGCTAACAAACATGCAGGCCAGGGCATCCGCTGGGGACCACAGGGAGGCTCCGAGGCATTTCCTGAGGCCTTTTCTCCAGGTCTGAATGCCACAGAGCTTAGGGATGCAGCCCCATCTATGCTTGTTACACCTCTCGGGTGGTCCTGCCCGCTCCAAGGATGCTGCACTAGAGACAGACAGACACTGTCTTCTCCTGCATCCTCTCATGTTGGGACATCTGCCCGCTCTCCTGGGCTGGGCCGCTGCCCTTTCCTGTTCCCCTGGGCACTCTCTCCTTTGTGGACCATACAGCTTTAAGGTGCTGCCTTCTTCCTGGACCTGTAAGTCAAAAGTGTCAGAGGTGCGGAAGAGAAAACTTACTACTTCTTTTATTATCGTCATCGAAAAGCTGATAGTCACCAGTGTTTACTAGCCCTCCTGTGAGTGAGGGCTGTGTATTATTCCTCCTAATGTTTGTTGCAGGTCTGTGAAACTGTACTATGTTGGTCATCCCATTTGCAAACAGGGAAGCTGATATTTGGAGAGATTCAGTAGTCTGTATGGGGCTCATAAGCAGCTGGTAAGTGGTGGCCCTGACGTTCAAAGCCAAGTTGGCGACTCCAGGACCCACACACTTAACTACTGTGTAAATGTCCTGTGTGTAGCATGACAATTTAAGGTGGCTCTGTGAGCTCAACTTCCCTGAAGGGGTTGGTGATCCTCTCCATTTCAAATATCATGTTCTCTTAATATCTCTTAAGAGTGATGTGAGCTTATATTAGAAAGATGGTAATGATAACCCTATATGCAAAACAGAAAAAGAGACCCAGATGTATAGAACAGACTTTTGGACTCTGTGGGGGAAGGCGAGGGTGGGATGTTTCAAGAGAACAGCATTGAAACATGTATATTATCTATAGTGAAACAGATCACCAGCCCAGGCTGGATTCATGAGACAAGTGCTCGGACCTGGTGCACTGGGAAGACCCAGAGGGATCGGGTGGAGAGGGAGGTGGGAGGGGGGATCGGGTGGAGAGGGAGGTGGGAGGGGGGATCGGGATGGGGAATACATATATATCCATGGCTGATTCATGTCAATGTATGACAAAAACCACTACAATATTGTAAAGTTTAATTAGCCTCCAACTAATTAAAAAAAAAAAAGAGTGATGTGAGCTTATACCCAACAAAGATGTGCATAAATGTCCTCACTGATGGGCAGGAAGATTCCTCTAAAACAGGATGTGCCAGATTCTAGTGTGTTGGAGAAGTGTGTTCACCTTGCTGATTGATGTGGGAGATTGCAGAAGTCGTCCTCAATTCATTCCTGCCCTGTTCCTATGCCTTTGCAATGTGACTTTAAGCTCCACCCATAAAGAGGTGGAGTCTGTTTCTCCGCTCCTGAAGGTAGGCTACCTGTGGTTGGACATGCCAGTAGAATACTGGTGTGCCAGCTCCAGCCTGGGACTCCAGGGGTCCCACAGGCTTTTTCTCTTTCTCACAACCCTGCCACTGCTGTGATGACAAGCCCAGCTAGATTGCCAGGAGATGGCAGACACATGATCTGATATATGATTAGCCCAGTGGATGTATCAGCCACCCCCAGAAATGGGGCTTCCTACACACTCAGCTACTGACAGCTGATTCACAAGTGAACTGGAGCCAGAAGAATCTCCCAAGTTGCCAACCCATAGAGCCATGTGCTGTATTCAGGGTCACTATTTTAAGCCACTAGGTTTTGGGTTTGCAGTTTGGTAGGCCACAAAATTAACAGGTTACACTCAGCTTCAAGTCACACCCATTCATCCCAGAACTGGGTGGTGAGACTATTAGGTGGAAGATAGGGCCACTGAATTAGAGCCTTTTCTCCCCCTTCCTCATTTCTCCATGAAAGTGCCTTTCTGCAAGTTTGTGTCACAGATGCTTGATGCTGTGATTCTATTTCTGACCACCTTAACAGAAGAAATGAACCATCAGTGATGGCTGTGATCTGGTCCCAGCCCTGACACCACCTTGCCACATGGTTTTCACCAACTCCTGTAACCTGTCTGGGCTGCAGTTGCTCACATACTTAAGAATATGAGATCGACAGGCCACACACTGTAAGTTTTCTCCCAACCCTAGTGCTTTATGTCTCTGATGCATCACTAGCATGGTGTTTATCCTGTCTGCATTTGATTTGGATTGTTTATTCTGGACCTCTAAAGTGGCACAAAATGATGAGATGGATTTTTTTTTTTTAACCGTCCACATAAAAAGAAACAGACCATAAACTGGCTAGTGCCACTCAAGAAAATTCCTTTACTAACAGTGAAGCAAAAAATGTCTTAGTTATAAAAGTACGGGTTTGGAAAGGAAATGCTCAAGTTTCCTGATAAAGAAGAGTCTGCATTATTAAAGATAGAGGGTTTTACTGCTTCTTGTTGAAATTTACAAAATCATATTGCTTTTGGCTTTTCTCCTGAAAGCAGATAAAGGTTTGGTTGGTCCGGCTTCCCACGTGCTATAAAATGTATTCCTTCTTTCCTTCCTCCCTTCATGCCCTTATTCAGCCAGTGTTTTATATGAGTGAGACACTGTCCTTCTGGGAGGGGCAACCGAACAAGATAGGCCAATCCCAACCCTCTAGGCGCTGACATTTGTATGGTAGAAGCAAATCCACAGTTAAGCGTTAGTGTCATCTAGCGATTAATGCTGTGGAAGAAAACTTAATCGTCAGAGGAGGGATGAACCCTAGCACAGGAGAGCCACTTACTATCTTCCCGGTCCCACCTCCCCCTGCGATTTCTCGTTCATTCTCAGGCCCAGTCACTGGAACTGAGAGGCATCCGTGCTCACTGATGCCTATCTGACAAGCCTCCCTAAGCAGGAAGGGAACCCGCGGGCGTGAGACTGGGGAACAAGATGAGTCCTGACAGCGCGCCTTTGGGGGACAGGCTGAGTGTGAGTCGGGGGCCTGGGGGACACCGTGGCTTCCTGGAGCAAGTGCCACTGAACTGAGGGACAAGACCTCCCCTGAGAGTTACGAGCCTGGACTCCTGTTTCATCTCAGGACTGGGTTTTGTGTGTGATTTTGGACAGGTCATACCCTCTGTTTCTCAGCCTGTCTGTGTTCTAGAGATTGTAATACTACCTACCTCTCCATGCTGTTGGATGATCAGGCTCAGTAACACAAACAGAAGCATTTTGTTCAAGTTATTTTCCAGATGGACTGTCTGTTCCCTGAGGGTGGGAACCATGTCTTATTCATCTTATTTCCATAGAGCTTGGCCTGTATCAAGTGCTCAGTGATCACATGAATGAATTGGCCTGGGAATAAATTAAATGAAATTGAGTCCTGCGGGCCTTAGTTTCTTCATTTTGCAGATCAGGGCGTCCATGTAGAGTTGTGAAGTTTGTGCACTGCACAAGTGAACTTGCTGGAGATAATTGAGGGGATTAAAACTCAGATTCTCTACCTGCCAAGTCATGAGCCTGGTTCAGAGAGGGGTGCCTTTTCTATTTTTCATTAAGGTACCATATAGACCAGCAGTGGCTCTGTTTAGAAGAATGGTGTTAGACTGTCTTGCCCCTCGAAGATTCTGACTTAATCATTATGGGTTGTGGCCCCAGAAGCTGTATTCTTCAGAAAATCTCCAGATGATTCAGATTTTCCTCCTAATTTGGGTACCATTGGATTGGTTTTCTGCTAAGTTCTTTCTCCTTCTAATAGGAGGTGATTTTACATTAAATTTTATATTCTCACATTTCATTGCTAAATTTTCTTTCTTAATGAGCACACGAGCTGCTGTCTTTTGTCCTTACTCACCCTTCCCACCATCTGTTTTCAGCAGAGAATAGCAGTTGGGGGGTGTGAAGTATACTCATTCATTCTCTTTCATCAATAAGGAAATTCTGCACCAAGCTAAAGGAAAAAAAAATTCCCAGGATTTCTTTAATCCTCCAACACTGTGTTTTTTCTCTTACCAGGAAAAACAGGTCAAATAATAATTGTAAACATTGGAGGGTTCTTGAGACAAGCCAGAGCTGCTAAGACTAAAACCTCGTGATGAACTTTCCTAGGGTCTAATTTCATCTACCTGCCTGCATTTCTCCGTCAACCCCTGCATGGGTCAGGGTCCAAGGAAGAGAAAGAAACCACATAGTTGTCTCAGCAAGGAAAGCTTTATGTGGGGTTTCTCAGCTGTAGTGACCACTGACATTTGGGGCTGGATAATTCTGAATTTAGGGGAATGTTCTTGCCCTGAGGATGTTGAGCATCAACCCTGGCCTCTGCACACTGGTTGCCAGAAACAGTCCTTCCTCCTCCCCCAGTTGTGAAACTGAAAACATGTCTAGACAACCTCCAGTGTCCCTTGGTCTGAAAGTGGCCCTGGCTTGGTCACCACTGGTAAAGGAATCACTATCTGTATCAGAGATTATCAGGAGAGAAGTAAGGAGAACCATGAAGAATGTCTTTGGGCTGAGTGAGAGTATGATGGAAGGGACCCACAGTGGGATTCAGAGTGGGTTGAACTTCACCTCTGTAGCCTATTGTGTGGGGATGTTCTCTGGGCTGGAGTAGAGGGGTGCATCTCCTGGATACTGATGGACTGTGGCTGGCAGCTGACTGCAGGGTGCCTGTGACTCACTGGAAACCCATCCTGGGGGTATCACTGAAGCTTGATGGGAATGAGTGTCACTGGCTGTCCCCCAGCCCCAAAAAACTGCTGGCAATAGCTTTTGGTAGAAACTAGAAGCAGCAAATGGAGAAGCGTGGAAGTGGGAAGAGAAGCCCCTTCTTCTTGCATTGTCTCTCCAGCTCCCTCTACTGACAAAATTTAGTGTCATGTCATCTTCAAAAGAAATATTTTTCACAGAGCCTGCAGTGAAAGATGAATTTGAAGGGGAAAGGCAATAAATTGATAGTTGGCATACTCTTGTATTGTAACCTTCTCTTAATTATTTTTGTACCATTCTATTTGGCACAGGTCTGGCACTTAGTAGATATAAAATCACTGATAATGATTGAAAGAAGGCATGAATGCATGCATAGATGCCCAAATAAATGAATAGCAGAGTTTGCTTTTTTCTAGTAGCTGTTTTGGAAAATGCCGTTGTTTACCACAGGTTTGAGTTTTACCTACAGAATAGCAAATGACAGCTTTTATTCCATCCCATCCCACTCTCATACTAAATTTAAAATTAATTGAATTATCCTGTTAGGTCTTCCCAACTCTCATGTAACTGATCAATTTGCTAAAAATATGTTAAAGAGTTGAGATATTCAGTGGAAGGAAATTAATTAAACTTGTTTGAATCGATTGGTTGATTAAATTCCCCAGTCGAGTGTTGATTAGGTAGCCAGGAAAACATGAGACTGGTATCTGTTTTTTAGACCAGAATAGTAACCAAAGTACTGTTGACCAATGAATTAAGTCCAGCAAAATTGTTGTCCAGAGGCTAGGAATATTAACAATGTGAAAATTGGAATTAATTTTGACTTAGTTGTCAAATGGTTACTTGTGGATTGCAGCGTGGTTAAGTCAACTGTGGCCAGGGGCTAAGTTACACTGTATTTTAACACTAGGAAGTGTGGTGAAAAGATGACTGGATTGGGATGTGAAGTTTCCTCTGGGCTCTCTGCTAACATGAACAGCTCTATCAGCCTTTCTGGGCCTCCATCTCCTCTGTGTGTGCAAAAATTACCATACATTTCCTTTTGGGGATGAGCAAATATAATCTGAATACTCACTGGAAGGACTAATGCTGAAGCTGAAGCTCTAGTATTTTGGTCACCTGATGCAAACAGCTGATTCATGGGAAAAGTCCCTGATGCTAGGAAAGATTAAGGGCAGAAAGAGAAGAGGGTGTCAGAGGATGATATGGCTGGATGGCATCACTGATGCAATGGACATGAACTTGGGCAAACTCCAGGAGATGGTGAGGGACAGAGGGGGTCTGGCATGCTGCTGTCCATGGGGTCACAAAGAGTCGGACGTGACTGGGCAACTGAACGGCAGCAAACAATCTGAGTGTAAAAGTGTTTTGAAAATTGAAAGTAGTACACAAATTTGAGACTCTTCTAATTAGTTCATAGTTGCAAAATGGGCACTTTGGGATTGTTTCAATTTTCATAGGTTTCTAGAAGATTCCAAGTATATCTGGGGTGCTGAGAATGTACTTCTGTTTCCTAATGTGAGGCAGAAGCCCACGGAAAGGAGTTTTGCATGTAGGATGATACGTCCCAGTTGAGTACCTCAGGTCCTTTGCACATGTAGCTTCCTCTGCATAGAATTCTTTCCTCTCCTCTTTGCCTCCATAACTCCTACTTATCCTGTTGGCTCAACTGTCACTTTCTGACGACCTGAACTGGTCCACCCTCCCGGTTACATGCCCTTCTGCACTGCATGTCTCCTATCCACGCTCTACCACGATGGGTACTTCATGTTTTATCATGATTATTTGATTAATGTCTGTCTCCCCAGCTAGGCTATAAGCTCTCAGATGTCAGGGACCACTCCTGCTTTTGCCCACAATGACATTTTTGGTAGCTGTTTGATGACTATTTGTTGGATGAATGAATGAATGTTTTATCCAGAGTTGACTAGAGCCTACTGGATTTTGATGTGTTGGTCACATTTTGAAAGAAAAGGCAGAGCTTGGCTTTCTGGGGCTGTGGAAAGGACCCAGTGATAGATCCAGGTCCCTGGGCTGTCTTCAGCAGCCAGCACAACCTCTGGCATACAGTAGGAGCTCAGTAAATGTTTACGGAGTGAGTTAACTGTGGAGCAGAAGCCTGGAACCTAAGTTTTGTCTCTAAAATTTCCTGGCTCAGCAAACTCAGTGAAGATGTTTAGGCCTGCTGTGCAGTACAGTGTAAACAGGCTTGGAGGCCAGCATTCCTGGATCCAAATCTCCACGGAGAAGATGTCTGACGAGATGCTCAGCATCACGACGTGCGTGTGCAAGTCTGTTTCTTTATACAAATGAGGGCGACATCAATATCCTGAGATTACTTCAGGTATTAAACCAGAGAAAGGCCTTGCCTAATACAGTCTGTATTAGGTATCAGTAAATGTTTGTCCCTTCCCTCCTCTCGGCCTCCATAACATGGGGACAGCATTACCCACGTTGAACCAATTGTGTCTCAAATAAGATCGAAAATGTCATACACTTTGTAACTTGAGTTCCAAGATTCACTTTTCCTTATTCCCATGCTGCCATCAGAAGAAAAAGTGCAGAATCAGCATTCACCACCAGGTGGCACTGTGACAGTACCTTTGATTTCACTGTTTTGGCTTAACAAAACAGCTCCTTCGTGTACCTTTTAAATTGAAATCCTGAGGTGAGAAAAATGGGTTGCATTTAAGAGGGAAGCATTGCTCAATAATGGAGTAATGTCTGTTGTAAATGATATTTTAATGTCTAGGGTCTTACCCTGGAGAATCAGAAAGGAAAATTTTAAAAACATTCCTTTAAATTCTTAATTTGAAAACAAGAACCACAAGAACCAGGTTAAGTGAGGAATCAAAGCTTTTATTTGCTTTATTACAACATAATTTTATCACCGTTTAAAACTTTTTCCTCTTGGAGATCCATTTTGTTTCCTCAATTATTCTGGTAGCATATATACTTTAAATTTTTTATTTTTTGAAGGAATGCTTAGTTTGGTCAGCAAATATTTCTTGAGTACCTGATGCATGCCATACACTGTTCTGGGTGACTGAAATCATGGTCATCAACAGAGAAGATAAAACTCCATGTCCTTAAGGCAATGGGGACACCCATTCTTAACTGGAGAAAAGAGAAAATGAGCCAAGGAAGGAATTTCAACTGGGTGATGGGATGAAGGGAGACTCAGATAAGCATCTTTGGTAAATGAATTCTGTCCCAATGATCTATTACTGCAAAACCAACTCTTCCCACCCCTAATTTGTTTTCATGACCTATGTATTTTGCTGACAGCTGTGTGGGTATGAGGAGTCTGGGAAAAATTCAGCTGGGAAATTTGTTCTGATCCACTTGGCTTGACCAGAAAAGGCAGCTGAGGCTGGGGTCCCGCCTTCAGGACGTTTCTCTACTGACATGTAAATAGACTCACGGACACCTTGAGGCTGACAGGCCCGTCTCCTCTGCGTGGCGTCTCACCCTCAGACCCCTCCGTCTGAACCAGGATGGCCTCAGATGACCATGCTTCCCACTTGGCTGTTGGCTTCCATCAGACCAGACTAGGAGCTGCCAGTCTTCTTAAAGCCTAGGCCTGAAAGTTACTTCCGGCATGGCATCACTTTTGCCTAAATTCTATGCATCGAAGAGGCCAGTCCTCTTTCTTCAAGGAGAGAAAAAAATGGACGTCATTTCTTTTTTTCTTTTTTTTTTTTAATTGTAAAGCTGTTATTTTCTCCCACTTTTTAAATACTTATTTTTTAATTGAGATGTAATTGACATATTAGTTTTAGGTACACAATATCATGATTTGATATATGTATATATTGTGAAACATTCACCACAGTGTTTAGTTAACATCTGTTATCACACATAGAATTTTTTTCTTGTGATGAGAACTTTGAATATACCATCTTAGCAACTTTCAAATATACCATCCAGTATTATAATTACTATAGTCACCTATGTTATGTTGTACATTACCTCTCCAGGACTTGTTTATTGTATTCCTGGGAGTTTGTACCTCTCAACCCCCTTTATTCATTTCACCCACCCCCCACCCTGGGTGCCGGCAATCTCCAATCTGATCTCTGTTTCTATGAGTTTTTTTTTTTTTAGTTGATTTACAATGTTGTGTTAATTTCAGGTAGATAGCAAAGTGATTCAGATATATATATGCATACATATGTATGTTTATGTATGTATCTATTGTTTCAGATTCTTTTCCATTATAGGTTATTATAAGACATTGAATATAGTTCCCTGTGCTATACAGGAGGTCCTTGTTGTGTGCCCGTTTTGTGTATAATAGTGTGTTTCTGTTAATCCAAAATTTCTCATTTATTCCTTTCTCCACCTTCCCCTTTCATAACCATCGGTTTGTTTACTATGTCTTTGAGTCTCTGTTTTGTAAATAAGTTCATTTATACCATATTATTAGACTCTACCTGTGAGTGATATCATATTTATCTTTGTCTGACTTACTTCACTTAATATGATCATCTCTAGGTCCACTTGTGTTGCTTCAAATGATGTTATTTCATTCTTTTTTATGGCTGAGTAATATTTCATTGTGTATATATACCACGTCTTCTTCTGTCAATGGACACTTAGGCTATTAACTTGGTTTAGGCTATTGTCTCGGACCCAAGACATTTGGTCCATGCCCTGGCTGTTGTAAATAGTGCTGCTGTGAATATTGGGGTGCATGTATCTTTTTTGTTTGTCTTGGGTTTCTTTGGGTTAGTTTTAAACATTCCATATATAAACGAGGTCATACTGTATTTGTCTTTCTCTGACTTATCTTACTTAGCATAGTAGTGGACCCACCTCTTGATGGAAGGAGTAGTAAAGAATTTGTAGCCATTTTCAATTGAAGCCGACTCCTCCAAGGTTGACAGAAATTCCCTGTAAATGGCTGGAGGTCCGATTTCCACCATTCAACACTATACATCTTGTTCCTCTGCAGCATGAAAATCATACCACAGCTTTGAGGAGTTTTCCTTGGGATCTAGACCCGTAACTAGGAGAGTCTGCACTGAACAAGCAGAACTCACTCTGCCAGTTGCCCCCACAAGCATTGTTGCCAGCACTAACCTCAGTGCCCAGGAGGCCTCTTAAGTCTTGATTGCAAAACTCTAGATTGAAGGCTAGGGTTGAAAACACAAACCACGATGCCAGCTTCTGTCTAGGAATTTTCCTTTGCAGAATAGTTCTGGGGTAATCTTCCAGGAGTGGGAGCAAATGCATCACATGGTTACAGTTCAGATACTAAGAGTATTTGACCTTGAGCTAGCCCATGGAACAGCTGTAGCTTTACACTGGTCAGTAGCCAGGAGAGTGTTTATTAGGTTTGTCCCCTTAAGAAAGATAACTGAGCAAGCTGGAGTTAGAGTCGTCTTCTGAAGTAAATGGACTTTCCTGGTGGCTCAAATGGTAAAGAATCTGCCTGTAATGCAGGAGACCCAGGTTCGATCCCTGGGTTGGGTAGATCCCCTGGAGAAGGAAATGGCTATCCACTCCAGTATTCTTGCCTGGAGAATCCTACGGACAGAGGAGCCTGGCAGGTTATATATAGTCTGTAGGGTTGCAATGAGTCAGACACAACTAAGCGACTAACACTTTCTGAAGTAAAGGGTGTGAGGTCCTATATTTCTGGACCATAATAGTCCTTGGGGAGAAGGAAAGAGACCCATAGGAACTGAGGATTTTCTCTGGTGGACAGGGTATTTGAAGGGGAGGGGACCCTCAAGGTGAGGATAAATCAAGCTGCTTCTGATAGACTCAGGCGGTCCAGAGTTTGTTCTACATTGGTGTGGCAATCAATAGAGCAAATGATTTTTGTATTGACACGTGTCCCAAACCTAATGTTTGCCTAATGATGGCAGCTGGCTTCACTCAAGATGCAGCTGAACTTAAAAATGTTTGCTTAACGATGATGGCTGCAAAGTCAAGATAAAACTTGAACTTGAAAAAAAAAGTCAACAGCGTTTACGTTCACAATCCTCGCATGTTCCTTCTGCTGACTGTTTCTCTTAGCGCCCTTTGATATGCTAAGACCCCACGGTGGTACCATTAAATGACCAGCTCTTTCTGTCCCTAACTAATCTGTCAGCGGGGGCAAAGTTTCCAGTTTGGGCATCAGAGGGAGCAGAAACAAACCTCTCCTTATTCCGTTGTTTCATCTGGAGCAGCATTTTTATTATTCATCATTATGAGTGTTATTGTGAACATGGTCAGATTTACTTGAATGAAAGGTTTTCATGGCAGCCGTGACAGTGAACTGGGAAGGTGCACTTATGGTCATGTTGTAATGAAAATACAACTTGGTCATTCAAATCCCACAGTCAGATGCTGCCTCTATATACAGACCAATTGTCTGGCTTTAATAAGATGGTTTTGGAGTGCTTGACTTGAATGCAAGAAAACAATTGCATTAATCACATATCACATGGCACTTAAGTTTTATATAAATAAGAGAAGAATGCCTCAAATGCTGTCTTTCTGAAATCAAGTCTGAGGTTGGATTAAATGGCAGCCCACTCCAGTGTTCTTGCCCAGAGAATCCCAGGGGCGGGGGAGCCTGGTGGGCTGCCATCTATGGGGTCTCACAGGGTTGGACACGACTGAAGCGACTTAGCAGCAGCAGCAGCATCTATCTGCCTGTGGGACCACGTGGAGCCATAACTTCCATTTGTACTGGCTGCTGTCTCTTCTTGCACACACTTGCCTGTTTCTTAAAACTAACCCCCAGGCATCTTGCCGGGTCTTGGCAAGGAATTTTCAGGTCAGGTCAGTTCAATTCAGTCGCTCAGTTGTGTCCAACTCTTTGTGACTCCACAGACTGTAGGATGCCAGGTCTCCCTGTCCATCACCAACTCCCAGAGCTTGCTCAAACTTATGTCCATCAAGTCGGTGATGCCATCCAACTATCTCATCCTCTGCCGTCCCCTTCTCCTCCTGCCTTCAATCTTTCCCAGCATCAGGGTCTTTTCCAATGAGTCAGTTCTTCACATCAGGTGGCCAAAGTATTGGAGCTTCAGATTCAGCCTCAGTCCTTCCAATGAATATTCAGGACTGATTTCCTTTAGGATTAACTGGTTTGATCTCCTTGCAGTCCAAGGGACTCTGAAGAGTCTTCTCCAACACCACAGTTTGAAAACATCTTTGGTGTTCAGCTTTCTTTATGATCCAACTCTCACATCCATATGTGACTACTGGAAAAACTATAGCTTTGACTAGATGGAACTTTGTCAGCAAAGTAATGTCTCTGCTTTTTAATACGCGTCTAGATTTGTCATAGCTTTGTTTCCAAGGAGCAAGCGCCTTTTAATTTCATGGCTGCAGTCTCCATCTGCAGTGATTTTGGAGCCCAAGAAAATAAAGTGTCTCACTGTTTCCTTTGTTTCCACATCAATCGCCATGAAGTGATGGGACCAAATGTCATGATCTTAGTGTTTTGAATGTTGAGTTTTAAGCTAGCTTTTTCACTTTCTTCAAGAGGCTTTTTAGTTCTTCTTTGCTTTATGCCATAAGGGTGTGTCATCTGCATATCTGAGGTTATTGATATTTCTCCCGGCAATCTTGATTCCGACTTGTGCTTCATCCAGTCTGGATTTTACATGACGTACTCTGCATAGTAGTTAAATAAACAGGGTGACAATATACGGCCTTGACGTACTTCTTTCCCAATTTGGAACCAGTCTATTCTTCCATGTCTTGTTCTAATTGTTGCTTCTTTTCCTGCATACAGATTTCTCAAGAGTCAGGTAAGGTAGTCTGGTATTCCCATCTCTTTAAGAGTTTTCCACAGTTTGTTGTGATCCACACAATCAAAGGTGTTGGTGTAGTCAATAAAACAGAAGTAGATGTTTTTCTGGAATGCTCTTGCTTTTTCTGTGATCCAGCGGATATTGGCAATTTGATCTCTGGTTCCTCTGCCTTTTCTAAATCCAGCTTAAACATCTGGAATTCTGATTCTTGATTGAAGCCTTGCTTGGAGAGTTTTGAGCATTACTTTGCTAGCATGTGAGATGAGTGCAATTGTGCAGTAGTTTTAACATTATTTGGCATTGCCTTTCTTTGGTATTGGAATGAAAACAGACCTTTTCCAGTACTGACTTGTGAAGAAATCCATTCAGTCACTCATGTACTCAGGGGCTTTTGGAACTTTCTCTCTCTTTTGTGTTCTGCTCTGTTTGCTGACACACACACCAAAACCTCAACCTCTGGGCACTGGTACTGAATTGAATCTTGGAAACAGTTTTGGTGAAGTAGGAAGTAATAGCTTTCCTGCTTTGCCATCAGAAGGGGAGACAATGGGCTCATGCCCTGGAAAACTATGTATCCCAACCTGGCAGGATTTGGAGAGGAGTTTTACAGCAGTGGTTCAAGGGCAGAGTTGCTAAGGATCAGGGTATGTGCGGGGTCTGCACTGCTTTCGTCTGGCCTCAGGTGGTCTCCTGATGAGCTTTTGTTGTTGTTGTTCAGTTGCCAAGTTGTGTCTCTTTGCGACCTCATGGGCTGCAGCACTCCAGGCTTCCCTGTCCTGCATCATCTCCTGGAGTTTGCTCAAACTCATATCCATTGAGTCAGTGATGCCATCCAACCATCTCATCCTCTGTCATCCTCTTCTCCTCCTGCCCTCAGTCTTTCCCAGCATCTGCGTCTTTTCCAATGAGTCGACTTTTTGCATCGCGTGGCCAGAGTACCGGAGCTTCAGCCTCAGTCCTTTGGAGGTTATCGAACTGTGACCTTCTCTGGAATGAAGAACGCTGACATCTTCCATTTGTTGGGGGTCTTCGTTCCGTAAAGAGGTCAAAGATACGGTTACATGTATCCCATAAGGGGGAACCAGGACCATGTCCCAAGGTTGCACAGCTGTTTCCTGGCTGCTCCGCCCTTGTCTTTGCATCCCCTCCCTTCCCTGACTAGCAGCTGTTCAGATCTGCCCTCTGGAACTCACAGAAGGTTGTGGAGGCTGGCGTCTCTTCCCCACAAACAAGAAGCAGGCGACACTGAAAGTTTCCATGTCCAGGAGCCCCACAGGGTCCTGCTTGGTTTCAGCACATCTGTGGGGACTTGTGGTCTTTGCCAGGCCCAGCTGTCCTGTCCCTGCAGCTGTTTCTTTCTTTCTGTGCAGCCAGGCCGGGTCGCTTCTAGGTTTCTAAACAGGGTACTGTGCTTGTGTGCAGTGAGGGGGAAGCCACTTTCCTCTTTTCAGCACCCGACAGGGGAGCGCCACCGTATTGTCCCCAAAGAGTTCCCAGAGCGAAGCAGCTCTTGCAGTTTTGATGAGAGCTCTCCCCGCTCTGTGGTGACAAGCTAGGTCCACAGCGATGAATTTAGGACACATCAGAGTAAGAGACAGCCTGCCTCAACTGGGCACATCCTCCTCTGACTGCTAGACTTTGGGCCTTGTGTCCAGTATAACAGAAAGAGCAGAAGCCCTAAAGACTGGACAGACCTGGGGACCTTCCTAACTGTCACCTGTAGCTTTGTGACCTGGGGCAAGTCACTCAGCCTTTCAGAGCTTGCTTCCTCATCCTCAAAAAGGAATAATGGTGAGATACCATACGCAGAGAACTGGTCCTATTCCTGGCACAGAGCTCCTAGGACCCTGAGGATTTTCTTAATGTTAGGAATGTCCTTTGTATGCTAATGAGATGACTCTTGCTCTAGGTTTCCTAGGCAGCTGGCTTCGAGAAAATCCACCAAATGATCAGTGATGGGGTATGTTCATCCCTGCCCTGACCTCCAGGGAGAGGAGGGGTTGAAGTCTGAGTTCATATACTAATGGTTTAACTAATCATGGTTTAACTGGTTTAACTAATCATGTCTGTAAAATGAAACCTTGATAAGAAAATGTGGACCAGTGAGGGATGGGAGGGCTTCCATGTTGACACATTCAAGCGCTGGAGGCTGTCACACCCCAGCTCCATGGGCACAGAGCTGTCTACACTTGGGACCTCATGAGCCTTATCTCCTGTCTGTTCATTTGTATCCTTTCTAATAAACCGTAACCATAAATATAGCACTTTCTTGAGTTGTGTGAGTTATCTAACAAGTGATTAGATCTAATGACGTTGTAGTCAGCTGGGTGGAAGGGAGGGTAGTCTGGGTTTGCATTTGCAGCTGGGGTCTGAAGTGGGGGAGCAGTCTTGTGGGACTGAACCCTTAACCTGTAGGGTCTGTGCTAATTCCAGGTAGTTAGTGTTGAAATTGAACTGAATTGTAGGACTCCCAGCTGCTGTCTGAGGATTGGAGTTGGAGTGATGTCAGGGAAAACCAACCAGAGCCTAGTGAAATATTTTCACAATAAGAACCTAGGAGGTGAGAGGTTATACTGTTGTGATGCTGTTGCTGTTTTATTATAAAATAGAAACAAAATTTAACTATCTAGATAGGGCTTACTACTTAAAGTGGCTCACTTAACTCATGTGCCCCAAGTACAGTTATAATACTTGTATTATTTCCATTTAGCAGATGTAGAAACTGAGGCATCAAGAGGTTCAGGTACTCCCCAAGCTCACACAGCTCATAAAGGGGAAGGTACAAATCCAGGCAGACCATGGCCTGGGTCTGTGCTCCTCGTCTTTACAGGATGTTGTTGTCGTTGACCTTATGACGACTGCAATTTGTTTAGGGAGGCTTGAGGAGGCAAATGAAGACTAAACATGCCTGGAGCCCATCAGAGAACCCTGACTTCCTGTTAAGATAATCAGATGCATTTGTTTCCAGGGTAAGCACTAGCCTTAAAGGGAATAACAGCTTATGTAGGACTTGGGTTATTAATAACCTTTTTTCTTCCCCAAAGAAATTTCTATCATCCCTGGGTGAAATGGAGAAATGTGAGTGCCTTCTGTAAACTGTTGGGTGTGCAATGTGTGAGGACTTAATTGACTTTTCTTGAAAAAGTTCAATCACTTGAGAGCAACTATCCCTGTTGAACCTATACAACCCTGGAAACTGTATGGTCCATTCAGCTCTGGGCACGCAGAGCAAGTGATAAATGGGCCTTGTGCTGCCGCCTCTGGAGCCAAACTCACAGGGAAGCCTGCCACTCGCTGGTGCTGCCTGCAGATGGAGGGAGGAAAGGCCATGTCAAGAGCACTGCCGAGCTGTCCATGGATAACACACACCCACTTATCATAGCGGGCCTGGCAAGGGGCCATGCCTGCCTAGGTTTGTAAATAAAAGTCATTTGAAACCAAGACCTGTTGGAGCAAATAGGCATCATTAGCGAGTGAATAGATTTTTTTGGGAATCTGGTGTAACCTTTATTGGGCTTTCATTTAATCATACTGTATGAATCTCTTATGCTACTTCATTCTCACAAAAACCTAAATTCCCAGGTGGCACTAGTGGTAAAGAACCTGCCTGCCAATGCAGGCAGAGACTCAGGTTCGATCCCTGGGTCGGGACGATCCCCTGGAGGAGGGCATGGCAACTCACTCCAGTATTCTTGCCTGGAGAATCCCCATGGACAGAGGAGCCTGGAGAGCTACGGTTCATAGGGTCGCAAAGAGTCGGACACAACTGAAGCGACTTAGCGCACACACATTAGAATGATTAGGCATCCTAGTTTGCCTGTTGTCCTAATGCAAATATTAAAAGAGCCCCTTTTCACTTTCCAAATTTCCCTGGTTGGGCCATAAATTAGATCATCACCCAAGACATTATTTTATGAAAGAGGAAACAGAGAAGATAAATGACTCACTCAAGTTCACACAGCAGGTAGGTGATGGAGCTGTATTCTAACTCAGGTCAGTCTGTCTCCAGTAGCCAAGTCTTTCCTGCCAGAATCTTCTGCTTCAGAGAAATGAGCACATCTTCCTCATAGTTAGTGCCTTTAGGGGAGCTGGAACCTCACCGGAGTGAGGTTTACCATTGTTTGAAATTTACCATTTCAAAGAAAAAAATTACTCCAGAAGTTCATTGTTTGAAAGACTCTTGGACCTCATGTTTTGGAATGACCTTCTGGAGTAATTTTTTTTCTTTCAATAACAGTTTTGATGTTAGTTAATCTTGGTCATTTGAGGATAGTGTTCTTTTTTTGAATTTTCCTAAACACTTTTATATCCAAGACTTGTGAATAAGGTAGGAAGTTATGCTGGGGAACACCGTTTTAGAGCCAAATCAAAGTTTTAGCTTGAAGTAATGAATTGTTTATTTATTTGCTTGTTTGACTGGTAAAATTCTCTTTGGAAAAAAATTCTTCAAGAGTCATTCTGCAGATGTTTGGAACAGCGACAGTGCCGTTTGAATGGGGTGAATTTCTTTCCAGGTTGTATTTTATCGTGCTTGGTAGATGTGATGTATTGTGTCTAGGCTTTTGTATCTAAGCTCATTTAGTTTGGAATGTGTGGGTGAGCTTGCCTAGGTGGTTGAAATTGCTGACCTTAGATGAAGAAAATAAATCAGTTCTTTTCCCAGAACTCAGGTTTCTATTAGCCAAATTCCCAAGCCTTCAGGTTTTATCCAGTGAATCCTAGTGAGTGTCATTGTCCTACATTTTAAAAGGCCAGGTAACCTCTATTACTGGTACTTGTCTTTCAATGTATGAGAATGGTTTGGATGAATTTATTAAATGTAATTATTGTACATTTTTAATTGCACCTTTAAGTTTACAAAGCAATATCAATTCTGCTTTTTTCTTATTTCTTCAATTATTCAGTGGGATACTGTGAGTCAGATATCATCACCCCGTGTTATCAGTAAGAAGAATGAGACTCTGAGATTGTGTCTGATCTATAGTGATAGCACTTGAGGATTCCCAGGGCATCTAGTTACTGGTTAGTTCCCATTCCACTGAGTATACTCCCTTCCTCTTGATTGCTTTGCTTTCAGAGATCATTGACCTTTTAAAGTCTGTATTAGTCTTCTATGGCTACTGTAACAAAATACAACTTGGTGGCTTAAATCAACACAAGTTTATTCTTTCTAGAGGTCAGAAATTCAAACTAAGTTTAATGGAGCTAACTCAGGGTGTCAGCAGGACTACCCCCAACCTAAATGGCCCAGCCAGATGATCCAGAATAATCTTCCCTCGCAGGACCCTTAATCATATTTGCACATTTCTTGTTTGCTATGTAAGGTAACAGTCATAGGTTCCAGGGACACAGATGTGGGTATGTCTTGTAGGAATTATCAGCTCATTTCACGTCTCTTTTCCGTGTCTGCATCTTGCGGTGGTGATGTGATATTCAGGAAGACCCACTGTACAGCATGGCCGTGCATACAGATTTCGTTACCCTTGCCTCCAGATGCCTTGCATCACTCCCTCAACCCCTGGTGGTGATAGACCCATGTTCAGCTTGTAGGGTAAGCCAGGCTGGACCAGTCCCAGATTCTCACTGTGGTGGGTGGATGATCCAAACCAGCCAATCAGAATCCTTCCCAGAGATTATCACAGTGGAGAGAGAGAGAGAAAGAGAAAAAGAAAGAGATGCTATAGTTACAGGCAACTGGAGCTGCCTTTCTTTACCATGTGGTGGTGGTAAAAACAGACGTGGACTCACCTTGCTGGGTTTTTTTCCTTCATTCCTGAAAAAATGTTTCAGGAATTTTTATATTCCTGAAATATAAAATATTTATATATCTATGTCTAAATATTATACATTATAGATTATATATTATGTATAAATATATATTTATATATTTGTGTATTTATAAATATATAAATTCTCAGTATTCTCAGGGAGAAAAGTCTGTTACTCAGAAACACACAGGCCTGGTTTCTTGACTGGGAATGAGAAAGTCAGCAAGTCAGGGTGGCAGTTCTGATGTATCTGAGCCCAATGAGAAATTTTAAATTTCTCAAGGTTATTCTAGTCCATTAGTGAAAGTGAAAGTTGCTCAGTCATGTCTGACTCTTTGCAACCCTATGGACTATACAGTCCTTGAAATTCTCTGGGCCAGAATACTGGAGTGGGTAGTCTTTCCCTTCTCCAGGGGATCTTCTCAACCCAGGGATCAAACTTAGGTCTCCTGCATTGCGGGCAGATTCTTTATCAGCTGAGCCATTGTAGTCCATTAAATAACCAATAATCGCCTTGGTTATTTACCTTGGTTATAGTACGGTCTCTATCATAGCTGCACAAAAGGAGGCTTAAATTCTGACTAAATAGTATACACTGATATCCACTCCCTCCTGAACCCCACTAAAATGATGGAAGAGGAGTTAGAACGTTAGAAACCTATGTTGACAAAGAACATAGCAGAGGAAACAGTAGCAAGTTAAAGAGTTCAACCAGGGTTGAAAAAATGGAAGGCAGGTGGACAAATGGCAGCTGGGTTGATAGAGTCAGAAAGCCAGAACAGAGGGCCTGGAGAGTGCAGTTCAAACAAGGAATGAGCCAGCTTCTGCCACAGAATCCTAGAGAGACCTGAGAATTGGAGCCCGTGGATGCCTCGAAAGACAGATGTAAAGATTCAGTTCAGTAGAGGGTAGCCTTCATATTTTTGGCTGTCTATCATCTTTGGAGTAGCTTTTCTGTATTTAGGGAAATCTGAAGGTGTGAGTCTCACTTCCCCAATCTGAATTCTAGCTCCCAGTTTCTCCTACATCTGGTCCACAGTCATGTGACCTGGCTCTGCCAGTTGGAAGCATATAACATTTTTTTTTAATTTGTTTATTTATTTGGCTGCATTAGGTCTTAGTTATGGCATGCAGGATCTTCACTGCGGCACACAGGCCATCTAGTAGTATTTTACAGGCTCAGTAGTTGTGTTATGGGCTTAGCTATCCTGTGGCTCAGATGGTAAAGAGTCTACCTGCAATGCAGGAGACCCAGGTTCGATCCCTGGATTGGAAAGATCCTCTGGAAAAGGAAATGGCTACCCACTCCAGTATTCTTCTTGCCTGGAGAATTCCATAGACAGAGGAGCCTGGCAGGATATAGTCCATGGGGTCGAAAAGAGTCAGATACCACTGAGCCACTAACACTTTCAAGTAGGGTCTTAGTTACCTGAGCAGGGATGGAACTCACGTCCTCTGCATTGTAAGGTGGATTCTTAACCATTGGACCACCAGGGAAGTCCCAACACATGTAAAATTCTAATACAGAAGAGAGTTGAGGAGAGAGGACCTGTGTGTGTTTTCATTTTTGAGACAGGGAACTCAGGCTTGTAGTGGAAGCAGCCAACCAATGGTTTCTTGTGTAGCTTTGGTGTTGGTGGGAATAGGTGCGGTGAGGATCTGCCTTTATGCTCAGCAGGGTAGCGGAGTGTGAAGATTTCCTCATCAGGCCTGTTCTGTGGGGTGATTTGGAGCATATTTCTATAAGATGAGCCTGGAGCCTGCTTCTTCAGCCCTCGCAAGAATTCAGTGAACCACCCACCGGTTAACAGACTCCTTTCCCATTTAAATTGCCAGAGTCTATTTCTATTGTTTGCAATTTTAAAAAAAGAGAGAAAAAATAAATAGACCAAAAGCAAACTTATTCATACTGAAAGTGTAGTAGTTTTATTCTCAGATGCCTCTTCCCATTCCAGAGAGCCAGACAATAGCTCCTTCCCCACAGTATCTGGAGAAACTGTCAGAGGGGCCCACTTTGAGGACATCAGGAGCAATGGAGAAGCGGCTTCGGACATTGCAATGAAACAAGGGAAGAAGCTTTCATTCCATCATTTTCCTCTTCTCAATCCCCAGAATATAGGCAGCTTGGTACATACTCCCCAGGCAGAGAAGGGAGGGTTTTTCTTGGGAAAAACTAACCATTCCAAGAAAAAGACCTCCAATGAATTAGATAAATGTCTACCCACTCACTCCCCAATAAAGCCCTGCCTACTGGCAGAGAACTGACAATCAGCTTTTTACTGCCTCTCTCTTAAGTCTCAATGAATGTGTAGGAGTCACCAGACTTTTGAAGAAAGCTTCTGTTCTTAAGGGAGAGAAACCAAAGGAAATCCTAGGAGAAAAATGAGCTTGATGAACACAGTGTTAGTGAAAGGAGTAGGAGGCAACTTAATTAAAAACATTATAATTAATATTTTCAGAAAGAAAAGAGAAGATACTTCTTTGATGAAACTTTACAATGCTGTTTTTTTTTTTAAAAAAGGATTGAAGAAAAAGGAGCTCTTAGAAATTAAAAATATTATAGGAGAAATGAAAACAAAAATCACTAGAAGGCTGGAAGTTAATGTTGAGGGAATGTCTTGGAAAGTAGATCAAAAGAACAAAGTCACGAACAGCAGGAGAGAAATGATGAAAAAAACCAGAGAATCAGTGTAGTTGGTCCAATAATAATCAAGAGAGACATACAAAATGAAGAATTAAAAAAAAAATCCTATATGTATTGAGACCCAAAGAACTCACATGACTAGATTGAAAAGGTTCACTGTAGTCAGTGCATGAGTCGACACCAAGGCACATTAGTATGGGATTTCAGAGCACCAGGGATGAAAAGAGAAGAGGCTCAAAGTTTCCAGAGAAGAGCAAATGGGTCACACATCAGAGGACCAGGAATCACAATGAGATCCTGCTTCTCAGTGGCAAACTTGAAGCGAGAAGCCGAGGGAGCATTGTCTTCAAAGCTGAGCCCTGGCTTCTGACCTAGACATCCAAATGCCTTCCAACTGTCAATCAGATGTGCAGGAAGAAGGCAGGCCTGGATGGGAGGTCTCAGGAGCATGCACGTTCAGGGAGCTACTGGATGATTTGCTCCAATAAGCAGGAGGAAACATCAGGAAAGAAAATGGAAGATTTTGGAGACAGGGCAATCTATCTTTGAGAAGTGGTAAGGGAATTCCCAGTATGGTGATAAAGGAATTTCCCAGCATGTCAGCTCTTCAGGACCGTCAGTGGGAAGACAGAGGTCTTTTCCCCCAAGAAAATCACCTCCCCCCGCCAAATCCCACCAAACTTCAAAGGGAAAATGCAATACTGATCCATTCCTAAGGAGTTGGACCTTATAAAGATTTTTTGGATGTGGACCATTTTTAAAGTCCTTGTTGAATTTGTTACAATACTGCTTCTGTTTTTTATTTAATTGGCCAAAAAGTTCATTTGAGATTTTCCATGAGATGTTTTGAACAAACCTTTTGGCCAATCTATTCGTTACGGTTTTTTGGCCAATCTGTTCATTATGGGTTTTTGGCCACAGTACATGTAGGATCTTAGCTTCCTGACCAGGATCAAACCCCCTGCACATCCTGCATGGGAAGGTGAAGCCTTAAACACCGGACTGCCAGGGAAGTCTCAGAGTTGGACCCTTTTAAAAGGGATTTTCTAATTCCACCAAAGAGTCCAAGAAAAATTGATGATCAGAAAGTTAAGTAGATGAAAAATAAAAGTAATCACTAACTTCAGGGCAAACAAAACTTTGTGTAAGGAAATGTAATCATAGTATAGGTGTTTCATTCTGAATGATAATGACAATAGCAATAATTTAAACAATAAATACTGATACAACAAACATAATAAAGCTGTGTTATGAGGAAGGTAGATGTGAAATGTTTAGGGGGATGGTGGAGGCACAGGGTGAAGAATGCCATAACTTTTTTTCTATAGGAGGAAATCAATAGATGATCCTTAAAAGCAATTAAAAAAATAAAAATGTAATGTCTAGGAAAACATAGATAAACACTGGATAAAGGCCAAAGGAATTGCACATGCTTGGCTCTTGGGAGTAGGACTTAAGGGTGGGGTAGGGGACTGGTCCTTTGCCTTATAACCCTTATCGGATTATTTGCTTATTAAAATTATGAATGTGCATCATATGATGAAAATTGAAAACCAGCTAAACCTTGGAAAAAATTCTTAGATCAGTAGGAACTCTGTCATTGGGAAATTAGTGCAATCACTTTGGAAGACTGGCAATATCTGCTGAAGCTGTGTACAGACCATGTGATCTAACAGAGATGTTTGCAGTTGTGCATCAAAAGATTTGTGTACTAACTTGTCCCTGACATTACTATTCATGATAACTGGGGACAGGCAGGAACCAAGTGTGCACCCACAGTATAGCATATACTGTATGATCACAGAACGAAATGTGCTGTAATAATGCAGATAGATTGCTTTTACATGAAACAACATGGGTGAACCTCACAAGCATTGTGTTGAGCACAAGGTCAAGGACCAAACTGCACATGTTCCGTGATCCATTTTATGTAACATCCCAGTTAAAACTAACCCCTGGTGACAGGAGTTAGGATATTGATTGCCTTTTGGAAAGAAGTGGGCCTGGGTAGAGACAGGGCTGGGGGATTGTGACAGGCATTTCAGGGTGCCAGGCAGTGGTCATGTTCCTTTTCCAGTTGCTGATAACATGAGAATGTTCACTTTGTGAAGCTGATAGACTCTGTGAAGCTGATAGAGCTTCTGCATATATACTGAAGTTGGGTGAATACCCTTTAAAGACATTTACAAAATAAAACATGCATACTGCTACAAGAGCCACTCAGCCCAGGAGAAAATACTCATCTGGACCAGATAATCTGTTTTTCTTTATCGACAAGCTTGTGAAAAAATATTCAGAAAGTTTCAGCAAAGTTGGATATGGTTATTTTTGGTTCTTTCTGTTTTACTTGGATTTAAGGATTTTTTGGATTTGTCATCTCTGTGTATGTTCTGTCAATACTTTAAAATGCCTCAAGTGTCCCCCCCCCCATAATTAAGGATGATTTTGAAACTATTTGAAACTTTGCAGTGGCCACAAGATCTTTCTTCTGCTTTCTAGATGACCTGCTCATGCTTTTGGGCGCAGTTCTGTCCAGAAGACAGCAAAAGTGGAACATGGAGGGTATAATACTATCTAGAAGAAAAAGAGTGTGTGTTTCTTGGATTTTGTTGGGAGAGGAGGGGTGGGGTTGAAATCCTTCTCTTGTGAGCTATCATGTAGTCACAGGAATCTCTCTCCCTGAAATAATATCACGCATCAGTGGCCTTGGTCTTTCCCGGAAGTGTTTGAGAAGACAGAACATTTGCCTTGCCTTTTGCCCTTTTACATATTTTTGTTAGAAATTTTCTTTGTGCCAGCCTTCAAGTAGGGAAGAGGGAGTAAGTTACTCTCTCTTGACCTTCATGTCATCACACTACAAAAGCCCTTCAATTTCAGGCATTTGCTTTGCTATCTTGTTCCTGATGAAGGGAAAGCAGAGTGAGACACTCTTGAAAGTTCACCCACTTACACCAAAGTATAGTGGGTGGAATTGAAGGTGAGTTAAGCAGCCAAAGTTGGCTGGTAATTAGATTCATACCCATCATGGATTCCGTCAGCAACTTGCAAGGGGAGGGGAAGCCCTTCTCTGGAAATGTTCTGTTGAGGGGCATACACCAGGGGAGGAGCTACTAGGAATTCTCCAGGACACAGGACAGAACTTGGGTACCACTTGGCCTCTTCCTTTTCGCTATCAGCTTAGTGATGACTTGGGTGCTCATTGGTGATTTGGGTGGGGCAAGCTCAGCCATTGTGTAGAGTCAGAAATTATATAGAATGGTAGCAATCAGTTATTTAGCTGCCTGTGATTATCTTTGGCTTTACAAGAGATAAGACTGATACTCATATAATATTATCATCATATAGAGTAAGAATATGTTTAAGATATAATACTTAGAGGAGTATTATAATACTCAGAGGAGATATAATACTTAGAGGAGATAATTCACTGTGGAGTCAGGAGATTTGGATTCACATCCCTGGTCTTTAACTATTTGTGTGTATTTGGGCTACTTTCTTGTTCTGTTTTTGTCCCATTGCTGTCTTTGGTACATGAAGGTAATTATGCCTTCACTGAAAGGCTTCTTGAAGCTGGCATGGAGTGGGTGGTCATGAGCTGCTTAGAATTCCCCTCTTTCTTGCTGCTAATTGTTTGCAGGCCAGAAAGCTTTGCAGATGACCTTGTACTGTCTCTTCCAGGCCAGGAAACATTGACTTGACTTGCATTCATTAATTCAGACTTGTTTCTTTTATATATTAATTTACTTATCCATTGGACATAAAGAAGTTGTTCTTCTACCCACCCCTCCATGCTTGGGGAAGGGAGGGCTGGTTTTGGTGAGTGTTCAAGGTTTATTCATTTTTTAAAATGTTGTTCATTTTTGAACATCAAAAGAGAGAATACATAAAATATGCTTGCAGAGTTAAGGAGTATTTTGCTTTGTCCATGCAAATGTACACATATTCATTACAGAATCTAAAGGCTTAGTTAAGAGTGACCATAGCTTGGGAGTGAAATGGGAGAGTTTTAGACAAAACTGTCGGGTGGCCATCTTGAGGGCACATTGGGTAGGGTAAATGTGAAATTTATTGATACTTTTGTTTTCTTTTTGATTTCCTATTTTTGTCAAGTTTTGGCTTTGTGTTTATATTAGCCTTGTGATCAGAAGCAAAGCTATTAAGAAATATAGTTTTGTTGAACTACATTGAGGCTAGAGGTCAGCAGAAAAGATTCTTCATGAGTCCAAGCTGTTTTACTTTGAAAAACAAAGACATCTTCCCAGGAAATATTTACTTTAGAGATTATAAGAAGCAGTTATTTTCCTTTGAAATCATCATTTTATACTTGTCCTTGTAGATTATAATTGGTTGGCTATGTCAAATTTTTTTTTTTTCATTAAGCATTATATTGTGAACATTTTCTCATGTTACTGGAGAGCATTCCTTGGAAGCTTTTAAAGTGGTTGCATAGTATTCCATTACATAGCATCCTTAGTTAATTGTTGCCTAATTGTTGGACATTTATGTTGCTTCCTGGTATTTTGCTCTTGTAAATAACTATCATAAATGTCTCTGTGCATCAAGGGTTATGTGCCTCTTTGAGGATTTCTTTGGGATAAATTTTGAGAGGTGCAGTGCAGAACCAAGAGCATGCCCTATTAAGGCTTTCACATGTAGACCCTCTCAGGAAGCTGTGTATGAGCGTCTCCTTGCCCAGGGGCTTCTTGACCTTGCGTTTGGCTCAAGCTTGCTCAGCCATCTAGAGAGAAGCTGATATAGGGGAAATGCCTCCGAATTCTTAGTCTCAAGTCATTACCCAGTGTGTAACTTTAGGCAGGAAGCTTCTTTTCTCTTGAGTCTCCCTTTCCTCGTGTACAAGATCAGAACGATGACATTGACCCCCAGATTATTCTGGAGCTCAAGAATAATCTGCTGTCCACCCTCAGTTGTGCTTGGGCCTTTGAGTAGCTCCTAACATGTAAATGTGGAAATGAATATGGGGTAATATGTGGGAAGTGATTTACGGGCAGGAGTTTGGCCAGCTGCGTTTCCTTGTCTCTTAGAAACATGCTGCACCTTTGGGAACCAACAGATAGTAGATGGTATCATGTAATGAGAATGGGAAGCATGCATTTTGATAGGATCATTCACTTTAGGGTTTATTATTTAAAATAGCTAAAGCTTGTCTTTAAATTGCCACATTAAAAAAATAATAGGTGGTTGATTTGTAACTTTTGTTTTTAAGCTCTTGTTTTTCTGATCAGGGAAGAAGATTCTGGGAGCACCCCCTTATCCCTTCCCTCTCTGGGGTTCTCCGATGAGCCTTGAGGTCATTTCGGGATGGCAGAGTGTTTCATCTGAATTTTAAAACCTTGATTTTCTTGCTGATTGGAGGCACACACTCCTATCTGGACCTTGTTTTTCTTTCTCTTCCTCCTGTTTCCTCAGCTAGCAGGGACTAAAGAAAACCCAGAATCCCATGACCCAGATGTAATTATAGCTAATATTTTGGTATCCTTCCTTCCTGATTGAATTCAGATGTATTCCCAGATATACAGGCAGAATATGTTAGCAAAATTGGGTTGCATGGTATATATTTTATAACTTGATTTTCTTGTCATTAATATTGTATCATGGATATTTTATTATATCATTCAGTGTTCTTCAGCAATATGATTTTCCATGGTTGTAGAGCTTTCTGTCACATGAACATACTCTAATTTATTCAATCAAGGGCCTATTGTTAGATGTTCAGTTTTCCAACCTTTCACTCTCATAAATAATGCCACAGTGAATATTCTAGTAGAGGAATAGCTGTATGTATATCAGTGACAATACTGTGTCAAAGAGCAAGGATATTTACCACTCCTTGCTACTTATTCCAAACTGCCTTCCAGATACAGGGGACATCTTGACCCGAATCAGCTATAATGAGTATGCATATTTCATTGGATCTACATTTGCACTTGTTATGATTTCAAAAATATTTCTTCCAAATTTGATGTGAGAAATACTTAAAATTGTGTTTTTCTTTCTGACCCGAGTGCAGTTGCAGAGTTTTCCTGTCTTCTGGCTCCATGGTTTCCCATGCATGACTGTGTGTCTCTGTCACTACTGGTCCACCCGTCAGTCTCTTCTCTTCTCTCCACCCCTGGAAGGTGACCTCTGAAAGTTTACCTTCCTTGTCTCTTCTGTTGGACTGGTCACTGGGAAGCCCCAACAAGAGGTGGGTGGGCCAGGAAGGAGAGAGAGGTCCTCCCTCCGCACTCTGTACCTGGTCAGCTGTGACATAGATCCTGTCCCCCATGTGCCCAAGGCGGCATGTTCTACGTGACTGTGTTTCCTTCTGTGTTTTGGGACTCACTGCTCCTTGGTCCCTTGGGATCTGGGTGGCTTCACTGTTGTTGGAAATTCCTGCCTTGTCCCTTGAGGTTTGGAATGAATCCCTCAGTAAAGAAGCTCTCTTGGACTGTTCTTGAGTGTTGCGTGTGTTTCCTGTTGGAACCCTACCTGATAAGAATGATCTGATTAGTAATTGCAATAGATTGTGCAGTCTGACAGGTCATCACCCTGTGTTGCAAGCTGAGAGTTTAGGCTCTGGAAGACCCAGAGTCTAACCTTTATTAAGTGTTCTGGTTGCACCAACAGAAGAATGAAGCATGGTGAGATTTCATTTCTCGGGGTTTTTCAGGAAAGGTAATTTCTAACATTTAAATATGATCCACTGTTCAAACATCATCATCATACTTTGCTCGATCTTCCATATCATGGTCTTCTAGATGCTGCTTTTTGTTTGTGTAGCTGGATTGTGAATAGGAAATCAACATGAGAGCCATGGCCTCACTCAATCCCAAGGACATAACCAAGGTCAGGCCCTCCAGGAGGGCAGGGGTCATTTCCTCTTTTTGCTTCCACATGAATCTTGAGTGTTTAGGATTCTGTTTGGCACATGGCAGATGCTCAGTATATGTTGTTGAATGTGTCAAGGGTCCTGAGACCACCCTCAGGTTTGGTGATTTGCTAAAGGAGCCACAGAACTCACATAGTTGTTATGCTCAAGGTTATGGTTTATTGCAGAGAAAGGATACAAATAAAAAGAAGCAAAGGTAAAAGGTACAGAAGGTGGAGTCCAGGAGGAAAGTAGGCATCAGCTTCCCTCTCCCAGTGGGATCATAGGGACAATACTTCGTTCTCTTAGCAACAACGTGAGATAACATGTGTGAAGTATCGCCAACCAGGGACTCTCACCTAAGCTTTAGTGTCCAAGGTTTTTACTGGGGGGGTCATTCACCTCGATATGGATCACCTATTTAACTGATCTTAGCTCCTCAGTCTCCAGCATTCCTAAGAGGTCAAATTGATACAGTGTGGCCCAGGGTCCCAGCTGAACAAAAGCCGGCCTTCACCACTGATCACATTGTTAACATAAACTATCTGGAATGGCCCAAGGCCGCAGTGGTACATCAGACACACTTAATAGATAGAATATTCTGAGAACTTAGGAGTTATCTCCCAGGAGCGGTCAAGGGCCAGTCCTTTGTGTGGGCTGCACAGGGTTTTAGGAACCCATGCTCTCTGAGTTTACTGCACAGGCCAAGATCATAAGCTCCAAGAGGGCTGTTAACGTTACTTCTTTTGTACCCGCTGTAAGCACCAAGAGTTTCGGATGATGCCAGGCACATGGTAGATGCTTATATTGAAGTTCTTCAGAGAAACAGAACCAGCAGGAAAACCAGTATTTTTGTTCAGTAATTGACTCATGTGATTGTGGAGGGTTGGCAAATGCACACTTTGCAGGTTGGGCCAGCAGGTTAGGTTTCCAGGGAAGAGTTGCAGTTGAAGCTTTAAGACCTCTGGTTGACAGAATTTCCTCTTAGGAGAAGTCAGTCTTTTTCTTAAAGCCTTCAGCTGAGTGTGTAAGGCCCAGCCACATCAGAGAGAGCAGTGTAACTTGCTCAAGTTCACTGATTGAAATGTTAATCCCATCCAAAAAATACTTTCACATAAATGTCTGGAATAGTGTTTGACCAAATATCTGGATGCCATGACCCCACCAGGCTGACATATAAAAATAACCATCACAGTGCTCAATGGACATTGTTGAAAAACCATAAACCATTAGGATCAGAAGAGACCAGTGGAGTCAGGACCCAGCTTCCTAATTCCACTTACCTCTCTCCCTCTCAACTCTTCTCTCCGTGTAGAAACCCTTGAATGTCAAAGTTTCTGCTTCCCTCTCCCCCCAGGGTTAAGGCCACATCTTTAACTACTCAGTAGTTCTCTTTCATTCCATCCTCATTCGTTCCTTTCTACTTACATCATATCCTGGAACCTTCCCCATCCTAGCTCAGAGCAACCTCAATTATTGGACTGTGTGATAGATTTTTAGTGAAATGGCACCTCCTTCTTTCTTACAAACAAGCTAATAGCAATGAGAATGTTTTTCTAGTCCCTTTGGGGAAAAAAGGCATCAAATAAAAACAGTGATTTTTCTCTATAACTGACTCAGACAGTTTATCCCTCAGGCTGTTGACACAGGAGAATCTGAAGAAGGAAAAATAGCAAATATTTTCAGCCAGGATAATTCCCAGTGAATAAGACAGCAACATATTCCAACTGATAACAGAAATTAAGTAAATATTTCATGTAGGGGCAGGAGAGTTCACATCAAATGTGGTCCACAGGTCCCAAACTGGAACCATAACAATTTCCTACTACAAAAAACCAAAAAAAGCTATAGTGAGCTTATCGTGATTGCCTTTTATTTATTTATTTAATTAAAAAATTACTTAGTACTTTGCATGATATTGGTTTCTTGAAACCCTCAGGCCAAGATTCTTAGGGACATTCAAGCCAATAGATTTTTCCCCAGTTTTAAAAACATTAGAAATTAACATATTTTTCATTGACTGAAGGAGATGATTCTGAGTGGTGTTCTAAAGTCATGCTTGCTGCTGCAGCTACTAAAGAACTTTCTTTTGGGGTCAGTCGGTGCTAAGCAAAGAGAACCATGGCCAGAGTGTGGAGCTGAAGAAAGGGAGCAAGGCTTTGGTTCTACCCGGAAGCAGTGATTGACCTTGGCACAGTGGCTGGGGAGGTCAGAAGTGTAAAATGTATTGGTTTGAAAGCGGTGCAAGGAAATGGCTTCTCACCCTCCTTTGGAATCTTTCATCATATTTTGCTCCTAGAGTGGACTGTACCTCCTGGTTCACTAGGATTTATGCCTGGATTTATGCTTTTTATCCTGGTTTAGCTGGTAGAGTTCACACGTCTCTGGTTCCAAGAATAAGCTAGTTATATTGTAACTCCAGGCCCCTGCATATGCTGTTTCTTCAGCTTGCATTTGCTGTTTTCCTATTAATATATGTGGACATGGTTTGCTACTTTATGTCCTCAAGTCTTAGATCAAATAGGCACCTCCTTCGTTATTCTCTAACAGGTGATATTTGCTTTTTCCTTTTCATGTGGTCTGAATGTTTGTGTCCCTTCCCCACCCCTGCCTCACCAAATTCATACATTGAAATCCTAACCTGTAAATGTGATAGTATTAGTAAGTGGGGCCTCTGGGAGGTGATTAGGTCATGGGGGTGGGGCCTTGGTCAGTGGGACTGGTGCCCTTATTAAGAGATCCCACAGAGCTCCTGTCCTTCCACCATTTGAGAACACAGTGAGAAAGCTCTGGCTGTGAGCTAGAAAAAAGGCCTTTATCAGAATGTGGCCATATTGGCACCTCAATCTTGTACTTCCCCCCTCCAAAAATGTGAGAAAGGAATTTCTGTTGTTTATAATCTACCTAGTCTGTGATATTCAGTTGTAACAGCCCAAATGGACTGCTATTCCAATGTCAGTTCTCTTGTGTGTTTATCTTTTTATTTTCCATCCCTCCTCACCCAAGGTGTCCCAGTTGTCTGGAACTATGCCAGCCTAACAGTAGGCTCTCAATGGTATGTTGGCATAAATAAAAAAATGAATGAATGAATGAACTGGATGAGTAGGTAGTATGAGTAGGTAGTAGAATCCTAGCAGTAGTAATAGAAAACTACTCAATCTCAGTGGCTTAATAGAATAGAAATTGAGTTTCCATTAATGCCGAATGTAATCTGTGATAGTGCAGTGGCAGTCCTGGGAGTGAGAGCAGGATTTCCGCTCCATTGAGGCATTCAGGGATCCAGGCTGACAGAGATTGTCCTATCTTTGATATCCCATAGGCATTGACATCCAGCCAATAGAAAGGGGAAAAGATAGAGGATGTGCAGGAAGTAAGCTTTTATAGTCTGCAAGTAGTGTACATCACTCCTTTTTTTTTTTTTTTTTTTTTTGGTTAGGAAGTGATGAGTATGACCCTGTGGAGATGCAAAGTGGCCCAGAAACATGGTGGGTAGCTACTTCCCAATGTCTGCTTTCTGGATAGCTAGTCACTTGTGCTTCTAGCGCAGTCACATTCAGTGGCCAAGTGCTACCACCACTGTCATTATATTGGGAGCTTCATGAAGGCAGAGACAGTCTCTTTCATGACTTGAGCTGAAGGCCTAGCATAGTCAGTGTTTGAATGACAACCAACCACTTCTTGATCACCAACTATATTTGGGGCACGATGTCAGACACAGAGCTTGCCATGGTATGAACACATAGAATTCCACAAAGACTTAGAATCAACAAAGAATCTTTTGTCCTTTGAAGACAGACCAACCCCTGACTCCATTACAGACTCCATAAAAAGCAGAAGATGGCTGGGCAAGTTCTGAAGTGGCTTTCTTCACCCCCAGAGAGCAGGATAAAATAAAAGTCTTCCAGTGTAAAATGCATCAGTTTGAAAACTGTGCAAGGAAATGGCCTCTCACCCTCCTTTTGGATCTTTCATTGTATTTTGCTCCTTGGAGAGCAATGGAAACTGCTTCAGAACATGATCTTTCTACTTTCTATTTCTTCTCTGAGGTAGAAAGTGAGTTTTTGTTCTCCTTTTTTTTCTAGACCTCATGTTCTGTACCACTGTATGTCCTGCAGTGGAAATAAAAAAGAAGTCAGACTGAATTACCCAGCACATTTTAAACTCCCATAGTTTAGAAAAGCAGGAAGTCCTTGAATGTAGAACATTAGATGAAGTCCTAACCCCATTTTATGGGTGATTAGATTCTTCAGAGGGCTAAGATCTGTGTCTTTTATGCTTGTGTCCTTTAGCTCAGGGGTCCCCAACGTCCAGGCCATGGCCTGGTACCTCTGTCAGATCAGTGGCAGCATTAGATTAGATATAAAGTGCACAATAAGTGTAATGTGCTTGAATCATCTCAAAGCCACTCCCTTCCACCCAGCCCCAAATCTGTGGAAGTGAATTGTCCTCCATGAAACCAGTCCTGGGTGCCAAAAAGATTGGGGACCGCTGCTTTAGGTCATCAAAGGGAAGGTCACCTTGGCCACTAAAAATATGTGGAGAGGTTTTCATTGTTGTCTTCCTCATTGCCATGTTGGCATTTTGCTGAGCTCTTCCATGGAGAGAGCAGAGCAGGGAGCAACTTTGTCCTATGAGATTGCAAAAATTTCAGTGGCTGGCTTGAAACACAATGCCTAGATAGTGTTCTGGAAATCTGACATCATATGGGTATCTGACCATGATCTTGACTCTGCGGTTGCAGAGGAGGAAAGCTGTATTCCCACGGCATGCCCTCACCCTCTTTTTATTTCCTGTCTTCTTTCACTCTGATTCCATGGCCACAGCCTTACCTTTGTGTTGTCCCCTGCCTGTCAGCATAGTGCTGTCCTTCATCACGCCTTACAATTTACCAGAGACTTTCACTCAAGGCATGCTGTAGGAACACTTTGAAAACTATGTGTGCAGCACAGGTAACATGTAAGAATTTCACGTTTATATGCCTATTCACTTGGCCAAGAAGCATGTCTGAGGGCGTCACTGTTTCTCACCATTTTCATGACTTCCTCATTTTTATCCTAATAGAATAGCCCAAAGGTAGCCCCAAGCACATACTATCCCATCATCTGTCCCAGTGTCTTTTTTAAAAAGTTGTTTATTTTTTATTATTTATTGGTGGCTGTGCTGGGTCTTTGTTGCTGTGTGCTGGCTTTTGTCTCGTGGTGGTGAGTGCGGGCTTCTCTTCGGTGTGGTATTTGCGCTTCTCATCATGGTGACTTGTCTTGTTGCACAGCACAGACTCTATAGAGTATGTGGCCTTCATTAGTTGCAGTTCCTGGGCTCCAGAGCACAGGCTCAATAGTTGTGGCGCACGGGCTTAATTGCTCCCTGGCATGTGGGATCCTCCTGGACCAGGGATTGAACCCAGGTCTCCTGCATTGGCAGGCAGATTCTTTACCACTGAGCCACCAGCAAAGCCCTCAGTATATTTTTTGTATTGACGTGAGTAAAGGGCTTCCCAAGTGGCTCAGAGGTAAGGAATCTGCCTGCCAATATGGAAGACGTAGGTTCAATCCCTGGGTCAGGAAGATTGCCTAGAGGAGGAAATGGCAACCCACTCCAGTATTCTTGCCTAGGAAATCCCATGAACAGAGGTACCTGGTGGGCTACAGTCTATGGGGGTCTCAAAGAGTCAGACATGACTGAGTGACTAAGCATGTATGCAAAAAAGTTGATTTATAACGTGTTAATTTCTGCTGTACAACAAAGTGCTTCAGTTATTTTATATATATTTCATCTAATTTAAAATTTTATTTTCCATTATGGTTTGTCATAGAATATTGAAAATAATTCCCTGTGCTATATATATGGTAGCACCTTGTTATTTATCCAGTCTATATACAAAAACTTATGTTTGCTAATCTCCAACGTCCTAGTCCATCTCTTCCCCAGCCGCCTCCCCCTTGGCAGTCACAAGTCACAAGTCACATCTGTTCTCTACTTCTCTGACTCTGTTTCTGTTTCATAAATGGGTTAATTTGTACCATATTTTACATTCCTTATGTAAGTGATATCATATGGTATTTTTCCTTCTGACTTATTTCACTTACTGTGATAATCACTATCTGTATCCATGTTACTGCAAATGGCATTATTTCATTCTTTTTTTATGGCTGAGTAGGATTCCATTGTATATATGTACCATGTCTTCATCTTCTTTATCCATTTATCTGTCAGTGAACAGTTAGGTTGCTTCTATGTCTTGGCTATTGTGAATAGTGCTGCTACGAACATAGGGATGCATGTATCTTTTCAGATTAGAATTTGTCTTGATGCATGCTGAGGAGTGGGATTGCTCAATCATACGGCAGCTCTATTTTTAGTTTTCTGAAGAACCTCCATACTGTTTTCTACAGTGGCTGCACCAGCGTGCATTCCCACCCACAGTGTAGGAGGGTTCCCTTTTCTTTACATTCTCTCCAGCACTTGTTATTTGTAGACTTTCTGATGATGGCATTTCTGGCCGAGTGAACGCCACAGACTTAGTGGCATAAATCAGTAGCTGTGTTGTTGTGTTCATAGTTTCTTCAGGTTAGGGGCTTCTGTGGAATTATAGTGTGTGTCTTGTCTCTGAGCCAGGATGTCTGGGGGCCTCAGCTGGGAAGACTGCACTGGCTGGCTTTGGGGACCTTCTGGAGTTTTCTTCAGTCAGGTGTGTGGTGCCTGGCTGGGTTGACTCCTATGCTGGGATCAGTGGGGGTTCTCCACGGGAACATCCAGATATCCTCTCCGTGTGACTTACTGCATTGTCAGAGGAAGTTCCCTGGCAACCAGCATGCCAAGGGAACCAAACAGTACTGCGATGCTTTTAATGAGCTAGTGAAAGTCATAAAAAGTGAAATCATGTAATATGACTCTTGCCATAATGATGGTGACATATCCATTACAATGCAGTGGTGTCACTGAAAAGAAGAAAGTCCTTGAGATGCTGTTTTTATTTTAAAATGTCTCATTTTACAAATGGCAGGCCTCAAGTAACTTAAAGCCTTTTTTAAAAAATGTGGACCATTACCAGCACAAAAGGTGCACACATGTAAACATGCAACTTAATAAGTTATTATTAAGTAAACCCCTATGTAATTACAGGTCAAGAAACTAGTGGTCAGAACTCAGAGCCCACAGGACGCCCAATTCAGTGACAACCCCTCTCTACACCATGAACATGTCCACAAGGCCAACTTTTCTGGTACATCACTGGTTATGTTTTGTCTGTTTTTGAACTTTATATAAATGGGCTCATATTGTATATGTTCTTTTGCATGTGGCTTTTTTTTCTTCTCAACATGAAGTTTATGAACTCTGTCCATGCTGTGTGTGAAGTTGTGACTTGTTTATGTCATTGGGTGGGTACGTACATGCTCAGTTGTGTCTAGCTCTTTGCAACTGGCTGGACTGCAGCCCACCAGGCTCCAATTACATGGAATTTTCTAGGCAAGAATGCTGGAGTAGGTTGCCATTTCCTCCTCTGGGATCTCCCTGACCCAGGGATCAAACCCTTGTCTTCTGAGTCTTCTGCATTGGCAGGCAGATTCTTTACCACTGAACCATCTGAGAAGATAGGCTTTTGTCATTAGTGTAGAATATTCCATTGTATGAACATTTATCCATTCCACTGTTAATGGACACATGGATTATTTCCAGTCATTTCCTGCAAATAATACTGCTCTGCACACTCTTAAATGTGTATTTTGTTGTGCCTGAGCATGCATGTCTCTTAGGTATCACCTCGGAGGGAGTGAGTAGACAGTGACAACCTGGTTTCTAAAGTAATTGTACCATTTCATGCTTCCCAAGCCACACAAGAAACTTCACCATCACTTGCTATTAAGGTTATTAGACTTTTTCATTAGAGTGTTTTTTTTTTCCCTTGGGTTTTATTTTTTTCCCTTCATTTAGAACGTAGTCCTGTTTCTTTATTTTGCTTGACTCTCTGTGTTGGATTTAAACATTAGATGAAACAGCTACTTTTCCCAGTCTTGCAGGAGTGAAGTTTTATTTGGGGCAAAATGAGGACGGCAGCCTGGGAGGCAGCATCCCAGATAGCTCTGAGAGATGCTTCAGAGAGGTGGCGGGGGAAGGTCAATGCATGTCAATGTATATTGGTCAATATATAAGGTTTGGTGAAGGGAGAGTTCAACATCATTCAGCACTCATTTCATGGAAGGTTTTCTGCTAGTTACAAGGATCTGATGTCACCACGAAGGGATTTAGTGCTTTTCTAGATACGAGAAGATGTAAGGATTGAGAGCATACAATCTGTTCCTAAAACCATCTAACTGAAGACCTGTCTCACTTGAGTCCCTGGAGCAGAGTATCTCATTCCACCCTGAACTCCCTCAGGGTGTCGCATCAGTACAGTGTTCAATCACCACAGAGACAGATGGCGAATGCCCTTGTTGTATGGTCACTGGCAATGGTCTTGGAAAGTGCCAGTTTGTGGTTGACAGTGTCTCCCGGATAAGATCCCTGTTGGTTTTCAAAGCCATATGTTTTGGGGGCCCGTCTCTCAGGTAAAGTCTTCAGGGCGGAGGTGCCTGGTGTTAAGTGCAGACCGTGCCCTCCTGAGCAGAAGCTCCGGGTGTGTTGAGTTCTCCACTGACTGTGGGTCACAGCCTGGGATGGAGTTTATGGCGACATCATGTCCTAGTCTTTCCTACCTGCTCGATGTGGGTCTTCCTCTGTGCTCCTGATATGAAGGGCTGCTGCACTAGTCTTCATGTTTTTTTCCAGAGGAAATCATTCAGTCAGTAGCTGTAAATTTGGGGTGTTCGTGGGAGGAATTGAGTTCAGGATCCTCTTACATCATCATCTTAGATCACTTCTAGCATTTCCAATTCTTTGCATTCCAGTAAGCACGTGAGCTTCCCAAGTGGCACTAGTGATAAAGAACCTGCCTGCTAATGCAAGAGACGTAAGAAATGCAGATATGATCGCTGGGTTGGGAAGATCTCCTCAAGACGGGAATGCAACCCAGTCCAGTATTCTTGCCTGAAGAATCCCATGGACAGAGGAACCTGGTGGTCTGCGGTCCATGGGGTTGCAAAGAGTCAGACACGACTTGAAGCGACTTGCATACACATGCAGGTGAGCATGAAGTGGTGCGTCACTGTGATTTTTACTTGTAGTACTCAGATTGCTAGTGAGGTTGATCATATTTTCATAGGTTTCTTGGCCATTTGGGCATACTTTTTTTTGGTGAAATGCTTGTTCTTGTCCTTTTCCATTTTTCTTTTTCACTTGTGTTTCACTTATTGATATGTAGAGGTTCTTTATTTATTATAGGCTGTGATATTGTGATTGTTAATAAGAGTTATATTTTGTCTTTCTCCTTGTTTCTGGCAGAGAGCTTCTAAAACTCTTAGAATTTACTAAGTGATGAGAGCAACAAAGATGCCATTTTTTATGTTAATAATGTGAGTTCTGGACCACACTTCAGAATGGGACTAGATGCCAGGGGACCCACCTATGTGATTATATGGTTGGGTCCTAGCCCCTGATCTCTGGGGAAAGGAGAGGAGCTGGAGATTGAATCACTTGCCAATGGCCAGTCACTTAATCAATCATGGGTGTCACATGGAGCCTCCCTTAATCCCCCAAAGGACCAGGTTTGGAGAGCTTCTGGGTTGTGAATATGTGGAGGTCTGGAGACAGTGGCATGCCTAGAGAGGGTGTGGAAATTCCCTGCTGTCTCCCCCTACCTTGCCCTCTGCATTTCTTCCATCCGACTTTTCCTGAATTATATCTTTTTGTAACAAACCAGTGATCTAGTAAGTGAAATATTACTCTGAGTTAGTGAGTTGCTCTAGAAAATTGATTGAACCCAGAGGGGAGGTCATAGGAACCTCTGATTTATAGCCAATCATCCAGAAACACAGGTAATAACCTGGGCTTATGAATGGCATCTAAAACAAGGAGGGGCTCAATTTTGTAGGACTAAGTCCTTAACCTGTGGAATCCAATGCCATCCCTGGGCAGGCAGTGTCAAAACTAGTTAAATTGTGGATCACTGCACTGGTGTTGTAGAGTTGCTTGTTTGTGTGGGGGAAAAAACACAGATTGGAATTGGTTCCAGAATAGTTTCATGGATGTATGGCCTTTGTTAATTATATAAGTGGCAAATTTCTTTCCCATCCTGTAGGTTACCTTGTCAGTCTCTAAATGATGCTTTTGTATGTCCATTTGTATACATCTTTTTCTGTTCAACATCATGTTGTGAGATTTATTCATGTTGTGTTGGTACCTATGAGCTGCTAATTTCATGACTATGTCATATTCTATTATTCCTAATTCTAATAAGCCCATTTTCTACACTTTTTTGGAAGAGTAACTGCTTTTCTTTGTTTTTTTTTTTTCCTTTTTTTCTTTTCTTTGTATTTTAAACACACTTTCTATATGCTGAGGTCAAATAAATACTGCTATATTCTAAAAGCTTTATTGTTTTGCTTTCTCATTTATAGCAGGAATCAGCACATTATGGCTGGCAAGAAATTCTGTCCCACCACTTAATTTTGTTAATAAAGTTTTATTGGAACACATTCAGAGTCTTTCATTTACATATTGTCTGTGGCTGCTTTCGTTCTGTCACAGCAGAATGGAGTATTTGCAATAGAGACAGGAAAACTGTGAGCCTTATATAATGGGTTATGACCAAGAGGTCATTCAGGTTTTTCTGTAACATCATACTAAAAACCAAAACAAACTTTTTGTCCAACCCAATATTTACTACTGGTCCTTGGTGAAAAAAATCATTGACTCCTGATTTATATCTACAACATACTTAATCAAAATTGCTGTATTTTCATATCACCGAATGGGCTTTTCACTTTCCACTGAAAGTTCTTCCTTTTCTCCACAAACATTCATTTAGTAGCTATTCTGTGGGAGGTCTTGTAGGTGATAGGTATTGATACATGAATGAGAAATGTGGTTTGTGCCCCATGTGATCTCACAGTTTGGTGACCTCGTCCTTCACTTGCATTAGCTTTCTCACACCAGCAAAGCCATGTGTAAGTTAATGGACAATTACTGAACAGACCTAGAAGGTACCACATGTTCCGTTAGGGATAAGAAACTCCTAGATAAACAGTGCTGCGATGAACATTGGGGTGCACGTGTCTCTTTCAGATCTGGTTTCCTCGGTGTGTATGCCCAGAAGTGGGACTGCTGGATCATACGGCAGCTCTATTTCCAGTTTTTTAAGGAATCTCCACACTGTTCTTCATAGCGGCTGTACCAAAGAACTAAACAGACATTTCTCCAAAGAAGACATACAGGTGGCTAACAAACATATGAAAAGATGCTCAACATCACTCATTATCAGAGAAATGCAAATCAAAACCACAATGAGGTACCATTACACGCCAGTCAGGATGGCTGCTATCCAAAAGTCTACAAGCAATAAATGCTGGAGAGGGTGTGGAGAAAACGGAACCCTCTTACACTGTTGGTGGGAATGCAAACTAGTACAGCCGCTATGGAGAACAGTGTGGAGATTCCTTAAAAAACTGGAAATAGAATTTCCATATGACCCAGCAATCCCACTTCTGGGCATACACACCAAGGAAACCAGATCTGAAAGAGACACGTGCACCCCAATGTTCATTGCAGCACTGTTTATAATAGCCAGGACATGGAAGCAACCTAGATGCCCATCAGCAGACGAATGGATGAGGAAGCTGTGCTACATATACACCATGGAATATTACTCAGCCATTAAAAAGAATTCATTTGAATCAGTTCTAATGAGATGGATGAAACTGGAGCCCATTATACAGAGTGAAGTAAGCCAAAGATAAAGACCATTACAGTATACTAACACATATATATGGGATTTAGAAAGATGGTAATGATACCCTGTATGCAAAACAGAAAAAGAGATACAGATGTACAGAACAGACTTTTGGACTCTGTGGGAGAAGGTGAGGGTGGGATGTTTTGAGAGAACAGCATCGAAACATGTATATTATCTAGGGTGAAACAGATCACCAGCCCAGGCTGGATGCATGAGACAAGTGCTCGGACCTGGTGCACTGGGAAGACCCAGAGGAATCGGATGGAGAGGGAGGTGGGAGGAGGGACCGGGATGGGGAATACATGTAAATCCATGGCTGATTCATGTCAATGTATGACAAAAACCACTACAATACTGTAAAGTAATTAGCCTCCAACTGATAAAAATAAATGAAAAAAAAAGAAACTCTTAGAAAATAAGACTTTCAGTGCTCAAGGTGTTTACAGTCTAGTAGGGTGACCATATGGAGAGGTAAATAGCTGACATCATCATCAGCCAATACTTGGTGACATAGTAAATGCTCACAGCTGTGGCTTGGTGACACAGGGCTGTGTGGACTCAAAGGAGTAATAAATAATATCATTTTCGGTTTGTGAAATAAAACCAAAGCAGAAATGATTTTAAAATTCTGATTTTAATGTTATTTATAACATTGAATTGTAACATTCTCAGCAAGTCCCCACCACACACACTATGAGGGCTGTGCACATTGGTCATGGTAGTCATTAAATTAGTCATCCTGATAATTACAGGAGCTCAGAAATAGCTACTCATCAGCCTGAATACAAAACTAAACCCAGGGTTCATTGAAATGCATCTAAGAAGGGTTGATAATTCTGCACACACACTTAAAGGAAGTTATATATAAAAAAGAAGTTACTTATATCCTTAGGGTATCCTTGATAACCTTATATGTCATCAGAATGGCCATTCAACATTCTTCCTCCATTGTTTTAAAACTGCACGTGCGACTACATGGTAAGATATTTAAAGTCTTTCTACACAGGGAATTTTTTCCCTTCTCTCAGTAGATTCTGTTGTAAAATGACAGGTATGGTAGAGGCACTACTTGTCAGGAGACAGTAATTACTTGTCAGGAGACAGTAATTACAAAATAAAAGCACTAACAAAATCAGCTTATTTTAAAAAAAGGATGAGTAAGCGTGAAATGGGTTATGACAATCCAATAATTAACTAGTGGCCAAAGCCAGTGTTTTTCACATTTGAGTGATGGGTTAGAAAATCCCCCACACAGTAGAGAAGCTCAAGTAGAAATGTACCAACTTTTCACTTTAATAAGAGCTCCAATCTCCCGGACCGCTGGAATCATTAATGTTTTATTATAGTTTTGTAGTTTCTTTGTGTCTTCACAGTTTTGATTTCAAATGATCATATTGATTTTTTTTCTTTTTATTGACTGAATGACCCAATGCAGCTGCTTTTCTGATTGTGATCTATCCCATTCCTCATTCAGAATATAGTTTGGGAAATGAATCACCTGAGATTCCTATTTCTTTTTGTGAGGGTCTCTTGTGTTGGGACAATGCCAAACTAGAAAGTCAATGACACCATTGCTTTATTTATCAACTGCCTGGTCAGAGTAATGATTGAATCACATTCTTTGAAACTCAGTCTACCATGTTCCATTCTCTTTGTCTGTGGATCCATGTAATGTTTTTAGATTGGCTTCTTATTGGAGAAGTGTTCCAACCAGGTCATTTGGCACCCCATTTTCTTCAAGTATAGAATGAGTGGTGGGAGGGAAGCCTTGATGGGATGCTCTATGCTAAGAACCAAGATGAAAATATTTAGAGGAGGGATTGTGGAACTTAATTTCTGCAGGGGTTAAAAAGAAATATGTTAGGCCTTGTCACAGCCACTCAACTTGTCCTTAACAGCACAAAAACAGCCATAGACAACACTTAAACGGCATTTGGTGTGTTCCAATGAAGCGTTATTTAAAAACCAAAGCAGGTAGTGGGCTGGATTTATTTTCTCTCTTTTTTTTTTTTTTTTGCTTTCATTTTGTATTAGAGTGTAGTTGACTAACAATGTGGTGACAGTTTCAGGTCAACAGTGAAGGGGCTCACCCATACTTGTATCCATTCTCCGAGTGGCTTCCCTGGTGGCTAAGGTGGTTAAGAATCCTCCTGGAATGTGGGAGACCTGGGTTTGATCCCTGGGATGGGAAGATCCCTTGGATGAGGGCATGGCAACCCACTCCAGTATTCTTGCCTGGAGAATCCCCGTGAACAGAGGAGCATAGAGGGCCACAGTCATTGGGGTAACAAAGAGTTGGGCAGGACTGAGTGACTAAGCATAGCACATTCTGCCCCCAAACTCCCCTCCCATCCAGGCTGCCGTATAACATGGAGCAGAGTTCCATGTGTTATACAGAAGGTCCTTGTTGATTATCAATTTTAAATATAGCAGTGTGTAAATCCCAAACTTCCTAACTATCCCTTCCCCCAATTTTCCCCCGGCAACCATAAATTCATTCTCTAAGTCTGTGAGTCTGTTTCTGTTTTGTAAGTTCATTTGTAGCATTTCTTTTTAGATTGCACATAAAAGGGATGTCATATTTCTTTTTTTCAGTTTGAATTACTTCATTCAGTATGACAGTCTCTATGTCCATCCAAGTTGCTGCATGGCATTATTTCACTCTTTTTAATGAGTGAATAATATTCCATTTTGTATGCATACCACTTCTTTATCCATTTGTCAGTGGATATTTAGGTTGCTTCCATGTCTTGGCTGTTATAAACAATACTGCAGTGAACATTGGTATCCTTTCAGATTGTGTTTTTCTCTGAATATATGCCCAGGAGTAGGATTGCAGGGTTATGTGGTAGCTCTATTTTTAGTTTTTTGAGGCACCTCCATACTATTCTCCATAGTGGCTACACCAAGTTCCATTCCCACCAACAGTGAAGTAGGGTTCCCTTCTCTCCACATCCTCTCCAGCATTTATTGTTTATGGATTTTTTCATGATAGCCATTCTGGCTGATGTGAGGGGATATCTCATTATAGTTTTGATTTGTATTTCTCTAAAAAGTGCAGTGTTGAACATCTTTTTATGTGCCTCTTGGCCATCTGTATATCTTCTTTGGAGAAATGTTTATTTAGGTCTTCTGCCCACTTTTTGATTGGGTTGTTTCTTTTAATGTGTTAGGTATCATGAGTTGTTTATAAATATCAGAGACCAATCCCTTGTCAGTCACATCATTTTCAAATATTTTCTCCCAATCTTGGTTTGTCTTTTTGTTTTATTGTTTCCTTTGCTGCACAAGAGCTTTTGAGTTCCCATTTGTTTATTTTTGTTTTCATTGCCATTATTCTGGGAGACAGATCAAAAAAGATGATTGTTGCAGTTTATGTCAGAGTGTTCTGCCTATGTTTTCCTCTAGGAGTTTTATAGTGTCTGATCTCACATTTAGGTCTTTAATCCATTTTGAGCTTATTTTTGTGTATGGTGTTAAAGAATGATCTAATTTCATTTTTTTTACATGTAGCTGTTCAGTTTTCCCAGCACCATGTGTTGAAGAGACTGTCTTTCCATTGTTGTGTAGTCTTGCCTCCTTTGTCATAGATTAATTGGCTACAGGTGCATGGGTTATTTCTGGGTTTTCTATCCTATTCCATTCATCTATATTTCTATTTTTGTGCCAGTACCGTACTGTTTTGATGACTATCACTATGTAGTATTGTCTGAAATCAGGGAGCCTAATTCCTCCTGCTACAGTTTTTTTTCTCTCAGGAGTGCTTTGGTTATTTAGGTTCTTATGTGTCTCTATACAAATTTTAAGATTTTCCAAAAAAAAAAAAAAAAAAGACTTTTCCATCTAGCTCTTTGAAAAATGCTACTGGTAACTTAATTGGGATTACACTGAATCTGTAGATTGCCTTGGCTGGCAATAGTCCTTTTAACAATGATTTTTGCAGTTCATGAACATGGTGTATTTTTCCAGTTCATGAACATGGTGCATTTTTCCATCTGTATGTATCATCTTCACTTTCTTTTATCAGCATCTTACAGTTTTCAGAGTCTTTTGTCTCCTTAGGTAGATTTCTTCCTAGGTGTTTTATTCTTTTTGATGCTATGGTAAATGGAATTGCTTCTTGAATTCTTCTTTCTGATTTTTCATTGTTAGTGTATAGAAATGCAGCAGATTTCTGTGTGTTAATTTTGTAACCTGCAACTTAACCAAATTCATTGATGAGTTCTAGTAGTTTTCTGGCAGCATCTTTAGAATATTCAATGTATAATATCATGTCATCCTCAAACCATGACAATTTAACTCTTCTTTTCCAATTTAGATTACCTTTACTTCTTTTTCTTCTCTGATTGCTGTAGCTAGGACTTCCAAAACTATGTTGAATTAGTGGTGAGAGTGGACATTCTTGTCTTGTTCCTGATCTTAGACGAAATGCTTTCAGCTTTTCACCATTCATTAGCTGTAGGTTTGTTGTCCATGGCTTTTATTATGTTGAGGTATGTTTCTTCTGTGCCAGTAGTGGGTTGGATTTAGCCCAAGGGCTGAGGTTTGCAGAACCCTGATATTGGGTGTTGGGGCAGATGAGACTTCCACATGTCATCTACCAAAGCCAAGGCTACTTCCAAGCATGGTTCTTAGATCTCTAGGATCTCCTTGTGATGGCTTGGCCTCTGATCTGCCTCTTCTCTTCAGCTGGAGTAATGCAACCTTTGACCCATTTATGTTATGAAATCTTGCTGAAGATTTCACAAAAGCCCCTAATTCTCATCTGATTTGACTTTACAGTTGAAAAATTTAGGCAACAGAAGCAGGGATTTCCCTCAATTTAGAAAGTGGTTAATTACTATCAGAGCTGGTATGTCTGCTCTGCACAGTGATGCCCAGACTCTCAGTGTGAACTGTGCCACCACTTAGCCACCAGATTCCCATAAGAGGAAAAAGGCTGCATCTGTTGTCTTTTCTATTTCTTATAATAGCCACTTATCATCATGAGCAATGTGTCGACAGAATTCACACTTTCAAGAGATTACCTAAGGTATCTCTGGAGTGAGTGAGAACTCCTACAATTCCAGGTATAATATCTTTATTTTTTAATTTTTTAAAATAAAAAATTATTGATGTATAGTAGGTGATGCTAGTGGTAAAGAATCTATCTGCCAGTGCAGGAGATGCAAGAGACACAGGTTTGATCCTTGGATTGGGAAGATCCCCTGGAGTAGGAAATGGCAACCAACTCCAGTATCCTTGCTTGGAAAATTCTGTGGTCAGAGGAGCCTGGCAGACTACAGTCCGTGGGGCTGCAAAGAGTCAGACACGACTGAACAAGTGAACACACAGTTGATTTATAGTATTGTGTTAGTTTCAGGTGCACAATGTAGCAATTCAGTTATATATGTACTCATTCTTTCTCAAATTATTTTTTCCATGTAGGTTATTATAGTATATTGAGTAGAGTTTCCTGTGCTATACAGTAAAACCTTGTTGGTTACCCATTTTATATAGTTGTATGTGTATGTTAGGGCTTCCCTGGTAGCTCATCTGATAAAGAATCTGCCTGCAATGCAGCAGACCTGGGTTCAGTCCCTGGGTCAGGAAGATCCCCTGGAAAAGGAAATGGCAACCCACTCTAGTATTCTTGCCTGGAGAATCCCCATGGATAGAGGGGCCTGGTGGGCTACAGTCCGTGGGGTTGCAAAGGATTGGACATGACTGAACGACTAAGCACAGCATAGCACAGCCCAGGTATATGTTAATCTTGAACTCCTGATTTATCCCCCCCTCCACATTTCTGCTTTGGTAATCATAAGTTTGTTTTTGAAATCTGTGAGTCTGTTTCTGTTTTGTAAATAAATTTACTTATATCATTAAAAAAAATTCGATTCCACATATGAGTGATATCATATGATATTGTCTTTGTCTGACTCACTTTAATTACCGTGATAATCTCTAGGTCCATCTATGTTGCAAATGACATTATTTCACTCTTTTTTATAACTGAGTAATACTCTATTGTGTATATATATATGCCACATCTTTATGTATTTATCTGTTAATGAACACTGAAGTTACTTCCATATCTTAATTATTGTAAATAGTGCTGCAGTGAACTTTGGGGTACATATGTCTTTTAGAATTAGAGTTTTCGTCTTTTCTGGATGGAGGCCAAGGAGTGGGATTGCTGGATCACGTAGTAGCTCTGGTTTTAGTTTTTTAAGGACCCTCCATGCTATTCTCCATAGTGACTGCAGCAATTTACATTTCCACCAACAGTGTAGGTGAGTTCCCTTTCCTCCATGCTCTGTGCAGCATTTATTGTTTGCAGGCTTTTTGGTGATGGCCACTCTGACCTATGTAAGGTAATGTGAGGTCTAGTTTCTTACAACAGATTTTGAGCTCTTGTTCTGTGACCGTATGAGTGAAGACCCAAGGGATCACATCCATACCTTGGATGGTAATAAAGATAGGTCTGTGATGTCATTTTCCAGAAGCCAGTGTTTACTTTTCAGCATTCACTTGCTTCATATAGATCCTCCAGCCATTATGTTTCCCTGAAGACTCTGTCTCAACTCCAAAATTAAACTTTAAATTTGAGAATCTATGGTGGTTTTGGCTTTGATGCAAGAAATTTTGCTGTATTTGCTTAATTCTCAGCAAGGAAGATCTGAGTGCTGGTGAACAGAGATTTGTCTAGGGTTTACTAGCCTGGAGCTGCCCTCCTTGGGACCTGGAGTCCCACTTTGATGAAGGTTTGGTGGGGTGAAGGCAGTCTGTTCCACCCCATACACTGACTCTCCCCCAACTCCGACTTGGCTGCCACCCTGGAGTCCATTATGGAAATTTTGTTACAACATCTAAGGAAGGGAAAACCCAAATGAATTTTCAGTTTGTGTCTCTTCTCCTGAACATAGCATAATGAAACCTCAAACAAAGGTCATTTTAGAAAAGAAATATTTAACTTTCTTAAAGCCAGTATTTTCCCTAATTTTAGATTATTCCCATACACACAGTGTATTTGGAGAGAGGAGAGGAGATAAATAACACAGAAGAAAATTCTATTCCAGATAACTAATTATAAGTGTTTTCCCTCCTGAAAAAAAAAATCATTGATTTATAGATACAAAGTTAAAAATCTTTTCTACAGCTTTTATTCTTTGGCACAGAGAATATTGTGTTTTAACATTATCTGATTATTGCATTTTGTTGTTTTTGATGTGAAGCAATTGTGTTATTCTCTTATAGAACTATATGTGTGACAATGTATGAAAGCTGTCTTAATGAAATTCCACAGTGTGTATGTATGTGTGTGTGTTTTCTCAAGGAATTAACATTCAGTGAAACAATCAGGGTTTTTATTTTGCTGGATCATTTTTATAATTTATTTGTTTTAAGAAAACAGCATCATTTACACGGGAGTCATGATGGGACTTGAGAAAGAAATTTTAAATGTTTTCTTGATGGCTTTTTTATATGGTTTATTGTTATTTTTAAATTGACTTTTAGTTATACGCGAATTGTAACCGCATTATAAAAAGAACTGAAAGCTGAGGGAAAATACCAGCTATATGTCTAGATGACTTATAAAAGAAAGTTTAGAGATTTTCAGTGTTCTTTTTGGTTTTGAATCTTATGATTATATGGAATCCTCTTAGCATTCCAGGGAACTTGGTGAATCAGGCATGTCCCCAGGCCCCCACCTGTCTGGAAGCCTCTCAAGACTTGTAGATAAATAAGAATTTAGAGAGGTTGAAAAGAGGGGAAAGGGCAATCTAATTTGAGGAAAGGAAAAGCCGGTGGATAACCCTGGGCAAACTGACCAAGGTTTCATAGAGCTGGAACGTAGGGTTTCTGAGCCAAGTGACAGGAAATGAGGTTGAAACAGGAGTTTTGAATCTGATTGTGAAGAGTCTTAAATGTTCTGCTGAGGAGTTGAGTCTTTGCTTGTTGTTCAGGGACTGGAGAGACACCCTGGACAGAAGGACTCTTAGAGCCTCCACTCATGGTCCTGAAATCCATAGACTAAGAAGTAGATCAGTGGTTACGGTCAGGCACAAATTGTCTGTTTCTTTCTCTCCACCTCCTTACCGTTCACAAGGAAAGCGGGGCTGGGAAGGAGACTGCAGGCGCTGTCTTCCCCCCGCCCCCCAACCCGGTCTCTGGGATCAGGAGTCGCCACTGTAGCCGGTGCAGGGGAGGGAAGGAAAAGAGGCTACTTTGGAATGAATATGAAATTGACGCTTTGAAACAAACATGACGGAGCTCAAAGGCCCAACCTGAGACTGTTCTAATACCCACAGGTGACCACAGTTACACAATCAGACGATGTCAGGAGGGAGATGCCTCCCCGGCAGAGCAACAGTTCTGCAGAGGACTGTGCCGTGCTCAGTCACTCGGTCGTGTCTGACTCTCTGCAGCCTGGTGGACTGTAGCCCACGAGGATTCTCCAGGCACGGATACTGGAGTGGGTTGCCTTTTCCTTCTCCAGGGGATCTTCCTGACCCAGGGATTGAACCCGGGTGTCCCATATTGCAGGTGGATTCTTCACTAAGTCACCAGGAAAGCCCAAGAATACTGGGGTGAATGGCCTATCCCTTCTCCAGGGGAACTTCCTGACCCGGAAATTGAACCTGTGTCTCCTGCATTGCAGGCTGATTCTTGATCAGCTGAGCAGGACAGTTGATGGCAATTCTTAGAGAAGATTAAGCCATTTCACACTTATTCTCCAAAGAACAGAGACCCCCTTTTTCAATAGGTTATAGTGCAACCTAAAAACTTTAAGTAAAGCAAATGGAAAGGGGATTTATAGAAAAGGATAATTGCTGATATTTCTGTAATCCCAGGAGATAACTATTTCTTGGGGCTAAGGGAAGATTTTAAGGAATCAAGATAATAAGTTTACTTATTATTATGCAGAAGATCCTTCTGCATTTTCCTCAATTTTATAGTGTGATAATGTGATTTTGTTGTCTGAAGAACTTAATAATTAAAAAAAAAACCAACTCTTTCCCCATTGAATTGAAATAGACATTTTTAGTCCTTTTAGTTTTTCCTGTTATAACTGCCGCAGATTCCTCCACAGAACCCTCCCACCCACAGCCCTCCCATCTATCCCCTCCACCTGCTCAACATTTCAAGTACATTTCTTTGTGGAGAAAATCTTCAGTGGTTGCAATCTATCAAGACATTCTTTTGAGAGTTTTACTAAGAAGCAATGTTAATTAATAAAAAAAAAAAAAGAAACTAGGAGGGAATATAGAAGACACTGCAAATGAAGCAAGTGCCTGGTGGGTTCAGGATTTAGATTAGACCAGCTCTCGGAGAGAAGCTTCACTTGTTTTCATATTGTGTCTTAAGGCAGGCATGGAAACAGTTGCTCCAGGCAGTTGTCTATGGATAATCTGCATTGTTTTTTAAGGGAGAGAAGGGACTAGAGAGGTATAAAAGAGAGAGATAGCGAAAAGGTGACTCAGTAAATGGTTTTGGTTTTTGGCAGAAGAGAAGTTGGATTGAGATTTATTTATTCTGCACATACACACACATACAGTCATACACAGACTCATTTTTATTTAGATTTTTACAAAAGAAAAAAAATCACTAACCTTTATGAAAAAACAGCATCAATCATCATAAGCAGAAAGTTCACATAATGTATGTTTAAATATGTGTAGTTATTAAGATGAAAATAGTCTAAAATCATCTCCAGTGCCACCAGTGTGGTACCATTGTGATGAGGGAACTGCTTTCATTAGCTGCCATAATGCAGCTTTAAAAAAAAAAAGTATTAATCTCTATTCTATTGTCATCTAATTTTGAACAAAGGCATTAAGTCCACAGTTAGATTCATCAATCATAACACAGGAAATGTGACTGACAACCATTATGAACTGCACAGTTGATTAGCTCCCTTGATTAAATAGTGGTGCAGCTGATGGGTAAACAGCAGAGGAGGCTACCTCTCCTGTGCAGAGAATTCCCAGCTCAGAGTCTCCATGGAGTTTAGAGAAGTGGGAAGCAGAAGGCACAAGTCGGGCTGCTTCACCAGTAACTCGGTATTTTCCGAAACATCAACCCACATGAGCAGGCCCCAGAGATATTGCTCAATTACTTTTTATATAACCAAAGGTATTTTGAGTCTTTTGTTTTTCTTTGGCGAATGGAAGCGGTGGGGATAACCTTAGTTGTCATTAGAAAAGTAAGACCCTAAGTTGAAAAAAAAAAAAAATCACAGCGTCTGATGTGAATGACACCTGAATGCTGACATTAACCAAATGCCACCTTTTTGGACAGCGGCATAGAAGTAATGTCAAAATGTTCTGCTATGGCTTTTTTTTTGGAACAGCAATTTCCCTGAGAGATTGGAAAAGCAGGAGGAGGCAATCTGATGACATTTTGATTGTAGGCCCCACTCGGAAAGGTTTTGTGGAACTTCCTGCTTAACAAAGTTAAAAAACCTGCCACCTTGTTCTGCGTTCTACTTTTAAAAAATTTTTTAGTAAATGGTAGAATGTTCCAGGAGTGGTTGGTAGAATGGTGTATGTTTCATTGGCAGCTAGTAAACTCCTTGAGATGGATAATTATTTGTTAATGGTACTGCTTTCCAATTTAGCCTCATCTGGAAGGCCCTGAACAACATGCAGCTTTGCCTTTATTTCCACCTTTGACTTTCTCCTTCATGAAGATGTTTCCATCTCTATTGTGAAGTTGCTCTTCTCTTCCAGCTCTCACTACTTTTTGGTACCTCTCCTATATCATATCTTCACCAGCCTTGCTCTGGAGTTATTTATATGATAGTTTACCAAGTTCTTTGAGGTTAGCACTTTGTGTTTCATAGACCAATTGAGCATCTGGTGAGTGCAGTGAATGGATACATGGATGGGGGGTTGAATGGAGGGATGAATAAACGGTGGATGGATGGGAGATGAATAGATGGATGGTGGGATGGATCGGTGGTGGGGTGTATGGATGGGAGATGAATAGATGGATGATGGGATGGATCGGTGGTGGGGTGGATGGATGGTGCGATGGATGGATGGAATGAAAGTTTGGACAGATGGGTCAGTGGAAGAAACTGAAAAATATTTCTGACTTTTATAGTATTTGAAATTGGAATGAGAGAGACTTTACCATCTTTCTACAGATCTTGAGAATGATTTAGTAAGTAATGGTATTGTTTAAAATAAAAATAAAAAATAAATATAATATGTAATTTATATAAAGTAAACTAATATCTTAAAAGAAAAAAAATTTTCTTTTTTTGATTTTTTTCCTATGAGCCTACCTTGTATTTTCTTTCATAATTTAGGATATTGTAATATTTGCTGTTGCTGCTGCTAAGTCACTTCAGTCGTGTCCGACTCTGTGCAACCCCATAGACAGCAGACCACCGTCCCTGGGATTCTCCAGGCAGGAACCCTGGAGTGGGTTGTCATTTCCTTCTCCAATGCATGAAAGTGAAAAGTGAAAGTGAAGTCGCTCAGTCATGTCTGACTCTTAGCGACCCCATGGACTGCAGCCTACCAGGCTCCTCCATCCATGGGATTTTCCAGGCAAGAGTACTGGAGTGGGGTGCCAGTGCCTTCTCCTAGAGCTTCACAAATAGACTGATCAGAAGGAAACTAGAGGTATGGTTTTATTTTAAACTTATGACTTTTTAAAATTACATCTTGAGATGTCACATAAAAATTTTATGGGGCACTATTGATAAATTGTAACAATATAATAGCCAAAAGCTTTTTCATTTTTTACCTTTCCTCCTTTTTTCTTTGTGTTTCTTATTGTCCAAAATACTTATGGTAGAGGGTTGAAAAAAATTAAGCTTTGTCATTTTTTTTCTGTATCCTTTTTAAATAGAAAAAATGAGAGAGTAGTTAAAATTTACCCCTGAAGTTACTGAAATAAAAATGATTCATCATCCAAGCCACCTCTGTAAGTGTTCCTTGAATTAAATGGACTGTCTTGAAAACAGGAAACTAAACTTTTATGCCAGTTTCCTATTCATACATACAAGTAATATCAATTGTGCCTCCTCTTATTACTTTTGTGTTTTGTTGCCATGAAAAGCATGTTTGAAGTATATTTTCATCTGATACAGTGTGGGTAAGAAAAAACGAACAATGGTCGATTTGGATAGATATGGATGCTAATTTTTTTTTCGTATTTTCTGTCTTGTGTTTGCATTAAAAGTGTCTATCTTTTCGATATGTGCATCTAACAGCAAAATAGTGTGTGAGTGTGTATTTTAGAGGCAATAAATTGGGAAGTGAGGCAGTGTGACAGTGAATGTGAGGACTTAGAAAAGGCATTTAATTAGTTTCACTATCATAACTGTAATGAGCTTGTGACCCATGTAGTTCATGGTCAGAGTGGTGTTAAATATTAGTCAGAACAATGCGAGGTATTCTACAGTAACAAATAAACCCCTACCTCTCATGGGTGTAGCACATCAAAGGTGGATCTCTCACTCTGGCAGCCTCTTCCATCTTCTTCACTCTGATATCTGCAACAAATCATTTATAGGCCTCCAGAGAGAGAAGAGAGAGTTGGAAAAGTCACATCAGCCCTTAAGTGCGTTGGTCCAGAAGGGGTATATGCCTCTCCATTTACAGTTCATTGACAACAACTAGTCACATGGTCCAAATCCTAAGTTCAAAAGATGTCTGGAAATGCCAGAGAGCCCATGAAATTGTGGTGAAGACTAGTTGCCTTTGCCACATATTACATTCAGGAAAGCTCAGTCCAAGCCGGAGTTCTGATCTCACTGTGGGCCTCAGGTACTCTGTGGTGGGCATCCAGTCTCCTGTTGTTTCCTGGCTCCTAAGTCAGCACATTTTGGAACTATTAACTCCTCTTGTCCTCATTTTCAATGTTCTGTCCCCGCCACATACCACGCCATAGAACCAGGGGTGGGGAGAGGAATGGTGTGGTGTATCATTAACTCGCAATCTTTTCTTCATGGGAATCAGCAGGCACATGTTTTTGTCCCTTTTTCCAAAAATTGTAAAGGAGGTCTGTATCCTTTATTTGGATTGTAGAAACAGAAAGAATAAACCAGTATCTTATTTTTTAAGTTGAAATATAGTTGATTTACAATGTTGTTAAGTTATGCTGTTCACAAAGTGATTCAGTTATACATATATATGTATTTATATGTATATTCTTTTCCATTATGGCTTATCATGGGATATTGAATATAATTCCCTTTTAGTTGCCAAGTTGTGTCCAGCTCTTTTTGTGACCCCGTGAACTGTAGCCCGCCAGGCTCCTCTGTCCATGGGATTTCCCAGGCAAGAATACTGGAGTGGGTTGCCATTTCCTTCTCTCTGTGCTATGTAGTAGGATGTTGTTGTTTATCCACTCTATATATAATAGCTTACATCTGCTAATCCCATCCTCCCATTCCATCTGTCCCACAGCCCCCTCCCACTTAGCAGCCACAGATCTGTCCTCTGTGTCTGTGAGTCTGTTTCTGTTCATTTTTGTCATATTTTACTTAGGTTCATTTGTGTCATGTTTTAGATTCCACATATAAGTGATAGCATATGGTACTTGTCTTTCTCTTTCTGACTTACTTCAATTAAACCAGTAACTTCTTTAGCTGACAGGGAGAGGGAAAAGATAGCTCCCTTAAATATGTTAACAGTTATTCTACATTGCTGTCCTTAACAAATATATGCTTCCATCCACCCTTCCACCTACCTACGCACCCATCCACCTGTCCAGATTTCATAGTAACAGGCCTAGTACAGGCCCCTTGAAAGTCAAAGGAGTGTCATACACCTGGTTAGCTTCTTCCAATTATCCTTCCCCTTGGATAGACAAATTGCTTCCTCTGTCATAGTTTTGCTAACATTTTCAAGTGTTATCAAGTGCTGGATTTGAAAGGCCTGAGTTTTATTCACTTCTGTAGTAATCCCTATAGTAATCTCTAGGGTGAAGCCAAAGCCTGACTCTGAGGGGGCGCTGTATGTCTTTGGGCTGCAGTGGTGGATGCTTCTCTCAGTTCGACCCTGGGAGGCCTGTTTCCTCAGACCCCGAGTCTGTGGCTGAAAGCTTCCCTTCATGGCTTTGTGCACAGCGCTCTCTGTCTGAAGGGCCACAGGTCCAGGGAGCGAGTGGTTCTGATGGTGGCCTCTAGAGGATCAAGTCTGCTAAAGGGGCTTGCTTTGTCGAAAAGAAAAAAAAATCCTATTTGATTAAAAATCATCTGTAGTCCTGGATAGGAGTTATTATCTTAAAAAACAACGTGTTCCATTTTGGTTTCTTTGCATGACTCTTCCTTCAGGCTGCCTCCTAAAACCAGGCTTTCTTTCCATAGTCCTTCGGCCTTCCTGCCTCATGCACACCACCTGCTCTCACCTTATCTCCACCCTCTGTTTCCTTTCAGGTTCGTATTTGTATTCTCAACTTCTACCTGGAAATCTCAGCAGGATGTCCTGCAGTACTTTAGTGCTCAGCATACTCTAAAGGGGGTCAGCCTTCTGCATCTTAGCTGATGATGCCGTATCCTCTTAATTCACTCAAACTCAAAATCTGGAGTCACATTCTCCTTTTCTTCCTTCTGCATCCTCCCACTGTCAGGATTATTATACACCATTGTTCCTATTTCTTCTCCTGGAAAATTCTTCTAATACTATTTTTTTTTTTATGCTCTCGTTGTCAGACCATCTTACTCTCTCCTCTGTATGCTTTGACTGTTTCACTCGTGTCTCTGTATTTTACTCTGTTTTTTGACCCTTCCTGTTCTTGTTCTTTGTAGAGTTCAGCCAGTGATATTTATCAAATATATCACTTCTCTTGTATTTTTGATGGTTCTTTTTATCCTCCAAATAACTTCCAGTTGCTAGTGTAGCATCTGAGGTCTCAATCTTCCTTCTAGCTTCATTTCCTCTCTGAGACTTCAGCCAGTCTGTACTATTCTTTCGCCTTAGTCATGGCTCATATATTTTTCTTCTGTATGGTGAGCATGTTACTCAAATCTCTATGTGGAGACATTCTCACTATTCTTTCAGTACACGAGATCTCTGTGGTAGGAATCTGTCTCTTCTCCCTGTAAACTCCAACTCAGGTATGGCGAGTAGATTTCGTCTCAGAAGTGAAATCTGGTTGGTTAGTAAAAGCTGCATTGAAAAGGATTCTGAGGTTCAGTGGGAAACACTGTCATGATTGTTAGCAACATTTGTCAAGAGGGGAAAAAGAGGAGTTGATGTTGTCATTAGGGACTTTACTATTTTCTAGATACCTTCTCTGATCTACCATTGTGCTTCTGTCAGGTACGAAACAGCACCTATACTAACTGATAAGTTCTTTAAGGGCATAAATTGTATCTGCTGAATTATATACCCATCAACTACAGTTGATGTATGCTCAATATTTGTTAAGTAAATCCCCTAATACTGGGTTTATTTACCTAAGATTGAAGACCTTGGGCAGGGTGGTGAACACATTGATCAGGCACCTGCGTTACATTAGAATGTCTTTTAAGTTTCAGTTTGTGTCTGGCTCTTCCAACATGAGAACTGCTTCTGCTTAGTGACCTTTGGTGACAAATGAGACCAGGTAGTGCTGTATGATGGAGAAGGCAATGGCACCCCTCTCCAGTACTCTTGCCTGGAAAATCCCATGGACGGAGGAGCCTGGTGGGCTGCAGTCCACAGGGTCTCGAAGAATCAGACACGACTGAGCAACTTCACTTTCACTTTTCACTTTCATGCATTGGAGAAGGAAATGGCAACCCACTCCAGAGTTCTTGCCTGGAGAATCCCAGGGACGGGGGAGCCTGGTGGGCTGCCGTCTGTGGGGTCGCACAGAGTCGGACACGACTGAAGCGACTCAGCGGCAGGAGCAGCAGCAGTGCTGTATGAAGGGACCACATACAGTGCTCCAGTACTGCCTGTAATCGAATAAAATTTCAAATAGCATTGATGTATTCTACCTTTAGGCTAACTTTGACAGACCAGCAAAGCATGTTGTCAGATTTTCAGCACCTCAGCCAAAGTCAAAAGCCAAAGGCTGGCTTGAAGCACATTTACCAGGACGTCCTTACTGATTCGGTAGTCCTTGTAATGTCTCAGTCATTCACACAGGTCAAGTAATGATACAAATACAAAATTTTATAGTCATAACTGTGAAATTATGATTTCTGCCTTTTTTCCCCCCCCTCTCTGATAGATGTCTTAAGTATTTCAATCTTTCTCATGATGTCATTTTCAGAAAGTACCTCATTCTGCTCTTCCTCTTCTGGGTGTCTTCCTTTTATCTGATAATGTAGCTTGAATTTGTGAGCATGCTAGGTGGGGTCTGACCAGTGAACATCAAGATCAAGAATCATACCTCTGTGGTTGTATGCTGTGTATTTCTGTCTTGACATCCTAAGGAAATGTTTAATCTCTCAATGGTCAAATTGCATTGTTGTCTCGTGGAACTGAGGGACATGTGAAAAATTCCTCATCAGAAAATGTCATTTTATTTCACTTTGGGTTGATAAAACCTCTCTCTGTTTATTGGAAAATCTACTGTGAACTGGCCTAACCATAAAAGGGACATTGTTAGGTGCTATCACCAACATGTCCAGAGAGAGGTGAAAGTTTGCTCCAGAGGTATCAAAATTTCATCTCCACTCATTCAGCTTTCAGCTCCCCTTCCTCTGTTTTAGCTGTATTCTTTGATTTCTTCTCTTCTCATGGAAGCTAAATGGCTGCAGGAGCTCCAGCCCAAGTCATTTTTGGCTCAAATTCAGCAGGAAAAGGAGGAAGTACCTCTTCACAGACAGTCCCATACAAATACTGGAGTTCACTCTGATAAGATAACTTGATCATGTGGTCCCTTCTGGACCAATCACTGTGTCTTAGAGTCATCAGTGGGCTGATGGACTAGGCCTGGGTCACGTGACTCAACATTGAACAAGGAGTCGGGCTATGTGTGCTGAGGTCAGAGCACCATCACCAAAAGGAGGGAAGCATGCTGGGCAGACCCAGAATGACAGATGTTCTCTGCAGTGCGATTATATCAATATTTTAAGCTCTCTAAAGGCAGAGATTTTGGGTTATTAATTATTTAACATAACACCTTCCTTCTGCCTTTAACAGATGAGACAATAAATATTCAAAAAAACTAGTTGTTGATGAAATGAGTGCCTGAACATAAATGGCCACAAAAATGAATGCATTGGAAATGAATGCTTAATGTAAAAATATCTTTGTCTGTCACCTACTGCGTTGTCAAATATAGACCAAACTTAAAACTCTAGTGTCAGCTGTGTTTATGTAAAGGAAAATAAAAGTATAAAAAACTTCTTGATATGTCATGAGGAAATACTCCTGTGCTCTGTAGTACTAGTGAGGCAAAATGAAACATCTTAAGTGCAGAGGAAGGGGACCTTTTCTTTTAGGACAAATGAAATGAAAACAGAGCTTGATTGACAGTCTAGTAACATTAATAATACGTTGACAGTAGAGAGCTGCTCTTATTTCAGACATCCCGAGCAATCCTATCAGAAGAATAAATATTCTTTTTTCCAAATCCTAGCACTTCCGGTTGCCTTTGGTTAAGGTGATCGTTTTCTCATGGCCACATGGCAGCTTTATTTAACAAGCATATTTTAGTTCCTAGGTAAAATTGAAGTCTCCCCTCACCCTAAATCCATCCTGTCCTTCCTATTGGGGGCAGTTTATTTGATGCAGTAATTAATTTGACGCAGTGTTGTTTCTGATGCTAGAGGTGCCCCATCCCCTTGCCTGTTCATCATTCTAGCTCACTCTGGTCTCACTTCCCGTTGACATCCATGCATGCCTTGTAGCTAAGAGGGCCAGATAATTACCACCTTAGCAAGCATCCCTCAACCAATGAATGATCAGAAGTGGTGGATAGAGCCTCAAAGTGTGCTTCCTTACCCTCAAGGGATGACTTGGAGACCCCTGCCCTGAACTTTATCTCTGAGAGATCCCTGTCAGAATTTAGCCCGCATTGCCACCCTCGTAAGTTTCGTGATTACACACCTTCTCTTGCTTCTTTTCTCCCTTCTCTGCTTTACTTCCCTCTCCTCTTCCAATATTTCCCAAGGTTACTTCCCAAATAAACTAGTTACATGTTTCCAGTCTTGTCTCGGGGGCTGCTTTTTTGGGGAACCCAACCTATGGTGATTGTTTTCAAGGAAGCAAAGTTGTCTTTAGTCCTCAGTGGGTCCTGATAATAGATCCTCATGTCATTAAGCAGATGCTGGAGTGAAGACTGAGGATCTGCAAGCCTCTCTCTGTGTGGGTAGGATGTGGTCGCTGCAAGAATATGCTGTCTAATTACGGCTTTATGAAGGGTTAAGTTCAGGGAAAAGAACTGTGTTTCTCTAGAGCATGAGAACCTAGAGCAACTACAACAGTCATACCATGAGCTTTGATGGATATTCCCAGGGAGGAAGGCCATCCCTAAGAGGAATGTGGTCCACAGTATCAGAAGCCACTGAAAAGTAGGAAGAAATGGAGATTCTGGAAGTGGGAGGATTTGGGTATGTAGAGGGTCTTGTACGCAAATCTAAGAGGTTCTGTGGGGTTGCTGAAGGTGTGGGATGAGGCAGTGGGTTGAGAAGACACAGAAAGGTTGGGAAGGGAAGAACAGGAGCAGTAGACTGACTTTTCTGTCATTTGGGGAACAAAAGCAGGGAAATGCTAGAGAGCAGAAGATACAGGCTGGCAAGAAAACAGCACCCAACTCGAGTTCTTGCCACAGTGCATGCCAGAAACTGTAGTAAGTGCTGTGCATTTTCAAAATCCCATGATGTAGGCTCTTTTTATTATCCCCGTCTGACTCAGAGGAAATTGCAGTACAGATAGGGTAATTAGGTTACCCAGGCGCTCAGAGCTGTGAAGCAGAGAGCTGGAATATGAACCTGGACCTTTTAGCTCTGGAGACCTGGCTCTGACCCAGGTTGGCAAATTTTTCCTGTAAAGGGCTAGATAGTAAATGTTTTTGGCTTTTTGGTCTATGCAGTCTCTGTTTCGACTCCTATACTCTTCATCTGTAGCATGAGAGTGTGCTAGGTATAGAGAGTATTAGGCTTCAATAATACCTAAACACAGAGCAAGGCTGTGTGCCAATAAAACTTTATTTGTAAAAATACAGGAGGGCTGTAATTTCATGAGCCCTGGCCTAACTACTCTGTTTAACACATTAGTGTAAAAGGTGATTTGGGGGACTTCCCTGGTAGTCAAGTGGCTAAGACTGCCCACTTCCAACGTAGGGGCCACAGATTCGATCCTTTTTTGGGGAACTAAGATCTCCCACGCCACACAGTGTAGCCAAGAAGAATGAATGGAAAAAACGGTGGGTTTGGCTAGAGGTTATCTGTTTTGGGTTTTCTGACTAGCCATTGCTAGCATGCATGTCTTCATGATGGAATATTGTGGGAGACACTGGGAAGGTGAGGACAGTTAGGGAACAATGTGAGGGTGATGCTGGAAGGGGGGGAAAAAATAAAAAGAGGCAGGAATGGAAACTCCAAGTTCTAGCTCAGTCATTTTCTTGGGAGCTGCAGGTGGGAGAGACAAACACTCAATTCTGACCAGTATAGTAGGGCAGCTCCAAGTTGAAGGAGCAGGTTTAAGAAATGCCATAAAATTCAACTTTATAGGATTCGGGCTTTATGGCATAGGTTGTAGCAGCTGCATTGAATAAATGTATGTTTTTCATTATATTTTTATTGCACATTTAAAGCACATTAAGGCACACATAGCTTCCAAGAAGAAAAAAATAGAGGAACTTTGACCTCACAAGTAATCACATCGATTTGAAAGGCGGTTGTATTTTATGAAGACAGGGAAAGATGTATGGCTGTTGTCCTTCTCAGTTTTATATTAACTCATTCTTCTTTGGGAAACAATATTAATAGATTTTTTGCTACATTTGTCTCCTGTTGAGGGAGCACTTCCCTTTTTCTTAACATAAAGAATGTCATACTGTGTGTGTTTAGTCATTCGCTTTTGAGTTGCAGGTAATTGGTTGCCATTCTCAGTTTGTAAAACAACCTGCTTTGTTGGGGTTTGAAAAAAAGTGAAAAACCATTTCAAGAAATTGTAACTCGAAATTATTTCTGGGTTTGAGAAGCCGTGTATAACATGCAGTGGTCTTCAATGACATATTCATTCGTAGCCCCTGGAGTTGTGCAGAAGTAGTCAGTGAATCATGAGGGACGGCAGGCTCACCATATATTGTTGTGAGCTTGTATGTTACACAGATGCCCCTGGGGCTGAAATGCAGTCTGTGCTCTCCCCTCCAAGCCCTGTGCCTGCCTGGATGAAAGGACATCTTTTCATTCATGCCAGTGCACCATTCACTTAGCCAAGCCATGGCCTTTGGGCCAACTCTGCTCAGAGGTGGTGACTTTTTCTAATCTGTTCTCCAGGTTGTGTGTGTGGTGGCTTTGCAAATGATGTATCATCACATTTAAGATGCTGTTGATTTTAAGATGCACCATTATCTTATGTACACTTAAGAAAGATGAGATGCCACCAGTCACAACTTGATAGACCATTGATGATAAGACACATGCCAACTTCAAAGATGATAAAAGGTGAAGATGCAAGGGAGTTATTTGTCTATTGAGTGAGTACACCTTTCTTTAATTAGCACAAAGATGCCTTATAGCTGCCACCGTATAAGGATAAGGTAGGCATGTCCTGAGAAGGAGGTTTCCACTCAATTTTTAAAATTTTATTTTTATTTTTATTTTTTTCCATTTATTTTTGTTAGTTGGAGGCTAATTACTTCACAACATTTCAGTGGGTTTTGTCATACATTGACATGAATCAGCCATGGATTTACATGTATTCCCCATCCCGATCCCCCCTCCCACCTCCCTCTCCACCCGATTCCTCTGGGTCTTCCCAGTGCACCAGGCCTGAGCACTTGTCTCATGCATCCCACCTGGGCTGGCGATCTGTTTCACTATAGATAATATACATGCTGTTCTTTCAAAACATCCCACCCTCGCCTTCTCCCACAGAGTCCAAAAGTCTGTTCTGTACATCTGTGTCTCTTTGTCTGTTTTGCATATAGGGTTATCATTACCATCTTTCTAAATTCCATATATATGTGTTAGTATGCTGTAATGTTCTTTATCTTTCTGGCTTACTTTGCTCTGTATAATGGGCTCCAGTTTCATCCATCTCATTAGAACTGATTCAAATGAATTCTTTTTAACGGCTGAGTAATATTCCAATTTTGTTTATTTTTGATGATAAACAGCATCACCAACTTCTCTGCTCTCCTGTCATTGGTCCAGTTTTAAAAGAAGTAGAAATGTTGGAGTGAAATGGACCTCAGGGAGCATCTTGCATCTCCAATGGGGGCAGTTTCACCCCACCCCGGGGACATTTGTCAATATCTGAGAACATTGTTAGCTGTCATAACTAGGGAGAAATGCTACTGGTACCTAGTGAGTAGAGGCCAAGGGGTTGCTAATTGTCCTACAGTGCACAGGACAGCCTCCCACAAGAATTGTTGTTCAGCTGCCCAGTCGTGTCTGACTCTTGAACTGCAGCACGGCAGGCCTCTTGCCGTGAGAACCTCATGAACTATATAAAAGGACAACAGGACTTATCTCGCTCCAAAAGTCCTAGTGACAAGGTTGAGAATCCCTGATATAGTGGGGTGATGTGTAGCAGGGGATGAGAACCTGGATATTGGAGTAAGGTAAACCTGGGTTCAAATTCCCATCTTAACCTTAACTGACTGTGTGGCTTTGGACAAGTTAAGTAGACTTACTGAGTCTGAGTTTCCTTGTCTGTATGGAGACCAAATCTCTACTTCAGAGGGTTGCTGAGAGTATCAAGTGACATAACTAAGTCAAAGATTGCAACGTGGCAACAGCCACATCTAAATGTAAATGCAGTTCTAAGAACCTTTGCTATACTAATGAAATCCTGAGGGCACCTCTGAAGGAAGCATTGTTTTTAAACTCCATTTTACAGGTGAGCAAACTGAGAAAACTTAAGGCACTTGCCCACGATCACTCAGGAATACGTAGTGGAACCAGGGTTTGAATCCAGGGTCCCTGTTCCAGCCAGTTCAGTCCTCCCAGTACGGTACCCCATTTTGCATGAGGACTTGGGAAAAGGAGTCTGCCAGTAGTATTGTTATCATTATTGTCCAGCTTAAAGCCCCTGCTTACAGATGGCTAGTGACTCAGAGTTTGGAGAGCGGTAGGACCTGGCAAGTTCTCTGTGAGAGGAAAGCTGACCTAGACTAGTTTTGGGGTCTCCTGCTCTTCAGGAACAAGTCTTTTTCTGTTTGCCATGTTACCCCTGCCAAGGAAGCAATACAGAACTCACCAAGGTGTAGCAGGAGAGAGCCTGGTCTAGACTTGAGCCTTGGCATCACCATTTACTGTGTGACTGTAAGATCTCAAATGATTCTTTAGTGTATACAGGAGGTAATCATACCTATCTAATGGAGTTCTCGGGGTGATGACGTGCAATCGTAGATGTCGGATGTTGGCGAACAGCAGTAGGTATCTGAGTACTTGGGTGAGGGCTAGGGTTCTGGAGTCACCAGGAAAAGGCTGTCCTGATGATCATCTCAAAGTCGAGGGGGCTGTATACTTTACATCAAAAACATTTTAGTTTTTAACCTCAGATATTCTATTTTGATCTTTTAAAAAATAACTTTCAACTTAAATTTTTGAGCTTTATAGAATAGAACTATAGTAACTGTTTTAATGTTCTTATCTGCTAATTCTGACATCCGTTCCATGTTTGGGTTGGTTTTGAGCAATTGATTTTTCTCCTCTTTATAGGTTACACTTTTATGCTTTTTGAATACCTGGTGATGCTTCACTGGATGCCAGACATTATGAATTTTATGTCATTTTTTGCTGGATATTTTTTGTATCCTTATAAACATTTTTAAAGCTTCATTTTGTTATGCAGCTACATTACTTAGAAAGAGTTTGATCCTTTTTCTTTAAATATTTTTTTAGAGAGAAAACTCCCTCAAGGCAGTAATTAGGGACAATTTTAGGACTTACCTTGTTTATTTTTCATCTCTTGGGTATCAGTGTCCTTTATTACTTGTTGTTGAGTGTTTTGAAATCCATTGTTTCAGGTGAGAGGATAAATCTACTTCCTGTTATTCCAACTTGGATGGTAGCAGACTGTGCTAACTGGCCAGCCTTTTGATCATTTTTATTATTATCACTCAATATTATGATTGCTGTCTTCATTTTTAGTTAAGGAGATAGAGGTTCAGAGACATTAAGTCATATAAAGGCAAAAGTAGTTTAAGACACTGCATTTTTTTCTCAGAATGAATGTGAGTAATCACAAAAGTAAATTTACAAAGCAGAGACCAACAGGCCAGTTGCTGGTGACCTGTCTTATTACCCTCTTTTCTTCTCAAAGGTAAATTAACTCCTGATCAATTCAAAGTGACTTCGCTCTTTCTTACGCTTGCAAAGCACCAGCTTCTTTCCTTTTGTCTTTTTGAATCACTGATTTCTACCAGTGGATTCTATTTCTATGGATTTCTATGGATTTTGACTTCTTTGGGGATTTACCAGCAACCAGTCAAGTGTAACCTTATTTATTCAACAGTGAGGATAAAAGGGGTACTGAAAGAGAGTTCATGGAGAAATGAATACCTTTTTCCCAGTATATTCTCTGAGGTGCTGCTGTCAAGTCGGTGCTAGGAGATGAGAATTGAGAATGATGGCATATGCCATCAGATATTTACTCCTGTTTTTAAAGACTATTATCATTTTATGGCATGATCTAATGAGAGGCTCTCTAGACTGGAGGCACCAGCCATGTGAACTTGAGTTCCAGCCAAGTTAAAATTTGGCAGACTGTATGTGTCTCCATGACCTTCACTGTAAAGTGGAGGCAGAAATAATCCAACTCATCTATTCTTGTAGGTCACTGAGAAGGCCAAACACAATCATGGATATTGCTTTAGTAGGAAATGTTTAAAAGCTGAAGCTAACTCAGTGGGAGAAGGTGAGGGTGGGATGATTTGAGAGAATATTATTGAAACATGTATATTACCATATGTAAAATAGATAACGAGTACAAGTTCTAGGGCATGAAGCAGGGCTCCCAAAACTGGTGCTCTGGGACGGCTTAGAGGGATAAGGTGGGAAGGGAGGTGGAAGGGGAGCTCAGGATGGGTGGACACATGTATACCTGTGGCTGATTCATGTTGATGTATGACAAAAACATCACAATATTGTAAAGTAATTATTTTCCAATTAAAATTAATTAATTAAAAAAGTTGAAGCTAAGAAGGCTATTATTTGGGATTCTATTCCTTTGATAAACTAAATATAAAGCAGGCATTCACCTTTAGAAGGAAGGCTTTGTTTGAGGATGCCACACTCAGGGCATTTTTTGGTTTTCAATATTTATTTATTTATTTGGCTGTGCCAGGTCGGCCATAGTTGTGGCATGCGAACTCTTAGTTGCAGCAAGTGGGATCTAGTTCCCTGACCAGGGATTGAACCCGGGCCCCCTGCATTGGGAGTGCAGCATCTTAGCCACTGGACCACCAGGGAAGTCCTCCTCTAGGGGCATTTTGTCAGAGAAAAGGCATGTGGTTTAGTAGAAAATCCACAGATTTGGGAATTAACCAAGATGAATTCTGCCAGCTGTGGTGTTTACTTACTTACATCTTGTTTTACTCCAAAGCTCATCCCAGTTTGGACCCAGCTTTCAGATCAGTCACCACGGGGGAGTCTTGAGCCTGTAAGTGGCCACCTCTCCCTGTAATGTGCCCTTCACCTGTGCTGGCTCCTCTAATCTGCCCAGGACATCTTGACCCAGCTCGCTATGTCACTCGAGCCCCGGCCCAGTTGTCTTCTGGGAGGGCTTCCTAACAAACTGACACGGTCCTTTGTCTGTACATCTCCTGAGCTTTGTGCTGTTGCTCTAGAGTTGATCATATAACATTTCTGGTTATTTTAATATATTTTCAGTCCTTCAAAAGCTGGGAACAGACTTAGTTCATAGCAGTATCTTAGACCCTCTGATGCCGAAAACATTTGAAACCGTTTTCATAATTTTTATCTTTTTAAAGAAAAAAAGAAGCTGATAACTCATCACATTTCACAGAATCTTAAAACAGAAGATTAATTAAAGTAAAATTCCCCATTTTCCTCTAACCCTTCCTGTCTGTCTCGCCAGTGGGAAGAACCATTCACAGCTGGGAGCAGTAATCCTTTAGACATGCATTCGCATGGTGTGCCTTACAGACATGTACATTCAAGGTCCTAGAAAATTGTTTTAAATGGAATTATGATTTACATATTACAAGCAACATACTTTCTTTGCTGAGGACACTTGATATTATTTTCTAGTATTCCATTTTAAGTACCTTATTTATGTATTAGTTTTCCTATTAGAAGACATATTTTCCATTTTTTACTATTAAAGACAAGGCTATGAAAAGTATCCCTGAAAGTTTTCAATCTGTTTCACCCCTAATTTGGAAATGTTGCTTCATAAGTTTCTTTGAAATGCTTGATTTATTCTCTCCCCTTCTCACTAAGATAACAAAAACTTTAAATTTCAAACATGATCATTTGAAAACTGTTGGCTTTCACAACTGTTTCCAAACAATTTTTACCATTTTAAATCTGAACGTCTCAACACACAATTTCAACGCATTTTAGATATTAAATTAGCTTTTGTAGGCTTGTTGACGAGTTGAAATTTTTTGACAATGATTTTATATCCTACATTTTAATGATCTGAGTGTTCCAAAATAACATCCTAATATTTTGAAGCATTTAAAAACTCACTGAGCTCTAAAAAATATTTATAAAAAATTTAAGTGATGATTAGAAACTGCAGAAAAACATTGCATGTTCATCATGCAGCTTTACTGTTCCAAATATGTTTTTCTTTCAGAGTTTGTCTTCTAAAGTTAAATAGTACATTTTAAATATGTTATTCTTATTGCAGGAATATGAATTATTTCTTATCACTGTGACATTCTGCTTTTCTCCTGTCTGAAATGGAACTCCCTTTCCTTCGTTCATTTGGCTTTCAGTGTGACAGCCAGTATTCCAGGTGTTGGGACACAATAGTATAATCAATAAGAGATAAAAATGCCTACACAAAGCTTACATTCTAATGGGGGAGATGACAAATATATACATTGAGTAAAATATGTAAGATAAGATAAATTCTGAGAAGAAAAACAAAGATGAGAAAAAAAAAAATAGGAAGTTTTGAGGGTAGGGTTTGCAGTTTTAGGTAGGGTGGCCAGGAAATGGGTTACAGAATACACTTTTGGGTAGATATTTGTTGAAAGGGCCTCTCAGGTTGAGGAATAGCAAGTGCAAAGGTCCCGAGGCAGGAATGTAGCTGGAGTGTTTGAGGCCCTGCAAGGAGACAGCGTGGCTGAATTCCAGTGAACAAATGAAACTCAGGGAGAGTAATGGGAGATGAGGTGTGCACCCCACGCTGTCATACATGGGTGAGTTCACGTCTTCCTTTCCTACATCATACTGGGAGCCTTTGAAAGGCAGGCAGGGCCTGTCTTACTCAACTCCAAGCAGATACTCAATATATTTTTAATACAAATAAGTGATTTATTTTAATCTGGTTTTACTTTGCATTTTTCAAAAATGAGTTTTTTAAAAGAAGTTTTTGGTATTTGTAAGCTTTTTTAAATTTTATGTTGGGGTACAGTTTATTCACAATGTTGTGTTAGTTTCAGGTATACAGCAAAGTGATTCAGTTATATATATATATATATCCATTCTTTTTCAGGTTTATGTCTGATATGGGTTATTACAGAATATTGAGTAGAGTTCCCTGTGCTCGACAGTAAGTCCTTTGGCATTATCTCTTTTATTTATAGCATTATGTAAATATTAACCCTCACCTCCTAATTTATCCCTGTCCTGTACCTTTCCCCTTTGGTAACTAGAAGTTTCTTTAGAAGATGAGTTTTGAAACAAGTATATAATAATTTGAATTGTGGAAACTTAGCAGTTTTGGAGGATGGCAAACAAATAATCACATTAGCCTCTTCGGATGACTTTGTCCATTATATATGCAGGTTTATAATCTTCTATATATCACAGCAACTGTCTGAGGTGTGCTTTATAACTCCCTCCCTGTGTGCGCTTGCTAAAAGCCTTTCTTTCCACCTGGAATGGCCTTCCCTTCATAAAAAAAAAAGACATTGGAATGTCCCTAGCTCAAAAGAACCATCTCCAAGTAACCTTCTCACTTACCACCTCTGACCCAGGCTTAAATGCTATTAACAATTTTCTGGCTCTTATATTAGTATCAGTCTGCATTCTTAAATTTGTGAAGATTAACTGGCATATATATCTCTGCTGGAAGCCAGCAACAGATTCATTTTCCTATGGCTTATAGCTCACAATGCATCGTCTGAGCAAAGGGAGAACCCATTAACAGTTTGCAGCATCAAAATTATTCGAAAGTAAGCAATTTCGGTTTCAGAGGCAATCCATATTGAAGACAGCCCATTGTGTAAGAGTCATGAATTGATTTAAAGGCTTTCACAGATGGACATCTTCCTAATAGAAATCAGTGCAATGTTCCTCCCCATTGTTTAGCCAATGGACCTTCTAAAAAACCAACTAGGCACTGTTATATGTTGGGAGGATCTGGAGAAAGTAAATAATTCACTGCTCATGATTCTTAGCCTCAAGTAAATCGCCTACCTTATGTTCTCTAAAAGGTCAGTGGAATCAATCACCATTGTTCTTTTATGCTCATTAAGTATTTTGTATGAATACTCAATCAGTCCCTCAGTAAATGCTGACAAATGACCTACTGTGTGTTCAGCATAGAGAATTTTGCTTTGGAGTCCAGAGTGCTTACACATGATTTCCATCCTCATGAAATTATTCCATACCATGGCATCTACAAATATCTCCCTGCTCTTTCCAGCGATGGATGTGACTGATTGTGAAATTCTATGTTGCTAATCCTGAGAGTGACCTAAAATTTTTCTCAAGGAAGCCACGTAATTGGAGCTCACACATGAGGTGCAATCTACTGGCTCTTTCGTATGCAGGATTTCACAACATGGGTGCAGTGAGGCAGTGAGAATTAACAGGAGCACAGCCATGAGGATTGGAAGCCAGAGAATTGGAAGCTTGGTCCAGTGGATGGGTCACTGGGCAAGAAGTTAGGAGTGCTGCCTCCATTGCCTGTTTTGACACTGGAAATGCAATTTGGGGCAAATCACTTCAACTTCTGGACCTTTTCTTTTGGATAACCCTTTTGTATAGTATAGTGAAAGCTATGGTTTCTCCAATAGTCATGTATGGATGTGAGAGTTGAACCATTGAGAAGGCTGAGCATTGAAGAATTGATGCTCTTGAACTGTGGTGTTGGAGAAGACTCTTGAGAGTCCCTTGGACTGCAAAGAAGATCAAACCTGTCAATCCTAAAGGAAATCAACCCTGAATATTCATTGGAAAGACTGATGCTGAAGCTCAATACTTTGGCCACTTGATGCGATAAGTCGACTCACTGGAAAAGACACTGATTCTGGGACAGATAGAAGGCAGGAGGAGAAGGTGACAACAGGACGAGATGGTTGGATGGCATCACTGACTTAATGGACATGAGTTTGTGCAAACTCCAGGAGATGGTGAAGGATGGGGAAACCTGGGGTGCTGCAATCTATGGGGTCTCAAAGAGTCAGACACGACTCAGCGACTAAACAATAAATCAACTCTTATGTAGACAGAATGTATATATTTATTTTCAAACCATCTCAGTTTATTACAATAAGTTATCAATTATTATTGATGAGTCAGTGATCCATGGTGACAGGTTTGTTCCAAGTTCAAGATCAGACTTGGGTCTTTCTGATGTTCTGAAGTAGCGGCAGCTGTCAGGACTGTTCTTATGGTTGATGACAAGGGTGCAAGCAGTAAAATCAAGCTGCCCAAGACTCTACTCAAGATGTTGTAGACAGAATATCTTCACAGCAGTTGTCTCTTTATATGTAGGAACTTGGCTCAATTCAGGGCTTAGTATTTCTCTTACCCAAACTTCTGCTGGAAAATCCCTACTGAGCACTCACTCTGTGCCAGACACACTGCTAAAGGACCCAGTTCCCACCCGTCTGTGAGGACTTTTTCCCACGTCGCCAGGCAGTGCTTCCATACCAGCTGAGTGTCTTACAGTTCAACTCACTTCAGACACTATATGCCTGGATATATCTCCAGAAGATACTGAAGGACAGGGAAGCCTGGTGTGCTGCAGTTCATGGGGTCACAAAGCATCAGACATGACTTGGAGGCTGAAAGAACAACGTGGATACAACATCAGATCCCACAGTTAAAGGTTCAGTTCCCCAAAGACTACCCCACATTAGACGCCAATCCTAGGTCCAGGTTATCAGCTGTGCTTCTGACCAGTGGGGAACTATAAATCAGAGGTTCCCAACAATCTCCTTGTTGGATTCAATTGATTTGCTGAAATGGCTCCCAGAACCCAGGAAACCTGTTTACTCAGTTGATCATCAGCTTATTACAAAGGATGTTAAAGCGTAGGAATCAACAGCCAAGTGGAGAGATACACGGGGTTAGTTCTTGACAAAAGAGCTCTGTCCTCATGGAGTCTGGGGTCTGGCACGGAGGAAGTGTTCTCTCCTCCATCCTGGAAGCTCTTCACGGCTCCTCCTCCTGGGTTTTTCTGGGGGCTTCATTCCATAGGTATGATTGATTACATCATTGGCTGCTAGTGACTGACTCAACCTCCAGCGCCTCTCTCCTCCCCAGAAATCAGGGGTGGGACTGAAACCTCCAATCCTCTCTCATGGCTGGTTTTCCTGACAACTAGTCCCATTCTTAGGTGCTTTCCAAAAACCAGTTCATTAACACAAACCCAGATGTGATATAAAGGGGTTGTTGTGCATTACAGGATGTCTGTTTCCCCTCTGTGGCCCTGAACTCACTTCAGGAACTGAAGATAAGAGACCAAATATCAAAACAAAAGATGCTCCTGTGGCTCTTTTCCGAGGCTTTTGGGAGCTGAGTGCTGAGAGCTGTGGATGAAGACCAAGCTATATTTATTAAAAAATCACAGTATCACAGGACTTTGTCTTCATCAAGTAGTTTAATTTTCCCACTGACCCTATGTAGTAGGTCCTATTAATGTCCCCATTACACAGATGAGGAAACTGAGGCACAGAGAAGTGAAGTAATTTACCCCAAGTCTCACAGTTATTATCTTTGAGTTTGAATCCTCCTCTAGGCTCCCTGACCTCCAAATAACTCTGAAGTCCATTCCTTGACTTGCTGCACTCGATTGAGGCCATTGTGGTTTCCGGAATTTGCTCGCACTGAAGCCAGGGATGTGGATTGCAAGACACTGCCCCCTTGGCCCCTCAGTGCAGTGCTCCGCCAACCCCCACCCTTCCCCTGAGGCACCTCTGTGGGACCCAGTGGATCCAAGAAACACCTTCAGGACCTCTGGACTGGAAGACCCCTGGCTTTTCAGTCCCTTGCACCTGGCTAACCCGGCAGCATGAAATAGAAGCATCAATTTCCCAGTCCTCAAGGGAACCACTTAAGCTACAGGGGATGCTAACTTGTATCCTGGCTTTACAAAATGTACCAAATAGGAAGTGCTTATTCAGGGCTGTTCTAAGGGCCGCCAAGGATGGTGTTTGTTATATTATTCAGTGTCTTCCTGCTGGGGGCCCAGGGGAAGCATCTTTCTCTGGCCTCTATGTGAAGGGCTTTTCTTGACCACTGGTATACTTTAGCCTCAGAGACTCTGTGAATCCCTTAACCCACTGTGGCTGTCTTGACATATTGACCTCTGGACAACTCAGTTCCAGTTAAGTGGCAGAATCCTAGGGAGTTTACTGGCTTTGCTCATGGCTCTAAATGATTCTTCCCCTTATTTTCCTTTTGGCTCATTTTTCTTCCTTTTAATTTAGTTTATTTTTCTGTGGCCTGTGCATTTGGAGAAGCGATCTTAAATCTTTTTTGGAACAAGGCGAAGTAGTATGAGTGAAGAAAAATTATCTTCTTTAAAAAGTTATATCCCTCTCATGACCATATCTGGGCTTCCTTAATTAGCTCAGCATCTTGGATGAATGAGTTTTTCATTGCTATAGATAGTATTTTAAAGTTCACTGTAAAAAAAAAAATAAAGTTCACTGTAAAGGTGGACCCCAGTCTTACTAGAAATGAAAGAAAATAAGGGGCCTGTTCCCTACTTTCCTCATATGGTAGGCATGCTGTTGTGGGTGCAAGAGCTGTTCGAGGTGAAGAAATGAGAGTGAAGCTGGAAAAAAAGAAAAGGCATCTCAAGAACAGAATTCCTGTTAGCTGAGTCCCTATTTTGTGTTAGAGACCATGCTATGACGTGTATATTATTGTATGTATATTTTGTCATTTAATCTTTACAGCAAATTTGTGACTTCCTCTCCTCCTTTTACTTAAACGAAACCTGAAGTTTGATGAGGTTTAGGGAAAGAAGCAAGCATCTGGTGGTTGGATGTTTGCATTAGTTTCCTGTGTCTGTCTGTCTTTTTAGCCATGTATATTATCCTGAGTTCAAACAGCATCATCTCTCTGGTGGGGCTGCCACTTCCCAGCTGACCCCGTTGCCTGCAGCCTGACACCCTCTACCTTGTTCTTCAAACTGCAGCCGGAGTTGGAGCAAATTGCATCTCTGGTCATTTTACTTGCCAGAGATCCTAGGATTTAAAGATTTATTTGTTTGATCATTCATTGATTCAATGTTTATTGAGCATCACTTATGTGCCAGGCTCTGCTCTAGGTCAGGGGACAAAGGATTGTCTAATAGAGAAAAAGAGCCCTGCCATGGTTGGAGTTTGCCTTCTGCCTGGGGAGGGGGGGGGCAGCTATTGGGCAGATATTAAATACTCAAAAATATACATCAAGAAATCAAAGGAAAAAAGTAGGATTCAGGAGGTAGAGAGTGCAGGGTGGAGAGGCAGGCAATTGAAATTTTAAACAGACTGGAGAGTGAAATAGACTGATCAGGTGACATTTAAGCAGAGACCTCAAGGAGGTGAAGGGGTTAGTCAGTGAACCAAGTAAGTATCTGAGTATTCCAAGCATAGAGCAAGGAAGCTCAAGGGCACAGGGCTGTCTGACACATCCATGGACAATGTGGCTGGAGTGGAGTGACCAGCAGACCCTCTCTGTGGTGGAAATCAGCTTCATGTCAGATGTGAGGTCTAAAATAAGATGCAGGCAGCTTGGATTCAGAGAATTATCTGGGTGATGAGCCTCTACACCATCTGGTGGCCAGCATCTCAGAAAGAAGGCTGTCTTCAGTCATGACACTGAAGGAAAAGTAGATATTTTACAAGCCCTTCCAAACTTAAACACTCTTTTCTTGCCCCTAGCTACCTGTGAAATAAAACCACTGAAAAATATTAGTTCAGTGATATACGCTTAGGGGAAATCTTGAGGTCCAGGTTCATCTGGAGATACTTCAGAAAGATTTCTTATTTTGAGTGTTTTATCTGGAGGAGTTACTGAGTAGTAAACAAAAACAAAAATAAAACAGAACTTATTGAAATACAGTTGATTAACAACTTTGTGGTAATTTCTGCTATACAGCAAAGTGATTCACACATTCTGTTTTATATTCTTTTTCATTATGGTCTATTATAGACAGTGTATTAAAAAACAATGACATCACTTTGCTGACAAAGGTCCGTATAGTCAAAGCTATGGTTTCTCAAGTAGTCATGTATGGACATGAAATTTGGACCATGAAGAAGTCTGAGTGCTAAAGGATTGATGTTTTCAAACTGTGGTGTTGGAGAAGACTCTTGAGAGTCCCTTGGACTGAAAGGAGGTCAAACCCGTCCATCCTAAAGGAAATCAACCCTTTATTCATTGGAAGGACTGATGCTGTTTGATTATACTTCCCTGTGCTATACATGTAGAACCTTGTTGTTTATCCATTCTGTGTATAATGATTTGCATCTTTTATCACAGACTCCCCATATATCCTTCCCCTAGCCCCCTTCCTCCTTGGTGACCACAAGTCTGTTCTCTGTGTCTGTTACTCTGTTTCTGTTTCATGGATACTTTCATTTATGTCATACTTTAGATTCCCTGGTAGTTCTGCTGGTAAAGAATCTTCCTGCAATGCGGGAGACCCTGGTTCAATTCCTGGGTCTGGAACATCCCCTGCAGAAGGGATAGGCTACCCACTCTGATATTCTTGGGCTTGCTTACCTGGTGACTCAGACGGTAAAGATTCCGCCTGCAATGTGGGAGGCCTGGGTTCGATCCCTGGGCTGGGAAGATGCCCTGGAGAAGGGAGTGGCTACCCTACCCACTCCAGTATTCTTGCCTGGAGAATTCTATGTACAGAGGAGCCTGGCAGGCTACAGTCCATGGGGTTGCAAAGAGTGGAACACAACTTAGCAATTTTTCACTTTTCTCACTTTTTAGAGTCAACATTTAAGTGATACCATATGGCATTTGCCTTTCTCTTTCTGACTTATTTCACTTAGGATGACAATCTCTAGGTCCATCCATGTTGCTAGAAATGACATTATTTCATTCTTTTTTATGGTTGAGTAGTATTCCATTATGTGTATGTACCACATCATCGTTTAGATCGTGCCTGTTATGTGATGTGGTATAGCACAGTCTGCTGGTTAGTGTCTCATACCCATTTCTCCTTCTCCCACTGTAATGGAACTCCTGAAGTGAGTTGAAGATATAGATGCCCTCCATAAAGGCATTTACCAGCTTCTCTGTGCTCGGTGTGGCCATGTGGCTAAGATCCATGCAGTGGGCAGGGTATAAGTGGAGGGGTATGTACAGTTCAAGCAAGTGTCTTTTAAGGGGAAGAGCATTTCCTTCCCTGTGCCCTTTCTTCTTGCTGGCTGGAATTAGGGAGATGATGACCACCTGGGACCTTACGAAAGAGGCCCTGTTGCAGCAACAATGAAGTGGCTATCTGGGAAGTGACAGAGTCCCTTGGAATTTGTATGGTCTCATCTTGACCCTGAACTGCTCATCTCTATAAATTTCATGGGAGGGAATAAACCCTCTTGATTCTAACGTTTTCATCTTGGTTTGAGGTCACATACCACAGAACCTAATTATAACTAATACTGGATTTTAGGAGCCAAGAAGGTCTGAGATAATAGAACTAATATAGATGTTTATGTTTTGAGCCTTTAAATTAGATACAGTCTGGATGAGAATGGCGGGAGTATGTGTTTCAAAATGAAATTTCTTTTATTGCTAGTTTTTATTGCAAAAGCAATACATGCTCACTTGAAAAAGAATAAGAAAAGATAGGCAAACAAAAAAGAAAATTAAACATACCCATCATTCCACCCACTTAGAAACAATCATTTAATACAATAGCGTATTGTTTCACATATATATTTTTAAAAGAGGGTAGTATCCTAAAAAAGAGCTTTGTGACTTGTTTTTTATAGGCTTACTCTATTGTGAACATCATTCCATATCAAGGAATATATTTTTGTATTCAAGTTTTTAATGATTTTGTGTTATTCAATTGTGTGGATGTACTAAACTTCTTTTAACCGTATCTTTGTAACTAGGTATCTAGGTAGTTAATAATGTGATAAATATCCTTGTTGCTGAATCTTGGCACTGACTTTGAATTCTTTCCTGAAGATAAATTCCCTGAGTAAAGTGTAGTGAGCATGTGAGAGCTGGGCCTGTCTCCAGGGAAGGAGAGAAAAGGGGGGATGGGGGGCCCCTGAGGTCATCTCTGTTCACCCAGACTTATGTGGCTGCAGACAGACCCTGGGTGGGGTTCAGGGAGATGAGCCATGCTTACTTCTCAGGCCTGGGCTGTGGACCAGCAGCGAACAGGCAGGAACTTGACAGCCTTGACGGGAGCCACAGGGACTGCAGTTTGAAGCTCGGAGGACAGGTAATTTCCTTAAGGCAGTGGTTCTCAAACTCTGGTCCCTGGACACCAGCAGCCTTAGCATCATCTGGGAACTATTAGAAATGCAAATTCTCAAGGTTCACCCTGGAACTCCTGAATCCGAAATGCTGGGGTCAGGCCTAGTCATCCATGCTTCATCAGGCCTTACCAGTGAATCATACATTGTTAAAGTTTGAGCACCACCACCCTGAGGAGAATAAGGTGCTCTCGCCAGAGAGAGGGAGGGTCTTCCGAAGAGGCAAAGAAGACATATGTTATGAGAATTTAAATTTTTCTTTCACTAAAATTCCACAATGCTCTTACAGTTTGTTTTACACCCATACTCTGTCTCCCTGATCATGTACTTCTTTTTTTTAAAATTTTTTAAAAAATTGTTGAACTACAGTTGATTTACTATGTTAATTTCTGCTGTACAGAAAAGTGACTCAGTTATATGTGTGTGTGTGTGTGTGTATACACATACACATTGTTTTTCATATTCTTTTCCATTATGGTTTGTCACAGAATGTTGAATGTAGTTCTCTGCTCTACAGGAGGACCTTGTTTTTTATCCACCCTATGTGTATTAGTGTTCCTCTGCTGATCCCAAACTCCCAGTCCATCTCTCCCCTAAGCCCCCTCCCCCGTGACAGACTCTGTGCTCTGCTGAGGCCGGGCAGGGATGCTCTTCAGCTGTGAGTCCTCTGAGCACAGCATGGTAGGGGTGCTGGCATCTTCCACCTGCCCCTCCCTCCACTCCTCATCTTCCTCTGCTGTCTGTCCCCTAAGCCTGATCTCTGTGCATCACATCAGTGGGTTCTTCTATGCCCTGGATCCTAGTTGAGTTTGGCCAGTGGACAGTTCTGGTCCCCTTCCCCCCACAAAAACGGAGGAAGAGCAAAGACTGAGGTCAAGGTCTTTATCCGTCCACTCCTCCCTGTGAGTGTCTTTCAGACCAGGTCGGTACCTCCACCCCCAGGCCGCTGCCCCTGTAGCGGCAGAGCTCTGTGGGACCCCCTCCTCCCGGGTCTGGGAGCTGTTTGCTCCCTTGGCCCCTCTGGCCTTGGGGCACATGGCTTCACTGCTGCTAACCCAGGTGCCCGCCGCACCCACTGTGTGTGATTACCCTGTGCTCACACCCTCATAATCTGCCTCTTGGTAAGTTAACCCTCCAGGAGTATTGATTCTAAGTGCATCATCTACTTCCAGCTGAGACTCAATTGAGAGAACCAACACCTAATAACTATTTTTAATGCAATTGGAACTTTTTAAAAACTCTTTTTGTTGAAAATAGAGTATACACATACTTCATAGTGTATTTTAAAATTTTTATTTATTTTTTCCACATTCTATCAAGTACAATTCTTTTGAGATGGATAGCTACCCATTTAGCCTTGATGAGAAAAATAAGTCCTAAAATATTTATAAGGAATCAAGACAAGTATTCTATTATTCATATTCTTGATTTAAACCATGGCAGAGAGGGTGAGGTGGGATCTTCACTAACTGCCATTCATAGTGACAACTTGGGCCCTTGGCCTATGCAGAATCTCCAGGGATATATGTATTTGTCAAGATGGGCAGTGCTTTAATTTATTTTTAAAGTTATTTTTTTCAAAATTGTAATAACATAAATTAAAGGCACTTGGAATTATACTGTAAGCCAAATAAATTAGTTTTAGTTTTGACGGGCATAAATCAAACTTCGGTATTTAGGGAGAGAAATGTTCCCCATGGTCATTGATGGGCCCTCACACTGCAGTTTATAAATCAGAGGTATAATTTGAGAGTAAAACACTTATTATGAAATCGAATGTCAAGAGCTCCTTCTTAAATTTGCTGTAACAATTAATTTCTCAGGTGAGAAAATGCCTCTTTTTCAGTGTTTTATTAACTCTGCCATTCAGCACTCCATTTATAGGAGCAACTCTTCATAATAAGTACACATTAGGATGACTTTTCACCTCCATTTAAATGAAAAGTTTGAGAGGAGAGATCAGTTTCTGTCTGTGGGCTTGAATAGCAATGGAAACTGTATCTTTGCCAGTTGGTGGAGAAGAAAGAAGAAGGGAAAAAGATGGTGACTGGTTAACTCAGTCTAGGCTGGCTGGTGTGGAGGTGGAGACATCCTCCAGCTAATAGTGGGGGCAGAAGGTCATGGGATGCCCTAAGGAAGGAAATGTGTAAACTGGTGTGCAGGCTGCTGGTATCAGGGTCATGAAAAATGAAAAAAAGAGGGAGATTAGAGATGGAGAGCTCAGGTGGATAGAACAAAGAGAACCACAGTGAGACCCAGATAAAAGCAGAGACTCCCTGATAGAATGACTGGCCTCGGGGCTTCCCTGGGGCTGGACTTCTTCCTGATTCTAGCCTGGACCACACCATAGTGAGCCCCTCCCTCATGAGCTGGCTCAGATGGACTTCTGTGCTTTGTAACTGTATGACACTGATTTGAGTCACTGTCGACAGTGTTAGAGATTTCAGGCACCGTAAACACCATCTAGCATTTGCTTTCGAGAAAACCTAGTCTAAGAAAAATGAAAATGTTACCTGCTCAAGCTGCCAGAACAGGTTGGAGGGAGGATGTGTATAGAACTGTTCACTCATCTTCAGGAGGGGTGCACAGGAGTGCAGTGTGTTTTTTGTTGAGGAGGATGATCCCATTTGGGGTAAATCTGCTTTTCAAGAGAGTCCTGCATGTGGATGGAGTAGAGAGCTGTCTACATGGCATTTGAGGAGCACTGGGAAGCTTTTATTCCTTCCCTGCTCTCCTCCCCCCACCCGCACTTTGGGTGCTAACACCTGGATCCTCAGATTCAATGCAAAATTAAATGAATTTGTGTGTGTGTGTGTGTGTGTGTGTGTGTGTGTGTGTGTGTGTGTGTGTGTGTGTGTGACATCCTCACCACAGTGCTTGGTGCATAGTAAGAGCTAAAAGGATCATACCTACACAAATGGATCAAGCCAGTGTTCTCACTCATCTACTCCTGGCTCCAGAGCTCATGCTAGTAGATGATGCTCTTAATGACTCCTGTTAGCTAGGATTGTTAGATTTGGCTTAGAACCATACCTGGAAGACATGATCAGTAGTACAGTGTTGATACCATCTGTCCTGATACGAACGAAAGATATCACACACAAGTTTAGCCCTTCTATGAACCTGGCTACCTATAGAATTTCCTTTAACAAACCTAAACATTGCAATATTGATATCCCCATTTTACAAATGGAAAACCCATGGCTCATATATTCTGTGCAAGAAGCATTTTGAGAACCAGCAGCACTTGAGTGAGGGGAAGAGAGTGGACCAAGTTGGGGTGAACTTTCAGTGTTTCGTCCAGGACCAGCTCTCCTTGCCTGGAAACTTTCAAATAAAGGGCACTCTCTCCCCTAGCTCTGATTGTAATTCTTCTCTGTCCAGGCTAAATGTCACCAGTGTGATTAGCACCTGGATCAGGGAAATCACCTCCTTGGGGTGCATCCCCTTTCTCATTCATCTCTGTCTCTGCAGGTGATGAGAGTGGCAGCTCGAGGTGGAAGAATGGTCCTTGCATAATGAAAGCGACTCTTATGGATCTAGCAGAGCCTCCAGGTCAACCGAGGTAGGAAAGAGGTGGATGGGTGACTTCCTGTGGTGCAGTATATAGAATTTATTTGAAAAGTTTTTGCTAGAATTTGGGAAGTGCGAAGCTGTGTGCCTTTTAAGAGGATGCACTGGTATCTGGGACTTTTCTGCTGCTGACAAACAAGCTGGTGCTGACCTGGGAGGCAGGCAGCTGCTGGGTGTTAGCTGGGAGTTGATCCAGGCTGACAGCCACCACTCTCGGAAGGGGCTATCTTTTTATGAAATGGCCCTTTAAGAAACTATGAGGACTGAATGCCTGAATTTTCTAAGCTTTTTGGCAGTTCTGAAACTGAAACATGTTTTTAAAGCTTAAGATATTTATTTCGATCAAAGTATTTTTAGTCACATGTGAAGTTCACTTCAGAGAAATCCGTTCCTAGTTTGAATTTGTATGCATAGCCCACTTTAGACTTTAAGAACTTAAATCTGAAATAAAATTTTTGGTTGCCATCTCATGTGTCAAAGGCCCAATTTTTATAATATACTCATTTTTTAAAAAAACAAAGTTTCACCTAAAATAGAATCTATATTATGCTTTTTTTTCATAATACACATTAAGTATGGCTTTGGAATTTATACATAGTATATCTACCCAGAATCATAACATCAGTGTGGATATTAGAGGCTTATGGTCGTACCTTCGGAACTGTTAAGACAATAAAGTAAAATTGCTGCATTTTAAGTAATAGGTTACTTTTAAGTGGAAAAATTTTTTTTTCTGAGACACTTTTCCCCTAGAATAAGTTATTTGCAAAATTACAACTAACTTTGCCTGATAGAATTAATTCCTTCATGTTTTTATTGAGGTGGTTCCATATAAAGCAGTTCACTTCTCTATGTGTTACATTTTTGGCAAATATAAATACCTACTTGGGCATTTTTGGGCTGACTTCATTATAGTATCAGAGCTTGTCTGACATTACAGATATCATTTTATCTAAGCAGTTTGACCCTTCTCTTCTGGTTGCTAATCATTAATTTTGATTTCATGATATCAAGCAAAAGAATGATAACATCTCTGTGATATTAACAGTATAGATTCATTTTAGTAGGTTGGTTTAATTCTCTTGTAAGTTTCTTTGTCTTGCCAACATGACCTTCTTTTCAGCCTGCTGTTATCTGAAAAATAGCCTTTGTTATCCTTTGGAACTTTTCCAGTTTGTTTGCACTCTAATATTGTTATCATTGTTAGAAGTATATGCAATTTTGTTTTTTTGGGGGGAGGGGGTTGGGGAAGTCTCAGTGTACTTGGCAAATCAGAATAACAATTGTTAGTTAATCATTATTGTGTGCTGAACAGATAACAGCTCTTTAAAAAGAGCATAGGTTTGTTCTCCATTGACAATAATTTAGGGGCTAGGTTTTATTCATCATTCCAAGGCAGTATCTGAGGCTGAAGCTTGATTTGAACCTCAGATAAGAGATGAGAAGAAAGGAAATGCACGTGGGGAGAAGTGTGCAGATTCAGTAAAACCCGACACTTTGTCCTCACCTGTGTCATGGGTGGTTCCTGTCCCCCTGCCCCACCCCCACCCTGGTTGGCTGTGGGCCTGGTGTACTGAAAGGTTGGAGAGATATACCCATGTGTGGTGCTCTATTTTGTAGCCACACAAACTTTTCAACAAAGTCTTTGGAGGATATTCACAATATGAACATGTCCTATCCAAGAGGGGAAGTCAAATATCAACTTCCTTGCTGTTCAGTAGAGTCCTGTGACAGCCTCAGTAAATAAGATGCAAACACAGGTGGGACCTTGATGTAAAGTGGCAGGAGGAAGCAAGCTGGGCACACAGTCCATTTTCTGGGGAGTACTGTGGTGGAGGGGCACCCCTGGTAGCTCAGCTGGTAAAGAATCTGCCTGCAATGGAGGAGACCCCGGTTCAATTCCTGGGTTGGGAAGATCCCCTGGAGGAGGGATAGGCGACCCACTGCAGTATTCATGGGCTTCCCTGGGGGCTCAGACAGTTAAGAGTCCGCCTGCATTGCAGGAGACCTTGGTTCGATCCCTGGGTTGGGACGATCCCCTGGAGGAGGCCGTGTCACCCCACTTTGGTATTCTTGCCTGGAGAATCCCATGGACAGAGGAGCCGGGCAGGCTACAGTCCATGGGGTTGCAAAGAGTTGTACATGCCTGAGTGATTAAGCACAGGACAACACACAGTATGGGAGGATTCCTGGTGCTCAGATCCAACCAGTGGACAAGATTCTATGAGTGTATGTCCCGGAGGCAGTGGGTCCACCCTAGGGCAGTTCTGAAGTGAGGTGTAGAGTTCTTGCTTGCCTCATAGCTGCCCTCTTGAATATAGCTTTTTAAACTTATTTTAAAATTTAGATTGTGCAGTATGATTTTATTTTTAAGGTGTATAGTCTCATGTTTTGACATACATTTATATGAAATGATTACCACCATCAGGTTAATTAACACACCAATCACATCACAGTTACCTATTTGTGAAGGGACCAACACTTAAGATCTTCTCTCTTAGCAGATTTTGCGTGTACAATTCATTATTAACTATAGTCACCATGATGTACATTAGACCCCTGGAACTTTTTTTATCTTAAACTTGAAAGTTTGTACGCTTTGACCAACCTCTTCCCTTTCCCTGACTGTTGAGCTCCTGACAACTACCATTCTCCTCTCTGGCTGTATGAGTTTGACTTCTTGAGATTCAGATTGTAAAGCGTTTGCCTTTCTCTGTCTGGCTTTATTTCACTTTGCATAGTGTCCTCCAGGGTCATCCGTGTTGTCACAAACTGCAGGATTCCCTCCTTTTTTATGGCTCTCTTATGGGAAAACACATAAAGGAATTGCTGTGAGAAGAATCTAAACAGTCTTCCGTAGAGTTTTACCCAACGATGAACTTGGACTTAGGTCCGGTTAATTATGATAATTACAACACAGTCTTCTCACATGGGACAGGCAAAGTCTTTTACCCCAAGAGAGGTGGCGAGAAGCCCGTCACTGGCTCTGACCCCGGGCTGTGTGGGGTCGTTCATTCATTGGGCTCTGCCTTTGCTTTGGCGTGCTTTCATGCCGGTGGTCGTCTCCTTCTAGAAACAGGCTGATCACAGGAAGGCAGTTTGAGGGCTGTGTCTCCTGATGGCTGAGTTTTCTGGTATGTGGCTTTCTGCCCCTGAACTGACACCATCAGTATTTCTGAAGTGGTGTTTTCTGGTTCTGCCCTTGGGGCTTGCTCCAGCTCTGCTGTTTCGAGTCCCCTGCTGGAGGAGCGCATCTGCTCTGGGTTGTCGGGGAGACGGTGGAGTAGCAGTGACCACACTGTGTCCCAGCGCTCTGTTGTCCCGGCTCCTCTATCGCCTGTTCTTCGTGGTAGGCTGTGGTAACCCGAGCTGCCCTTGGAGTCTCTTCCAAAGCCCCTTTTTAAAAGTTGTCTGCATTACATAAGGGTCTGAGCTTCTTGAAGGCAGGAATCCTGCCTTGGCTGCTTCTTTGGCCTCAATCTCAGAAATAGCACTGGACACGTTTCCATCACTGAGTCAGGCGTCAGAGCCCTGGTGCTCTGAGAGACCTCAGTCTTGGCTGCATGGACCCAGAGATATTAACACTGACTATATCTCTCTGCTCTTACTTACCCCCAGGTCTGACTGACCAAACCTATCCATTTGGTCTCCAAGTGAGACCTGGTCTTATCTTCCAGTGTCCTATCTGTGACCTTTTATAAATCCCTTCATGATCCCTTTTCCTAAGACTTATTAGGATGTTTAGGTTCCTCCTTTGACTTCTTAGGTCATGAGCTTGTTTCAGCTCCTAAGGAACACAACTCCTTTTTCTGTGACTTTTAACCTTTCTTTCTTTAAAAAAAAAAACAAAAAAAACAAATCCCATTTCTTCCACAGTTGCTGGGAAGTGGACAAAATTGTTCTTGTTAGTCAACTAAAGCGGCAGTGTGCATTTTAAACTGCTGTGGTCCTGGAAAATAGAATACATAAACAAAAGGCATTGGAACCCTTTAAATTGTGTCTGTCCCTGCTGAGTAGGTTACATCTGTATAAAACACAAATAATTGAGTGAATAGTAAAATGCATAGTATTATATTATGTTGATTCCATAATTACAAGTATCTAAATGTTCAGGAATACATCCAAACCAGAAAGCAAAGAGGAACTAAAGAGCCTCTTGATGAAGGTGAAAGAAGAGAGTGAAAAAGCTGGCTTAAAACCCAACTTTCAAAAAAGTGACTGCAGCCATGATATTGAAAGACACTTCCTCCCTGGAAGAAAAGTTATGACAAACCTAGACAGCATATTAAAAAGCAGAGACATTACTTTGCCAACAAATGTCCATATAGTCAAAGCTATGGTTTTTCCAGTAGTCATGTATGGATGTGAGAGTTGAACCATTAAGAAGGTTGAGCACCGAAGAATTAATGCTTTTGAACTGTGGTGTTGTAGGACTCTTGAGAGTCCCTTGGACTGCAAGGAGATCAAACCAGTCCATTCCAATCAGTCCTGAATATTCATTGGAAGGACTGATGCTGAAGCTGAAGCTGAAACTCCAATACTTTGGCCACATGATGTGAAGCGCCGACTCATCAGAAAAGACCCTGACGCTGGGAAAGATTGAAGGCAGGAGGAGAAGGGAATGACAGAGGATGAGATGGTTGGATGGCATCACTGACTCAACGGCCATGAGTTTGAGCACACTTCGTGATGGACAGGAAAGCCTAGTGTGCTGCAGTCCACGGAGTCGCAAAGAGTTGGACATGAATGAGCGGCTGAGCAACAACAGCAGAAGAATATGAAACTGAGAGTCACAAACGGGCTTAAAACTCACGTCGTGGGTCAGACAACAGACTTCCATCCAGGGTATATAAAGAGTTTGTACAACTTTATAATAGGAAGCAAAGTACCCGAGTAAACATGGGCTAATATTTGAATAGACACTTCAAATATGAAATATACCCATTGGCAATAAGAACATGAAGGTATGTTTAAGGTAATTATTCATTAGAGAAATAGAAATTACAGTGTAATGATAATGCTACATACCTATTATGGCTAAAGTGAAAAAGACTGACCATACCAAGTCTTGGTGAAGATGGGGTAGAACCAGAACTCTCCTAAACTGTTGAGGGAATATACAATGGTTAAGGCACTTTAGTAAATGCTTATTGATGCTTTTATAAAGAGTTAAACATATAGCTACTGTATGAACCAGCCATCCCGCTCTTAGGTAATTACCCATGAAAAATAAAAACATGTCCTTATAAAGGCTTGTACCTACATTTCCATGGCAACTTTATTTCTAGTGGCCCAAATAGAAATGACTCAGGTATCCATGCATAGGCAGTGGTTTACTCACATAATGGAAAACTAAGCAGCAATAAAAAGGAATCAATTATTGATATGGCAACTAAGATGAATCTCTAGGTCATGAGAAAGGCTAGGTCAAAAAAAGAGCACATAGTGTATGATTTCATTTCTATGAAATTCTAGAAAATGCAAGCACATGCATAAAAATGGAAAGCAGATCAGTGGTTGCCTGGGGACATGGAGGGAGGAAGGGATGAACTGCAGAAGGGCACAGGATGCTTTTGCTAATCTGGCTTTGGTCCAGATTACATGCAGTATATTTTCCCCCTTACATTCCTGATATTTGAAAATGTGCTTTCATTTTGTATTTCCTGTCTACATTATTCCTATATAAGAAAATTGCTTGAATGTTTGCCTTTCCTGCATAGTTCCTGAGTCTTTTTTGTCATCCATCATAAACGATTATTTCACAGTTATTGAGACTCTTCTATACTATGGATGGACTATATATATCCATCCACTCTGGATGTACCTATTCTTCCCCCTTTTAACTTACCCAGAAATTCAATAAAAATGATGCCATGAAGAAAAACAGCTTTGTGTGCCTGAGAGGAGTCACCCAGTAAAATTATAGCTTTAATTTTCAGCCTGACCTTTCTTGTAATTTATTTGAAATTTCATGATTTCCAAAGAAATAGACTGTTTTCTTTCAGGAATGCATCATCCCTTTCCCCATGGGAGATTTGGAAAACCAGAACTCTGAGTCTAATCTAATGGCAGTAGCAACCTCGCTGTTTGCTGTCTTATTTCTATGCCCACAAAGAGTGGCATCATCATGACCAAAGTTACCTCTTGGTTTTTCTCTGAATTTGAAGAAGTCATGGCATGGTTCAGTGTCTCTCAAACTTTAACATGATACAAATCACATGAAGCTCTTTTTAAAAGGTAGGTTCTAGTTCAGTAGGTCCAGTGTGGAGCCTGAGATGGTTTATTTTCTTCCAAGAAGCCTGTGAGTGATGCTTATGGATAGAGAAAAAGAGGATTGGGAGGAAACACTTCATTGGCTGACTAAATTTGAGAATGAGTTAACTGAATAACTGAATTAACTAATAACATCCTCTCATGTTGCTCACCGCTTATGATGACAGAACAGCATATTTTCCTCATGTAATTAATAAGACAGTGTATAAGGAATTTTGCTAAATCACTCTGCAGGTGATATTTGGTCTATAAGTTTGGGTTTGCCCCATTCCATGTATAGGAACAGTTCTTTAAACTGTTTTACTTAGTCATTTACTGACTCATTCATGCTTCCAAATATGCATGTGAATCTATTATGTACCTTCATAGAAATGATAGTACTACATGGAAGAAGTACATTGATTATTTTATTACAGTTGTTATAAGTGTTAGAAGGAGCACATCACAGTGAGTTCAATGCTTGGAAGGAAAGGGTACTTGACATAGTCTTGGGATCAGTGGAGGTTTCTCTGGGAATAAAATGATGTTTAAGTTAAAATCTGGAGTGAGCAGCAAGAGGCATGTAGGTATTGGGAACAGTATATGCAAAGGCTATGAAATTGGGCAATAGATGGCTGAGGAAGTAAAAGGTCAGTTTTGTTGAACAGCAGACAGTGGGCAGGTACCTGATCAGCCATGACCAGTTTAAGAATTTTGGATTTAGTCTAACAGCAATCAAGAGGATTTCACACAGAGGAGCAATATTATTAGATTTGTGTTTTAATAGAATACTCAGGCTGCAATATGGAGAATGGATTGAAAAGGGGTAAAGATGGAAAATGGCGTTTGCAGTGTTCCAGGAAAAAGAAAATGTTCACTTGGACTTCAGTGGTTGTAGTAGATGTGGAGAGCTTTGGCGGGGTCCTAGGGATGCCTAGGAAGTAGAACCAATGGTTCTTGACATTAATGGGGATGTTGTGGACAAAAAAGGAGGAAGATTGCCCTTGAAGCTTCTGGTTTGTAACAGTTGGTGGGGCTATTCCTAGAGACAGAAGACTTTGGAGAAAAATGAGTTGAGAATTAGATCAAGAGTTTAATTTTAGATGTGTTGATTTTGAGGTATTTGTGGTATATGGGGAAATGTCACGTAGACAACTGGGCATGTTGTTCTTCAGCTCAGAGGAAAGACATGAGCTGGATAGATAAATTGGTAAGTTACTGGCATAATGATGGTCATATGGGAGCCAGGAGACAGAGTATGAAGCCAGGAGGAGAGGTTGTAGAGATATCCGTAAGGTTATCGAAATGTAAAGGAGCGTTAGTGAACAGAGGAAGCAAAGAAGGTAAGGGGGAAACCATGAGAGCACAGAGTCGTAAAGACAAGGATAGGGCGGAGGTCGACTCTGCGGAATGAGGTGAGACTATCAGGAAGCTGAGCAAAGACACTTGTCTGTTTACTGAGTAACAGGAAATGCATGGGTAAACTTGGCAGTAGTCAGCTGGCACAACAGAGATGGAAACCAGATCACAGTGGGTTCTTGAGGGACATGAAGATGGAAAAGGCTAATGAGAATAAGAATATAGCTTCCAGGAACTCACAGTTACTGTTTGTGCAGAAGCAAGCCTGGTGTGTGTGGTAGTAGGAAGAGACCTGCGTGAGCTGAAAGAATGTTCACAGATAGACATTGTCAAAGAGTAGACACAGTCTTTACCAGTGGAATTAGGAGTTAAGTTGCATTAGTTCAGATGCCAAGAGTTCATAATTTGGATAGTGGTTTTGCACAGAATTACCTATAATTTTGTTGTGAAATAAGGATGAATGATATTTGTGTTTGTGTAAATAATATTAATTGGGATAGTTGCCGTATTGAGAAGGAAACGGTTTCCGTATGTCTTTTCATAAAACTATTGATTTGATGATGACCTATCTTTCCCATTTCTGTTGGATACAAAGTTCCATACAGGCAAAATCCTGCATGTTCTCTCCTGTTGCATCTTTATCACTCAGAACAGCATCTGGTACAAGGAAGAGGTTCAAGTACTGTTTATTGAATGGATGGATGCTAGGTATTTCTCTCTGATCCTTGGAGTTTGTCCACACTCAGAAGAAGCACGGTGGCGCTTGTGGTAAAGAACCTGCTTGCCAGTGCAGGAGACATAAGAGACACAAGTTCAATCCCTGGGTCAGGAAGATGCCAAGGAGTTGGGCATAGCACCCCACTCCAGTATCCTTGCCTAGAGAATCCCATGCATGGAGGAGCCTGGCAGGCTGCAGTCCACAGGGTCCTAAAAGTCAAACACAACTGAAGCGGGTTAGCACTCATGTACCTTGGCAACAATAGTCAGTGCATCTGAGCCCTCTGACGATTGAGTAATTCAGGGTTGACATGTTGCCGATAAGCCCAAGTGAGGGCAGTTATGCTATTCTGAAAAGCTCACCACTGAAGTGAGCCCTGCATGACTTAGATGGCACCAGATGGAATTCTGCTTTCCAGAAACCCTGAGTAAATAGCAAGTAAGTGGAGCACCGCACAAGGTAATTGTTTCCATTTGCCAGCAAACCTTACTGTTACCCAGTGTGTGAAGGGGGCGTGCTCAGAATGGGGAGCACAGAGCTGAGCCCTGTGTGAAGAGCCCCAGGAGTCTGGAAGCCTCTCCGGCACTTCTTCCTCAAATGGCAGCAAGGATGAGAGATGTTGGGTTTGGCTGTAGCAAGTGCTCTCACTTTTTATTTAATCAGATTTTGCATTGTTTTTTCATTACGGTATTAAAAGCATGAATGTTGCCTCCATGTGCTGTGGAAATAACAAAGCCCCCAGACAGTTGGTTTTTATCTGTAGCCCCTTCCGTCTTAGAGTCTCCCAGGATCTCATAAGCTGATAATGTTCTCTCCAAATGAGCTATTTTGTAATCACACTCCACATGATTGTTTAAAATGATTATTATTGTTTCACCTTAATATAAAAAGATTTATTTGCCAATAGAAAAACCGAGTTTCCCCAGGAATGCTTGTGTTAACTGCCTCTTGGCTCATCAAGGTCTGTGGGACTCTGGAGACGGTGAAATGCAAATGTTAGTTTATGGTTCTGTACATTTTAAGAAAATGAGGAGCTAAAGTTCCATATCCAAAGATGTGTTTTACTTTTCTGCTCCAGTTCTCAGAGTAGGGCGTTAAGCTCAGCAAAAGGAAGGAAGGATGAAGTGGAGGAGGGCGTGGTGCTCATGGGAGAAGGGAATGGGCAGGAGGATCAAGTGAGAACTGGCTGTGCATCCCTTTCTCCCCACTCCCCTCACCCCCAGCACAGGGTTTAGGATTAGGATCAGATTTCTAAAACTCTGAAGCTCTCTTGTCCAGCATTCCTGAATTTCCATCACATATTGGACCTGGGCTTCTGTTTCATTCATAATTACTGTAAGTAGATACCATCTTACTCAAGACATCATGTCACTGGCTGATTTTCATCCCCTCCCCACGCCCCTACCCCCACCATTGACTCAGTCCCTGTATCAAGTTCAGTTCAGTTGCTCAGTGGTGTCTGACTCTTTTTGATCCCATGGACTGCAGCATGCCAGGCTTCCCTGTCCATCACCAGCTCCCGGAGCCTGCTCAAACTCATGTCCATCGCGTCAGTGATACCATCCCTGCCTGATGCTCTTTAATACTTTCCTGACAATATTGAGACTGCTTTTAGGTCAGTGATTCTGTGATGTACTTGGAGGTTTTTATCTTATCATCCTTCTGCTCACTTTATGCCCAGACACTACATTATGTAGGTCAAAGCTACACAGTTTTTTTTGACTAACCATACATGGTAATTTTCTTGTTCTGAAATCACCTCCACTTTATCGTAAGATGACTGTCTAAATCAAGGTTGGCAAACTTAATCTGTTAGTTCAGTTCAGTTCAGTCACTCAGTCGTGTCTGACTCTTTGCGACCCCATGAATCGCAGCACGCCAGGCCTCCCTGTCCATCACAAACTCCCGGAGTTTACTCAAACTCATGCCTATCGAGTCGCTGATGCTATCCAGCCATCTCATCCTCTGTTGTCCCCTTCTCCTCCTGCCCCCAGTCCCTCCCAGCATCAGGGTCTTTTCCAATAAGTCAACTCTTCACATGAGGTGGCCAAAGTATTGGAGTTTCAGCTTCAGCATCAGTCCTTCCAATGAACACCCAGGACTGATCTCCTTTAGGACGGACTGTTTGGATCTTCTTGCAGTCCAAGGGACTCTCAAGAGTCTTCTGGAGCCCATTATACAGAGCGAAGTAAGCCAGAAAGATAAAGACCATTACAGTATACTAACACATATATATGGAATTTAGAAAGATGGTAACGATAACCCTATATGCAAAACAGAAAAAGAGACTCAGATGTATAGAACAGACTTGTGGACTCTGGGAGAAGGCAAGGGTGGGATGTTTCAAGAGAACAGCATTGAAACATGTATATTATCTAGGGTGAAACAGATCACCAGCCCAGGTTGGGTGCATGAGACAAGTGCTCGGGCCTGGTGCACTGGGAAGACCCAGAGCGATTGGGTGGAGAGGGAGGTTGGAGGGGGGACCGGGATGGGTAATACATGTAAATCCATGGCTAATTCATTTCAATGTATGACAAAAACTACTGTAATGATGTAAAGTAATTAGCCTCCAACTAATAAAAATGGAAAAAAAGAAAAAAAAGAATCTTCGCCAACACCACAGTTCAAAAGCATCAATTTTTCAGCACTCAGCTTTCTTCACAGTCCAACTCTCACATCCATACATGACCACTGGAAAAACCATAGCCTTGACCAGACGGACCTTTGTTGGTGAAGTAATGTCTCTGCTTTTTAATATACTATCTAGGTTGGTCATAACTTTCCTTCCAAGTAGTAAGCGTCTTTTAATTTCATGGCTGCAGTCAACATATGCAGTGATTTTGGAGCCCAAGAAAATGAAGTCTGACACTGTTTCCACTCTTTCCCCATCTATTTCCCATAAGGTTGTGGGACCAGATGCCATGATCTTAGTTCTGAATGTTGAGCTTTAAGCCAACTTTTTCACTCTCCTCTTTCACTTTCATCAAGAGGCTTTTTAGTTCCTCTTCACTTTCTGCCATAAGGGTGGTGTCATCTGCATATCTGAGGTTATTGATATTTCTCCCAGCAATCTTAATTCCAGCTTGTGCTTCTTCCAGCCCAGCGTTTCTCATGATGTACTCTGCATATAAGTTAAATAAGTAGGGTGACAATATACAGCCTTGATGTACTCCTTTTCCTATTTGGAACCAGTCTGTTGTTCCATGTCCAGTTCTAACTGTTTCTTCCTGACCTGTATACACATTTCTCAAGAGGCAGGTCAGGTGGTCTGGTATTCCCATCTCCTTCAGAATTTTCCACAGTTTATTGTGATCCACACAGTCAAAGGCTTTGGCATAGTCAATAAAGCAGAAATAGATGTTTTTCTGGAACTCTCTTGCTTTTTCGATGATCCAGTGGATGTCGGCAATTTGATCTCTGGTTCCTCTGCATTTTCTAAAAGCAGCTTGAACATCTGGAAGTTCTCGGTTCACATATTGCTGAAGCCTGGCTAGGAGAATTTTGAGCATTACTTTGCTAGCGTGTGAGATGAGTGCAATTGTGCGGTAGTTTGAGCATTCTTTGGCATTGCCTTTCTTAGGGATTGGAATGAAAACAGACCTTTTCCAGTCCTGTGGCCACTGCTGAGTTTTCCAAATTTGTTGGCATATTGAGTGCAGCACTTTCACAGCGTCATCTTTCAGGATTTGAAATAGCTCAACTGGAATTTCATCTCATCCACTAGCTTTGTTTGTAGTGATGCTTTCTAAGGCCCACTTGACTTCACGTTCCAGGATGTCTGGCTCTAGGTGAGTGATCACACCATTGTGATTATCTGGGTCGTGGAGATCTTTTTTGTACAGTTCTTCTATGTATTCTTGCCACCTCTTCTTAATATCTTCTGCTTCTGTTAGGTCCATACCATTTCTGTCCTTTATTGAGCCTATTTTTGCATGAAATTTTCCCTTGGTATCTCTAATTTACTTGAAGAGATCTCTAGTCTTTCTGATTCTGTTGTTTTCCTCTATTTCTTTGCATTGATTTTCTGTTAAGGAGAGAGTAAATATTTCAGGCTTTGTGAGCCATATGGTCTGTGTTGCAACTGTTCATCTTTACCATGGGCGTGTACATGCCACCTTATGCAATATATAAGTGAATGGGTTTGGCTGTGTGTCAGTAAAGCTTTACTTACAAAAAGAAGTGGTGGGCTGAACTTGGCCTATGTGCTGTAGTTTGCCGACCCTGTTTCTAAGTCATAACTCCCACCTTTCTCCATTTTCACGATGTTGAGACAGGCCTCTACTGGGGACAGATATCTTTTCAGCTTTGTCATTCTCTGTCTTCCCACATAGCTAGTGAAAGTGTGGGTCGCTCCATCATGTTTGACTCTTTGCCACCCCATGGACTGTAGCCTACCAGGCTCCTCTGTCCACGGAATTCTCCAAGCAAGAATACTGGAGTGGGTGCGTTCCCTTCTCCTGGGGATCTTCCTGACCCAGGGATCGCACCTGGGTTTCCTGTACTGCAGGCAGATTCTTTACCACCTTAGCCACCAGGGAAGCCCATAGTCAGTAAGAAATCTTGAAATCCTTTTTAGGGTAGTAGCATCGTCTCAGTGGCCTCACCATTGGCTCTTTCTGATCTCGCTTTCTGTTCTTCTCTCCCTTCATCACTCTAACTCCCCTGGCCTCCGTGCTCTTTCCCTGAAATAGCCAGACATGCTCCTGCCTCGGGACCTTGGCACCTGCTCTTCCCTCTGCCTGGAATGCTCTTCCTCTAGGTTTTCACAAATATCGTTCTCTTCTCTTCAAGTCCCTACTCACATGTCACCTTCTCGGAAAGACATTTTTTTCTTGGTCAGCGTCTGGTCAGAAGCATAGGAACAGCTACATATTTCATACTGAATTTAATAGAGGAGACTGGTTTTCGATTGAAAGGCTTGGAGGAGCAGAAGGGACAGGCGGGCTTGGATAGGGATTAGGGGCTGAGGAGGGCTGGACAAGGAAAGGGGAAATGGTATAACTCAGAGGCACAGAGCAGGCAGCTGCTGGACCCACCACCACCATTGCTTTGCAGGAGGACCTGATTGGTCACTTCCATTGGTGCTCGGGCACTTGAGGAGACCTACACCTGATTTATCAGAGTCACTAACTGCTGCATGGATGCTGTTAATGAATCACTGTCTGATCAGGGACCCAAGAGCCCCCTATTTGACCCTGGTTGCTTGAAGCACCACCAGAACCAGTAATAATACTGCTTTCTCTTTTCCACTGGTTCCTCCCATTGGCAGAACTTAACCAGTCCTAGCTGCAAGGGAATCTGGAAAATGTAGTAAGGTTCCAGCCCCTTGCTACAGAGAACTGACCCTGGAAGGACGAGAACAGGGCAGAGACATGTTGAGTCAATAATCAGTGTTCCCTGTTCACTCTATAAATTGACAACTCTCCACAGTCCATCCCTTTTCCCTACTTTATTTTTCTCCATAGCTTGTATCACTGCCTAACATATGATTTATATACTTTCTTGTTTATTATCTGTCTCCCTTCCTAGAAAATAAGCTCAGTGACAGCAGTGATTTTTTTTTCATAACTGTACCCCCATTTTCTAGAACAGTGTGTGGAATCCAGGGAGCATTCGGCAAATATTTGTAGGATTAATGAATAAATGAATGAATGCCTTAACAATACCCAGGGTCTACTCCTGGAAACTTCTGTGGTTTACAGAATCAGATTTGACAACTTTAGAGAATCATGGAAAATAAAGGCTCAGGAGAAAGTCTCCCTCTTTTTCTCTTCTCTTGTTCTCTCACATTTATGTATATCATATTTACAGTTTTCTTCCCTCTGGAAAGCATGTGATTTGAAACACTGACCACTTTTTTGGCAGTATAAACCTGTTCAGAGAGAGAAACCTACATCTGAATCTACTTCTTCAGTTCTTTGGCTATTTGTCTTTGGGGAGTTTTATGAGTTTTCTGGGGCTGCTGTAACACAGATTGGGTGGCTTACACAGTAGAAATGAATTTTCTGCTAGTTCTGAAAGCTGGAAGTCCAAAATCAAGGTGTCTGCAGGGTTGGTTCTGGGAGCCTTTGGGGAAGGATCTGTCCTCATTCTCTCTGCTTAGCTTATCGATGGTCGTCTCCTCCCTGAGTCTCCTCCTGTTGTCTTCCCTCTGTGTGTAAATGTGTCCAGATTTTCTCTTCTGATAAGATCCCCAGTCTTATCAAATGGGGATTCATCCTAACGACCTTGTTTTAACATAATTACCCTTGAAATGTACAGCTTTAACTCCAACATGCTTCCATTTTGAGATTCTGGAGGTTAGGACACCAACGTAGGACACAGTTCAGTTGAGAACAAGAGTCAAGGCATATCCTCCCCCAGTTCAGTTCACTTCAATCGCTCAGTCGTGTCCGACTCTTTGTGACCCCGTGGACTGCAGCACATCAGGCTTCCCTGTCTATCACCAACTCCTGGAGCTTGCTCAAAGTCGTGTCTGTTGAGTCGGTTCCCTGTATTTCAGCCTGGGTTTCACCTTTACGGTTTTTGAACCAGTGCTTTCAGGTTCACAATGAAAAGCCTTGTTCCCTTCTGATCGTCCATATTTCGCGTTTCCAGTTTCCTCCTAAATCGCTGAGGGAATATGGTGACATCACACTTCTTGTGTTGTTTTCCTGAACCAGGAAGCTTCTATGCTTGTCTTCAGAGGTGGACGTGGGACAGATTCTTTCTTTACAAGCACTGTCCAGAGCTGATTGGTTGGGTATAAGTGCCCATCAAGAGGTTAGGTGTCAGCCATTCCAATAAAAATGTCAGGATTCCATTGGCAAGGAAAGGGGCTCTGTGAATGTCCTGCACATTAGCCCTGAGATGAATGTTTCCAAAGACTAACAAGGCAGATTGCATAGCAAGGAACCCCTCAGACCGTGAAATTACACAGCACCTTTTGACTGGTAATGCTGGTCCTATGTTTATAAGTCGGTGTTCCATTAGGGAGGCTCCTGACTTGGTAGCTGATGGTGGTTGTGAGCCAGCAACTATGACGTAGAGGATGGTTCTGCAGGAAGACATATCCTCTTTGACCTTGATGTAAATTAAACCTGTCACAGAACACACAGCTGAGCTCTCATCTTGCCTGTCTGTGTGCAGACTTGTTCTATGAACTGCCCATCAGATATCTTTCCATTCTCTTCCTCGAACACTGAGTGACCTTGGAAATAGCCTAATCTATCTTGGCCGATTGAAGATGGAGAAAACAAGCGGGGAAACAGACCTGCTGGTTCCTGCTATTGATCGGTGGCTTGAATGAAAGCTCAATGTGAGCTGGAGAGATGTGTCAGACACAGGTGTCAAGGGTGGAAAAACTCAAAACAGACCCTGGCATCAGGAAGAAGTGATAACAACAGCAGCAACAATGACAATAGCACACACACCAGAAACCATTGTGCTTTCCGTGGGTTAGTTTTATTCTGGGTATTTGGCCATTTCTCCCCAATCATGGGGCTTCCTAGATGGCTCAGTCGTAAAGAATCTGCCTGCTAATGCAGGAGACATGGGTTTGATCCCTAGATTGGGAAAATCCCCTGAAGAAGAACATGGCAACCCGCTCCAGTATTCCTGCCTGGGAAATCCCACAGAGAAGTCTGGCGGGCTACAGTCCATGAGGTCTCAAAGAGTCAGACACAGTGACTGAGCAACAACAATAAAACTCCAATCACGGGAAGCTGTGTAAGAGAGATAATTCCTAGAAATCAGTCACTTAGTTACTCCAGTCCCCTCATTGGATACACTGAGGCCAAGAGGGATGAGAGAACTGCCCACAGTCCCACAGGGAGTTTGCAGCTCTGTAGGGATGCTCAGACCATGTCTGAGTCCATCAAAATCCAGGTTCTTTCTCCCACTTTGTTCAGCTTCTCCCCTTGCCCAGTGCTGTGCCTCAGGATCCCAGTGTTAGAGTCTGCAGTGCGAAGACTCTGGCTCCAGGCCGATCAACAGGGTTCTCAAAATAGCCCAGAACTGAACAGACCCACATGGGTTCAAGTTGCTGACACCAGACATATAAATCGGACATTCCACTTTACCTGCTTGAAACTTACATCCTCAGTTTTTGTTTTTGTTTTTTTAAAAATAGACATACAAATGTTCATTCACCGTGCTTGTCTGGGAGGATGTGATACTAAAATCAGTCTGTAGACACACTTGTAGGCACCAGTTACAGTACATATTCTCCTGGAGGAGTAATCTCTGAGTCTGTTCATATCTAATAATGCTGCAGCCAGAAATAGTTAATCAGACTGTCCCAGCAAGCCCAGGGGGAGGCAGAACCAGAGCCAGGCATTGTGATTAGAAGGAGTGGCATATCTGTCAGCGTTCTCCAGAGAGACGGGACCAATCAGATGCAGGTACATATATAGAGAGATTTATTTTAAGGAATTGGCTCACGTTGGAGGCAGAATTCCTCCATCCTTGGGGAATCTCCATTTTCTTTCAGCCTTCAGATGATTGGAGGAGGCCCTCTTACATGATGTAGGATGAACTGCTTTCCATAGAGTTGCCTGATTTCAGTGTTAAATTGCATCTGAAGAGTTACTTTTCAACGGCATCTTGACCAGTATCAAATGAATCTGGGCCCCATGGCCCAGCCAAGGTGCCACATAGTATTAATCATCGCAGGCAGAGATTTCTAAAGTCCAGAGCTTTGAGGGGATGGGGCGTGAGCCTCCTAAAAGGGAAGGAGGATGTACGGGGGCCGGAGGAGACTCAGCCTCAGAATGCCAGGCTGTTCTGAAGCACCCACTTCCCTGAGGACCAGACTTGCCTTATAGCCCCGGGACAAGTTGGCTTCTAGTCTCATCTCTGATCACAGAGAAAGTACAAAGGGAAGGGGGAGAGGTGGCACCCCCTTGTGGCCTCTGCTATCTTCCAGCACCTTGGTCCTTCACGAGCTCGCTAAGTTGCTTCAGTCATGTTCGACTCTGAACCGTATGGACCGTGACTGGCCAGATTCCTCTGTCTATGGGATTCTCCAGGCAAGAGTACTGGAGTGGGGTACCGTATCCTCCTTCAGGGGAGATTCCCAACCCAGGAGTCAAACCCACGTCTTTATGTCTTCTGCACTGGCAGGCAGGTTCTTTACCACTAGTGCTGCCCGGGAAGCCCTCCAGTTCTTTACCAGCTCCAATTCCCGTTTTTCGTAGTCTCCCCCACCAGTGCCCACCTGCCAGAGGGCTGCACCCCCTTCAAAGGCCTTCTCTGTCTGAGGCAGGAAGGAGGCCTCATCTCAGTGTCATCCTATAAATGTCATTTCCTTGAAAGATCACCGGCTCTATTAATTTCTGATTCTTTTCATGTGTAGACAATTCCAAATAACAGTTGCTTACATTATAGATTAGAAGAGTAGATGGCTTAAAAGGGGAACCAGGTCTGGGCATTCTTGCCAAAGGGGAAAAAAAAATCAGTATTTTCTTTAAGAATGCCACCACATATCAGCTCTCAGTGGTGATTCCGTGTATTACACATTGCCTGCCCCCCCATCACGGCTTTGCATGATCCTCTTTGCTCTCTCCTTTCTCCTACTTCTACCTTCTTTCTTCCATTGCTTCCTTCCTTTCTCCTCCACTCCTTCCTTTCATAAATGTTTGTTGGGTTCCTACTTTGTGCCAGCCCACTGTGCAGTGTAACGGTGTAACAACAGTGAGCAAAATAAACATAGACCTCTCATCACGAGCTTCAGATTTGGAGGAAGGGTGGCAGAGATAGATAGGAAACACACAATGTCACAAGTAAGTAGTCATAAGTCAGGGTAAGTGCTATGAAGGAAAGATACAGGGACATAGGGGCCTTTGGTAAGGGGACTTGATCTAGTTCATGCTGTGAAGGAAGGAGGGGAAAGTGGCCTTAGAACTGAGAGCAGAAGGAAGAGCAGCGTTTATTAGATGAGAAGAAGGGATAGAACATTCCAGAAAAGTTAAATGTGCCGAAGCCCTGATGTGGGAGGGAGCTGTTCTACATATGGCACAGGAAGGACTCCAGAGAAAGAGGGTGGGGAGAGATGGGGGCAGTGGAGATGGGTGGACAGGTGGGAAAGTTAGAGCTACAACCTGGAGGCTTGGGTTCCTTAAGACCACCAGGCTGATGCGTGGAGAGCAGGTGGTTGGTGCTACAGGCAGCCCGGTGAGAAATGATGACTTTGACCTGGGTAGTTTCAGTGGTGATGGAGACAAATACTTGGAATCCAGAGAATTTGAGGAAGGAAAAGCAGCTCAACAATTTAACTAGCTTTGTGACCTTGGACAAGGAAGTTGGTTAACTGCCTTGCCCTCTGTTTCCTCCAGAGCACAGTGCTGCTGGTATTACTGGCCTTGCTTTGTCCCCAGAGTCTCCTCATGTCTTCTGGGTGTGATTCCCCCACTGTGCCTGGGCACAGGAAGGCAGCGATAAGTGGGCCTTGTCCCTAAGGGACTCAGTCTGTGGAAGGCCAAGCTGTTGTCCTAAAGTGTGCCGGGCGCGTGGTCCAGGTGAGCAGGCAGACTGCAGAAAATCAGAGAAGCAGGCACAGCTGTGTCTGTGAGACCAGGGAGGGCTTCCAGGAGGAGGTGATGTCTCAGCCAGCCGTGAAAGGGATGAGTAGGAGCTTGCCAGGTGAAGGCAAGTAGAGCGACTGGAGAAAATGACATGTGGAAGTGAGGTGATACCTGCTAACAGTGATTCTCACCAGGGGCAGCTTTGTCCCCAAACATCTGGAGACATTTTTGATTGTCACAACCAGAGCGGTGCTACAGATGAATAGTGGTCAGAGGCCAGAGGTCATGCTAAATATCACACAATTCATAGGACAGTTCCCCAAATATACAAAGAATGTCAACTCTGCCGAGGTAAAGGAACTCTGCTTTTTAAGGTAGTTGTTGGAATAATACATATGAAAAGCCTTATTAGCAAGTTAGACAATTCTATATACATAAGTCTCTTAAAATTTTCTTATCCTTTTTGACATCATAATCATACGTGATTGAAGAGTGAAAGTGACTGTTTGTGTTGCACGGAAGTGTACATGTACATCAGGACTCGTACTTGATTATCGTGGTCTGTTGAGAGGCAGGGATGATGTCATGGAGGAACGAGGCAAGAATTCAGGAGAATGAAGTCCCCGTTAGGAGGGTGTGGAATCTGATGCCGGCTGGGTGGCCCTCTAAGCTATGTGAGTTGACAGGCTTGCTTTGATAGATAATCCCACCTGTTTGCTTACACAGAGAGCCAACTAAAACACGTAATTGCTCTCATTTCTCAGCATCAAATCACAAATAAAATGAAGCCCAGAATGGCCTTAACTGAGGCATAGTCATTAGATACTTTTGTTTCTTCCTCCCATTCCTGAGGAGTATCCCAGTTCCTTGGCATTTGGCTGAGTTGATTTTATTCATGTTCAGTCTCTTTAAAGGTAGCGGGGAGTAAGGAGAGGTGAAGATCATGCTGTCTTGTCAGGAATGCTATTGCATCGCAGGACCCTTTAGATTTTGAAGAAGACTGGATTATTTTAGAAAATACAATAACAATAACCACACACCTAAAAAAAAAAAAAAAACCACACACAAACCGATTTTCCAAGGTCAAGTAATAGGATGCCATGTGTAACCCGAATGCTCTCTGGGTCCATGGAATTACAGTTCTCAGATCTGAAACCACAAAGAAGAATGCGCCTCTGACTGCCTGAAATGAAATTTTCTTTGCTTTACATGGGGTGCACAGCTGTGAGTGCTGTGGTTTCTTTACAGGTATTTCAAACCTCTATTCTATCCCTTGTTTCCAGGGGAGGGTGAACATGGCTCTGATAATCTTCGATGGGCGTTTCAGCAGATAGCATCTCTTGTGCTCTTTGGTATCTATTCCTATGAATTACTTCTGCGTGTCTGATAATAATCTCCCTATTCTTAAAGTCGTTTCATGACCCTCCATTTTCTACTGAATTAAGCACAGACTCCTTAGCCTGTGTTACAGATACTGGTTGCAAGTAACAGTCTGACTCAAGCAAACAGGGTAGCTGAGTGAACCGAAGGAAGAGACAGATAACCAAGGCTTGGGGACGGTGGGACCCAGAGATGCCCCTAGGGCCTCAGAGCCCAGAATTCATGGCCTGGCCCCTAGAAAACTGCCAGAAAGTGAGTGACTCGGGTCCAGCTATTCTTGGTGCTTGGCGATCTGAAAAATACTTGGATTCCCACAATAGAGAATCTGACTGGTCCAGCTTGGGTCAAGGGCCCTGCCTTCCACCTTGGAGCAATTGTGGTCAGGGGGAGGTACTAGAGTTGGCTTAGTTGGGTCCCATGATACTTGCTGGCATCTGTTACCAGCAGGAGAGAAGATGCTGGGGGGCCACAGGTGAGGCCAATACCAATCATCACTCAGTACTCTCCAAGGCGCCCCCAGGCCATGCGATACTTATGCACCCAGTACATCTGCTCCGCTCTCATACCACAGGTACTTTGTTCTTTGTCTGAACTGAACTCTGATTTGGGACATACGCATGCATTTGATTGGAGTAGGAAATGGCAACCCACTTTGGTATTCTTGCCTGGAGAATTCCATGGACAGAGGAGCCTGGCAGGTTACAGTCCATGGGGTTGCAAAGAGTCAGACATGACTGAGCAACTGTCACTCACTGACGCATTTAATGACATCCCTACTCCATACCTTTGTCCATAGTGCTTACGTCCCCCACAGCTCAGTCCCCCCGCCAAAGCATCAGGGTCAAGTGCTGCGCCTTTCTAAAGCCCTGTGGGTTTCAGTTGCAGCTGGTTGGGTTTTGCACATTTTGAGCTCCTAAAGCCTTTGTTCCCCGATTCTCTAGCTGTGGGTGTGAGGTGCGATAGCACTGGCAGGATGGGGAAGGAGGGATGATTCACTGACCATCCCCCCACCCCTAGCATGGGGCAGAAGTCCTCTGGGCCATGTATCCACCAAGGGACCAGATCAGGAGCCTGACAGAGAGGGGAGTTCCAGTCACAGGAGACTGCAGTATGGATGTAGTGGTTAAGTGTAGAAGGCAGTGTAGATGAGAGTCAGACTGGCCTGGATCTGAAAGCAGGCACTGCCACATTCTGACCATGTGACATTGGCCTGATCCTTAAGCCTCCTCCTTTTCCTTGTTTCCTTATTTACTAAACAGACAGCATGATGTGGGTGGGGCGCAGTGCCCAAGGCATAGCCTGGAAATGGAAATTCTAAGGTTTGATTTCTTAGACAAGTCAGTTGTTAAAGTGGAAAGTATAATTGTAAAAAACAAGCTAATCAAAAACCTTTGTGAAATCCAAAAGATGCTGGGCTGACCTATGCCTTTCTTACTTACAAAAAAAAAAAAAAAATGGAAGAAAACGTTAGACAGTATTCATCCCTAAGTACTATTGGAAAAAAAAGAAAAGGGCCAGATCGGGCACAACCTTCAAAGAATAACTGCACATTTTCTTATCCTCAGTACGTTGAGTTGGCCAAAAAATTCATTTGAGCTTTTCTGTAACGTCTTATGGAAAAACCCAAATGAAGTTTTTGACCAACCCAATAATATTTTAATGAATTAATGAGATAAAGTAAACCTGAAGTATCAGTTTCATCATTAAAATGTGTAAATTATTTGGAAGCTTGATTCATTTAGTTAAAATTGTAAAACATGTTTATCATAGGAAATGGACTTCATTTACCTAAGCTATAAGATGAGCTTACTAGTCTTATTTTAATTTAGCCCATTGTTCCAAATATCATGTAGATATCATTGCTGATCAGAAAAAAAAAAAAAGGAAAAGAAACCCCCAAACCTCTAGTTTTCAGTTTTTACTTTTAGATCAGTAATATATGTAAATGAAGAAGTGCCTTTATTTAGATTCATGACAACTCAGGCTGCCATAACAAAACAGCCTAGGCTCAGTGGCTTAAACAACAGACGTTTATTTTCTCATAGTTCTGGAGGCTGGAAGTCCAAGCCCAAGGTCAAATTTCCGGTGAAGCTGGATTTCTGGTGAGGACCCTCTTCCTGGCTTGCAGACAGCATGCTTCTTGCTGTGTCCTCATATCCACAGAGGAACAGACTGAGAGGGGTTTTCTTAAACACGATCTGGTCACATCAGGGCCCCACCCTAATCTTAGTTACTTTCTTAGAGGCCCTGTCTCCCAGTACAGCCACACAGGAGACGAGGGTTCATATGAATTTTGTGGGGACACATTCAGCCCATAGCACCTCCCAAAGCCTCACTTGTTCACGAAGGTGAATGTTCAGGGCAGGTTAAGTGGTTGCTGAGATATTGCTGAGCAGTGGGTGACTTTGGGTGCAAGCCTTCTTGATCTGCAGTGACTATCAGGGGTCCAGGTAATCAGTCCCTTCTCAGTGCATCTTTAGGTCTCCATGGAAACATCACTTCCTCAGGAAAGCCTTCCGTGCACCTTCCGTGGGTTTGGCTCCTCTGTTATTCACTTTCATAGGACTCTGAACCTGTGAGTTCAATGACTCTGGACCTGTGAACTCCATGGCATCAATCCCTGTTTGTAATTAATTAATGGCTAACTTTCTGCCCAGTGAGTCCTGCAGTCCGGTTGCCGGGTGTAGATACAGCATCAGTCTTGTATCTCCATGGTCTCTCCTTTCTGGGCACGTTTGTGAAATAAACATGTGCTCAAAATCCAGAAGCAGCCCACTGCTGGGAGCTGACAGGGAGATTGCTGGACACCAGCAAGGCATGTGTAACCTGACAGAGCACGGGCCTTCATCTTAGCAGCTACATAAGGAAACCAAAGCCCAAACCCAGGTTACTACATTAGGGCAGCCTGGCTGGTATGCAGGTACATGCGGGGGCACATGGAGGCCTCGAGGTCCCCGAGTCCAGGCAGCAGCCAGAAGAGGGGCTGAGGCCGTGGGCAGTCTGCTCTCCTGGTCAGGACGGTGGCTGTCGCGCTCGTGGGGCAGCTGGCTGGGGGAGGGCACCGCGGCTCCTGGTTCTGGAGAACCGACTTGGATGGTGTGCGTCGTCCGTGTCACCAGAAGTCTGTGCTTACTTGTGTTTACTTGTGTCTTTGCGTGTCACCCTCCTACTTCAGAATAATGCCAGGGACCAGATGTGATAGCATGCTTGAAAGGGCCTTGAGTTTTTCTTGTATTTAAGAGTTGAAACAGCCTCTGTCATCTCCAGTATCTTTAGCCTGTCTTCCCAGGCATGTTGCTGTGTAAGCCTGGGTGAGCCCATGTATAGCAGTCTTAAAAGAAAATAAAAATCATCAGTTCTTTCTACTCTAAAGCCGGCAGTGAAAATTAATTTTTTTTAAATTTATATATTTTTAACTGAAGGGTGGTTGCTTTACAATACTGTGTTGGTCTCTGCCATACACCCCCCTGGAGAAGGAAATGGCAGCCCACTCCAGTGTTCTTGCCTGGAGAATTCTGTGGACAGAGGAGTCTGGCGGGCTACTGTCCTCAGGGTCACATAGAGTCGGACATGACCGAGCGTCTCACACCACCTACCGTACTTCAGCATGAATCAGCCGTAGGTATGCATACGTCTCCTCCGTCTTGAGCCTCTCGCCTACCTCCCCCCTCATCTCACCCCTCTGGGTTGTCTCAGGGCACTGGTTTGAGCTCCCTGATCATGCAGCAAATTCCCACTGGCTATCTGTTTTACATATGGCAGTGTATATGCTTCCCTGCTACTTATGCTGTGTTCTAATGACATGAAATTATGGCTCAAATCAACACAGTTCACCTGCAGGGTCTAGTTCTTAACTCTGGCTTCACCTACAAGAGCCGGCCGTGTGACATTAAGGTCACTAACAGCAGTGGTCCCTGAGAGAATGGGACTCAGGTTAGGCAGGGTACCCAGGTCACAGAGGTGTAAAGGAGTGTAGCCCAGGCTTGAACCCAGCTCTTTACGAAGGCAAAGCCTCATGTCTGCTAACCCATTATGCTGCAGTATTTGCCCATCAAATGAGCACTACTCTGCTCTTGGGGCCTTTGCTTTTACCAAGAAGGATCTTAAAGATGCTCTGAGCAAACTTGGGACAGAATAATGAGCTCCTACATCACTAAGTGCCCTTAGAATGTTGTGGGAAGTAGCTGAAATCCAAGCAGTTTGGCCAGTCCCTAGGCTGCTGTTCCTTAGATGTCAGACAGTCTACCTTCACGGGCTGACATTTTCACTGAGGGGTCTTCCAGTTTTGGATCCCATTCACCTAGCTCTGTCACCAAGCTCTGTAAACATAATAGCCAACATCTGGAGACAGATGAGATCAGTTACCCCTCATCCAGATGCTGTGATGTTCATTCATGTGGCATCTTATTAAGGATGCATTGTGTTCACAGCTCTGCATGGGCTGGCTCTCTGGTAGGGGATGGATTCATTTTTTTTTTAATCTTCCAGATGTGTTGCACGATAGAATGGAAATATCATCTCAAATCCTCATAGAGGTGAAATGAGTGGGAAAAAATGATGGAGATTATAAAACAAATGTCTCTGACTAATTTACATTGAATTAGCAAGATTTATTATTAATAATAATGTTGTGGGGTAGCTTGCATTCATGGAGAATGACTGGTATGTCAGGCAATGTAATTAATGTTTAATGTATATTATTGTCCCGTATAAGCCCTGAACCTATTCCCAATTGAGACACAAGGTTTCAGGGATTGGGAGAGGTCTGATTCCAGAGCCCTAACTCAGCTGTCACGTTAGTGACTCTTCTGTGTCCTTGCTGCTCAGAGCGTGGCACAGAATCTCAGCCTTCCTCCCCAGACCTGCACTTCACCAAGAGCCTCAGGTTGACCGGGTGCTGCGAGTTCCAGGTGTAGTTCCCAGACGGCTTGCCTTCAGTCATCCGAGTGCTTATGGAAATGGCAGTAACATCTACAGATACAGGTGTGCTGAATAAGGTTCTTTGCGCGTGGGACCCAGGTTTTTGGACTACTGACATCTGAAAACCAGCGCTATGTGACATTCCTTCCTTTTAAGGTGTATCTGGGGCTTTAGGCTTTCTTTTGGAACCAGAGATGTAACCTACGATGGGAGGAAATGTGTCCTTCAAAGGGTCTTTAACGAGACATTCACTTGTTGCTGATTTGGAGTCCTAGGGAAGCTTTCAGCTTTCCTGTCAAGGCCACCTCATCACTTCCATTCAGCTCAGCAGATATTTGCTGAGTCTTTATACTTGGCATCAGAATCAGGGCGACAGATTTTCACACGAGAAGCTGAGGTCCAGGGTTGGCAAATGTCTTCTCCAAAGGCAAGTAGTGAGTGGCGCTACAGGAATTTGAGTGCATTTCATCTGATCTCAAAGAACATGCCTTAAAATGGCCTTGTACCACAGTTGCTTCCCACAAGACATTAGTTTTTTAAACTCATCAAAAAAGAAGAGTCAATGACTCCAGTTAATTCCAGGAGCAGAAATCTATCTTTTTGCCTACATTGACTGGATGAAAGAGATGTTATGTATGAAAAATGAAATTTGTTATAATGCATGTAAACAATATTGGCATTAACAATCGATGTCTAATTACAATTAACGTCTATTGTCATGATTATTTTGCATACACTGTGATCTACATGAAAAGCCTTTATTATGATAACAGTAAGAGTCAGTCTCTATGATTTATAACCTCCAAACGGTGTGTCTGATGAGCCAACAACAATGAAGTTTTCAGCTTGTAAGTGCTAGGACCTGCAGAAGTACCAGCACAATCTCGTAGCATACCTTGATTGGTTAATTGGGTTGACTCATTCGTTCACATTCATTTTTCCCTCACTTTTGACAAATCTCAATTTTATTTTTTGCATCTTCCATGAATATCTTTAGCTTGAGTGAGTGAATGACAACCTCTTTCCAGACTCAGGAAACATCTCTCTACTGCTCTGTGGCTGCTTACTTGCCCCTGGATGGCACAGGAGCACACAGGAGCTAGCTGGTGGGTGCAGTGAAATGGGATTCAACTTGTAAATACTGGCGTTTCTCTGCTGGGTCAGGGCTGTACTTAATGGTGGCTCCTGTTATGGACTGAATTGTGTGTCACCAAAATTCACATGCTGAAGTCCAGACCTCCGACATGACTGCATATGGAGATAGAGCCTTTAAGGAGGTAATTGAGGTTAAATGAGGTCACGAAGGCAGGGCCCTCAGCCTTTAGGGGCGGATCTTATAAGAAGAGGAAGAGCTACCCAGAGATCTCTGTTTCCATGCATGCTCAGAGGGAAACGCAGTGTGGAGAGGCAGTGAAAGCTGGGAAAAGAGGGCTCACCAGTAACCAACCCTGCTGGCGTCTTGACCTTGGACTTGCAGCCTCCAGAGCTGTGAAAGGATACACATCTGTTGTTTAAACCCCTTAGTCTCTCACGGTGGCCGGAGCCGACTCAGACGACAGCCAGAGAGGCTCACTTATTTTCCAGGGGACTGCAGGTGAGCTGTGGGGCTGGGTACTGTGGGTCATAGCAGTGAAGGAGCCTTGGTCTCCACCCCTGATGGTTATGCCAAGTGTCCAAGGAGGTAAGTACAAGAAATGTACTCACGTCCTCAAGTATAGAACAGGTGCCCAACGAGGGGAGAGGAGTGTTGGGTGGAATTTACACAGGTGAACCTGGGGTGCGTTGGAGCAGAAAATGGTAAAAAGTTTTCCTCAGTGCATTGCTCAAGGTCTGCTCTTGGTCTTGTCTGCCTGATCTTGTGAGTATGTTAAAATTCCCTCCTGGTTGTGTTCTTCCAGGCCAAGTCCTGCTTTAATAAAACATTTTTAAGGGGTTTAGTGATGGCAAGAAATCTAAAAGCTGAATTGTCACATTTGGCAATTCTCTACACAGACATCATCTGAAAAGCTGGAATTCTCGCATTAGAGTTTTATAACCGAAGGTGTTCTGCTTGGCAAGTGAAATTCATCCCCCCTCCCTTTTTTCTTTCTTGCTTGAGCAGAAGGGTAACTATTTTGCTTTTTAATGAGTTCTGAGGAGTTACGATAGGCCGAAAGCAGGGCTTCCCTATGGATGACTTCCCATGTGGTCCAAGCCTCCTGAGTCCTCTAGGTCTATCTGTCTGGTGCCCAGGGGTGGCTCTGTGTCCAGGAGCCAGGTCTTTGAAGTCAGACAGGCCTGGATAAAGAGTTCTGCCTGCTCCGTGCAGCAGCTGTGTGGCTCTGGGTGAGTTACAGGGTCTTTTGGAGCTCTGCTACATCCACCCAGGAAGGGAAATAGTGGTTCCCAGGATTAAGTCATTGATGCAGTTGTAGAAAATACCGGGCATAGAGCCTGGTACATGGTAGTGGCTCCAAAACTATTTTTGTTGCCATGTAATTTGGAAGAGCCTGGCAGAAATTTAATGGTGACTAGTAGGCAACCACTGTGAGCCAAGGTCTCAAATGTCAGTTTACTAATCAATCGAATTTGACCTTACCCTTTTCATATGAAATACAGGAGGACAAAATGCAGTAGCGCAAAGCTGTGTCTGGATCATAGCGGGTGCTCATAAGTGTCACTTTCCCCTTCCTTCTCATTAAGAGTAAGCTTTGTCTATACCTTAGCTGCTTGTCTTAGCAGTTAGTGTTCTTGACTTCTCCAACCCCAGTGGTTATTCATGACTCTCCCTGCATTAACCTCTCACAGTGGGTAAGAAGGGTTTCATATTATCAAAGCTCTTTTAATGTGACACCTGTGAGCCAGATTTGAGTGTTAAATTTTCAGTGTTATTAATGTTCCAATTATTTCCAAGTCAAAGGTGATACTGCTGAAAATAAAGCCAACACAGATTTCTGGTATAATTCCTTGGTTCAGTCTAGAGAATTGAAATCACCTGGCATCCTCTAGTTAAATAATTCAGGTGAAGGGCTATCAGGTGTGAAAGCTGAGGCACTTGGCCTCAGAGTCCCCGCAGTCTATTCAGTCTATTCATAGTCTTTGCAGGAGTGGAAGTTGCTCAGTCGTGTCTGACTCTTTGCGACCGCATGGACTGTAGCCCAGCAGGCTCCTCTGTCCATGGAATTCTCCAGGAGAGAATACTGGGTTGCCGTTTCTCCAGGGGATCTTCCCAACCAGGGATTAAACCCGGGTCTCCTGCATTGCAGGCAGATTCTTTACTGTCTGAGCCGCCAGAAAAGCCCCTATTCAGGAGCATGCAAGCAAAAACCATTAAATAAACTGAAACAGGAATGATGCATTCTGTAGTCAGACAGCTTTTGTAAATAATGAGCACCTACTCTATCTACTAAAATCCATTTGCCCTTCAGACATCAGCTCAAAAAAAAAAAAATCAATTTTTTTTCCCTGAGAACCTTCCTGTATCCCCTATCTCTGCACACACATAGGTGTGCCTGTACACACACACACATACACACACTCTCTCCCTCACAAACACACTCTAGATGAGATCTCTCGATTCTTTGAGCAAAGAAAATGGGGTAGCCATAATGGCTACCCCAGGGGATCGTGACCAATAGTATTTTCACTGCTTCTGACAGTGTCACAGTGGAATCTCCAGACCAAGGTGTGAACACTGAACAGGGACCTCTTCAGATCCAGCAGGAGTTGATGAGAAGCCTTGTTCCTGCCCCGCAGTTCCAAGAGCTCAATGGCTAAGATGCAGAGTTGAAAAGGTTTCTGTCCAGTAGGGGGCGCTCTGTCTCTTAGTAGTCACTTGTTTTAGAGTCGTGGCCCCGCAGATAAGAGGGACCAAAACTCACTAGTCCAGCCACTCTGAGAGCAAGAATTCCCTCAAGAACCAAGGTTGCTGTCTTTAATATATTTCCTCCCCTTCCTTTTTTAGATGTATTTATTGAGCACCTGCTATGTACCAGATTATAAAGATGGATAAGGTGATCATGAACTCTCCCTTTTTTCTACTTACAGCCTCACTTGATTACCTCCCCAAACTGGGCAGCTCCTTACTACTGCCCTTGAGGCTCCTCCTTCCTTGGGCTGCTCTGAAGGCTCAAGTGTCCTTTGCATTGAGTCAGAAACCCTTCCCTGATACCTTCTATCTTTGATTCCCGTCTGTGGCTCAGCTTTGTACCTGGTATATTATGAGTGCTGCCTTCCAGGCCTTTCTGCCCTCTGAGTTCCTTTCAGATACTTGAAAAAAGTGATTGAGCCTCTTTGAGGCATGTTGTTAATTTTCATCATTGTTTGGTCCCAACTTTGGATTATTGTTGAAGGGAGGGAGACCCCTTCCAGGGTCCAGCAATGGGCTCTTGTCTAGCTCTTGGAAATGAACTGTCCGAGGAGACACACATGCTAACAAAGGAAGAGACTTTATTGGGAAGGGGCACCCTGGGAAACACAGCAGGGTGAGGCAGCTCAGTGGAACTGCTCCGCCATGTGGCTCACAGTCTCGGCTTTATGGGGAGGGGTTAGTTTCTGGGTTGTCTCTGGTTAAGCATTCTGACTCAGGGTCCTTCCTGCTGATACACGCTTCAGCAAGAAGGATTCCGGAAGGTTGGTAGGACATGTGGACTGACATTTCCTCGCTTGTTTTGACCATTCCCGAATTCTTCTGGCTGGTGGTGTGTAGTCTGTCACTTCTGCCTTCCTTACCAGGACTTCTGTTGTAAGATAACTCAGGCGCGTGGTTACTGATGTGCCTGCCCAGGGTGGTGGTCTTGCTCAGCGGTTTCCCTAACGTTATGAACCCTCCTTTTGGTGAGTGAGGTGGTCAGGGAATAGGCAGGTATTAAATGCTTTCACCCTGACAAAATGTAAAATCAGTAAGATGACATTTAAGCTTCCCTTGTAACACTTCTAAGGCCTCTCCTCTCTTCCAGGGCTTCCATGTTGCGTTCAGAGTTCTTTGATCTTGCAGGGGTAGGGCAGAGTCAAACTCTGTCTAATCTGTTTGTTATGCGGTATCGGAAACTAAGAGGGGACATTTTCCTGGGAGATAAGCAGTGTAAAAGGAATGTAGAGGCCATAACCAGCTGGACCCTAGCAGTGCTGTATCTTCTGTTTGGGAAAATGTCCTTCACTGGAAGGGAAGGAACCAAACCAGTGTAGGGAATCCCCACCCCAGAAGGTGAGGAATTAACAAGAACAAGGGCCTTGCCTGGGGCTGCTATTCAAAAAAATTTGCATTTGAATCAATCAATAAGTCAGTTGACGTATTCCAGACTTCCTGATCCTGACAAACTAAGTTCCTAGGTTCTTTTAGGCTATATGTAGACAAAGCTTTTGATAGATTCTGAGGAGCTATGGAAAATAATGACTGTCAGACATGAGATGAGCAAATATATTGTTATTAAAAAAATAGCTATTGATTAGATGTCCTTGATTTCAGTCTAATAGGGAACAGATTTATTAATGCAGAGTATCTTAAGTACTGGCAAAGTTGGGGGCAGCAAAGAGGTTTAAACTGGTGTGCCAGTTCCTGGTTGATGGAGAAGACAAGCTGTGACAGTTTGGCTCAGTGGAAACTGATGAGTGACGTCTGCCTTAGGCCTGGGGATGGAGTGTAGCGGGGGGTTGCTGTCCCCAGTGGCGGCTCCTCTCGGGAGGAAAGAGTCAGTGACGTGGTCAGTGATCTGGTGATCGTGTATAGTCAGCTTGACCCACTTGATGGGCCTGTGGGTCCACCCCACATATCTTGCTCTGACTGCCTGGACACTGGGGGAGGGGTGTCTGGTATACTGTCTGTACCAGATAGAATAGGGTAGGGGTGCAGGCTATGCAGAGGCAAGTGGAAGGTCGATCAGTGGACACAGGGTGATCAGTGGACACGGTGCAATTTCGCTCACAGATAAGATATGCATAGTTCAGCCGGGTACTAATTCTGGGAGGATAGGAGGGGAGGGGGTTATCTAGGGCAGTCTTCAGATAGAAGACCCTTTAAAAAAATTTCATAAAAACTTGCATTTTAATCATAGACCCTCCATACAAACTGAACTGCTATGATGAGGTGAACAAATATAAAATCTCTCAACACATACATAGTAAGGGTTACCGTGATAGAAAGTCTGTATACATGAGATTATATTATGCATACAGTCACTGGATTAGCAAGCAGTGATGCAGAACCATGCTCTCTTCTAAGTGCTTTGTATGTTAATCTATTTAATCCTTAAAAAAATCATATGAAGTAGAAACAAGTGTCCTCATTTTACTAATGAAACTGATTCTCCCAAGGTCAGTTAAGCGCTGGAGCGACAACTTGAACCCAGTCAGTCTGGCCCCAGAATCCTTGTATGCGGTCTCTACACACAACCCAGAAACGTGTGCTGTATTGATGTTGCCCTGCAGTGTCGCGGAGTCTCGAAGTTCATTGTCCTGTGTTTTTTTTCTCACTGATTTTTCTCTTCTTGGGATGAGAAGTGTTAGGGTTTCCTCTCTAAACAGCTTTCATATATAACATATGGCATTATTAATTGCATTTATCAAGTTAAACCTGACATCCATAGCACTTATTTCTCTTATAACTGGAAGTCTGTGCCATTTTTGACTGCCTTCATCCAATCCATGCTCCCCTACCACACTCTACTCTCCCCTGCCTCTGGAAACCACAAATCTGGTCTTTTCTAAGAGTTTTTGTTTTGCTTGTGAAGTATAATCAACCTCCAACACTTTTAGTTCTTATTTTACAAATAGTGATTCAAAATTTCTGTACATTTCATACCAATCACCATAATAAGTCTAGTGATGATATTTTTCACCATTCAGGGATATTACTTAATTATTGACTGTTCCCCACACTGTACATTTCATACCTGTGGCTCACTTTAAGATTGGAAGTCTGTACCCCTAGATCTTTCTTATCTATTTCTTACCTCCCTGGGCCCCCTCCACTCTGGCCACCAGCTGTTTGTTCTGTGTCTGACTCAGCTTCTGTTTTATTTGTTGTGTTTTTTAGATTTCACGTGCAAGTGAAATCATACAGTATTTAGAAGACAATCTTTTTTTTCTTTCTGCCTCAACAGAGGCCATGTCTCTGGAAGGGACTTTGTGGAGATTACAGTGGTTTAGAACAGTACCGAGAGTCTCTCCTCTCCCCACCCCCCACTTCTCCTTTTCATTAGTATCTGCTTTGTATAAGGACACCTGATTACTTCAGACATTTAACTCAGAATAGGTGAGGAGTTGGGGTAACTATTATAGTTCCATAAGGGTGTGTTTTTTAATCCCCTCCAGATTATTCAATTTACATAATTTGGCTAACCAACCAGCACCTACTGTATAGCAAAGGAAACTATGCTCAATATCTTGTAATAACCACTAATGGAAAAGAAAATGAAAGAATATGTATATATATCAAATCACTTTGCTATACACCTGAAACTAACATAACATTGTAACCTAACTTTACTTCAATAAAAATGTTTTTAAAAATGTAGAGCAAGCAAATAAAACTTCCTATACTTAAGGTGATTAGCCAACATAGTGTGAATTTACAGTCATAGAAGAAGAAGTGAAATGACAGCTGGTGTTTGGGTTAAAACCAATCAGAAGCCTTCTCAGCATGTATGCCCCAGCCCTTTGTACTTTGGACAAGTTACTTATTCTCTCTGTGCCTCAGTTTCTTCCTCTGTAAAAATGGTGCCTGCCTCCTCCATCTCTGTGAGAATTAAATTGTGTCTACAGCATTTAGATTGGTGCCTGGTATGTGTTAAGTGTGACTACAAGGTAGCTATTATTACCTTGCAGACTTGGGTTGCCTACTCCTGTGACCTTCTTTTGGGGCCTTCGCATTTTCTATTTTTAAAGTAATTTGTGCTGTGGCATGCCCCAAGGGTAGCATATACAGGTACAAGTAGAAACAAGTCCACTGGGAAGAAGAAGACATCACCCCTTGCTGAAACGGAAGATTTAAAACCCTTGAGATACACCTTCTAGATCAGGAATCAAAATATTCAATTTCTTGGAAGTGCAGCCACAGATGGCTTAAGTGCTTTGTAAAATAGAATTAACAGAAGCACCTTGGCATTCTAAGGATCTAAAAACTTGGTTTGAATGACTCTGTGTATATTTTGAAGCACCAATTATGCTATGAAAGAATTCTCTACCCAGGAGATAATGAACTGATAAGAGATCTTTCTGGCTGCCAAGCACGGGTTATCAGGAGGGTCCAGATTCCTGGAGGGGAGCACGGCCATATCTACTGCAGGCACTGCCTGGGTCAATATTGTATTGTATAGGAGGCTGGCATGTTGCCCGTAGATTCTCAAGGTGTTGAGACAAACTGGCTGATGGAATATTGATCTCAAGCCTGTCGGTTTCAATGGAATTCAGGAGTGAGTTGCAATAAAACAAGTTTGTATTTAGTTTTCTAGATAGTTGCCATCCTTTTAATTTCTCTTTGCGTATAACTTTTCCTTCTGTTCTCATAAAACACATGTTGCCTCTCTTACCAAAGGAACCTTTATGGAACTAGGGGAAAACAATGTGTGAAGAGAAATACATCAGGCCTCCAGTGTTCTGTCTGTGAGCCATGTTAGGAATAGAAAGTCTCCAGGGCAGTGATGATTTTCAAGCCAGGTTGTAACCAAGGCGGTGTGTCTGCTAGATGGGCTCATAACGGTGGTGAGATATTTCAAATGTTAGGCACCCAAGTCTGTTGCAAGAGGAAGAGTTTAAACTTCCAAATTAGGCATGATACTCACTATCCGTGTCACTGAGACCCCTGAGGTGGGACAGAGCTGAGTGAATTAGAAGCAAGCTTCGCTTTATTTCCGGGTATACGGTCAATTAGGCTATTTCCAGAAGCAGCAGCACAGATGGCGTTTTAGTTAGTTTTATAGGGTAGTTTTCCACCCGTTGATACAAGGGGAGATGAGAGCAGGCAGCAGTAAGCCTTTCTTATTATCCACTTTATACTTTCTTAATGAACCTACTTGGTTTCTACTCTGAGTCTTCCTGGGTACAGAGGGCAAAAGCATTTTCTCCTGCCAGGTTCCATACTCAACACTGGATCTGTTAATATACTCATTCCTGGTCAAAGGTTTGGCACAGAACCATGTGAAGTGCTCTTTAAGCACTCTCCCTCTAAACAAAACCTGTACCTCCAAGGTGAATGTGCGTCATGGGATTGATGTTTGTCTCAGCTTCAGATGCATCAGCTGTGAACTGAATTGTGTCCCCCTAAAATTTGTATATTGAAGTTCTAACCCACAGTCAGGTGTTATTTGAAGACGAGGCCTTTGAAAGGTAATTAAGGTTAGGTAAGGTCATGAGGATGGGGCCCTGATCTGGTAGGATTAGTGTCCTTAAAAGAAGAGGTATCAGGAAACTTGCTTTCTCTCTATCGTGTAAAGACACAGTTAGAAGGAGGTTGCCTAGAAGTCAGAAAGGGAACTCTCTGACTATGCTGACTCCTTGATCTTGGACTTCCAACCTGCAAGACTTCAAGAATGTAAATTTCTGTTGCTGAATTCACCCAGTCTTTATTTTGTCATGGTGTCACAAGCTGAGATAGCATCTTATCTATCTGTGACTTAAATGTGGCATAATAAAGGCATCTTGCCAGCCCTGGGTGAGGCTGTTCATAATAGACGGAGCAAGCAAGTCTCACTTTAGGCCCTCCAAGCCCTCAAATAATTTTTCCACCCTCTGCCAACATGTATTCAGCTCAACCTTAGTAGTTCATTCTTTTGGGATTCCAGCAGCTGTCTTTTTGGTCAGCTTTTCTCTTTTTGGCATTTAAAATTGGAAAATAATGAAGTAATACAATCATCTTTCTGAATCTAAGGGAGATTGGTTCCAAGACACCTGTGGATACCAAAATCCACAGATGTTTGAGTCTCTCATAAAATGGTATAGTGTTTGCATGTAACTGATGCACATCCTCCTGTGCACTTCAGATCCTCTCTAGATTACTTATAATACCTATTACAATGTACATGCTATGTGAACAGTCAAAAATATAAATGCTGTAGAAGTGGTTGCTAGAGTGAGGCAAATTAAAGTTTCCTTTTTGGAACTTCCTGGATTTTTTTCCCCAAGTATTTTCAGTCTGTGGTTGGTTGAATTCTCAGATATAGACTCCTGGGATATGGAACTTTGGGATATAGAGGCCTAATTTTACATGGTTGTCAAACAAACAGCAGTAACCACACGTTACATATGAGTAGCTAGTGAAAATGTTTCCTCTCTCTGTTCACATCCTGAGACTTCAGTTTTCACTCCAGCATCTCATGGACTTCACTATCTTGGGATACTTCTTCAGATACTATGTACATATGTGAATATGTTTGTATCTCTTCTTTTTAACAGACATGTACACATACTATTTATATTCCAATTTCTGTGTATTGCTGGTGGTGTTAAGATACTGATAAATTCCTGACTGATTGACACTTTGAGTCTCCAACATTTATCAGAACAATTAGTCCTCTGACTGGAGGGTCATCTTAATCTAAGGAGGACAAAAGGAGACTGAAGAAGAAGATAATGGGTGTCAAATGCACAATTCAGAGTCTGCCTGAGAGAGGGTTGCCCAATTTCACCTAAGTAGATGCTATAGGAATTCTGTGTACTATTGTAGCTGTATCTTATCGTGTTCACGTGACTGATTCTTCATTATCTCTCATGTCTCACTTTGATGTCACATCCTCTGAGAAGCCTTCCACGACTACTCTTCCAAAAATCGCTTCTTCCACCGCTCCTCAGCAGAGGGTTAGCATAGCTTTCCTTTTCGTTTTGTGCATAATTTCCTTCCATTTGAGTATTAGAAACAAAATGATTTTTGCATCTTATGAATGTTAATTTTTTTTTAATTGAAATGTACTCTTTTGAGCAATCACCTTTCTTCAGCAGCAGAGATTTCAGGATTTGTAACCTTCTGAGTTCAGTATCCTGCCAGCTAGACCCTGAAGTTAGTGAAAATGGTGACTAGCTCTTACATGTTTGTTTATCTACAGTGCCTACCCAGGGTTTCAGTACATATTTTATTGAATAAAGAATAATGTAAAATAAAAAAAAAAGAATGTCAAGAAGCTTTTCCTGTACATTTTTTTTTAGTATTTTTTTTTTTACAGTTTCAGGTTTCATGTTTAAGTCTTTAATCCATTTGAAGTTGATTTTTATGTAAGGTGTGAGATAAGAGTCTGGGCTCATTCTTCTCTGCATGTGGTTCTCCCACACTATAAAGAGATTATCTTCTCCTTGTTCTTGACACACTGCTCAGAGGTCAGTTGACCTCAGATGCGTGGGTTTATTTCCGGGCTCCCTTGTTACCTTCCACTGGTCCGTTTGTCTGCTTTTATGCCATTCCCATACTGTTTAGCATACTACAGCTTTGAATATATTTTGAAATCAGAAAATGTGATCATGCCTTCAGCTTTTTTCTTAATGCTCAAGATTGCTTTGGCTAATTTTTTTTGTGTGTGTTTCCCTATGAATTTGAGGATTTCCTATTTTTGTAAAAAATGCCATTGGTGTTTTTGCAAGGATCACATCAAATCTGGAGTTGGCTTTCAGTAGTCCAAAAATATTCTTCCAGTTCACGAACATGGAGTGTCTTTTCATTACCTATGTCTTCTTTAGTTTCCTTCATTAGGGTTACATCATGTTCAGTGTACAGGAGAAGCACACTGCACCGAAGAATTACTACTTCTGTTGTTCCCTATCACAGTATTTCTCTGATCATGATTTACCTGCTCCATTTAACCTCTCTCCTGATTTCAAATTCTTTGAAACCTAGAGGCAATTAAAAATGATTTTGCATCGCAAATTTAATATTACCAGCCATTACCTTAAGGGGCTTGAAATTCAGATTAAGAAGGGATATGATTTCTACCCCTTTAAAATTATATTTTTACTGTATTTAAAGAGATGGTTTAAAAAAAAAGAGAGATGGTTTTGCAGAACAGTTTAATTTTTTCTTACTTTTACTGGGCCCCATTTAGAAGCTTTTTCATACCTTCTGAAGTTCTTTGACTTTTCACATTGTCCATGACTTAGATGATAAAGAACAGTCTCCCCCACCACCGAGAAAAGGACTTGTATTTGGACTGTCTCCAAACCTGACCATCATGTTTGGCATGTGGCCTCTGAAATGGAAAGGGACATATCACAAAATAATTAGTGTATTATCTTCCTGAAATTTCCTGTCTTTTATTTGGGAGGAATAAACAAATTGAGTGACGTGAATTCCAGAGTGCTCATCGTGTGATATGATCTTAAATTATTCTAACCCTCACTGCTGGAGAAAGACAACGTATTATTTTAACTCAGAAAGAGGGAACTAATTGGGAGTCTCAATCCTTGCAGGAAATGAAGCAATTAAGAAATCATACAAAGAAAAGTAGGATGCCAGATAGATGAACAGCAGTGGTATCCCAACGACCATTACTTAGGTACTTATTGCTAAGAGGAAACTGGCCACATGCACGTCAACTACCTACGGAAATGTGGGACTCAGCCCTGCCAGGAACTGAAAGCATATGCATTACTCTGATCTTAAAAATTTCATCCAGGGATTTCTTCAGGCTTTTGAAAAAATGCATGCAATGACTTTCTATCCCTAGAAATGTTGGCTGGTACAAAAGGTTTACTTTAGTTTTTTAATCTTTTATCTTTTCACTTGTCCACAGAGTCCTTAAGATGTCTGGGCCTTGAAGGATGGGTAGGAACTTGCCAATTAGGTGATGGGAGCAAGGACCTGTGACAGTTGACCTACAAGGCAAAGTGTGCTCAGTATCAGCTAGAGGTAAAGCTGGTGGGAACCATGCCTACACATTGTGCTTTAGACAGGGAGGAGGCATTATAGACTCTAAGGAGAAAAGATACAGTCTGGTCATTTATTAGGGTCCCTTGGGTAGCAGGGTGGAGAAAGGATAAGACCACGAGAGACTTGAGGCAAGAGAATGTTGGAAGACCATATCAGAAAAGAGGTGAAAAGATCATGACAAGGGGCTTTGGCACAGAGATTCAAACCACAAGACTTAGTGGTGGGTTTCCTATGGAGAGTGAGCGAGTGTGCATGTGTGTGAGTGAAGGAAGGCATGATGGAAGAGGAGTAAAGAAGAGAAAGGAGATGAAGGAGGGAGGAAAGGATAGAGGAAGGGGAAAGAGGGATGACCTTTGACCTTGTGTCTGTCTGAACACACATTAAACGAAAAACTGCTAGATGATGGAAAGACATTTTATTTTACTCATTCATACATTTCTTCTTTCATATTTTTTTTTGAAGAGTTTGTTGAATCAGATCAAAATGTGCGATGAATGTTGGCTCCTCCTTGTGGCATCTGTTCTTTGATGTCTTATCTTTCTCTTTGCCTCTGGCTTTTGAGTTCTGTGAGTCATTGTTTCATAAACAGAGGTTTATGGTGAGCTTACTTTACACCAGGTGCTGTTCTGGAGGCTGGGGATGTAACAGTGAACAAAACAAGTTAAATTCCTGGCCTCATGGGATGATTTCTCCTTTTTTTGAAACATACATTAATTTATTTTTGCATCAAAGTCTCTTTTGAGCTTCTCTGACCTAGCTCTGTTTTTCTTGAAAGGGAAAGTGTTAGTCGCTCAGTTGTGTCCAACTCTTTGTGACCCATGGACTGTAGCCATGAGGCTCCTCTGTCCATGGGATTTTTCAGGCAAGAATAGTGGAGTGGGTTGCCATGCCCTCCTCCAGGGGATCTTCCCAACCCAGGGATCGAACCTGGGTCTCCCGCACTGCAGGCAGATTCTTTACCATCTGAACCTAAGTCATAAGTTTTCAAAAGAACTTCAGAGGAGGAGCTGAGCTAGGACCCAGAGGTTGGTTGTTCTAAATGTTGGAGAATCACTGAGGGTGGCAGAAGGTAGGAGGAGAAAGGGTGTGTGTCAGGGTCCCAGGGTGGGAGGCATGTCTCTTAATAAACTGATTGCTGCATTGTTCTTCTTTTTGGAGATCAAAAATGTAAACAAAATGTTTCATGTAAGACAAAAGAACCCCTCAACTGAGTACTGTCAGTCCACAGAATCATGAGAAATAATAAATCATTTTTGAAGCAATTAAGTTTTGGAGCCATTACCTAGAAACAAATAACTGATACAATACCCAAAGTTACCCAGGAAGTGATGGAATTTAGACTTCAAATGCCTTATTCCAAAAGCCTTTCTCTATACTGTACCATCTCAATGATAAAATCTTGTGACTGAAAGAAACACAGGAAGTCAAACAAACAGAAAACCTAGAAACAGACACCACAGTTATTTTTAACAATTCAACTAAAGTTATGTTCTAGCTTTATTTACCACAGAATAAGAGGATACTAGGATTTCCTGGTGGCTCAGACGGTAAAGAGTCTGCCTACAATTCAGGAGACCCGGTTTCGATCCTTGGGTTAGGAAGATCCCTTGGAGAAGGAAATGACAACCCACTCCAGTACTCTTGCCTGGAAAATCCCATGGATGGAGAAGCCTGGCAGGCTACAGTCCATGGGGTCGCAAAAAGTCTGATATGACTGACCTACTTCACTTTCTTCTAAGAAGATACTAACTGATTTATGTTTTCTAATAGTTCCATGCCTTTTTGATTAGTCTTTAGCTTTCTAGGACAATCAAATTAAAGGAGTATTACGCTGCCATTTTCTAAATCTACTTTTCATTCAGTGTAAATCCTTTAAAATACATGTAGAAACAGCAGTAACATCAAGCAAAAACAGTCAGCAAGAACAGGACTGGGAGCTGACTGTGGCTCAGATCATGAACTTCTTATTGCCAAATTCAGACTTAAATTGAAGAAAGTAGGGAAAACCACTCGACCATTCAGGTATGACCTAAACCAAATCCTTTACGATGATGCAGTGTGGACATTTTGTAAATATGAAGGAAGCAAAGTGTGAAGACCTGAGGTGCCCTCCGAGGTCCCTGGCACATGATGAATTTAGAGAATGTTTTTCTGTTTCCTTTAGTGTTCCTCTGCAAGTTCCATCTCATTTCTTGTTTTAATGAGGACATCCTTTATGCCTAAACAAAACCCCTATTGCCAGAACCCCAGCCCGTTACCTCCATGGCTCTTCTCTGCCAGGTTTCCCATAGGACGGGGTGGAAAGGAGCCTCTGCCTGCTGTGGGCTCCAGGAACTGTCAGCCGTCTGCGGGGGGCATCCTTGCTGCTGTGATTGACAGCCCTGGGTTGTACAGGTGACGGAGACCATCACTCGCCCCTCCCTCTCCTGTACCGCCAGATTGTGCCAGTACGATGTGTGCGCTTTTGGCTCGTGGCAGTTCCATACACTTCTGCTGGGTGCCTTGCTGGCCACCCACTTAGGTGAATAAAGCGGCGTCCAGTCAGTGAGTTAGTCAAAGACAGACAATTGTATTGCTGTATGGTGAGTATTACACTAGACATGTGTGTAAGTTGCAATGCAGAGGTGAAAGGAAGGATCCTGAATCCTAATGGGAGGTGCAAAGCGGGATCTAGCAAGGAGAATGGCATTTGAATTCGGGAATTTAAGGATCAGTCAGTTTGACAGTGATCCATAGGAAGGTATTAGTCCAGATCCAGAGACCATGGACCGATACTAAGAGGTACCTGACATCCAAGACTCTCCATTAGTTTTGGAGCTAGTGCAGCATCTTCACATGGTTGGGGCTCATAAGGGAGAGTGTGAAGTATAGATATGAATGCCATGCTGTGGAGTACTGGGAAATCAGAGGTTTTTAAGCAGGTGACAGTTGATCCAGGTTTTAGAAGCACCCCTTCGGCAGGAACGTGGAGGACAGTGATAGGAGATGGAAAATCAGAGGCGAGGAGCCCAACTGTGAGATCATTGGAACAACACAGGTGAGCGATGATGCGGACCTGGGCTTGGGCCGTATTTCCAGTCTGAACCTCTTTCCTGAATTCTGGCCTCTTCTATCAGACTGCCTATTTGATGTCTCTGCTCAAATGTCTAATAAACATCTCAAACTCACCATGTCTAAGACAAAACTACGGATCTGCCCTTCTCCAAGTCTGCTCCCTTCATAGCCTACCCCATTTCCATTGATGAGAGTTACATTCTTCCAGTCGTTAAAAAAACTTGGAGTTGATTTTGTGATTTATACCCTCCATTTATTGTTGTTGTTTAGTTGGTAAGTCGTGTCCAAATCTTATGCAACCCCACGGATTATAGCCTACCAGGCTCCTCTGTCCACGGAATTCTCCAGGCAAGAATACTGGAGTGGGTTGCCATTTCCTTCTCCAGGGGATCTTCCTGACCCAGGGATCGAACCCATGTCTCCTACATCTCCTGCATTGGCCGGTGGATTCTTTACCCCTGAGTCGCTGGGGAAGCCACCCTCCCTTTTACCAATCATAAAGTCCCATCATCTTTCCCTTCCTCATTGTCTCTACTGCTACCATCTTGGTCTAAATCCCCATGATATTTTTCCTGGATTGCTGCAATAATGGCCTCCTGCTTAAGTCTTTGCTCTTTCAAATCCTTGCTCAGACTTCATCTTCTTAGAGACATCTACCCTGCCCACCGTATCTAACACTGTGATCTGCCTTTACTCACTTTAGCCCATCCACTTACTATCCATCCACTCTATTTTCCATAGTACTCATTCCAATTATATAGCATGCTGCATAACTGTTTTTTTGTTGTTTATTGACTCTTTCTATACTCAAAGTTAGCTCCACTGGGTGGGGTTCTTGGTCTATTTGCTCACTAGAAAAGAGCCTGGCACAAAATAGGAACTGAGCAAATATTAGGTCAATGAATGAATGAATGGGAAGTCTGTAAAGAACGGAAGATGTACATTAGCAGGATAGAAATTAGAGCTCTCGGCATCATACTGCCTTGAGGGTGGAGAGAGGAAAACAGTGTGATTCTGGGTTCCTTAACTTGGACTGGTTCATTTACCTGATAAGGGGAAGACAGGAGAAAAAAAATATCTGGGAGAACTTAATGAATTTACTTGAGTCTGAATGTTTGTGAAATAGCCAAGTTTAGTTACTCAGGACATGGGTTCTGTTAAACAGAGAGGTCAGACTGGAATTTAAGTTTTTGTAGGCATCACCGATGGAGTGGGTGAGATTCCCTAGGGAGAGGGAACCAAATGAAAGAGGAGAAGTAGGTGAAAAGATGCTAGGAGACATACTCCTTTATTTAGAGGACACACCCAGAGTGAGCCAGCAAGTACTATTCAGCATTCTTTGGCACAAGTTTGGTCTCCTTGGCATACTTGGGCACCTGTTTGGAAGCTGAAGAGAGAGGCAGGTGTATGTAGGGGCAAAGAGTGAGATGGTCAGAGCACCTTTTGTCACACAGTCTTGGGTGAGTCTCTGTAATGTTGGGATTGCTTCCTAAGCCCCTGTGTCCTCCAGCCATCCTTGCCCCAACTTCCTGAATCCTATCCGTAGCATCTATTCCAAGTTGGGCTTATCCTCACATCAAGGTGGCAGACAGCAGAGCCCTGGCTTAGAGCATTAAAGGCTCCAGCAATTGTTTCCTTCACTGAGTTGTCAGAAAGGCAATCCTGCCTACATCCTATGCCTCTCACATTCCATGATGCATTTGAGACAATTTGCTACAAGGCTTCAGATTCCAATTTTGCAGAACAGTCAGAGATCACTTAACTGCATTTTGCCTGTTTACAAGAACTGATGATGCCTGCTTCACCAAATGGCTCTTTAAGGAAATTCAAACAAAAAGCCATGTTTTTTTATTTGCTGTTTTTCTTTTTCAGAAACTTCTCAGGGAAAGGCAACAAATGTACATGCAAGAATCCCTACGAGCCTTTAGCTAGTTAGAAGGATGGGGAGTTGGGGCTGGGCACCTAAGAGTCAGCAGTGCTGAAAGGCAAGGACCCTGACAAATGACAGCGTCTGAATCTTAATGCCATCCTTTGGCAGGCAGCTGTTGTTAAGCTGGTCATGCCCACTCCAATCTGGAAGGATCTTTTGAAACAGCTATTTTAAAAAAGGAACTTTCATATGAAAGTGCAAAGAGTATATGGGGTGTGTTTCTTTTCCATCAAGACAGGGTTTTCTCCATTTGATAGCTAGTACTTTCCGGGCAGGTCCTCCAAACCTGTCTGGGCTAAATAAGCCATGTCTTTGGGTCGTCTTCTTCTCAAATGTCTCCTTTCGGCACTTGGGCTGTTGAGGTGACCTCTGTCTTCCCATGGATACAGCTGCTGCATGGACAGTGTCATGTACATAGGATCTGTCTCATGATGGCATTCGTGACAATGCTGATCTTTCTGTGGGTGGTAGTGGATGTATGTTGTATATAGTACTGCAATAATGTTGATTAACAAAGCACTGCAAACTCAAGTGGCTTAAGATAACAGTCATGTCAGCTTAACAAAATGGATAACCTCAATGTTGAGAATCATCTTTTACTCAGTGAACATAGGAGACAGTTCTCAGATACTCCTGAGGCACTGTTTTGAAGAGGTAAGGGAGGAACCAGGATATATAGGAGTTAAAAAAAACACAGGTAGGAAAATCAAAAGATGACTGCAAATTAAAGAAAACTCTAGACAACTAAGTTAATGAACTTAGCTCTTTTCTGGTTGGGAAGATACAAGAGTCCAGGCTAATTGATAGCATTCCTTTGATGTGTACCTCAGTTGTCTAGGCCCAATATCCTGTTCTTTTCCATCCTGAATTCCCCCAGGGTGTACCTTGGTTGGGGGTGTGGCTACAGTGGCTTATGACCTGATGGCTGTAACATCCTTTGTTTACTGATCCTGCAGGTGGCATTCTTTGCCCACAGGTGTTGATTCTTGCTTACCTGTCAAGGGTTGCCTGACGTCTGACTGTCCTGGGCTGGGCTCCTGGGAGACTCTGCTTCAGGGTGCAGCTCAAGCTGGTCTGTGTTTCTTACCAGGGTCATTCCACGTGTGTTCATTCCAGATCCCAGATTCTACAGAGCAGCAGCTTCCTCGGGAAGAGTGGCAGTTCTTTTCACGATAATGAAAGTGTAAGAAGGTAAGCAAATTGCACTATCTTTACTGTATCAGATCTGCCTACATCCTATTGGATGAAGCAAGTTTTTGATACATGGCCACAACCTGAAATCAAAGGATGGGGAGGAATTATATGCCATCATGAGAAAAAGTGAATCATTTTGGCAAGCCTAATATTAGTCAGGCAGGTACATGTATTTCTTGTGTGGGAGAGGAATAGGGAATGAATAATGGTCAGACAGCATTCTGTTCTCCCACAACCACCTACCATTCCTGGGCCATGGGCAAGGTCTCCGTTTATCCTTACATGATCAACTAAGGCTCTTTGCGTCCCTACCATGCGTCAGGCTCTGTACTAAGCACCACGGTTATATTAATGAAGACATAGAAGGAATTTGATCCTGGGATCCTGCTAGGAGACCTAACAGAGGCCTGATCTGTTTGGGAAGAAAGATTTGATCTTGAGCTTTGGAAAGGGAGTAAGCTTAAATCTTGGAGAATCAGCATTCTAGGGGTGGTAAATACAATTGATATTTCCCATTTTCCAGAGACTGAGTTCTTTCTGCTAGCCTTTTCTTTCTGGGAGACTCCAGGTAATATTTTCCTGGTCTAGAGAGAATGAATATGTGTGTCTGGGAGACACACATAATTCAGAAAAAGCTTAGCATAAGTGAGTCAGGGAGATCTTCTGTATTAGATAAGGATCTCTGAAACCAGGGTCTTGTCTGATCCAGGCATCTGCTGCCAGGATCCTGGGGCCACCAGAGAGGTGGCTGCTGTCTCTCAGATATCTAGGACTTGGTTGGCTTCAATCCAGTGGTATGTGACTTGAACAGAAGCTTCCAGAACTCATGGAAACAGTAGACACATGGTTAGATGGTGGCAAGGCAAAGCCTTGTGTCAGTATTTTCTGCAGTTGTGGCTGGTTGATACTTGCATGATTTTTCTCTGACCATGACTGATGCTCAAAGGTGTCTTTAAATTGGTTCAGTAAATGTTTTTAGGGGCCATTCTGATTGCATTTCACACACAAAAAATACCTAGACAAATGTTTCATCCACTTGCATCAGTGGGGCATCAAGTTCACAGACCTTTTTAAAGGAGAAAAGCTCTCCTAGAGAATCGAGATTGGAAAACAAAGTAATGAATGAGCTGGAAAGGAAGCTTTTGTTAAGTCTCTCAGTGAAGGATTGAGTAAAGCTTGGTGAATATGCCAGGATGGCACAAGTCATCAACAAAAATACAGTACACAAGCATGATTGAAGCAGCATTGGTTCTTGCTGATTGAACAGTACTGATTAGACAGTCAACTAATTTTCAGTTTCGCTGGATTTGGCCCTAGAAGGTTCAGTATTAGCAGCTAACTTTTTTGAACCCTTGAGGTCTCTTATGTTTGAATCCATAGATAAAGTGAATAAGAGGAACATATCATGATCACCTCATATGTCATTTATCAGCCACTGCAGTGAAGTAAAAGCTTTCTCACCGTGATAGTGACTTTCAGAGCTATGCCTGTACAGTTTTCTCCTTAAAGAGTTTTCTGAAGCACACATTCAGTGGCCATTTCTGAAATTGACCATCTAAGGTTTCTGTAGAGTTGGGGTCAGCAAGCTACAGCCTGAGAGCTGAATCTGTCCTGCCGACCTGTTACTGTAAACAGAATTCTGCAGGACCACAGCGCTGCTCCTTCATTCACATACTGTCCGTGGCTGTTTCTCTGCTCCAACAGCAGAGTTGAGTAGCTGCTACAGAGGGTTTATAGCCCACAGAGCCTGGTATATTTATTATCTGACCATTTACAGAAAAAGCTTTGCGACTCTTACTGTACTAGACTTGGCTAAATGACATGCACGTAACTTGAGGGGGTAGGGCAGGAACTCTTCCTGTTGTGATAGGATCCTTTCTGGAGTCTGAGTCTGGAGACCCCAGGTGTGGATGGGGCTTCATGGACCCAAGGATGTCACCAGGACTCATTCTCAAACTCTTGGCTCTGCTTTATTCTTCTTTTTTAAAAATATATTTTAAAATTTATTTATTTGGCTGTACCAGGTCTTCATTGTGGCATGCAAACTCTTAGTTGTTGCATGTGGGATCTAGTTCCTGGACCAGGGATCAAACCCAGGCCTCCTGTATTGGGAGCGTAGAGTCTTCGCCACTGGACCATGAGGGAAGTCCCCGTTATCCTTCATTCTCAGGGAGTCTTTCTTTAAGTGGTATAAAAGATAGCCAGCAGTAGATCTGGGCTTACACAGTGCTCAGTTTTTATAACTGCTATTATACAGAAATTCTTTCTCCCAGCATCTATTGTAACTCACACCCCAATTCCACAGGGCTCTGACTGAGCTGGGTGCTCAATCTGGACCTGTGTCTAAGCTCAGGCAGACAGAAGACTGTACAGAGTGATCATTTGTGTTTTAGACCCGACTTCTACTCAGAGAGTGGGGAAACAAGGGACATGCATTTGCAGCCCTAACATAGCTGGGGAAGGAGGGGTATCCCACAGGAATCAAAGGGAAACAGAATTGATGGGAAGTTTGGAGACAGCCTAGAACCTAAGAATTCTTGAGAGGCTTGTGTTTGTCATATTTTTCCTCACACTGTGATTTCTTCCAGCTGCTGAATTTTCTACCTCTGCAACTTGTCTTGCACCTCTTATCACTCATCTTCTTCAATGACTGCTTGGTCTGTGTTGCTCAGACTGTCTGTTCTTTCATTCCCTCCAGGTTCTATAAAAGAAGGCTTTTGTGTGGTGCAGACTTTACCATAGGCATGCAGTATTTGAGGATAAAAATAACTCAGTACAATACAGCTGAGACAACTTATGATTTAATATCACTCATTATTCCCAAGAAAGCGTAACCAGTCCTCACCATAGTAAGAAATTGTTTCTAACCCTGTACTCCTCTAATGCCCCAGCTTTCCACAATATTCTTGGTCAGTTCTTCCTCTGAAGACTGTTCTTCTAACTGAACTCCAGACTCCAGCATTTCAAAGTTTACAACATATTTTGCTCAAAAGGGTTTTACTTTGTCTATCCTGCCTCAAACTCCAATACTTTGGCCACCTCATGCGAAGAGTTGACTCATTGGAAAAGACCCTGATGCTGGGAGGGATTGGAGGCAGGAGGAGAAGGGGATGACAGAGGATGAGATGGCTGGATGGCATCACCGACTCGATGGGCATGGGTTTGAGTAAACTGCGGGAGTTGGTGATGGACAGGGAGGCCTGGCGTGCTGCGGTTCATGGGGTCGCAGAGTTGGACATGAATGAGCGACTGAACTGAACTGATCCTGCCTCAAGATAGTCTCCAGAACAATTTGTACCCCACATATTTGTTTAGGGTCTGTGAGAAGCAGAATGGATCCTTCCAAGATCATTGACCTTGCGGTGATAGCAAGTGTGCCATTGTCGCAGTGGCTGAGGTGGCGAGGGGGTGGGGGGAGGAGGAAGGGGACTGGGGAGAATTTTATTTGCTTTTCACATGCGTGTTATTCTTTACATTTAGCAATTACAGTCTTCACAAGTGGTTTTTTGTAAAGAAAGCTTGACTACATTATCAGTAAAAAGTGTATAAGGCTCATGTGGCCAAAACATGTGCCTATTTTTGGCAATGAGAATATGTCTTAGGCAGTCACAGGTCCAAGAAGGTGGAGAAGATCTGAATCTAACTGACCATCCAGAGAAGTGTAAGAGGAACACATTCCAGATCAACCAAAACCAGGAATCCTGCAGAATAAGAAAAATATTTGTGGAAAAATATTTGTGGCTTTGGAACTTTCATGGATGCTTGTTACACATTATTGCGTAGTAGCTGACTGATACATTGAAGCTTAGGGTCAAAGCCAGTCTGTCCACAGCCCTTGCTTTTTGCTGTACCAAGACACTTATGTTTGTCTTAGCATATTGATGTCTTTTTTTCTCTTCCTTCTATTAAACCATAAGTTCCGAAAAGGACAGAAAACTCATTTCTGCCATCTCCCCCGCCCCCGAGCATAAATCTCTGTACCTTATTGCTGTTCTAGACAGGTTTTGGATAAATGGTAAATTTGAGCCTCGTGGTGGTGATGGCCTCAGATGGAAATTATGTCCTAATTACCTGCTGGTAAATAAAATCGCTGATCTCAGAGAGAACCAGATGAGATTTAGAAATGGATTGGCAGAAACTCATCTCCCCGATAATAACAGAGGTTAGACCTGGCAGCAGGAATAGCGAGGTGAAACACAGTAATGTTCATGTAACATTAATGGTCTCACCATTATTTCACCTAAGTGCATGGCGAAAGGTATTTTGGGATTCATCTGAAAGGATTTGTGATTAGAGTAAGTGACTGTATACAAATGAAAATAGTTTACAGATACTGTTCTATGCTTTCCCCAAGAAAACCATTCTGTCTACTGAGAAAATTGAGGAGTCTTCTTTTCTATGATTTAAATAAGTCCCTTCATTTCCTGGTTTTAGTCAAATTGATTTCCTTAAAATGGCCAAAAGCATGACATACTGGTATGTAATATGCTGTCACACCTGTGTTTTATGATTTCTGATAGGACTTAACTGTTCTAACAAAAATGTATATCAAGTATAAAAAATGGAAAGACAACACAAAGGAACACTATGGTGCTTTGCTTGTTCTTAGAGTGACAAAGTACTTAGCAAATCAAGGCAAAAATATTACAGGTCAAAGATACACAGGGTGAGTGGCTAAAAAAAATCAACTTACCCAGAATGTGGTGTGCTGATTCTTAGTTTGATCCTGAAATAACTGGCTGTTTTTAGGCAAATGGTAGTAAAAATAGGAAAGGCTATCACAGACAAAAAGGCTTAAAATAGGACTGTGATCATCTCTTGTCTTATGATTCCAAGGAGAACAGATACAGAACTCTCCAGTATTTTCAAATCATCTCTGCCTTGGCAAAACAGAGACCTGGCAGGACCTCAGAAAAGAGAGAGGATGAGAAAGTTTTAGCATCTAAGTTAAATAGGTAATTGAATGTGTTTTAGTTATGCCTAGGCTCCTTTTGAATGAAAATGTTCACAGTGACTTCCACTTGCAAGAGAACAGGAATGGGGTTTAAAAATTTTCACCGTGACCCTTTATGTGATGTAAAGTCCTCTTAATTCCCTCAAAACCTTCAGGGGTAGAGTCTGGTTCAAGGTATGAGTTTCTGAGCTAGAGACTGAAGGCATTCAAAAATGTCTCCTAGAATGTTAGAACATCTCAGTGCTGGTCAGCTGGTCTACCTTCATGTGGTACTGCAAGATAATTTATCCAGTGATTTCATGAGAGTTCAGCTTCCAACCTCTGACCTTGCAGAGCCTGAAGTCCACTCCTTTTGCTGACTCATGGGGATGTTAATCACCGAGGTACTGAGACTTTAAAATATTTCTGCAAATGTCCAGATTTAGATGGGGAATTGGAGCAGTAGAGGATATTTGTGTTTGCCTAAGCCAACACATCTTAAAATCTCTGATCAATCATTCACGTCATTCTTTCAGCAAATACTTATTGTCTGCTGAATGCTGGCCACCCAGGAGATCATGCTAGAGGCGGTGAAGTTACGGTAAATAAAACAGACTGCCCTGTGTCCTTGGGAAACTTACAATCTAGGAGATAAGTCAATACATGAAATAATTTCTGATGGTGGAAAGACAGTACAAATTATTTAAAACAGGATTATAAAAATGATCAGAGGTGCTACCTGTGATTCTTCACATGTTCCAGTTCCATTTATCTCTGAAGAACAGCTCTAACTATTAGGTTTTTCTTTCTTTCTTTCTTTCTTTCTTTTTTTTTGCTGTACCCTGTAGTATGCTGAAATTCAGTTCTCCAATCAGGGACTGGGCCCATGCCCCCTGTATCGAGAGCGCAGAGTCTTAACCACTGGGACATTAGGGAAGTCCCTGTAACTGTCAGTTTGATTAGGAGCAGGGCATCACTTCCTTTGTTTGTGGTTTCTGTTGTTTACAGTCCGAGTTCTGACTCATGAACTTCATGACTAATGAAGTCTCGATTTGTTAGTCTGGTATTGGAGACCACTGTCAGTCTGGTCCCACTTGGCATTTGCAGCCCTAATTCTCCCTGTACCCCAATTCTCACTGCATCCCAAAACACCTTCCACTCTGCTTGCATCCATCTCTGACAGTGCGAGTCCCCTTGCATTATACAAGAGGACAGAGAAGGTGCTGGAACTTCCTGCCTAGACGGGGCCTTTAGTGCTGCCCATTGTCTAGAATTACCCCTGTCCCAACTTGCTGGCCAGTATGTCAACCTATCAAATATGAGTGGTGTTCATGTCCCCATTCACATCTTCCCTCTTCAAGGAACATTTCCAGTGCTTCAGCTAAAGCGAATCTTCTCATTGAACATCGAGCCTCTGTCAAAGCGTTCAATAAAATTTGCCTTGCAATATAATTACTTACATTATGGGTCTAATTGCACCTCTAGCATATGAATCTCTGAAGAATGGAATCTGCATTTAAAAACTTTTAACTTTGTTCTGTCTTCATTGCTTGGCAACAGAAATTGAATTAGCATCTCTAGAAGGTATAACCATGCTGTAAAGAGTTCAGGGTAATAGAAACGAGAGGAAGCATATTTTGTGTGTTTTCTTGCATAATGCTTGAGATAGAACACACAGTCCTTGTATGGGCTAACATAGCATTAACTTCTCTAAGAGCTATTCATCCTCGGGTCTCATAGAGTCAAAAACTACTGAAGTGACTTAGCACACATACACTCATCCCATACCCTTATAATCCTTGTCCTTCTGTCCTTCTCTACCCTGAACTATCACAGCCACCATCACCCCTGCAGATAATGCCTCCATCCAGCTCCCAATGCTGGGAACGTCCATGCCTGAGGCCCGATGTCCCCAAAGAATACCATTGTTCCCTGCTTTCCCAGATTTCTTGTGCTATACTAGGGACGGGTTCTCAGAATGTGACTTAAGCTTGCACGTATGTCAGACCAGTTGGGTGAGTGAAGGGCTTGATTAAATTTAATTTCACAAAGTGAAGAAATTTGCCACATCTTGCCATTTAGCATTTTAGGGTCATTGGTGCCTCTTTGATCCTATACCAGGGTGGCCGATTCAGAGACATTTGCTATTTTTTCTCTTAAGTTAAAAAATTTTTGTCTGTGCTATGTGACTTGCAGGATCTTAGTTCCCTGAGCAGGGATTGAACTCCTGCCCCCTGCAGGGGAAGCACAGAGTTTTTTAACCGCTGGACCACCAGGAAAGTCCCACCAGGAAAGTCCCACCCTTTTTTTGTTTTTGACCACTCGGGCTTCCAGGGCACCTTCCCTCCTGATCCAAGCTTGTTTAGGTAAAAAACAAAACAAAACAAAAAAAACAGACTCCTAAGCCGGAATTGAGGGCAGGAGTTTCCCTGGACGGTGTCACCTTGGGCAAGGTTTCCCTGGGGATTGAGAGCATTGAACCTGAAAAGGGGGATGGTGGCTGGGGGCTATCTGGGCAGGGCAGTGCTGCACCCGCTAGAGCTCCCGGCAGCCCGGATCTGAGTTCTCTCATCAAAGAAATGAAAGACCCTCAGACTGTTGGGCCCCCTTTGCCAGATCCTTCAGAAAGGCCCGAAGTGCCTGAGAATCTGTCTGCATAGCCCAAGGCAGCCCTTAACCAATGACTGACACAAACACCCAGCTTCCTTCACCCCCACGGCTATAGCTTTGCAGTGTAACCCCTGGAGTGTCCCTGTGAGACTGAGTCAAACTCCCCTCCATGGGACGGATACTTGCCCGATGACCCCCTCTTATTTGATTCCCTTACCCACATGTCCCCTTTCAGATAGTGGTTTGTTTGTTTTTTCCTCCCCTGGAAAGGCTTCATAATAACACTCTGCTGAATTCAACAGTCAGTGTTTTCAGTTCTGGGGAAATCGATCCAGGACAACCAGCTTTGTGACCTGTGTGAATGTTATTTAATCTGTCTAACCAGTTTTTGTACATTCTTCTGTGTATTCTTGCCACCTCTTCTTCAGCTCTTCTGCTTCTGTTAGGTCCTTGCTGTTTCTTTTTTTACTGTGACCATTTTTGCATGAAATGTTCCCTTGGTATCTCCAATTTTGAGAGCAAGAGCAGAAGGGGGCAACAGAGGATGAGATGATGGATGGTACCGCTGACTCAATGAGTTAGAGCAAATCAGGGAGATAGTGAAAGACAGGGAAGCCTGGAGTGCAGTGGTCCATGGGGGTCACAAAAAGTCAGATATCACTGAGCACCTGAACAGTAGTGAGAGCAACAAGCTTCCGTTTCCTCACCTGCAAAATGAGCCTCACAGTAGCAGTGAGTTTGTTGGGTGGTTGTGACAGCTGTGAGACCATGCCCAGGACAAAGTTAAGTCTGGGATAAAGAAAGCCATTATTAACACAAGAGTGGCAGTCTGTGGTCTTGGCTAGAAGAGCCATTGTAACTGAGAAGTGTGAGCTTTGAATTCTCTACAGTTGAAAGTCTTCCTATACCTGAGGTCTTCTACCTTGTTGAGTTTTACTCAAAAGTATCAACTGCACTCCCCCCCCCCCCCCCCCCCTCGCCCCCCAGTGTGAAAGAAGGAAATTGCTGAAGGAAAGATCCTGACTGTTCTTTTGAGCTTCTGTAGATTGCATTTCCTGTGTCAACTAAAAAATTATTCACAGCCTCAGAGCTGAGAGAGTTTTATTTGGCAGGAATTTTTAGGACTTGGAAACTGGGAGGCAACATCTCAAGTAACCCTGAGAGAATTGCTACCAGGAGGCAAAGGGGGTTGCCAGGTTTTATAGAAGCTTTTCAACAAAGGGCAGCTAGTCTGAACATCAAAACAGTATTGATAAAAAAAAAAAAAAAAAAACCCAAAACAGCTATCTCAAGGAATTTAGTGCTTTTCTTTGTCTGGGAAGATATGAGTCTGGGCTCAGTGAAATTGTTCTTTTGATATGCACCTCGGCTCTCTGGGGTCAGCATCCTGAGTTTCCTCAGGGCTCAGCCAGCCTGGGGAGTGGCTGCAGTGGCTGATTGTGACATCCTTTGTTTACCTGCTGGTAGGCAGGTATTCTTTCTTTCCTGAGTTTCCCCGGGGCTGATGTTGGAGGGCTGCAGTCGCTGATGACTATGACATCCTTTGTTTACTGATATGGCAGGAAATTTCTTACCTGATAGCCTCTCTTTATAAAGAACCTCTTGAACTAATTAAGCTAATTGAAGATGAAACTGGCTCATTTTTACAGGCTGCTCAAGCAGAAGTGCCTGACACTTAAGAATGTGAATTTCAGTAAATTTTTAAACTACATTTTTCACTGGGGATCTTGGTGATCCGGGTCTTCACTTGGAATCCCTGGGGAAAAGCAGAAGGGCTCATCATCCCTGGGGTCACCTGTGCCCTGGGTCCCGCTCTCCCGTCCTGTCCTGTTGCCAGGGCGGGTTGCTCTGCCACCGTGGCTGGTGTGGTGACCACAAACCACTCAGCTGTCCTGTAGGGGCTGATGGCTTTGCGGGACCACCTTGGTCGCACTCCTGTCTCAGCTGCCTGGAGTGAGGCTGGCATGTTGTGAATTTGTGGGGGTGGCTTTGCTTAGTGGCTGCCTGAAGAGCTGTGTTAAAAGGTATTCTGAGCTCTTCTTTGGCCACAATGAAAAAGAGAGCAGAGATGTTTGTAACATCTGTTGTGGATATTTAGTAGGAGATGATAACCTGTGTTTTCCAGACTGGCATAGGGTTCTCTGTTTCCTAGTATCTAGAGACACTAGGTTTTCTATGGATAATAAAATTCCCTTCTTATTTTTTTAGATACTATATATTATATAGTTGATTTTATTATAACTTGGAATATATTCAAATATATTCATATATGTAATTATAATATATAAATATATATAATACAAAATGTAAAAATATATAATAACATACATAGGAATGTATCCCAAAATTTTTATACATACATATGTGTGTGTATATATACATATATATATATATATAGAGAGAGAGAGAGAGAGAGAGAGAGATACGAATCCCAAAAGAGCAGGAATATGACTAATAGTATCCACACTCTTTGACCTTCTTCTAAACCCTCATTCTCAAATGAATTCAGTTATCAGCCCAAATTACCTTTGCTGACAAATTGTGTTACCTTTGACAACTTATTCAGTTTTCCTGTGACTCAGTTTCCTCATCTGCTAAGTGGATGGGAGGGTCTGCCTTCTAGGGTTGCCATGGGAAGTAAACGAGTGCTCCGTTTGTGGTACTCAGGGCAGTGCCTGGTACGTAAGTATTAGTTCTTACAATGTTAAAATTACATTATGGTGTATCAAGCACCCACTGTTTGCCACCAGCCAATGTTCTGTGGAGGCTGCTCTTTGATCTCCCAGGCTATTCACTTAGCTCCCATTTCAGTCCAGAGGAAGAGACAGTAATTTCCATCTTTATGTCAGCACTGTTGCTATTCTGGTGAAATTTCCAGGACACGGAAGCCCCAGAGAGAAGGCTTCTTTAATAATGCTTCTTTAATACTATTCTTTAATAATAACCCAGGGAAAGAATATACATGACCAAAAAAAAAAAAAAACAACAACAACTGTGTCTTTTCCTGTGAGATCTGGAAGCTGAAATGAAAACTTTACATCTTTTTGCCTCTTTACTGTAATGTTGATGGGATTTAGCTATTAAAAATAACCCTTTACATAGCTTAGCTCGTTGGGTTTTCTCATTTTTAGACATAGAGATCGTTGTCAGTTAGCTTTGCCTTTGCAAAGTATGGTGGGCTTATAGAAAGAACCAGGATTTTGGTGTCAGAGTTGGGTTTGAATCCCAGCCCCTCCGGTGTGCTGTCTCAGACTGTAGGCAAAGTGACTGGACCTCAGGAAGCCTCCTGTCCTTAGCTGTAGATTGGAGGATTAGCCAGCCTCTGCTGTTTTTCAGCCCTCTGCAAACTAGTGCTTAGGGCCCACTGCTTAGTGAGGATTGTACTTTACAACGAGGGTCCTGAGATGCTTTATACTTCTCAGATGCCTTCTGAATCTTCAGAGTGGAAATTAAATTACATTTAGTGATCTCAAATGTAATGTATTATACTTTAAACCTTTGCACATCACTATACCTATGTAGGCTGATCTGATACTTTGTTCAGGTTATGGGGTCATTCCCAGCCCAGGGAGGGTGACCATAGCCTATGCTGGTTGGCTGCTGGATATCAGAATTCTTTTTCTATAGAACCATGGTGAGGCCTGGATTAGTGGCCCAGAATAGCTCACAAACACCCACTCAACACATAAGGTCTTTGGAATGTATAGTGTAAAATTTACCTGCATTTGGGCTTATATAGTTGTCGGTGTACTTGAGTTAAATTCTGGCTATGTCACTTGCTAACTTCGGAATCTCAGCTTCTCTAAGCCTCCGTTTCCTCTGCAAAATCAGAATGAAAATGGTTTTCTTCATGGGATAGTTGGAGAGGGGAAGTGATGTCTGGCCCACAGTAAATATTCAATCATTTGTGCTTGGGCCGGCTCTTCTATTAATTGTTGTTATGTATATTTGGACCAAACTTACCAGCACTTTTTGGGAAAATGTATAAGAAGAGTTTCAGCTCCAGATTTCAGGAACAGACCTTCCTGCCCTGTGTTGTCCTGGAACCAGTGTTCTCCAGATCCTAGTCTTGGATGGTGTCTCCCACTGTCTGGGGGAAGTGTCCCAGGGGTGTCAGTCTTGGAGAGTAAAAGATCAGGGTGGGAACTTCAGGATGTAGAAGTCATAGGTGGCCTGACCAGGTAGGGAGTCTCATTGGGCTGAATCCCAGTGTTACCTCCATCACTGCCTTTCTCCTTCACCAGCCAGGACTCTGGTTGGTCTCCTCCCTGGCCCTCCGTGAGGATTCGTCTCCAGTGGAGTCCCAGAAAGGGAACCTCAGGCTTTCCTCCTGCTCTCTAGTTCCTTACGCCATCACTAGGCTCACTCAAGCTTTTCTTAAATGGTTTTATTTTATACTGAAATATTTTTATGTAATGTCACTTATATGTGGCATCTTAAAAAATGATGCAAATGAACTTATTTACACAACCGAAATAATATTCACAGACATTTAAAACAGATTTGTGGTTACTAGAGGGGAAAGAGAGGGAGAAGGGGAGAAAAAGTAGGAGATTGGGATTAATATATACACACTGCTATATATAAAACCACAAGGACCTTCTATGTGGCACAGATAACTATGTTCCATATCTGGTAATAACCTATAATGGAAAAGAATCTGAAAAAGAATAGATGGCTAACTGAATCACTTTGTTGTATACGTGAAACTAACACAGTATTGTATATCAGCAAGTCTTCAATTTAAAAGTTTTTTAAAGTTTATCTCAAAATTTACATACGGTAAAGTTCACTCTTAGTGCACAGTTTTATGTGCTTTGACAAATGCTTAGAGTCTTGTAACCATCACCAAACTCAAAGTATGGATCATCACAGACTTCCCTTTTGAAGTTCCCTTGGTGTTTTACACTCCTGATGAAAAACAAAATGTCATTCAAAGAGTGGCAAATATTTTTCTTTTTTTGCAACTTGCCCCATATTCATTCCTCACATAGAGTCATTTGAGGAAGATGGAGTCCCCTCTATGAGGCTGATGGACCACATAGGACTGTCCTCTGGGAGCCCATTGCTTTCTAGGCTCTCCAAGATCTCTCATGGGAACCAGTGCAGGGGTGAGTGTTCTGAAGCAAACACTTCCTGATGCAGGGGTCCAGGCTCAATTACAGAGACCCCTGGGGCCTAGATTAAGGGAGCCAGGGTGCCAAAGGACAGCTCTAAGAATTCTGCCCCTGCTGCCTCACCACACATCTGCCTGCCACAAAAAACCCTGCTGGATTGTAGTGTAATGAGCTGCAAAGCAAAGACTGGCTCAGAGCAAAGGGTGTTGCAGAAACCAGTACTCGAGAAACCAAGCACCACACTCAGAGAGTTGGAGAACTCAGGTTTATTATGCTGGCAGGCCCAGAGGAGTTAACAGTCCAAGCTCTGAGCCCCGAACAAAGGGATTACAGAGTTTTTATAGACAGACTGTAGTGGGCAACACTAGCTGTTAATAGGCTGGTTTAAACTAAAGGGTTTTGTGTGTGCAGGAACAGTGGTCAAGATGGGGAGGGGGATGCCTGACCTGGACAGGCATGATTAAGCAGATTTGCAGGGGCTGGGCAATTGCAAAGAGCAGGACGAGGGGGAGTGAGATAAACTCCAGTTCCTAGTATTGCAAGTCCCCACTTTCTGAGACTACGTGGCCTACGTGATCCAGACTTTGCAAGGGGCAAGGTGAGTTACAGAGGTAGAAGGAGGTGAAATTTTAACTTTTCCTCTTCAAGGGCAAAGGAGTAAGCTGGGAAGAGGGAGTAGGATGGGAGAGGAATATTAGGTGACTGAACAGGAGAGCTGAGAGAAGCTCCAAGGTTGTTTCCTGAAAGGTTTCCATCGGGGCTCTGCCTGCGTGTTGTCATCTTCATGTAAATGAGAAGGTGTGGCTCTCTTCTGCTACAGCACCAGGCCTGTGGCTCAGTGAGGGGTCTCAGCACCCATGCACCCTGCGGCAGGCCATCTGTGGACAGGACTCAACCTGCACATAGTTTGGGCGAGAACATGCGTTGCACTTTCACACAAATCGGGCATTGGTGTTCACTGAATCCTTCCCCAGTTATCCAGGACAGCAGAGATGCTGCTGAATTAAACACGATTTATGGAAAACGTACTGACTTCAGTCATCAGATTTTCTGCCAGAAATATTAAACATGGAGGCAAAAATTTTCCATTAGGACCCTGGCCGTCTCTGTGTCTTGATGTTATTACAGAACCTGAAACCTGTGGTGAAGGTTCCTTGGACTTGAGGTGCCAGCAGCAATTTCCCTGCCTTTGGGTATCACATTTCAGTAAAAATTCTCAATTGTCAGAATACATATTACTCTCTAAATAAAATTTTACATGAGAGAATGGGAGGCATGTTGCTTTTGAGTTATGGGATGTCATGACTGACAGGGCTGCTGCTGTCTTGAATGGGTAGCTGATGAGAAATCAGAAGGGAGCTGGGAGTATCTCTCTGGGTGTGGGATTTGAGATTTGTGTGTGGCAGTGTGGAATTTTCCTCACCTAGCACAAAATCACAGCCTGGATCAGAGTTCTGTGTATAAAGTCATCTCCAGCGTGGGTCTGGGTGCAGCATCTCATTGTCTGGGAATATGGACTAGTGTTTTATTTATTTGCATGGAAACCTTGAAAGAATTTTAAGTTTTTTTTTTTAATGGTCATATAATTTTATTCTATTTCTAAATCTTTAAAAATTTTTATACAATTTTAAAAAGTGACCCTCCATTTACAGTTATTAAGTACTCCCCATGTTGTACCATTTATCCTTTTAGTTTATTTTATTTCTAATACTTTGTACCTCTTAATCTTCTTCCCCTGAATTCCCTTTCCCTGTTCCCTCTCCTCACTGATAGCCACTCATTTGTTCTCTGTATTTGGGAATCGGTGTCCTTTTTGTTATAGTCCCCAGTATGTCATATTTTGTAGATTCCACATAAAAGTGCTATCATACAGTATTTATCTGACTTTATTTCGGTCAGCATAAAACCCTCCAGGTTCACTCATGTTGTTACAAATGGCAGATATTTTGGACCGAGGAGCCTTATAGGCTACAGTCCATAGGGTCACAAAGAGTTGGACATGACTGAAGTGACTTAGCACAGCACAGTACATATATACCAATGGAATATATATATATATATCAATGGGATATATATTATATATAATATATATATATACACACATCACATCTTCTTTATCTAACCATCTGTTGATGGACACTTAAATTGCTAAGTTTTTTTAAAAGGTGATGAATTCTTTTTTTTTTTTATATTCTGTAACAGCTAAATATTGGGGTACATAACAGTTTTTCCATACCTAAATCTACTGGATGGATAAATTGAGTATGTGGAAATAACATATAAAATATTTTTATAAGTTTTCTATAGCAACGCTAGTTCTTCAGCCCTCTTTTGGTGGATAGTGTAACTTAGAGGAAAGAGACCACACTTTGGACTTGGATTCATATCTGTCTCTTTTCTGCTGCTTCTTATTTGTTCAATCTTAGGAAAAGAAAAAAATTATAAGTCTGTTTTCTCTTGTTCCATCAAAGTTTACAGGGCCTGTGGGATGAATGATCCTTTTGTCAGATAAAACCGAGTAGAATAATAACCCCTCTCAGTTAACATCAGACTTGGGGGTTGGCTATGGGCATATTAGCCAGGGTATCCTAGGTCATGCTGCTGTAACAAACACCTCATGGTCTCTGGGAGTAGGACAACAGAAACCCATTTTCTCATTCAAGTCCTCTGGGAGTCCTGGTAGCATCCCAAGTGGTTTTCTACTTTCTGTCATCCAGGTTGCCTTCCATTTCAACATGAGTCCTCCTCCCTGATCACTGCCACAAGGAAAGAGCGCTAGAACATTCCACACCATCAAATAAGTGCTCCAGCGTGAAAGTGACACATGCTGCTGCTTCTCACAACCCCTTGGCTGTCTATGGTCACATGGCCCTTCACACATGCAGGGTGGGAGTCAGGGAAGTGTAATCCTCATGTCCACCTAGGAGGAGAGAAAAAGTAGATATACAAGGACATTAGATGCCTCTATCACGGTGCGAGAAGTAGATTTTAAACTAAATGCATTAAATATGGAGGTCTCCAGAGAACCAAATGGCTGATATTTTCCAGAAAAATACTGGCTTGTTGGTAATGGGATCTGATTTCCATAATTCCAGAATGTTCTGTAAACTCATGAGATAAGAGTTGAGTTCTATGCTTTTATGAACCTGAGTTTTCACTTGTATATTAAACTTACATTTTTTTGCCATTTCTTTGTGGCAAGTAGGAAAAAAGCGCCATAGCTGTGTCTTTAAAGAAGTTATTTAACTTTTCTCGGGGGTCGTAGAGTGAGATAGCAAGATTAGACTCTTCTGTGTCCCTTTGCCACTCTGTTGTCAGTCCTATAGATTTTCATGGTCACTGTTAGGCGTCCTGAGAGAGAGCGCCCTTCTGAATATACAGGGGGAGGGCAAGTGCTCGTGTGGATGTGGCCTTTGGTTTGTGTGTAGCAGACGGAGCGGCTGCATGTGGATAGTGCTGTTTCCATTCTCTGAGGCAATATGTCAGGTTATGTCCCCAGGCATCGGCGAGTTTGTATTTCCAATGAACTGAGGTGGTTCCTTCCTGCCATGTGTCCAACCAGTCACACCACGACTATGGCTTTTTCTGCCTGATGTCTTAAGCCAGCGAGAAAGGTAAATAATATTTAAGGAACTTGTAAGCCAAGTGTGTAACCATTTTGCACAATTCATGGTTTTATTTAATGAGTTTCAGTACCACAGGATGAGAGTTGTTCCCAAAGGGCCTCAATCAACTAGACTGTTGAACAGAAATGCAGAATGTAAATTGGGCTTTAACTAAAATCATACTGCTATTACTTTTTATGGAAGCCATAATTTCTGGTTGAGAGCAGGCACACAGAAAACCGTTATTATGGAAATGCCTTCCGGGATTTGACCAACTGCATTTGGAGCGGGAATGAAATACTTGGTGGCTTGATTTGTGTGCCACTTCTGGTTGTGTGGAGCTAAATATGTGTCACATGGCTCTTCATAATGCTGCTTTCATGCCTCTGTAGGTTTCACACACTACCTTTTAGATCCAGTATCTTCATAATTATTTATAATTTTAAAGCCAGAGGGAAGGTGTGTTTTCTTTCAGTTCCACCCTCAGGGAAGATTTTTCCTTGAGGATGATGGTAACATGGATAAAAAGAAGACAAACCATATGATGTTTTCCCCTTGGTAACTGAATATAAACAATTACTCAAAAAGGAATTTCTCTCTTCCTTTGTACAGTCTCTGGGGCTGCTCTGGACTTGGGAATTCAGAGTGAGGTTGGTAACTGAGTCAGCATTTGCACAACTGATTTCAAATATTATTTGCACATTGCTGATTCCAAAATTACAAAGCTGCAGGTATGGATTTTTCTGTATCTGCTGGACATCTTCATCTGAGGGTCTCAGACATAGTCTGTGCTGGACCAAGCTAAGGAGACTGTTTTCTATCGTATAGGTACTAGTTCTCCTTTGGCAGAAATAGTCAGCATTTCTTCAGGGCAACATCCCTTCATAGTCATTCTTTTACAAGGCTTTGAGTGTAGTGTACTGGAGAAGGAAATGGCAACCCACTCCGGTATTCTTGCCTGGGAAATCCCATGGACAGAGGGGCCTGGTGGGCTATGGTCCATGGTGTTCCAAAGAGTTAGATGTGACAGCAATTAAATTGGAGAAGGAAATAGCAGCCCACTCCAGGATTCTTGCCTGGAGAATCACATGGACAGAGGAACTTGGTGGGCTGCTGTCCATAGGGTTGCACAGAGTTGGACATGACTGAAGCGACTTAGCATGCATGCATGCATGAGGGTAGTATACACTTAACTAATTCTTGCCAACTGGCAAACAGTGTTGGTGACAGCAAGTGGTGTATACATGTGGAAGCAGGGAGCTCTTGAGAATATTCACAGTCTGTAGATTTATAATGTTTCCAGTGGCATACCTCCAATTGCCACAGTCCACTTTTAGCCAACAGCTTCTTGGCCAGTCCAGTGCCTAATAATAAGAGTAAAAGGCAGTCTGGTATGTGGTAAAGAACATGTGTTTCAGCAGCTATTTGTTCACATTCTGACTCTGCCCATTAGATTTTATTTAATGACTGACTCTCAGCTATGAAAAGAAGCTAGGAACATCCACCTAGAGAGAGCCTTGAAGTTGCTCAAGTATATAAAATGCTTAAATGATACCTGGTACTTAGTAGACACTAAATAAACAGTGACTTTGCCTGTGCTACATCAAATCTGTGTGGCTGATAAGGGATCCTCCCAGTCACTCCAAGAACTTGGGGATGATTGTGATTTTCATTTTGTAAATGAAGCCCTCATTTCAGCTGGTCGGTGGAGGGTGAAAGTAGGAACAGGATTTTTTTCTGACACCACATCCTTTGCCCCTTCTTGAGTTTTAAACTGTCAGCACTTTGTGAAAGCATCCTTATTCAATATCCAAGGCAAAATCAATTCCTGTCTTCCCCTGTTCTTGTGAAATGCTCTGTGTATACTGTTCTGGGCTTCCCTGGTAACTCAGCGGGTAAAGAATCCACCTGCAATGCAGGGGATCCTGGTTCCATTCCTGGGTTGGGAAGATCCCCTGGAGGAGGGCATAGCAACCCACTCCAGTTTTCATGCTTGGAGAATCCCCGTGGACAGAGGAGCCTGGTGAGCTATGGTCATGGGGTCGCAAAGAGTTGGACATGACTGAGAGACTAGCCACAATACATACTGTTTCTGTGATATTCACCATATTATCTTGTGATGAGTGATGAGTCTGAATTCCTCAAAGCATGTGAAATCTTGAAAGCAGGACTGATCTGATTTTTTTCGGGTGGACACTCTGTCTGTCACATAGAAAGTACTCAGTGCAGACTTGTTGAAATAGAGTAGGGATGAGTCAGAATGCAGCATAGTCAAAAGGTTCCCTTAATTAAAGAAAAAGGGACTGAGAGCATTGCTCGGCATATTATTCCGAAGCCAGCATGTGAGCTAACAAGACAGGAAGCATCCATCTGCAAGTAATGTGCACAGCCCACCCCGCTGAGAATGTTAATTATGTTTTTAAAGGGAGCCGGGGAGCCCTGGTTGCTTTTGGCACAAAGCAGTGGGGAGAGGGGCAGCCCAGGGAAGGAATGCTAAATAGTTTCTCTGATTTCACTTGCCAGCTCTCTGTGTAGCTCTGGGAAGGGAGAGGATTCCTGAAAGGTAATTGTGATGTTTATTCATCTGGAGAGAGATGTCACCCCTGTTGTTCTGATGATGCTTCCAAAGGGACCCTTCCTGTCCATGTATCATTTTTTGTACCTCTCCTGGAGACCCTGTCCAAATCCTCCCCTGGTCTAAAGCTCTGTATCCTCTGTGCCTTGGCTCTTCCCATGGCCTCTATCCCGTCTCTTATACTCACATTGATTCAACGTGTTTCCAAGGAGAATTTTAAGATGCACTGTCAACACTTTAATGAGTATAGTCTTTGGCTTAGTAATTCCACTTTGAGGAATCTCTCCTATGGAAATTCTCCTTCGAGAAAATGAAAAATATAGTACATGCACAGGCTTATGTGCAATAATAAAAATTAGAATTATTTGCAGTGCTCATCACTAAGAGATTGTTTAGATGAATCTTGACACAGCCATTTTATGTAACTGTTAAAATGAATAAGGTACATCTCTACACAGGGATATACTTGTACTGTGTTAAAAAAGGAAGTTGCAGAATAATGTGTACTGTAAGTCCTGTTTTTATGTACAGAAAAATCCAGAAGCCCATGCACCATTCATTTATTCAACAAATGTTTATCGGGTGTATACTAAGTGCCAGAGAGTGAGCAGGAAAAAAAAAAAATCTGCCACTGTGGAGCTTACATTGTCATCCAGGGAAATGAATAGTAAACGTAACCAGTAGAAATACCTAGTGTGGTAAAAGGTAGCAGCACGAGGAGAAGTAGAACTGTTGTTTAGTTGCTCAGGTGTGTCCAGTTCTTTGCAACCCCATTGACTGTAGCCCGCCAGGCTCCTCTGTCCATGGGATTCTCCAGGCAAGAATACTGCAGTGGGTTGCCATTTCCATCTCCAGGGGATCTTCCTGACCCAGGGATTGAACCACACCTCCTGCATAATCAGGTGAACACTCAATAAACATAAGAAAATAGGAAGGAGGAATTAACTGGAGCTTCACAATAGAGAGAACACCATGAATTTGCCCCACTCTTTGATTTTGTCACTGAGTAGAAAGGAATTGGGTATTTCTCAGCCCCTTTGGATCTCCCTGGGTTTGCATCTCTAATTCTAGACAGTGGGATGTTGGTACTAGTGATGGTCACCACTTTCAGGACTAGTCATATGACATCCCATGCGACCTTCTCCATGCCCTCTTACTTTACTTATCCGCATGGATGGAGGCAAGAAGCGCCAAAGTTAGAATACTGGGTAAGTGGAAAAAAACTGGATCTGCTCCTCATCCTTGCTTGGAATAAAGCCAAGCAAAAGAGCCACTTGTCCAGAAATGTCAACATTAGACTTGATCAAGAGAGAAATTCTCACTTGGTTAAGGCATGAATGTTGCAAGTTGGCTAGTTACAGCAGGTAGTATTAATTAGAATTGGCTTCAAATGCAGTTCTTCCTTTGGGGTTTGACAACATAAAATTATGCTCTTGAGCAAGAATACTGTATGTGTTATTTAGACACGAGTACAGTAGGTACAGTAACTCATTGACATTGTATTTGACAATTTGTGACACAGTCCTCCAGAGATACTTCCCAATATTGTAATAGGGATAACTCTTCCATTTCTTTCAAATCTCAAGTTCTGACATGCCTTGAGTGGTGGTTTCATTCTTCTACTCTGTATACAGTGGTTGGCCAATTCTGCAGGCTGAAGTTAGGTTCACGTTGACTTTCACAATGCCCCATGGCTCCCTAACAGCTCACCAGATCTTTAGCCTCTGTTTCCTTGACGATTTCCTCAAATGCCCTACATTTTCATACCTAGTATCATAAACAGTAGATACTGATTTTCTTAGGGTAAGTTAAGGGCTACTATTATACAACTTCTCGTCCCCCATTATGGGGAAAACCTGTGCTCTGGGAAGAAATTAAGTAGAATATGTGTCTATGATATAAGATACACCATGCATTTCAAACTTGCTTATTCAAGACAACATGACATAGTGCTCATTGGCTGAGAGCATGTAGGACATTCTTGCTTGCTAAGTTTCCATTGGCTAAGAGCATAAAGCTGGGCTCAGAGCATCAAAAGAATACATATCAGTGGTATATTGTTATGAAATGCTATGGACACAAATCATATGTATTAGGGTTTTCTAGAGAAACAGCCATGTAAGAGGAGATTTATTATAGGACTTGGCCCAGATAATTATAGATGCTAAGTCCTATAATTTGCTGTTTGAAAGCAGGAGAACCAGGAAAGGTGGTGGTATAAGTAGTCCAAGTCTGAAGGCCTGAGAACCGAGAGCGCTAGTATCTGAAGGCAGGAGCTCAAGCAAAGAGTTTCCCTCCCTCCACCTTTCTGTTCTGTTCAGAACCTCAACAGATTGGATGATGCCCGCTGGGATTTGCCAAGGCAATCTTTACTCAATCTACCAATTTAGATGCTAACCTCTTTTAGAAACACTCTCCAAGACATATCCAGAAATAATGCTTTTAACCAGCTACCTGGGAATCCCCTAGCCCCTTCAAGTTGACACATAAAATTAACCAATGAACAACATTTAGAAAATTATTTCAGAGGCAGATAAATATTAGTTGGAAATAGAAGCATGTCTGCCTAGTTTGCGTCAGCATCACAGCCAGGAAAGCTGCCCTTGACTGTGAATCTGAATTATAGTGGGTTACGTCTGGCCACGGATAAACTTGGGACAGGTCCTTAATAGTCTGAAAATGCATTGGCACTTGAAACAGGGATGCCCCATGGTGGAAAAGGCTGTCTGATTCTGGACTGATGTCTACTCCTGAAGAATTTTGTCTTTGCTTAGCCTGGGAGCCCCAATGTTATTTGGAATTTGAAGCATAAATTCTTACAAAAGTGCATGTGTATGGGCTTTGTGGCAAAGATTTCGTAAGTCAACCTACAGCTTTAATGATGGAGTCTCCTTCTTGCAGTGAGGATAAGAGAGCTGTTATAATACATATACTTTGAATTGTATGGGAGTTGTGGATGAATTCTGTTGATCATGGCTATTAGCAGACAGAAGGCAGACTTCTGAGCCTGCCACCTTGCTGGATTTAACTGTTGCCGCATGCACTGTTCAGAAATTCTGAAGAGATCTGAGGCCCTGCCTCTTTTCTCATCATTTATCCTGTGAATCGCCCAGCATCTCTCTGTGTTTGATCCCAAACTATACATGATGATTCCTTACATTCTTAATATACAGCTTTATCCACCCATTTTCTTTTCTATCTTTTTCCTTTCCTTTACTGTTTGGGTGCTTTGTATTGTCATCTTTTGCTTAAGCATATCTTTTGAATTTTCTAAATGAAATATGTGTTTTTGGCACTGTAAAAGCTATTTTAAAAAATACTTAAATAGAAAGAATTTTAAAATGCTTAAAAAGACATAGACCTCTCTGTCTATATCTTGGTTAAAAATTCCAAGAAGGGGCATTATTCTAACTATTTGAGAAAGGAATACAAGTATTTCGGTGCTGAGGAGGTGAAGGACACTGTGGTTGATGTGTCGCTCATAGGAGAAGACATACATAGTGCTCTTTTAGATGAGTCAGTCCTTCATTATCACTCCTAGGCCTGGATTTCCTCCTGTGTACAATATGGGTAGTAAATGCCTCATAAGAGAAATAGGAAGATTAAAGTAGAATGACACTTCACGCTCATCCCTAAGCCATAGTAGTCAAGTGATAGCAGTCATGGGACATGTGTGCCATGCTACCCAGCTCTCACTCTGATGCTCATGACAGGCACAGCATCTGTCCCAGTGAGCTAGTATTCAGGCTCAGCCTCCTGTAGGCATGATACTACAAGTCATATGAACTTGGGATTTTGATGTCTTGATAGTAAACACTCAACTCCTAGTAGCCATGACAATGGTGGTGTTGGTAGAAATACTAGATCCAGGTGGGACTAAGTAAGCTGTTGGTTAAATAATCCTCACACAGTTAACAACCATCATATCTAGACAAAATATAAAATGTAATTACCAGAAGGCATTGGAAAAAGAGCAAAAGCAAGCAGATTCTAGGTGGGACTTAACACTTGAAGAACAACATTGGGTGAGTTTTCTGTTTTCATAGCTGCTAACCTGAGGGCAGGCTCCAGTCTTCACAAGGCAGGGTAGAAAACTATCTTTCTGGCTGGAAGAACCAGATGATAGAAGCAATGGCAGGCATTGGAGCACGAGGAGAAGATAATCCTGGAAAGAGAGATGCAGAAAAGGGGAGGTACTGATAGTGTGTATAAACATCAAACAACCAAGCTAAGAATAAAATAATTAAACAGAAATTTGAACCCTGTGTAAGAGATAGTGTTTGCAATTTGAACTAGAGAAGTACCTAACACTCTTCAGAGAAACATAATGCAATATAGACTTTCCATAACATAATACAATATTAGACTCTCTGGCTGATTTCAAATATCCAGAATAAATCCATAGTTACTCAGGATATTAAAATACTGGAAAGTATAACCCATTTTATTTTTTTTATTTTTACTTTTTCATTTATTTTTATTAGTTGGAGGCTAATTACTTTATAATATTGTAGTGGTTTTTGTCATACATTGACATGAATCAGCCATGGATTTACATGTGTTGCCCATCCTGATCCCCCCCTCTCATCTCCCTCTCCACCCGATCCCTTTGGGTCTTCCCAGTGCACCAGGCCCGAGCACTTGTCTCATGCATCCAACCTGGGCTGGTGATCTGTTTCGCCCTAGATAATATACATGTTTCGATGCTGTTCTCTTGAAACATCCCACCCTCGCCTTCTCCCACAGAGTCCAAGAGTCTGTTCTATACATCTGTGTCTCTTTTTCTGTTTTGCACATAGGGTTATTGTTACCATCTTTCTAAATTCCATATATATGTGTTAGTATACTGTAATGGTCTTTATCTTTCTGGCTTACTTCACTCTGTATAATGGGCTCCAGTTTCATACATCTCATTAGAACTGATTCAAATGAATTCTTTTTAATGGCTGAGTAATATTCCATGGTGTATATGTACCACAGCTTCCTCATCCACTCGTCTGCTGATGGGCATCTAGGTTGCTTCCATGTCCTGGCTATTATAAACAGTGCTGTGATGAACATTGGGGTGCACGTGTCTCTTTCAGATCTGGTTTCCTCGGTGTGTATGCCCAGAAGTGGGATTGCTGGGTCACATGGCAGTTCTATTTCCAGAGTATAACCCATTTTAAAAACAGAAGTCAATTGAAAACAAACAGATTGATGAGTCAGAACAGAGAGTCCATGACTAGATTCACACAAATGCAGTCTACTGATTTTTGGCAAAAGAACAAAGACAACTCAGTGGAGTTAGGGTAAAACCAGATTATAGCCATAAATGTAAAGTGGAAAACTATAAAAGTTCTAGAAGATGGCACTGGAGAAAATCTAGATGACTTTGGGTTTCACGATGACTTTCTAGATGTAATACTAAAAGCTTGATCCTTGAAAAGAAAAGAAAAAACAGATTGGACTTCATTAAAATTAAAAGCTTCCTATCTGCAGAAGGCACTGTTAAGAGAATGAAAGGATAAGCCATAGATTGGGAGAAAATATTTGCAAAACACATGTCTAATAAAGGACTGTTGTCCTAAATCTATAAAGAACTTTTAAAACTCAACAATTAATAAGCCAAACATCTTAATTAAATAATGGGTAAAATATCTGAACAGACCTTGCACCAAAGAAGATGAACATGTGGCCAAATAAGCAGATGCTCAACATATGCGATTAAGGAATCATAACTTGAGCAATAACATGATACAGCTACACACCTATTAGAGTGGCTAAAACCAAAGCACTGATAACATCAAATGCTGGTGAGGATATGAAGCAAGAGGAACTCTGATTTCTGGTAAAATTCAAAATAGTACAGTCACTTTGGAAGAAATAGCGGCAACTTCTTACAGAAGTAAGCACCTCTTATTATGAGATCCAGCAATCATTCTCCTTGTTATTTACCGAGATGGGTTGAGATCTTATGTCCAAATGAAAACCTAAACATGGAAGTATATAGTAGCCACGTCATCACTGTCACACTTGGTACAAATGGAGATGTCCTTCCGTAGGTGAATGTATAAACAAGCTGTGGTGTATCTGTACAATGATATATTATTTAGTGTTAAAAAATATGAGTGATAAAACCACAAAATAACATGGAAGAGACTTAAATGTAAGCTACTAAGTGAAAGAAACCTATATAAAAAGAACTACATTTTTTATTATTCCAACTGTATGACATAATGGAAAAAACAAAATGACAGAAACAGTAAAAATATTAATGCTTTCCAGGAGTTTGTGGGGAAGGTGGATAAATAGATGGAGCACAGGGGACTTTTAGGACAGTTAAACCTCTCTCTTTGCTACTATAATAGTGGACTCATGTTTTTCAATGTTTGTTAAAACCCATGGAGTGGACAAAAGAGTGACCCTGATGTCAGTTGTGGACTTAAGTTGATATTAATATATCAACATTGCTGCTGCTGCTGCTAAGTCACTTCAGTCGTGTCTGACTCTGTGAGACCCCACCAGGGGCAGCCCACCAGGGTCCCCCATCCCTGGGAGTCTCCAGGCAAGAACACTGGACTGGGTTGCCATTTCCTTCTCCAGTGCATGAAAGTGAAATGTGAAGTTGCTCAGTCGCGTCCGACTCTTTGCGACCCCATGGACTGCAGCCTACCAGGCTCCTCCGTCCATGGGATTTTCCAGGCAAGAATATTGCAGTGTGGTGCCACTGCCTTCTCCGATATCAACATTGGATTATTATAAAAATGTACCATACAAGATGTTAATAATAGGGGAAACCATGCATGTAGGGGGCATGAGGGAGCGTAGGAACTGTCTATAAATTTTCCTGTAGACCTGAACTGCTTTAAAATATTGAGAATATTAACTTAAAAAGACAATTAGGAGTGACATCAGCCGAAGTGGTGGGGTAGGAACCTCTGGAGGTTATTCTTCTCCAGCAACATCAAAGAATTTGGCAAAACCTACTTGAATCAAGCTTATCAGATTTCTGAAAGACAGAGGTTTATACAAAGTGAATGCTTAGCCAGGAGAAAGGCCACTGGAGTAGAATAGGAGCTCTTTTTTATCGCATTTTAATTGAGCCTTGCCCTCCCTCTGCCCCTGGCTCAGTGCTAATCTTGAAGAGAGCAGCTTTTATTTCCAGTTTGAGTATCTAGTTCTGGAGGGAGCAGAGTGGGTCTAGTCCCCAGGAAATTGTGCATTTCTGTTTTGACCTTACTGGGGTTTCCTATAGGATTGCCATGAGGGCCTTCCCTTTATTTCACTTAACTCTTATCTAGGGAGAGGGTCTACATTGTCCTCAAAAAGAAAAAAAAAAAAAAATGACAAAAACAAGGAGCAAGCTGGAAAAAAAAAAACACTTGGGGAAAGCAATAAACAAACTGAAATTTTGGAAAGAAAAGTCAGGGAGTAGGCTTTTGTGAACAAAATAGGGGCTTTGAAAAGCTATCATGAATATAGAGAACACAGAAAAACACCCACCTGCTCAGGGCAGGACACGTGCTCAGAAAAGATCTGGGAGAAGATCGTAAGTTTTTACCCCTGGCTTGTCTTTTGGATCACAGGAAGGAACTACTAGAGTTGTAAATGGCCTAAATGTTGAAAGGGAACCTTGACATAAAGCCAAATTGCAAAGATCTGGAATATAACATTTTGTTTTAACTTTTTGTTTTTTAATGTTCTTGTTTTACTTCTTTACATATCATAATATCCAACGTGTCCACTTTCAGTGAAAAATTATGAAGCATTCAAAGAAAAAAGTATGACTTATTCAAGCAAAAAAAAAATTAACAAACTATCTCTGAGGAAGCACAGACACTGGATTTACTAGACAAAGTCCTGTTTTAAAATTGAAGTATAGTTGACTTACAGTGTTATGTTCACTTCTGGTATAGAGCATAGTGATTCAGTTATATATATATATATGCATATTCTTTTTCATATTATTTTCTGTTAATGGATCCATTTATTACAGGATGTTGAATATAGTTCTTTGTGCTCTACAGTAGGATCTTGTTGTTTATAAACAAAATCTTTAACTCTCTGAAATATTATCAAAGAGCTAAGGGAAACTATGCCCAAAGAACTAAGAAAACCATGAGAAAAATTTCTCAGTAAATAGGAATATCAATAAAGGGATAGAGAATATATAAAAAAAAACAGAAATTCTGGAGCTGAAAAATACAACTGTAATGAATATACTCACTAGAGGGGGTTTAAGAATGGACTTAAACAGAAAGAATTATTGAACTTGAACATATGTCAAATGAAATTGCCCAGTTTCAGGAGCAGAAATTAAAAATTAAGAAAAAGGAACAGAGACTGAAAGATTTGTGAGATACCATCTTACCAACACATACATGCTGGGAATCCCAGAAGGAGAAGAAAGAGAGTAAGGGTCGGAAATAATATTTGAAGAAATAATCATCTAAAACATCCCCAAATTGATTTTTTAAATGGGAGCCTACATGTCTAAGAAGCTCAGTAAGTTTCCAGTAGGACAAGTCAGATATCCTCACTGAGACACATTATACCGGCCAGTTCCTTAGCAGAAACCATGAAGGTCAGAAGGCAGCAAGGTAACGTACTTAAACTGTTGAAAGATAAAAAATGTCAGCCAGAAATTCTGCATATGACAGTAGCCTATTTTAAGAATGAAGGCAAAACTAAGACATTTCCAGATAAACAAAAGATGCCATTTATTAATAATAACTTGCCCTATAGGAAATCCTTCAGGCTTAAAGAAATGAACACTAGACATAACTTAAAGACATATGAAGAAGTAAAAAGCACTGGAAAAAGTAACTACATAGGTAAACATAAAACCCTGTTTGCGGATGACATGATCCTCTACATAGAAAACCCTAAAGACTCTACCAGAAAATTACTAGAGCTAATCAATGAATACAGTAAAGTTGCAGGATATAAAATTAACACACAGAAATCTCCTGCATTCCTATACACTAACAATGAGAAAACAGAAAGAGAAATTAAGGAAACAATACCATTCACCATTGCAACAAAAAGAATAAAATACTTAGGAGTATATCTACCTAAAGGAACAAAAGACCTATACATAGAAAACTATAAAACACTGATGAAAGAAATCAAAGAGGACACAAACAGATGGAGAAATATACCGTGTTCATGGATTGGAAGAATCAATATTGTCAAAATGGCTATACTACCCAAAGTAATCTATAGATTCAATGCAATCCCTATCAAACTACCAACGGTATTTTTCACAGAACTAGAACAAATAATTTCACAATTTGTATGGAAATACAAAAAACCTCGAATAGCCAAAGTAGTCCTGAGAAAGAAGAATGGAACTGGAGGAATCAACCTGCCTGACTTCAGACTCTACTACAAAGCCACAGTCATCAAGACAGTATGGTACTGGCACAAAGACAGAAATATAGATCAATGGAACAGAATAGAAAGCCCAGAAATAAATCCACGAACCTATGGTCACCTTATCTTCGACAAAGGAGGCAAGGATATACAATGGAAAAAATACAACCTCTTTAACAAGTGGTGCTGGGAAAACTGGTCAACCACCTGTAAAAGAATGAAACTAGAACACTTTCTAACACCATACACAAAAATAAACTCAAAATGGATTAAAGATCTAAATGTAAGACCAGAAACTATCAAACTCCTAGAGGAGAACATAGGCAAAACACTCTCTGACATAAATCACAGCAGGATCCTCTATGACCCACATCCCAGAATTTTAGAAATAAAAGCAAAAATAAACAAATGGGACCTAATGAAACTTAAAAGCTTTTGCACAACAAAGGAAACTATAAGCAAGGTGAAAAGACAGCCCTCAGATTGGGAGAAAATAATGGCAAATGAAGCAACAGACAAAGGATTAATCTCAAAAATATACAAGCAACTCCTCCAGCTCAACTCCAGAAAAATAAATGACCCAATCCAAAAATGGGCCAAAGAACTCAACAGACATTTCTCCAAAGAAGACATACAGATGGCTAACAAACACATGAAAAGATGCTCAACATCACTCATTATCAGAGAAATGCAAATCAAAACCACAATGAGGTACCATTATACACCAGTCAGGATGGCTGCTCTCCAAAAGTCTACAAGCAATAAATGCTGGAGAGGGTGTGGAGAAAAGGGAACCCTCTTACACTGTTGGTGGGAATGCAAATTAGTACAGCCACTATGGAAAACAGTGTGGAGATTTCTTAAAAAGCTGGAAATAGAACTGCCATATGACCCAGCAATCCCACTTCTGGGCATACACACTGAGGAAACCAGATCTGAAAGAGACACATGCACCCCAATGTTCATCGCAGCACTATTTATAATAGCCAGGACATGGAAGCAACCTGGATGCCCATCAGTAGACGAATGGATGAGGAAGCTGTGGTACATGTACACCATGGAATATTACTCAGCCATTAAAAAGAATTCATTTGAATCAGTTCTAATGAGATGGATGAAACTGGAGCCCATTATACAGAGTGAAGTAAGCCAGAAAGATAAAGACCATTACAGTATACTAACACATATATATGGACTTTAGAAAGATGGTAACGATAACCCTGTATGCAAAACAGAAAAAGAGACTCAGATGTATAGAACAGACTTGTGGACTCTGGGAGAAGGCGAGGGTGGGATGTTTCAAGAGAACAGCATCGAAACATGTATATTATCTAGGGTGAAACAGATCACCAGCCCAGGTTGGGTGCCTGAGACAAGTGCTCGGGCCTGGTGCACTGGGAAGACCCAGAGGGATCGGGTGGAGAGGGAGTTGGGAGGGGGGACTGGGATGGGGAATACATGTAAATCCATGGCTAATTCATTTCAATGTATGACAGAAACTACTGTAATGATGTAAAGTAATTAGCCTCCAACTAATAAAAATAAATGGAAAAAAAAAAACAAACAACAAGAAAGCAATACTAATCATATCCATAGAAGTGTATTCTTACAGTGCTCTATTTTTTTAAAACCCACATATCATCTCATTTAGTACATATATCAACTTAATGGATATTATTATCTCCATTTTCCCTTGAATTTGCAAGACCTGGATTTTTTTTCAAATATTGTTCTAGATTTTATTGATTTAAAAATAATCTGTATTTTGGTTATAAAAGTGTTAGTCACTCAGTCGTCTGACTCCATAAAATGGAGTGACCCCATGAACTGTATGTAGCCCACCAGGCTTCTCTGTCCATGAAATTCTGTAGACAAGATTACTGGAGTGGGTTGCCATTCCCTTCTCCAGGGGATCTTCAAAAAAAAAGAAAGAAAAAAAAAACAACCCAGTGCTACTAATTTTTTTTAAGGGAGTTGCAGCTCCTCTTTTTTCCTTCCTAATATAATTTAAAAGATAAATGCATAAAACAAAACATAAATCTGGCATGTGTGTATAATATATAGATAATTTACAACAATTACAGTAAATAGGAAGAGAAACAAAGATATTTAGGAGTAGAGTTTTTATATATTATTGAACCTAAATTGGTATCCATTCAGAAAAGTGGCATTTTTGAGATGTTAATTGCAATCTTCAGGTAACTGCTATGAAAATATTAAAGACATACAGAAAAGGAAATGAGAAGAGAATCAAAATGGTATACTATAAAAATTAATTAAAGACAATAATGGAGGAATTAAGGAACAAAGAAACAAAAATATATATCATACAGAAAGAAAGTAGAAAATGGCCAAAAGTTCTTCTGTAATTACTTTAAATGTGAATGAATTAAACATTCCAATTAAAAGACAGAGATTGGCAGAATAGATAAAAATATGATTCATTTATATATTCTGTTGTTTGCAACAGAATCACTTTGGATCCAAAGAAAAAAGAAAATAAAAAAGATAGAAAATGTATTCTATGCAGAGAGTCCATGGAATGGAACATTATTCAGCTCCATACAGAAATGAAGTACTGACACATGCTACAAGGTCAGTGAACCTTGTAGCACGTTATGCTATATGAAAGAAGCCAGATTCCAAAGGCCAGATATTGTAGGATCCATTAATATGAAACATTCAGAATAGGTAAATCCATAGAGCTAGAAAGTGGATTAGTGGTTGTTATGGGCTCTGGGAAAGTGATAATGGGGATTGGCTGCTTAATTGGTGGAGTATTTCCATTTGGGATGATGAAACATTCTGGAACTAGATAATGGTGATGGTTGCTGAACATTGTGAATGTGCTAATGCCACTGAATGGTACCCTTTGAATCATTGGTACATTTTTTGTTATGTATGTTTTAACAAAATAAAAGGAAAAGCAAAAGAATGTAGTCAATGGAGACTGACTCCAAGATAGTGAAAATTGCAGAAAAGAAATTCAAAGTAGCTTTTGCAACTATGTCCAATGTCTTAATGGAAATATATTAATAATCAGTGAAAAGGTAGTTTTAAAGTAAGATGGCCAGGCAGAAAGCTACACCCTATGACAATTTAGTATTGAGGGCTCAGGTAATGAAACATTAAATAATCATAGGATGAGTCTAAGAGATTTCATCAGGGTATTACAGAACTTTCTAAAGGAAGGGCTAGAAATGATATTTCCTGTCTCTGCTGCAGTCCACAAAAGGCTTTATAGCTGGTCTCAGCCTCTCTTTCAAATTAATAAATTTAATGCACTAACATCTTTTACTTTAGGCTGCTTGAGAATGAAAATTAGAGTGGCATAATGTCAAAGAGAATCTTCAATATCTTCATCTGGGTTTTCAGGGTTGAGGTTACAAAAGCTAGTCTGGTTTCATGAGATTCCTGTCTTTGTCACAGGTCTGGCATTAGATTGGGAGAAGGTACGCATATGTTTGGTTTAAAGAAAATGTGTAATTTGAGGCAGAAGAAATCTCAAAGTATCCCCAAGTCCCTTCTTGTTCAGTTTAATCAGTTCAGTCGCTCAGTCATGTCCGACTCTTTGCGACTCCATGGACTGCAGCATACCAGGCCTCCCTGTCCATCACCAACTCCTGGAGTGTACTCAAACTCATTTCCATTGAGTTGGTGATGTCATCCAGCCATGTCTTCCTCTGTCGTCCCCTTCTCCTCCTGCCTTCAATCTTTCACAGCATAAGGGGCTTTTCCAATGAGTCAGTTCTTCGCATCAGGTGGCCCAAGTATTGCAGTTTCAGCTTCAGCATCAGTCCTTCCAGTGAATATTCAGGACTGATTTCCTTTAGGATGGACTGGATTGATCTCCTTGCAGTCCAAGGGATTCTCAAAAGTCTTCTCCAACACCACAGTTTGAAAAAAATCAACTCTTACACACTCAGTTTTCTTTATACTCCAACTCTCACATCCATACATGACTACTGAAAAAGCCAGAGCTTTCACTAGATGGACCATTTTTCGCAAAGAATCGCCTCTGCTTTTTAATATGCTGTCTAGGTTGGTCATAACTTTTCTTCCAAGGAGCAAGTGTCTTTTAATTTCATGGCTGTAGTCACCATCTGCAGTGATTTTGGAGCCCCACAAAATAAAGTCTGCCACTGTTTCCACATCTATTTTCCATGAAGTGATGGAACCTGATGCCATGATCTTAATTTTCTGAATGTTGAGCTTTAAGCCAACTTTTTCACTCTCTTCTTCCACTTTCATCAAGAGGCTCTTTAGTTCTTCTTCACTTTCTGCCATAAGGGTGGTGTCATCTGCATATCTGAGGTATTTCTCCCGGCAATCTTGATTTCAGCTTGTACTTCATCCAGCCCAGCATTTCTCATGATGTACTCTGCATATGAGTTAAATAAGCAGAGTGACAATATGCATCCTTGATGTACTCCTTTCCCTATCTGGAACCAGTCTGTTGTTCCATGTCCAGTTCTAACTGTTGCTTCCTCACCTGCATACAGATTTCTCAAGAGGCAGATCAGGTGGTCTAGTATTCCCATCTCTTGAAGAATTTTCCAGTTTGTTGTGGTCCACACAGTCCAAGGCTTTGGCATAGTCAATAAGGCAGAAGTAGATGTTTTTCTGGAACTCTCTTGTTTTTTCAATGATCCAGTGAATGTTGGCAATTTGATCTCTGGTTCCTCTGCCTTTTCTAGATCCAGCTTGAACATCTGGAAAATCATGGTTCACGTACTGTTGAAGCTTGGCTTGGAGAATTTTGAGCATCACTTTGCTAGCATGTGAGATGAGTGCAATTGTGCGGTAGTTTGAGCATTCTTTGGCATTGCCTGTCTTTGGGATTGGAATGAAAACTGACATTTTCCAGTCCTTCAGACACTGATGAGTTTTCCAAATTTGCTGGCATAGTGTGTGCAGCACTTTCACAGCATCATCTTTCAGGATTTGAAATAGCTCACCTGGAATTCCATCACCTCCACTAGCTTTGTTCGTAGTGATGCTTCCTAAGGCCCACTTGACTTTGCATTCCAGGAGGTCTGGCTCTAGGTGAGTGATCACACCATCGTGGTCATCTGGGTCATGAAGATCTTTTTTGTATAGTTCTTCTGTGTATTCTGGCCACCTCTGCTTAATATCTTCTGCTTCTGTCCTTTAATGTGCTCATGTTTGCATGAAATGTTCCCTTGGTATCTCTAATTTTTTTTTGCAGAGATTTCTAGTCTTTCCCATTCTATTGTTTTCCTCTATTTCTTTGCATTGATCACTGAGGAAGGCTTTTTTATCTCTCCTTGCTATTCTTTGGAACTCTACATTCAAATGGGTGTATCTTTCATTTTCTCCTTTGCCATTAGCTTTAGACCACAAACTTTAGATCACAAACTATAACCTAAATCTCCAGGAAATGTATCTAGTTATATAGTCACTGTCCTATGTCTGATATTCATTTGTCAAATAACAAGATTCATAATCAGGTATAGTTATTCTTTAACTTTATGCATTATTATATATGAAATAAGCAATAATTTTTAAAGGCTGGATTTTCATTTGAGATGTCTTTTATCTTTTGGAACAAAAGAAATCAATTGGAAAAATTACAGTTTTGTGAGGGACAATGTATAAAAGAGTCAGATTTTTCTACTTTTATCCTGAAGACAAATTTAACAACCTTTTGCTCATTTAGAGATTTCATGCCTAAGAGCAATTAATTTCAGTCTACTACAGAATTCAATAGTGCAAATTCAAAATGTATTATTCTTGCTTTGATAACTGCAGCTCTGCATTTCATTGTTCAATAAGTTCTATCACTAGGCAGAGTGTAACATGGCCTCTGGTCAGAAAATAAATATAAGTAGCAGTTGTGCAAACTAAATGTTCAATTTCAAAATAACAAATATACCTTGAACCAGGGACAAATTTTTTTTGAAGAACACCTCATAAAAATTGGGCAGTTGCCTGAGCACCAACTAGAGCCAGACCTCCTGGAATGCAAAGTCAAGTGGGCCTTAGGAAGCATCACTACGAACAAAGCTAGTGGAGGTGATGGAATTCCAGGTGAGCTATTTCAAATCCTGAAAGATGATGCTGTGAAAGTGCTGCACACACTATGCCAGCAAATTTGGAAAACTCATCAGTGGCTGAAGGACTGGAAAATGTCAGTTTTCATTCCAATCCCAAAGACAGGCAATGCCAAAGAATGCTCAAACTACCGCACAATTGCACTCATCTCACACGCTAGCAAAGTGATGCTCAAAATTCTCCAAGCCAGGTTTCAACAGTACGTGAACCATGATTTTCCAGATGTTCAAGCTGGATCTAGAAAAGGCAGAGGAACCAGAGGTCAAATTGCCAACATTCACTGGATCATTGAAAAAACAAGAGAGTTCCAGAAAAACATCTATTTCTGCTTTATTGACTATGCCAAAGCCTTGGACTGTGTGGACCACAACAAACTCTGGAAAATTCTTCAAGAGATGGGAATACTAGACCACCTGACCTGCCTCTTGAGAAATCTGTATGCAGGTCAGGAAGCAACAGTTAGAACTGGACATGGAACAACAGACTGGTTCCAGATAGGGAAAGGAGTACATCAAGGATGCATATTGTCACTCTGCTTATTTAACTCATATGCAGAGTACATCATGAGAAATGCTGGGCTGGATGAAGTACAAGCTGAAATCAAGATTGCCGGGAGAAATACCTCAGATATGCAGATGACACCACCCTTATGGCAGAAAGTGAAGAAGAACTAAAGAGCCTCTGGATGAAAGTGGAAGAAGAGAGTGAAAAAGTTGGCTTAAAGCTCAACATTCAGAAAATTAAGATCATGGCATCAGGTTCCATCACTTCATGGCAAATAGATGTGGAAATAGTGGCAGACTTTATTTTGTGGGGCTCCAAAATCACTGCAGATGGTGACTACAGCCATGAAATTAAAAGACACTTGCTCCTTGGAAGAAAAGTTATGACCAACCTAGACAGCATATTAAAAAGCAGAGGCGATTCTTTGCGAAAAATGGTCCATCTAGTGAAAGCTCTGGCTTTTTCAGTAGTCATGTATGGATGTGAGAGTTGGAGTATAAAGAAAACTGAGTGTGTAAGAGTTGATTTTTTTCAAACTGTGGTGTTGGAGAAGACTTTTGAGAATCCCTTGGACTGCAAGGAGATCAATCCAGTCCATCCTAAAGGAAATCAGTCCTGAATATTCACTGGAAGCACTGATGCTGAAGCTGAAACTGCAATACTTGGGCCACCTGATGTGAAGAACTGACTCATTGGAAAAGCCCCTGATGCTGTGAAAGATTGAAGGCAGGAGGAGAAGGGGTCAACAGAGCATGAGATGGTTTAATGGCATCACTGATGCAGTGGACATTAATTTGGGTAGGCTCTGGGAGTTGGCGATGGACAGGGAAACCTGGCATGCTGCCGTTCATGGGGTCGCAAAGAGTCGGACATGACTGAGCGACTGAACTGACTGACTTGTGATCTACATTATTTTATAGCTAATCAGTAGGGTTAGACCTTTGTGCTCAAGTGGTGACATGTAATTCCTCCTTTTAAACTTTAAAAGTAATACAAAAGAATATGTTTTAAGAATATGTCTGTTGCAACCAGAATTTTAACTCGGAAAATTAACAAACACACTTATACTTCAAAATCCTGCTTTCTAACTTCTTTCAGGCGTTATACAAGGAGCCACATAGTCAGGATAGTTTGTCTTTAGCACACTCCAGAATCTGTAAGAGAAAGCCTCTAGTTACTTAGTAATACCTTTACTGTTTTTATTTTCTTCCATTTCTTTAATGTTAACAGCATACCACCATTTCTCATTGTAGGTGTGGTAAATTGTATTCTTCACAATTATTTGTTTGTGCTCCATTTTTAACTCACTTCCATACTGCCCTAGTGGAGAAGGCAATGGCACCCCACTCCAGTACTCTTGCCTGGAAAATCCCATCGACGGAGGAGCCTGGTAGGCTGCGGTCCCCGGGGTTGTACGGAGTCAGACACGACTGAGCGACTTAGCAGCAGCAGCATACAGCCCTAGTATATTGGTATTAACCCATTGAAAGTAAGCTTGGCCTTCTGATCTTAGCCCAAGGAGCCAATCTGAACAGAGGCTTTACGTGATTGGGCTTTGGATCTCTCTCTCTTGCTCCTTAGTGAGATCAATGTGTTCCAGAACTTGACTTTTCCTTCAGGCTGGAGTCTGTTATGACAAGTGGAGCTAAGCCTAGCACAGCTACAGTTGAAGCCCTCTTGTAACATGAGCAAAAAATGTGAATTTTTGTAAATTACTGACACACTGGGACATTTTTTAGTTGGCAAAACTATCAAACTTTTCTTCCCTTTGTCTCGTTCTCTCCATGGTAAATACATTGTCCATCAAAACAAGTGTGATGGGCAGACTTTCCCAGAAATTTTGAGTTTCTTGACAGCAAGATAGGGAACCTTCATAGTCACTTTGCTATCCTCAATATTTAGTGTAGGGTGAAACACAATTTTATTTAGCGAAAGATTACTTATCTTGATTAGCACACTCAATCTTTGTGGACCAAAAGATGGCCTTTTATACTCTCAACTTGTTCTTCCAACCTGTCACCCTCAGGTCTCTTAAGTTTTTCTTTGCAGTCTCAAATTAACCTCTACAAAAGAGGAAAAGAAATTGTTATAAAGAAATAATACTATTAAACATAATGGTTGCATATGTAGATTTAGTCCTTTATGTGCTAAATGCTGGACTAAGCAGTTTAATCTACTTTATTATTTAAATCTCACAGGGAGACCAATGAGTAAATTCAAGTAGTAGTTCTCTGAACAGAGGAGATTGATTTCTCCAGTTAGACTCCATACTACACTGTAACTCATCTGTAACTTATCTCAGCTTTATCTCAAGAAGTATAAACAACTTTCAAAGTCTGCAGCTGCTAAGTGGTTAACTTTAGGATTTTGAGCCCAGATACTCTGATCACAGAGTTTTGTTCTTATGCCTTTTGACATTATTTTTAAACAGAATAGTGCTTTCTTTTGCTTTGGCTAGATCTTTCGTATAATCTCCAAAGTGCTGGCAGGGTTACTGTGTGGTATGGAGCTAACTTGAGTCTGAGGCAAAGGGAATAATCAATAAACACTAATCTTGCCTTTACTTTAAAATTTGATTTTTTTTTATCATTTTGACATTATTTTTTATTTAAAATAATTATTACTGAATTTATAAAAGGATTTTTAAAGGCTTTTGTATTCCCCCGATCCAGTTAATTAACACACTGATCATTTCACATATTTATCTTTTATTCTGAAGGGAAAGAACATTTAAGTTCTACTCTCTTAGCACATTTCAGTACCTAATACAGTGTTAACAATTATAGTCACCATGTTTTACATTAGATCGTTAGATCTTATTTAGTTTATGCTGAAAAGTTTGTTATTTTACCATCCTCTCCCTATTTCTCCCAGTTCCTGGCAACCATTCAACTACTTTTCCATCCTTTGTTTCCATAAATTTTTTCCCTCTGGTTCCATGTCTAACTTATCCCAGAAAATATTTGTCTTTCTCTGTCTTACTGTTGTTCAGCCGCTAAGTCATATCCGACTCTTTGTGATCTCCTGGGCTTTGGCATGCTAGGCTTCCCTGTCCTTTACTTTCTCCCAGAGTTTCTCAAACTCTTGTCTGTTGAGTCAGTGATACCATTCAACCATCTCATCCTCTGTCAACCCCGATTCTCCTCCTGCCTTCCATCTTTCCCAGCATCAGGCTCTTTCCCAGTGAGTTGGCTGTTTGCATTAGGTGGCCAAAGTATTGAAGCTTCAGCTTAAGCATCAATCCTTCCAGTAAATATTCAGGATTGATTTTCTTTAGGATTGACTGGTTGGATCTCCTTCCTGTCCAAGGGATTCTCAAGAGTCTTCTCCAGCACCACAATTCAAAAGCATCAGTTCTTCAGCACTCAACCTTCTGGATGGTTCAGCTCTCATATTTGTACATGACTGCTGGAAAAATCATAGCTTTGACTATATGGACCTTTATTGGCAAAGTAATATCTCTGCTTTTTAATACACTGTCTAAGTTTGTCATGTCTTTTCTTCCAAGGAGCAAGCATCTTAATTTCGTGCCTACAGTCTAGTTTCTCTGTCTAGTTTATTTAACTTGGCATAATGCCCTCAAGATCCATCTTTATTATCACAAATGGCAAGATTTCTTTCTTTCTCCTGGCTGAATACTGTATATTCCATAGTATATGTGTGCATATATTGTGTATTCATTTGTGTAGAGTTATATATTCACTAAAAGACACAGTTGTTCCCACATATTGATGATTATGAACAGAGCTGCTGTGAACTTGGGAGTATAGGTCTCTCTTTATATCCTGTTTTCATTTCCTTTGGATACATACTGAGAATTTAGGTCGGCTAGTTGTGTTTTGAATTTTCTGTGGAAGCTCCTTATTGTTTTGCATAGTCGTACCAGTTTGCATTCTCCAGTTACAGAGTTTTTTCGGTAACCCTCATTAGACTTTGCGCTTGAAGCAAGTGTCACACTCCCCTGCCCATAGCCTAGTCCGAGACTTGAAGAATGGCTTCTACCAGCTCCAGAAGAGTTTCCTTCACAGTAGTCCCACCAGGCAGGGTGGTCCTTGGCCGGACATTGCCACCGTGGGCATTCCTGAACAACCACCACTGTCCTGAAGAGCAGTACAGGCTTTGCCTGGGCTCCGGAGCTGTGAGTGGGATGTCCCTTCCCTCTGCTGAGAGCAGACCCTGGGGAGGGGCGCCTTACCGACAGGGCTGCCCAGAAGCAGGGCCTGAAATGGGGGTTTATATTCAGTTGATTTGGAAGAGAGGACAGGAGTTGTGCTCAGGGGAAGAAGGATGGGGAAGAAGAGAATTGCTAAATTAAAGTGTGGTTTCAGGTTAACACTGTCTTGAGTGTGTGACCTCAGTCTGTGATAACCAGAAGCCCACCTTTTGTCCCCTCTGGTCACTGGCTGAGGCCTGGCCGTGGGAGAGGGAGACACCTCTGTCTGGGCAAGGACACTTCCTTAGTGAATGGAGCAGCTGTGAATTACTATCAGCCAGCACACAGCAGTCAGACCTGGCTGCACGGACCAGCAAAGGGTCTGGCCAGGGCCCCACCGCTGTCTAGTACAGGTGGTCCTGAAAGACACGGCTCCCAGACAGACAGGGAAGTGGATGTTTTTAAGGGGTGTCCTCTTCTCTGCCTGTCCCTCAGCAAAGGAAGTAGAATTAACTGTCCCTTGATGGCAGCTATGTGCTGAGTCGCTCAGTCATGTCTGACTCTGCGACACAGTGGACTGTGGTCCACCCGGTTCCTCCATCCATGGGATCCTCCAGGCAAGAATACTGGAGTGGGTTGCCCTGCCTTTGTCCAGGGGATCTTCCCCACCCAGGGATCAAACCCTCATGCCTTGCATCTCTGGCATTGGCAGGTGGGTTCCTTACCACTAGTGCCACCTAGGAAGCCCCTATTTCAGTGAAAAAAGAAAAACCCCAACACACACATGCATACATATGCACATTCATATATCCTTATCTGGAATATTGAAAAGCAGAAGCAGCTATCTGAGCTGCCTTCTTGCTGCCTGGTTGGAAGTAAAAGCTTTTAGTGGAAAGTCATGGACAAATTCTCCTGGGCTTGTTCCCCTGCAACCCCCGAGTCCAGGACGTCAGTGAATCATGCTAACAGTGCGTGTGCAAGCCTGGGAATGGCTTGACATGATAGCAGTATGATGAGCAAAATGGACTTCCTCCTTGAAAATTCCATTAGGGGAAGTGTCATGGCATTTAGAAGTTCCATATACTGGGGAAACTGCACTGGTCGAGTGAGCTGCAGTCAGGAGGGGAGAGGAAACTGGCTGTCAGCTGCACGCTGGGCCAGGCAGCCTGCATACAGCTCCTCTGTCAGCAGGGGGAGAGCCCTGTCACCCTTTCATTAGCAGTAATTGAATGCCTACAGAGGCGGTAATTACAAACACCAGCCAGCCTCCCAGGCTCATCTGTCTTTATCATCTCAGTCAGGGTATTGATCATTACCAGGGTCTTCCGTTCCTTTGGAGAGAGACGGGGAAATTGGATTAATAAGGCCCGACATGTATTGTGTAACATGTGCCTGCTGGGAAGACACAGCGGAAGTACTGAGAAGTGGCTTGGCTTCCTGCGGTGTCCAGGCTGCTGGCACTCTTGGGTGCTGCCTTTGCAGGGGCTTATGCTCAAGCTCTCTAGAACCCTAGCATCCTTGCTTTTGCAGGAGACAACACAACTCCACAGATATAAAGCAAACTCAGTAGCTCCCCTCCAAAGTCAACTTGATGCTGGGACCATCAAAACAAAGTAAATAAAAGAAAGAAAACATTGATGACTGGGGAACCAACTAATTATTCTGAAAACTGGTATGTAAAGGGAAAGAATCAAGCATGTGGCTGGTTTGGTTGTATGAACCATGTCTGAGTAACCAAAGAGTTGGTGAGGGAAGTTTCTCTTTATAGAAGTGGTCCAGCTAATCATAAAAAAGAAGTGGTTCTCAAACACCAGTGTGCATCAGAGTTCCCTGGAGGGCTCGTTAAAACATTGATGTTGGACCACATCCTGGAATTTCCAGTTCAGAGGTCTGGTATAAGGCTGGAGAGTTACTTTATAAGGTATTTCCAGATGCTGCTGCTACTGCTGGTCCTGGGACCACACTTTGAGGATCACTGGATCAGAGCATCACTGATTTGCAAACTTCATGAAGTAGCAGAGGCAGACCGTGATCACCAGTGACTGAATATCACATAATAAGATCCAGCTAAACAGTATACACCTCCCAATTATTGTTGTTCAGTTGCTTAGTTGTGTCCGACTCTTTGTGACCCCGTGGACTGCAGCACACCAGGCTTCCCTGTCCATTACCATCTCCCAGAATTTGCTCAAACTCATGTCCATTGAGTGGTGATGCCATTTAACCATCTCATCCTCTGTCATTGCCTTCTCCTCCCACCTTCAGTCTTTCTCAGCATCAGGGTCTTTTCCAGTGAGTCAGCTCTTTGTATTAGGTGGCTAAAGTATTGGCGCTTCAGCTTCAGCATTAGTCCTTCCAATGAATATTCGGGATTGGTTTCCTTTAGGATTGATCAGTTGGATCTCCTTGCAGTCCAAGTGACTCTCAAGAGCCTTCCACAGCACCACAGTTCAAAAGCATCAATTCTTCGATGCTCAGCCTTCTTTGTGGTCCAACTCTCAACATCTATACCTGACTACTAGAAAAGCCATAGCTTTGACTAGATGGACCTTTGTTGGCAAAGTGATGGCTCTGTTCTTTTGTATGCTGCCTAGGTTGGTCATAGCTTTTCCTCTAAGGAGCAAGTGTGTTTTAATTTCATGGCTGCAGCTACCATCCACAGTGATTTTGGAGTCCAAGAAAATAAAGTCTGTCACGTTACCATTGTTTCCCCATTTATTTGCCATGAAGTGATTCCTCCCAATAGAAATAGGCAAAAACCACCTGTGAGTACTCTCAAGATATTGATCCCGAATCTTCAAGCCAGATATAACTACCAGCTTATAGAAGATACAGAGGACAGAGACACAAAAAGTGTAACATCACCATAAGGATGCAAACAGCAAAACCCCTGCTACTGGAAACTCTTCAAGACAAGCCGTTTATCACCAAGAGGAAACGAGGAGAAGAAGGGGAATGTGTGGATTCTAGGAGAATTAAGAGACCCATGATTCTGATGGACTCTCTTGGATGCTGATCTGTTACAACAAACTGTGGAAAAGAAAACTGTGAGACAAGCAGAGAAACTTGAAAGCTGACTGGTTATTCGATGACATCAGAAATTATCACCACCCTCACTCTCCACATGCCTAGATTCCTTCTCAACACTGAATTCTCAGCTCAAATGTCATCTTTTCAAAGAGATTTTCACTGACTATCTTTCCTAGGTAGCTCCTCTTCCTCTTAGCATCCTCTTAGTTTACTGCATTGAATTGACCACTCATAATTGTTTGTCTTTTTTTTTTTTTGTTTACCTCTTCTTTTAGGCTGAAAATTCCATGAGCCCCCTGTTGCTCCTAGCTGTCATCTCTCTGGTGCACATGTGGCTAGGAGGACACTGAGTGCACAGTATTTGTTTTCTGAATGATCAATAAATCTTAGGAAATTCTAGTGTTTCTGATTTCTTTCCCCATCTCTGCTTTTAATTTTTATCTGAAATTCACAGTGCTCTGTAAAGTGGGAAATAATATTTTCCCATTTTTGCTTGGCGATGTCAAGCATGAATGATTTCCCGAAGATCACAAATTGTTCTGAACCAGCAATGCTGGGAGAAAACCCAGTCTTTCTGATTCAAAACCTGGTGAACTTTCTGTTCCAAGTTTTCATTCAGAAGTGTCTGAACATCTAAAAATAGTCATTGTAATAGTAAGTTTATACTTGATGAATTTGATGGGAGAGAGGAAGCTCTGTTTAAGGATATATTCTCTGTTCATAGAGGAAAGGGTAGCAAGCACCTCAGACGTTTCTTATTTGGGTCAGAGCAGTAGTATCTTAGGTGGTAAGTTAGTATCTTTGAAGTGTATCTGTGGTTTGTTCTCCTAGCTGGAGGTGACCTTACCAGTTCCCTGACTCTCCTGGGGTGTGGATTTGGCAGCTCACTTCTATCAGCATGTTAACATATTTAGGATTCCTCGTCTGTGTGCATTTTTCTTTTTTTGTGTGTGTGTATTTTTCTACCTTTGTCTTTTTATTGTTTTCTTTCTTTCTCCATCTGTCTCTTTTTCCTCTAAATGTCTCTGTCTCCATCACTGTCTTTATATCTCTTTTTCTCGTTCCCCATCTCTATACCTTTATTTTGGTCTCTCCCTCTATCTCTGTTACTCTCTGTCTCAAGTTCCATCTTTCTACTCTTAACCTGATGCCTCTTCCCACCTTCTACAACATTGTTTTCTGCTTCCCTTCATGAAAACCTTACTAAATAAAAGAATTGGCCCCGAGTGTTTGCCTTCCATATAACCTCCTATTCTTTCCTCCATCCACTCTGATTTGGTTTATCTGCCTTCCATTCTGCTCTAATTGTCTTTCTGGACATTTTCCATACTTCCAGATCTGATGGAAATGTTATGTTACCTGCCCTCAGAAGCACTGGGCACTGACTCTTTTTTTTTTTTCTTTTTGGCACTGACTCTTTCTTCCCCATTGAATGACTCTCTTGCTATGTTAGTCAGGGTCACTTAACTGCCACAAGAAGCAATCACAAAATCTCAGTGGCTTAACGCAATCAAATTTTGTTTCTTGCTCATTATTGTTATAATAAAGGGGCAATGAATAGGGAGGATCATGTGGGAGATTTTCACAGGCCTGGCTTAGAGTAACACGCATGTATCACTTCCACCCACTTTCCATTTGCTGTTTGCTATTCCCTTGGTCTCTCTTGGAAGTGAAAGGGTGCTAAGAAATGTCATCCCTGGCTGGCAACCTACTTCCTAGAAATAACTCTACTCTTTGGAGAGTTGAGTATGAGTGTATGGAGGGCAACTGACCCATCTTGCCCATAGATGGAGACAGGCAGGTACCAGGTCATGTATGTGCGTGGCCCAAGTCTGCAGAGCAGAGCTCAGCATGCTGTCTGCCCAAATGTTCTGTGGTCAGTGGAGGTCAGGTTTCCCAGGTCACCGTCCTTTTTCCCTAGTGTGGGTCTTAACTTCTTATGAAGACCCACCCCACAGATAAAGATTTTATGGGGCCCCCAGGTCACTTTTTTACCTAGATTTTCTCTGGAAAATGGACTGCTTTATCCAAGGTACCCTGTCATAGATCCCAGTGGAAGATAAATAGTCCTGATACAGAGGAACTAGGTTTCTTCGTGGGAGGCACATACTTAATAATTTCATATTTAATGTTCCCTGTGGTCTTTGGGCCCTAGTCTACTCTCTGGGGTCATTCAGCTCATAGAAGCAGCATCATTACCCAGGCCCACACCACAATTTTGCAATTCTTTCTATATTACATTAGGGGGGAAAAAAAGCATATATTAAGAGTACAGCATGTGTATACTGTTACTGCCTTTATTCCACATGGCTGCTTAAGGCTCTTTATTTTAATATGCCCACAGAAATCACAAGAGCTCTCAACATGTTCCTCTTTTATCTAGAGGAAGTTTTATTATACTGTAAGTCTCCTAATGGTGTCCCCATTTTATCACAGAGGCTGGCCCAGAGTCAAAAACATTCTGGGGTTTCCACGGGGAACTAAGCACAGGGCACTCTAGCCAGGCTGTCCATTTGCACAGAGAGCCCTCCAGCGGGGGTGGCAGGGTAGAGAGGATCAAACTCTGTTTCGCTGTGACCCCTCAGCCCTCGGAGAGCTCTCTATAGGCCATCCAAGTCTCCTTTCTTATGAACATACTTTATTCTGTAAGATTGAATTCATAGGGAATGCCAGCAACCTAAGATCTCTGTCTGTTCCTGATGACTGACATGCCTGGAGCATCCACCGCCTCTTAGAATTGCTGAAAAGGTGTTCTCCCAAGTCATTTATGACCATTTCACTGTAATATCTGAGGCATTGTAGACACAAGGTATAGGTACCTGAGATTGGCGTTTATCTCTGGTCATGATCACTTCGACACAGAATAATTCATTTGAACAAATACTCATTGGACACTTAATATTCTGTGCCCGGTAGTAGGCAAGTAGGGATATGAAACGATACAATTACAATGGATGCTTTGATCCCCTGTCAGGACTTGAGGGCTTAACTGCCAGCTGTCATGAGTGCTCTTGGCTGACAGCCGTCAACTGTCCACCCCTGGGAGCTGACTCAGCTAGAAGGGGCTGCCTCACCCAAGGCCACTTCCCCTTCCCGTAAGAGTTCGTACGTAGGGGCTGGTCTGGAGATCTCCCCCTGATGGGCCATCTCGGCTTCAGAGCTTCCCGCAGGGCTGGCTGAGGCCCTGCTGAGACTTCATTGCAGCCCAGCTGTTCCCTCGGCCCCGTTCTGCTTTCTCCCCCTTGCTTCTTCAGGGGATGTTCCGAAGAGCCCTTATCAGTCACCTTCCTGCATGTTGATGTCTATGTCAGGGTTTGCTTCCTGGGGAACCCAAGCTGAAATAATGGAATATTGATGTACTTTCTGTTTGGAGGAGCTCACAATCGAGCCATAGAAATAGATGTGCAAGTAACAGTGACTTATTACATAAGTGCTCTACTCCAATTGGAATGGGAGCCGCTGCTATGAGAACCTTGAGTCAGAAGAGACAGAAAACATTTCCCCTCGTATCCTTCCTTTTCATCAAAAGTCGTAAGCAGGGGCCCTGCCCTAAATAAGAGCAAGGATGCAGGGTCATTATCACTTGGCATGGTCAGGATGTGAAAGGATGTCCAAGGGCTGTTTATTCTTATTCCTCTTTCATAGCTTCTTCCTCTTTACACTTGCATAACACCTAGATTTTCATTTTAAGTGGCAGATGGGGCTTTCCACAGCTCCCAGGTAGATATTACATATTCTGCAGTGGGTCTAAAAGGCCAACTCCCAAGTAATAGGCTTTGGAAGATCAATAACCCAAGTTATTCCCAGACTTGCTAAAGCAGGTTTAACATATATAATGTGAAAAAAAAAAAAAAGGCTCAAAGAAAGAAGAGAGGTTCATCGAAAGAGAAGCTAGATTACATCATTCAAACTTTAATTAACCTGATGATTTGGACTTCAGAAAATCAATGGGACTTTCTCACTTGTAGGGAAGAATAAATAATATTTTACATGCACATATTTATCTTTTCATTCTCTTTCAGCATGCAGTTTCTTTGGTGGGTGCCTGTAATTGGACACATATTCTGCTTTAAAGTTTAAATATGAAATGTTTTTTATTAGAAAATTAATAACTATATTTGGAATAAGATTTTAAAAGACCATAGAAGTTAAAAAAAACTTGGCAGGAAGTAGTATTTTGGTTTAAAAAACTGTATGTATGTGGAGGGGTATAAAGGGGCATGGAAACATTTTTACGTGAATATAATTAAGGTTTCAATTTGTTCTTTTGGAAAACTTTTGAATTTCCCTGTTGAATTGTTTATTTCAACAGGGGTTCACTGGGCAATGAACTAGGTGCTTGGAAAAGATCCCCCGAAAAATATTCATCTGTGCTTGTTATTTAATTGAAGCTATGTAATGCTCAGTTACCTGTAACTGTATTATCTTGTTCAGTGTTAACGTGTACAGACAATTCTGTTAGCATCACAAGTTACTTGTAAACAGCATTTGTTAACATTGCCAGCAACAGGGGGACCTTGCAATTTTCCTTCTCTCCCCATATGCTGTTCAGGGTTTGATAGTTATCTTAAGAGTCTACGTATCATCACTGATTAATTTTCCCTTTGGTCCTCCTTCTGCCTTACTTTATCATTCCAAAGCTTAGTATGCATTAAAAAATTCTAATCAGAATTGAATAAGTCAAGCTTAGTTTTAGGAAATACAAACTTTTCTGGCTTTATCTGGCAGAAATTTGGGGAAATAGGTTTTAGTAGCCTCACTGGAGGGCACAGAGGATCAAATTCAGTGTTGGGCCAGGAGGTTTAACTGCTAGGACCACAATGGCAGAAACACAAGTAAATGGAAGGGCAGGAGAGGACACCAGTAAGAGTTGTTTTAGCTAGGGGCAGGGATTTTTCATAGCATTTTGCATAGGAGAGCATAGGAACAGTAATGGTGTGTGTATGCACATGCGTGCATCCTTAGTTGTGTCCGACTCTTTTGCGACTCCATGGACTGTAGCCTGCCAGGCTCCTCTGCCCATGGAATTCTCCAGGCAAGAATTTTGGAGTGGGTTGCCATTTCTTACTCCAGGGTCTCTTCCCCCACCCAGGGATTGAACTCATGTCTACTGCATTGGCAGACTGGTTCTTTAACCACTGAGCTACCTGGAAATGGTGGTTGAGGGAAGTAATGAAAGGGAACAGTACTAATGCATATTTTTTTTTCTGGTATTTAAGAAATGCAGGTAAAGCTCTCAAAATTTTTGTGAAATTATGCTTTGGTTGGTAAACAGTTTTAAAAACCTTCTTATTACTCTGAGGTAGCCACATGGATTATGGGTTTGATATGGTTACAATAACTGATTACAAATTTTCATCCTTAAGGATTTTTATGTCTGCTCCTTAATATTGCCCTTATTATTTTAAATAGATGGTTCATGTTTATGTGAATTTTCATATTACACAGGGTAACTTGAACACATGACTTCTCAGAGGGCTCAATGGTTAAAAAAAAAAAAAAAAAAAAATCCCCCTGGCAAGCAGAAGATACGGGTTTGATCCCTGGGTCAGGAAGATCCCCTGGAGAAGGAAGTGGGAATCCCTTCCAGTATTCTTGCCTGGGAAATCCCATGGACAGAGGAGCCTGGCGGGCTATAGTCCATGGAGTTGCAAAAAAGTTGGACATAATTTAGGGACTAAACAACAACAACAAAATCTGAATACATGGCATCTGAGGCAAAGGAATCGGAGGAAGTCAGCCGTAAAAACAACATCTTCGGGGAAGTTTCTCCTCCCTGAATTCTGTGTGATGTCATCTCATTCATTTCAAATTCAGCTATATTATTTTCAGCTCTATATTCCGGGCATTATGGTAGATGCTGGGGAGAAAATGATGAAGACAACTGTGAGTATTCACAGCAGTCACTTGTTCAGTGGAGGGGCTAATAAAACTTACATTTACATAGTTGTCAGAACAGAATGGCTTGCTGCCATAGACCAGGCCTGCATCTGTGACAGTAAGTAAGGTAGACCTGTCCTGCCATCATGAATCTTATAGTTTGGTGAGAGAGACAGACCACTGACCAGGTGATCACCCCTAACTGTGTTATGTGCTGCCAAAGAGGATGTGTGGGTGTAATGAGCATGCAAGAAGGCAATAAGCTTTTAAGGTCCTGGGTCGATCAAGACTTCACAGAAGAATTGACATATATGGTGAGACCAGAATAATGAGTAAAATTAATTCAGGAAAAGAGGGATGGACAGGCTATAGTTGTGTATTAAATGGAGGACGTGATATTTACTAAGCTCCTGACCAGTGTTGGTCGTAAGGAATGGTAGCTCTTATGCACTGACCTTGTCTGGTCTGCTCCTGTGGCAGGGACTGCTAGTCCCTCAGTGTATGTTTTTTACCTCTTTCTCTGTTATTATAATAGAACCCTAAAGTTTTAGATCAGCATATGACCATTTGGAATAAAGGCGACATTTCCCACCCTCTGTTTTAGACAGAAAATGATCATGTCACTTGGTATTAGCCAATGTAATATAGTGTGTGCTGTGACTTCAACTTCTAGAATAATTCCATGGTGTTTATGTGCTTCTCCTTAACCTCATTTTCTCCCCCCATGTTGATTGGAGCTGGAAGAACCATGTTGGCCATCCATGTATTTATTAAGGATGACTGAGTTACGAGATGGAAGGAATCTTGCTTCTTGATGCTGTAGTAACAGAGCAGCCATGTCCATCTTGAACGTCCTACCTTTACTTTGGAGAGGAAAGAAAAATGCTTACACATTTTTAAAGTCCTTGTTGTTTTGGGTGTTATATCATAGCCCAAAATAAACATAACAGATTCATCTTTTGTAGATATGTCCACCTCCAATTGATTTCTGAAAAAGCGATAATTAAATTTAATTATAGTTAAAATATTTTGACCCTTATTTATAAGCTGGTTTGATTCATTTCATAATATTACCAAGTCAAAGCTTATCCTGTTTATTGCCTCTACGCTAATAAATAGAGACATGAGTTGTTGGGGTGAGGAATAGCAGCTTTATTTGGAAAGCCAACAGGCCAAAAAGATTCTAACATCTTCCCTGTTAGAATCCAAGCTTTTATACTAAAGGCGAGGGAGTGTGTGTGGTTGTTGCACCCTTGGTGCTAGAATCTTTTGTTCTTGCAGCTGTACTTGTAGGTCTGATCACAATGTTCTTGTAAACCTCCAACAAGACAAATGTTACTCTCTGCTCTGCAACTTTAAAATCTCTATATGAATGGAAAAGTGTTATACTTTAAATGTCAGAGCCTTGAGAATGGGCTATCCTGTATATTTTGGAGTATAGACAATGTTCTTTTACAGAGGTGGGAGCCTGCAAGACTAAACACAGGCAAAACAGAGCAACAAGGGGCTAGAACTAACAGAGTAGATCCAATGTGGAGTCAGGTTTGTTTTCTGTGTCACAGCAATGCGCTAAGATGTCCTTCTAGGTGAAGCTTTGAGCTATTGTGAGCAGAGACACAGTTTTGGGGCCTTTTCTCTTAGAATAAATTATATTTTGTTTCAGGTCCTCCCCCAGTTGAACATACATATTCAGTGCATTTTGATCTCCATTGTCTTATATGCTCACATTCTGATTACAGTCTATAGTTCATTCACATTTCCTTGGTCTTTATCAAATGCCCAGTTTCTGATTCATGATACCATCCAAGATCACCATGTCACCTTTAGTCCTCATGTTCTTTTTGCTCCAGTTGGCTGTGACAGTTTCTCAGACTTTTCTTGTCTTTGATGACCTTGACAATTTTGAGGCATGTTGGTCAATAATTTTGAAGAATGTCCCTCAGTTGGGATTTTTCTGATATTTTTCTCATGATTAGATTGAGGTTTTGGGGTTTGGGGAGGTAGACCACAAAGGTAAAGCGCCATTTTCATCACATCATGTCCAGTGTAAGTACTGTCAACATTTATTAGTGTTGATGTTGACCTTGCTCATGGCTGAGGTAGCGTCTGTCTGGTTTCAGCCCTGTACTTACTCCCGTTTTCCCCATTTACCTCCTGCCCTCTCTTTAAGCAAGTCACTGTGAACACAGTGAGGTGAAACCTCACCCTCTGAGTGTAGAGTGTTTATGTCAGTTATTCAGAATTCTGTACAGAGTTGTGCCTCTTCTTCCCCGTGTGTTATTTATGTGTGTTTCCAGCCATTGATTCCTGTCAGTGTGGACTCATGGATATCTATTTTATACTTTTGAGTTCTAATCCATTAGTACTCAATTTTATTGTTCACATAATTGCATCAGGAGCTCTTTCAGTTGATTCCTGGATTCCTTTTTCCTTTCCATCATCAATGTAGCTGTTTTTGTTTTTTTAACATTTCCTTACATTCATTATTTTTTTTTTTTTGCTTAAGATGTTGCTACAGGCTCAATTTTTGTTTTCTGCCCCAGTCCTGAAATTAGCCATTTCTCCAATGAGGCATGGTTCCTTTCCTAGGAGAATGGTGTAAGAAACCGTGATCTGGATGATAGGAGTGCTCTTACTTCCGAGTGTTGTCACATATAGTCCCTCTCATCTCATAAAGCAAGGATTTATGTGTGCTTATGCCAACCTGTGTATATACATGTATCTGTTAATACTTCTCTGTGTAAATATATCTTTATTAATAAACTCATACTGATGCCTCCAACACTGATCCATTACCACATGAATCATTCTAGCCTTCTCCCACATTTATCTGCAAACTCCTACTCCAAGAGTGAGACACCTGCTCCCACCACCTGCCATTCTTTCACTTAATTGTTTAATTCCACTGTGCATGTATAGCACTATCAGAACTGCTAACGTGTACTGGGGGAGGAAAGTTTATCAGTGCAAGTACAGGGCTTTTATACAATTTGCTTTGCCTTTAATCTTAGACTCCACTCATTTCCAAAGTTAGATTAGCACCTTTCTCCTCTACCATAGGTTGTTTCATACTAAGTGATTTCTTTTTTAATTGCACACTTTAAGGTTTACTCTTTGGGTTCTCTCTCGTTTCTTGGTTCTGAAGAATGCATAGTGTCACGTGCCTGCTATTATAGTATTTGACACAAACTGTCTCAAAGATCCCTGTGCTTTACCTGTTCAACCCTTCTTCATACCTTCTGGACCCCGGGCAACCAAAAGATCCTTTTTACAGTTGCTTTGGTTTTGCCTTTTCCAAAATGTCGCGTCATTCTAATCATAGAGTATGGAGCATTTTCATAGTGGCTACTTTTAATTAAAACTATGTATTTAACACTTATTTATATCTTTCTGTGGTGTGAGAGTTTCTTTTTTTTACTGTTGACTGCTATTCTGTTCTATGGATAAACCAAAGTTTATCAATTTTCCTGTTGAAGGGCCTGATGACCACTTTCTTTTGTTGGTGATTATGCATAAAAATGCGATGAATATTCAAAGCATAAAGTTTTCCAGTCAGTTGGGTAAGTACCTAGGTGCACAGCTGCTGGATCATATGGTTAGAGTATGTTTGGTTTTGTAAGAAATTGCTAAACAGTCTTGCAAAGTACTCTACCATTTTGCCACTAGCAGTGAATGAGAGTTCCTGTTGCTCTACATCCTTGCCAGCAGTCAGTATTGTCCGGTTTAAAAACACAGCTATTTTCATTAGTGTACACTGGCAACTCATTGTTCAAGTCACGATTTCCTAATGACAGATGACATTAAGCATAGTTTTATAGGCTCACTTGCTCCTGTATATCTTCTTTGGTGAGTTGTGTATGGAGATTTTTCCACTACCTGATCAACTTTTCAGAATCTGTAAATCTCCCTTTGCTTGTTATTGTGGCCCTTAGCTGTTTTTATCATTGACCAAACCACACAATTCTTAGAGATATTCAAGAGTATTAAACACTTAATTGGAATGAATGTGTAGAAGGAACCTTTTTGTAACCTGATGGATAGATATTGACCCAGCAGTACAAAAGGACATGGATTTAGTAGGTAAGACAGATCTCTTGATCATTCCAACATCTTCTTTCCTCCATCTCTATCATTTTTATATTCCATGGCTTTTGTGTTCTGATCTGTCAGTTTGGAATCACTTGGACATCTATTCAAAGGTCAGGAGAACCATTGTGTGTATGTGTAATCCTGACTCAAGACTTGAACAGTCCTAGAATTTGAACCATCTCCCAAGAAAAGATGTCCAGCTTTGAAAAAATCATTTTGAATGCCCCAAGTACAGCTATACCTCAGAAATACTAAGAGTTCACTTCCAGACCACCACAATAAAGTGAATATCACAGTGAAGTGAGTCACATGAATTCTTTCATTTCCCAGTGCATATCAAAGTTGTATTTAGTCTGTTAAGTGTGCAATAGCATCGTGTCTAAAAATGTACATATGTTAATTAAAAATACTCATCTGAGCCTGTAGTGTGCTCAGTCACTTAGTCATGTATGGTTTTTTCCCACCCCATGTACTGTAGCCCATTAGGCTCCTCTGTCCATGGAATTCTCCATGCCATTTTCTCCTCCAGAGGGTCTTCCTGACCCAGGAATTGAACCTGCGTCTCTTGGGTCTCCTGCACTGGCAGGAGAATGCTTTACCACTAGCGCCACCTGGGAAGCCTAAGAGCCTTCAGTGAGCTGTAATCTTCTTTGATGTTGGAGGTTTTTGCCTCAATGTTGTTAGTCACAGACTGATCAGGGTGGTAGGTACTGAAGGTTGGTGGCAGTTTCTTAAAATAAGACAACTATGAACTTTGCATCAATTAACTTTTTCTTTCATGAATGATTTCTCTGTAACATGCTGTGCTGTCTGATAACATTTTACCCACAGGAAAATGTCTTCAAGAATTTTCAAAATTGATATCAGTGTTCTCAAAGCCTGTTGCTGCTTCTTTGCTGTTATATCAACAGTCTTCACATCATCTTCACCAGCAGTAACTTGGGTCTCAAAAAATACTTTCTTTGCTCATCCATAGGAAGCAACTCTCACATGTTAAAGTTTTATCATGAGATTGCAACAATTCAGCCACATCTTTGACTCCACTTCTAATTCTAGTTCTCCTGCTGTTTCCATCACAGCTATAGTTACTTCCTCCACTGAAATCTTCAGCCCCCTCCTAAAGTCATCCATGAGGGTTCGGTTTAACTTCTTTTAAAATTCTATTAATGTTGATATTTTTTGATTATTTCCTGTGAATTACAAATGTTCTTAATGTCATCTAGAATGGTGAATCCTTTCCAGATTGAGCTTCAATTTACTTTGCCTAGAGCCATCAGAGGAATCTCTGTTGCAGCTATAGCCTTGCAACATGCATTTCTTTAACAATAAGATTTGAAACTTAAAATTACTCCTTGATTCATGGGCTACAAAATGGACCTTGTGTTAGCAGGCATGAAAACAACATTAATATCATTGTACATCTCCATCAAAGCTCTTGGATGACCAGGTGCACTGTCAGTAAGCAGTGTGATTTTGAAAGGGGTGTTTTCTTCTGAGCAGTAGGTCTCAATAGTGGATTTAAAATACTCAGTAAACCATGTTGTAAACAAATGTGCTATCATCTAGGCTTTATTGCTCCATTTATAGTGCACAAAAGAGTAGATTTAATATAATTCTTAGGGGCCTTAGGATTTTCAGAATGGTAAGTGAACACCAGCTTCAACTTTAAGTCATCAGCTGCTTTAGCCCCTAATAAGAGCGTCAGCCTCTCCTTTGAAGCTTTGAAGCCAGGCATTGGCTTCTCCTCTCTAGCTATGAAAGTCCTAGATGGCTTCTTCTTCCACTATAAGACTGTTTCATCCACGTTGAAAATATATTGTTTAGTGTAGTCACCTTCAGTGATTATCTTAGTTTCACCTTCTGGATAATTTACTGCAGCTTCCACACCAGCACTTTCTGTTTCATCTTGCACTTTTATGTTATGGAGATGACTTTGTTCTTTTAACTCCACAAAACAACCCCTTCTAGCTCCAGCCTTTTCTTCTGCAGTTCCCTTACCTCTCTCTGTCTTCATAGAATTGAAGAGAGTTAGCACCTTTGCTCTGGATTGGGCTTTGACTTCGGGGAACATTGTAGTTGGTTTGATCCTCCATCCAGACCACTGAAACTTTCCCCATTCAGCCACAAGAGTGTTTTCCTTTCTTTATCATTCAGGTATTCCCTGGAATAGTACTTTTAATGTCCTTCAAGAACTTAGGATTTGCATTCACAACTTGACTTTTTGGCACAAGTGGCCTAGCTTTCAGCCCATCTTGGCTTTTGACATGCCTTCTGCAATAAACTTAATCATTTCTAACTTTTGACTTAAAGTGAGAAATGTGTGGCCGCTCCTTTCATGTGAGCATTTAGGGGCCATCGTCATGTTATTAAGTGGTCTAATTTCAACATAGCTGCATTTCATGGAATAGGGAGGACTGAGGAGAGTGAGAGAGACCAGGGGATGGATGGTCAGTGGCTGAGTCAGAACAAAAACAGCATTTATCCATTCAGTTTACTGTCTTACACAGCTATAGTTCATAGTGTCCCAAAATAATTGTAATAATATCACAGATCTCCAGAACAAATATAGAAATAATGAAAAAATGTGAAATATTGTGAGAATTACTGCAGTGACACGCAGAGACTCAAAGCGAGAAAAACGCCCATGGACGCGCTGGGTTTCCGCAGATCTTCAATTTGAGAAAAATGCAATAAAGTGAGACACGCCTCTCTATCCTTCCTTTGTATCTGTAGAGACTGTATTGTTTGGCACATTCTCACTTGGTTCTAATTTGATGGATGGACTTGATACAAACCTGGCAAGATTGCTCAGACTCCCTGGCAGTGATGAGGCGATGGCTCTGTGTCTAGAACACAGGCTGGTGGCAAAAGAAGCACTTGGCATGCGGCTTCACTGAGACTTGTAAACAATAATTAAATGGACTTATGCATCCTCATTCTGCTGTTTCATTTCCTCCTTTCAAGATGCAGAAAGGAGTTTGAGTTCTGGGTAATAAACAACAAGAATCACAGCACTCTGCATTTAAACCAAATGAGCTCAATGAGGGTGTACAATTCTTGGAATTACAGTTTTACTGTTTTGTATGTTTTCACAATAGATGGAGAAAACAAGCAAGCACAGGCTTCTTGGTGTGCTGAGAGCCGGCAGTTCTTCAAAAGCTTTGTGGGACCTCTGATTGTCAGATTGTTTGGTCCCCACTCAGCCTGGATCTTGGGCAGTACTCTCATGACTATTGCCATTAGTCCCATGAGTAATGAGTAAGTGGAGGTGCTTGATATTAATTTAGCTTCAGATTCAATATGTGCTAACAGTAGGTCTTCAGATGGGCTACGGCTCCAGTTTTGTGCCAAAAGTCAAGCAGAAGAGCTGGTGGTGTGACTTGTGTTTTCATAAAGCTTGCATTGGTTCCAGTTGGCAACCAGGAAATACCTAAGAGCACATCCAGAATGTAGTTGTATATAATACATATCTCAGGGTTGTTTGTGAATCAATTTTTCATAAATTGATTCTCTTTCCTATTGACAAGGTTTCAGAGATGTGTTCCCTCAGGAAAACAGTGGCTCCTAGAGCAATAAAAATGATGCCCAAGGATATAAACAGTTTTAACAAGTATTTAAAGGGAACATATTGAATAATATATCTTCGTGCCTTGCATTAAATTGAATTTGTGTAAAGGCTGCCATTTTATAACTTGGAAAAAATTCTGTTTTTTGGGGCTATGGATATATTAATGTTTGCCTTGTTTTTTTTAATGCAAATACAGGGCTTGTACCTTTTAATAATACATGTACATGGTCATTATATCATGTTTATGGACCCTATCTTTCTACTGTTTAGTGCTTATGATGGAGAAAGGAGAAAGAAACCACTATCTGGTCCCTAGGCTTTTTGATCCAGGAGTTTTCAGCCCTTCCCTATAGATTGGGCTTTCTTCTACCTGATCCTCAGTTGCACTGGTTCCTTGTCTGACCCCTGGCAGTGACAAGTTTGTTGTCCCTTCTCCCAGCAGCTTAAGACTTACTTTGTAGGGAAGACAGTCTGAGACAGTGGGAAGGGCCACTGTTCACCTGCTGCACTGGGGTTCTGTACCATGAGGGGGTATCTCTGGGATCCTTTTTATCGGCAGTATTTCTTATGAGCCTCCAGTGGAGGACTGAGAGAAACAGCTTGTGAGTGAGTGTGGACTCCACAGTGTCCAGAGCCTCTAGGTGTCACAGACTGATGCTCTAGCCTACGATTACCCTTTGATGAGTTAACGAACACTTTTAGCCAATGTACTTTTTACCAGCATGTATTAGTGGCTACCTCTTCTGTTCATGCTCTGCCACAGGTCAGAGAGTTTATGTATTCCATTTCCCTTGGGAGGGATCAATCTCTCTGCTCACTTAATGGCCTGCATTTCACCTTTGAAGAAGCAGACAGAAACGTGAAGGCACATATGTCTTGGTTTTTTATCATGTTCAGTTCTTTGTACTGAATATAATTGTATTATCAAAGGTGATCTTTCCTTGTAGTATTATGATTGGCCTGCAGTATCTTGCACGCTCATTACTTCTTGACCAGTTTTGTAATAGATTGGGCTTCAGGAAACAAAGTCCTCTTGCTCTGTACGGACTCCCCCATAAAGCAGAAAGGAAATGCTCTTGGGCTGGGCAGGATATAGTGCAGTGTCCCCCCAGGGAGAGAAACAAGGTGCAAATTCAGACCTAATGTGTCTGCTTCCTCTCAGGCCTGCTAAATGCAAGATAGATATGAATTCTTCTGCTATAACTTGTGTGTTCCCACAAAGTCAGCTCTTAGATTCTTTTCTTTTTAAAAAAAATTTTTCATTTATTTTTATTAGTTGGAGGCTAATTACTTTACAATATTGTAGTGGGTTTTGCCATACATTGATATGAATCAGCCATGGATTTACATGTGTTCCCCATCCTGAACCCCCTCCCACCTCCCTCCCCATCCCGTCCCTCTGGGTCATCCCAGTGCACCAGCCCCGAGCACTTGTCTCATGCATCCAGCCTGGACTGGCGATCTGTTTCACACTTGACAATATACATGTTTCGATGCTGTTCTCTCAGATCATCCCACCCTCGCCTTCTCCCATAGAGTGCAAAAGTCTGTTCTATACATCTGTGTCTCTTTTTCTGTCTTGCATATAGGGTTATCGTTACCATCTTTCTAAATTCCGTATATATGCGTTAGTATACAGTATTGGTCTTTATTTTTCTGGCTTACTTCACTCTGTATAATGGGCTCCAGTTTCATCTATCTCATTAGAACTGATTCAAATGAATTCTTTTTAATGGCCGAGTAATATTCCATTGTGTATATGTACCATAGCTTCCTTATCCATTCGTCTGCTGATGGACATCTAGGTTGCTTCCATGTCCTGGCTATTATAAACAGTGCTGCGATGAACATTGGGGTGCACGTGTCTCTTTCAGATCTGGTTTCCTCAGTGTGTATGCCCAGAAGTGGGATTGCTGGGTCATATGGCAGTTCTATTTCCAGTTTTTTAAGGAATCTCCACACTGTTCTCCATAGCGGCTGTACTAGTTTGCATTCCCACCAACAGTGTAAGAGGGTTCCCTTTTCTCCACAGCCTCTCCAGCATTTATTGCTTGTAGACTTCTGGATAGCAGCCATCCTGACTGGCGTGTGATGGTACCTCATTGTGGTTTTGATTTCCATTTCTCTGATAATGAGTGATGTTGAGCATCTTTTCATGTGTTTGTTAGCCATCTGTATGTCTTCTTTGGAGAAATGTCTGTTGAGTTCTTTGGCCCATTTTTTGATTGGGTCATTTATTTTTCTGGAGTTGAGCTGGAGGAGTTGCTTGTTTATTTTTGAGATTAATCCTTTGTTTGTTTCTTCATTTGCTATTATTTTCTCCCATTCTGAAGGCTGTCTTTTCACCTTGCTTATAGTTTCCTTTGTTGTGCAAAATCTTTTAAGTTTAGTTAGGTCCCATTTGTTTATTTTTGCTTTTATTTCCAATATTCTGGGAGGTAGGTCATAGAGGATCCTGCTGTAATTTATGTCGGAGAGAGTTTTACCTATGTTCTCCTCTAGGAGTTTTATAGTTTCTGGTCTTACATTTAGATCTTTAATCCATTTTGAGTTTATTTTTGTGTATGGTGTTAGAAAGTGTTTTAGTTTCTTTCTTTTACAAGTGGTTGACTAGTTTTCCCAGCACTTGCTAAAGAGGTTGTCTTTTTTCCATTGTATATTCTTGCCTCCTTTGTTGAAGATAAGGTATCCATAGGTTCGTGGATTTATCTCTGGGCTTTCTATTCTGTTCCATTGATCTATATTTCTGTCTTTGTGCCAGTACCATACTGTCTTGATGACTGTGGCTTTGTAGTAGAGCCTGAAGTCAGGCAAATTGATTCCTCCAGTTTCATTCTTCTTTCTCAAGATTGCTTTGGCTATTTGAGGTTTTTTTGTATTTCCATACAAAAAAAAAATTGTAAATACAAATTTCACAAATTGTGAAATTATTTGTTATAGTTCTGTGAAGAATACCGTTGGTAGCTTGATAGGAATTGCATTGACTCTATAGATTGCTTTCGTGGATTCTTGAAATGATGTGAGGTCTTGTATGTATGACTGAAGTAGTTTTATATGTAGATGCATAAGTATAGGAAGAACATTATATAAATGTGATAACTTGTCTCTATGAGAGGATATTGATGGGGAATAAAATGAATAAGGATCAGAATATGATTATGCAGGTTATAATCAATCCATAGCTACCACCCACCAGTTATACAGATTATTATTTTTTAATAATCTTTAAAAAATATTCATTTTTGTCTGTGTTGGGTCTTGGTTGTGGTGCTCAGGCTTCTCACTGGGGTGGCTACTGTTGTTGCAGGGTGTGGGCTCTGGGTGCGTGGGCTGCAGTGGTTTCAGAGCACAGCTTAGTTGCTCCCCAGCATGTGCAGTCTTCCCAGGCCAGGGATTGAACCTGTGTCCCCTGCACTGGCAAGTGGATTCTTAGCCACTGCACCACCAGGGGACTCCCAGCTATGGGTGTTTACCTTTTCAACCTCCTTTCCTCTGTTCCTATTCACCTTGACCTCTGAAATTCACCCAGTGGTGACACCGCCACCTGCTCTCTCAAAATTAAGGCTCAAATGTAAATGTGTGTGTTGGAAAGATCATGGAATGTAGGCTCAGCGGGCTTGTGGATCTGAGTTCTGAACTCTACCACTTTATAGCTTGTAGCCAAGGTCAGCTTCTTTCACTTTTTTGAGCTTCTGTTTTCTCATCAGAAAAAAAAAAACAACCCAACTCTGCAAGAGAAATGAATCATCAAATAATGGATGTGATTTAAAAAGTGCTCTTTAAAGTTCTGTGAAAAGGGTCGTTTCCATATGGCATTCCATTCTGCGCTCCTGGAATAGGTGGGCTGGGGTAATAGATACATTCAATTTTGAGAACAGATTTCCTCTTAGTGTTCAAATGTGCTCCTTCTTACAATAAATACATTCAAGCGGTAGCTTAGTTTTTTCATCTGTGTCTTGAGATATTTGCCTAAGTTGATTTTCTTTTTTCATAAGCTGAGAAATGGTGAATTAGAAAGGATCACAGACCCAAAACAGTAATCAGTGGAAGAAACGTGAACTTAATATGGAAATAATGGAGGTGTAGCAAAAGCCAGAATATTGGAAAGAGAGAGAATTAAAGCCTGAGAAAAAAACAGTATTTGTATATTTTCAGAATTGCTGGTCTCAGATTTACCTTCTGGCTGAATGGTTTTACGGTGTGAAGATAAATTTTCTCTGCTGTTTTAAAGCAACATTCTGGTTTTAATCTTCAACCCAGTTCCATTCTGGTTGAAATGAAATTTTCAGGCACGCAAACAAGAAGTCAGAACTGCGGCCACAAGTCAAAATACTGCACTTGAGATGACAATGATGTGATAAACCTTTTGACACAGCTTGTGTTGACTGTTCTCATTGGTCATGATTTTCATGGTTTTATGTTGATATTTCTGTGCTTCTGTCTGCTCTTCCTTTTGATCAGAGATGGGTGTGTGTCTGCAATTGTAGGACGGTGCATATAAAACATGCATAAGCATCTACACTGGGAGACAAAATTGACATCAGTCAAACTTTGGAATTCTTTTCTTTGACATTTCAGTTCAGTCCCAAAAGAACTGTATTCATGCCTCAATATGTCATCTCTTAAGCTTACCTGTCTATCCCCCAGAAAATACAGATAAGGTTAGAAAAGACCTCATCTTTTCAGTGTAACATTAGAAGACCCAGAAAGTTATTTTGTGTGTGTGTGTGTGTGTGTAGGCATGCACTCAGTCGTGCCTCACTCTTTGTAACCCCATGGACTGTAGCCTGCCAGGCTCCTCTGTCCATGGGATTCTCCAGGCAAGAATACTGGAGTGAGTTGCCATTTCCTCCTCCAGGGGATCTTCCCCACCCAGGGATCGAACCCAGGTCTCCCGCATTGCAGGCAGATTCTTTAACCTCTGAGTCACCAGGGAAGCATAGTGTATAACAAGTGCTAATTAAATTGTGTGACCATATAATTTATTATTCAAGCTGAACACCTTTACCCATTGTGAATTTCAGAAAACCAGAATTAGATGAAGACTTTAGAGGGAAAATTGGAGTGTTGAGTTACCCCTCAACAAGCATTTGTTGACTTGAACTAGTTTAAAAGATAGATGGTCTCTTGAATGGTTTCATGATTAAAAGGGAACCATTTTCTTTGGGTGAGTGTAGACAGTCATCCTGAAGATCTGTTTTAGTTAAGCTCTTTTCAAATGATCTCAATTGAACTCCAGGCTTATCTCATACAATCTTCTTCACAATATTTTGATCTCCATTACCCAGCTTAAGCATCAAAGGGAGTTTATTAGTTGAGATACCATGGAGTCCAAGGGCATAATTAGTTTCATGCATAGTTGGAACCAGAGGTTCATTTAATGTCAATAATTCTCTCTGCTCCTCCCCATCTTCCTGTCTGTCTCTCTTTTTCATGTGTTAACTTGTCTTTATTTTTGTATGTGGCTGAATTCTTCCATGTCACAGTCTGTTCTCATGTGACTGCAAGATGACTGTCCTGGGGTATCAAGCCTAAGTTCGAACAACTTTTAAATTTCCATAAAGAGAAAGAGTCTCTCCTGATAACTTTTCCTCCCTCTCGAACATGCAACCTGCTCTCCCACACGGAAAAAAAAAAAAAAAAAAAAAATCTGTGCCTGATTGAAATAATATGTATCAAGATTTTTTTAATTAAAAATTATTTTACAGTTTTTCAAGGTTATTTTCCATTTGCAATTATTATAAAATATTGTCATTATTTCCTGTGTTGTACAATCCATCCTTGAGCCTATATTATACCCAGTAGTTTGTACCTCCCACTCCCCCACCCCAACTGATAACTACTAGTTTATTCTCTGGGCTTCCATGGTAGCTCAGATGGTGAAGAATCTTTGTGCAATGCCAGAGACCTGGGTTCGATCCTTGGAGATTGAATCCCTAGAGAAGGGAATGGCAACCCACTCCAGTATCCTTGGCTAGAGAATCCTGTGGACAGAGGAGCCTGGCAGGGTATGGTCCGTGGGGTGGCAAAGAGTCAGACTTGGCTGAGCGACTGACCAACAGCAGTTTGTTCTCTATATCTGTGAGTTTGCTTCTGTCTTATTTTATTCACAAGTCTTTGTATTTTTTTAGAATTCACATGTAAGTGAGCTCATACAGCATTTGTCCATCCATGTCGCTGCAAATGGCAGAATTTCTGAACCAAGATTCACGAAGCCCTTATCTCATACTATCTTCTTCACAGCATGCTGATCTCCATCTACTAGAAGAGTAAACTGAGGCTGTTGTGTAGCTTTCCCAAGGTTAGATAGCTAGGTTTCAGAGTGCTGGTTCTGGATTCAAACCCAAGTTTGAACCTCAAATACAAACTAGGCATGAAAATATAATTAAAAAATATCATGAGCTTCAGTGAGAAATGTATTTGAACATTTTTGCAAATGGTAAATTACTCTATAAATGTCAACAGTCTACTGGTGCGTGGTCCATGACAAGGTACAGTGCTGGAGCATTGGTTCCCAGTAGGAGGTGATTTTCTCCCCCATGCAAAATCCACAATATCTGGAGACATTTTCAGTTGTCATAACTGGAAGAAGAACTGCTGAGGGCATCTAGTATGTAGAGGCCAGGGATCCCTGTTATACATCCTACAATGCACAGGATAGCCACTCACAGTAAAGAATAAACAACTATCCTGTCAAGAGTGTTGTGGAGAAACCCTGTTCTAGATGAACAGAAGTAAAATGTGAACTTGGCTACTGGAAGCTCACAGTTCGGTTGGGGAGATAAACATGTAGGCAGATGAGAAATTACACTGCAGTGGTTCAAGAGTTGGAGATACTTAGACTAAGAAGAGAGACAGTGCCTCCATCATGAGCTCCTAAAGGGCCATTATGTGAAAGAGGGGAAGACTCCTTCTGTGTGACTAAGTAGCAATCAGACTTCAGCCCCAGAGATGAGCAGGTAAGTTTTGCGGTGTAGGTTGTATGTGTGTCTTCCACTGCTGCATCTCCCTGTCAGTGCCTGGCAATGGCATAGTGGTTAACAAATGCTTGGTGAATGGATAAATAGATAAATTAATGAACTCAAGCATCTGTTGTTCAGGCTAAGTCACTAAGACTCTTTGTGATCCCATGGACTGTAGTACACCAGGCTCCTCTGTCCTGTATCATCGCCTGGAATTTGCTCAAATTCACGTCCTTTGAGTTGGTGATGCTATCTAACGATCTCATCCTCTGCTGCCCTCTTCTTGAGGGAAGGTTAACAAAGATGTTGTCTCATTTGGAGATTCCTTGATTTTATGACAGTAATTGCTAGGTGTTGATGATGAGAGCTATACTTGATGGCTGGAGTGACCAGGCAAAGCTTTGAGGAAAGGGAAAAAATGGATCCTTCTTCTTCATTAGATGACATCATGAGCAAAGTTGTGGGTCTTAAAAAGTTAGAGATGCAGTTTTCTTCTAGCATGGTAAGACTTAAAAATAATTCTAGGGGAAAAAAGATGATGTTGGATGCAGCCCCATCCAGTGATATTGGGTTGGGTGTAATAGCAGCTGTTTCTCTTCTGCCAGCTAGTTTTCTGTGGACCCTAAAGTGCTAGAATGAGCAGTATGTCTATAGTAAGGGAATTACTTATATTATTATCATCACTATGGTTTAGTCATCATACCAGGTGTGGTAATTGGAAATCCTAGAAGCACCTTTCAGCATTCATCTTTTAGCTTTTGCTCAAGTAATTTTTACCAAACACAAAAATAGCATGATAGATTTAATGAGTATATTATGGAAAAAAAAGTTTTATGCCTGTGGTTATAAAATCTACCTACTGAAATGATAGTATCTCTCTTTTTAGGAGAACAGTTGGAAGTGGTGTAATGTCTTTGTTCTCTGTAATGGGCCTGGATGTTTTTCCATTGTGCAATATGGACCTTCATGACACTTGTTGCTGACCCACTCAACATCCCCAAAGCCCCTGGATTTCCATTAATGTATATACTTAATTTCCTTGTGAATATGTAGGGCTGTACAGTATCATACTTACAGTGTGCATGGATGAATTGTTGATAGTCGTGTTGAGCAGTAGCCTAGAGGCATGATAAACTTTGCTTGATGTAAGCTGGTGTTCTCTGTGGTGTCCAAGTTTCTGCAGTAACTCAATGATCAAAGGCGATTTTTGTCTTGCTCTACATGCAGCATATGAACATTCTTTGTTAAAGAATCAGAAATAAATGAAGATGAAAATATCTAAATGTTGATATGCTCAAAGAACAAAATGAAGTGTGATTAGTGACTCCCACACTGGAGAAAGTGTTACCTGCATCTTACTTTCTATTCCACTTAGTATTAAAATACAAGCGCTAATAGTAGTATTTCAGTTTAAGTTGTTTAAAATTCACAACTTTAATAAGTAAGGGAAATTAAAAATTGAATAATTTCAAGCCAGAAATGTTTAAACACTTTGAAATGTAAGTATAGTGTAAATTTTTGAAACTATTAATGTTGTAAAATATTTGTATTTCTAATATCAAATATTATCCATGTCAGCACTGAGCATGCTTCAGCTTTCCCGGGAGAAGAAAATAGCAACCCACTCAAGTATTCTTACCTGGAGAAGCCCGTGGACAGAGGAGCCTGCTGGGCTACAGTCCGTGGGGTTGCAAAGAGTCAGACATGACTTAGCAACTGAGTGTACATATTTGAACTTTAGTGTTCAGTCATGGGTGTGATGAGGTGCGTGGGAAGGGAGTAATAGAGACCGAGATCAGAATAATAAATGAAGAACTGATTATAAAGACCCTCATAAGCTCTGCAAAGGATGCTGGGTTTGATCGGTAGACAATACACAACAGAAGTCTTAATGTGCAGAGGAAGTGGATGAAGGAAGGAGATTCATTTTTGTGTAGATTATCTTGATATAGTTCAAAGGGCATACAACTTGGATTTATATACAGCACTTTGACTTTGCAGCAGCTGTACAATCTTGAGAAAGTCATTTAATCTGTTTTACACTTTATTTTCTCAGCTATATATTGGCTGACACTATTTAATAGGCGTTATGTCTCGTCATGGACCATCATGTGTACAAAAGTCTTGTCAGCTATAGTGTGCATTTTTCATATGGAAGTTGTTGATACATGTTTCTATGATTCATGAGTATTCTATTATATATGTCAAACATGACATCAAACATAATATGGTCATTAATAAATGAATGGATGATTATCTAATACATGAAGTGGTTTCATATAGTTTTTAAAGAAGCATAAAATGCCAATACACAGCCAGTTTTGTTTCCCCGATGCCACACTGGCATATGCAAGGAAACATTTGAGTTCAAAGAAAATTAAAAGAATTCATCACATTTCTCCCTCTTGGCTGGAAAAGTTTCTCTGTTCAAATTTTTCACTTTGCTGAAGTGAAGTTTCATAAGGGTTACCCCATCACAGCAAATGTATGTTGCTTATTTCCACACATAAGGGATTATGTTTTCATTAACACTCCAGCTGCTGCATTTCTCGTCTAGCTTTTTAACTTCCGTAAATTCATATCTTCACATGTAGTCATATAGATTATGTTCTACAAAGCGACAGAAGTGCCATCTGTTTTTAAAATCTCCAAGTGATTCTAATGTGGACAAAGGTGTATCTCAGGGAATTATATTGAGAAGGTTGCTTCCTAGGTATTACTGTCTATAGTGTTTTATTTATTTATTTTTTTGTGCGATTATATCACTATCCTTGTCTCACAGCTTTTGTTTATTCACTTCTTTCCCATTTCCCTTTTAGTAGAATTTAATCTTTTCTACTTATGCTCACTTCCTTGGGAGCCTCAACAACTACTTCATATGGGCCCTCAATTCTACATGTTCAGATCTGGCCTTTCTCCCAGGGGTTAATCAGACCTTCCCAACTCCAGGTGTTTCTGCTTGGCTGTTCCACATTTATGTCAAATGTACCATAAAGACCCCATACCATACACAGGACTGTCTTCTTTTTCCTTCTTCCAAATTAGCTCCGCTTTGGGCTTCCCTGATAGCTCAGTTGGTAAAGAATCCACCTGCAATGCAGGTAGACCCCAGTTTGATTCCTGGGTTGGGAAGATATGCTGGAGAAGGGATAGGCTACCTGCTCCAGTATTCTTGGGCTTCCCATGTGGCTCAGCTGGTAAAGAATCCACATGCAATGCAGGAGACCTGAGTTCAGTCCCTGGGTTGGGAAGATCCCCTGGAGAAGGGAAAGGCTACCCACTCCAGTATTCTGGCCTGGAGAATTCCATGAACTGTATAGTTCATGGGGTCCCAAAGAGTTGGACACAACTGAGCGACTTTTACTGTCATTTAAATGATCCCTGTGACCCAGAGCTTGTGCATATCCAGAAAGGAGCCATCAGGGTCATCTTTGATTTGTCTCCTAGCCTTTCGTATCTGTCATCATCATTTTCTTTTCTTTTTGTTTAAAATTTTTTTGTTTAATTGGGGTATAGTTGATTTACAATGTTGTTTTAGTTTCAGATGTACAGTAAAATAAATCAGTTATGCATACATATACAGCCACCCTTTTTAAAATTTTTCTCCCATATAGGCCATCACAGAGTATTGAGTAGAGTTAGTAGGTCCTTATTAGTTATCTATTTTATATATGGTAGTGTATATATGTCAATCCCAATCTCCCAATTTATACCCGCCACTGGTGACCATAAATTTGTTTTCTATGTCAGTGACTCTGTTTCCATTTTGTAAATGAGTACATTTGTATAATTTTTTAAAGATTCCACATATGAGTGATATCATATGATATTTATCTCATCATCATTTTCAATCATTCATTAAAATCCTCCTGGTCTACCTTTCAGATAATCCCCCCATCCCCATTTCTTCATTCTTCTCATCATTATTACATTGGAGTTAAGCCTTCTATCACAGTACACCTAAACTGTTGCGTTAGCTTCCCAAATCTTCTGACCTCTAATTCGGCCAGGCTAAAATGTTTCCTCTGCCTGCCATGCTGATACTCAAAGCCTCGGTGGACCTTAAACTTAAAGTTCTCTGACTGGTGGTGCTAGACTGGACTCCTATTTCCAGTTCTTCAGAGTGGGATCTTGAACCTCATCCTTTGCTGGGGAACTTTGCCTTACCTCTCATGTGAGCAGAGTGTAATTTACTACCTCACTGACATTGAGTTTAACTACATGACATGCTTTGGCTAAAAGAGCCATAACTACAGTGTGACAGAGATTTGCTTGCATGACTTTGCTTCTCTGGGATCCACCCTGAGAAGAGCATGTCCCAGGCAGACCCCATTCCTCTAGCTTTGGCCCCAGAAAGAGACCCATAAGTGAACTAGAGCCTAACCCGCAGTCCAAGGCAGAGCTGCCCTACCTGAACTAACGACACAAGAGCAAGAAAAAAAAAGAAACTGGTTGTTGTAAAGCTCCTGGGAATTGGGGATGTTTGTTACATGGCATTAGTATATAAATAGTAAACTAATACACAGATGTTCAAGGCTTTCTCAAATACTGTTTCTCATCTTTTAAATATTCCCCTATATAAAGACTTGATGCTGGTGAAGTGGTCTCTAAAACTTGTCTCCTTCACTTTTTTGATTGCTTTCATCACATTTTGTCCTTCTCCTTGTCCATCAAGGCCCCGTATTGTTTCTTTTCAGTAGATTCTTCTCTGATGACCACAACTCTGATCTCCCTTCTTCAGACTGCTTAGTGTCCTTGTCTTTTGTTTCACACCTCAGCTTTGGTCTGATACTATTAGTTATCTTGAAGCATGAATTTGATCACATCATGTAATTCTGATATTCAAAACCCTCCCAAGAGACTCCATTGCCTTCAGGACAGGGTCCAAGCTCCTTACTAGCAAGCTCCAGCCTCTCTCGTCTCAGTTTCCCTGTGCATATTGAGTAGTTTACATTTCCCCCAACACAGTCTGCTCTTTCTTGCCTCTGGGTCATTGTGCATTTTGTTCCCTCTGTCTGGACCACCTTTTCCTCTGCTACTCTTTTCTCAACATTCTCCTGAATTCAGATATATTTGCTGTTAAGTTACAGAAACTCTCACTTACCCTCTGTGGCCAGATGATGTTCCTTGCCTTGAGAACAGTGAGCTGCCCTGTGCTGCAGAAATGCATCAACGCAGAGTCTCAGTGGCTTCACCAAAAAAGATGTATTTCTCCTACTCATGTCTGTGATACTGAATGCAGGAGGATGGGGAAGCTGTGCTTCACTCAGTCCTTTTGGGCCCAGGCTGAGAGGAGCTCTGCCATCTGGATTTGCATCATCTGGACATATGGCCTTGTGCCATTCTCCTGTCAGTCCACAGCCCCAGCAAGCCCCAAGATCCCAAAATAACTGACAGCAAAGTTGTGAAGTTTAGTGGGGTACATGGGATGTTTGGGGAGCCCTAGCTCTCTTTGTGTGTTTCATAGATGGGTTTCTGTGAACCTCCAGAGTTTTTATCTATTACCACATGTAATATCGTGGCATTATCTTGTCTGGATCCACATGAACTTGAAGATCACGAGGGTAGATGCTGTATCTGAGTTTGTGTCATCTATCCAGAGGCAAGTGAGGGTCCTAACATACAGTTACTGGTGTAGAAATATCTGTTGAAGAGATGCTAATCTTTGTGCCCCTATGCTGTCTGAGAAGACTCCGTGCTCCATGATGGCAGGAAACACCTCATCTCTCCCACAACATCTCGTTAGCATCTTCCAAAGAATAGACAACGGATGCATATTTAGAGCATTTTTATGATGGCTTGGTGTGATTTTCCACCAGCTAACAACTTGTGGCCACACTTCTTTACATAGGTATTTCTGTAGAATAGATTTAAATGATTTGCCTATCATCCCGCATGGGGCACCTGGAAGATTTTTAAACAAGTCAACTGTGTATGTAGTATGTGCACCAGGAAAAAAAAAAAAAAAAAAGACAAGGTCCCTTTGCTCCCTTTTGGGAACCTCTCTAATTTCTTTCCAGGTGAGGATCCAGGAAGGCTCTTTTCTTTCAGGTTAGGTTTTTGAGCAAGGCTTCAAGAATCAAAAGAGCCTGCAGAATCATGCAGCTTTCCTTTACTCTTTAAAGCTGCTTTCCTCTTCGCTGAATATATTTCTCGGTAGTATATATCTATCACTGTGTAACCAATTATCCAAGAACAGAGCACCTTAAGACAATCAGCATTTATTTTCTTACAGAGTGTCTGGGGTCAGGAGCCTGAACGTGGCTTATCTGGGTGGTTTTGGCCAGGCTGCCTCATGGGGTTGCCGTCGAGGCATTGACTTGACTGGAGGCTGGAAGATTGACTTCCAAGGTTATTCAGGGGCCTGTTGTTAGGAGATCCTCAGTTGCTTAACACAAGGACCTTTCCATAGGGCTGCTTACCCTACGGGAGCTGGCTTCCCCCAAGTAGGTAAGTGATTCGACAGAGCAAGTCGCTAAAGCAGAGGCTGCAGTGCCTTCTTATGACTCATCACGCATTGTGATTCCTGCTTTATTCCTCCTGTCCTTAGAGGCGAATCATTAAGTCCAGCTGGCTGGATGTTTGGAGGAAGGGATATTAGCTTTTACATCTTGGAGGGAAGAGTATCAGTTTGTGGCCATACTTTTATAAACAACCACACCCTCCCCTGGGCAGGGTAAATGCTGTTTCACAGCCTTCCCTCCCCTGGTTGCTCAGGCAAGCCTCTGCCTCCTCTCTCTCCATAGCCCACCACCCCCATGTTAGGATATTTACCTCTAGTCATTGATATTAAATGAACAGCATAGATTTAATATAAAGAAGATGCAAAGATAAAGGACAATTTCCACAAGTTCTCAGCATCCTCAGAGTTGCTGACTACGGTCTGTTAAATCCACGACTTACTTTCTAAGATGAATGTCTCATCACAGTTGGGATCTCTGCTTATACTCATGAGGGTGACTCCAGGGGAAGCTCTAGTGGTCCCTGTAGACCTAGCCTTTGCTTGATGGTGATGTGTCTGCCCTCTGGAATATCCCTCTCTCCTTTCCATGGTCATATATGCAGACAAGGCTGAGCAAAGCCCTGGAATCGCCCTTTGTCTCGGCTGAAGTCTTCATCCCGGGGCTCTGCAGTGTAGGTAGCATCATTCTCATGAATCCCCAGCAGCATAGCAGGAAGTCAGACTTTTCTGGTAGCACCATAGTAGGAAGTCAGACTTTCCTGTCATGGAGGGCAGCATGGTGCATTGAAACTATCAATACATGAGCTTTGGAATCAGACACTAGTTCAAAACCCAGTTCTACCACTGTCTGGCCTTCTGAACTTGGACAAGTCATTTAACCTCTCTGAGCCCCTAGTTTTTTCATCAGTTAAATGAGGATAATGTGAGGATCGGACAAAATAACATACGGAGGTAAATGGCACAGTGTCTGGCACATAATAGACATCAACCAGAGTTCATTCAGTGAATGAGTGAGTACAGTTCAGAACTCCCTGCAGTACCTGTGGAACACCGTGGTCCTGAACTTCACTCTCTTGCTTGTAGAAACTGACAAAGAACTGAACTGTGTATTTCTGGGGCAGCGTCTCTCTTGTCTGCCTGTATTACATGATTTGCTGAGTTCCTTGAATACATTCTGTTGGAAGATTTTCATTCTGCTTTGCCTTTTGTGACAAAAAGAAACCGCAATTCATTTGATGTTTGAAAGCCGTGACAGCACAATGTGAGGACAACTGGAAAGAGCAGTTCTTTTTAGTTTGTTTTCTCAAAAAGTTCTCTCATATTTTAAGTAAGCTTCTAAGGAATCAGGAGCTTTGGTTTCAACAAAGGACCATAATTTTTCTAATGACTCCTGTTAGCTACTTTGTGTGGTGGTTTTTCTTAGGCAAAGGGGAGGGGGAGTGTGGGTTGGTAGAGGTGGGACTAAGTGGAGGAAGCCAAGTGCTGCTCCTGATACTTACATGTTTAGGGACCTTCCCCTATGAGTAGATTTCCTCCTCCTGTACTTTCTATGCGGAGAATTGCCCCAGCCTGATGGATGACACGATGCAATTTGCTTCTCTCCTTTTCTTCCCCCCAGAGATGTGTGTTTTTGCTTTAATATATGCAAGGGCAGCCTCTGCTGTGTCTGGATTGGCATTTGTAATTATACACTGTGAAAATATAATGGAGAGAGAAAGTATAACTCCTCTCCCAGATTTAAAAAAAGTTTCATGTGTTAATGTGTTTCCATACCCCTGCCTGAGGAGCAAGAGATCAAGCTCCATTTGACTTCTTTCTTTTGTATGATAATCACATTCTTTTGACTATTAAAAAAAAAATCAGTGTGTGATGCTTTGTCCTGTGCTGAACAGAACCTCTGCAATGCTTCCAACTGTTCCCCTGCAGTTGTTTTCCAAGTGATTTGATGTTCTCGACAGCATTGATTGCACCAAGATCTGATAGTTTATAGTTAATTTGCTCCAACCTCTCTTTGTGAGGCTTGAGTGAGTGAATGGTGGACGTCTCACAGTATGGAGGCTCAGATGATAACCAGAGGGAAACAAATAAGTTGTCAACATCTTTTTACATAATAAGCAAGACAATAGCCTCTTGACTGTGTGGGCCGGTCAGTTTACATTCCTAAATATATATTCTTCATCATCTTCCTTCAGCTATTTGTAAAAATATAAGATTAGCTCACCTACAATAACTAGAATTACTCTAGTTAGGCAGACCACAGCTATGAAGGGGCAGAGACTTCTTTCCATTGTCATATGAGGATTTTCGCTTATTGATATGTACTTGACACCACCATTGATCCAAACAAAAGGGAGTTGATTAAAACTTTAACACAAAAAGTAGGACTTTCAGAATTAAAGGTTATTACATGATGTTGTGAACATTTATTATTTTTGCAATTCCTCTCTCTTCTTTTGTAAAAAAAAACATTTCCTTCCTTTCACTAGAGAACTACCTCTGACCCACCCTTAACTCTTGTGATTAATCTCCGCCAGTCCCCTCCACCCAGGGGTATGGCCCAGACTGACTTAAGCTAGTGATCATACCCCATTCTCCTGAGCATTGGCTTGGCTTGGGATGGGCAGATGGCCCAAGTCTGGTCAGCAGGCGTCATACCCAAGACTCATGCTTGGTCACTGTGGGGAGAGAAGTGCTTTAGCCACTGGTGAAAAGCTGAGAGGAGATAAAGGTCTGGAGCTGTGACAGCTACTTTGAGATCAGGAGGAGAGAGTCTGAGTGAGAAAGAAGTCACATGAGGGAGAGAGCAGAGCTGGTCTCAGAAATACAGAGAACAGAGTTCTTAGGAAACCATTTGAGCTCCTGTCTTAAGCTGAGTTTCGTTATGCTGCTAGCCCTGGTTAGAAAATTAAGCATTTCAGTTTTTCTCAAGAAGATTTCAGGTTTTTTTTAACTGGCAAATTAGAAGGCTTCTAATTGAGTCAGGCACCAAGAAAGCTAGCACACTGGGAAGAGCCCACACAATGCTAGTTAGTCCAAACCAAATAAGTGATGCCAGGTGAACATGTGTCCATTCAAATATGGGTCTAGCTCATTCTCTCCTACTTATTGTAGTTTTGGACTTAGTTCATTCTCTGAAGATGTTTTTCTAGTTTATCTTCTCTTTTTTTGTGTGTGAAAATAATTTCTGGTTACTGATTACTAATACTCAGCACCTTGTCTGTTTCCGTCCTCTTAACTCTTATCCAAGTTGCAAATGAAATGGGAAATATCAACAACTTCTGCAAATCCCTTAACCTCTCTTTGCCTCAGTTTCCTCACGTGTAAAATGGGGGAAATCATCATAACTGGTTCATAGTGTTGTTGGGAGAATCAAATTGTTTAATAGAGAGCAATGTCGAATCAATAGTAAAGCACTGTAAAGATATCAGGCCTTATGATTTTTATTCTCAAACTAATCATGAAGTTATATTTCATTCCAGTCTCCATAATCCATCCATTATGGGTCCTTAGTTTCCTTTGTGTTATGGCATATTTGGCCTATGCTATGGCATGCCATCTGGAATATTTGAAGAAGTCAATTTACCTCTTGTCTGAACAGCACTTAAAAATTTCTAACAGTGAATCCATACATTTACAAAGAAAACCAGTGATGTGGTTTACCTATTAAAATAGTTTTAACTATTTGAAACTAATTTAAAAATTTTTATAAAGTTTAATTTGTGATATAGTAATGTATGTCCTTTTATAATGGACTCATAAATAACAAGATCTAATAATGAGTCTAGTTGTTACTGCTGTCTCAAAGGAGGGATGAACATAAATAGCATTTCAATTATCTGTAGTGTAGAAATGTGCCATGAAAATCATAACCTATTATTTCTGCTGGTGACAGAATCACAGGTTCTACTGATGCTCTTGTGTGTGTGGCATATATTAGTAATTGAAGGAACTGCTAAATGCAGAGATTGGTGAAACTAAAGGCATTTTTTTTTTCTCCATTAAAGTTAACAGACTCTACCCAAAGGTTCATGGAGTTCAAGTTAGGAAGTCCTTATCCAGGTCCTACTCATATTTTAAAGCCTAATTCAAATATGCTTCCCTGGTGGCTCAGAGGTTACAGTGCCTGTCTGCAATGCGGGAGACCTGAGTTCGATCCCTGGGTCCGGAAGATTCCCTGGAGAAGGAAATGGCAACCCACTCCGGTATTCTTGCCTGGAGAATCCCATGGACAGAGGGGCCTGATGGGCTGCAGTCCATGGGGTCACTGAGAGTCGGACATGACTGGGCGACTTCACTTGCACTTTCAAATATGCTTTGTCAAAGTCCTTTCTCATCTCACACCTCTTTTATTCCCACATGACAATATGGTTCCCCCCACAAAGATCCATGTTTGTTTTTTTTTCCCCTGACGCATTGTTATTAGCTATGTGCACATGTTCCTCCCCGTCAAGGACATCAGACCCTTGGTCAGTCTTCATGCTGGTACCCTGTGTTTGTGACAAGGAGGCCATGGTTGGGTAGGAATGCGAGAATGCTGCCGGCCATCATTACTTATCTCCTTTTCCCTGACTGCCCATTGCAGTATAAAGTACGGCATTTCTGAGAATGTAGCTCATTTCGTTTTAGTGTTATTTACTGTGCTGGTTCTGCTGCTTGGGCTGACAAATCACCCCTCCGTAAGGCAGGTTCTAATCCCATATGCAGTGGCAATTTATATGACAAGCTCTCTGAGTTTAGGCAAATATCCTGATATTTTAGCTCCGTTATTCTGACAACAACAATTTCTGCCTTATGGAGTGCATATGTCACCAGAGAAAATCAGCTTCCTGAGCTTCCTGCCTCTTGCAGGAACATAAATTTTCATGGTGAACTTGAGATGCAAATTATGTGCCTTGATCCTCTCTGCAAATCTTGGCTTGCACCTGGCAGCCATCTTTATTGAGCTTGGGAAAAAGGAAAGAGAGGGAACAGAGGCAGAGGCAGAGAAGAAAGAAAGGCAGGGAAGGAGAGGAGGGGCAGAAGATAGGCTGTTTTTTGTGCCTGTCTGGCCTCGTACACATCACTGAGCAGACAATAAAGTTTCTTAAGTTTTGTGTGTTATAGTTTTAAGAAAATAAAACAGAACTATTTTTAATAGTTCGAAAAGGTAGCAAGAATTAGTGACTGATATTCAGAACTTGCTTCAACATTTGTTCTAGTACTAATTTAGAGCAGGGTTTCTCAACTTTGACACTTATTGACATTCTGGGCCAGAAGATTCTTTTCATGAGAGGTTGTTCTGTGCATTGTAGGATATTCAGCAGCATTTTTGGGTTATATGCAGATACCAGTCATGTGCCTCCCCAAGTTACGATGACCAAAATTGTCTCCAAATACTGCTGTAGGTCCCTAGAGGGGTGAAACCGTCCTCTTACTGCCAAATAGAAAACTACTGGTTTAAAGGATAATGGGCAATATTGTGTTTCAGACGCTGTATGCATTGTTTTACGTATATCATCTAACTTAATCTTCACAAGGTGTCATAAAATAAATGTTGTTATTATTTCCATGCAGTTGAAAGATAAGGTTCAAGGAGGTGAAGCAAAGTGAGTAAGAAGGAAACTCATGCGAAGAGATGGAAACCAGTGCACAGAGAGACACTGCAGTATGTGGTATAAGGTGTTAGAGCAGAGGTCACACATCTCTGGCACTTGCACCATGGCATCACTTCTGTGTGTAGCAAGCGTGGCCTGTAAATATCCCCCCTGTGTCCTGAAGAGCCAGAACAGTTTTTCCAGTGACCATTACCAATAGAGTGAAACCAACTGGTAAAATTGCCTTTCAGAAATGAAGGCAAAAGCAAGGCATTCCCAATCAAAAGAAAACAAACAAAAAACCTAAGGTAATTTATTGTTAGCAGACCTGCCCTATGAAAAATAATAAAGTTCTTCAGGTTGAAATGAAATGACCCTCAGGCTACTAGAGTGTAACTTAAATCCATAGGAAGGAATAAAGAGCACCAGTTAACAACAAGGGAAATGTAAAAGACAGTATAAATATATTTTTTGTTTGTAACTTTTCTTCCATCATAAAGACACTACCCTCATGACAGAAAGTGAAGAGGAACTAAAAAGCCTCTTGATGAAAGTGAAAGAGGAGAGTGAAAAAGTTGGCTTAAAGCTCAACATTCAGAAAACTAAGATCATGGCATCTGGTTCCATCAGTTCATGGGAAACAGATGGGGAAACAGTGGAAACAGTGTCAGACTTTATTTTGGGGGGCTCCAAAATCACTGCAGATAGTGATTGCAGCCATGAAATTAAAAGACGCTTACTCCTTGGAAGGAAAGTTATGACCAACCTAGATAGCATATTAAAACGCAGAGACATTGCTTTGCCAACAAAGGTCCGTCTAGTGAAGGCTATGGTTTTTCCAGTGGTCATGTATGGATGTGAGAGTTGGACTGTGAAGAAAGCTGAGCATCGAAGAATTAATGCTTTTGAACTGTGGTGTTGGAGAAGACTCTTAAGAGTCCCTTGGACTGCAAGGAGATCCAACTGGTCCATTCTAGAGGAGATCAGTCCTAGGTGTTCATTGGAAGGACTGATGCTAAAGCTGAAATTCCAATCCTTTGGCTACCTCATGTGAAGAGTTGACTCATTGGAAAAGACCCTGATGCTGGGAGGGATTGGGGGCAGGAGGAGGAGGGGACGACAGAGGATGAGAGGGCTGGATGGCATCACTGACTTGATGGACATGAGTTTGGGTAAACTCCAGGAGTTGGTGATAGACAGGGAGACCTGGTGTGCTGCGATTCATGGGGTCCTAAAGAGTTGGACATGACTGAGCGACTGAATAAAGCAATAACTATAAATTTAACAGATATAATTGATAAAGATGTGATTTTTATGATAATAACAGGATAAAAGAAGGGGAAGAAATTGACCTATTATAAGAGTGAGTCTTTGCACACTTTTGAAATTAAGTTGGTATTTATTTAAATTGTTGTTGGGCTTCCTGTTGTGGCTTAGTGGTAAAGAATCCACTTGCCAATGCAGGAGACACAGGTTTGATCCCTGAGTTGAGAAAATCCTCTGGAGAAGGAACTGGCTACTCCAGTAGTCTTGCCTGGGAAATCTCATGGAAAGAGGAGCCTTCCAGGCTGTAGTCCTTGGGGTGGCAAAGAGTCGAACATGACTTCGTGACTAAACAACAAAATTGTTGTAAATTAAAATGTTAATTATAGGGACTTCCCTGGCCTTCTAGTGGTTGAGACTGCTTCACCTTCCAGTGCAGGGATTGTGGGTTCGATCCCTGGTCAGGGAGCTAAGATACCACATGCCTTGCAGCCAGAAAAAAATAAATAAAATCAAAGCAGTATTGTAACAAATTCAATAAAGGCTTTAAAATACTAAAGAGAGATGTTAATTGCAATCTGTAAGGCAACCATTAAGGAAGGAACTAAAAAGTAGTAAGATAAATAACAAAATAATTAAAATGGTACACTGGAAAATAACTATTTTACATAAACAAAAGCAAAAATGAAGGAACAGAAGAACAAGACACAAGGCATTGGGAAGATAAAGGCAAGTGGCAGCTATAGACCCCACTTTATCAGTAATTACATTACCTTTAAATGAATTATATACTTCAATCAAAGGGCCAAGGTTAGCAGAGTTTTTAAAAGTGGTCCAAGTAAACAGTGTCTAAAAGACACACTTAATTTTCAAAGACAGAAATAGGTTGAAAGTTAAAGGATGGAGAAAGATATACCATGAAAAAAGTAAACAAAAATTTTAGAGTGTCTATAATATTAGTCAACATCGACTTTATGACAAAACTTGTTAGTAAACACAAAGAAGGATATGTTAATGATAATAAAGGGCCAGTCTCATCAAGATGATGTAACAGTTATAAACAATTATGAACCTAAGAACTGATCCCTGAATACAAAAGCAAAAAATGACAGAGTTAAAGGGGAAATAACCAATTCAGCAATAGTAGTTGGAGAGTTTAGTGCTCCATTTTCTATAACAGCTAAAACAACTAAATAGAATAGTAACAAGGAAGTAGAAAGCTTGAACAACACTACACCAACTAGAGCTAACACACATCTACTGAGTCCTTCACTCGATGCTAGCACAATACATATTCTTCTTGAGTGCACACAAGTCATTCTCCAGCATAGACCATATATTATGCTGTAAAATAAATCTCAATACATTTGGAAGGATTGAAATTATACAAAACATGTTCTTAGGTCACAATGTAATGAAATTATATATATATAAGCAATAGGAGAAAATTTTTGAAAAATTCCTAAATAAGTGGTAGTTAAACATACCACATTCCTAAATAACCAATGGGTCAAAGAAGAAAGCACAAAGGAATTAGAAAATTCTTTGACGTGAATGAAGATGGAGGGGGAAAAAAAAACCAAACTATGTAGAAGTAAAAATCCTAACAAGAGATATTCATAGTGGTCCAGTGGTTAAGAATCTATGCTCCCAATGCAGGGGCCCCAGGTTTGATCCCTGGTCAGGGAACTAGATTCCTCATGCCACAACTAAGACCTGATACAGCCAAAAAAAAAAAAAAAAAAATCCTTAACAAGATACCAGCAAGCCAAATCCAGCAACATAGAAATAGGGTTGTATACCAGGATCAAATGAGATTTAGCTAAAGCTATGCAAGGCTCTCTTAACAAACAAAAATCAATCAATGTAATGTGCAACATTAATAGAACAAAGGGAAAAAAAATTTGATTACAGTAATAGATGCAGAAAAAGCTTTTGTCAACATCCAAAACCTATTTATGAATCAAAGCACTCAACAAACTGGGAATAGAAGGAAATTTCCTCAACCTGATAAAGTTAATCCATGAAAACCCCACAGGTAACACTGTGAAGAGCTGAAATGTGAAAAGCTGAAAGCTTCCTTCCTAAGGTCAAGAAGACAACAAGGAGTTTCACTGTCATAATTTTTTTTTTTTTTCCCAACAGTATACTGGAGGTTTTGGGTTTCCCTGGTGGTTCAGGCAGTAAATCAGTTCAATGCAGGAGACCCGAGTTCAATCTCTGGGTCAGGAAGATCCCCTAGGGAAGGAAATGGCTACCCACTGCAAAATTCTCCACCAGAACAATTAGTAAAGTACAAAAAGAAAGAAGGAAAGAAAGAAAGAAAATGGTACTAATGTTTCAAGAGAAAAAGAATAGTCTTTTTAACAAATAGTGCTGGGGACAACTGGATGTCCACAGGCCAAAGAATAAAGTTAGATCCCTACCTTATGCCATGTAAAAAACTCAGCTCAAAATAGATCAAAGACCTAAAGATAAGAGATAAAACTATAAAACCCTTAAAAGGAAACACACATAAATTAATATTTTGACCTCTGAGAAGGCAATGTTTTGGCAAATTTGACACGAAAAGCACAAACAACAAAGGAACAACACAGATGAGTCAGACTGATCAAAGTTTAAATATCCTTCAAAGATACTGTCAAGAGAGTGTAAAGAGAACCCAAACAATGAGAATATTTGCAAATGATATATCTGATAAGAGGCAATATCCTGAATATAGAAATCTTTAAACTCAAAAATAAAGTCCTAATTAAAAATGGGCAAAAATGCTTAAATAGACATTTCTCCAAGATAGCCTGTAAGCACATGAAAGATACTCAACATCATTAATCACTAGTGGATTTCAAGCCAAAGTCATAATTAGGTACCAATTCATAATTAGGTACCAATTTACTAAGATTGCTGATCAAAAAGACGACGATAAATATTCGTGAAAATGCAGAGGAATTAATAACCACATAGCTTGCTCCTGGGAATATAAAGTGGTGCAGCTCTTTGGAAATCAGTTTTGATGTCCCATCAAGCTACTGTGTGACCCACACAGAAATTTCACTCTTAGATACAGCCTCAAGAGAAATGGAAAGTGTCTACTTAAAACTTATACACCGACATTCATTGTAGAATTATTCATGAGTCCAAACATAGAAATGACCCCCATGCCCATCAATTAATATAAGTGGACATTGAAAAATGTGGTTTGTCATTAAAAAGCTATGGAAGAGTGAAGTACTGAAACAAGCTATAACCTGATGAACTTCAAAACCTCCTGCTAAGTGAAACTAACTAGACCAAAAGGTCACATGTTACATGATCCCATCTATATGAAGTGCCCAGAATAGGCAAATTCAAAGAATCAGTAAGTTCAGTAGTGCCTGCCTGGGTCTCAGGAGACAGGGGATGGATAGTGTCTGCTAATGGGTGTGGGGTTTCTTTCTGGAGTGGTGGTGAGGTTCTGAAATGAGAGAGTGTTCATGGTTGCACAACGCTGTGAAGGTAGTAGATGAAATGTATACTTCAAAGGTGTGAATTTTATGGTGCATGAATTATGTGTCAATAAACAGTATAATAAAAAATAAGCACACATTTCAAGCCCCTCCACCCACAAAAGAAGAGATGTGGTTGTGTCAAGTAAATAAGAAAAGGAAGAACATTCCAAATCATATTTCAGAACTGAACATGTTGGGCCCTGGGAAGCCACAGAAATGTGCCACTTAGATCTCCTTCGAGCTGGAGCTTAGTACAGTTGATTCCAGACACAAGACAATAAGTGGAGTACAAAGTAAATTACTTCCCACAGTATTTTCCAGAAATATTTATTTGATTATTTGGCTGTGTTGAGTCTTAATGGAGGCATGCATGATCTTTGTTACAGACTCAGTAGTTGTGGCGTGCAGGTTCAGTTGCTCCATGGCTTGTGGGATCTTAGTTCCCCAACCAGGGATCGTACCCATGCCCTTTGTATTGGAAGGTGGATTCTTAACCACTGTACCACCAGGTAAGTCCCCACTTCCCACACTATTGATGATTATTTTCTAAAAGTTTTAATAGCTATCATCATAGTGATGATCATTGAATTTGGACATAATCACAGCAAGAAAATCTAGGGCTGTGCTGTGTTATACAGGAGCCACTAACCATCTATTCACCTATTCACATTCAAATTTAAATTAAATGCAACTACAGTGGTTTCCCTGTTGCCCTATCACAGTTTAGATGCTCATTAGTGTTATCTGGTCACCATATTGGATGGCACAGAGCAATCCCATTGTTGCAGAAAGTTCTATTGGACCCTCTGGTTTAGGAAGACATGACCAGAGAAGGGAAGGGGGCCAATGCATGCTAAGTCGCTCAGTCATGTCGGGCTCTTTGCGATTCCATGGACTGTAGCCCATCATGCTCCTCTGTCCATGGAGTTCTCCAAGCGAGAATACTGGAGTGGGTTTCTATTCCCTTCTCCAGGGGGCCAGTAAAGGAGTCTAAAAAGGATCTTCTAAAATTTAAGAAATCGTCTCAATTTTAAAACCTTTTAAAAGTTACCCAGTAACCTTTGCTGAGAACCCGTTTCCTATAGTTCAGGTTGGACAATAGGGGTTCATTAGTTAATTGCTTCATTCATTCATTCTGTGTTTGTAGAGTAGTGACTATTTGAGAAACTATGCCAGGGACATGATACAAATCGATCAATAAAACTGGTGTGTTGTCTCCTCTCAAGCAGCTTACATTCCAGAGGAGGCAATAGATACTATTCAGGCCAAACAGATATAAAAATTCTAGTTGTGATGATCACTCTGATGGAGAGGTGTCTAGAGCAGTGCAAATGGGAAGGAATATCCTTGACCTCATCTGGAGTGTCTTTTCTAAAGAAGACATCCATGAGATTAGATTGGAGTGAGTAGATGAGGGAAGAGGAGGTAGGAAAGCTGGTTCCAAGATACAGCCTGGTACTGATACACCAGAGGGCCTGGTGGTGGAGGAAGCATGTCAGGAAGGAGGAATTGACAGGGCAAGTATGGAGCATCACAGGAAGTGAGGGGAAGCCGAAGCCAGAAGGGTAGAGTACCCGCAGCATCAGCATCACTTATAACAAATGTAGACTCTAAATTTAACAAGAGCCTCGGGTGATCAGTGGGCACCAGTTTGAGAGGCACTCTGTACCAGGAGTCCGTAACTGCAGCCTGCAGGCCAGATCGTGCCCCCGCCTGCTGGTACATACTTTGTTGGACCACAGCTATGCCTTTTCATGTACTTATTGTCTGTGGCTTCTCTCATGCTTCAGCGATAAAACAGAGGGTTGTCGTGGAGTTTGGACCATAAAGCCAAGAATGTTTACTATCTGACCCTTTGCATAAAAGTTTTCCAATTCCTAGTTTAGTGTGCTGTGCCTCCGAAGTAGCATCGGGGATTTGGGAAGAAGCAAAGAAAGCCAGTGAAGGTTTGCATTTTGGCAGGATCGATGCAGCTGCATGGAGATAAAAAGCACACAGACAGTACAGGCCCCTGAGGAGCTGAGGATCCGGGGAGAACTCACTTTTATCTCCCAGATTGGTTGTTGGCTCCTTTGAAGAGGGATGTTGCTGTATTATTAACTCATTCTTTGTTGTTGTTAACTCCCTCAGCGCCTGGCAGAGTGTTGTGTTTACCCAGTGTTTGGTTGAGTACCTGATTTGGACTTAAAGCAGTTACTATTTACCCTGCTTAGGGACTTGTTTTGCAGACACTTCAGGAGTCAAATATTATGGTGCCTGATCTGCTTTCAGCAGCTTCCTTGACATCTCAACTTCATCTTTGACATGAACGCTGGACTAGTATGGCAGAAGGTAAGCCCCTGGCCACTTCGTGAGTTTCAGGAGAGTAGGGCAAGACAGGAGTGTGATTCTAGTTCTTGTGTGAATAGGACTGCAGGAAGAAGCTTCTGTGAGCCTCAGCTTCTTTCTCTGTGACATGAGCAAGCTGGAGCAGTTTATCGTGAAGGTCCCCCAGTATTTTTGTCCTTAGAGTAATGGGGACATCAGACAAGGCTGTGACTTGGCTCCCTGTATCTTTGTGTGAATGGAACCCTTCACACATGGACACACATAGTAGTTGGTGAAGACATTGGGAGGAAAATCCCCACAATCAGTCCTCAGTTACAAAGGAGATCTTTGAATTATGTGTTGTTTTACACATGTACTTTTCTTTCATTTGTACAGATATTTGAACATGACTGGTTCAGCCATAAGGGGACCACCTTTATCTGCCAACTAGTATTTGTGTAGATTCTGGTCTTACTGGGTGTTTCGCTTACTTTTCCTGTTGTGAGTTAGCAGTGCTGAAATAAGTTGAATATTCACTGAAAGGAAGCTGGATGTCTATAAATTCACCATGACAAATGGACATGCATCCTATCTGCAGTGTGACCAAAAGAAAGTATGTTGAGAAAGTGATGGGTAATGGATTCTGGGAGAGGTTACAGTTGGGTGCATAGAAAGAGGGGGAAAGCTTTGAGGATAATCAATTGCTTTGAGATAGGTTTTTTAGCCTTGTCATCTCCTGGGCAATATGCATGCTACAGAAGTATCGCTTCAATACATAAAAAAAGCAGTTTGCAAGTTAAGCAGACTGTTTAATGGATGTAACTAGAGTAGGGAAGGAGTATTGCAAGGTCAACTATCTAATGTTTTGTGCGAATTGTTACTTGGCATTACCTCCCATTCTTTGTTGCTGATGGCATTCAATTAAAGCCATATTTTGTCGAGTCATGCTATAATAGCTGCCACTGAAAATACAGAAGCAGTGCTGGCTTCATGGGCATGTGACTTATGCAGTCGAGTGAAACCTCACACTTAAAGGATCCTGTATTTGGTTTAACTCTCTGGTGTTGCCATTTTGAAATTCTTGACACATTTTGGACACAGGGCCCTGTACTTTATTTCTATGGGTTTCTGCATATCATGCAGCTTGTTCTCATTGAAGATGGTGGAGTCTGTTTATTGCCTCAAGTAGCTGACAACATTGTGTCTTAGAATCATGTTGAAACAGTAGTATAAAAACTTGATTAGCTTTTCTGAGCCCTGATTTCTTCCTTGCAATATAAATAGATGGAATGGGATGCCATGTTAGGAGAGATGCATGCTGCGTGCTAAGTCACTTCTGCTACTGCTACTGCTAAGTCACTTCAGTCATGTCCAAATTTTTGCAACGCCATGGACTGCGGGCCACCAGGTTGCTCTGTCCATGGGATTCTCCGGACAAGAATACTGGAGTGGGTTGCCATTTCCTCCTCCGCGGTAAGGAGAGATACTGAAGGCTTAAACTGTTGAGTTGGTTTTCCCAAAGTAAGCAAGAGTCACAACCAGTGGGACTTCCTCCCTTGACTTTCAAGCCAAGGAGAAGGGACTTCATGAACAAGGCTTAGTGCTGAGTTCAAGATATAATTCAGCCAAGGGCTGGTGGCATCTGATCCCTAGATACTGAGAAACTCAAGAGCATCTGGGTATGTTGAAAAGCACCCTGTGGAATGTAGTGGAAAATCTGGGCAAAGCTATGACTGGAATATTCCTCAAAAATGGGAACCAGGATGCAGAATCAAAGCAAAGACCAGTATCACAGTAATAGATAAACTCCTGAGACCAGACCTGTTTCAGAATTCAGAGTTGTTGTTTTTTTTTTTTAACTTTTGAGAGGTAACATGACACATAATCCATTGACTATGTAAATTTCCCCAGCATGTCTGGGCAGGACTTCATAATAAATGTGTTAATTTCTCTGCAGTGAAATGTATTAACTGTTCACACCAAATAAGAAAAATAGAAAGACTATGAATAGTGATAACTCCACTCATGTCAGGGTTTGCTGCCAAATGTAATAGGGTCACGTTGCACCATAAATGAGTTACAAACTCTTGGTTATCAGAGAATTTGGACTTCCAAATTGTGGGTAAGGGATTGTAGACCTTTATCTAATGAGATGCAGGTAAATGGGTCATTAGAACTCAGGAGAGAGGTGACAGGTGAGACATTACTCAAGTGAAGCCTGCCTAGACCTAGAGACCAACTCGCATGACTTGTCAGGAAGCCCCAGACCTTCCTGCAGTAACTGAGACCACAGACATTCTTTGTGCTGAAGCAGATGGAAGACCCGAGGTACAAAACTCTGAGCATCCTTTCTCAACATCTCTCTTAAGAGCACCACTGCCCTCTTTATCCTGCTGCTCCAGCTTGGCGGCTTCTTGAGCACATGGTCTCTCTGGCCGTATTTTCACAGTGGAAAATAGCATTTTCAGAACTGGCTGTCCCTAGCTTTCATATGTCATTTTTTCCTTTCTGTTGTTTCTGTGACAGTTGGCACACGTGTCTCAAGCTTCATTTCTGAGATGGGTTTAAAAAACCTTGGCCATAGAGCCAGGCTTCATTAGCATCCTCTTCCATTTGTTTGCTTGAAAGCCAGTAGCAACCACACACACACAAATAATAATATGTTTGAGATTCCTGGAACATGCTTGAAATCTTCTCTGGTCCTTTACTGTATTAATTTTTCATGCAGGAATGATACATGACACTAGAAAATGATTATTCTTGAAATAGAGATTAAAGTAGTGGCTGATTTCCTGTAAAGATAAGTGTCCTTCATTTTCCCAGACCCCCTTCCAAGGCCTGGGAGGATCATAACAATATTCTAATCATGATATCCTCTAATTTGTCTTCAAGAGGAGCCTTGAAGTTTTATAACCTATCTAAACTTGCACTTGTCCTTATTTTACACCAATATAAAAGTGTGTCTCAAGGTCTTAGAGAGTTAACTCTGGCTTTGCCATTTTCCAGTGTTGAGAGTAACTTACCTATCTCTCGGAAATTCTAATTCCCCATCTGTTAAGTGGGTATATATACTCTTGATACCATAGTGTGCTTGGGAGGACAAGAGTGGTCATATCCATATAACAGCAGAAAAAATGTTCATGAGTGTTGACTCATCTCTTTGTTTTCTTGAAGAACACCTCAAGAAATGGGGTCTATTTTTCTCATTTAACAAGAAATCTGGAAAGAGTCCCAGAGATGTCATGGGAACTTAGAGTCATTGTTTCTTTCTCTTCAGCCTTCTTTAGTGTGGACTCCATCTTCATTGCATTCCACGAAGAAAAAAAAAGAGGAAAGACACATAAGTATACCATTTGAGTCGATCTATTTATATAAGGAAAATTATAGTATTTCCAAAATGCCATTGTGTAGGGATAGAGTTAATTTGAAGTTGATCTGTGTATTTTAGGAATGCCCAGAACCATGCCTAGAACCATGTTTAGCCTTGATCAAGAAAGGAATAAAATGCACTTGCTAGTGATTTCTAATGCTATGCTTAAAATTCAGAACTCCTCAGGAGGCAGCTTATCCCCACTTTATCTACACTGTTATTTGAAAATGTAAACATTGATAATCTGTACCTGCAACTGATAATCTGTACCTCCAACTAATAATCTGTACCAGGTTTGCCTGGTTATAGCCTGGTTTAGGTTACTTGAACAGTGAGGTAGAAAAGAGCCCTCAGTAAACTTCTACCTTAGTCACAGACTTTTTCTGTTTTGTTCGTTATTGTTTGCCTAGTCCATGGCATGATGTCTGGCACACAATAGCTAGTCAGTAAATATTTGTCGAATGAATCAATGTTTGCAAATATTTAGCTTCTTAAGAATTAGACTCCATGGCTTATCCATGCAAAAAGCCACACAACTGAAGTTGTAAGCAAACATTTCTTGGGAGATTATGGTCAGAGTTAAAGAGAAGAGTCAGCGCTGCTGTGCCAGAGATTGGAAGGAGGTGTGGTTTTACTTCAGAGTGTTCCCTGGCAGAGAAGATCTGAATACCACTAAGGCCAAAGTCCTGAGGACTTTGGGGAAAAAAACAGTCTCAACTGCTATCACACTTCCCTTTCACCTTTTAACTTGATAACACACAACCTCATGTCTTTGTGACAATGTCAAAACTATTTTCTTTTACTCATGGTTACTACTGACTTAAATTCCAACCTCAAGCTTCCCTTGCAGTTTTGTCTGTGAAGGACAGCTTCCCCTGATATCTCTTACCCTGCAAATAGTCAAGATTAATCCAGCTGCGACAGTTGACTAGGCTGGCATTTTCTGTCTTCTCCTCTGCAGTAGATGTTAGGGTTTTTACTAAGATGGTGACCTTTCAAAGGAAAGAGACCCATTTTCTAGTTGACAAGTAATAAAGTTATCCTTAAAAACTTTAACATGAGTCTTCCGGGTGCCTTGCTGTTTCTAGGGTGTTCCATGTGTCTTCTTACAGAACCATTCAGAGACAGAAGCAAAGACAAATCTATGGTGTGTCCCCAGTTGACAACATCACTAGACTGCAAGGGTTATGAAAGAGTGTCTAAATTGCCAGTCATATAACATGTGGAAGGCTTTTTATTTCTGAGAAGCAGATAGCTGAAACTCATCAATAAAATTCCATGGTCAATTTTATTTTCCCACCAGGAAGAATATTGACATCATAATCATAAGCCCCAGAGAGACCTGGTTGTATCAAGGACAAACAGCCAGACACTGTGAAGTATGTCACAAAAGTAACAATAACCACCCACAGAGATCAAGCAGGATGCAAATCTCCCCATTTCATCTCTGCAAAGAAGACCATGAAAGTAATGAGGTGGAAACAGACCCATATGACACTGTCTCCCCTCCTCTCACCACCTGTCCTTGTCTGGATCTCCACCAGAAACAAACTCCATTTACCTTCATGATTATTTAATTAACATTTTAAGCAGGAATCTGATCATGCACCCTCCTGCCTAACACCTTCAATAGTTTTTTACTCTTTTAACATAAAATGTAAACTTCTTTGGCCTTCATGCATGGATAAGCCATAGAGACTAATTCTTGAGAAGCTTTATTTTTGTAAACATTCACTTACTCAGAACATAGATAGATAGATATTTTGAATGGCTCTGTGTGCCAGGCATTGTGCTACAAACTGGGTAAACAACTGCAAACAACACTTTGGTAGTGTCTAAAGAATCAAGCAAATACTCTACCTTTTTCTGCTAAGTGGAGAGCTGACCGTGGAGGAGTCAGAGGCACGTTTAGATGTATGTATGGAATCTTTACTCTGACGCTCAGAGTACTATGAACATGTCTACCTGAAGACAGTACTGTGTGCAAAGCTTGCAGCCCCTCCAACCTGGGTGCCTGGCCCTGTATACCATATGGAAGTAGACCAGAACATGACATCATAGGAGGAAAGAAAGGTAAAGGCCAGGTCACACGTACTCTGTTGCTCAAATTTCTCACCGAGATGGGTGAGACGGAAGGGCATCAGCAGAGGGAAATCATAGTGAGAAGGACCCTATGGGGCCTTCCCAGCACAGAGTGCTTCCTTCCTGTCTCTTCCTATAGAAAAGCTTCAGTCTCCGAGGCCTCCCTTGACTCACAGAAGGCTGGGTCAGGAATAAATGATTGAAAGGATGTGAACACATGGTGACAGAAAATAGCAGTTGTGCCAGGAGAACTGGTAACAAATTGAGCAGTAATCAATCATGGAGCCGAGTCTCTAGTTCCACCCTGAAGGATATAGGTAGTGCACACACCTGCATTGTTTTGTAGATACTTAGACCCCTACCAGTTGAAAGAAACCTAAGGGTATTATGCCTGTGAGTATGTAGCCCCCAGACCAGTTTTTAGTCTGAGAGTTGATGATGTTAATTCCTGTGACACCACCCTGTTACCTCACCATCAGCCAATCAGAGAATTGAGTTTGGGTCTTTTGAGCATTAGCTGCCCGCACTCCTTGTTTGGCTCCTGCAGTAAATACCTCACTTTGCTTTATCACAACTAGATGTGAGCAGGCCCAAGTTTGGTAACAAAATCTGTCCCTCCCAATAACACTGAGTCTTGGAAACCCACAACAGGTAAGCTCAGTATTTGCACAGGGTCAGTATGATCCAGAATCGCCTTGTTGGTTTTGGCTGAGACACATTTTAGGTCATGTGATCTTTACTGCACTGACTTTCTCTCTTATTTGAGTAAATTGTCCACCCAGCTGCTTGGAATCAGCCCATTTTCTTTCAGTTAATATATTTTGATTCTTCTTTTCCAGTAATGAAAAATAAAATACTTTGATTATTCTTAGGTCAAACTACGTGAAATGGATGATATCCAACCGTTTTTGACCCACCATGAATGACAGTATCATATAGTTCAAGCTAAGAAATAATATTCAGATCACATTGTAGAATACTTGTAAGAAAAAAGGAGGTAATGAGAGTGAGTGTTGGAATGCTAATCAGTTAATTAACAATAATAGATTTAGATAATAGATTAAGCAGGCAGTGGAAAATTCACAAGGACTAAACATGGAATCCAGGCCTAAGGCTCCAGGTTCTAAATGCTCTGTTTGGTTAGAAATTTTTGTTTGCCAGTGACAGTAAAGTTACATACGAGGAGCAAGTAGCAAGGAGGGTGTACCACTGGGAGATGAGCCCCCTAGGGAAGAAACTGGGGTCTGCGGGGAGAGGAGCTTGTAACTGATATATATATATCTCCATGGTTGATCTTTGGTATCGGGCTTCTGCCTGCTGTGTTCACAGTCAGAGGGAAGAAGGAAAGGATTTAAGGCAGTGGGTCATCAGAGTCTGGTCAGTAGTCTGCGGGAAGTCCCTGAGATCCTGTCAAGGGTTCTGAGATGTCAAAAGTATTTTCACAGTGATACTAAGATGGGATATGCCTTTTCCACTTACATTTACATTGAAGATGCAAAAATAATGGGGGTAAAACTGCTGCTGCTTTAGAATGAATCAAGACACCGGCATCAAATTATATGAGCTGTCATTGTATTCTTCATGCATGCATTTACAGTAGTTTTTAAAAATGCCAGTTTCACTTAGGAATGTTCTTGATGAAGCAGTAAAATCATTCACTTCTTTGAATTTTGACCCTTGAATATTATCCTTTGTGAAGCGAAAGAAGCACACATGAAATATTTCTGTTGCAAACTAACTGTACTTTGAGCCGTGAGCAGAATTAGCTGCTTTTTTCTTCACTGAATACCATTTTTACTTGAAAGAAGAACTGACAGACAAACGATGGTTATTGAGTCGTGGGCACTTGGCAGATGTTTTCTCTAAATGAATGAAGTGAGCTTGTCACTTCAAGAAAAACAACTGACAGCATTTGTTGCCAATGACAAATTTGAGCGTCCATGCAAACACTTTTAAAATTTCAGAAAACATGTCTGCCAACCTGAGTTTGACAGCTTTTCAATATGTGCAGGTTTTTGTTCATAGAAATATGTTATGAATGTTAACATGTAATGCAGTCTTTTTGTTATTTAAAGATAAATTAGTAAACATCCTTTATATCTCAATTTTAATTTCAAATATAGTACATAGGGAAAGAGAAAGCTCTCATAAATAGATGATTTTGGGGGTCTTTGATAATTTTTAAGATGTATGTATGTAATTTCTGTAAAGGTGTATTGAGACCCAAAGAGTCTGAGAATGACTCATGTAGGAGCTTTTATCTTTCCTCTTTAAATTAACCCTAAGACTCAGAGAGGCCTTTTGTTAACCAACTTTTCTCCATTATTTCTGAACGTTTACTTTCATGATCTGTGTGTGTGTGTGTGTGTGTGTGTGTGTGTGTGTGTGTGGTGCTTTTTTTCTTTGCCTGTTTCCGTTATAAGCATTTAGGCTTGAAAAATATATTTTCATGGTGAGATTAATGGCAGTTCTTCTCAAAGAAAGTCAATTGTGCCAGAAGATTTTCTATATTTGCTGCCTTGTAGCTCCCCAAATAATCACCTTCTCTTCTGCTGGTTTAATTTTATGTTTTCAGTGAATTCACATTTAGGACTGTAAAATGGGAAAACATATTATAAATCTGTATGTGATGAAGAAGCCAAAAAGAATAAATGAGGACAATAAAAGAAGCAAAGTCCATGAAAATAGAAAGCACATGCACAAAATGACCAGTGCCAGAGATCATGCTATTTTTGTAAAATCATGAATGTGTCCATTTCCCCCGAAATATCTCTTCTGTGTTGTGCTGGTTATAAATGTTGCAGTGATTGCTGCTGACAAGTGCGACTGTACAGACTAATGACAGGATGATTGCTTGTAAGGAATAGACACCTAAGCCCACTCCTGTGAAGAGAGTGACATGGGCCCACACATTGAGATGCTCAGCAAGTAACTATTGATGACTATTAAATGGCACTTGCTAAGTGGTGTTATTAATAATGCTGCCAAATCAGTCACCGTGTAGAATATGTGATACAGAGAGGACTCTGGGTGGGGGTTCTGATTTTAATAGAAGACAAGGTTTAGGTCACCTAGCAACTTAGAAAATATCCCAGTTGGAGGAGATCATTGTTTTATTTTTCTCATGTGTAGAATTCTACCATGAGTTTTCAGAAGCCAGGTCCCTCCCCTATCTGGGTAATTCTCTCTTGTGTAAAATGATTGTACATGTACTACAGCAGTTATTTTCAACCAGTGAAATCTGAACCTGAAACCTTAAGGAACAAGACACAGGGAAGAGCTGCTTGGTTTAAAGAAAAGATTAGGAAACTTAAAATCTCCCTTTTGGCTCTCCTCTGAGCTTTTATGTCTGCTCATCTCTTGAGACACTGCAGTGAACCCTGGTGTTCTGAGCTACACAGTGTGAGAACCTTTGGGCCAAGGACTCTATAGCTCCATGTGCTTGGGGAGACCTTGTCAGAAAAGCTGAATAATTTCTCTTAATTAGAGAATCAATTGGTATCAAATTTAAATGTTTCTGTGGGTGGAGGTGGCAGGGATGATGGAGACAGTGGTATCCCTCCCCCTCCACCCTGGTAGCATTCATGAGCCAACCAAGAACCGTGACGTACTTAAGTCCAGTTGTGAATTTGTCCACATCCTAAGCCTTGTGGGATAAACAAATACAGACAAACCAGCATTTGTCTTTAAGGAACTGATAGGCCATCTGGAGAGGCACAACATTAACCAAACAACCCAACATGAGTCCAAATATAGGAAGGATTTAGAATTCAAGGGTAGATGGTAAATGGCATGATGGGCTGATCAGGAAGGGCAGATGGAGAAGGATGTTGTGTTCTTTTCTTCATGCTTTTTCAAACTCCATTTTCTGCTTCAGACTCCTGTAGAGTTCTGGGGGAGGGGGAAGAACAGCAGGGAAAACAACTGAAGGTATAAGCAATCTTGTTTGGTTTAACTGTGTATGTTTATATATATATATATATATATATATATTAGATTCAGTTATAAGAAGGATAACCTTGCTATCTAGTCAGAGTGACTAGTTTGTTTTGCCCAAGACTTTGCCAGTTTTAGCACTGAAAGTCCTACATTTTGGAAAACTTTCTTGGTCAAACTGGTCATCCCAAATTAGTGCGACCTGGAAGCTCCCTAAGAATGCATCTCAGGACTCCTGGTGATCTGCAGGCCTCAGTTAAAAATTCACATAGCAAACAGATTCCTGATCTGAAAGTCAGAGAACTAGTTCCTCTATTCACTAGCAGTAGGCCCTTAGGGAAAGGGTTAAAGTGAAGTCAGTAATTCTTAGAAAAGAAAAGTGGATGAATGTTCATATGGAGTTATCTCTGGCGCCTGTATTCATGCTCCTTCCTAAGGTGGGGAGGCTAGTCCAGTATAGGCATTGGTTGTTTTTCTTTTTAAATCAAGTCAGTTTGCTTTGAGCTTGACCAATGGTAATGATGTCAGTAGAAGACTATTTTAAAATATTTAAAGTTTAAAAGAAATTATTAATAAATCAGATGAATAATTCATTCAGATAATGAATATAGAGCATGTTAACATTATGCAATGTTCACTTAAGAATAAAAATATTTTATTTAGCCTTCCCATGTTTTATTCAGGTATTTTGATCCTTTTTAGGAAACAGAATGGACGGGAAAGATACCATGAGTCTTAAGAATTAAGGAACAAAATCAAATAAGCAGGAATAAGAGAAACAGTTAACCCAGACAGCCTGCTCAGAAGAACTGAGTTATGAACCCCAAGCTTTGCTAATTTAAGTTTTCCAGGATGTGAAATGAATTATTTATAGAAATAGATAATAAGAGCTTTGAGAAAAATGGAGTGAAATCAGACTTTATTGGGAAAAGCATGGGTTTCAGAGTTAAACGACTTGGGTTCTAGTCTTGGCTTTCCTGTTTACCAGCTCTGTAACTTAGACAAACTGTCCGGATGCTTCAGTTTGCTTCATCTGTCTTCCTATTTCGCAGTGATTTTGGAAAGATTAAATAAGACATTGAATGTATAAGTAACCAGGGAAAATGAAGTGACCCATGGGGACCAAGAGAAGTCCTTTGAGGCGAGGGGAGTGAAAGCAGGGGGCTGGACCCCAGGAGCGGACGTGCTGGAGAGACGAGGCCAATGTGGCCAGCAGGGAGCGGGCTTCAAGTCGATCCTCAGACATCCGTCTCCTCCTGGCGGTGCCTCCACACGCCATGCAAGGGGACAGGGAAGCCTGCTGGTGTGGCCCACGGATGCCAGTCTTCCAGAGCCTGGAGAAGAGAGGAGAAGGGCCAGAAGTGGAATTGGAGGAGTAAATAGCCCATGTGAGGCCTGGGATAGATCTGCCTAGTCTGTAAAACTGCACACTGCTAAGTCTGAAAACTGGCTATGACTCTGGAAAACACTGTTGCTTTCTTATAAAATTAAGCATATGCTTGTCAGGTGACCCAGGCATCCACTCTTAATATTTTATCCTACAGTAACGAGAGCTTATGTTCATACAAAAATGTGTGTGAGTGTTTGTAGCAGCTCTATTCATAGTCATACCAAATGGGAAACAAGCCCGATATCCTTCAACAGGTGAAGGGATAACCAGACTGCTACATCCACAAAATGGAGTATCCCTCAGCCGTTAAGGAGAGTCAGCTATTGACGTTATATCAGCTTGGATGCATCTCAGAGGCACTGTGCTGAGTGAAAGAATCCATTCTCAAAAGGTTACATACAGGATGGTTCTATTTTTATGAAAAATTGAAAGCACAAGGGTGTAGTGATGGGGAACTGACCAGGGGGTCTATCAGTTGCTAGGATGTGACTCTGCAGTGGGAAAGCAGGAGGGAATTTTGGGGGTGATGGGATGATTCTGTGTATTGATTATGACAGCAGCTACACCCCATACGAATGTGTTAAAGCTCATAGAACTATATATACACCAAAAAGGTCAATTTTGCAACATGTTAATTTAAATGTATGAGACATATTGTGGATAAAAGCCTCAGTGATAGATTTATTCTTATAGATACTGACAACATATTTTCCCAAAGTTGAACTTGAAAAAGCTTCAGTGCAAAAATGCCTGGAAACAGGACATGGGTGGCAAGGGTGGCAGCCTTGGCATGGGGCACCAGATGACAAGGGGGTGTTTCTGTGTGGCAGGATGAGACATGATAGACATCAGGGCTTTGCCAGGGGGCCTGAGGGTCAGAAAATGACTATGCCCAGATGTACACACAGACAGGTTGGAGTACCAGGGTCCCAGAAGAGGAAGCAGAAATGGAGATTCAGGCAAGGAACCAAGGATAGAGACTGGAAGAGGAACCAGACCATGGTTTGGTTGCCTCGCTGGGTTCAAGGCGAGAGATCATCTAGCTCTTGACAACTTACTGCTCAGGAAGCAGACAAGAATGAAGAAAAGAAACAGGCTTGTGCAGGGTTTAGGGGCGCAGGCACTGCAGAGAGACAGAGCTAGTTTGGTTTCTGCTTCTGCCACCTCTTAGCTTACAAACTGGAATCATTGTTTTAACTTCTCATGTACAAAAAGGGATAAGAACATATTTTCCACTGTACTGCTATAAATAAAGCCACATCTCATAGCAGTCCCTGTAAGTTGCCTGTTGTTCAATTTCTCAGTCATGTCCAACTCTTTCCTACCCCATGGACTGCAGCACACCAGGCATCCCTGTCCTTCACTGTCTCCCAGAGCTTGCTCAAACTCATGTCCATTGAGTTGATAACGCCACCCAACCATCTCAATCCTCTGTTGTCCCCTTCTCCTCCTGCCCTCAATCTTTCCCAGCATCAGGATCTTTTCCAATGAGTCGTCTCTTTGCATCAGGTGGCCAGAGTATTGTAGCTTCAGCTTCAGCATCAGTCCTTCCAATGAATATTCAGGGTTGATTTCCGAGTTGCCTGGCCCAAAGGAAATGCTTGGTGAACAGCAGAAGTGTATTGAACGAAAGGTTGAAGGTCACATCAAAACTATGAGGCTCGTGAGGTATATATTTAGTGAGTCGTTTGATCTTGCTAAGCCTCAACTTCTAAATCTGTAAAATGCTGTAAAATGACTACTCCATGGGGCCAGAAGATTCTGTTGAGAAAAGACCTATGAAAGCATTTTGTGAACTGAGAATTCCTGTACAAATGCATTTCTTGTAAGTTCAGAGCAGGGCCAGGAGGATGTCTTGTCTTCTTGCTTAGCTGCTGGCTTGAAGGTATAGAAAGTCATCCCAATTTTGGTTGCTCCCAGAGCTACATGAAGCCTAACATATAGAAGATCAAGAGGGTTCATCCAGCAGGTGCCAAGCATCTCTGCTCAGGAGGAAGGAGTGATAGGATATCAGCATGAATGTGAGGACTCACACTTGGGTATTACAGGCAGTTTCTAGGAAGTCCAGTGGGGTAATCTGCAGCATGAAGCCGACACTTGCTGTGGGCATTTGGGCCAGGGGAAGAGATAGGGCTCTTGAAGAGTCTCAACCCTCACCCTTCCTATACCTTAACAAAAATTTCTATCCCTACTTTGAGTTGTATAACTTTTTGGTGTCTCCCAGCAGAGTAGACAGATTCCACGTCTTTAGCCCATTGATGTGTTTTTCCACTGACTCGTTTTGGACAGTGACAGGCAGTGGATATGATGTGAGTGTAGCCTCAGGTACTATTGCCATTAGTCACAAGGAGATCTTGCCCAGGTAACTGGTACACCTGCAGGTTGGGAACAGGCCTGAGTCTGACCCAGTCTGAACCAGGGTCCACTAAGCCCTCCAACGGATCCTTTGAGTGAGAAATAAATATTGGTTGTTGGAAGCCATCAAGATTTTGGGGTAGTTTGTTACGCAGCATTATTTTGGCAATAACTGACTTAACGCATCGAGTACCTTGACTTTAATCTTCAGTTTTGTCTTTCGAGGAATGCAACAAATAGTGCCTAGTTATAATCACCCAGTAGGGCAATTACTGCCTGGTATGCTATTTAGTATCAAACAAGACAACAATGAATGAAAGTGCTGCCATGAAGATAGTGAAAGGAAGTCTAAAAAATGTCCACCTTGCTGAGTCTCTGTTTCCTCAACTGTGAAATGTGTTTAAAATCCTTGCCCCACCTCTCTCTATGGGATGCTGTCAGAATCACATCCAGTGATGGGTATGAGGGTAGCTTGCCCTCTGTGAAGAGCCAGCTGGGACTTAGGAATTATTTTTCTCTCTACTACAGAGAGTCCTCTTATCCCAGCATGATCTGTCATTAACCCCAAAGTTACAGATGTATGGGAGAGTGGGGTGGAAAGCATCATTTCATGACAGCATGCACTGATAAACTGTCCACTCATTAAAATGAGTCTATGTTGGCGTATCTGGCTTCATTTAACGTACTGTCTCCACATACACTTCAGTACCTTCCCAGGTTACATCAATGCCTTCTCTGACAACACAGTGGAAATACCTTGCAACCTGATTGCAAAAGGAAACTGAAAATCTAGGAAAAAGGTGCAGAATTTTGCCAAGATGAAAGGCGTAAGGGAGAATTTCTCTAATCACATGCAAAATAATTGAGAAATGAGGATCTGACCGAGTTATACCAGTTAATAATTGAAGAAGAGAAAAATCGACAAGAATGATGACATGATAGGCTTCAAAAGAGAATAATTTAATGTATTTGAATATCAAAGAATGTAGGGAGGCCTTTGGGAAATTGATGAAACCTCAGCTTTTTTTTGGCAAAAATCATTCTCTTTATAGCTGTGCATTGAAGGGTATCATAGCATACTATTATGTAATTTCTTTGGAAAATTATCTAAAATTATTTGTTAATTTTAATAATCAGATAATTAGGGTATAATCTGTGCTTCTATTAAATATAAAATTAAGTTATTTTAATATGTTTTTAGTTTTGTTTTTTCAGGATAAAGTCCCAAACTTTTTTTTAAACCCTATTTTCTAGGAAATTTTGGCTTCCATTTTTAGTGCTCTTTTCTGCCATCAGTTCTTTTTCATGTGTCATTAGGATCTTCTCTACTTATTATGTCTTTCTGCCAGGGAGCCCTTGGAACTACTCTTTACCTAGAGATTTTGGGAACGGAAGCATCCAGTGGGTCAGGAAAGGCAGGAAAACATTAGCGCATGGTCCAGAAGGCTGCTCTGGCCACTTTGGGGTAAGTTATTTTTTATGTAAGTCCCCAAAATGAACTTTAAAAAATCTGAGAGTGGGGGAGGAGACTCTGTCACAGCCTGTCACAGACTCATTCCCCATCCATAACTTCTATTTGACTTCAGCCAGGAGGCATGGCCTTGAGCCTTTTCCCTCCTCCGAAAAGGACCTCAAAACTCTACTGCTGCAGGCACAGTGGGTGCATTATAAGAAGCATCTTGAGTCTTTATCCCTTGTTGATTGTGTATGATAATATTTATCCAAAAAAGCTGCATTCCTAATATCATTTTCACCGTTCGCTTGTCCCCTGTGATAGGTAGGACAGGAAGAATCGCATTATACCAGTGCATTAATGCGATTTATCCAAGGTTGCCTCTGGAGCTAGTGGCAGAGCCGGGTCGGTAACGCAGTACCCTGGCCCCTTTTACTGTACTTTGGCTTCCCCATTTCTCTTTGTCACACTGCTTTGTTGTGTCTCTGAATCTCTGTGCTGTGTCCCTGTGGCTGCCAGCCGTGAGATGGGGTACCTTCTGAGCAGACTGATGAGAGAAGACACTTGTCCCATGTGGCTGCATCTCCTCTGTACCCCTGGAGAACCTCATCCATCGCTTGTCATTGCAGAGACCCAGCCGATGCACGCCCCGGCAAGGGTGAGTGTGCATACATATAATGGAAATAAGTCAGGGGCCAATTTTCCCTACTGAAAAGGGAATTGCATTTCTCAGGCGTGTGGGCAAAGTGAGGTTGATTAAACATAAAACGTTTCTACCAGGGGGAGTAGCGTAAAGAACTCAACCTCTGTGTTTTGAGAAGGAATTCTCCTGTGATAAACACAACTGAGGGCCATCTGTGCTTTCGATAATTTCCTCTGACTGCCAATCTTGTTACGGAAATGCTGATTTGAGCAACTTGTTGGCACTTCCTTGACCTGTGTTGGAACTATCGGATGTATCATAGGACTTCAAAGTTCCCATAACAGGATGTGAATTGTGACATTGTGCAGGAGGTAATAGGGTGTTTCATCCTACATTTGCTCATATCACTGGATGTTGACAGAGATCAATAGTTTCTTTTAATAATGACACCTTTGAGTATTGAATGCTGTGGTGTCTACATCACTGACAAGCTTTGGTTTTGGGGGCATAGTGGGTAAGGAGAAAAATCAACCAATTAGTACCTGATGTTAGTATAATAACTAACTTGTTCACCAGATAATATATGGATAATCAAAAGTGGAGAATACAATGAGAGATGATGCAAAACCATTGTGTGCAACAATCATCCAACAGTAGAGAGTTGATTGTCTGGCCAAGGGTTATGTGGGAGACTGAGGGGCAATGTTACAATGTGAATGCAGACTTTCAGTTCTCAAATGCAGCCTTCTTTATTTGTCATGTTACATCTCCTTCTTCTTGTGCTTATTGTCATCATACTTACTTACCATCATTACTTTCTTATGGCAAGTTATGTTTTATATCCACTTCCATCTTCTGCTCCTTTGACTCCAGCAGTTTCTGATTGCCTTTATTTCTTTTGACCTTAAATGCTAGCATTGGAATTATTTTTCCAAGCCTCTGTAAACCCCCATTACCCATCAGTTCCCAGAGGAGTTCCAAATGTATGACTATCTCCTGAAGATACACTCTGTTTGATAGATTTGTTGTTTAATGGGAGCTTGTGTTTGGCTCTCTGAAATTACCACTCAGTTTTTCACCTAATAATTCAGTAAATATTAGGTGAGTGACTATTGAGGGTACAGAGATTAATCAAAAACCCTCTGTTAAGGCACAGACTGTAGGTAAAGAAGATAAGGCATGGTTCAGGGTAGAAAGTGCAAGTTTTGACGAATTAGAAAAGATTCACCAAAATGTCTCCTTCATTTTTGCTGCTTGCCTACTTGAAACTTTAGCCTTTTTTCCTTAAGTTTCTTTAACTTCCAAGACCAACAGTCCACAAATGAAAACAAATGCAAGTTGTATTTTCATATTATTTTAGTCAAGCTTCTTCAGAGAAAAGAAATGATGGTGTGTGTGTGGGTGTGTGTGTGTGTAGCTTGTAGAAGGAGACACAGAGTCAAACGTTTTGCAGAGTTTTAAAACACTAAAGGATGATTTTATGGGTAACAAGGATAAAAGTGTTATGTTCATGTAAACCCCATACTCCAGAGAGAACACACCTGAATTGTACATAGGCAATACTAAGATGGAGCCAAGTTTACTGGTGGGTGTAAGAGTGTTCATTTTAATATTTTGCATACATTTTTATATGCTTAAAATATTTGGTAGTAATCCTGTTGAAGCATCTCCTTTTTTTCTCAAGAGTCTTTGCAAAGGTACGAAGTCCAGCCCTCCCCATTTACCACTGTTTTATTTACAAGGCCTCAGACACACACGAGTTACAGTGTCTGCTCAGGGTGGGGGGCGACGGGAAGCAGAGGTGGAACCCTTTATCAGAGGGACATTCCATTTGCTGTGTACTAATCTGTTCCTGTGGCTGGGCCCAGTCTGTTTGGTGCTCAAAAGTCAATCTTGAAAATCCCAACGGGGACATGCTATGTAAATGTTCTGAGCAGAAAGCTCGGAATACATACAGTTAACTCACATCTCCTCACTGTCAACATTTGGAAGGCCCAGACAGAAAGTAGCTGTTGTGTATTAACAAGGGAGCCCTATTTAAATTTAGCAAGCAGAGTATTACACAAATACTTTACTGTGTTAAATTATTGATGCAACCAACTAAGCCAGGGTAGATGAAGTTAGCCCTAATTCAATTAGTCATAGTTTGGTACATGTAAAATTGTGGGATTTATGTAATGATAGGAAGATCAGAAATACATCATTATCTTTGAATGGACTTATTGTATTTATCTAACAGTACTTTATCTTGGATTGATCTCTCATAGAGTAGGTTAGGAACAAAATGCTTGAAATTGAAAAGGTTAAAAAAAATGGATTTTGGGGGTATAATCTGCAAATTTCAGGTTGTTATTCACATAAAATAAAAATGCGTGTGTGCCTTTAAGACAGAAATGAAAGAGACTGTTTCAGATGCAAAAAAAGAATGCAGACAAATAATACTGAGGTAAAAATCGAATGACAGGCGGATAAGTGACTTGGTTCAGTCCTTTAGTCTCACAAGATAGAAAGCAGAGTGACTACGAGAGCCTTGCGGATAACCACAGTCTGTTTGACAGCAAGTAGCAGTTATTCAAGTGGGGGACGGAAGAGTTGATTTTAACCATGTTAATCATGTATATACTTGGGGATCATTAATGAATGAAAGGACGTTGACTCTTTACAGTAATATAGATTACTATTAAATATTCACTTATGAATATTTATTGAATACCTACTATATGCAGATACTGTTGGGTATTAGTGATCACATGGTAAGTAAAAACAGAATCTTCTTTGATTTAATAGAGCTTATGCGGTCAGACTGCAAATATATAATTGCATCTATTAGCAAATTCTATGAAGGAGAGAGACACTGTGTCCATAACTGGAGAGGTTGATCAGCAAGGTCAGCAAGGCTTCTCTGAGGAGGTGATGTGGGAGCTATGACCTCAAACTGTAAGAGGAAGGAAGGGCACCAGTGCAGCAAGACCATACAGCTAGTTCACCACTAAAGGGCTTCTGTTGCGTGCCATGTGTTTTTCAGGTTGATTAGGATATCTGAACAAGACAGACAAAGATGCCAGTCCTTAAAGAGCTCACATATTTGAAAAGATGGGGTCATTCATGAGTGAACATAATAATGAAGTTGTATAGTGCATTAGAAGGTGACGTGTGTGGCTTCCTTGGTGGCTCACTGGTAAAGAATCCACCCGCCAGTGCAGGGAACACAGGTTCCATCCTTGGTCCAGGAAGATCCCACAGGCCTCGGAGCAGCTAAGCCCGCGCACCACAGCTGCTGAACCCACACTCCAGAGCCCAAGAGCCACAGCTGCTGAAGCCTGAGAGCCCTGGAGCCTGTGCTCCACGACAAGAGAAGCCGCCACAGTGAGGAGACTGTGCACCGCAACCAGGGAGGGGCCCCCACTCACCACAGCTAGAGAAAAGCCCACACAGCAGTGAAGACTTGGTGTAACCGAAGTGAGAGAAAGTGACATGCCAAAGAGCGGAGAGCAGAGAAAACCAACAGTGTCTTCAAGTTGTGGGCAGCTCACCCATTTCAGTAGAATGATCGAGGTGGGCTTCAGTGCCAAGGTGAGGAAGGTGGTGGTTGAGTGATGACCTAGGGGAGAGATGAGCTCCGCAGGTACCTGGCTGAACAGGGCTTCAGTTCCAAAGCTGGGAGTGTGTGCCACAGGTTCAGGAAGTGGAGGAGGCCAGGGTGGCTGGAGCAAAGTGGGAGAGCATAGGACTGCAGGAGAAGAGGCCAGAAACGTCTGCTGCGGAGACCATGGAGGGTCTCAGAGCTATTGCTGGGGTTTGGCTTCCGCTCTTTATGAGTGGGCAGTACTGGAGGGTCTTGAGCAGAGTCAGGGTACTGTTTGACCTCCGTTTTGAAAGTATTCCTCTCACTACCATACTGGCAATGAAGGGGTAGAGGGCAGGCGTGGAAGCCAAGGCCATGAGGAGACCATTGCCATGATTTCAGAGAGAGACAGTCACGGTCCGGGCCAGTTGGAGGCAGTGAGGTGTGGTCATCTTTCAGTCTTACTCCAAGGGTGAGGCAGCAGGATTCACTGATGGATTTGGAAGGTGGCTGAGAACAGTCAGACATGTCTGTGAGATTTCTAGTCTGAGCCAGCAGAAGATGTGAGAAAGTGTCCAAGAGGAGCAAGCTGGGGATGGAGGAAGCCAGGAGTTCATTTCTGGGCAGGCTGACGTGAGGGTCTTATTTTATATCTCAGTGGAGCTGTCCTTAGGCAGTGGGAGGGAGGAATTGAAGACAGAGAACACGGGCAAAACTTTCAAGAAAGTTTATTGTAAAGGAGAGCAGAGAAATGGGGCTGAGGCTCACAGGGGAAGCAAGATCAAGAGAAGAAAAAAATTTTTTTTGTAATTTGGGGAAAATAGGAAATAGCAGCAGGTTTGTGTAAAGATGGAGTGAGCATGGTGAGTAATAATACTGGGCAGCCAGGGGGAGGCCAGGCATTTGGTCCTAGTAGGACATTCTCAGGAATTGGGTTTTTATTAGAGCAGTGGGAAACCAATGAGGTTTTGAGTGGAATGGCCTCACAAGATAGAATTTACATTTTGAATGGATCCTCTGGCTGCCAAGGACAAATGCGTTGGAAACCAGTCACAGTAGTTGTGACCAGAATACTTAATATGTGCCTAGCAGTGTGCTCTACATTCTGTATGTCTTCAGTTGTTAAATCTTCATAACAAACCTTTGAGGCGGGAGAGACTCCTCCTATGCCCTTCACAGGGGAGAACGCTGAGGCTCAGAGTGGTGCAGTGACTTCATAAAAGCAATCACCCTGCCGGTAGATCAGTGACAGTGCCAGAGGTAGAACCCATGTCATCCTGTTCCAGTCTCCTGGTCTTTTCTTTTTGCCGCATGTGCTGCAGACTCATGTAATATTTATGTTGCAAAGGCTCTTAGACGCTGCCTAGCCCAGCCCCTCAAGTAAACTGAATTTGAGGTATTCAGAAACAGTAGCTTGCAAATGGAACTACAGTTTAAATGCACTAGGGGGAGGTTGCTATTTAGAGTCCTATTCTGGGAAATCCTTTGTAAAGTTGAGAATCCTTTTGTAAAGCAAATAATCTACTCTCCAATTTGACTGTGGAGAAAATGCTTTTCTTCAAGCATCAGGTAAATCTATAAAACTAAAAAGTGCCAGATAATTTTTTCTTTTTTTTAATTCAGGGAGAGGAGCTGTGGTGAGATGGCTTGGAGAGATGTGGAAATAGGAAGCAACGAGGGGACCACAAGAGCAGGGTCGTTAGCTTTGCTTGCAGAAGGGTACACCAGCTTCTAGAAGGACTTGGTGTTATAATTCAGAGGTCTCCAGTCACTTCATACCACTAAGGAGTCCGGAAATCCACTGTGTGGACCTATGAGCCCTGGTGGAGGACATATTGCTACTCTTTGCACAATAGTCCTTCCTCCATCGTACAACTGATTCTCCTTGTTCCCATCCCCACTGGGTGGTTCTGATGGGACTGTCAGTCACAAGGCTGCGCCTGCCCCACGGTCTCTGAACAGGGCACATGGTTAGGCTGAACCAATCAGAGGCTCCTTGGCCTTCTGTCTGACCTATTTTTCTTTGGATTATGAATGATAAGTATTGAGTAAACTTGGGGCTGCAGAGAGCCAGCAGGTGTCTACACGGAGAGAGACCGTATCCGAGCAAATCTTATGCAGGGACCAGTGGAACCAAAAAATTGGAGAATAATTAAAGCAGAGCCCTGGTGATATTGCCTAAAGTTCTAGAGCAGTCGTACCTGAATTCAGCAAGATCATTCCCTTGGTATGTTCAAGTTACATTAGGCAGTGAATTTGCTTTGTTGTTCTGTGCCTCAGGTTCTCACCTCTGAAATTTGGACAACAGTACTACCTACCTCACGGCAGATAGCAAGGGGTGGCATTAAATAATGTGTATAAAATACTAGGGCTTCCCTGATGGCTTGGATGGAAAAGAATCTGCCTGTAATGCAAGAGACCCAGGTTCCATCCCTGGGTCCCCTGGAGAAGGGACTGGCAACCCATGGCTTGCCTGGAGAATCCCATGGACAGAGGAGCCTGGTGGCCTACAATCTATGGGGTCGCAAAGAGTCGGACATGACTGAGCAATTAACACACACATACACACATATAAAATAATTAAACCTGGAGCTTATTGGTTAATTCTTGTTGTATAACAAACTATCCCCAAGTTAGTGACCTAGCTAGCTATTAGTTGAGCTTAGAATTCTATGGGTTGGTCTTTGGGGCTGGGTTTTGCTAGGTGGATATTGTGATCTCAGCTCTGCTCACTGGCGCATCTGTGGTCAGTTTCTGGGATGCCTCAGTTGGCCAGCAGATGGTCCAGTGTGGTCCAGCAGCCTTGGTACGTTTTCTAGTGGTGGCTGGACAGTGTCAGGAGGAAGACTGGGAGCATGAAAGGCCCCTTATGCTGCATTCTGTTGACCAAAGCAAGTCATGAAACAGCCTGGATCCAAGAAGGGGGAATGTAGACTCCACCTTTTCATGGGGGGAGCTGAAGTCACATTGCAGATTCTGAATGGAGGCAGAGCCATGAATAATTATGGCTGCTTTATCGATCCACTACAATAACTGTTCCAGGTGGCACTAGTGGTTAAGAACCCTCCTGCCCATGCAGGAGACCTAAGAGATGCAGGTTTGATCCTTGGGTGGAGAAGAGTCTCTGAAGAAGGGCGTGGCAACCCACTCCAGTATTCTTGCCTGGAGAAATCTGTGGAGAGAGGAGCCTGGTGGGCTACAGTCCATAGGGTTGCAGAGTCGGACATGACTGAAGGGATTTGGCATGGCACAGTAACTGTATAATAAATCTTACTATGTGTTACTGCTATTATTATTTAACAGGTTTAATTTACTGTCACTTGCTGTAGGCATGATCATCCTTGCTATTAGACTTTTGCAAACATTATTAATAATAACTCAACAGTCACGTTAGTTTTTTTTCTTGAACTTCTCATTGAAATCCTGATCTAGTTTACTTCTAAACACATATAATTTGCCTTCTAGAAATATCCCAAATGACACAGCTTGTCATTAGCAGAGTACTGCAACAGTGAAGGAATGTGATTCCTCATATCGTCAGTAATATTTTATCTGTTTAGCAAGACCTTGGAAATGACCAGTCATTAATGATCTGCTTTACACAGCCCATTATTTATGAGTTTTTCGTTGATGTATATAACTTTAAATTATATTTCTTCCTAGTTGGTTCGTATTTAATTGCTTTAAGTTTGAGGGGGAAATATTGAGATCCCTCAGTTGTTCTTATGAGGCCATAATGTTTATTCCTTTCAGACATAAATAGGTTTTCATACTTATTATTTTTTGACTATAGTGAATATCATATTAAGCAAGGAATGCAGTGAATGCATTCCAGTTTATGACTTAAACACATTCTACTGAGCATTAATAACAATTTGGTGATTTTCATTATTATGTCACCAAAGAGTGCTTCCTCAGTGGCTTGGCGGTAAAGAGTCCATGAGCAATGCATGAGACCCAGGAGATGTGGGTTCAAGCCCTGGGTTGGGAGGATCCCTTGGAGAAGGAAATGGCAACCCCCTCCAGTATTCTTGCTGGCAAAATACCATGGACAGAGGAGCCTGGTGGGCTATGGTCCATGGATTCAAAAAGAGTCAGACACAACTGAAATGACTGAGCACACACATACGTCACTAAGTTCAGTTCAGTTCAGTTCATTTGCTCAGTCATGTCCGACTCTTTGACCCCGTGAATCGCAGCATGCCAGACCTCCCTGTCCATCACCAACTTCTGGAGTTTACTCTAACTCATGCCCATTGGGTCGGTGATGCCATCCAGCCATCTCATCCTCTGTCATCCCCTTCTCCTCCTGCCCCTAATCCCTCCTAGCATCAGGGTCCTTTTCAACGAGTCAACTCTTCGCATGAAGTGGCCAAAGTATTGGAGTTTCAGCTTCAGCATCAGTCTGTCCAATGAACACCCAGGACTGATCTCCTTTAGGATGGACTGGTTGGATCTCCTTGCAGTCCAAGGGACTCTCAAGAGTCTTCTCCAACACCACAGTTCAAAATCATCAATTCTTCGACGCTCAGCTTTCTTCACAGTCCAGCTCTCACATTCATACATGACCACTGGAAAAACCATAGCCTTGACTAGACGGACCTTTGTTGGCAAAGTAATGCCTCTGTGTCATTAAAGATACTGTCGAATTTCATTTTTCATCTGTCTTTAAGTCCCACTAAAGATTATCATAAGCTATCCCCTTGGTTATTATAAAGACAAACAATGTGAAAAGGGAATGGGTTGTTGAAGAAGGTGGTGGGAGTTAGAGGGACCTATCTGTGCTTACATGAATATATCAGGAGGAAATGTGTGTTGCAATTTCCCACAGTAACCAGAACAGAATAAACATCATATCAGCCGGTGTTAAAAGCGTGCTGCTTTTTATGTGTGTAAGTTAGGGCACTGTTACCATCCAACATTAGTACATTCCCCCAACATTTCTTTTTAACTAGAATTTTCCTTCTGTTTATATTTGATTGAATATTGTAGTCAGGCCACTCAAGACGGCTGTTCTCTTGCTCTCTGTACATACCCTGCTTAACCAGTGCCTACTTCACCTACACCCAACTCACCTGCTGGACCTCCCTACATCCTTGCCCCAGGTCCCAGCTAGTGACTGCTCTTATCAGAGGGGTAGTGAGGGGCATGCCTCTCTGGTAGTTTTCCTGGTAACCAGGGAGCCAAGGTGTCGATTTCCTCTGTAACTGGCAACCTCCCCTTCCTCTTGGGAACAAAGGCTGCGGGTATACCCTGCCCATTGTCAGCCACCCATGGTAGGGTGTCGCTTAGGAACCTTGCTTCAGGTGGGTAAGATCCGCCCCCTACCCATTAAACTCTGGGTGTTTCTGTTGCTTGCTGTGGGCTCTTTCTTCAGTCTTGAAGCTGGGCAAGTGTAGGCCTGAGGGAGGCAGCCCAGCAAATACCAGTGTTTGTAACCAATCACTGAGTACCAACTCTGCATGTTGGCCTATGTGTCCACCAGCTAAATACTGGATTACAAGTTACTCCAAAACTCAGCGGCATAAAGAATGCTACTTTATTTTCTCTTACAGTGTATGGGTCGGGTGTCCTGGAGCAGCAAGTCTGGACAGGTCTGGCTCGGGTATCTCACGAGATTGCAGTCAGTGTCAGCCAGGGTTGCCATCATTCAAAGTATCGATTGGAGCTGGAGGATTCAGTTGCGGTTTGGTTCATTCACGTGACTGATGAGTTGATCCAGACTCTTGATGGGAGGCTTCTGTTCCTCTCCATGCAGACTTCCTATAGGGCAGCCTGAGTGCCCCCTTGACATGGTGGCCAGCTTTTCCATAGTGAGCAGTCCACGGTGCCTTTTATGACCTAGCCTTAGTAGCTTCTGATGTATTCTATCCCTGATTCAGTGTGAAGTTCAATCGCTTAGTCATGTCCAACTCTTTGCGAGCCCAAGATTCAGTGTGAAAGGAGACTACGAAAGGGTGTGAAAACCGGAAATTGAGTATGCGCAGTGTGTGTGTGTTCAGCCATGTCCGATTCTTTGTGGCTCAGTGGACTATAGCCCGCCAGGGTCCTCTGTCCATGGAATTTTCCAGGCAAGAATATTGGAGTGGGTTGCCATTTCCTTCTCCAGGGGTGTTCCCAACCCAGGGATCCAAACCCCATCTTCCGTGTCTCCTGAATTGGCAGGCAGATTCCTTACCCCTGTGCCACCTGGGAAGCACTGGTGGGCAAGCAAGAATCGTTGGTTGCCATCTCAGAGGCTGCCAGGAACTGTTATTGGAGACAGTGGAATGTCTACTGAGGCCAGCTTTATTAATCTGATCAGAGATTGGATACATTTTTATGACATACCTGCTAGATAGGTGTCACATGTGTAACTATGCAGCTGGTGAGCCATTTTCAGGGCTATGCATGCCTGTGATTGTCTGAGTCCCTTACTATAAAGATAACCCCGTGGTTATCTTCTGCAAAAGAATGCGGGACTTCTCTGATGTTCTTTCCATAGTCATGTAATCTTTCCCACAATATTTTTGGAATCAAATAACCTTTTCAGAATCTTGTGAAAGTTATGGAATACTTTTCAACAAAAATATATTCACACACAATTTTACTTATAGGTTTCACAGATTTCAAAGCATTTATTTATAGTGAATCAAGGGTTTTTTCTCCAGAAGATTTTAAAATGCAGAGTATTTAGGGAAAAAAATTTACACAAGACCTAGAATGTATCTGTATGGTATGATCTCCAAAGAGCCAAGAGTAATTATTTTCCTAAAGAATTCTAATCTATAATGCTAATCTCTCAGTTGAATCTCCAAAGTACTCCAGTTGAAACTCTTAAATAAAAGTCCTCATGTATTTTATTTTCTTCTTCCTAATTCTTCTTATCCCCTATTCTCCAGAGTATCTCATTTTCTAAGCCCCCCTATTTTTAGCTTTCAGCTTGCACACTTTTTCCTCTCTCAACTCTTCCTTCTCTGCCAGCTTTTAATTCTGTAGATTGACTTAGTCTTTCTTATAGAGGACTTTGCTACCCCTAGCTCCCTCTCAGTCTTACATCTTTAAGCCCCTTCTTTACAAATCCAAATAAAACAGTTTGGTGATGAGAATCTCTCCAAAGGAGAGTGGGAGGTCTCCCAGGTGTAGGCTGAGAGGCGGCACAGCTGAGGGTGAATACCTGTTTTCTTTAACCACTCTGGAGAAGGGGAGGCATGATAACCTTGGTGTTTAATTTGAGGGGGGCTTTTCACATTTTCATTTAGCAGCAATTGATCTGACAGCAAAATCTGTGAAACACTTTCTGTTTAGAGAATCTCGTCTCTGTGAGTCCCCTGGGAAGAGTCACCAAATTGCAGGACCAAGTGTTTTCTGGATCCTCCTGGTGATCTTGATAAATTATCATCCCATGTGCTCCTTTATGTATTCTTTTTATATGATGGATTTCTGTCCTAGTCAAAATGTGACAGCAAATAATCTACAACAACAAAGCGTTGATTTTGACCCTGTGTACCTTTAAAGCTTCATTAATTGGGCAACTCTTAGAATAGGAAACAACCTAACACCTTGTTCATTTGTGTAATACATACTGCAGGGCTGGGTTCATTAGTTAATTGCATTTTGAGGTTAGGTTGAGGTGGTCTTTGTAGACCTTTACGGCCACAGGAGGTGGTTAGTCATGTTGGGAAAGCAGAGAAAGCCCTAGGGTAGGCAGAATTCTAAGATGGCTCCCAAGATTCTGATGCCTGTGTCATCCCCTGATAGTGACTCTGATGGATGTCACACCATCATTAGGTTCTTTATGTGGCACTGATGGCTTTAAGAAAGGGAGATTATCCTGCATAGACTTGACCTACCTTCCCCTTTTTCTTTTCGTTTCACTCATCTTTCTGCCCTTGGGAGAAGCATGAACTCCTTTTGCTCCTGTTTCTTTTGCTTTTCTCAGACATCCTGGTCCTACACCCTTAGGCTTGCATCACCTAGTCAAGTCCTTATAAATCATTTCTCCAGCCATTTAAATTCTCTCCCAGCTATGACATCTAGTACCAGATGTTAGTATGAAATGCCACTCTGCTATTAATCACTATTAATTTTATTGCACATTAATAATTCATGTACCTTTCCAACATCTCTTGTTACTGTCAAATCTCTGAAGCTCCTAAAGGTCCTTCATAACCTTTCCATTTCTCCTAGTTTTCTCACCAGACTACCCGAGATCAGTGCTGCTGTGGATGCTGTATCTTTCATTCGTGAATGAACCAACTGTTGCCTCCTGGGTAAAGGTCTCTGCTTGCATCCAGGAGCTGCTTCTATTTGCCTTTCAGGAAAGGCAGAACATAAACTTGGCACTTCCTATTACATATGTTGTCAGCCCCGTTTGAAACCATAAGGTTCAAGGGAACACTCCTAAAGAATGGCCACGGGAGCCTTCCCTGGTGGTCCAGTGGTTAAAACTTCCCTTTCCAATGTAGGCAGTGAGGTTCAATCCCTGGTTGGGGAGCTAAGATTCCTTATGCTTCATGGGCAAAAAACCAAAGAATAAACAACAGAAACAGTGTTGTAACAAATTCAATAAAGACTTTAAAAATGGTCCACGTCAATAAATAAATAAATCTTTCCTTTGCCATTTTTTTTTAATCTAAGAATCCTATTGGCTTCATTTTATTAAAATTATTTTTTAGGAAGTATTTATTTGGCTGTGCCAGGTCTTAGCTGGTCTTCCTTGGTGGCTCAGATAGTAAAGAATCTGCTTGCAGTGCAGGAGACCCAGGTTCGATCCCTGGATCAGGAAGATCCCCTGGAGAAGGAAATGGCAACCCACTCTAATGTTCTTGCCTGGAGAATTCCATGGACAGAGGAGCCTGGCAGGCTACAGTTCATGGTTGTCACCAAGAGTTGGACATGACTATGACTAAGACTCTAACTTCAGGTCTTAGTTGTGGCACATGGGATCTTTGATCTTCATTGTGGCATACAAACTCTTAGTTGCTGACCTGTGAGATTTAGTTCCCTGACCAAGGATTGAACCTGGGCCCCCTGCATTGGGATCATGGAGTGTTAGCCCCTGGACCACCAGGGAAGTCCCTCATTGGCTTCAATTTTAGATGTTAGTTCCCCATTCCAGGCCTGCCTTCCTCTTTACCTATTGACTCCATGGTGCCCCCAATGGTTCCACTGTGTTTTTGCACAGATGGACACAGCAGATATTTGTTAAATATATTAATGGAAGAAAGTAGACATTATGGCAAATAGGCTGAATTCTTTTAGAGAGCCATAAAATAGGCATTCTTCAGTCTCCTACAGCTCCCATTTAGACTCCTATGTGGTGTAAATAAGGGATCAACTGGTCTTTGGAAAGCAAGATTGTAATGTGAACTGAGTATTTGTGATATGCAGTTATTGTGTCAGGGAGGAAAGAGTAATGGGTTCGGTGACTCAAGAAAAATACTACATGACTTAATACTGTTTGTACCGCGATGTTGTCTGCAGCACAGTTTGCACCTACCCTTTCGATTCCAGGCATAAATCCTGGGAAATGACCCTCCTCTTCTCCGCTCCTGTGGTGCTTTTTAGCTAAATCTTATGCGTTGCCGACAGTGAGTGGTATGCGTATGCTAGCCATGTCTAATGTCAGTTCTTATCAGTGCAGTGCTGTCAGGGTTGATGGGGAACTGAGGCTGGGGTGGGCATAGCTTCACCACTGGTGTTGACTGAAGTGACAAACAGTCTAATGTGATCAGTGTTTGAGCACCGTTTCCATGTCAAAAGAGATAAAAACCCACGTATATAACTTAAAGGCCATATCAAGGCGAGGGGGAACTGTGTCATACTCAGACCTAGGTGGGCCAGGTGAGGGGGTGTGCAGTGTGGGGGTCGGGTGGTAGAGCTGGGGGTGGGAGTGGTCCTCAGCAACTCTGGGTTTATTGCGTATAGTCGCCTGTGCCCTTTCCTTTCTATGGATGGGGCTAGTTGGAGTGGATATCAGAAAGCCTGTAAATTATGGTTTCCCTTCCCTTGCCACTTCCTGTGTCATGTCTGAGGCACACACGTATCATCCAGTCATTCCTCATTCACTTGACCCATTCACCCGGTAACCCGTTCCCACCCTTCTGTACTATACACAGTGCTGGCGCTGGAACCGCAGCACGAAAGATGCAGGAGTGGTCCATGTCCCCCTGCTGATAGTCATCCAGACAGGAAGACAGATTGAGAAATGGATCTTCAGTGGGCAGAGCGGGAAGTGCTGTGATGGAGTCTATGCTCATATAGGGCACATGGCAAGAGCATGGAGCACAGCCTCTGGGAGACGCCTGGAAGTGACTAAGTTAAAACGAAGGGGATCAAGCTGGATAATTGGAGACTGGTGGGAAAGGGGGAAGGAAGGGGTTGCAGATGGAGGGCAGAGTATGAGCAGAGGCCCCAGGAGGGGGACATCATGGGATGCAGAGTTACAAGCAGTGAGGAGCTGCTGTAAGAGGCAGAGAGTCACAAGAGACAAGACTCAGCAAAGTGAAGGAATCGCGACCTGGTGGGTCATACTTAGAGGGGTGGAGTTTCTCTTCAAGACTACAGGAGCCACAAGTGGGCCTGCAGAGCTCGTCCCCACAGTGCTTATCTAAGGACAAGCATTCTCACATCTTGAGCCGCATGGCTTCCTCCCACCTCATTCGTATCCTCTGTGGTACTGGAGGATTTCATTGGTTGAAACTGCTGACATAATCTGTTGCTCAAGTATTTCAATCTTGCTAAGATTTAGCCCTTGGAGAGCCAGGAGTGTGGGCTTACTGCTGCTCTTCTCCTTCCAAAGCTGGGCTTAATTTATGCAGCATCGACAAAGCTCCAGGCAGAGTTCTGCAGGCTCGAAATTTCAGTTGTTGTTCTCAGAAAACAAGAGACTCATCTTCATTTCACTGGTTTTTCCAAGCATAGCTTACATAAGACATGCCCAAGATTCCAACCTCCATCTTTTAGCCTCTTTACTTCTATGGAATAAAATGTAGACATCTTCAACATGATTTTAGCAGTGTATGAAACCCTATAGCTTATACCAGCTTTCCTTGTCTCCATTGTTGGGAACTGTGCTGTGCTGTTGTGACTTATAATAAATATATTTGTAGTCTTCCTCCGCCTTAATGGAACAGAGCTCCTAAATCCCTAGGAATTTCCTAAGTTATCATAGTAGTAAAGGTGCTATATTAATGAGGTGATTTCAACATTGGGACTGGTTGCTTGAGGAGTCAACCATGTGATTACAGGGTTAGAATTTTCAGTTCCAGCCCCTGACCTCTAGGAAGGAAGAGGGGCTGGTGGCTGAATCAATTGCTAATAGACAATGATTTAATCAACTATGACTGTGCAGTGGAAGTATGTGTATCTGTATGGAAAGCCTCCATAAACAGCCAGAAGGACAGGGTTCAGAGAAGCTTCTGGTTGGTGAACACTCAGAGATTTGGGGAGCATGATGTGCCAGGAGAAGGCAAGGAAGCTCCACACACTTCCTGTATACCTTTGTGTGTTGATCTTTTCCTCCTGGGTGTTCCTGAGTTATGTGCATGCATGCGTGCTCAGTCATGTCCCACTCTTTGCAACCCCCTGGAGACTGTAGCCCACCAGGCTTCTCTGTCCATGGAATTTTCCAGGCAAGAATACTCTAGTGGGTTCTCGTGTCCTCCTTCGAGATCTTCCTGACCCAGGGATGGAACCTGCATCTCTTGCATCTCCTCTGTTGACAGGTGGATTCTTTACCACAGCACTACCTGGGAAGGTCCTGAGTTATATCCTTTTATAATAATCTGGTAATCTAATAAGTAAGATGCTTCTGTGATGTAAGATGAGCTCTGTGAGCCTGTTTCAAAGAGGAGGTCATGGGAACCTTGGGTTTATATCCACTTGTTCAGGGTCAGAAGCACAGATGACAACCTGGACTTGCAACTGACTGCTGAAATTGGGGGAGTCGTGGGTAGGAGGACAGTCTTGTAGGACTGAACCTTTAACTTGTGGAATCTGATGCTTCTCTGGCTAGGTAGTGTCAGAACTGAGTTGAATTGACTGAATAATGAAGGTGGATTGACTTCGGCTTCCTATGAGCAGACTTTGGGGAGAACCTGGGGGATGGGGAGAGAGATGAGTACTAGTGGACTACTTATTAGCAGAAAAAGCAATTATTAGAAGAAAAAGAAATACAGTATCTGGTATCTGAATGAACCACTGATTTTTATCTCTTTTATGAGCCTTGGCCAATTAGCAGAAGTTGTCTGGACAGCTTGGTTGGAGAAGAGTGTAGAGACTGATTCGCTGGATCTGATGGAGTGAAGATAGGGTGGCTACTCAGATGTCATATATTTGACATCTTAATTTATCGATAGGAAGGGTGTGGCCACAGTGGAATCACAAATGGGGATGGGGAAGGCCAGCACACTGCTGTCAGAAGATGTAGCTTAATTCTCCCCTGAGAGTGCAGGGCCAGCACACTGCTGTCAGAAGATGTAGCTTAATTCTCCCCCGAGGGTGCAGGCACGAGCTGAAGTCCCCTTTTAAGAATGCATCTGTCGATTCCTCAATGCTGAGGGATATACTCAGGGGCAAAATGCTTACACATTCATGAGGAAATATCTTCCTATGGATATTTTCTAAGGGCTCATATTTGAGAGAACACATGCTCTTTGATACTTTGTGCATGGCAGAATTAGCTCACAAGCATCCAGCCAGGTTTCAGGTAGGAAGCAGGGGAGTAGTGACTCTGTCTCTGTAAGACCCCCCCACCCCCACCTCCACCCCCAGTCATGTAAGTTACCACCATTTGTGAGCCCCATTGCCATTACCTACTAGGCACCTTATCTTCGTAACTGACTATTTCAGGGAGAGAATCTCACAGACCTCACAGGCTTGGAAGGCACAGAGTGCTAATAGAGCGATCAGACTTTAGATGCCACCTTCTTGAAATCTGACTGATGCAGGTGAGAAGCACAAGTCCTACCCCATGCGTCCTCCTACATGATTGCAATTAACATTTTATCTGCCCTGTGTCTCAAGTCAAAGCTTTGGCACCAATCCCTGGAGGATGAGGAAGGACCTTAATTACAGAACAGATGCACTCGCCGCTGCCTGCTGTATTCCGATGTCACCACCTCTGAGCTCCAGAGAGAGGTCAGGCAGATCCTGGGGCTGTCATGTGGCTCAAATCGAATATTTTAATTTAGAGACTCAGTAAGTTGCCCCATCAATTAAGACTGGCTGTACTTGCAGCCGACTTGCTGGGGTGCAGCCAGAAGCTTTGATTCATTTCATTTCTTGCTGACCCCATCGCACTGCGGAGGGATGGCCAGCATTTCAGTGGGTGGTGGCGAGCTGCCAGGAGCAAAATGAAGACTGATGATTGAGAAAGATTTTAAAGGGTAGGATTGCTCTTTGAAATGACAGCGCATGTGTCATGCTAGATAATTGATGGTGCTTGGTGGGGGGCCAGGGAAAGAGGGGTATACTCTTTTATCATGTGTTAGCAACCAATAAATCCCTCTTCTTAGTGAATTATCCCCAGGCAAGTTTGCTTTGTGTTCAGGTAAATTTCAGTGCAAGCACACAGAAATTCTTCCTTATGTGGTTATTCAGGAGTTCAGGCTCTTTGCATCTCCTGATGGTGTCAGTTCATCATTCACTCCAGGGGGGAGAGAGTGTAGACCAGGAATGGGGGAAGGTGCTTCCTTTCAGAGGTAGTGTGGGGCCAATTACTTCCTTTTCGTATCCTCAGTCAGGATTCATGCAGATGTGTCTATGTGGAGGAGCAGGGCTGAGTGAGAAAGAGGTGCATGAGGTGAAGTTGATCCAGTCATGGAGGCAGACGGGCACAGTGACAGTGAGGAGGCCTGAAAACCAATTTACCTTCAACCCTCCTACACTCTTGGTGGGAATGCATTCTTAGGTTGGTATAGCCACCGTGGAAGACAGAATGGAGGTTTCTCAGAAAACTAAAAATAGAGCTAACATATGATCCATCAATCCCACTACTGGGTATATACCCAGACAAATATATACAAATACATAATTCAAAAAGATCCATGCACCTCTATGTTCTGAGCTGCACTGTTTATAATAGCCAAGACATGGAAGCAGCCTAAATTTCTATTGACAGATGAATGGATAAAGAAGATGTGTATGTACACACATACACACTCTGGAATACTGCTAGTTCTAAAAAAAACCCCAAATAATGTCATTTGTAGCAACCTGAATGCAACTTGAGGTTATCACACTAAGTGAAGTAAGTCAGAAAGAAAAAGACAAATAACACATGATATCACTTATATGTGGAATCTAAAATATGACAAATGAACTTATCCACAAAAGAGAAACAGACTCTTAGACACAGAGAACAGACTTGTGGCTGCCAAGGGGAAGGCAGGGCAGGCGAGGGATGGACTGGGAATTTGGGGTTGGTAGATGCAAACTGTTAGATTTAGAATGGATAAGCAACAAGGTCCTACAGTATCGCACAGGAAACTATATTCAATATCCTATGATAAACCATAATAGAAAGGAATATAGAAATTATGTATATGTATAACTGAGTCACTTTACTAGATAGCAGAGATTGGTACAAAATTGTCAATCAGCTGTACTTCACTTAGAAAAAAAAAGAAAAAACACCCTCACTTTACTGGATAGCAGAGATTGGTACAAAATTGTAAATCAGCTGTACTTCACTTAAAAAAAAAAAGAAAAAACACCCTATCTCCCTTCTTTCTCAAACTCATAAGACTTTGTCCTCAGTCAGTATGCAGTGAGGTTCAGTGGGCTCTTTTCCTGTTTCTAAATGTACAAACCTTGCTTTTCAGTGGGTGCCCAGTTCAGGGAAGCGGCTGACACTAGATCTGTGGGGACCATTCTTCTGGGCACGGTGCGCAACCCTGGCAGCTTCAGAGAGCAGCGCTTGGCTTTAACTACAGGTGAGTCTTTGGAATTGATAGCAGACAATCCACTCTGTAGAAAGGGGAACAGAGGCTTATGACTCACTCCCCATGTTATTGGTCTCAGGTGAAACATAATTTAGAATAAAATACTGTTTTAGCAGTGACACCAAAGCTGCTTAAAATATGCAGTGACTATCATTGACGTTGGCTGCCCCAGTCATGATCTTGCTTATTTACAAAGAAAGGGGCTAGCTGTCAACCCTGGCTTTCTTCCACAGTAAATCATGAATAATTTTTGTTAAAGTTTGTATTTGAAATGTAAACATAACTGGGCCATTATGGCCAACTGCCGTCACAAACACGCATATCATTTGTGTGTCCAGATGAGCAACTCAGAGCTGCGGACAAGGCGGGGATCCACAGCAATACATTACCTCCCCTCCACTGCAGAGTGTTCAGATTGTTAACAACTGGTAGGGAAGTGGACTCATAACTAAATGTCTCATCAAGGAGCGAGGACAGGATAATACGCAGTTGGCAAAGTGAAGTTTGATATGGAATTAAATCTTGTCTCTGGCTCCAGACACTGCGGTTGGAAATGCAAATCTTTCCTTTTAAAACTTCCTCACACATGAAAGGAACGATTCCCTTGTTTTAATGGGCTCCATGGGAATTGTGCCCTCCCACGGGCAACTGAAGGAGCGTATTTCTTATCAGATTATTGAGCCCACAACGCCTCTCTTTGCTCCCGCTGCCAGCTCCAGCAAGGAAGCTGTGTTTGGATTCCGTCATGTTCTTAAACTTAGACTTATATTAACTCTGAATGATTTCTTGGAGCGTGTCACTAGTTGTGACAGGATAACTCCTGAGCTGAACGATTCTGACTCCTTCAGAAGAGCACCTGGGTTTCTCGCCGTGGTGGAAGGAAACGGAGGTGACAGCATGGCCCCTCGGGGAAGCATGCTGTTTACTGTGCTTCTTCATGGAAGGTTTCCTTACAGATCTGACAACAGACCCTGCGGGGCCCTGGGCCTCAGGTGGCACTGGTTTGGCAGAGGCCCCTGCCATAGGCACCGGCTATTCGTGGGTGAGGAGAAGTGTGGTGTGTGTGTATTCTTTGCCACTCACTTTCAAGTGGCTGATTTTGATTCTCGCATTGGGCTCATGCTTATAGTGTCCACTTTGGGGGGCCCCTCCAGAGTTTTCTTGGAAAAAGTTGTAATATGTGAAAGAAGACATCCAAGTAGCCATTCTCAGAAAACCAAGAACCATCTTGGATGTTTTCATGCTTCTTTTCCGGTGTGGTATTTGGGTTGTCATTGGGTTGGGTAAAAGTGTGTGCTGGAACCTTGACATTGCTTCAGACTCTAAACAGCCTACTCACATCTGGCCACTGGCCCAGCTCCAGAGTGTGAATCAGATGGCTGAGGGGTGACACCAGGGAAGAGGAAGGATGGGGTGATTGGTTGATGGGAGGCCTGAATCAGAGCCTGGAGACTAAGCTCCTGTGTCCTGTGTGACATCCACTCGATTTTGGGTAAAATCATGGTCCTCTTGAAGGTAGTTAGGGATGCCAGGTCTGACTTCTGTCTCTATCATTGACAGTCTGGCTTAAGACTATCCACTGCTCCCTATGGACCGTTTGGGCTGTGTGAATGCTGCACCTTCCTCATTTACAGCTGTTTCATTTATATCCGTGGATTGTAGTAAGGGTCTGTTGAGATCAAAAGCATGAAAACATTTTGAAAAGTCAAGGATACTTGACAGTGTAGGCGATCCACCTTCTCAGAGGTACAAGCTAAATCCTCTGAAGCCAGATCTTACGTGACAGCAAATACACGAAATAGGCTTTCATTACAGGCATTTGTTGGAAAAGTATTTGAACTCGTTATATACAAATGGACTTGATATCAGAATTGTACTAGGTCAGAGCAATTTCTTCTGAAATGATTGAGATGAGGACCTAATACAGACTAGGCTGCATCTGCTTTTTGTTGGATTTTTAAAAAAAATTTTTTGTGAGAGGGTGTCTCAAAAGATGATTGGAGTTAATAAGGATCTGATCTCATTTCTGTTTAAACTGCTGATTCATGTCCCAGAACCAGTGCAAACCTGGGCATTAACATAGTGACTAAGAGAAATAAATGATTTCAAGCCAGCAGCATGACAAATGGTCAGAACAAGTACACACTCTGGCTCTCACAGCTCTTTATTACAATGTCTCATTAAGCAATCCAGTATTTCTTACAACACAGAAATAATTAGCCCAGCAGAAACAGGTGAGGATGCCAGGTCTTTCAACTTCTTTGGATATAAAAATGGAACTTGTTGAGGCAGACTTTCTGATGATGAACTGAACAACTTGTCTCTTCCTCCTTTTTGCTATCTGTTGAAAACAAACTACAGGGCTTGTTTGTTAGAAGGAAACCTCAGAGAAGATCTAGTCTGTCCCTCCATTTGCACAGACAGGGATATGGTGGTGTTCTCAAATATGTGTTGGTCACTCAGATTGTGTTCAACTCTTTGAGACTCCATAGACTATAACCTGCCAGGCCTCTTTGTCCATAGGATTTACCAGGCAAGAATAATGGAGTGGGTTGCCATTCCCTTCTCCAGGGGATCTTCCCAACCCAAGGATCAAACCTAGGACTCCTGCATTGGTAGGCAGATTCTTTACCATCTGAGCCGCCAGGGAAGCCTATAGAGGAAATTCAAAGACAAGAAGGGATCTTAACAGGTGCAGCTAAACTAGATGTTTGTCACATAGTGAGTGCTTGATACATGCTTAATGATAAATGTTTGGGAGGAGGAAATTTGATAAAAGAAGTGGAAAAGTAAGACACTTGGCTGGGGCTTACAGGAGTCCAAAGATCAGAATTCTAGACCCACTTCTACCGTCACTAGTTTGTACAAAGCACATCGTTTCCTTTACTCTAAGCTTCCTCCATTCCTATTTTGAATATTATTTTCTGTTCTAGTTGCCTTAGAATAGTACTTAGAGTAGTGGGGGAAAATAGTATAAATGCACTTTGGAAAATATCAGCTAGTCTCCTCTGTAGCTAGTAAACTTGTTTTCTAGATGTACCATCAAGATCTGCTGTCTTGAAGGTAATCTAGGAAGCAACAAATAACATCTAAAATGAATATTTCACTTACAGTTGAAGTGAGTGCTTGTTATTTACTTCTCCTCCAATCACCTGTTGTAGGGGGAAACTTATATGTCTAGGTCCCAGCTGTAGGATGGAAATCAGTCTGGAGTATTTTGATCATTAGTGCATATTTCTTATATCCCTTTTAAGATAAAATGCAAAGCTAAAAAAAATGATGTAATTTCAATTTTATAGGAGTTCAGAATCTAAGACTGTCAGAATAACACTGCCTGGAGTATAGGGCAAGAATAATGAAGCTACCAAAGACAGAGAAGGATAATATCCTGTATAAAAAAAACAAAACTCTCAGTTTTCAAAAGTGTCCTTATACATTTCCTGTTTCTTATTGGTGCTTCACAAGTCAGAGGGTCAAACTCTGTTATATGCAAAGCCAGAGTTAGTTAACAAAACAGTTCAGGACTTGATACTCATATTCTGCACAAAAATTCAGCCAAATAACAACTCACCTAGAGTATTTAAAAATGTGAACATATGAAAATCTTATTGACTTTCTATAGTAGTTGCATGCCTTTCTCTGTTTCAGTGGTGTAAAAATCCCATAATTATTCTACTTGAAATATGTCATATATCCACAGATTTCCTTAAAGCAATAGAAATGGAAGTCAAATAGTTGCAAAGACAATTCCCTGTGATTGATAACAGAGTGAAACCTATTATTGCATCTCTTATCTTTCCAGCATTAAGGTACTTTCCTTGTTTCTGTTTGTCATGTCATGACCATCATAGGATTCCCTAGTTGAGAATTCAGACTTGTCCCCAAGGATGATTTCTTCATTCACAAAGGAAACAAGTCTGCTTGGCCACTGTGTATGTAAACCCTTTCTACTTGGAATAGTTTGCCTACCAAGGAGGGCTTTCTTAAGACCAAACATGATTCCCAGAATCCCATTCATGTCCATCACCATTGTGTCAGATCAAGGACATCACTCATGTCCTCTTGTGGACAATCACCATGACTGATTATAGGAGGTGTCCAGTTTTTTCATGATAAGCTTGTTATAGTCACAACAGCAGGATGTAAAATTTAACCATTATCCCAGATATTAACTATCTTTCATTAATGAAAGCACAGGTTTATATTTCTCCTCTGTTTCCTCTACAAAGTCTGGGAGAAGTAGATTCTGTCTGATGTTATCTGCATTTTGCAAGAGTACATCTTTCCAAGAAGGAAGAGTGGTTTCCTCAGGCCAGTGTTTGCCAAATTGAGGTGTCAGGCTTCCTTGCAGTTCAGAATTGAGGTTCTTGGGTTTTACCTCAGACTGAGTAAATTAGAACTGCTGAATTTGAGTCTCAAAGTTCTAAATCTATAACAGACTTCCCAGGCCATTCTTATGCATGCTAATATTTAAAAAACATGGCTCTTAGCTTTGTCAGAGTCCCAGTTATGTACCGACCCATACTACAGAGGAACTCGATGGTGGAGAGAGGGAGAGGATGCTCTGATGAGCTGCAAGAAGATGCCAGGGGAAGAACGGGTCTTGCTTCTGCATACTTAGACAGAGGACTCCTGTTCTCTCTAGATAGCGCTCTTGTCTTGTCTTGTCTAGGTGGAGCTGGTCACCTGCAGGTCACTCTCTCATTCAGGCAGCCATCATCCTGATTGGAAGGATTGTGCCGGTGCTGCAGGTGACTGAGGTTGGGTGGAGGACCAGGTAGAAATCCCCCTGATTGCAGTTGAGCATTCCCGTTTGCCAGCCATTACTTTTCTCTCAGTCTCATTGAGGCTTGGCTTTACAATTTGAACATCCTCCTCTTGTTTAAACAAACACAGCCCATGTGACTGTGCCTTAGCTCGGTGGGTGAGTGTGGGCTGCCTCACGTTCTGATGTCCTACATTGCTTTGCCACAACTCCTTTTGACTTTCTCGCCTACACAAATCCATCCTAACCTAGTCTTTTCCATCATTACTCACCCCAAAGTGAGTTAGCAGAGTCCCTGCAACCCCCGCTTTCCTAACGTTTGGAATCTTTCTATTTCTAACTCAGAAAAATGTGCTGCTTGATTACTCTGGTTGCCATGGTTATAGGTCTCATTTCCCTCCAGATTTGTCCTTTATGTTCTGTCTGTAAGGAAGCTTTTCAGAAATCCATCTACTGGGTATCTTGAGGAAATAAGACGTTAGGACATCAAAGTGGGGCATTCGTAAGCTTCATTTGAGACAATAATCACTAGTGCTCCTGATAGTATATTTAGAAAAGAAGTACTGAAAAATTTGTCTTCCTGAATTCTCCCATTGATTCTCCACATTTTCCAGATGTTTTTGCCTGAATATTTTCAGGTTTTCCTGTAGTCCTTATGGTCAGTTTTTATCTAGAAAATCTTAGTGCAGGTCTTAAATATTTCCCAAAGGTTCTCATCTCCATTGGCAGGTTAATGGTCTTCATTCTGATTTTTCTATTTATTGGGAATTTTTTCAATGTGAAATGCAGAGAATCATCGCAGTACTCTGTGAGACCCACTGTTGACAAAGTATCATCTGTTTTCAAAATATTTAAAATATGTTTTAATATTTAAATATGCTGTTTTTAAAATATCATTTCAAGTTTCCACTTGTGCTGTGTACTGTACTCAGCTGTGTCTGACTCTTTGTGACCCCATGGACTGCAGGCTCCCCATCTCAGCCTCCTCTGTCCATGGGATTCTTCAGGCAAGAATGCTGGAGTAGGTTGCCATTTCTTTTTCCAGGGGATCTTCCTGAGCCAGGGATTGAACTCGTGTCTCCTGATTGCTGGCAGATTCTTTACCACTGAGCCACCAGGGGAGCCCATCTCCACTTATTAGAGCCGTGAAGTGACCTCCATTTTTCAGAGGATTCCCCAGAAATTCCATTAGAGACAGTGATCAATCAGGATTCTTCTCTATTTGATGCAATCTGGCCCTAGTATGTTGTTTTGAAAACATTTCAGGTGGCTAAGAATTTTTGCCTTACAGAGTTCCAGCACACTCAACAAATTAAATTTAGAAATAAAAAGGAATTGGCACTCCATGTGTCAGCCCTTCCACATGGCAAAAATGTCTCAGTGATTTAGACACTTATCGGTTTTGAAAAATAACTGCCCTTATTTTTTGGTCCTCTTTTCAAAAGTAGATCATTTGAAAGAAATCATCCACAGATTTGAAAAGAAAAGACAAACTGAATGGCAAATTTATGGGTAATTTGAACTTGACACAATGCTGAAGGAGAATTTGTTTATATTCTGGGCAGAGTGGACATGAGATTCTGCAGTTTCTTTACAGAGAAGATGTTTCAGCAAAAGCACAATTGGAATGATTAGTGCAGTCATCTGGAAACAACTTGGATTTTATTTTAGCTCACCTTTGTCTTTACAGATTTACCTATTCACGCTCATGCCTAGAGCCGGGCTGACAGATTTGTCAAAGTAAGAAAGGCATGTGGTAGAAGGCTTTTTAATGCTTGATGAAGCGTGACTCCATATGGAACACCATGAATAAATTCATTCTTGGGATTCGTAAATAAATGCATTAAGTGCCTCAAATATTTAATTCACATGTTCGTAATAATATTTGTTGACATGGACGATAATAAAGCATAATGACTCCTAACGTCCTATATGGGGTTAGTCCCTAGGAGCTGTCATTAGTAGGGAAAGTTTGAGAAAAGGGTTGGTTTTAAGTGGCTAATTATAAATGCACTGCTCTGCTTGAAATAGTATTCAATGGATGGTACAGCCTTCTCTTAGAAAGAAGAAATAAAAACAGCTTAGCGATTACTCAGTCAACTGTGTTTTTTCACTTTATGGAATATATTTTGCCCATTATATCTACTGTGGGTTTTTTAGCATCAGAATATTAATTTTAAAGACAACCACAAAGATGTGATGAAGGAACTGTATTTGAGGATACATCTTCAAAATTCAACACACTTAAAAGCAGCAAATGACTTTCCCTGAATTAATTGATCTAACAGCTGAACACACGGTCTTCCAAATCTGATTTTCCAGCAACTCTATTAAGAAATTGAGCAACAGTAAAAGACCTTAGCACTATCTGCTTAGAAAAAAACAAAACAAAAAAACTGTGGTTGCAGAAACCAATAAGTGAGGTTTTTTTGTTTTAGTATGACTTTCTACTCAATAGAATATATTATTTATTGAGTTACAATGAAGAGGGACACGAACCCTCCACCCCTGACATTTTTAAGTGGTAGCCTGAAGGCCTAGCCTAGTTTACTTTCTAAGCTTTCTGGTGGCAGAACTCTTGTTTAAGGCTCAAACTTGATCTTAGTCTTAGTTGCTCGGTCATGTCTGACTCATGGACTGCAGCCCACCAGGCTCCTCTGTCCGTGTAATTCTTCAGGCAAGAATAGTGGGGTGGGTAGCCATCCCCTACTCCAGGGGAATCTTCCCGACCCAGGGATCATGCCTGGGTCTCCTGCACTGCAGGCAGATTCTTTACTGTCTGAGTTTATTTTCTAAGGTTCCTGGTGGCAGAGCTCTTGTTCAAACTTGATCTTAGGGGAGACACAAAATGGGGGGATAATTTGCCCTGTTGGATTTCTGAGTTCTTGCTCTGTGCTGAAGCACCAAAGGAAGTAAATGAGTTTAAGTGTATTTAATTTTGTCATATCTCTTTGAAAACTGTACATCTGAATAGGTGATAAGTCTTTAATTAACCAACACATGGTTTGACCAGAAGACCTGCTTTTGGACCAGAGTGGATAACAGGGAATTTCCCTCTGTGCTTTTGCTGTTTTGCCGCGTATCTGCCCTCCAGCAGGGACTTCTCTGCATCGTCTCATTTGCTAACATTTACAGTATCATTCGGCTATTTGGTTGGAGGGGTTTCTCCTTTTTCCTTTTTCCAGTGTGAGGAATTGTTGACCTTCTGAGTACACTGCATTTAATGAGGTCCCCATGCTGCTAAATGAACTGAGATGCAAGCGCTGGTCATTCAGGTGACGGGCAGAGAACTGTGCAGCTAAGCTATCTGACTCAGACACCAAAGACAGTTTCCTCTGAAGCATTTAGTGTCACTCCTGTGTAATTTGCATGCCGTTTAATACAAGCCTCCAGTCTGTACTGTGTTAAGGTATCCTCTCTCTTAATAGTCCCTGAGGTGGTAGAGGATGATTGTATCTTTAAAGCTGTTCTTCATAACTTACTTGAGAAGGTAAATAGAAATAGGAAAAAAAAATCCTTATTTTGTTTGTGGTCTTTGAAATCTGTACCCAGGAAATAGTCTTTGAAATCTGTATCATTTTGTGACCCTATTATAAAATTTAGCTCAGTCCCACATTACTCTAAGTGTGCAAAACCCGTTCTAATGTTATATACTATCACAAGGATTCAGATATACTCTGGGTCAAATTATGGCTGCTAAACTCGATGGAAAATTATTGGGAATTAATTAATTAATTAATTTGGCTCTGGCATTCTACTGGATAGTGATAGAGTGTCATTAAGACTTCCTGGATGGAGTGGCATGTTTGTGGGCCCTTGGAGGATGAAAGCAGAGATGGCTAAAATCGGGTAGGGGGTATTTTGGGCATAGAAACAACGTTTGCAGAAAACCTCTTTTCATGGTAGAAGAATTCTCCCTGTAAGTTGTTTTAAAATATGTTTAAGACATCATAAACAAAGTAGAGCCTTTGGAAATCAGTTCAAAAGCTGTAAAAACTTACTGAGTAAAACCAAAGCTGGCAATAAATTTGAAAAAGATGATTTACATAACTTAACACAGTGGTTCCCAGATCTAGTCCAGGGCAGTGATAGGGAGCTGGCTCTCTGGATGGACTGCCTAAGTTGGGACCTCAGCTCCTCCTGACTGGTTTCCTACAAGGAAGTTTCCTGCCATTTTTGGGCCTCAGTTTCCTTAGCTAGGAAAGCAAGATAACCACAGTCCCCAACTGATGCAGTCATGGTGATACTGAGCAAGTGCTCCATATGTATTAGCCATTCTTGTTATGTTTTTAATTTTTCCTGAGCTCACATCCATAGATGAGTTTGTCCAGAATGACCAGGAGAAGCTTTGGAAAATACACTTTCTTGATTTCCTAACCTCAGAAATTTTGGTTCAATGGATAGGGGATAAAATACAGAAATTGAAACTTTTAAAAACTGTGCCCAGCTTGGGGTCTAGTGCACAAGGTGAATGAAGAAACTCGACCTGGAGAGCTTTTGTTACTTACCCAAGGTCAAAGGGAGATGAGACAGAGACTGATCCAGCAACTAAATCTTTGAGCTGGGAGATCTGAAATTCACACCTCTGTGCCTGCTCCAGTTCTTCTAAGTTTCAGGAGACAGTTTAAGTTAAACAGAATTATTATGTATAAAACATAATACACACCGAGGAAACCAGAATTGAAAGAGGCACATGTACCCCAATGTTCACTGTAGCACTGTTTGCAATAGCTAGAACATGGAAGCAACCTAGATGTCCATTGGCAGATGAATGGATAAGAAAGCTGTGGTACATATACACAATGGAACATTACTCAGCTATCAAAAAGAATGCATTTGAATCAGTTCTAATGAGGTGGATGAAACTGGAGCCTATTATACAGAGTGAAGTAAGTCAGAAAGAAAAACACCAATACAGTATAATAAACATATATATGGAATTTAGAAAGATGGTAATGATGATCTTATATGCGAGACAGCAAAAGAGACATAGATATAAAGAACAGACTTTTGGACTCTGTGGGAGAAGTCGAGGGTGGGATGATTTCAGAGAATAGCATTGAAACATGTGTATTACCGTATGTGAAATAGATTGCCAGTCCAGGTTCCATGCATGAGACAGGGCGCTCAGGGTCGGTGCACTGGGATGACCCTGAGGGGTGGGATGCAGGGGGAGGTGGGAAGGAGGGCTCAGGATGGGGAACACATGTGCACCTATGGCTGATTCATGTCAATGTATGGCAAAAACCACTGCAATATTGTAAAGTAATTAGCCTCCAATTAAAACAAATTAATTAATTTACAAAAAAGAAAACATTTAGAATCACATCATAAATTTCTATACAAACACTTTTGTGATTTTGAATGGGTTTGCATACAAATCAATTTTGGGGGAAATTGCAATTTAAACAATATTGAATCTTCTATTATGAAAACTTCTTTATTATTAGGCTTTTCTAACAAATTTTATCTTTCACATCTTTTATTAGGTTTATTCCTAGGAACTTGATACTTTTTGATGCTATTATAAATAAAGTCTTTCAAGTTTTTTTCATAATTATTGACTCTGAAATATAAAAATATAATTGGCCTTGTATATTGATATTTATATCAAACAACCTTGCTAAGAACTTATTAATACTTACAGTTCATTAGAGTATCTCTGTAATAAAACTGTTTGTTGACAATTAAAGTTTTGCTTATCCTTTCCAAAAAACGTAAGGACGGTGTTAAAGCAACCATAGCAAAAAAAAAAAAAAAAAAAAACCCTTTATTTACACCTATAAAGAAAAAAAAAAAAGGAGCTAGAAGGAATTTAATCCTAGGTGGCTGAAACATAGGTCTATCTAACTGTGGTAGCATGCTTTCAGAAAAGGCTCTCAGGGAGCCAAACGCCTAAGCTGACTGGATAAGTGTTGATCCCAGGGCTAAGTGAGGGGTGGTAAGGACATTTCTTTGTTGGAGAAATATGCCGGATGAGGTGCTTTCAGTTACACATACCGAAGTAG